>NC_092708.1:40915517-42375825 GCF_047496885.1 Scyliorhinus torazame | reverse complement strand
ATTATGTTTAGGTTGATTTTTTTAAATGTTTAGGTTGATTTTTTTGGGGGTGGGGGATGGGTTGCTTGGGTCCTAATTTCCGTCGGTGGGATCTGGATTTGGCAGGAAGTTTGGGGGGGGGGGGGGGTTGCGCATGTGCAGGAAATTATCCATTATCCTGCAAAAAAAAAGACGATCCGAGGTGGACGCCGCAGCGGCTTTAAAACCTCGTAAACGACACACACCATATACAACAAAATCACCTTTTAATAGCAGTCTAGCCCAATTTGCTGCATTAGTCCATGATGTGTGTCTGCCTTTGTTGCAGATCAACACCATTGTTGAGTAAAACGTATTGCAGTGCTTAAAAAAATGCTGTGCTGAATCTGTCTGGCTATTGGGCCGTGTGGAGCCAAACAATCGATTAATGTAATTCAAAGCTGTTCGTTTTTTGCTTGATAATTTTATCTTTTTTCAAATGTCCGATGTCTAAAGCTTGTAATTATTGTTTTTTTTTAGGCTTTCTCTGAATATTGAATTATGAGGCTCTCCTTTGTTGCACCCCCCAGCGTTCCTAGTTTGCTCCTACCTTGTTAGGATTTCTAACGCTCCCCTCTCCATCCAGCTGCTCCCGAAAACACACATGGTGCATTGTTGTCGTTCCCCAGATCGTGTCTGTTCACCAGATCTGCTCAGTAACCTTCAGCAAGTGGATCAGCGACCTCTAGGATAAATATAAAGTAGTTTGTTTTCCAGACCTAGTGCCCTTGTTTCTGCTGCCGCTGCACCGCAAACATGGAGCCCTGCATGGAGTATTTCTTGGCACAAGTGCTGCAGAAGGACATGGGACGTCGGCTACAAATTGCTCAGGAGCTGATTGAGTACATCACAGATCGCCAGAAGTCCCATGATCTGGAACAGGACCAATCAATGCTTGATCGACTGGTTGATGGCCTTGCTGCTGGTTGGGTAAACTCCAGTAACTTCAAGGTATGCTTGGGTTGAACCAGTTGTGATATGGACATGCCTAGCTTTTCCTAACAAAAATAGATTTTTCTGATGAGAGAGACATATTGTCAACTTTTCGTATTGCACTCATCAGGGCAAATCCAAGAACACCAAATTGCAAATGATCACAATTTATATTACAGGAGAAACTGTTGCTGATTGGTTGTGGTGTTGCCATGGAGAAAGCAACAAAGGGAATAGGCTCCCCAAACTCCTGGGTAACTTTATTTAAAAAAAACTCCTGTTGTATAAATTGTGATTGTCAAATTTCAAACTTTATTTCATTTGGCCCGATGAGTACAAGATGAAAAGCTGGAAACATGTCTCTCTTCAACAATAAAACTTTTATTGCCAACAAAGCCACTATATTGTCACACCAGTTATGTTACTGAATTTGTAATCTTGGATTGATAATCTGAAGAGGTGAATTCAAATCCCACCATGTCAATTATGGTATTTATTTAATATATCTGGAGTAAAAACCTAGTTCAGTAACGATGACCATGAAATTACTGAATTGTCATTAAAAACCCAATTGGTTTATTCCTGTCTGTTCGGAGGAAAACCTGCTGTCCTTACCTGGTTAGACCTATCCAGACTTCAGATCCACAGCAATGTGGTTGACTCTTCATTGTCCTCTGAATGGCCTCTCCAGCCACTCAGTTGACACCATCACTTTTTAGAGGGCAATTAGGAATGGACGGTAAATGCTGGCCTTGTCAATGGGTCCACGTCCTGTGAATGAATATAAAAACATTAATCTTTGTGGCCTGTTTCTCTGATTCAATAACCAATTTGTTAGCATTTTTGCCTCTTGAGTTAGAAGGCCCTGGCCCTGGGTTTCAAGTCCCACTCCAATACTTGTTGGCCTCGGAAGGAGTAACTCAAAGCAGTTATTAATAAGCCTGCAAAATCCACCCAAAAGTCTGCACCATTGTCCAAGGGAGGAAAAAATGTGTGGCGTTACACCAAACAAACCAGTTTGTTGCCTCTACCAAAAGTAATCATTGTTAAGAATTCCAATTTTCATCGCAAAGTTAAATGTTAAAACATTGTTAGGAAAAATGAGTGGTTCTGGCCTTCTAGACTAAAACACTGGAATGTTCTGTTCTTGGAACTTGTCCTCCAATTTGATGATCTGCAGGAAATCTGTACTCAGTTTTCTCAATTCTATCCATTTCAAATAAGATAGACAACTGGATGGAATCTAGAAACTACTCCCATCAAAGAACAAAGAAAATCCATGTGCTCCTTCCTGTAAGAGGAAGGAGCAGCGCTCCGAAAGCTAGTGACATCGAAACAAACCTGTTGGACTTTAACCTGGTGTTGTAAAACTTCTTACTGTGCTCACCCCAGTCCAACGCCGGCATCTCCACATCAAGAAAATTACAGCATAGGAACAGACTCTTCGGTCCATCAAGCCTGCACTGATCATGCTGCCCGTCTGAACTAAAACCCCCTACCCTTCCGGGAACCGGATCCCTCTACTCCCATCCTATTCATGTACTTGTCAAGACGCCCCTTAAAATTCACTATTGTATCTGCTTCCACTAACTTCCAGCTTCCAGCAGCGAGGTCCAAGCTCCCACCACTCTCTGTGTAAAAGGAAAACTTGCCTCCTCTCCTCAACCTTGCCACTTGCACCTTAAACCTATGCCCCCATGTAATTTATTCTTCCACCCTGGGAAAAAGTTTCGGACTATCCACTGTCCATGCTCCTCATAATCTTGTAGACTTCTATCAGGTTGTCCCTCAACCTCCGTCATTCCAATGAAAACAAACCAAATTTCTCCAGACTCTCCTCAACTGATGCCCTCCATACCAGGCAACATCCTGATAAATCTTTTCTGTACCCTCTCCAAAGCCTCCACATCCTTCTGGTAATGTGATGTGGAGGTTCCATAAAGCTACAACATGACTTGCCAATTTTTAAACTCAAATGCCCCGGCTGATGAAGGCAAGCATGCTTTATGCCTTCTTGACTACCTTCTCCACCTGTGTATCTGTATACCCAGAACCCTCTGCCTATCAAAATTCTTAAGGGTTCTCCCATGTACTGTATATTTCCCATCTGTATTAGACCTTCCAAAATGCATTAGCTCACATTTATTCAGATTAAACTCCCATCTGCCACCTCTCCATCCAAGTCGCCAACCAATCTATACCCTCTGACGGTCCTTATCGCTATCCGCAATTCCACCAACTTTTGTGTCAGCCATATATACATATAAATAACAGCAAGAGTCCCAGTACTGATCCCTGAGGGACGCCACTAGTCACAGCCCTCCATTCTCAAATGCACCCTTCCACTGCTATCCTGTCTTCTATGACCGAGCCAGTTCTGTATCCATCTTGCCAGCTCACCTCTGATACTGTGCAACTTCACCTTCTGTACCAGTCTGCCATGAGGGATGTGTCAAAGGCTTTACTGAAGTCCATGTAGACAACATCTGCTGCCTTACCCTCATCAATCACCTTCTCTGCTTCCTTGAAAAACTCGATTAAGTTATTTGAGACACGACCACCCCTTCAGAAAACCATGTTGCCTCTCGCTAATACGTCCACTCATTTCCAAGTGGGAGTAAATTCTGTCTCGAAGAATCCCCTCCAATAATTTCCCTACCACTGGCGTAAGGCTCACCGGCCTGTTACCTGGCTTATTCTTGCTACCCTTCTTAAACAATGGAACAACATTAGCTATTCTCCAATCCTCTGGGACCTCCCATATAGCCAGTGAGGATACAAAGATTTCTCTCAACGCCCCAGCAATTTCCTCCCTTTCCTCTCTTTATTCTGGGGTCTATTCCATCAGGCTCTGGGGACTTGTCCACCGTAATGTTTTTCAAACCCCCAAATACCTCCTTTCTGAGCTTGACATGACCCAAACTATCTACACACCCTTTCCCAGACTAATCATCGACTAAGTCCTTCTCTTTGGTGAATACAAGTACCCATTTAATACCTCGCCAATTTCCTCTGGCTCCACCCATAGATTCCCTCTCTTATCATTGAGTGGGCCAACCTTCTCCCTGCCTACCCTCTTGTTCTTTATATATGTATTAAAAGCTTTGGAATTTTCCTTAATACTGCTGGCCAATGACTTTTCGTGACTCCTTGCTTAAGATTCTTTCTACTTTCCTTGTATTCCAAGCTTGCTTTGTATGTTCCCGGCCTTGACATTCATCCTTAAAGGAACGTGCCTGTCCTGAATTCCAATCAACTTTCACTTGAAAGCCGGGTGGCATGGTGGCGCAGTGGATAGCACTTTTGCCTACGGCGCTGAGGACCCAGGTTCAATCCTGCCACCGGGTCACTGTCTGTGTGGAGTTTGCACATTGTCCCCATGTCTGCGTGTGTTTCACCCCACAACCCAAAGATGTGCAAGATAGATGGATTGGCCTCACTAAATTGCCCCTTGATTGGGGAAAATAAATAAATAATTGGGTACTCTAAATTTAAAAAAAACTTGCACTTGAAAGCCTCCCACATGCAAGGTATTGATTTGGCCTCAAACATCTGCCCCCAATCTACACTTATCTTTATCCATCAGTACCATACTGAATTGTGGTCACTGTTCCCGAACTGCTCCCCTACTGAAACGATGACCACCTGGCCGGGCTCATTCCCCAATACTAGGTCCAGTATGGCCCCATCCCTAATTATTTATGAAATCCTCAATTATATTCTGTACACCTTTTGTTTCTCATGAAAATGACTGCGATCCTTCAGGACTATCATAGATAAGTGCGGGACACAGTGGCTAGCACTGCTGTCTCACTGTGCAGAGGATCCGGGTTCGATACCGGTCCTGGGTCACTGAACGTATGGAGTTTGCACAGTCTGCCTGGGTCTCGTCCCCACAACCCAAAATATGTGTGGGGTATGTGGATTGGCCATGCTAAATTCCCCTTAATTGGAAAAAAAATAAATAATTGGATACCCTAAATTTATAAAAACAAATTATAGTCGAGTGCTCTAAAGCTGGGTATTGTTTTTGTCCCCTTTTATGTACCACCTTCCAAGAGCTTATCTCTCATATGCTCATACTAAAATCTGGTCTAATAATGTTGTACTTTATACCAAGGACACCCATTTTTTGTTGTGATGTGATCAATCATGAGCAGTAATATAATTTTATCATGCTAAATTTTGGAGAAATCATGTATTTGTTGTGGTAATTTGATATATAATATATATATGAAGTCACCATGTGCTGTTTAAGATTGTTGGTTGTCACAGCTGTCTCTCTTTTATGCTTGCATTAGAGGGTCCAAAAAATGTTCAGTAGGCTGATTTTGGGGATGGGGAGATTGTTGTCCGATGAGGAGAAATGGTGCAGACTAGGCCTATATTCCCCAGAGTTTAGAAGGACAGGAGATGATCTCTGAAATATAAATTTTTATAAATTTAGAGTACCCAATTCATTTTTTCAAATTAAGGGGCAATTTAGTGTGGCCAATCTACCTACCCTGCACATCTTTTGGGCTGTGGGGGCGAAACCAACACTAACACGGGGAATGTGCAAACTCCACATGAACAGTGACCCAGAGCTGGGATAGAACCTGGGACCTCAGCGCCGTGAGGCAGCAGGGCTAACCCACTGCCACCGTTCTGCCCCTTACTTTTTTTTTTAAGGGGCTTGATGGGATAGATGCTGGGAAGATGTCGAGCTAGGGGTGATAGTCTCAGGAGATAAGGGATTGGCCATTTCGGACTGTGTTGTGTGTGTCTGTATCCAAATGATTACAAGTTTGTGCACATTTCAATCAAAAATAAATGTTACATTTTCGATTTTAATTTTCATTTGTTCCCTTCTTATCCTGAAAGTTGTTTTCACCCAAGACCATAAGACAGCGGAGCAGAATTAGGCCACTCGGCCCATCGAGTCTTCTCCGTCATTCAATCATGGCTGATATTTTTCTCATCCCCATTCTCCTTCCTTCTCCCATAACCCCTGATCAAGTGACAGTTCTTCATGAAGGCTGCTCATCCCAATGCTATCAACATCTTCCCCAGTGCCCATGTGTACTTGCAGCTGGGGTCGCTGTACAGTGATTTTAACTGTTTATACATTGCACATTTACTATCCCAAAGCAACAGCCTTACTCCTTTCCTGCAATTGGCTGCCTCAATGTGGAAGCATCTTGGACCAGGACTGTACCAGCTGATGAGACATGGCCAACCAGATTCATGAAAACAAAATACAATTTAACAGGACAATTAATCGAGTCTTAGAATATTTCTCTTAACCATAAGAAATTTGTCCATGTTTATTGGGAAGGGTATGTTTGACAATAGATAATTTAGAAATATTTAATTTTAGTGACTTGAATGGTTATATATTTGCAGTCAGACATAACTGTCAATGATTTTTATGAGCCATAAAGCTCAGTTCATCCAAAACTTTGCTGCCCAGGTCCTGCTCCACTCAAATTATGACCCAGGTTGTTCCCAATCCCCTGACATGTCCAATTTAAAATTCTTCTCCATGTGTTCAGCTTTGTGGAGTTTGCCCTAGTGAAGTTTGATTTGTGTTGGTTATTTCTCCTTTGGGGCATGCATTATTATTTTTATAAAACATTTCCATTATTAAGTTAATTTAAAGGAAAATAAAACTTGAGCTGTTGCAACCTTTCTTTGAAAATTGTCAGGAAACATAGACTAGACACCTAAAGTAGGAGCATCAATGTAATTCCATGACTCCAATGGGGAGCTGTGTTTGCAGAGGATATGATATCCCAGACTTGCCCTTCATTACACCAGAACCTATTGTGGAAGTGTTAGCTACATGGATAACAAAGTTCCAAGTATCCACACTTGCATGTAAAACCCTGTGAATGTTCCATAAGTATTATTAAGTCCTCTACATTGGGGAGACTTAACGCAGACTGGGTGACTACTTTGCGGAACACCTTTGTTCAGGCCGCAAGCGCAACTGAGCTTCTGGTTTCTTGCCACTTTAATTCACCATCATGTTCTCGTGTTAGACGTTTTAGTTGCTGTGATATGAAGAGTTTAAAGTTCTGTTTCTTTTTCACAAACACACATTTATTTCCTTCCAACAGCCTTTGCACAAAACTCTCACTATACATCCCTGACAGAGGCCACCTGAAGCCCCTTTACATATCAGTGTCAATTAATGGATACTTAACGTAAATGAGACAACTAATTGCAATGTCTCTTAACCCATTGCTTAACAGTCTCCCCTTCCTTGGAGAAAAAAAAATTAGGTGAAAACAAAATTTCAAGAAACTCAAAAACACACATGATTTCCCCCCCTTTTTTTTTTGTTTGGCGAGAAAGGAAAAAAAACAGTCACAGAAACAAGTGCCCTTCATTAACAATATCCAAAAGTTTCTGTGAACTCGCCCCTCTTTTTGTAAGACAGTCTGACAGTTGATAGCTCCTGTCGACCCATTTAATTTTTGTTATTTCCTCTCTGTCCAACATCTGCTTCAAATCTGCGATGTCTATCCGTAACCTCTTTTCATTGACACTTTTTGTAGAGTGCACATTTTCCCACGGATTTATTATCAATGTGACAGTCAATAGATATATTACCCTAATCCCCAAATTTCTGTCAATATCATACTTATATAAAAGGCCATATCCACTGTCTCTTCAAGGCTTAACGTCTCAGCAGCCAGTGCTTTTTACCACTCTCCTTATTTTCTTTGTTTCCCACGCAAGCGGGCAACATTTACCTTTGTTCCCCGAAAGGAAATTATAAAACCTCCTGCGCTTGAAACCCCATCACATAAATTTGCATTGGACGCATCACTATAAACTATGAGTTTCACGTGCCTACGGTCACCTAAAACCGGGAACTTCAAAACGCACTCCTGCATTTTTAGTTTGGCCAACGCTTTATTTGCTCTTATTATCATTCATTTGGGATCATTCATTTTTGTACTCAACTCTTAAGACATCAAAACTCACGTCCGGTCTAGCCTGTCTACCTAACCAGTTCAGTTGCCCAATTACTCTTTTTCTATCGTTGAAACCATTGCGTCTTTATGTGAAACTCGGCCACGACTAATTGCTATTGGGCTGATGCTTTCCAAATAAGATTGCTGATGTAAAGTTGCCCCTAACTTAATCTGTCCAATTTCCAGTCCAATATATTTAAATGCACCGGAAGCCTGACTTCCAACCCTGAATTCTTTCCTCAAACCAGAGATTACAATAGCTTCAAAATCACTAGTCCACCCCACAAAAAATCATCGACATGCATCATAAAAATGCCAGAAAGATTTCCTTTATAGTGCCAGTAAAACATTGCAGGATCTGCTTTCAACTGGCAACAGCCTAACTTTAACAAAACTGACCTGACCGAAAAATACCAGACTCTAGATGCATCATTTAATCCCTATACACATTTGTTCACCTTCCAGAGTACCCCTTCTGTGTTAGCTGCTTTAGGAGGACGGAGAAAAATGTCTCTGGAGCTGATGCCCCTGCAAAAAGGCAGTTTTTATATCTATAGATTTGCATTCCCATGCCTTTGTGGCTAATAGAGCCACGAAGATCTTTAAAATAACCTTTCCTGCTGTAGGTGAATCTACCCTTAAATCCTGATCTTCAAAGGTTTCTTCAAATCCCCTTGCCACAAGCCTAGCCTTTGCCTTAGAAGTTCCATCCGGAAGAACCTTTTACGTGCAAATCCATCTGTGGGATAGAGCTCTTTGTCCCCTATCCAGTACTTCCGTGTATACCCCAAATTCACTCCAACTATGCAATTCTTGCTGTTTAGCTTCTTTGATAACTTTATCTAATTTATTTGAAGCCACCAAAATTTCACGTGCATGTGGGCTTCTACTCTTATTAGTATTCGTAGTCTTATTCATGTTCCGAGATCTTGATAAACTACGTCCCCTCTCCCGCCTGGTATCTCGTTCTATACTGCTGCTGCTTGATCTTTCCTTTCTGCTGTGGGATGTCCTTTCAATAGTTCTCGACCTTTTCCTGCGGACCTGTTCACTATCCGATGTATACAGTGAAGCAGTCTGGGAATGGTGTAGATGCATTAATGTCATTCAAAAGGCATCTTGACAAATACATGGATAGGATGGGTATAGAGGGATATGGACTTGGAAGTTCTGGGAGTTTTGGCCAAGGGTGGTATGACCGGTACAGGCTTGGATGGCGGAAGTACCTGTTCCTGTGCTGTATTCTTTGTACCTGTGTTGTAGCTTCACTAGGTTGACACTTCAGCTTTCGGTATGCTCCTGACATGCCCTTCTGCACTCTTCATTGAACTAGGGTTGATCCCTGGCTTGGTAGAAATGGTAGAGTGGGGGATATGTAGGCCATGAGGTTACAGATTGTGGCTGAGTACAATGCTGCTGCTGATAGCCCACAGTACCTCATGGATGCCCAGTCTTTGAGTTGCTAGATCTGTTCTGAATCTATCCCATTTAGCATGATGGTAGTGCCACACAGCATGTTGATGGGTATCCTCAATGTAAGAAGGGACTTCATCTCCATATGGACTGTGTGCTGATCACTCCTGCTGATACAGTCGTGGACAGAAGCATCTGTGGCAGGCAGGTGACAATGAGGTCCAGTATGTTTTCAACTCCTGTTTGTTCCCTCACCACCTGGAGCAGACACAGTATAGCAGTTATGTCCTTTAGGACTCCATAAGACCGTAGGACCAGGAGCAGAATTAGATCACTCGGCCCATTGAGTCTGCTCCGCCATTCAATCATGGCTGATATTTTTGTCATCTCCATAACCCCATATCCCCTTATTAATCAAGAGATCCCTTTTATGAATCAACTCGGCCAACAGTGTTATGAATCACCTCGGCCAACAGTGGTGCTACCAAGCCACTCGTGGTGATGGACATTGAAGTTCCCCACCCAGAATACATTCTGTGCCCTTGCCACTCTGTGTTTCCTCCAAGTCATGTCAAAATGGGGCTGTTTAGCACAGGGCTAAATCGCTGGCTTTGAAAGCAGACCAAGGCAGGCCAGCAGCACGGTTCAATTCCCGTAACAGCCTCCCCGAACAGGCGCCGGAATGTGGCGACTAGGGGCTTTTCACAGTAACTTCATTTGAAGCCTACTTGTGACAAGCGATTTACATTTACAAATGGAGGAGTATTGATTCATCAGCTGACTGTGTACAGTACATGGTAATCAGCAGGAGGTTTCTTTGCCCATGTTTGACCTGAAGCTTTTGAGACCCCGTGGAGTCCGGAGTCAATGTGGAGGAATCACAGGGCAGGACCCTCCCGCCTGTATACCACTGTGCCGCCACCTCTTCTGGATCTGTCCTGCTTCTGGCACTGGACATACTCTGGGATGGTGATAGTGCTGTCTGGGACGCTATCTGAAAGATATGATTCTGTGAGGATGACTATGTCAGGATGTTGCTTGACTAGTCGGTACTACAGCCCTCCCAATTTTGGCACAAGCCCCCAGATGTAAGTAAGGAGAACTTTGCATTGTTGACATGGCTGCGTTTGACATTGTCGTTTCTAGTGCCTAGGTTGACGCTGGGTGGTCCGTTCGATTTCTTTCCTTTTCATTGACTTTGTAGTGGTTTGATACAATGGAATGGCTTGCTAGCAACTTAAGAGTCAACCACATTGCTGTGGTCTCGAGTCATGTAGGCCAGACCAGGTGAGGACTGCAAATTTCCTTCCCTAAAGGGCATTAGTGAACCAGCTGGGTTTATGCTGTTTTTGTTTTTGACAACCATCGTTTCACAGTCATCAAAACCGTATCTTTTGTCAATGTGCAATAAATCCATTAGCTTTAGAAAGTACAGACCCTCTGATCCAATTAAATTATTACAGAGTAGGTGTAGTGCAGTGACAAACTACTGGAGGACTGGGTGTGAGCTGGCACATGCCCTTCCCCTCAGCAATGTAAAATTAAAGGGAGTGCCAACCCCAAACTATTCATGCAGTGCCTGGGAACCTATTTATATCTGTCCTGGTTTAACCAGCCTGTTTATATGCTGATGAACAGCAAAAAATGGGAAATAAAATGTGAAATTGCTCTTAATCAGGGGCTTATTCAGTCAGAAGCAGGCTGTCTGTCAATATTCGCTGTCAAGGCTTCTGAAATGGGTTTTTGAAAAAATATTTTTATTGAAATATTTGTAAAATTTTATAACCATAACAGGAAAAGAACAGTAAACATTAACATGGTGAAAAAATAGACATTTCCCCAATCGGCTCTATTCCCCCCCCCCCCCCCCCCCCCACTGCATTCCAGCAGCACTCTCTTTACTCTCTGGGTCTTATTCGCCCACACAAATCCCGAGATGATCTTGTTCACCTGCTTGAAAAAGGCCTTGGGGATGAAGATGGGAAGGCACTGGAATACAAATAGAAATCTGGGTAGGACCGTCAAATTAAGCTTATGCAACAAATCCCACTTCCGAGCCACCTGTATTCCCAGGTAGCGAAAGCTCTTCTCTACCCTCCTCAGCGGCAGCTCACTCAGTCTCTTCTCCTGCCCTTTAGCCTGGATCACAAGCAACTCGCTCTTCCCTACGTTCAGTTTATACCCCGAAAAACTGCCAAATTCCCTCAAGATCCGCATGACCTCCCCCATCCCCTCCAGTGGGTCCGTAATATACAGGAGGACATCATCTGTGTAGAGCGAGACCCGGTGCCCCCCCCCGGACCAGCCCCTTGAAGCTCTCAACGCCATGGCCAGTGGCTCAATGGCTAGAGCAAATAATAACTAGGAGAGGGGACATCCTTGCCTCGTCTCCTGGTGCAATTTAAAATACTACGACCTAAGCCGGTTCGTACGCACACTTGCCACCGGCGACTGGTACAGCAATCGCACCCACCGAATAAAGTCCTCATCAAACCCAAACCTACCTAGCGCCTCCCACAGGTACTCCCACACCACCCGATCGAAAGCTTTCTCTGCATCCATCGCTGCCACAACCTCTGCTTCCTCTCTTTCCGAGGGCATCATAATATTTAAAAGCCTCCGCACATTGGCATTAAGTTGCCTGCCCTTAACAAATCCAGTCTGGTCCTCCTCTATCACCCCCGGGACACAATCCTCGTGGCCAAGATCTTAGCCAATAGCGTGGCATCCACATTTAGTAACGAGATTGGCCTGTAAGACCCACACTGTTCAGGGACCTTCTCCTGTTTAAGAATGAGTGAGATCGAGGCCTGCGACATTGTAGGGGGGAGGATACCCTTCTCTCTAGCCTCATTAAAGGTCCTCATCAGCAGTGGGCTCAATATCTCTGAAAATTTCTTTCTAAATTCCATCGGAAAGCCATCCGGCCCTGCAGCTTTGCCTGACTGCATGCCCTCCAGCCCCTTAATGATCTCTTCTATCTCGATCGGGGCACCCAGCCCCTCCACCAGGCCCTCCTCCACCCTCGGGAACCTCAACTGGTCCAGAAATTGCCTCATCCCTTCCGCTCCCGCCGGGGGTTCCGACTCATATATTTTGCTGTAGAATTCCTTAAAAACTTCATTCACAACCTCCGGGTCCAAGACCAAGTTACCCCCCCCTATTCTTTACTCCGCCAATCTTCTTGGCCGCCTCTCTCTTCCTAAGCTGGTGTGCCAGCATCCTGCTTGCTTTCTCCCCATACTCTTAGACCGCCCCATAGCCTTTCTCAGCTGTTCTACCGCTTTCCCTGTGGTCAACAATTCAAACTCCGTCTGTAGCTTGCGCCGCTCCCACAGGCGTCCTGCATCCGGGGCCTCTGCATCCTCCTATCCACCCGAAGTATCTCCTCCACCAATCTCTCCCTCTCCGCCCTTTCCCTCTTTTCTCTACGAGACTGGATCGATATTAGGTCCCCTCTAACAACTGTCTTCAAGGCTTCCCAGACAGTTCTGCCGATACCTCTCCCGTGTCATTTGTTTCCAGGTAGTTCTGGATACTCTTATTTATTTACCCACCCGCAAACCACCTCATCCGCTAACAACCCCACATCCAGTCTCCACAGCGGACGCTGCCCTCTCCTCCCTAAGCCGCAGATCCACCCAGTGCGGGACATGGTCCGAGACTAATCGGCGAGTATTCCGTCCCTGCCACCTTCGGGATCAACGCCCTGTCTAGAACAAAAAAGTCAATCCGGGATTTTGCCTAACACGTGCCTCATAAAATCCACGTTGTCCCAGTTCGGGGCGTAGACATTCACGAGCACCACTCGGACCCCTTCCAGCTTCCCACTCACCATTATATACCTACCCCCTTTATCAGCCACAATTGTCCCAGCCTCAAATGCCACTCGCTTACTGATCAAAATTGCTACCCCCCTGGTCTTCGAGTCCAGCCCTGCGTGGAACACCTGACTAACCTAACCTTTCCTTACTCTCATCTGATCTGTGACCTTTAGATGTGTCTCCAGCAGCATAGCTACGTCTGCCTTTAGTCCCTTTAAATGCACGAACACGCGTGCTCTCTTCGCCGGCCCATTCAGACCTCTCACGTTCCACGTAATCAGCCTGGATTCCCCCAGCACCCCCTTAAGCAGCAGTCGACCCTGACCTCCTGTTTATTCCCTGAAAATAATTTCTCCCTTGCCAGCAAAGCAGCCCCCCCCACCACCCCCACCATAGCACCAGAAACCTAATTTACCAAATCAAACACCAGCTCAACAGTATCTCACCCCCCGCCGTGCTTCCGAGAATCAGCTGAACCATGCTCCCGATAACCCCCGCCCCTGGCGTCAATCAGACTATCCCCTTATTGTTCGGACCCCTCTCCCCACATACAAAAAAAAGCTATTTACAGGATCACATTCCCCAGTAAGTAAACAACAGCTCTCAAGAAGATATCAACATTACCATAAAACAGAACAGACACACACTCACTTAAAACAAAACCCAGTCTCCCGAAGGATAATGCTAACTTCAGCCCCCCCTATCAACTCCCTGCTAAACAAAGCGCCCTCCAACCATCCCTCCAGCCCACTCTCTCGCCCAAGACTAAATATAATCTTGTTTAAAACAGAACACAATTACAAACCACCGCCACATCCCATCTTCGAAGCTTAAGTGTCTTTTAACTCCAGTCCAACTTCTTCTGTTTAATAAATGTCCAAACATCATCTGGCGACTCAAAATGGTAGTGTCGATCTTCATGCATTACCCACAGCCTCGCTGGTATAACACTCCAAACTTCACCCCCTTAAAGAGGGTCGCCTTTGCCCGGTTGAACACCGCACGTCTCTTGGCCAGCTCCACTCCCAGGTCCTGATAGATGCGCACCTCACTGTTCTCCCACTTGCTGCTCCGTTCCTTCTTGGCCCACCGCAAGACGCGCTCCTTATCTGAAAAATGGTGAAAACGAACCACCATGGCCCTCGTCGGGTCATTCTCCTTGGGCTTCCTTGCGAGGGCTCTGTGCGCTCCATCCAGCTCCAGGGGTCGAGGGAATGCCCCCGCTCCCATCAACGGCTCCAGCATACCTGACACATATGCTCCCGCATCTGGCCCCTCAATACCTTCAGGAAGGCCAACGATTCTTAAATTCTGCCTCCTGGTCCTGCCCTCCAGCTCCTCCAGCCTCTTCTGCATATTCTTGTGGCGGTCATCTAGCACTTCCACCTTGTGCTCCAGTATAGTTATCTCGTCCTCTTGGTTGGAGGGTTTTAATTTGATGTCCTGAATCGCTTTCCCCTGGGCCTCCTGAGTCGCGACCGTTTGGTCAATCAATGCTTTCATCGGGTCAAGCATATCCCTTTTAAGCTCGGCAAAGCAATTCTTGAAAAACTCCATCTGCCGCTCCTTTGGCCAGTGAGTCGCCCGCTGCTCCTTGCCGTCTGCCATGCTGCGCCGCACTGCCAGCTCCACTCGCTTCTCTCTATCGGGACTCATTTGTTTCACACGTCCACTTCTGGTCCAGCTATCCATACAGCGGGGGGGAAATCTCCTTACTATTGCTCACTCCACCGATTTATTTCATAAAGTCCACACACATCCGGGAAAAAAGGTCTGAAAGTCCGTTTCAGGCGGGAGCTATCGAATGTGCGACCTACTCATCCATGGCCGCCACTGGAAGTCGATAAATGGGTTTTTCACAGTTCTTTTACCCTCCTCCCACTTTGCAGCCATGGCACTCGGGCTCCATTTGTAAATACTTGCACTAATTCACACCCGTGTGACTTCTGTCTGAGAAGGGTGGAGGATCACTAAAGGGCGGAGCATACCATGCCCAACACGCTAAGTAGATTTAAATGCATGCAAATGCCGATTTTTGCATGAGCCTGCCGGAATAGAGCGCAAACTATGTTTTTTGCCAAACTTTGTTTTTTGCCACCAGGAAGGGACCGCAGCATGACGCCAGGATCGGCGCAGGGCACAAACCTTTATTTTTGCATGACACCTGATTCTCTGCCTGACCGCAATTCGTGTTTTCCGCGTAGCAAAGTGGAGAATCCAGCCCGATATCTATTGGGTTCTTTGAAGAATTGAAGCAAGGCTTTTTATCATGGCTGATGATTTGGAGGACATTGGGGTTATTTGAAGAATTGAAGCAAGGCTTTTTATCATGGCTGATGATTTGAAGGACATCGTAGATTTTACTGAGTGTGTGCAATGTGAAGACGCTCGAGTGGATTGTGAGTGGAGGATGCCATTGATTTTAAGGTCGGCAAGCACTGGGTGATGGATGTAAATCTATTGACATAGATACATAGAAGATAGGAGCAGCTGGAGGCCTTTTGGCCCTTCGAGCCTGCTCCGCCATTCATCACGATCATGGCTGATCATCCAACACAATAGCCTAATCCTGCTTTCTCCCCATAGCCTTTGATCCCATTCTGCCCAAGTGCTTTCTCCAGTAGTCTCTTGAATATATTCAAAGTTTTAGCATCAACTACGTCCTGTGGTAATGAATTCCACAGGCTCACCACTCTTTGTGTGAAGAAATGCCTCCTTATCTCTGTCCGAAATGGTTTACCCTGAATCCTCAGGCTGTGACCCCTGGTTCTGGACACACCCATCATTGCTAACATCTTCCCTGCATTTACTCTGTCTAGTCCTGTTAGAATTTTATAAGTCTCTGAGATCCCCCCTCATCCTTCTGAACTCCAGCGAGAACAATCCCAACCTAGTCAATTTCTCCTCGTATGACAATCCCGACATCCCTGGAATCAGTCTGGTAAACTTTCGCTGCACTCCCTCAAGAGCAAGAACATCCTTCCTCAGAGAATGAGACCAAAACTGCACACAATACTCCAAGTGTGGCCTCACCAAGGCCCTGTACAATTGCAGCAACACATCCCTGCTTCTATACACGCAACCTCTTGCAATGAAGGCCAACATACCATTAGCCTTCTTTACCACCTGCATGCTTACCTTCAGCGAATGGTGCACAAGGACACCCAGGTCCCACTGCACACTCCCCTCTCCCAATTTACAACCATTCGGGTAGTAATCTGCCTTCCTGTTTTTGCTTCCAAAATGAATAACCTCACACTTGTCCAAATTATACTACACCTGCCATTGGTTTGCCCACTCGCCCAACCTGTCCAGATCTTGCTGTAGGATCCCTGCATCCTCGCCACAATTCACACTCCCACGTAATTTGGTATCATCTGCAAACTTTGAAATGTTACATTTTGTTTCTTCATCCAAATCATTAATATATATTGTGACTAGCAGATATTGTGTCCCAGCACCGATCCCTGTGGTCCCCACTGGTTACTGCTTGCCAATTTGAAAAGGACCCATTAATCCCTACTCTTTGTTTCCTCTCTGCCAACCAGTTTTCTATCCATCTCAATACACTACCCCTAATCCCATGATTATTCATGATTATCCCCTTATTCATGAGTCAGCAGGTATTGTTGACCTCTTCAGGGATGCTTTGAAGACATACCTAAAGCGTTTATGTTGTCCTTCTGGGGGACCCTTGCCATGACCGAGTTCTGAGTAGAGCAATTGCTTCAGGAGTCTGGTGTCAGCCATATAAACTACAGTGGAGTTTGAGTGATAAGCGCCTTGGTGCTAGGCATGTTGGGAGAGAGGTTGGACTGCTTTTCTTACATGGAGGATCTTGGGAAAGCATTGCTGGTGGTACTTCTCCAGCACTGAGATGTACCCACACTACATCCTAAAAGCTTGACTTTTTGTTGAAAAATGTGTTGTGTCTCCAAATTCTGTTGATAATCACAGTCATCAAACAAGTTTCTGTTTCAAGCTAACGCAGACACTGGGAAAACATGCAGACTTCGCACAGACCGTGACCCAAGCCGGGAATCGAACCTGTGTCCCTGGCTCTGTGAGGTAGCAATGCTAACCACTGCGCGCCAGGTGCAGTGTGATAGTTAATCAACTTCGTAACCATATTCCTGATCAGTTAGGCTAGCTAAATGCAGCAAACATGATTGTCGTCTCTATTTGCCTGATAGGGGACTTAAAATGGTGTCACTGGAAGTGTTTCATTGTTTTGAAAATCTACTGGTTCATTGGTATATCTTTCTATGCCAGATGTGGCATGCCTGGGGTGGCACAGTGGTTGGCACTGCTTCCTCACAATGCCAGTCCGGCCTTGGGTGACTGCTGAGTTTCCACGTTCTCCCTGTGTCTGTGTGGGTTTCCTGTGCTCTGGTTTCCTTCCGTAGTCCGAAGGTGTGCTGGTTAGGTGGATTGGCCACGATAAAATGTGTAGGCTAGGTTGGGATTATGGGGATAGGGCGGCGGAGTGGGCCTAGGTAAGGTGGTCTTTCGGAGGGTAGTGCAGTCTCGATGGGCCAAATGGCCTCCTTCTGCCTGTAGTGATTCTATGTGCATAGGAACGCTGAGAATATTAAATATTTAACTTTCTCCTAGTCAGTAGTCTTTTCCTTAAAAGTAAGATAATTCTGTGCCCAGTTGGGTGGTGTATATAATAATGGAGTACCATCCACCTTATTAGGGTGTGATGCCGATGAATATTCTACTGGTTCTATCTATGGTTTATTTTTACCAGAATTTTCCTCTAGTGATCATTTGTAGTAACACTCATCATGTGTGATGTTGAACAAACCTCAAATAGAAGTCAAAATGAAAACAGCAAATAATCTCATGTAACAATTAGCCAGTTAACTGCTTGTGCGATGGATTTCATAATCAATATATTTAGCAAGCTTTGAATTACAAAAAGTACATTTTGAATTTGTTGAAAATGCATTGCAATGCCACATCTCAAAGTAAGTGTTTGACTAATGAAGGTAAAGTTGCTTGTCTGTGGTGCTCATTTTGAGACCCTCATTAAATGGAATACCAAGCTAGGACTTCTGTCAAATTAATGATTTTTATTGTATCGTTAAATATCTTTGTATCACAGTTGCTCAGCAGTGCAATTGCTTTTGCATCTCACTCAAACTTTTGAAAACCCCTTGCAGATTTTAAGTTAAGCTAAGTGTTAATTTAAAAAAAAACCCACTGGGAACTAGAGAAGCAACTATCACACAAAACTGAAGTATTCCTGCCTGTGGGATTAGATCATACAAATATCGAATACATTGTTCTTTCTGATGTGAAGTGTATGACTTTTATATAAATTAGTATACTAGGGACGGAGAGATCGACTATTTCTTTGCTTTTCTGTGTAATTACAGAATCTGAAACGTTGGATGCCAGACTTGGGCTGTAGTAGGGCCGTTGAAAAATGTCTAGTTGAAACAGTCTCTTTTAAAAGAAAGACTTGCATTTATATAGTGCCTTTCACAACCTAACTTCCCTAACCAATGAAATAATTTTTGAAGTGTAGCCACTGTAGGAAACGCAAAAGCCACTATATGTCCCACATCTCCAACAAACAGCAGTGTGATAATGATCGGATAACCTGTTTTTGTGTTGATGAGGGAGAAATATTGGCCAGGGCCCAGAGATACCTCCCCTGATTTTTTTTGAAATTGGTGTCATGGGATCGTTTATGGCATCTCATCTAAAACACGTCATCTAGGCACAGTACACTTCCTCAATGCTTCCCTAGAGCGTTTGCCTAGATTTTGGTGCTCAAACCTTGAGTGAAACTATTGACAAATCAAATTTCTTTACCCGTCAGTCTGGCCTCAATAAAAGTCGAGGTGGATTTGCAGGTACAGCATTAGTTATTTTATTTGGCTTGCAAGCCTGATTCATTTCACAGAGGCATAGGACACATCCAGTCTCCTACACCCGGAAAGCGAATGAACAAAGAGACAAAGGGATTTCTGCAAATCAATTCAAGTGGTATCAAGTTTCACATACACAATTCCCATAGGTCATCCTATAACCCTCCTGACCTAGTCAGACATTCTGATTGGCTCACTTCTCATCCCTTCCTCTGGCCCCCTTATTACCCAGCATCCTTTTCTCCTCCTTTGGTGGACACACCTCCTCCTTGCTTTGCCATGCGGTCTGAAATCCTTTGTCTGTGAACTCACCAGAATGAGACTGGCCTATCTCTACATTACAGTAACTAATATCTCTAAAGTAACTATTTTATATCACATTCGTCATTCCCTCCTTTTATCATTCCATGATAACCGAACTATCCAATCCATAGCTATGGTCCCTCATCTAAAAAGATCCGTCTCTGCATTTCCAATTCCTGGCGTAGCCCCCCCCCCCCTTCATCTGCTGCACTCTCATGGATTTTGACAGCCAACATTTTAGGGGCGTTGATCTGTTCCAGTGTACCCCGCATTCTACCCATCACATATTTAAGGATGGCTGGGCCCACAAAGATGCAGCTAATAGCCACTGCTAAATACATGGCCATATTTATCAACCAGTCCTTCCAACCTCCAAATCCCCAGTTACCCCAAGAGCCAGGATCCTGCATTCCGTCCAGGTGATCCCGTTCCAGTTCTCGCAGAATTCAGCTGAGACTGCCCGGCGTGCTAACTGATTATGCAGCATCCACGCTGAGGGGCAGGGGACTGTGGTAGGGACTAGAGTCCCAATAGCAATTCGGTGGGGAAATGGGGTGACAAAACATTAGTTGCTGTACCATTTAAAAAAAAAAAAAAAAAAAAAGTAGTATCCTTGTTCCGTGTACAGGTGAGCATCACAATCAGTATATCGGTTGCGTAGGGATCCCCCAGTAGCCCAGTTTATCCAGCTTTGGAACGCCCATTCGGGCCGCCTAGCAATGCGGAAAGCCCTAGTCCCAACAGTGATATGAGAAACATTCGCCCAGCCACAAAGGAGCTGGAGGCCAGCGTTCAATAGAACGCCAGTGGTGTTGTAACAAACGCATTGGCCAGACGCCTGGGTGATCTGACACCTCCTGTCCGTACAGGTGGGGAACAGACATGTTATATTCGTTTCCACCTCTACCAGCAAACAGCCGTATCCTTCACTGCTGAAACAATTCTCGTACGACCGGGAATCCCTATTGGGAGTGAAGTGGCTAGGTATATACGCCCTCCACCGTTGCAGCCTATCATACTGTGAGTGGGAATCATCCCGAGGAAGGGGAAGGCAAATAGCCGGTGGTGCTGAACCCGGATCGTAAGGAAGAGTGACTTGCTCGGGCGGTGACTCGGAACGCTGACAATGAACCACCTTTTGGGGAGTGCCCCAAAGCGGTGAAACAGAAAATAACCTAGACACCGCTACGGGGTTCGGGTAGCAGACAACCCGTCCCTTGCCATACAAGCGGTGGTAAATCTGGTAGAAGAGATTCATACTACCCGGGTTTTCCTCAGTTTGGCCTTTAACTAAATTAAGTGTATCTCCTGATAACCTACGTTCTAGCTGTACTCCCCTTCTCACACGCTCCGTCCTCTCTCTAGTCCCCCTATCTCTCTCACAACCTCTTCCTACCTTCTCCTGACGGTCTGATGTTACCTTTATCGCACCAATCTTAACACATCCAAAATTAAATTTACATGTACTCCAAAAACAAGGCAATGTCCATATAATGTTTCCTTCCCATCGCCGGAACCGGTGCAATTGCTTCATGAGTCCTGCATTTTCCTTGAATTTGGTGACCTTCCATGAGTCGATACTATGTCCTTGTATATGGGGGCAGCGAAGAACATCACCTTTGCATAAATGAAATGTCCTTGTAGCTTGGTTGGGGTGACAAATGTAGATAATATTTCCCTTTTCCATGTCTGTCGCCAATAACCCTCCAAGCGAGGTGAGGCCGAATATCACACAGACGGTGCGTAGCCACCCCATCATGCTCCACACCTGTAAAATAGCGCTGGGGAAGGGAGGCAGGTTAATCTGTCCAAGAAAATGAGGCCCGTTATCAGAACTCCACTGAGCTGGTATACTGTACCGGGGAATGATTTCCCACATCAGAACTTTAACCACAGTAGCAGCTTTATTATCGGTAGTCGGATACGCCTCAACCCTTCTGCTGAACACATCCACAATGACCAAAACATATTTATAACATTGACACCTTTCCAACTCAATGTAATCCATTTGGAGCGTCTCAAAGGGACCACTGGGCAACGGGGTTTGCCTCATACCACAAGGGATACCTTTGCCGGTGTTATATTGCTGACAAATCAAACACTGATTACTGATACTCTGGGCCAACCCCTGCATTTCAGGGTGCCACCAAGTGTCCAGCAACAAATCACTAGTCCCTCGAGCCCCACAATGAGTTGCAAAGTGTACACGTTCAGTGACCCATAAAGCCAGTACATCAGACATACAAGTCTGATGTGCTGGCGTGGTCCATAAAGAGGAAACAGAATCATATGTACAACCTAACCGTTTCCACATTTGTTTATCACTCTCGGGAGCGTCCTCCTGTAACCTTATGACGTCTTGGATGGTTGGCATTGACTTGTCAGAAGCAGATATATTTATAGTAGATCGTTTAGTCTGACTTAACATTTTAGGCACCATCTCTTGCTGAATTTGCGCGGCTGTCTGCGCTGCACAATCTGCTTGTTCATTACCAACGTCAACTGGGGTCTTACCATTTGTGTTGGCAGCGCATTTAATGACGAAAATCTGCGCGGGCATAAGGAGGGCCTGCAGTAAGTCATTAACTAAACCCCGGTGGGATATTTGACCACACATAATCATGTCAGGTTGTTCTGACGAAATATCACTCAAATCGTCCCTTATTGTGGTAGTTTCCTGAATCAAGGCTAAACAGTCATGGTCAGGTGTGTCTTCATGGACAGGGGGACCACTAAGAAAACAGGCTGGATTGATAGTGGTGCAGTGTTTAAATGTCAGACGTGGATTGTTCAAAAGGTATATCTCATACCTATTCTGACGAGCTGCAGTAAGATGCTGGGCCTGCAGTTGCCTCAGTGTGCGATGACCGAGTGGGAGCTATACACAGTAATATCCTGTTGGAAAGTGAGAGCATGTAACGGCTTTGCGATGGCATTGATTGAACGTAAATCCTGTACTAATCAGTACTGGTCTGGCTTGGCTGGTTTAGGCACAGCAAGTATGGGGGTGTTACATTCTGATTGGTCAGGGACCAAAATACCCTGTTGCAACAGCTCTCTGATTAATTTGTCCATAGACGGGGCTGCAATCAAGTGTTAATCGTTTCAGGGACCTCAAAATATTTAATGGCAGTGCCGTCTGGCGTGACTTGAAGTGCGTACTCTGTTGGATCTGAATGATCCACTGCCCTCCTTACCATAGACCCTAAATCCCTGGCATGGTACTGGTCGTGGACCTGACGTGTAATATGAGGGCTTACCGAAGCTGACTGTGGCCATAAATGTGGTGGTATTGTAACAAAATCGGCTGTACCTTCTTTTCCCGTGACTGTGACTGCAACTTTGACTGGCCATTCGGTCCCAATTAATGGCCGGTATTTGTCCTCCAACTCCCTGTTTTGTCCGGTTCTGTCATAGGCCAGGGTAACGTGATGCAGTGAATGTTCAATGTCTAACGTCCACCACTGGGGGGTGATAAAAATATAGCACTGTTGTCTCATCCTCCATGATTTAACCGTTACCCCCTCGTCTCCGCACTCTAGCTGTAGCTGGAAGATACACAGTAAATCTCGGGCCAACAAGTTACAGTCCAATCCAGTAGTCACTACAAACTGATGATCTGCAGACTTATTCTCGTAAGTGACTGTCACAGGTTCAGAAATAGGATACTCACACACCTGTCCTTGGAACCCCGACAAATGCTGGGTGTGGTCAGATAGTGGTAGGCGAAGTTCTGATTGCAGAGAAGACATGGCTGCATGGGTGATGTTCATCTCCTATCTGCAGAGAGATAATAGGTTCCCTGTCCGATTGGAGAGTCCTTATGACTAAATTAGCTAGTCAATCCTGTGTTGGGAAAGGGTTTGCCTAGGAGAAGTCAGTGTATCTCGTCTGTCCTCCCCTTGGTGGGTACCCCCTCCTTCTGCTGCCTGTCTTTTAAAGGGGCATTCCTGTTGCCAGTGATCTGCACGGCCGCAATTAAAACATGCATTGCTCCCTCTATATCTGCCCCGTCCTCTTCTCCCAGTAGACCAATGGCCCCTCAGAGGGGGCGGCGGTTGTAAAGCTGTTGGTGCATACGGTGGGCCATAAAAAGGAGCTGAGGGTCCCTTTGGGTGGGTTTGATATCCTCCCCCTCGCTGATCTACCCACCCAAAGTCACAATATTGGGGCTCCAGCTGGTAAGCTACCATTTCTGCCGCTTGTTGGGATCGCAGATCATTTTCATTACATACTCCGTCTTAATCTTGTAACTGAGCCTCCTTCCTGGCCTACACCCTCCTTCCAATAAAATCTGACTGCCCTTGCCATCTGGGAAGGGTCGTTCTCTGTCCAATTCATGTTATTACATTTCACGGCAGTAGCTACGGAAGGTGGTAGGCAATGCATTAACATAGCACAATATTGAGGGGAATTCTGACCATTTTGATATGGCAAGTCGCCTGACTGCCCACGGTAGATTTCATTAAAACGTTCCAGAAATTCCTCTGGCTCTTCAATCTTCTTAGGTTTTAGGTCTAAGATAGCAGAAATATTTACGGGCTTTTGAAATGTGCTATTCAACGCATTCAGGATTTGGGTCCCTCTATCGTAGTCTAACGCATGGGCTTGCTGAAGTGTGGCGTGGCTACCATAATTCAAGTGATTAAGATGATTGCGGTACTCTGCTGGGGTTAAAACCTGCTGGACTAGGGCCCAGAGGTCCCTAGAATCAGCTTGATAAATTGAGATGGTAGTTCTCAGGGAATCCACGAAAGCAGCAGGAGATTCTTTTCTATCTTGGATTGTAGCCATAATAGCCATCATCTCACTGGGTGTCCATGGGAAATAAACGTCTATCGTGGGCTGGGCCCCGGCAGTCACTGCGTCAAGGTTTGGTATCTTCCTAATCGGCAACTGTCTCCGAGTCTCACCAGGGGGCACTCTAGCTATTTCCTCTGGTTCTTCCAAGACTTCGACGTCCCTCCCTGTCACTAGAGGGAGTTCTTTCTCTTTCAATCCTGGCATCTCCCTTTGTTCTCGAAATTTGCGGTTTCCCCTTGGTCTGAAGGGATTTAGGTGGTATGCTTAATTGTTTCTGGTTAGATTATCATAGAATTTACAGTGCAGAAGGAGGCCATTCGGCCCATTGAGTCTGCACCGGCTCCTGGAAAGAGCACCCTACCCAAGGCCAACACCTCCACCCCGTCCCCATAACCCAGCAACCCCACCCAACACTAAGGGCAATTTTGGACACTAAGGGCAATTTATCATGGTCAATCCACCTAACCTGCACATCTTTGGGCTGTGGGAGGAAACCGGAGCACTCGGAGGAAACCCACGCGCACACACTGGGAGGATGTGCAGACTCCGCACAGACAGTGACCCTGAGCCGGAATTGAACCTGGGACCCTGGAGCTGTGAAGCAATTGTGCTATCCACAATGCTACCGTGCGGATCAAGCCCTTCTCTCGCTGTCCGAGATCGGGTCCTAGAGCTAACTGGGCTTGTGGAACAGAGCTCCTCCTCCCCCACTGATCGTGAAGATGGCAAATCGGGACACGCTATCAACCAAAAGGGCTGGAGTGACTGGCATGATTGGGATCTGGGGAGCAGTGACTGGATATAAATTATTATACTCTGGTGGTTCTGGAATTAGTGCAGACAATGCTACAGGTGCAGTCAAAATCCTTTGCTGACATTTTCAAATTATCGAATTGGTCATTTTCTGTCAATTCAAGGCCAGCCATTGAACTACGTAGCCCATATTTTGTTTGACCCGAGCCTTTCCTGTCTTTACTTGCGCGTTTTTTTTTTTTGTTTTTTTTTTTGAATGCACATTCCTTTTTCAAGACCTGTAATGTTTTTTTTTTGTTACCCTGTTCACTGATTGGAATTCCCATTTTAAGGGCATTGTCCTGCCAACTTGATAACATGATCCTATCTCTTTCCTCTTGACAATATTGTCTCCATAATCTAATTAACTCTTTAGCTTTCATACTTTGGCTCTTTCTTTCTTTTTATTATATATATTTTTAAAATTTGCTTGTTTATAACCAATGGCAATTTTTGCTCCTTGGCAAAATGATTGAAAAGGTTCTAACAGTGTTCTTTTAAAACTTAAAATGTTTGAAAATTCAAATTGAATTACTGCAACTTGCAAGCTTAGCTCTGATCTCAACTCAGAACTAAATTTACGATTTTCTTAACACAAACTTGTATAACATTTACAACTTAATTAATTCTTTATCTTAACAATTTTTCTTTTAACAAGTTTTTCTTACATTCTCAAAAATGTTGGCTGCTATCAATGAGGGAGCAGTTAGCTGCGGTGATGTATACCGGAGCAAAGTCAACTGTCATCTCCAGATTTACACTTTTTAAAATGGTGTCAGTGAGTTTCTTTAAGTTTCTATTAATTCACAAATAAAATGAGATAAACATTATTTCAAATAAGTAAAACTTAAGATTCTGGCAATTTCAATCAATTGCTTTCGAAAATAATAACTTTTATCAAAGAGGTGGAGAAACCCACTGGTTTCCTTTAATTAATTCAAAACGTAACTTTGCTGGAGTTCACTGACTCAAAGGAAAGGTATCCGATTACACTACAGGCTGCTGCTGTTATCTCAAGGCCTGAGTGAGAAGCACTGTCTGTCGTCTTTAACTTTGGCTGCTGCTGTTAACCCTTTGAGAGACTACTGCTTCAACCAACATGCAGCATCCAGCTCTATGGATGTTCTTTGTCTTGAAATCTATCCAAGCAATTCCCCAGAATCTCAACTAGTCCTCAGAACTGCGCCCTTCGCCACCACAGTCCAAGGGTACAATTTTAGCTTAATCAACTATAGATTTAAAACACTCACACATGGAATTGAACCATCTGTTTTAGATGTCGCATCAACCCATAACCTAACCCAAGCCGAATCAGAACTCACACATGGAGTTGAACCATCTTCAGATTTAAAAACACTTATTTAACTGAACCTTCATCTGCTGAAGTCACATCAGTTCATCAACAACACAATTAACCCAAAACTGAACTATCAATTATGATATCCCATCAGTTTAATTTTCTAATCCCCAGACTGACCTTTGATTTCGTCGAGACGATCTTTCCGTACCAACCGCGAGTGACCAGACTAATCAGACGATAAGAAGAGGGGAAAAAGCAATGCGCGGTCATTTTCCAGCTATACATTGTGGGCCCCTTCTTCCCACTCTCCCTGTTCATAATCAGTCCAATTCTGATTTCGCGGTTGGTCAGAACCGTCTTGAGAAATCCCGGGTTTCCGGCACCAAGTGACAAATCAAATTTCTTTACCCGTCAGTCTGGCCTCAATAAAAGTCGAGATGGATTTGGAGGTACAGCATTAGTTATTTTATTTGGCTTGCAAGCCTGATTCATTTCACAGAGGCATAGGACACATCCAGTCTCCTACACCCCGGAAAGCGAATGAACAAAGAGACAAAGGGATTTCTGCAAATCAATTCAAATGGTATCAAGTTTCACATACACGATTCCCATAGGTCATCCTATACCCCTCCTGACCTGGTCATACATTCTGATTGGCTCACTTCTCATCCCTTCCTCTGGCCCCCTTATTACCCAGCATCCTTTTCTCCTCCTTTGGTGGACACACCTCCTCCTTGCTTTGCCATGCGGTCTGAAATCCTTTGTCTGTGAACTCACCAGAATGAGACTGGCCTATCTCTACATTACAGTAACTAATATCTCTAAAGTAACTATTTTATATCACATTCGTCACTATATCTAAAACCTTGTCAGTCAGAGGCGACTGAGCCACAGTTGCCACAACATTTTAAGATGTTGAGACATGAAGTAGGGCAACAGGGTTTAGGATGTGATTTTTGGCTGTTGTGGACAAGATGAATACTCTACTTTCATTAGTACAGAGGATGTGGCTAGAAGCTTTAGTAATCTTGGAAAAGGTTTGAATTTATTATGTATGATATATGGCGCATGGACAAACCATTTGGCCCAACCATTCTGTGTTGGTGTCCACCTTCCACTCCAGCCTCCCAGCTTCCCTCGTGTAAATCTACCATCATAACCATCTCTTGCTTTGCCCCTAAAATGTTTATCTGGTTTCCCCTTGAATGCATCTGTGCTGTTGCTTCAACCACTCCCTGTGGTAGTGAGTTCCACATTCTCCTCATTCTTCGGATGAGGAGGTGTCTTCTGAAGTCCCAATTAAATTTTTTGCTGACCAGCTTATATTGATGGCCTCTAGTTATGCTTTCCCCCGCAAGAGGAAACATTTCTCTGTGTCCACTCTATCAAAACCTTTGTAAATTTTAAAGACCATTGTTAGATCGCCCCACAACCTTTTGTTTTCAAGAGAAAAGAGCCAGCCTGTCGGTCCTTTACTGAAATATATACCCAGGCATTGCTGGTATCATCCTTGCAAGTGTTCTCTCCGTCCTCTCCGGTGCTTCCATATTGTTTTATGATATTGTGATTTATAATATTACGATCAGTACTGCTTACATACTGTTAAATGTGGTCTAACCAAGGTTGGATACAGGTTGAGCATAACTTCTCCACTCTTCCATTCTATCCCTCTAGGACTAAACTTTAGTCCATGATTTGCTTTTTCATAGATTTCATAGAATTTACAGTGCAGAAGGAGGCCATTCGGCCCATCGAGTCTGCACCGGCTCTTGGAAAGAGCACCCTACCCAAGGTCAACACCTCCACTCTATCACCATAACCCAGTAACCCCACCCAACACTAAGGGCAATTTTGGACACTAAGGGCAATTTACCATGGCCAATCCACCTAATCTGCACATCTTTGGACTGTGGGAGGAAACCGGAGCACCCGGAGGAAACCCACGCACACACTGGGAGGATGTGCAGACTCCGCACAGACAGAGACCCAAACCGGAACCGAACCTGGGACCCTGGAGCTGTGAAGCAATTGTGCTATCCACAATGCTACCGTACTTCCAGTTTGAAGTGAGCAGGACACAAGAGTGTGCACCATTGAGTTAAATTTGAGCTGGCATCCAGGAAAGGGGAGGAACTATTGTTGGACCTAAACAATTTATAATCCAGCAAAGGAGGACGAAGAAGAAACTGATAAAAGGCAAAATAGCCTATGAATGCAAGCTAGTGAGAATCAGCTCCTTTAGATATGTGAAAAGGAAAAGCAAGGACAAATGTGGGTCCATTACAGGCAGAGAACGGAGAATTTATCATAGAGAATAGGGAAATAACAGAGAAACTAAGCAATTACTTTGTCTGTTTCATGGAGGAAAATCTCCCAGAAATGCTAGAGAACCAAGGGATTTTGGAAAATGAAAAAAAAACCTGGTATTAATAAAGAGGTGTACACTCCAAATTAATCGGATTAAAGGCCGATAAGTCCCCTGAACCTGATGAGCTGCAGCCCAGAGTGTTGAAGGAGGTGGCTAGAGAGTTGGTATTGGTGGTTGTCTTTCAAAATATTATAGATTCTGGAAAGTAACAAATGTAACCTCACTATTTAAGAGGGTAGTGAGAGAGGAAACTGGAACTGCTGACCTGTTAGTTTGATGTCAGCAGTAGGGAAAATGTTAGAATCCATTATGAAGAATGATAACTGAACTCTATAAATAATTATGTGATTGGGCAGAGTCAACATGGAATTTGTGAAAGAAATCATGTTTGACAAACCTGTTGGAGTTTTTTGAGGATGTTACTTGAGTCTGGATGTGGTGCATTTGGATTTTCAAAAGGCTTTTGATAAGGTCTCACACAGGAGGTTAGTAAACAATTAAAGCACCTGGAATTGGGGGTAATATACTGGTGTGGATTGAGAATTGGTTAACAGATTGAAAACAGAGTAGGAATAAACAGATCATTCTCAGGATAGCAGGCTGTTACTAGTGCCACAAGGATCACAATTGGGGTACAGTTTAGATCGAACCTGGGTCCATGGTGCCGTGAGACAGCAGTGCTAACCACTGCATCACCGTGCCATCCAAAACTGACATGTTTATTTTTCGTTTGAGTGAGAAAGTAGATAGCAGAGGATGATTTTGATCCTTCGACCTCTGGGTTATCGGCCCAGCACGCTTCCGCTGTGCCACTCTTCTTCTCGATGATTTGGATATGGGGACTAAATGTAATCTTTTAAAAATTTGATGATGACACAAAGGATCAGTGCTGGGCTACAGCTGTTCCACAATCTATATCAATGATTTGGATGTGGGGATTAAATAATGTTTCTAAATTTGTTGATGACTCAAAGCCATTTGTGAATGTGAGTTGAGAGGAGGATGCAAGGTGACTAAGGGAATGGGTAAGAACATGGCAGATGGAATATAATGTGAATAAGTGTGAAGTTCTCCACTTCGAAGGAAAACCAGAAAGGCAGAATATTTCTTAAATAGTGAGAGGTTGGGAAGTGCGGGTGTCCAAAGTGACCTGGATGTCCTTGTTTGTGAGTAACTAAAAGCTAGCATGAAGGTGCAGAAAGCAATGAGGAAGGCTAATGGTTTTTCGGCCTTTTTTGTAAGGGGATTTGAGTCCAGGAGTGAAGATATCCTGCTGCATATAGTGCCTTGGTGGAACTGCACCTGGAGTATTGTGTATAGTTTGCAAAGGAGGTGTGAAACAACTGTGCTAGCCACTATGCTACTGTGCTGCCCTATGGTGTAGGTAGTTGCCCTTTAGGTTTCAGTGAAGTATAATGGATATGTGAAACTCTAGCACAATGATACAACAAACCCAGAATCACAATTAAATATTGGAACTTAATGTCTGGAGAGAGCAATTTGTTTTTACTAATGCACGTTTAGCATAGGCTTGGTGCATTTGGCTGAAAGTTGACTGCTGAGCTCTTTGGGCTGACTAAAACTGATGACCAAGATGATACTGCTAACAACAGATCTATTGTGGTGGTGCTTTTAGAAACTCCTTGGAAGTTTTTGCATTCCGTCAAATCAAGGAAAGCCATGCTTAAGAAACTGGTGAGCGTCGCAGTGTAACTTCTGATGCACTGGTGGACCTGTATTTTAAAAAATGATTTTCCGATACTAATCCTCTAGTTCTATATCACTGCTTTCACAATTACAGTAGATTTAAAATCTGGAAGGTACTTGTCATTCATTTTTTTTTTTTTGCGTTTTAAGTACACCAACAGAGTACAACCTAGCTGGGGGGGCAGAATATTGTTTTTAGTGTACACATATTACTGTGATTTATGCCTTTTAACATGGTCTTTTGGATCCTGTGTCAATTTTTCCTAGTTTGAAAAGATTGTGCTTATTTTTTCCTTGTCATATTTGAAGAATTTGGAAGTATCTTGTTTATCCTCAAATGTTGGTTAGATTAGTTTAATGTCCAGGGAACCAATCTGCTGTGTCATCAACTGGAAAATCTCATTAACAAACGTTTTTTTTAAAAAAAAAAGGTTCTTTTAATAGTAATATCAAGGGGCTAAAACCTCACTCAATATTTTTATATCACCCTGGGTAAACTATGACATTTATTTTTTAAAACTGCGCAAAGGTTTTAAACTGACTAAAACTATGACTAGTTATGACTTGCGCAATAAATTGGGACAGCAGAAACCTCATTATCTCTAAAGATGCGCTAATGCCTGTTTGACAGCAGAGATCCAATCCCAAAAGCCATTTACATTTCTACGGTCAGGCTGACCTGTCTACAAGAGCAAAGGACCCTGAAACCCCTCTTTGAAATTATTAATGGATGAAGCATTAACCATCTCAAGAATCCAGATAAGGAATATCCATCCTTTGTCCAATGGGATGTGGAGTTATGTCACATGACACCCTCCCCATGCTGCTAAAACCTATAATATTGCCTTGTGGAACTGAAAGAATGACAGACTGCCATTTCCCCTCTCCCTAGCATGAGCCTGCTTGGAGACTGTAGTAGACAGTATTCAAAGGGACCTCCATCGGTATGCGTCTCACGGTAGCCAGTTTAGAACGGCAGTTTAGATAATTGTGTGAATCGCGTATGCAGGAGAAACAAATTATAGGTTATTGGAAAGCTCCCTGAGATATACGTATGTTAATGTACAGTGAAGGAAGTTGACAGGGCCAGACAGCCGAATACACAGAGGACATAATCAAAGAAACACAAAGGTGTACTTGCCCAGCCCTTAAAGCAAGGAGAGGCCTTCTAGCAGTCTCCTAAAGCGGACAGGCCACCAGCCTGTATTTCAAATTTGCAACAAAGCAGCTTCCAAGTATTAGAGCCAAGGCAGTGCAGAAAACCTTCATAAGAGTTTTAAAATATCTTTGCTGGACCAGGAAAAAGACAGTTCCCAGATTATCAGCCCTGCATTGTGTGGTAACTATAGCTGGTTATTCAATTTGGATGTTGATTGGGGAACAGGTTCAGGTACATTCTATAGAAACTGTGGTAAGTGATTCATACATCTTAAATTGCGTGAGAGTAGAGTTCCAGGTTGTTCGTTGACACACTGTTATGACATTAACACATTCTGATCTCTAATGCGCTGCTACCAACATCTTTCTTGGTTATTATCACCATTTTCACAGTAACCTCATTACAGTGTTAATGTAAGTCTACTTGTGACACTAATAAAGATTATTATATACCATTTACATTTCCTTTGCATTTTTGTGCACAACATCTTTGTCAATCTCCACTTATAGCTGGCCCTCAGTCCAGCCCCACTGCTTCGCCCCTCCCCCAGCAACAGTATAAATCTCATCCTATTTCCAGTTCTCTCTAGGTTAGTCATCCAGACTCGAAAAGTTAGCTCCATTCTCTCTCTACAGATGCAGTCAGACATGCTGAGATTGTCCAACATTTTCTGTTTTTGTTTCAGTTTCCAGCATCTGCGACAATTTGCTTTTATGTTATGAGAGTATTTGTATTTGTTTTCCTTTAATAACAATAATTGTTACCCGACAACTAGACTATTTATTATCGCTCCGGATACTTGCAAATAACATCAACATGCTTCGTGACACGGGCAGTAGCAGAAAAAGACCCTGTCCAAGTTTTTGAATACCTGGCTCCCTGCCAGTATTTTTCTTTTCTTTATTTTATAAATTTAGAGTACGAGTACCCAATTTTTTTTTTTTTTCTAATTAAGGGGCAATTTAGCGTGGTCAATCCACCTACCCTGCACACCTTTTTGGGTTGTGGGGGTGGGACCCACGCAGACACCGGCAGAATGTGCAAACTCCACATGGACAGTGACCCGGGGCCGGGATTGAACCCGGGTCCTCGACATCGTGAGGCAGCAGTGCAAAGCACTGTGCCAGCGTGCCATCGACCATGCCAATATTGTTTTCTACTGGAATACTGAACTTCTGTACTAGTGCCTTGTTAATAGAAAATTGGATCACACCAAAACTGAGAGGTTGGGAAAATACAGCGGCATCTAAAGGAGGAAGTTAAAAATCTAAAACACCTTTCTGTTTATGGATGGGTGGTGAGAGGAGAACTCTAGGCTATTTAAGTTGAAACTTTTTGTCTGTATCCACATAAATAATTATATCCCACAAGATCCCAGGACTCCCTCCTGAACAACACTGATGTTCAAGAAGGCTGGATCACTATAGAGATGGGCAATTGGAACTAGCATTGCCAATGTTGCTCACAACCAGTGAGCAAATTTGAGAAAGCACAACTGTTCATCATTTTGTCGCCAGAGTCCATTACAATGAGTTGTAAAATGGACAAGTCAACAGCACAAAGAGGAATTGAAATGTGGCATTTCCCTACATTATAACGGTGACTGATGATGTACTTTTGAGATATCCTGAATTTATATAAGGTGCTATTTTTATGTTCTTCCCCCTTTGAACAGTAATGCTTCCCTCTCAAAATAAATTCCTTCAAAGATCAGACAAAGCATTGATGCCACTCTCAGGCAAACACTTAAAAATATACGCTAAAAGAAATACAGTCACCACCTCGCATTTACTGGCATCTCTAATGCATAAAATGTTTGTTGCCAAAAATGACTGCTTTGCTTGTAGAAACATATTTGCCTTTCAAAAATGTCTGAATCATGTATCCCAAATGCCAAAAGTCTGGCAGTTTAGCCAATTAGTCTCGGGTCATGTTTGCCTTATTTGTCTTGGTAGTTTTTTTTTGTTGCATGGAGATTTAAGGCTGATCAAGTGCAGGTTTTACAAACTTCTGAATCCTTACCTGTCCGTGCCATGACATTCTGCAATATATATTTTGCTACATTAGTTGCTTTGTTAGCCATTCAAAATCATTGAAATGTTTTAGAAACCGGTTGAATCATAGAATTTACAGTGCAGAAGGAAGCCATTCGGCCCATCGAGTCTGCACCGGCTCTTGGAAAGAGCACCCTACCCAAGGTCCACACCTCCACCCTATCCCCATAACCCAGTAACCCCACCCAACACTAAGGGCAATTTTGGACACTATGGGCAATTTTAGCATGGCCAATCCACCTAACCTGCACATCTTTGGACTGTGGGAGGAAACCGGAGCACCCGGAGGAAACCCATGCACACACTGGGAGGATGTGCAGACTCCGCACAGACAGTGACCCAAGCCGGAATCGAACCTGGGACCCTGGAGCTGTGAAGCATTTGTGCTATCCACAATGCTACCGTGCTGCCCTTTTTTTCTTTTTTTTGAAAACAGACAGCTGATGTTAACGCACAGAATTTGGTCCTATGTTTAGTTTTTAGAGCTGGGATCACCAGTAGTTTTTTGTAACAGGGTGATGGATAATTTGATACAAGATGGAAAGAATATATGTGCTATTCATGTCCTTGGGGATTTTCAATACAGCCCATGAATGATTGTACTGAAGTGCTGTTATATAAACAAATGCAGTAGCCAATTTGCATACAGCAGATCACACAAAAAAACAAGATAAATGCTAAATTAATCTGCTTTGATGGTGTTTACTCAACAGAGCTCATTGGAATTCTTCCCAAATGGGCCTCCTGTTCATTATTTGGAAGAGTAAACCATTGAGTTCATGTTTGTTTTTGGTGTACTGAAGCGAGGTGAACGTTTAGGGACGGTATCTGAGAGTTGTATGTTTCAGCTATAAGTCTTTTAGACCAATTTGAACACTTTTGGCTTTTGAAATGGCAAGGAAGGCTGCTTGCCTGCTTTTTATGTTGAGAGGATTGATGCCACATGGGGTGGGCATATAAGGGCTTTGAGCACGACAGATTTGAAAATATCTGTAACTTTCTTGTTGCTTCTTCAGCTGATTCCTGAACTGCGAAAACTCTGTATACCTGAATGCTTCTAGTAAATTAGAAGGAGGAAGCACTCTAAACTGAGGATGTCACCAAGCTCCAGTTATTGATTTTTAGGTGGCGCTGGTAATACCAGAGGGAAAAAATAACCAATCAGATTTCTCAGTTAATGTTTCAGTAGAAGCAGAAGTTAAGATGTAAACCGAAATAAAAACTGAGCAGTTCACAAAAGCATGGATGAAGTTGAGAATGAACATCCTGAGAGGGTGGGGTATCCAAAAGGGAATTGGATTACTATCTGAACAGATAGAATATACAAGGTTGCAAAGGAGTGGCATGAGGTAGAATGCTCCGAGCCAGTGCAGACTCAATAGGCTGAATGGCCTCCTGCGCTATAAAGATTCTGTGATGAGTACATGGGCTGTAACAAAGCTTGCATTTTGAGCTTGTAGAGATTTAATTGTTGATGCAAGTAATGCTTCAAGGGTTCATATGTAATACTATCAGCAGATGAAGAAGTGTGATAACTGGATAAACAAAATTGAGATTTGCAGATTTCAGCCTGGACTGAATTACAATGAGGCTAAATTTAAGTTCTTGAAGTAGGATCTTAATCTTGGGCAGCATGGTAGCACAAGTGGATAGCACTGTGGCTTCACAGCGCCAGGGTCCCAGGTTTGATTCCCCGCTGTGTCACTGTCTGTGCGGAGTCTGCACTTTCTCCCCGTGTCTGCGTGGGTTTCCTCCAGGTGCTCCGGTTTCCTCCCACAGTCCAAAGACATGCAGGTTAGGTTGATTGGCCATGCTAATTTGCCCTTAGTGTCCAAAAAGGTTAGGAGGGGTTATCGGGTTTCCGGGATAGGGTGGAAGCGAGCGCTTAAGTGGGTCGGTGCAGACTCGATGGGCCGAATGGCCTCCTTCTGCACTGTATGTTCTATGGAATACCCAGAGGATTTTAAAATCCTAATGCAGTGTTTAAACTTCATTGGTGATGTGAAAAAACTATTTTGAAGTATTTTTATTCCAATTTTAACATTCAAAATACCTAACATTACAAAGTAAAACCAATACAACCCCAAACCCCCCCATAGCCGTTAACGGTTACCAGCTCCTTGAAATGTAGTATAAGCAAACCCCAGCTCTTGTGGAACCCCTCACTCGCCCCACTCAAGAGAAAATTTCACATTTTCCAAGTACAAGAACAGCATTAATCCTGTAAATGGCCACACTGAGGTGCAGGGCGGAAAGCCTAACCTCCATCCCAACAGGACCCGCCTGCGAGCGATCAACGAGGCAAAGGCTAAAACATCTGCCCCGCTCCTATCTGCAACTCCGGCAAGTCCGACGTCCTGAATATGGCCCCCAGGGGACTGGGCTCTAAATCCACATGCAAGATCGCCGACATGGTGCTGAAGAACAGTCTCCAAAATTTCTCCAACAACCGGCCGATCTTCGACTTCGTCAGGTCTACCTTCAGCTGTAGCCTCGTTCACGAGGTTGAGGCATTCATCCCCTGCAACATCTCACACCACTGCCCCATCTCCAGTGCCATCCCCAGCTCTTCGTCCCACTTGGCCGTAACCTCTTCCAGAGTCGCCCTATCCCCCTCCAACCCAGTGTCACAACCCCGACCCCTTACAAGACCCTGCCTCTTTTCTCACCCACAAAGCTTCCATCTGCCTACTCCGACCCCGCACCTTCTCGGTGTTCGCCGCCCAATAATAGTGCCCGATAATAGTGTAACGGGTTCGGACAGCCCCCCGACTGTCCCCCTCTCCGAAGCGCTATCCTCCTAATCCTTGCCACCTTCCCATCCCACACAATGGATGAAACCAATCTATCCACCTAAAAAAAACGATTGCCCCCGTCAAAAACTATTGAAAATATTTTATATTGTGGGTTTGAACATTTGGTAAGAATTTTAAATATTTCAGCATTTTTCAGTGCATTGCAATCACAGATTTTACAGATTTTGCTGAATCACAGTACAGCAGGTGAAAGGTACAATTGCTTGGTCGAATAAACATTAGATTATCTGCTCTAGGGCGTACCTGGTTAAAATGGTGCTTGGGTTTGTATATTCTTTAAGCAATTTGCCAATTTATTTTGCTGTGAGCAACTGACTCCAATCTTTTCTATTTGTCTTATCTAATTGAAGTTCAGTTTCATTCCTGCACCTCTCAATTATTATACACATTTGTTATCTATGTCCTGTCTTTTCGGCCCATGCCTCACTAAGTGGTGCATTTGACTTTATGAACATTTTATTGTGAGGAATTGTAACTCTCCTGAATACCATGGTGCTGCATGATGCACCATTTTCTTGCTTTGGAATGGACTACAAATATTTTCTCATTGTTCAGTGCTCAGTGGGCTAGACAGCTGGTTTGTGATGCAAAACAAGGCCAGCTGAGAATTCTGAATTCTCCCTCCGTGTATCCGAACAGGCACCGGAATGTGGTGACTAGGGGCTTTTCACAGTAACTTCATTGCAGTGTTAATGTAAGCCTGACTTGTGACAATAAAAGATTATTATTATTATTATTATTATTATTATTATAAACAGAACCTGAATTGCCCTGCATTTAGATTCCAACTAAGACTAATTTGAACAAGCTATTTTTCAATATCAAATTTTAAATTGTTTTGGGGGAAGAAACACAATTTTTGTTGTAGGTTTTTAATTTACTGTCCTGTAAGTATTGCAACATTGATTGTAGCAGGTTACCAAAGAAAAGCCAAGCAGCGTGCCTTAATGACTATCGACCAATGGCTCTGACCTCCATCATTATGAAGTGCTTCGAAAGGTTAGTCATGGCACAAATCAACTCCAGCCTCCCGGATTGCCTTGATCCACTACAGTTCGCCTACCGCTGCAACAGGGCCACAGCAGATGCCATCTCCCTGGCCCTGCACTCAATCCTAGAACACCTAGATAACAAAGACACCTATGGCAGACTCCTATTTATTGACTGCAGCTCAGCCTTCAACACCATTATTCCTACGAAACCCATCTCCAAACTCTGTGGCCTGGGCCTCGTCTCCTCCCTCTGCGACTGGATCCTGAACTTCCTAACCCACAGGCCACAATCTGTGTGGATAGGCAACAGCACCTCCCTCCACGATCAAACTTAGTCCCCTGCTATACTCCTTATACACCTATGACTGTGGCCAAATTCCCCTCCAACTCGAATTTCAAATTTGCTGATGCATTATAGTAGTGGGTCGGATCTCAAACATTAACGAGACAGAGTACAAGAATGAGATAGAGAATCTGGTGAACTGGCAATAATGACAACATTCTCTCCCTTAATGTCAGTAAAATGAAGGAGATTGTCATCGACTTCAGGAAGCATAGTGGAAAACACGCCCCGTCTACATCAATGGGAGCGAAGTAGAAAGGGTCGCGAGCGTACGTTTTTAGGTGTCCAGATCTCCCAACAACCTGTCCTGGTCCTCCCATGCTGACATTATAGTTAAGAAAGCCCACAAATGACTACTTTCTCAGAAGATTACGAAAATTTGGCATGTCCGCTACGACTCTCTCCAACTTTTACAGATGCACCATAGAAAGCATTTTTTCTGGTTATATCACAGCTTGATATGGATCCTGCCCTGTCCAAGACCGCAGGAAACTACAAAAGGTTGTGAATGTAGCCCAATCCATCACGCAAACCAGCCTCCCATCCATTGACTGTCTACAATTACCGCTGCCTCGGAAAGGCAACCAGCATAATTAAGGACCCACGCATCCCGGACATACTCTCTTCCGTCAGGAAAAAGATATAAAATTTTGAGGTCACGCACCAACCGACTCAAGAACAGCTTCTTCCCTGCTGCCATCAGACTTTTGAATGGACCTACCTTGCATTAATTTGATCTTTTCTCTACACCCTAGCTATGACTGTAACATTGCAGTCTCTCCTTCCTTCCCTATGTATGGTATGCGTTGTCTGCATAGTATGCAAGAAACAATACTTTTCACTGTATACTAATATATGTGACGATATTAAATCAAATCAAATACAATTCAAGGTAGCACAAGAACATGGGAATATAGCGTCATGAGGAATAGGAGTCTGAAGCAGTTGTGCAAGCTGGATTCTCGATTACTGAGTTGGCGACGCAGGCTGACAAAATGGTTTCTCGCATTAAATTCACGTTTTTGTATAGTCTTAAATGATCAAAACTGAGTTTGTCACTTGTAAGCAATTGCCTATAATAGGATATGCCGGGCCTTCTGTCTAGGCTTGAGGGGCAATCTTGAGTTGGAAGATGATGAATGGATTTGGTCGCATAGATTTCAAAAAGATGTTTCCATTTGTGGGTTGGACTAGAAATAGGGGCCACGGGTATAAGCTAACAAATCCAATTCATGACAAACTTCTTTTCTCAGTGGTGAGAATGTGGAGTAGTGGAGATGAATAGTAGAGATGTGTTTTCAGGGAAGCTAAGTAAGCACATGGGGAGAAAGGAATAGAAGGATAGATTGATGGGGTTTCATGAGCAGGATGGGAAGAATCTCGAATGGAGTATAAATACTACCACAGACTGTTGAGCTGAATGACCTCTTTCTGTGCTGTATTACTGTAGATTTGTCTTTATCCTACCTGCTATCTTGGTTGTGAAAACAGTCCGCATGCAAACATACGAAATAGGAGCAGAAGTAGGCCATTTGACCCCCTCAAGCCTCGTTCAACAAGATCATGGCTGATCTGTTTGTGTTTCAAGTTCTACATTGCTCGATAACCATTGATTCTCTTGCCCAACTAGGATCGATTTACCTTCTTTAAAAAAAATTGTGATCCTGCACCCAGAGAGTTCCAAAGTGTCTCATCCCTCAGAAAAGAATTCTCCTTCAATCTCTTTTGAAATTAAATTTTTTTCCCCCCCCAATTCCGGGGCAATTTTAGTGTGGCCAATCCACCCACCCTACCCGGCACATCTTTGGGTTGTGGGGGTGAGACCCACTCAGACATGGGGCGAATGTGCAAACTCCACACCAACAGTGACCCGGGGCTGGGATGGAACCCAGGTCCTCTGCGTCTTGAGGCTCCTTCAATCGCTGTCCTAAAATTTTAAAGCCGTGGCTTCTAATTCTGGACTCTCCACAAGAGGAAACATTCTTTCAATGTCTACCTCCTGAATACTGTTCTGGATCTTATATACTTCAATCGAGTCACTCCCTCACTCCAATGGAAACAAGTCCAGACTTTCTAATCTTTCCTCATAAGTTCATAAGCTCATTCCAAATATCAATCTAGTAAATTACCTCTGAACTGCCTCTAATGAATTTACATTCTTCCTTAAATAAGGAGACCACTACTGCACATGATATTTATTTGTGGGCAGCACTGTTGCTTCACAGCTCCAGGGTCCAAGGTTCTATTCCCGGCTTGGGTCACTGTCTGTGTGGAGTCTGCACGTTCTCCTTGTGTCTGTGTGGCTTTCCTCCAGGTGCTCTGGTTTCCTTCCACAAGTCCCGAAAGACGTACTTGTTAGGTGAATTGGACATTCTGAGGCAGCACGGTAGCATTGTGGATAGCACAATTGCTTCACAGCTCCAGGGTCCCAGTTTCGATTCCCGGTTTGGGTCACTGTCTGTGCGGAGTCTGCACATCCTCCCCGTGTGTGCGTGGGTTTCCTCCGGGTGCTCCGGTTTCCTCCCACAGTCCAAAGATGTGCAGGTTAGGTGGATTGGCCATGCTAAATTGCCCTTAGTGTTAGGTGGGGTTACTGGGTTATGGGGATAGGGTAGAGGTGTTGACCTTGGGTAGGGTGCTCTTTCCAAGAGCCGGTGCAGACTTGATGGGCCGAATGGCCTCCTTCACTGTAAATTCTATGTAAATTCTCCCTCTGAGTGCCCAAACAGGCGCCGGAATGTGGCGACTAGGGGATTTTCACAGTAACTTCATTGCAGTGTTAATGTAAGCCTACTTGTGACACTAAAGATTATTATTATATTCGAACAAGGCAATTTTAACCAAATTCCAAGGTGGCATGAGAGAAGTTTCTACAAGGATATGACTAAATTAATCACTCGACTAGTCTCCACAGTCCCAGAGTATTATTGGCAGCTCTTCCCTTTGTAATTTAACCCAAAGTTCACCAGACCTCCGACGAGGGGCAGGGTTGAGAAGGCAGGGCCTTCATAAGTAATCTGAACCCTATTGGCATCGTTCACACTATTGGTGTCGTTCCGCATCACAAACCAGTCTCCCAGCCAATTGTGCTAACCAACCCTCGCCCCTAGACTAGCTACTGGTTTCCTTCCATTCCATGTTGTCGTATTTGAGTATTTAAAATTTTTTAGCTGACATTCGCATTCTTATCTTGAGTATTCTTTGTAAGTATTGCGCGAACCTGGTGGACAAATGACTGCGAGTCGACTTTGTTTTAAATCAATAGATTTTATTCACACACCACACACACACACACACACAGTGTTAGCATCAATCAATCACACTTATCAGTTTAAGTTATACTGCAGAATGCTAAAGTACAATGCCAAACCTTGACTTAACTTTTGAGTGACTGACAAGTATCCAAACAGATATTGGCCTTTATCCGTGATCTGGTTTCTGTCGTCCTCGATGTTTGGTCCTTGGTCTGGTCTGATACTCTGGCTCGGGTCTTCCTTCTACTGGAGGTGTGATGGTCCTCCTCGTGGTGGCCGGTGAAGATCACCGTTGTGTTCCCGTTGCTGCTGCAAAGAGAGATTATAAGACGGTTCGGCACCTTTTAACCTTCTTGGACTTTGTGCCCTTTTGGGTGGACTTTGGGTCATTGCCAATCGGTTGAGCAGGGCTCGATCACCCTGACCGATCAAGTCCAATCAGGGGCGGCTACATCAATTTTGAGCTGGGTCCTCAACAGCCGTGCCTGCAGGTGTTGGGGGCATGTAGGCTTTCCAGATAAGGAGCTTAGGTGCCCTTGTGTCTGGTAAACAAGTGTGATTGACAGGATAGTTCTGTTGTTCCTGGGATGGCCTTTTTCCTGTGTATTGCAATATCTAGGCTGCAGGTTGCTCATCAATGTTTATTTAAACTGCAGCCTGTTTGTCCTTATACTTGGTCAATTCTCTCCGCATCCTTTGTAGGACACCATTTTAAGTGGTTGTTCGGCCACACTAGGTACAGAATTACTTTTAGCTATGCTTGTATTCTAAATGTGTTTTAACTTATCTGTATAGCAAAAAGCAACCATTACTAACATGCAGTGTAAGTATTTGTCTATCTGTAATTTTCTTGCAAAGCAAAATATTAATTGGAACCTGTCAAAGAGATGGGGAATGACACCTGAAATTTTATCCAGCCCTGCCAAGTCACCCATCCGAGTGGTGAGTTTTGGCAATGGCATTGTATTTGCAGGATTTTATTTTTTGGCAGATGGTATGGCCTAATATGGGACGAGTTCCAGAAGCCGAAAATTACCCGCACTAGTCTTGGTTCATCTGTGTTATCTTGGTGAAATGTGTGCAAGGCCAATTGTTTTGAATATTTTTCATGTTTTACCAATTTCCGTCATCTTGTTTAGGGTCAGTTTACCTAGTCGCCCTTCAGCTGGAAAATATTGCACAAAGGTAAAGAGGAGAGGAACGGGAAGCATACTATGCTGGTCCAATTTAGTATTTTCTCCAAAAAATCAAGTACATCTTGAGCTGTTCTGCTCGATATGCTTGCTAAGAATGCGAGGTTAACTGAATTATTATCTATTATATATTGGTGGTATTGTCACAGTTTCATGCTATGTTACAAGCTCTGGTATGCTGAGAATTTGGCAGCAGACTATATGCCGAGAATATGACAGCAGAGTGAAAATAATATATGCCTGATACAGCAGCCTTTTAATTTTTTTTTTATTGCATCAGATGAGAGCATCACTGGGCCAGCATTTCTTGCCCATCTCTCATTATCCTCTAAGGTGGTAAAGGTGACACTGAGCTGTCGTCTTGAATCGTTGCAATCCATGATTTTGAACCAGCAACTGTGAAGGAGCAGCAATATATTTCAGCAGCATGGTAACACAGTGGTTGTTTCAGAGCGCCATGGGCCCAGGTTCGATTTCTGGTTTGGGTCACTGTCTGTGTGGAGCCTGCACGTTCTCCCTGTGTCTGTGAAGTCTTCCTCTGGGTGCTCCAGTTTCCTCCCACAAGTCCCGAAAGATGTGCTGTTAGGTGAATTGGATATTCTGAATTCTCCCTCTGTGTACTTGATCAGGCGCCAGAATGTGGCGACTGGGGGATTTTCACAGTAACTTCATTGCAGTGTTAATGTAAGCCTACTTGTGACAATAAAGGTTATTATTATTATTTCCAAGTTAGGTTGGTGTATGACTTGAAGGGAAACTTGCAAGTGGTGGTGTCCCATGCATCCACTGCCTTTCTGGTGGTAGAATTGCTGTTGTGCATTTTTTGTAGATGGTGCACATTTTTGCCACTGCGCCAGTGGTGAACAGTGGCTGTTTAAGGTGGTGGATGAGGTGCTGACCAACTATCCACTCCATTGTGTTGACCTTCTTGGGTGTTGTTGGAGCTGCACTTATCAAAGAAAGTATTTCATTATATTTCTGGCTTATGCTTTGTAGATGTTGGACAGTTTTGGGGTGTAGGGAGATGAGTTACATACTGCACAATTCCCAGCCTTTAACTTGCTCTTCGAGCCACTGAATTATATGGTCCAGCTAAATTTCTGGTCAATGGTAATCCTTCAGGATGAAGATGGTGGGGCTTTCAGTGATGGTAATGTCATTGAACGTCGAGGGGCGATAGTTTGATTCAGAAATGGTCATTGCCTGACACTCGTTACTGGCCACTTATCAGCCCCAGTCTGAATATTGTCTTGGACTACTTCGGTATCTGAGGAGTCCTGAATGGTATGGAACATTGCAGTTATCAGCAAACATCTCTACTTCTGACCTGCATCATTACTTCTGACCTGAGGGGGGGTCATTGAAGTAGCTGAAGGTGGTTGGGTCTAGGACCCTACCCTGAGGAACTCTTGCAGTGATGTCCTGTCTAGACAGATTTTTAATTGGTAAAGGAATCGAGGGGTATGGGATAAGGTGAGAAAGTGGAATTGAAGATTATCATGTTGACAATATTAATTTCTTTACCCGTCAGTCTGGCCTCAATAAAACTTTAGATGGATTTGTAGGTATAGTATTGCCAGGGGCTGGTTTAGCTCACACTGCTAAATCGCTGGCTTTTAAAGCAGACCAAGGCAGGTCAGCAGCACGGTTCAATTCCTGTACCAGCCTCCCCGAACAGGTGCCGGAATGTGGCGACTAGGGACTTTTCACAGTACTTCATTGAAGCCTACTTGTGACAAGCGATTTTCATTTTTCATTTTCATTTATTTTTAACCAACTTGCAAGTCTGACTCGCTTCATAATGAGCCTCAGAACACACAAACTGTCTTCTGAAACCCTGGGAACCGAGTGAGGTTGGAGACAAAGAGATCTCTGCAAATACATTCAAATGGCATCAGGTTTCACATACAAGATTCCCATAGATCATCCTATACCCCTCCTGACCTGGCCATATATCCTGATTGGCTCACTTCTCATTCCTTAACCCTGGGCCTCTTGTTACCCAGCATCCTTTTCCCATCCTCCACCAGACCCCCCCCCCCCCCTTTCCTTGCCATGCTTTCTGAAATCCTTTGTCTGTGAACTCACTACTATTAGACTGATCACACCCACATTACTGTAACTAATACTTGAACTAACTATTTTATATCACATTCGTTTGTTCAATTCCTCATTTCCCTCCTTTTATCATTTCATGATAATCTATCTGTCCAACCCGTAGCTATGGCCCCTCATCTAAGAAGATTTGTCGCTGCATTTCCAATTCCTGTTGCAGCACTCGTCATCCGCTGTACCCTCGTGGATCCTAACAGCCAAGATTCTAGGGGTGTCTTATCTGTTCCAGTGCACCCTGCATTTTACCCATGACACATTTAAGGATGGCCAGGCCCACAAAGATGCAGCTGAGTGCCACTCCTAAACACATGGCCATATTTATCAACCAGTCCTTCCAACCTCCGAATCCCCAGTTACCCCAAGTGCCAGGATCCTGCATACCGTTCAGGTGATCCCGTATGCGATCCATAAATTTAGTGATGTTAGCGGTTAGGTCTTGAACTCCCATGATACACTTGCCCTGCACTATGGTGCATACCCCACCCTCACGGGCCAGAAGATAGTCAAGAGCATACCGGTTCTGCATTGCAAACAACCGCAGCTGAGACAATTCCTTGGTTATTCCCCCGAGGGCTCCCAAGGTTTCATTTCCCAAGATGGTAAGGCCACAAATAAAATAATTCCTATCGCTGACAGCCAAGGAACCCCCCACACCTCCCAGTGTCAAGACTCTCCGAATTCCCCATCCGGTGAGTGGCCCCGGTTGGATGTGAGAGAGGTTTTTTCCAGTTCTTGCAGAGTTCGGCTGAGACTGCCCGGCGTGCCAACTGATTGTGCAGCATCCACGCCGAGGGTCAGGGGACTGTGGTAGGGACTAGAGTCCCGATAGCAATTTGGCGGGGAAATGGGGGTGACAAAACATTGGTCACTGTGCCATTAAAAAAAGTAGTATCCTTGCTCCGTGTACAGGCTAGCATCACAATCAGTATATCGGTTGAGTAGGGATTCCCCAGTAGCCCAGTTTCTCCAGCTTTGGAACGCCCATTCGGGCCTCCTAGCAATGCGGAAAGCCCTCGTCCCAACAGTGATATGAGAGCCATTTGCCCAGCCACAAAGGAGCTGGAGGCCGGTGTTCAATGGAACGCAGGTGGTGTTGTAACAGACGCAGTGGCCGGATACCTGAGTGATATGACACCTCTTGTCCGTTCAGGTGGGGAACAGATGTGTTCTATTCGTTTCCACCTCTACCAGCAAACAGCCATACCCGTCACTGCTGAAACAATTCTCGTACGACCGGGAGTCTCTATTGGGAGTGAAGTGGCTAGGTATGTACGCCCTCCACTGTTGCAGCCTATCATACTGTGAGTGGGAATTATCCCGAGGAAGGGGAAGGCAAATAGCCGGTGGTGCTGAACCCGGATCGTAAGGAAGAGTGACTTGCTTGGGCGGTGACTCGGAACGCTGACAATGAACCACCTTTTGGGGAGTGCCCCAAAGCGGTGAAACAGAAAATAACCTAGACACCGATGCGGGGTTCGGGTAGCAGACAACCCGTCCGTGGCCATACAAGCGGTGGTAAATCTGGTAGAAGATTATCATAGAATTTACAGTGCAGAAGGAGGCCATTCGGCCCATCGAGTCTGCACTGGCTCTTTGAAGGAGCACCCTACTCAAGGTCAACACCTCCACCCTATCCCCATAACCCAGTAACCCCACCCAATACTAAGGGCAATTTTGGACACTAAGGGCAATTTATCATGGCCAATCCACCTAACCTGCACATCTTAGGACTGTGGGAGGAAACCGGAGCACCCGGAGAAAACCCATGCGCGCACTGGGAGGATGTGCAGACTCCACACAGACAGTGACCCAAGCCGGAATCAAACTTGGGACCCTGGAGCTGTGAAGCAATTGTGCTATCCACAATGCTACCATGCTGCTACTACCCAGGTTTCCCTCATTCTGGGTCCTAAATGAATTAAGTATATCGCCTGATAACCCACGCTCCTAGTTGTACTCCCCTTCTCACACGCTCCATCCTCTAGTCCCCCTCTCTCACTCTCTCACAACCTCTTCCTACCCTCTCCGCACGGTCTGACTTTACCTTTGTGGCACCAATCTTAACACATCCAAAATCAAATTTACATGCACTTCAAAAACAAGGCAATGTCCATGCAATGTTCCCTTCCCATCGCCGGGACTGGTGCAATTGCTTCATGAGTCCTGCATTGTCCGTTAATCTGATGACCTTCCACGAGTCAAAACCCTGTCCTCTTGTATGGGGGCAGCGAAGAACGTCACCTCGGCATAAGTGAAATGTCCATGTAGTTTGGTTGGGGTTACAGATGTAGATGATATTTCCCTTTTCCCTTTCCGCCGCCGATGTCACTCCAAGCGAGGCGAGGTCGAAGATTACACAGGCGGTGCGTAGCCACCCCATCATGCTTCACACCTGTAAAACAGCACTGGGGAAGGGAGGCAGGTTAATATGTCCAAGAAAATGAGGCCCGTTATCAGATCTAAACTGAGCTGGTATGCCGTACCAGGGAATGATTTCCCACCTCAGAACTTTAACCACAGTAGCAGCTTTATTATCGGTCGTCGGATACACCTCAACCCATCTGCTGAACACATCCACAATAACCAAAACATATTTATAACATTGACAACATTGACACCTTTCCAACTCAATGTAATCCATTGGAGCGTCTCAAAGGGACCACTGGGCAACGGGGTTTGCCTCATACCACAAGGGATACCTTTGCCGGTGTTATATTGCTGACAAATCAAACACTGATTACTGATACTCTGGGCCAGCCCCTGCATTTTAGGGTGCCACCAAGTGTCCAGCAACAAATCACTAGTCCCCCGAGCCCCACAATGAGTTGCAAAGTGTACACATTCGATGACCCATAGAGCCAGTACTTCAGACATACAAGTCAGATGTGCTGGCTTGGTCCATAAAGAAGAAACAGAATCATATGTACAACCTAACCGTTTCCACATTTGTTTATCACTTTCGGGAGCGTCCTCCTGTAACCTTATGACGTCCTGGATGGTTGGCATTGGCTTGTCAGAGGCAGACCTATTTATTGCAGAACGTTTAGTCTGACCTAACATTTTAGGCACCATCACTTGCTGAATTTGCGCGGCTGTCCGCGCTGCACAATCTGCTTGTTCATTACCAACGTCAACTAGGGTCTCACCATTTGTATGGGCAGCGCATTTAATGACGGAAATCTGCACGGGCATAAGGAGGGCCTGCAGTAAGTCATTAACTAAACCCGGTGGGATATTTCCGTGCCGGCCGAGGTAAGGAATCCCCTATTCTTTCAGAGCTGTGGGTTGGCTGAAGTCGACTGTTAATCGTTTCAGGGACCTCAAAATATTTTATGTAAGTGCCGCCTGGCATGACTTGATGTGCGTACTCTGTTGGATCTGAATGATCCACTACCCTCCTTACCATAGGCCCCAGATCCTTGGCATGGTACTGGTCATGGACCTGACGTGTAATATGAGGGCCTACAGAAGCTGACTGTGGCCATAAATGTGGTGGTATTGTAACAAAATCGGCTGTACCATCTTTTCCCGTGACTGGCTGTCACCTTGATTGGCCATTTGGTCCCAATTAATGGCCGGTATTTGTCCTCCAACTCCCTGTTTTGTCCGGTTCTGTCATAAGCCAGGGTATCGTGGTGCAGTGAATGTTCAATGTCTAACATCCACCACTGGGGTGTAATAGAAATATAGCACTGTTGTCTTATCCTCCATGATTGAACCGTTACCCCTTCGTCTCCGCACTCTAGCTGTAGCTGGAAGATACACAGTAAATCTTGGGTCAACAAGTTACAGTCCAATCCCCAGTAGTTACCACAAACTGATGATCTGTAGACTTATTCTCATAAGTGACTGTCACAGGTTCTGAAATAGGATACTCACACACCTGTCCTTGGAACCCCGACAAATACTGGATGTGGTCGGATAGTGGTAGTCGAAGTTCTGATTGTAGCGAAGACATGGCTGCTCCAGTGTCGATTACAAATGGATAATGTTGATCTCTTGTCTGCAGAGAGATAATAGGCTCCCTGTCCGATTGGAGAGTCCTTATGACTAAATTAGCTAGTCAATCTTGTGTTGGGAAAGGGTTTGCCTGGGAGAAGTCGGTGTACCTCGCCTGTCCTCCCCTTGGTGGGTACCCCCTCTTTTTGGGTCGGGTAGTCTCCTGCTGCCCGTCTTTTAAAGGGGCATTCCTGATGCCAGTGATCTGTACGGCCACAATTAAAACATGCATTGTTCCCTCTATATTTGCCGCTGGTTGGGGTCTCAGAACATCCTTTTTAATTACATACTCAATCTTAATCTTTGTAACTGAGCCTCCTGCCTGGCCTACACCCGCCTTCCAATAAAATCTGACTGCCCGGGCCATCTGGGAAGGGGCGTTCTCTGTCCAATTCATGTTATTTCATTTCACGGCAGTAGCTACGGAAGGTGATAGGCAATGCATTAACATAGCACAATATTGAGGGGAATTCTGACCATTTTGGTACAGCAAGTCGCCTGACTGCCCACGGTAGATTTCATTAAAACGTTCCAGAAATTCCTCTGGCTCTTCAGTCTTTTTAGGTTTGAGGTCTAAGATAGCAGAGATGTTTATGGGCTTTTGAAATATGGCATTCAACGCATTCAGGATTTGTGTCCGTCTATCATTGACCAAGGCATGGGCTTGTTGAAGTATGGCGTGGCTAGCATAATTCAAGTGGTTGAGGTAACTGCGGTGCTCTGCTGGGGTTAAAAGCTGCTGGACTAGGGCTCAGAGGTCCCTTGAATCAGCTTGATAAACTGAGATGGTAGTTCTCAGATAGTTCACGAAAGCAGCAGGAGATTTCATCCTGTCTGGGATTGCAGCCAGAATAGCCATCATCTCACTGGGACTCCATGGGAAATAAATGTCTATCGTGGGCTGGGCTGCTGCTGTTGCAGCATCAGGGTTAGGTATTTTCCTAATCGGCAACTGTCTCAGAGTCTCACTAGGGGGTGCTTTAGCAGATTCCTCTGGCTCTTCAAAGACTTTGACGTCCTTCCCTTCCACTAGGGGGAGCTCCAGCACCTCAGAACCATTCCCATCCTCTGTCTTTGTTCTCATACTTTTCTGTCCTATAATGTCGGTCTTAAGGAATCTAGGTGGTATGCGTAATTGTTTCTGGATAGGATCAGGCCCCTCTCCCTTTGTCCGAGACCGGGTCCTTGGCTAACTGGGCTTGTGGAACAGAGCTCCCCATCTCTAACAGAAGGTGAAGGTGCTGAAATAGGACCCAAGCTATCAACCGAAGGGGCTGGAGAGGCTGGCATGATTTGAATCTGGGGAGCAGTGACTGGATATAGATTATGATACCCTGGTGGTTCTGGAATTAGTGCAGATAATGCTACCGGTGCAGTCGGTCCAATTCTCTAGTTCATCCTCTGTCTCTGTCAATGCAAGGCCAGCCATTGAACTAGGTAGCCCGTTGTTTTTGTTTTTTTCCGAGTTCACCCTCTCTTTACTTGCGTGTTTTTTTGAATTTACACTCCTTTTTCAGATCTCCAGAGTTTTCTGGTTCCCCCCCTTCACTAATTGGAATCCCCATTTTAAGGGCATTTTCTTGCCAATTTAATAACATGATCTTATCCCTCTCCTCTTGACAATATTGTCTCCATAATCCAATTAACTCTTTAGCTTTCATACTTCGGCTCTTTTAAAAAAAATATTTATTTGCCTATTTATAACCAATGGCAATTTCTGCTACTTGGCAAAGTTATTTAAAAGGTTTTAACAGTGTTTTAAAACTTAAATGTTTGAAAATTCTAATTGAATTATTGCAAACTGCAAGCTTAGCTCTGATCTCGGCTCAGAACTGAATTTACAATTTGCTTAACATAAACTTGTATAACTTTTACAACTTAATTAATTCTTTATCTTAACAATTTTTCTTTTAACAAGTTTTTCTTACATTCACAAAAATGTTGGCTGCTATCAATGAGGGAGCAGTTAGCTGCGGTGATTTATACCGGAGCAAAGTCAACTGTCATCTCCAGATTTACACTTTTAAAAATGATGTCAGTGAGTTTCTTTAAGTTTCTATTAATTCACAAATAAAATGAAATAAACATTATTTCAAGTAATTCAAATTGAAGATTCTGGCAATTTCAATCAATTACTTGCTAAAATAATTAACTTTTACCAAAGAGTTGGAGAAACCCACTGGTTTCCTTTAATTAATTCAAAACATAAACTTTGCTGGAGTTTCACTGACTCGAAAGAAAGGTATCCGATTACACCACAGGCTGCTGCTGTTATCTCAAGGCCGTGTGAGAAGCACTATCTGTAGTCTTTAACTTTGGCTGCTGTTAACCCTTTGAGTGACTTCTGCTTTAACTAACATGCAGCATCCAGTTCTATGAATGTTCTTTGTTTTGAAATTTATCCAAGCAATTCCCCATAATCTCTAACTAGTCCTCAAGACTGCGTTTCTCGCCACTACAGTCCAAGGATACAATTTTAGCTTAATCAACGATGGTTTTAAAAACACTCTCGTGGAACTGAACCATCCTTCCGATGTCCCATTAGTTCATCAAAAACACTCGTAGAACTGAACCATCTTTCCGATGTCCCATCAGTTAATCAAAAACGCTCGTAAAACTGAACCATCTTTCCGATGTCCCATCAGTTCATCATAAACGCTCGTAAAACTGAACCACCTTTCCGATGTCCCATCAGTTTAATTTTCTAATCCCCAGACTGACCTTTGATTTCGTCGAGACGATCTTTCCGTACCAACCGCGAGTGACCAGACCAATCAGACCATGAGAAGAGGGGAAAACCAATGTGTGGTCATTTTCCAGCTACACATATTGTGGGCCCGTTTCCACTTTGCTTGTCCAACATCAGTCTAATTCTGATTTCGCAGCTGGCCGGAGACCGTCTGGAGAAATCCTGGGTTTTTGGCACCAAATGACAATATTAATTTCTTTACCCGTCAGTCTGGTCTCCATAAAACTCGAGATGGATTTGTAGGTATAGTATTATTTATTTTTAACCAACTTGCAAGTCTGACTCCCTTCATAATGAGCCTCAGGACACACAAACTGTCTTCTGAAACCCTAGGAACCGAGTGAGGTTGGAGACAAAGAGATCTCTGCAAATACATTCAAATGGCATCAGGTTTCACATACAAGATTCCCATAGATCATCCTATACCCCTCCTGACCTGGCCATATATCCTGATTGGCTCACTTCTCATTCCTTAACCCTGGGCCTCTTGTTACCCAGCATCCTTTTCCCATCCTCCACCAGACACCCCTCCCCTCTTCCTTGCCATACTTTCTGAAATCCTTTGTCTGTGAACTCACTACTATTAGACTGATCACATCCACATTACTGTGACTAATATTTGAACTAACTATTTTATATCACATTAGTTTGTACAATTTCTCAATGTCAGATCAGTCATGATTTCATTGAATGACGGAACAGACTCGGATGGACTAAATGGCCTACTTCTACTCCTATGTCTAATGTCTGAGATAATAACCTTTATTAGTGTCACAAGTAGGCTTACATTAACACTGCAATGAAGTTTCTATGAAAATCCTGATTAGCCTCCAGAAGCCCCAATCACCTTTCTTTATGCTAGTTATTACTACCAGTGAAGATTTTATTGCCCTAGATTTGTGAAACCACACTCCGTCAAATGCTGCCATGTTGTTCCCTTGTTTAAGAAAGGAAGCAGGGATAATCTAGCAAATTATAGGCCAGTGAGCATGACATCAGTGGTGGGGAACCTTTTGGAAAAAATTACTGAGGGACAGGATATAGGCACGTTTGGAGGAAAATGGGTGGTTTTGTACATGGAAGGTCATGTCTCATCAACTTGATTGAGTTTTTTGAAGAGGTGACAAAGAAAATTGATGAGGGACGGGCTGTGGATGTAGCTTATATGGACTTTAGTAAGGCTTTTGACAAGGTCCCAAATGACAGACTGGTACAAAAACTAAAATCACATGAGATTTGGGGTGGGCTGGCTAGATGGATACAGAACTGGCTTGGTTATAGAAGACAGAGTAGCGGTGGAAGGATGTTTTTCAGAATGGAGATCTGTAGCTAGTGGTGTTCCGCAGGGACCAGGGCTGGGATCTGTATTGTTTGTAGTATATATAAATAATCGGGAGGAAAATGTGGGTGGTCTGATTGATAGGTTTGCGGATGGCATGAAGATTGGTGGAGTTGCCAATAGTGCTGAGGGTTGTCAGGATACAGCAGAATATCAAAAGATTGGAGACTTGCGCACAGAAATGGCAGATGGAGTTTAATCTGGACAAATGGGAGGTGATGCATTTTGGAGGATCAAATCTAGTTATGAATTATACTGTAAATGGCAGAACCCTTGGGAACATTAACATGCAGAGGGATCTAGGGGTTCATGTCAACAGTTCCCTAAAAGTGGCAACACAGGTGACCAAGGCGATTAAGAAGGCATATGGCATGTTTGCCTTAATCAGCTGGGGCTTGAGTACAGGAATTGGGAAATCCTGTTACAGCAATATAAAACCTTGGTTAGGCCGCATTTGGAGCATTGCATGCAGTTCTGGTCACCACATTATCAGAAGGGCGTGGAAGCTTTGGAGAAAGTGCAAAGAAGGTTCACCAGTATGTTGCTTGGTCTCGAGGGTGTTGGCTACAAGGAGAGGTTGAATAAACTAGGATTATTTTCACTGGAAAGACAGGCCGAGGGGAGACCTGATTTATGAGCGGCATAGACAGGCTGGATAGTCAGAGGCTTTTTCCAAGGGTGGAAATGTCAATTCCATCGGGCACAGGTTCAAGGTGAGAGGAGGAAAGTTTAAGGGAGATGTGTGGGGTAGGTTTTTCATGCAGAGAGTGGTGGGTGCCTGAAAAGTGCTTCCAGAGGATGTGGTGGAATCAGGCGCATTAACAACATTTAAAAGGCATCTGGATGGATACATGAATAGGGAGGAAATAGAGGGATACGGACCAAGTAAGGGCAAAGGTTTTTTTTAAGTTGGGACATTGGCTTGGAAGGCCGAAGGGTCTCTGTTCATGTGCTGTACTTTTCTTTGATGTCAAGGGCAATCACTCTCTCCCCACCTCACCTCTTGTATTCAACTTTTGTGCCCATGTTTCAACTAAAACTCAAATTAAGTCAGAAGCTTAGTGGCCATGGCAGAATCCATACTGAACATTAGTGAGCATGTTAATGATGAGTAACTGCTGTGAGATAGCAATATCAATGACACTTCCATCACTTTACTGATGGTTGAGAGTAAACTAATGGGGCAGCAATTGGTCAGATTGGATTTGTCCTGTTTTTTTGGTGGACAATTTTACCACATTGTCGGTTAGATGCAGTGTTGTAACTACACGAGTGGTATGGTGGATAGTGGTGCGAATAGTTCTGAAATGCAAGTCTTTAGTACTACTGTCTCAATGTTGTCAGAACCATCACCATTGCTGTATCCAGTGCCTGCAAAAGTTTCTTGATATCGACGAGTCAATCAAATTGGCTGAATACTGGCATCTATAATTCGAGGAATGAATCAAATTGGCTGAAAATTGGCATCGATAATTTGAGGTACATCAGGAGGAGATTGATATCCAACCATTCCCGGTTGGATGTGATAAGACTGCAGAGCTTTGATCTGTTTGCTGGTTGGGAGATAGTTTAGCACTCTCCGTAGCATGCTGTTTAGTTTGTATATTGTCACTCACAATTTTTATGTATACCTGATGTTTCTCTCTTATAATTCTCATTGACCAGGTTTGGTGCCTGACTTGATGGCAGTTGTAGAATGAGGGAAATGTCAGGCTGAGGTTGGTGATCGTGGTTAAATATAATTCTGCAGCTGCTGATCACCCACAGTGCCTCATGGATACCTAATTTTGAGCTGCTCAATCAGTTCTGCTACTATCCCATTTAGTGCAGTGGCAGTGACACACAACACCATCTGTTTCTAATGATCTTGTTGGGATTCTTTGTAGATTTTAAATGGCACAAGTATCTACTCCATGGCATTTGTTTTCCTACTGTAGAGTTGATTAGTAACTTGGAATTTGTTTTCCGCTTCTCCACCCTCTCCATTTGTTATGCCTCTTCCATATAAAACCAGGCTTTGACCTAATTCTCAATTGACTTCTCAAGATAAGGGATTAGGCACTCACTTCTTGCTTATAGACGGCTCAGGCACGATCCGGGCAACTAAATACAAAGCTTTAATAGTTTTAAATCCGTTATATTATCTCTCTTTTTAAAGAATCATTTAAGAATATTGAAGATCCAAATAATGCAGCTGTAAAGGGAAAAATTTTAAAAAACACAAATCTTAAACAGAGCATCCATTAACTCCAGTTTTAAAATAGTGCATCGCAGACTGTCTGCAGCTCACTCATACTTTCTCATGACACTAATCATGTCGTAGTACATGCGCCGCGGAGCATCCATACCCCAGATGAAATCCAGATGTTCCCAATCAGGGATTTCCTTATGGTAAATAACATTGGGTATTTGCTTCAATAACGTATCCACATCATGGGGATCAGCTAGCTAATCATGTCCTCCAGACCAGATAGCAGTAGGAACGTGCATTGATTTTAAGTCGTATGTTGGTGGTTCAGTCTGATTATAATGAGCCATGTTTTTTGAATAAGACCCCCAGTCAAAAGCCTCAAATGTCCCTCTTTCACAGCCTGACTCCAGTGAAGAATGTTTTGTACAGAGGTCCCAGCAGGACAGTGTGCTGAATAGACTGGTACTCTGCTCATGTTGAGGTTCTTCTCGTTGAATCCACTTATTATGAAGTAAATATTGCCACAGAGCTCTTCAATCAAAACTCGATTGCATACGTGTGTAGCAAGCCAGGTTATTTCGCTATCTTGTGTAAGGAACTCCTTATTTCCAAACAAACCTTTGATCAAAAACTCTGGAAATCTCCCAAGTTTAGCTAGTGGACTGATAGAATATTTAACTGTTGCAACAGGAGCCAAGGCAATAAAGACTTTAATCTTCTTTGCTAACTCGGGCATTGTGGAAAAGGCAATGAAACCAATTGTTGTTCCCTGAGAATGGCCAACATAATATAACTGTCATTGTGATGTTTTTTGGAGGATGAAGTCTATGACTGCTGGTAAATCCTTGGTGGCCATTTCATCAAAGCTAAATGTCCAGAACGCCTCCTTATAAGCTGGAATGGTTTTGTGCTTTCTGGACCAGGTATTTCCCCGGCTATTTCCAATCCAGACATCAAAACCAGCATCTGCCAGTATAAAGCCCAAACTGTTGTTTGCCAGGTTTGTAACCCAGTTGCTTCCAGCAGCCAGTAAACCATGTTGCAGAAATACAGCTGGTCGGACACCTTCGGTATTGGTCTCCAACACCCCATGAGGGATTCTCTTTATACTGAGGATATAGCCATCGTCAGTAACCACATCATATTCTTCACTTGGGTAACCACGGTAAGCGATAAGTTGACGAATGTTCATGAAGGCTTCGGGATCCACAGGTAACTGACGGCGGCTGACCACCTTATCGCATATGCTCTCCTCTTGCATTAGCAAGAGCAGGGCGAAAAACAGCAGGCTTATCTTCAATCGGCTTCCTCCCCGCCAGCGGCCGCGATCCTCAATTGACTTCTTTCAACATATTTTAATCAGGGATTTCTCTTTTTCTAGGGATTATATAATTTACCAAAAATACCTATTCCATAAAACCTAAATTCATAAAATTAACAAAACTCTGCTTGATTTGTTTAAATCAAAATGTAAGTTTCGAAAGAGGAATGAGAGTATAGCATTGAGCTCCTCGAGCCTTTTCTGGTTGATCTGTATCTTAACTCCATCTATCTGTCTTTGTCCCATAACTCTTCATATCCTTGTTTAACAAAAATCTATAAATTGTCAATTGAAAAGCTGTAACAGCTTTTGAGGGGGGGGGGGGGGAGAGAAAGAGAGGAAGGGATCTAACTCCACTGCTATTTGTGTGAGGAAGTGCTTTCGTACATCATGATAGTAACAACACTTCAAAAAGTACTTCATTGGCTGTAAAATGCTTTGGAGCATTAGGTAGTGTAGCCACCTGGGTTGGCCACTTCCCAACTTAAAATGGAGATCTGCAAAGACGATAGGGAAATTCAGCCAACACAGCAGGTGCAAAAATCCTGTATATTGGTACTTGCAAAAGCCCAGACAGCACTGAAACTCACAGCCATCTGCATATTAATGAGTGATCCCCGGGTACAACAAAGAACAAAGAACAAAGAAATGTACAGCACAGGAACAGGCCCTTCGGCCCTCCAAGCCCGCGCCGACCATACTGCCCGACTAAACTACAATCTTCTACACTTCCTGGGTCCGTATCCTTCTATTCCCATCCTATTCATATATTTGTCAAGATGCCCCTTAAATGTCCCTATCGTCCCTGCTTCCACTACCTCCTCCGGTAGCGAGTTCCAGGCACCCACTACCCTCTGCGTAAAAAACTTGCCTCGTACATCTACTCTAAACCTTGCCCCTCTCACCTTAAACCTATGCCCCCTAGTAATTGACCCCTCTACCCTGGGGAAAAGCCTCTGACTATCCACTCTGTCTATGCCCCTCATAATTTTGTAGACCTCTATCAGGTCGCCCCTCAACCTCCTTCGTTCCAGAGAGAACAAACCGAGTTTATTCAATCGCTCCTCATAGCTTATGCCCTCCATACCAGGCAACATTCTGGTAAATCTCTTCTGCACCCTCTCTAAAGCCTCCACATCCTTCTGGTAGTGTGGCGACCAGAATTGAACACTATACTCCAAGTGTGGCCTAACTAAGGTTCTATACAGCTGCAACATGACTTGCCAATTCTTATACTCAATGCCCCGTCCAATGAAGGCAAGCATGCCGTATGCCTTCTTGACTACCTTCTCCACCTGTGTTGCCCCTTTCAATGACCTGTGGACCTGTACTCCTAGATCTCTTTGACTTTCAATACTCTTGAGGGTTCTACCATTCACTGTATATTCCCTACCTGCATTAGCCCTTCCAAAATGCATTACCTCACATTTGTCCGGATTAAACTCCATCTGCCATCTCTCCGCCCAAGTCTCCAGACAACCTAAATCCTGCTGTATCCTCAGACAGTCCTCATCGCTATCCGCAATTCCACCAACCTTTGTGTCGTCTGCAAACTTACTAATCAGACCAGTTACATTTTCCTCCAAATCATTTATATATACTACAAACAGCAAAGGTCCCAGCACTGATCCCTGTGGAACACCACTGGTCACAGCCCTCCAATTAGAAAAGCATCCCTCCATTGCTACCCTCTGCCTTCTATGGCCTAGCCAGTTCTGAATCCACCTTGCCAGCTCACCCCTGATCCCGTGTGACTTCACCTTTTGTACTAGTCTACCATGAGGGACCTTGTCAAAGGCCTTACTGAAGTCCATGTAGACAACATCCACTGCCCTACCTGCATCAATCATCTTAGTGACCTCCTCGAAAAACTCTATCAAGTTAGTGAGACACGACCTCCCCTTCACAAAACCGTGCTGCCTCTCACTAATACGTCCATTTGCTTCCAAATGGGAGTAGATCCTGTCTCGAAGAATTCTCTCCAGTAATTTCCCTACCACTGAAGTAAGGCTCACCGGCCTGTAGTTCCCGGGATTATCCTTGCTACCCTTCTTAAACAGAGGAACAACATTGGCTATTCTCCAGTCCTCCGGGACATCCCCTGAAGACAGCGAGGATCCAAAGATTTCTGTCAAGGCCTCAGCAATTTCCTCTCCAGCCTCCTTCAGTATTCTGGGGTAGATCCCATCAGGCCCTGGGGACTTATCTACCTTAATATTTTTTAAGACACCCAACACCTCGTCTTTTTGGATCACAATGTGACCCAGGCTATCTACACCCCCTTCTCCAGACTCAACATCTACCAATTCCTTCTCTTTGGTGAATACTGATGCAAAGTATTCATTTAGTACCTCGCCCATTTCCTCTGGCTCCACACATAGATTCCCTTGCCTATCTTTCAGTGGGCCAACCCTTTCCCTGGCTACCCTCTTGCTTTTTATGTAAGTGTAAAAAGCCTTGGGATTTTCCTTAACCCTATTTGCCAATGACTTTTCATGACCCCTTCTAGCCCTCCTGACTCCTTGCTTAAGTTCCTTCCTACTTTCCTTATATGCCACACATGCTTCGTCTGTTCCCAGCCTTTTAGCCCTGACAAATGCCTCCTTTTTCTTTTTGACGAGGCCTACGATATCACTCGTCATCCAAGGTTCCCGAAAATTGCCGTATTTATCTTTCTTCCTCACAGGAACATGCCTGTCCTGTATTCCCTTCAACTGACACTTGAAAGCCTCCCACATGTCAGATGTTGATTTGCCCTCAAACATCCGCCCCCAATCTATGTTCTTCAGTTCCCGCCTAATATTGTCATAATTAGCCTTCCCCCAATTTAGCACATTCATCCTCGGACCACTCTTATCCTTGTCCACCAGTACTTTAAAACTTACTGAATTGTGGTCACTGTTACCGAAATGCTCCCCTACTGAAACATCTACCACCTGGCCGGGCTCATTCCCCAATACCAGGTCCAGTACCGCCCCTTCCCTAGTTGGACTGTTTACATATTGTTTTAAGAAGCCCTCCTGGATGCTCCTTACAAACTCTGCCCCGTCTAAGCCCCTGGCACTAAGTGAGTCCCAGTCAATATTGGGGAAGTTGAAGTCTCCCATCACCACAACCCTGTTGTTTTTACTCTTTTCCAAAATCTGTCTACCTATCTGCTCCTCTATCTCCCGCTGGCTGTTGGGAGGCCTGTAGTATACCCCCAACATTGTGACTGCACCCTTCTTATTCCTGATCTCTACCCATATAGCCTCACTGCCCTCTGAGGTGTCCTCTCGCAGTATAGCTGTGATATTCTCCCGAACAAGTAGCGCAACTCCGCCTCCCCTTTTACATCCCCCTCTATCCCGCCTGAAACATCTAAATCCTGGAACGTTTAGCTGCCAATCCTGCCCTTCCCTCAACCAGGTCTCTGTAATGGCAATAACATCATAGTTCCAAGTAGTAATCCAAGCTCTAAGTTCATCTGCCTTACCCGTAATGCTCCTTGCATTAAAACATATGCACTTCAGGCCACCAGACCCGCTGTGTTCAGCAACTTTTCCCCGTCTGCTCTGCCTCAGAGCCACACTGTCCCTATTCCCTAGTTCTCCCTCAATGCTCTCACCTTCTGACCTATTGCTCCCGTGCCCACCCCCCTGCCATACTAGTTTAAACCCTCCCGTGTGACACTAGCAAACCTCGCGGCCAGGATATTTATGCCTCTCCGGTTTAGATGCAACCCGTCCATCTTATACAGGTCACACCTGCCCCGGAAGAGCTCCCAGTGGTCCAGAAAACGGAAACCCTCCCTCCTACACCAGCTGTTTAGCCACGTGTTTGTCTGCTCTATCTTCCTATTTCTAGCCTCACTGGCACGTGGCACAGGGAGTAATCCCGAGATTACAACCCTCGAGGTCCTGTCCTTTAACTTTCTGCCTAGCTCCCTGAACTCCTGCTGCAGGACCTCATGCCCCTTCCTGCCTATGTCGTTAGTACCAATATGTACAACGACCTCTGCCTGTTTGCCCTCCCCCTTCAGAATTCCCTCTACCCGTTCGGAGACATCCTGGACCCTGGCACCAGGGAGGCAACATACCATCCTGGAGTCTCTTTCACGTCCACAGAAGCGCCTATCTGTGCCCCTGACTATAGAGTCCCCTATTACTATTACTCTTCTGCGCTTTGACCCTCCCTTCTGAACATCAGAGCCAGCCGTGGTGCCACTGCTCTGGCTGCTGCTGTTTTCCCCTGATAGGCTATCCCCCCCGACAGTATCCAAAGGGGTATATCTGTTCGAGAGGGGGACAACCACAGGGGATTCCTGCACTGACTGCCTGCCCTTTCTGGTGGTCACCCATTTCTCTGCCTGCACCTTGGGTGTGACCACATTTACATAACTGCGATCTATGACGCTTTCCGCCACCTGCATGCTCCTAAGTGCATCCAATTGCTGCTCCAACCGAACCATGCGGTCTGTGAGGAGCTCCAGTTGGGTGCACTTTCTGCAGATGAAGCCACCCGGGACGCTGGAAGCCTCCCGGACCTGCCACATCTCACAGTCAGAGCACAGCACCCCTCTAACTGACATTGCGTCAATTAATTAAAATTTGTCTCTTTTTTTTTATAAATACTTTTTTTTTTTAAATTGCAAAGTTACTGTCAACTATCTGTTTCCTAGCACTAAATTTCTAATAGAAATGCGATAGCTAACTATAATACTCTCCGATCTCTGGCTTAGATATCCTCTAAATTATAATTAAGTTATTATGTTTAATTAGTTCCCAAATACTCAAATATTTTTTAAATTTAGGTTAGAATCCCAACCAGCCACTCAGGTCACAGCTTTTCTGTGATGTCGCTTCAATTTCCCCCCCGACACACACAATTTGAAAAAAGGTATAAAAGTAAAAATCACTTACTTGCCTTCTGAGTGTCTGAGATGTTCTCAGGTTCTCTCGCTGACAGAGACTGCTCCTCCACCACCGATCCTTGACCTGCACAATGCTAATAATATAATATGGCACTTACCTTACACCAATGGGTCTTATTATTAGGTTAGAGGAGGAGGGCGGGTGGGAGACACTACACGTGTAGTGTCTCGGGTTTCCTCTCCACCAGAATTTATTGGTTGGGGGGGGAACTTGCCAGAGGTAGAACTTCCGGTTCCCACCTTATATAAAAACAAATAAAACTGCTGTAACTACTCACCTCCAAGAAGGCCCCTGCGCACCGCTGCCGCCGAAATCCAAAGGGCTGCTCCTGTAAAGGTAAGTGGTTTTAAATTCACTACTCACCTCCAAGAAGGCCCCTGCGCACCGCTGCCGCCGAAATCCAATGGGCTGCTCCTGTAAAGGTAAGGTTTTTAAACTAACTACTCACCTCCCAGAAGGCCCCAATTGAAACATGTAAGGTGAATAAGGCCAAGCCAGACTCCTCAGCGCCAGCAGGAGCCAAGACAAAGGAAGGCCTACGGACACTCTGGGACCGCCCAGCGATTAGGGAATGGCTCCAATATTGGAGAAATCGATCCAAGTGATCTGAACGTAGTCCAATCACTTAGAACCAGTTACGGGGTCCACCCCGAACGGCACAAAGCCCCTGGGGACTATAAAGTAGAGCCCCCAAGTTCAAATCGTCCTTCATGGCAGGGTCACTCAGCAACTCTAATCAACCGTTGAGAGTGAACTGCCTAAGCTGCCGCATCAACCAAGTAAGTCTCCAGTCAACGCACGCTACGAGATAGACGCTCCTAGCTACCAGTCCATACCAGCTTTTGAATCCTGCAGACTCAGATCGAACGCAAGGCCATTTGTTCCCCTGACCTGGTGGGCCAGTTCCGAAGCTACGTATAGGCCTTTTAGTGATAGAGAATAGTCTAGAAAGTAGAGTTTATGCATGAGTAGTGATTTACTGTGTATAATAAATGTGTTTTGATTTGAGTCTTACTAATTGGTGTGTTGAGTTATTGATCAGTACTTGAACTTGAACCTCGTGGCGGTATCATAAAGATACCTGGCGACTCTGGAGCAAAGGTTATAGAAACAGAGCAAATTCAGTAAAGACCCAACAGGCAACAAATTAAGAGCCAACCAAAGTTAGCAACAGTAGCTGTGCAAGATGCTGCATGCATGCAAGTCTTTTTGCTGGCGGAGCAGGCTCGAAGGGCTGAATTGCCCATGCACCTTCAATCTCAGATCACCCTCTAATATTCGGTATTCAAGAGACAAAGATTAGGTGGGGTCATGGGGATAGGGTGGGCTTCCTTCTTCACTGTATGGTTCTATGATTAGAAACCTAGTTTATGCATCTTCAGACTTTAATCCATGTAGTCTCCTTCTAATTCTAGTGAATCTGTACTGCTCCAACTCTATAGGGTCACTGTACCCTTTCTGTGGCGCAGTGCCCAGAACTGAATAGAGTACTCCAGATGTTAGGAAAGAGTTAAGTTCAAGTTGGGAATTGGAGGTTTAATTGTTTAATAGATTTCACTTGTGATTCAATAGATGCACCAATATATAAAGAGGATACAGGTGGCACTGTTTTGTTGTTGGTGATTACTGAATGTGAGTTGAAGAAGTCATGACTCGCTTCCTAGTTCTTATTATAGATCGGTGCTGAACACGGGATTTAACCAGGGCTCTGTACAACTGTAAAGTAACTTTCGTTCCTTTATCTCAAGATGGCTGGAGTACAAAGACAGAAATTCCATTCCCATTTAGAATTTCTTTTTGTACCTATTCTCTATCTTTCAGTGATTTCTGTGCTTGGATCCCTAGCTCTCTCTACTCAATTCACAATCCCCAACATTTTGTCAGTTAGGTTGGAATACTTGCATTTTCTATGAGTCTTTAATCCAAAGTGACACTTTCCCACATTGAACTTTTGCCTTTACTTTTTTTAAAAAAAAAGTTCTTCTGGAAGAATAAACAAGTCTTTGCATGCTTCCAAAAGTTGACATAATGTTGAAGGTTTGAATGTTTCTAATTTGTTCTAGATCTTTGTTTTACAGGCTTTTGGTTTTGATACTTTGCTTCAAAAATTTCAAGATTAAAACTTTGTATCAAAGAATAATAAAATATTTCAACACAATGACGTTTGCCCCCCCAGTGAGAACCTATTTTAATCTCCCCCACCCCGTTTCATTTTTAACATTTTCAGTGCAAGCAGCTAATTCCCTTTTAAAATGTATGGGCTGTGCCCCAACAATGCTTTACACCAGCAGCAAATTCTACCATTTTACTGTGAAGACATTTCTGCCAAACTTCCATTTACTTTTTGTAAGTGTCTTAAGTTTGTCAATTAATGCTAGGTTAGCAGTTTGATCACAATTTACTTTACTTTACCCATTATCACCAGGAAACCTTTTTAATCTTTAATATTTCAGTAATTTCAGATGCAATGACTGGTTTAAAAATACTGTGTAATAGAATGGATCAAAGATCTGAAGGCCTTATGTATACTGAGGTTGAAAGTCTTTTCATAATTAACCCAATTTTGAGTCTGCTTACAACCAATGGACACAGCTATCAGCATTTTTGTTTGGAAATGTCTATATTTAAATCTGGAAGGCTGGAGAGAATGTAGATAAGGACAGGTCCCAGTTAGATATGGCAGCATTGAGCCCAAATTTAATAATGGATGCTCTATTTCTGCTAATTTCAGCTCCCCATGAGTTGTGCTGAGCTTGATGTTGTTATTTATATTCGTACTAATCAGCTGAATATAAAAGCCGGACTCCGAAACTGAAAATTCTGCCTAAATTCATTTTCTAATAACAGCAAAATGATTGGTCTAGGTAGAACGCATACTGTATCTCTCTCTAATGATTTGAAATTTAGGACTGTCTTTGATTCAGGATGCTGTGGAGCAACTCCCCATGGTCAAACAAAATAACTAGTCTTCCAACATGCTGTCAAAACCTTTCCTCTAGCACTCATCGGGCAAGAATGGCAAATTTCAAAGGGAGCAACAATTTATACTGTGAGAAAAATGTTGATTGGTTGGCAAGTCAATTCTGATCAAGACATTACTATGGAGAATGCATCAGAGAACTATTGTTCCCATGCTTTTGTGTCATTCAAAAGATGCAATGCTGTCACTTGCAGAGGGCAGGCCCCTATGTATAAATACATGGGACTTTTAGCAAGTGTAAGTGAGTCTCATTGTTAGGCTGACTGATGATCTTAAATTGGTTGATAATGTAATTCTTGCGACTGTCATCTGTGAATTACACCTAACATTAGACATTATGTTCTGGGTTTTGCAAGCACGGGCTAGCTGAATATGTGTAAGTACTTTGCCAATTGCAAACAGCTGAAGGGACGATGTGGTCCGCCAGTTGTTGGGATATATGTCCTATCTACATGGGTTCCATCGGCACTGAAATTCATATATCAAGTTACTTATTTGTGTGGTCGCAGCATGTTCTTTTGGCTTTACACCATTATCCTGTTAGCTGAAAATGCCACTTGTGTTAACTGGATGGGATCCTAGCTCAAGAGACTGTAACCATTATTTTCTTAAATGTGGAAGAACAGGGTCACAGGGCTACCAATTGGCTTCTAACAACAACAAAAAACATTCATTAAATATGGAAACTTTGACTTTAATACAGTACTTCCTCACTCCTTATCTTTACAAATATTCACAGATTTTAAAGGATAGCATACTGTCCAAAATATGTATTCTATACTGTTCTAGGTAAACATAGTCCCTGCAAACCAACAGGCTAACTGTGGTCTGACAGTGCCCCACTCCTGAAACCAAGTGCCATGCCACTCAATCAATTTCTGTGGCTTTCTTCTCAAATTTCCCCCCCGATAATTATCCCACGAGTGTTTCCGAATTCCACATTTGGAAAGATGCACATTTAAATCTGCTTCCAAACCAGTTGTTCCTCTCCGCTGTTTTCATCAAGGATCCACCTCTAGGTTTTCAACTCTCCTTTCATTATTCCTTTGTCTTGAATTGCAACATGCACCCAAACGTGTGTGCAAAGACTCAGTTCCCAACAGAACACTGTTTCAGAGGCTGGAATTGAGGATACCAAACTTGATTGCTTCAAACGTGTGTCTTTTCTTACCAACCTCATCAGCTCTTTTCTTACCAAATCTCGGTTTGACTCTTAACTTCAGTGAGCTGTTCCAATGGCAGTTCCGTTTTTTTCTTCTTTCAATATTCCTGTAGCTCCTTTTCCATTACCTGGTTTCAAGAACCAATTGTCATTTAAATCCTCTGCAGCTTGCCTTTGTGTACATTACTCAATTGTATGACTCCATTGCTTCTAGCAGAGCTAAGAGCTGTTCCATCTCTTGCTTCCTATACCAACTGCCTGGATCCAGTTAAACATTTAAAACTCAAAAGGTATCCTTCCTAAAAGTGGCTCTTGGTTGCTCAGCAACACCTCATTCTTTCTCAAATCTCTCATTTACTTTACACATCATAAACTCTCAGCACAACAGAAACACAATTTGAACTGAAACCAAACTCCAAAAGCATTTTGTTTAACATGAATCCAACTAGAGTTGTACCCTTACACAAAAACACTCCATTAAACCCATTTAAATCTATATCTTATTTCTAATCTGTGGGATCATTGCTTACTGTGTGTTGTGCATACACCTGAATGGGCCAAAGGCCAGAACTTTCTGACCTGAAAAGTGCCTAGACCATTTAAAATTTATCCCAAAAAATTGAGCTTTGGGGAAACGACAGTCTAGCGTGCAGTATATCATCACTGCATGGTATGCCTCTTAGATCCTCTCCACATTCACCTCTAGCTTCTAACATTTTCCTCTTCTCAAAATCTTTCTTGTCTGTCTTTTGTTACTAATATTGTGGTTTGGCCAGTCATTTTGAATTTTCCTCTTTTGACATTTGAAAACTTCAGAAACACTGCTCAACACACTCTTCCTCCACCCCCATCCCTACTGCATTGAAATTGAATCCAGGTTTAAAAAAAGAAATTGAATGTAGGTGAAAAGATTTCAATTCAGTTGATCATTTTTCACGACCACAGACTTCATGCTCCTTAACCGTTTCAGTATTTATTTCTTCCATTTTTTAATATGCATGCTTCGTTTCACCTAAACATGCATCTGATTTTAGTTTGACCTCTGCTAGTTTTCAACTATCACCGTTCCCTGTACTAGAGAGGCGTTGCTGCTTCACATGGGTTTCCGAATAATAAAGTACTATTCAAAATGTCTCTATAAACTTAAGTGGGGAAGTGCTTTGTGTTTATGGGGATTGGATAATTACCATACAGAGTACAGCTGGGAATATTCGGTTGTCATGGGACTGGATAGTATTAATGAAAACATTGTCTAGTTTTTCCTTTCTTTGATATGAGCTACATGGAAGCTACATGTGTCTAAGTACTTAACCAGAACATTGGTACAATCCTTTTATTTGTCTTTATCCAAAGATTCTTGCTGAATGGCTGCTTATAGCCTTGTCCTTTTATTTATTCTTTTACGGAATGTGAGCATTGCTGAATAAGCCATAATTTATTGCCACCTTTTTGAATCACTGCAATCCATGTGGTGCAGGTAAACCCACAATGCTGTTAGGAAGGGAGTTCCAGGATTTTGACCTGCTAGGGAGATCCAGGATTTTGGCCCATCTCTCAAGAGAGAATCCAAACATCTCCCCATGATATTCAAAGGCGTTGCCATCACTAAATCCCCCATCGGATATTCACCGATGGTAATGTCATTGAATATCATGGGGAAATCGTTGGATTCTCTCTTGTTGGAGGTGGTAATTACTTGGCATTTGCTTGATGCAAATATTACTTGCCACTTATCAATCCAAGCCTGAATGTCGTCTCGGTCTTATTATCGACACAGGCTGTTCCAGTATCTGAGAAGTTGCGAGTGTTGCTGAACATTGTGCAGTTTTCAACTAATAACTTCTGACCTAATGATGGAAAGAAGATCATTAATGAAGCAGCTGAAGATGGTTCGGCCTAGGACACTACCCTGAGGACCTTCTGCATTGTTGCGGGACTGAGATGACTGACCTCCCAAACAACTCCACTCAGTGGAGAGTTTCTCCCATAGCACAGTGGTTAGCCCTGTTGCTTCACAGCGCCAGGGACCCAGGTTCGATTCCTGGCTTGGGTCACTGTCTGCGGAGTCTGCACATTCTCCCTGTGTCTGCATGGGTTTCCTACGGGTGCTCCGGTTTCCTCCCATAAGTCCCAAAAGACGTGCTTGTTAGGTGAATTGGATATTCTGAATTCTCCCTCAGTGTACCTGAACAGGTGCCAAGAGTGTGGCGACTAGGGGATTTTTACAGTAACTTCATTGCAGTGTTAATATAAGCCTACTTGTGATACTAATAAAGATTATTATTATAATTCCCATTGCCTCCAATTTTGCTAGGACTCCTTGAAACTATACTTGGTCATATGCTGACTTGATGTCAAGGGCAGTCACTCTCACTCACCTCCGCTCTTTTCCCTCTATTTGACCAAGGTTGTAATGAAGTCAGGAGCTGAGTAATCCTGGCAGAATCGAAATGAGAGTCCGTGAACAGATTCCCTCTGAGTAGTGTCACTTGTTAGCACCATCACTTTAATGATAATTGAGAGTAGACTGATGGGGAAGTATTTGGCCAGATTGGAATTTGTCCTGCTTTTGCGGACAGGACATGCCTAGGCAATTTTCTACATTGCTGGGTAGATGCCAATGTTGCAGATTGGCTCGGGAAGCAGCTAGTTCTGGAGCTTGAGCTCCGTGCTATCGCCGGAATGTTGCCAGGGCCTATAACCTTTGCAGTATCCAATTAATTCAACTGAAGTGAATCGAATCAGCTGAAGATTGGTATCTGTGATGCTGGGGACCTCTGGAAGAGGCCACAATGGATCATCCACTTGGCACTTTTGGCTGAAGGTGGTTGCAAATTTTTCTTTTACACTGTGCTGAGCTCGCCCATCATTGAGGATGGGGATATTTGTGGAGCCTTCTACTCCAGTGAGTTGTTTAATTGATCACCATTCACAACTGGACTTGGATCTGATCTGTTGGTTGTGGGATCGTCTAGCTCTGCCTGTTGCATGCTGCTTCCACTGTTTAGTATGCGTGGCCTGAATTGCAGCTTTGCCTGGTTGACGGCTCATTTTTCAGTATCTGGTTCTTCTCCTGGCATGACGCCCTGCTCTCTTCAATTGAGAGGGGTGGCATGGTGGGTTAGCACTGCTGCCTCACAGCACCAGGGACCCGGGTTCAATTACTACCTTCGGTGACTGTGTGGAGTTTGCACATTCACCCCAGTGTCCGCCTGGGTTTCCTCTGGGTGCTCCAGTTTCCTCCCACAGTCCACAAATGTGCATGTTAGCTGGAATGGCTATGCTAAATTGCCCCTTAGTGTCCATAAAGATTAGGTGGGGATAGGGTGGGGGCATGGGCCTAGGGTTAGAGTCCTCTTTCAGAGGGTCAGTGCAGTCTGGATGGGCCAAATGGCAGCCTCCTGCACTGTAGGGATTCTATAAACCAGGGTTGATCCCCTGGCTTGTTATTAATGGTAGAGTGGGGGATATGCTGGGTCATGAGGTTACAGATTGTGGTTGAATGCAGTTCTGCTGCTGCTGAAGGCTCATAGTGCCTCACTGATTCACAGTTTTGAGTTGAACAAACTATTCAAAATTGCCCCATTTAGCATAGTGATAGTGCCACGCAACACAATGGCAAGTTGAACTAATGTGAAACTGAGTCTTTGGCTCCATAAGGACTTTGCAGTGGGTACTCCTGCTAGTGCTGTCATAGACAGATGCAAGTGTGGCAGGTAGATTGGTAAGGACAAGGTCAAGTAGGTTTTTCCTTCTTGTTAATTCCCTCAACACCTGCTGCAGATCCAGCCTAGCAGTTGTCTTTTGGGGTTTGGCCAAGAGTGGTGCGACTGAGCCGCTCCTTGGTGATGGACATTGAAGTCCCACACCCAGAATATATTTTGTGCCCTTGTCACTCTCTATGCAACTGCCAAATGGTCTGGCACAGAGAAGTACTAAGGTGGGGGAAGGGTCGCAGGAGCGTATGAGATTCCCTTGCCCATGCTAGGCCTGATGCTACGAGGCTTAATGAGGTCTGAAGTCAATGTTGAGGACTTGCAGGTCAATTCCCCCCTGAGTGGATATTACTGTGCCACCTCCTGTAATGAGAGAGTCTGGGGCATTGTCTGAGAGGTACGAATCTGTGTTGGTACGAATGTTGCTCTCCCAATTTTGGTACAAATCCCTCTATGTTGGCAGGGTTGACAGAGGTGGGTGTGACATATTTGTTTCTGGTACCTCGAACGATGCCAGCCTGTCTGATTTAATTCCTTAACTTCTTGTCTAGCTTTTGATACAATTGAGTGTCTTGCATTTCAGTGAAGACTGCACCTGGAGTCACATGTATGCCACACTAGGTAAAGGACATTAGTGAACCAGGTAGGGTTTTTACAACTGTAGGCAATGGTGGTACCATTGATGAGAGCATTATTTTTAATTCCAGATTTATTAATTGAATTTAAATTCCACCAGCTGCCACAGTGGGATTTGAATCTTTGTCCCAAGAGCATTAGCCTGGGCTTCTGGATTACCAGTACAGTGACATTACCACTTCACTATCTCCTCCTGCCACTGCCTCAGTTAATGTGCAGCAGGTACACAGGAGTGTTTGAAGGCAAGAAACTTAAATCTGCATAGCATTGGGATCAACGTTCGATTTGTGCCAAGTATTTGTGTGTGTGACGTCACTTTGACAAATTCTATATAAAAGGATTTTTATTTTTGAGCAATGCTTTCTGGATGCTGCAATGATAATTGGATTATAGTTGTGTTTCCTTCTAAAGAAAATGTGCATCTCTGTGTTATAAGAGGAATATTTCAATGTTTATAAATGTCCTCTTGTGTGTTTTCAAACTATTGACAAAAAACATCATGAAAGCAGAAGGTAGTGGGCAGGACATTTGGTCGATCATATTGACACGCCTATGAGCACATTCTGTGTTCCTTGTGATTCCTGCTATTTGAATTGTAATCTATTCTTCTGTTTAAAGTCTTGTCAAAATCTTGAAGTGGTAGAAATGGATACCTCGAAGTGAGTGTGTAAAATAAATGCTATCCTTGTACATTTTGCTCGATATCATATTCAGCTGTCTGCAGGATAAGAGTATAGCCACAGCATTTTTGACAAGTCTGTTATCTGGCTGATGTCACTTGCCTGTGGTCAGAAGACATTTTTGTATCTGTATTGTGATATTGAGCTGTGGGACACTGGTAATAACTACAATTGTACAATACTTGGGAGATATTTTCTCTAATCATGTGGATGCTGCCACATTATCCTGCCTCTACCTAGTATTATCTTGCTTCCTCGTGTCTTGTGAAAGAAGCAGTAACAAATACCTGGATCAGTAATTGTGACTCCAGGTAGAATCTAAATTTCTCCAAAACCAAGTTTTGCCCCCTCGGAAATTATTGCAGTGCTGTAATGCTATTTTAGTTTAAGTAGGTTGCGTTTATAGTTGTCTTTTAATATGAAAAATGAGGTTTCCAACCAATAAGACTTGCTCGCCCCAAAGGGTACACTTTGATTGACAAAATCCCTCAAGAACAGAGACCCCATGCTCAACACGCCCTCAATGCTAATTTCCCAGTCCAGTGGCCTTGATATCCCAATAGGATGGCCACAACAAAAGGACCGTTAGTGGATTTGACAAAATGGTCACCCTGCGCAAGATGGCGGCGCCCCAATCGTCACAAGATGGCTCCCGCCCCGATGCCAGATACAGACAGGACTTCACACATTGGCCCCCACCACCAGGTAAACGTGGCCCTTCACAAGATGGCCACCCGCCGCTGGTTAAACGGCGGATCCCCACCACACAAAATGGCCGATCCTCAACAAACCTTTACTTTACTTGTCTTTATTGTCACAAGTAGGCTTACATTAACACTGCAATGAAGTTACTGTGAAAAACCAGTAGTCGCCACATTCCGGCGCCTGTTCGGGTACACAGAGGGAGAATTCAGAATGTCCAATTCACCGAACAGCGCGTCTTTCGGGACTTGTGGGAGGAAACTGGAGCACCCGGAGGAAACCAATGCAGACACTGGGAGAATGTGTGAACTCCGCACAGACAGTGACCCAAGCCGGGAATCGAACTGGGGCCCTGGTGCTGTGAAGCCATAGTGTTAACCACTGTGCTACCGTGCTCTCTCTCTCTCTCTCTCTCTCCTCCCCCCCCCCCCCCCCCCCCCCCCCCCAACAAAAGGGGTGGTGGCACATGGTTAGCACTCCCACAGCGGCAGGGATCCGGTTTCAATTCCGACCATGGGTGAGTCTGTGTGGAGTTTGCACATTCTCCTCTTGTCTGCATGGGTTTCCTCCGGGTGCTCCGGTTTCCTCCCACAGTCCCAGGATGTGCAGGCTTGGTGGATTGGCCATGCTAAATTGCCCCTTAGTTTCCAAAGGTTAGTTGGGGTTCCAGGGTTACGGGGATGAGCCTGGGTGCGATGCTCTTTCAGGGGGGTCGGTGCGAATGCGGTGGGCTAAATGGCCTCCTTCTGCACTGTAGGGATTCTATGATATTCTTTGAATATGTAGTTTTGCATTCAACTGTTTACACATTTATTTGTCCTTTCTGCAACTTGCCAAAGCTGATTTATCTCCATAATTGTATGAGATCTTCCACTCTTTGTTGTCTGTGTGTAAGCTTTTGCCCATCAGCATGATAACTGTTAAATGTGTTGAAATTAGAAAACACTTCTACTTGCAAAGTGCGATAGCAGTCTGGAGCTTTGTTCTGCAAAAGCATTTTATTTTATTAGTTTAAAATTTTGAGGTTGATAGATGTTTTGAAGGGATATGAGCAGAGGCAGGTATATGGAGTTGTGTCACAGATCAGCCATGATCTTATTGAATGGTGGCACAAGGTGCTGAATAGTCTCCTCATTTGTTTCCAGATTGGGGAAACTGCATGCGAGCAATTGGGAATGGACATCAAATTCTGACCTTGCCAGCAATGCTGACATTCTATTAAGGAATTTAAAAATAAAAATAAAATGTATATTCTATTCAGATCAGTTATAATTTCAGGTAAGAAGCAAGAGATTTAGAGAGGATTTGAGAAAAACTTTTCACTCCGAGGATGGTGGGAATGTGGAACTCACTGCCTGAAAGGGCGGCAGAGGCAGAAACCCTCAACATTTAAGAGGCATTTAGATGAGCATTTGAAACAATAGCGTACAAGGCTACAGACCAAGCGCTGGAAAATGAGATTAGAATAGGTGTTTGATGGGCCGAAGGGCCTCCTTCTGTGCTGTGAAACTCTGACTTTATTTAAGTTTGAAATAATGAAAAAAAAAAAATAGAGCTGTTTGCATCTGTAGGAGCTGATCTGTGGGAGGAAGAATCCACTCTGAACTGGTAATGCTTTCAGTGGAACCCGGTGCCAGCAACCAGCTGTTGGATAAAATTGATGGAGCATGCAGAAAATAAATAATGAGGTTCATTCACTTTATCGTCTCAACTGGTTGGATAGTGCTTCCATGACCGAATAACTGAAATGACTGTGGTCTGATTGGAACATTGTCAAGCTTTGTAGATGGTAAATAAAATTTACTGTGGCCACTGTTTCTTGTTAATCATATCAGACCCAACTGATTTGTATTCTTAATTTTTTTTCCCCAGTTAAAATCTTTTAAATTTACTTGAACATAATATCCTAAACATTATTATGGGGATTAAGCATCTTTTTTTCTGACTACTTTGCGTACTTTGTTTGCGCTCGCTGTATTTCATTTTGTTTCTCTCCTCGGTTAGTTGGAAGAGGTATTATGGTACAGTCTTTTAAAACCAACAGCAGCTGTTGATTTTGTGAAAATGGAATCAAATAACCAAGAAAATACTGAGATCTGCAATTTGAACTTGAACTATGAACTTAGCACTGATCTGGACACCGTAAAGTCACACTGATACAGCATAAAGTATATGATGTAATTAATCAGAGCAGCATCAGCAAAGTGAACGTAAAACAATAAGATTTTCTACGGAAATGAATAAGGAGGAGTCGCTTCAGAAGTAATGCATGTATTTCTAAAATTCATGCCATTGGAGAAGAACTTAATGAATTGCTCAATGGCGCATGCAAGCATCTCCCTGAAATTGTAGAATAAACTTAATTGGAAAAATACTCGTGCTATAATTCATCGAAAAATGATTGGCAAACCTAATAAAGACAATTCTGAAATAACAAATTAATAGATTTTATCAACTTGGCTTCATTACTTTATTCTTTCCATCATTCTGATAGAACCTTAATGAAACAGGACTTTTCTGTAAACTTCTGCCAAAGAATCTTGGGTACGTTAGTGGGAAACCGATCAGGACCTCATGCCTCCTCTTTGCACTGATGTGGATGGATCTGTGAAAGGTTATCTGTCTGTTTATTGATGGTGCCCAGCCAAGATGGCTAGAAATTATTCGCCAATTCCCGGGGGCATAATTTTACCATTTCAATCAGCAGCATCTTGGATAACATCTGGGGTTTATGATTTATGAGGTTTATTCTTGGCGTAAAATTTGGAGCTCAGGTTAGAAACATGTAAATTATGGCAACTAATCCTCATGACATTCATTAGATTTCTTCCCCAACTAATTTGAAACTTGTCGGTGTTCAAAAGATACCGTTTCCGAGGTTCATGATGGAGAGCTTTTTAAAAAAAAAAATGTCACTTGGAAGTTTTGGATAGAATAAGATTACTAATGAAACCAACACTGATGTCTCAATTTTGCTGGATAGCACAAATCCTGTTGGTATTTTGAGTATTGCAAACAGCTTTTTGCATGCAGGTCAGTAACAACAAGAATGTAGACCTCTGAAACAGAAGCTGACCCTAAGCTGTAGAGGATTGGAGTACTTCAGAAATTGGGACTGATCATTTCTCAGTCTATTTTTATCATAGTTAATTGTTTGTTTGATCACCTGAATCTCTGTCAAAGCTTTGAACCAAATGAACTGGCATTAAATAATGAAAATAGTGTGGCTTATGAGAATTTTGGTGATGCTGATTATTTATGTTTTTTTCTACTCCAACCGAAATGAAGATCTCCTCTGAAATTTGATTCAAAAATGTTAGTTGGGGTCTGGCAAAAATTAAACGTGTGGTTCCATTTCGAAGACAAAACATTCCAGACTAACTTTTAAAACAGTTTAGAAGTTCTTGCTTGGAAGGAAAGTTGCTACACTTGCTGAAAAGTATATATAATGTTACACTTTTGTCTGGTATAACTGTAAGCAGTCTTGTAATTTCTTCCTTCCCAAAGTCTGATTTTTCGTTGGATACAAATAAAAGTAGCTCACTAAGTTTCTTTAATCAAAAAATAGATAGGTTTGTAAGATTGATAGATATATTGATGGGTATCAAATGAAGCATGGTCTAATTGAATGGCAATTCAGACATCAGAGTCTGGGTTCTCCGATTCTGAGACTTAAGTGCTGACGGCGGCATAGGAACGGTGGCCTTTTATGACCGAAAAAACGGCGTTAAACAGATCCACCGTCTGGTGGGGGGCTAGCAGGCACGCAGCATAAGAGTACCCGGCTCTAGCTGCCGATACAGCCGGAGAATTGGCAGGTCCGTGGCTGCCCATGCTCACGCCATTGGTCTGCATCGGCTACGCTGTGCAACATGGACCCGGCCTGCCAAATAGTGCCCCCCTTTGGCCAGGCTCGCCACCCCCGGATCATCCTCCAGCCCCTGCCAAAGCTCCCCCCCCGCCCGCGGATTGGATGTCCCCCGACTGTGGCGACGCTGGACCCAGTCCGCAGCCGTCAAGCCGAGTTCCAGACAAAAAGTAGCATGAGAGACCCTTGCCATCGGGAAATTGGCCCGTTGGGGATGGAGCATCGGGGGGGGAGGGCCTCAGATAACATCCTGTTGAATGACTTCCTTCTCTTGAAAGATGTTTATCATTAATGGCCTGGACTTTAAAAAAAATTATTTCATGGGATGTTCGTGTCTCTGGCAAGGCTAGTATTTGTTGCCCATCTCTAATTGCCCCTGAATTAAGTGGCTTGCGAGGCGGGCAATTTTTTTTTATACAAATAATTTTTATTAAGGTTTTCATAAAATATCAATAACAAAATGAAAAAGGAACTCAACAGGGTTAAGTACAAAACACAGTCTAGAAAAGCAACCCTCCATACCCCCCTCCCCCCTGTACATAAATAATAAATTAACATTGACACCCCGACTTAACACAACAGGTATATACACCCCCTCAGACCCTCCAGTGTAAATAACGAAAACAAATATAAAAATAAAGTAAAGTAAACTAAAACGCGCCCCCCCCCCGGATTGCTGCTGCCATTAAGAGTCAATCACATTGTTGAGGGTCCAGAGTCACATGTCAGCCATTTAAGAGTGGTAGATGTCCCTCAAGGACATCAGTGAACCAGATTAGTTTACATGACCATGGGCATTGCTTTCATGGCTACATTATTGAGACTAGCTTTTAATTTCAGATTTATCAGTTGAATTTAAACTACACCAATTGCCATGCTGGGATTCGAACCCATGTCCCCAGAGCATTGGGGCTTCTGGATTTCTGCACATACCTCATAGACTCTGCATAGACTACCATCATGCAGGTGTTTGTAGGCACTGACTTGGCAAAAATGAAAAACATAAAATGGATACAATACTCTGATTGCAGTAAACCTACATTTACAGCAAACTAGCAAATATCACTGTAAAGAAATACACATTTTCCACTTGTCAATTGGCCTATTCACTACCATGGTAGTAACTCATTGTAGCTAATGAAGGCGACATGGTAATTTTTGCACTACGTTTCTATGAATAAGCTATACCTTGAAGCATCAGATTAGAAGTAATTTACTCTGTTAACATTGATTTGCATTCAGGGAGTTTGGTGGGTTAGTTGCTCTTTTTTAGCCTCCAGGTAGTTGCTGTTACTTTGGGACAGGGAAGAAGTTGATTGATGGGTAACTGTTAAGTTGTTCCAATTGCAATAAATAGTTTTTAAAGTTGCGGTATAGCAAGCCAGCTCAACCAAGTGAAATGTACATCCTGCAGGGAATAGTGTAGATGGGCTTTAGAGTGGTTTCACAGGTCAGCGCAATATCGAGGGCCGAAGGGCCTGTACTGCGCTGTAATGTTTTATGTTCTATGCAGTATGTGGAAAGTCGTGGAAATACCATGTATCTTAGATGAACACATCTGCAGGAAGTGTCATCAGTTGCAGAAGCTCGAGCCCTAGGTTTTGGAACTGAAGCGGCAGCTGGAGTCACTGTGGTACATGCACGAGGCAGAGAACTACATGGATAGCACATTCAGGGAGATGGTCACACCGCAGGTTAGGAGCCTGCAGACAAAGAGGGAATGGGCGACCAACAGGCAGTCTCCGAGAACCAGGCAGGTAGTGGAGTCTCTGAGGCAGAGTCACACCACAGGTTAGGAGCCTGCAGACAGAGAGGAAATGGGTGACCACTAGGCAGTCTCCAAGAACCAGGCAGTCAGGGAGTCTCCTATCTTGCTCGTTAATCAAGTTTCACTTTTGGATACTGTGATGGCTCCTCAGAGGTGCAGCCTGAGAACGTCCATGGCACTACTGGTGGCTCAGCTGCATGGGGTGGTGGTGGTGAGGGGGGAAGGGGGGGGGGGGGGCGGGGAGAGAGAGAGAGAGCGAGAGAGCTGTAAACGCGACTCCTAGGAAGTGTGTTGCTTTCCTAGTTCCAGGGTCAAGGAAGCCATAGAACAGCTGCAGGACATCCTTCTGGGGGCGGTGAACAGCCAGAGTTTGTGGTCCACATTGGTGCCAATGATATTGGGAGGAGGCCCTGAAAGCGCAAATTGGGGAGTTGGGAAGGAAATTAAAGAGCATGGCATCAAAAAAAGTAATCTCCGGATTACTCCCAGTGCAATGTGCTAGTGAACATATTAATAGGAGGACTGAGTGATTAAACGTGGCTGGAGAAGGAAGGAGGGCATCTGACTCCTGAGGCATTAGGACCAGCTCTGGGGCAGATGGGAATTTCACAAGGTGAACGGACCTTGATAGGACCAGAATTAATATCCTCGCAGGGAGTTTTTTTAGTGCTGTCGGAGAGGGGTTAAACTAGCTTGTTAGGGGGCTGGAAACCCGCGTTGCAGCTCAATTTGGAAGGAAGTAAGTAGAAACATAGCAATCAAAATTAGACAATAGTTGAAAGAAGTTATCATCAACAACGTTTAGAATGTGGAATAAGGTTAAAAGGACAAAGTTAGGGGCACTCTACCTGAATGCATGCAGAATTCACAACAAGGTAGATGATTTAAAGTCACAAATAGAGGCAAATGTGTTGCCATTATGAAAACATGGCTACAAGGTGACCAATACTTTTTTTTTTTTTTTTTTTTTTTTTTTTTATAAATGTTTTATTGAAATTTTTTTCCCAAACAACAATTTTTCCCCTCTTACAAAGCAAACGCAACAATAACAATACAGAAATTTTAAACAATACACAAGTAACAAAACCCCTTTATCTTTGACCTAAACTAAACCCCCCCCTCCCCCCCCCCCCCCCCCCCTCCCCCTGGGTTGCTGCTGCTGGTCATCTGTCTTCCCTCTAACGTTCCCCTAGGTAGTCGAGAAATGGCTGCCACCGCCTGGTGAACCCTTGAGCCGATCCTCTCAGGGCAAACTTTATCTGCTCCAGTTTAATGAACCCCGCCATATCATTTACCCAGGCCTCAAGTCCGGGGGGTTTCGCCTCCTTCCACATGAGTAGGATCCTGCGCCGGGCTACTAGGGACGCAAAGGCCACAACGTCGGCCTCTTTCGCCTCCTGCACTCCCGGCTCTTCCGCAACTCCAAATAGAGCTAACCCCCAGCCTGGTTTGACCCGGGCCTTCACCACCCGCGAAATCACTCCCGTCACTCCCTTCCAATACCCTTCCAGTGCCGGGCATGCCCAAAACATATGTGCGTGGTTTGCCGGGCTCCCGCCACACCTCCCACATTTGTCCTCCACTCCAAAGAACCTGCTCAATCTTGCTCCCGTTATGTGTGCTCTATGTAGCACCTTAAATTGAATCAGGCTAAGCCTGGCGCATGAGGAAGAGGAATTTACCCTGCTTAGGGCATCAGCCCACATACCCTCCTCTATCTCCTCCCCTAGTTCTTCTTCCCACTTTCCTTTTAGTTCGCCCACCGACTCCTCCCCCTCTTCCCTCATCTCTCGGTAAATCTCTGACACCTTGCCCTCTCCGACCCACACCCCTGAAAGCACCCTGTCCTGTATCCCCTGTGTCGGGAGCAATGGAAATTCCCTCACCTGTTGTCTAGTAAATGCCCTCACCTGCATATATCTCAAGAAATTTCCCCGGGGCAACTTATACTTTTCCTCCAATGCTCCCAAGCTCGCAAAAGTCCCATCTATAAATAAATCTCCCACCCTCCTAATTCCCAACTGGAACCAGCTCTGAAATCCTCCATCCATTCTTCCTGGGGCGAACCTATGGTTGTTCCTGATTGGGGACCCCACCAGGGCTCCCCGCACCCCTCTCTGTCGCCTCCACTGTCCCCAGATATTTAATGTTGCCGCCACCACCGGGTTCGTGGTAAACTTTTTAGGTGAGATCGGTAGCGGCGCCGTCACCAGCGCCTCTAAACTCGTCCCTTTACAGGACTTTCTCTCCAGTCTTTCCCACGCCGCTCCCTCACCCTCCATCATCCATTTACGTATCATTGCCACATTGGCGGCCCAATAGTAATCGCCCAAGTTCGGTAGTGCCAATCCTCCTCTGTCCCTACTACGCTGAAGGAACCCCCTCCTTACTCTCGGAACTTTCCCTGCCCACACGAAGCTCGTGATGCTCCTGTCTATTTTATTAAAAAAGGTCTTAGTGATTAGGATAGGGAGACATTGAAATACAAATAAGAACCTCGGGAGGACCATCATCTTAATTGCTTGCACCCTGCCTGCCAGCGATAGAGGCTGCATGTCCCACCTCTTGAAGTCCTCCTCCATTTGTTCTACCAACCGTGTCAGATTAAGTCTGTGCAAGGTTCCCCAGCTCCTAGCGATCTGAATCCCCAGGTATCGGAAGTTTCTTTCCACTTTCCTTAGAGGCAAGCCTTCTATCTCTCTACTCTGGTCCCCTGGATGTATCACAAATAATTCACTCTTCCCCATGTTTAGCCTATACCCCGAGAAATCCCCGAACCCCCTCAAAATTCGCATAACCTCTATCATTCCCCCCGCTGGGTCCGACACGTATAACAATAGGTCATCCGCATATAACGAGACTCGGTGTTCTTCTCCCCCTCTAATCACCCCTCTCCATTTCCTGGAGTCTCTCAACGCCATGGCCAGAGGTTCAATTGCCAACGCGAACAACAATGGAGACAGCGGGCATCCCTGTCTTGTTCCCCTATATATTCGGAAATACTCCGATCTATGTCGACCTGTAACTACGCTTGCCGTTGGAGCCCCATAAAGAAGTCTAACCCAGCTAATAAACCCGTTCCCAAACCCAAACCTCCTTAACACTTCCCATAAATACTCCCACTCCACCCTATCAAATGCCTTCTCTGCGTCCATTGCCGCCACTATCTCTGCCTCCCCCTCCACTGGGGGCATCATTATCACCCCTAATAGTCGTCGCACGTTAACATTCAGTTGTCTCCCTTTTACGAACCCTGTCTGGTCTTCGTGCACCACCCCCGGGACACAGTCCTCTATCCTCGATGCCAGTACCTTTGCCAACAATTTGGCGTCCACGTTCAACAATGAAATGGGTCTATAGGACCCGCACTGCAACGGATCTTTATCCCTCTTCAAAATTAACGATATCGTCGCCTCCGACATCGTCGGGGGTAGAGTCCCCCCTTTCCTGGCCTCATTGAACGTCCTCACCATCAACGGGGCCAACAAGTCCACATATTTTCTGTAATACTCCACCGGGAACCCGTCTGGTCCTGGGGCCTTCCCTGCTTGCATGCTTCCCAGTCCCTTAATAACCTCGTCCACCCCAATCGGTGCCCCCAGGCCTACCACCCCCCGCTCCTCCACTTTCGGGAACCTCAATTGGTCCAGGAACTGCCGCATCCCCTCCTCTCCCTCTGGGGGTTGAGACCTATACAGTTCCTCATAGAAGGTCTTGAACACCTCATTTATCTTTCCTGCCCTTCGCACCGTGTCTCCCCTTTCGTCTCTAATTCCTCCTATTTCCCTCACTGCTGCCCTCTTTCGCAATTGATGAGCCAACAGGCGACTCGCCTTTTCCCCATATTCATACCTCCTCCCCTGTGCCTTCCTCCACAGTACCTCCGCCTTTCTGGTGGTCAGAAGGTCAAATTCCGTCTGGAGTCGTCTCCTCTCCCTGTACAATTCCTCCTCCGGGGTCTCTGCAAATTCCCTATCCACCCTTAAAATCTCCCCCAGTAATCTTTCCCTTTCCTTGGCCTCTGTTTTCCTTTTGTGGGCCCCAATGGAGATCAGCTCTCCTCTGACCACCGCTTTTAGTGCTTCCCATACCACTCCCACCGGGACCTCGCCGTCGTCATTGACCTCCAGGTATCTCTCAATACACCCCCGCACTCTTGCACACACTCCCTCATCCGCCATCAGTCCCACATCTAATCGCCAGAGTGTTCTCTGCTCCCTTTCCTCTCCTAATTCCAGGTCCACCCAATGTGGGGCATGATCCGAAACCGCTATGGCTGAGTACTCAGCTTCTTCCACCCTAGAGATCAACGACCTTCCCAAAACAAAAAAATCTATCCGGGAGTACACTTTATGGACATGGGAGAAGAAGGAATACTCCCTAGCCCTAGGTCTAAGAAATCGCCATGGATCCACTCCCCCCATTTGGTCCATAAACCCCTTAAGTACCTTGGCCGCTGCCGGCCTTCTTCCGGTCCTTGAGCTGGATCTATCTAGCCCCGGGTCCAGCACCGTATTAAAGTCCCCTCCTAAAATCAAGTTTCCTACCTCCAGGTCCGGTATACGCCCCAGCATCCGTCTCATAAATCCCGCATCGTCCCAGTTTGGGGCATACACGTTAACCAACACGACCTCCATTCCCTCCAGCCTGCCACTCACCATTACATATCTACCTCCGCTATCTGCTACGATGTTCTTTGCTTCAAATGCGACCTGTTTCCCCACCAAAATGGCCACCCCTCTATTCTTTGCGTCCAGTCCTGAGTGGAACACCTGTCCCACCCATCCTTTCCTTAGCCTAACTTGGTCCGCCACCTTTAGGTGCGTCTCTTGGAGCATAACCACGTCTGCCCTTAGTCCTTTCAAATGCGCGAGCACTCGGGCCCTTTTTATCGGTCCGTTCAGGCCTCTCACGTTCCACGTGATCAGCCTCACTAGGGGGCTACCTGCCCCCCTCCCGTGTCGACTAGCCATTACCTTCTCTAGGCCAGTCCCATATCCCGCCTCCGCGCTCCCGCTCGCTCCCCCAGCGTCGCACACCATCCCCGCCCACCCACTCTTTAGCCATTTCCTTTTGGATTTCCGCAGCAGCAACCCAGTTGTCCCCCCCCCCCTTCTCCCTCCCTCCTCCCCTCCCCGCTAGATCTCTTTCTAGCTTGATTGCTCCCCCCATATTACTTCCGTAAGTCAGCTAACTTCAACTGACCCCGGCTACTCCTGCTCACTCCTCGACCCCCCCCATGTGGGGAACTCCCATCCGCCTTGCGCCTGTCTTCCCGCCTTATTCTTTCTGGTGCGGGAACATCCCTTTACCTGACCCGCCTCTTATGGCGCAGCTCCCTTTCCCCTCCCCCTCCCCTTCCCCATTCTCCAACTATGTCCCGTCTTTCCCCCCTCACCGGCGCCCACATTTCCCCAATGTCTCCCCCCTTCCCTGTTTACTTCTCAATTAACTTCCACCGTAACATTAACAATAACATTTCCTGCAGCATCAGTCCCTCAGTTCCGATCCAATTTCTCTTCTTTGATGAAGGTCCATGCTTCCTCCGCCGTCTCGAAATAATGGTGTCTCTCCTGATACGTGACCCATAGTCTTGCCGGCTGCAGCATCCCGAACTTCACCTTCCTTTTATGCAACACCTCTTTGGCTCGGTTGAAGCTCGCCCTCCTTCTCGCCACCTCCGCACTCCAATCCTGGTATACCCGTACCACTGCATTCTCCCATCTGCTACTCCGCACCTTTTTAGCCCATCTCAGGACCTCTTCTCTATCCTTAAGGCGGTAAAATCGCACGATTATCGCCCTGGGTGGTTCCCCCGCTTTTGGTCTTCTCGCCGGAATCCGATTTGCCCACTCCACCTCCAAGGGGCCCGTAGGGGCCTCAGCACCCATCAGTGAGCTCAGCATCGTACTTGCGTACGCTCCACAGTCCACTCCTTCCACACCCTCAGGGAGACCCAGTATCCGAAGGTTCTTCCTTCGCGCTCCATTTTCTAGGGCTTCGATCCTTTCAGTACACTTTTTATGAAGTGCCTCGTGCGTCTGTGTCTTAACCGCCAGGCCCAGGATCTCGTCCTCAATATCTGTCACCTTCTGCTCCACCACACGGAGCTCTGTCTCCTGGGTCTTTAATGTCTCCTTGAGCCCCTCAATTGCCTGTAGCAACGGGGTCAGCACCTCCCTCTTCAGCAGCTCCACGCACCGTCTCACAATTTCATGCTCAGGCCCCCATGTCGCCTGCGCTTTCTCCGCCGCCATCTTGTACTTCTCTCTTTCTGACCCTTTGGTCGACGATTCCTCGCGCTGCAGCCGCCGCCGCCGGTTTTTTCCTCCTTCGTTTGGGGGGGGACTCCCTTCTCACACGCCCCACACCGGGTTGCGTCGTCGAAAAATTCCCCGTTGGGGCTCTTAAAAGAGCCCGAAGGTCCGTCGGAGCTGGAGCCGCCGAAGCGTGCGGCTAGCTAGGCATCACCGCAACCGGAAGTCCCTTCAGTGGCCTTGATGAGGTCTTTTCACAGTTGTTCCCTCTGCTGCTAGAATTCACCTTTGATACAGGCCCTCAGGTCAGCTTGCAGCTTTAAGCTTGCCCTTCCCCCGCCTGCATGCTGGAAGAGGCCCTGTTTATCCTGTAGTTGCAGCCAAATCTTTCACTGTTTCTGCGTGTGTCTGGCAACCAAGAGACATACCCTTCCTGGGGGACACTGTCGGGGGAATATTGCCGCCTTCTTCCCACACCGGGAAATGTCAAACAAATGCCGTGGGGGCCCTGTAAAAGAGCCCAAAAGTCCGTTCCAAGCAGGAGCTGCCGAATGTGCGACCTAGCTCTGCATAGCCGCACCCGGAAGTCTCACAAGGTGACCAATACTTGACATTAAAAAAAAATTTTTTTTAAGAGTACCCAATTATTATTTTTTTTTCCAATTGAGAGGCAAATTAACATGCCAATCCACCTAACCTGCACATCTTTGGGTTGTGGGGTGAAACCCACATAGAACATTACAGCGCAGTACAGGCCCTTCGGCCCTCGATGTTGCGCCGACCTGTGAAACCACTCTAAAGCCCATTACACTATTCCCTTATCGTCCATATGTCTATCCAATGACCATTTGAATGCCCTTCGTGTTGGCGAGTCCACTACTGTTGCAGGCAGGGCATTCCACACCCTAACTACTCTCTGAGTAAAGAACCTACCTCTGACATCTGTCTTAGATCTATCTCCCCTCAATTTAAAGCTATGTCCCCTCGTGCTAAACATCACCATCCGAGGAAAAAGGCTCTCACTGTCCACCCTATCCAATCCTCTGATCATCTTGTAAGTCACCTCTTAACCTTCTTCCCTCTAACGAAAACAGCCTCAAGTCCCTCAGCCTTTCCTCATAAGATCTTCCCTCCATACCAGGCAACATTCTGGTAAATCTCCTCTGCACCCTTTCCAATGCTTCCACATCCTTCCTATAATGCGACGACCAGAATTGCACGCAATACTCCAAATGCGGCCGCACCAGAGTTTTGTGCAGCTGCAACATGACCTCATGGCTCCGAAACTCAATCCCTCTACCAATAAAAGCTAACACACCGTACGCCTTTTTAACAACCCTCTCAACCTGGGTGGCAACTTTCAGGGATCTATGTACATGGACACCGAGATCTCTCTGCTCATCCACACTGCCAAGAATCTTACCATTAGCCCAGTACTCTGTCTTCCTGTTATTCCTTCCAAAATGAATCACCTCACACTTTTCTGCATTAAACTCCATTTGCCACCTCTCAGCCCAGCGCTGCAGCTTATCTATGTCCCTCTGTAACTCGTAATATCCTTCCGCACTGTCCACAACTCCACCGACTTTAGTATCATCTGCAAATTTACTCACCCATCCTTCTACGCCCTCCTCCAGGTCATTTATAAAAATGACAAACAGCAGTGTCCCCAAAACAGATCCTTGTGGGTACACCACTAGTAACTGGACTCCAGTCTGAACATTTCCCATCAACCACCACCCTTTGTCTTCTTCCAGCTAGCCAATTTCTGATCCAAACTGCTAAATCACCCTGAATCCCATGCCTCCATATTTTCTGCTGTAGCCTACCATGCGGAACCTTATCAAACGCTTTACTGAAATACATATACACCACATCAACTGCTTTACCCTCATTCACCTGTTTGGTCACCTTCTCAAAGAACTCAATGAGGTTTGTGAGGCACGACCTACCCTTCACAAAACCGTGTTGACTATCTCTAATCAAATGATTCCTTTCCAGCTGATTATACATCCTATCTCTTATAAACCTTTCCAAGACTTTGCCCACAACAGAAGTAAGGCTCACTGGTCTATAGTTACCTGGGTTGTCTCTACTCCCCTTCTTGAACAAGGGGACAACATTTGCTATCCTCCAGTCTTCTGGCACTATTCCTGTAGACAAAGATGACTTAAATATCAAAGCCAAAGGCTCAGCAATCTCCTGCCTAGCATCCCAGAGAATCCTAGGATAAATCCCATCCGGCCCAGGGGACCTATCTATTGTTACACTTTCCAGAATTGCTAACACCTCCTCCTTATGAACCTCAAGCCCTTCTAGTCCAGTAGCCTGAATCTCCGTATTCTCCTCGACAACATTGTCTTTTTCCTGTGTGAATACTGATGAAAAATATTCATTTAGCACCTCTCCTATCTCCTCGGACTCCAAGCACAACTTCCCACTACTGTCCTTGACTGGCCCTACTCTTACCCTAGTCATTCGTTTATTCCTGACATATCTATAGAAAGCTTTAGGGTTATCCTTGATCCTACCTGCCAAAGACTTCTCATGTCCCCTCCTGGCTCTTCTTAGCTCTCTCTTTAGGTCCTTCCTAGCTAACTTGTAACTCTTGAGCGCCCTAACTGAACCTTCATGTCTCATCTTTGCCGCCTTCTTCCTCTTGACAAGTGTTTCGACTGCTTTAGTAAACCACGGTTCCCTTGCTCGACCACTTCCTCCCTGCCTGACAGGTACATACTGATCACGGACACGCAGTAGCTGTTCCTTGAACAAGCTCCACATTTCCATTGTGCCCATCCCCTGCAGTTTTCCTCTCCATCTGATGCATCCTAAGTCATGCCTCATCGCATCATATTTGCCTTTCCCCCCAGATATAACTCTTGCCCTGCGGTATATACCTATCCCTTTCCATCACTAAAGTAAACGTAATCGAATTGTGGTCACTATCACCAAAGTGCTCACCTACCTCCAAATCTAACACCTGTCCAGTGGTTCATTACCCAGTACCAATTCCAATATGGCCTCGCCTCTCGTTGGCCTATCTACATAATGTGTCAGGAAATCCTCCTGCACACATTGGACAAAAATGGACCCATCTAAAGTACTCTAACTATAGCGTTTCCAGTCAATATTTGGAAAGTTGAAGTCCCCCATAATAACTACCCTGTTGCTTTCGCTCCTATCCAGAATCATCTTTGCAATCCTTTTCTATACATCTCTTGGAACTTTTTGGAGGCCTATAGAAAACCCCTAACAGGGTGACCTCTCCTTTCCTGTTTCTAACCTCATCCCATACTACCTCAGTAGACGAGTCCTCATCAAACGTCCTTTCTACCACCGTAATGCTGTCCTTGACTAACAATGCCACCCCTCCCCCTCTTTTACCACCTTCCCTGAGCTTACTGAAATATTTAAACCCCGGCACCTGCAACAACCATTCCTGTCCCTGCTCTATCCATGTCTCCGAAATGGCCACAACATCGAAGTCCCAGGTACCAACCCATGCCGCAAGTTCACCCACATTATTCCGGATGCTCCTGGCATTGAAGAAGACACACCTTAAACCACCTTCCTGCCTGCCGGTACACTCCTGCAACTTTGAAACCTTACTCATGACCTCACTACTCTCAACCTCCTGTATACCGGAGCGACAATTCAGGTTCCAAAGCCCCTGCTGCCCCCCCCCCCCCCTCTGGTCCAGGTGTAGACCATCCCGTTTGTAGAGGTTCCACCGACCCCAGAATGAGCCCCAATTATCCAGAAATCTGAAACCCTCCTTCCTGCCATCCCTGTCGCCATGTGTTCAACTCCTCTCTCTCCCTATTCCTCATGTCGCTGGCATGGGTAACAACCCAGAGATAATAACTCTGTTTGTCCTAGACCTAAGATTCCACCCTTGCTCCCTGAATTCCTGCTTTACATCCCTATCCCTTTTCCTACCTATGTCGTTGGTACCTATGTGGACCACGACTTGGGGCTGCTCCCCCTCCCCCTTAAGGATCCCGAAAACACGATCCGAGACATCGCGCACCCTGGCACCTGGGAGGCAACACACCAACCGCGAGTGTCTCTTGTTCCCACAGAATCTCCTATCTATCCCCCTAACTATGGAGTCTCCAATGACTAATGCTCTACTCCTCTCCCCCCTTCCCTTCTGAGCAATAGGGACAGACTCTGTGCCAGAGACCTGTACCCCATGGCTTACCCCTGGTAAGTCTCTCTCTTTCCCCCCCCCCCCCCTACAACAGTATCCAAAGCGGTATACTTGTTACTAAGGGGAACAACCACAGGGGATCCCTGTACTGACTGCTTCCTCCCAGCCCCAGACATGGGGAGAATGTACAAACGTCTCCCAGACAGTGACCCAGTGACAGGGTTTGAACCTGGGTCCTCAGTGCAGCAGTCCCAGTGCTAACCACTGCAACACATGCTGCCCATAATACTCTACGTTTAAGGAAAGGCAAAAGAAGGTAGTGTCATACTGCTCGACATTGTGCACTCAAAGCAGCACTAAGAGAGCCCTATTTGTCTGAACAATAAAGGATTCAAGCTTCTGAAAGCCAGTTTAAGCTAGCTGGTGGCTTCTCCTGTCTGGTACGTAAAATATTATTGAGTTATGTCTAAAGAAAATGAAGACTGGTGGAGACCAGACAGCAAGCCCATGGAACACTGAGACAGGAAAGCAGGCCCATGGAACACTGTACCCCTTATTGGATCAATGAGCAAAGAATGAGATCATGGAATCATAGACTTTACAGTGCAGAAGGAGGCCATTTGGCCCATCAAGTCTACACTGGCCCCTGAAAGAGCACCCCACCCCCACAACCCGGCAACCCCCATCCAACTTTTGGACTCTACGGGGTAATTTAGCGACCAATCCACCTAACCCGCACTTTGGAGCACCCGGGTGTCTGTCTGTTTCCTCCGGAGGAAACAGACAGACACTGGGAGAATGTGCAGACTCCGCACAGACAGTGACCCAAGCCAGGAATCAAACCTGGGTCCCTGGTGCTGTGAAGCAACATGCTAACCATTGTGCTACCATGAGATGGATGTTAGTAGAGGACCTGAGGATGAAGGATAGAAATGTTTACCACTCAGAATGAAACTATTCAGCCCAGTTTTTAACCTTCAGCAGACAAAAAAAATCCACTTTTGGGTGGGTTTGGCAGGGTGTTTCTTGGCAGCTGTAGCGTCGAGATGCACTGGCACTTTGCTGGGTTTTTTGACCTGAGTTGTTTTTTCCCTGCCGTGGTCACACTTGTGCCCCCCCCCCCCCCCCCTCTCTCAGCTTGACTCCTGGCAGTACTAATCTGGCACAAGGGCACGTTGGCACTGAAAGCCTGGCACCCTGGGAGTGCTATGGGTACTGCCCTGGCCTGTTCCTGATCATCTGGGGGTATCTAATGCCCTGCGAGACCCCCGCCCCTCCAAAAAATAAAGGTGCTATCACACCTGGTCCACGTTAATGGAAACCAGTCGCTAAAGGCCCTGGCAAGATCTCACTGGCTTGGCCGTTGACTCCCTGGAGCTGGGCGAAAGTGGTGTCCGGGTATTTAAAAAATCTAATGGCTCATTTAAATATACAGATCTGGGTTTCGCCCAGCGTGTTGGGTGACTTGTGATCAGCATTGGGGCTCAACTAAGATTCACTGGCACGCCCGGATCTCCACCAGGTGCAATGCAGTCGTTGAATCACGACCATAATCTTGATATCACACTTGCTCCCCTATAACTCTGTATCTTATAACTGGAATAAGACATTTCGCCTCTCAAGCTGATATGCAGCCCAACTTCCTTTACCCCTTATCTCTTAATACCTTTTTGGTTAACAAAAATATATCCATCTCTAATTTAAAATTAACTATTAATCTATGTTCGGTTGTCGTTTCCAGAAGATTTTCCAAAATACTATCACCCGTTGGAAATGAAAGGGTTTCCTGATTTCACTGTTGAAATATCTGGCTTGATGTTTAGGCTCATGTTCCCTCGTCTTAAATTCCCTAAAGGGTGAAAATAGTTTGTCCCTATCTACTCTATCTGTTCTCCTTGCTATCCTGAAAACTTCAATTAAATCACTCCTTAATCATTAAAATTTCAAGGAATTCAATCCAAGTTGTGTCATCTCTCCTTGTAATTTAATCCTTGAAGTGCAGGGTACCATTCTCCAAATCTATGTTGTTCTCTGTCCGGTGCATCTTTCCTAATTTATGGTGCACAGAACTGCTTGCAATACTTCCATCGCCATCTACCTGGGGCTTGTATAACTGTAGCCTGACCTATAACTTTTAAATTCTTGTCCTCTCGGTATAGTGTGGGGACTAGGGGATTGCAGTGTTAATGTAAGCCTACTTGTAATAATAATAAAGATGATTATCAAAAGGCTAGAGTGTCCTTGGTCTTTGATTATTTTCTGTAACCTCTCATGCCATTTTAGTAATCTATGTACAAAGACCCACAAGTCTTTTGGTCCTCCCGTGTACCCTGGGATAGTACCCCGTTCTATCCTTTATTGGTCCAAGGTGGATGACTTCTCCTTTGTCTATATTTAAATCCATTTGCCATGTTGGCTACTCAATTTTATGCTTTCATCTACACTGTTTACAGTGTCACTTATCTTTGGCTTTCTAACCCATCATCAAAGCCGTGAAAAAGTACGGTGAATAGTTGAGGCCTCAACATGGAACCTTGTAGGATGCCACCTGTCACATTCTGCTGCTTGGAGTACCTGGCCATTATCTCTGTTCTTGTCTCTTGCCACTCTGAAAATCTCCTGTTGGTAATTTGCCTATAATTCTATGAGTTTTAACTTCAGTTAACAGCCTCTTTTAGCGGTATTTATTTTTCAATCCAATGCTGTTTGGAAACCTATATAAATGACATTTATAGACATTCTATATGTTCTATATAATCTATACATTCTTTGTCCACTACTTCAGTCACCTCTTCCAAAAATTCAGTTAAAATTGTATTCAACGGCATCTATAACGTCTCATGGAGCTGAGGATCCGGGTTTGATCCAAACCCCGGGTCACTGTCCGTGTGGAGTTTGTACATTCTCCCTGTGTCTGCGTGGGTCTCACCCCCACACCCAAATGTGCAAGGCGGGTGGATTGGCCATGCTAAATTGCCCCTTGGAAAAGAACAAAATTAATTGGAAGGTCTGTACCATCATCTTGGATACTATGTTCCTTCTGGCCTGTGTCTCAGATACTCATTGGCTACTTCTGGTGGGTCTGCCCTGTTGGGACAGGCTGTACAGGGATAGTGATCAAGTTGTTTTGGACATTGGCTGTAAAGTGTGATCGCATGTCAGGCTGTTGCTTAATTCGTTTATGGGACTCCTCTCCCAATTTTGAAACAGATCCTTGAATTTTGTAAGGAGGACTTTGGACAGTAAACTGGGCAGAGGCAGAGGGTGCTTTTGCCTTGTCTGGTATCTGTGTTAATGCAAGACTGTGGGCATGATCCAACGAAAATCTCTTTCTGGGCAGCATTAGCAGGGTCATTCCTGGCTCTGTAGCGGTGAGAATGAATCAAATGGCCCTTTGAGGCCATACTGAGTCGCATTTCCTGCACTGAGGAGCTCCACCTGTTGGTGTCCTTGAGGCCCCCCCCTCCCCCTCCCTCACCCGGTGGCATGGCTGGGGTCTCCTTGGCAAGACCGGTTAGATCTGGTGTAGGCACAGTTAAGTGAGCAGATAAGCTCACTTAACTATGCAAGTCTGGATTCTGCCGATCTAAATAGATCTCACGGGATGTAATGACCGCCGGAAATCCCGGAAGAGACTTCACGCGAGAACTACTGGCTGTGTCCCGTCCTGTTTCCGGTGGGACATGACCGGTATATCGCGCCCTCTTTGTTTGGTTCTATTCTTTTTTGACTTTCCTGCAGCAGTTTTGTTTTTAATTCCAGACTCATTAACTAACTTTCAATTCCAACAACTGCCAGGATGATTTGAATTATTGTTCCCAGATGATTAGTCAGGGCTTCTGGATTACTAATCCACTAATGTTACTGCGCCACAATTCCATTCCAGTTGATCGACAATTAACCATCACTGATGGGTAGTTTCTGCGAATCAACCTTTTAAAACAACTAGCAACTGCTACAATGCCGATTTGGTTCCTCAAAAAGACACACATGACATCCTTTGACACTAGCAAATATCTCTCTCTTCATCCTTCTCGACCTGACTGCAGCCGTTGAAACAATTCACCATCTTCCTCCAACATGTCTTTATTGCCGCCCAGTTGGGTGCGACTGCATTTGCCTGGTTACCATGCTTGGCCAGGGAATTGCCTGCGACTACTTCTGTTCCTACTCCACACCCATTACCTCTGCTGTTGCCAAGGACCAAAGATTTGTCCTTGACCCCCCCCCCCCCCCCGCCTTTCTGTTCCTCGTCTAGATATTGCCCGTTTGCAGTATCATCTGGAAAAAGTGCCATTTTCTACCCAACTCGCCACCATCTCTCTCGACCCCATCACTTTAAATTGTCAGATTGCTCTGACATCCAGTGCAGGATGAATATAGATTTCCTACCAAATAAAATTGGAAGTTTGTGGTCCCTGCAACCAAATCCTATCTCCAGTTACCGACTCCATCCCTCTCCCTTGTCTGACACTGAGCCATGTGCACCCCCTGGGGTGTCTTGCTATGTGTGGGAAAGGCACTGCGGGCATCCTCTGTTTAAAATGCGTTTTAATTGCTCACTTTTGTGTTAACGTGGTTAGTAAATTAGTGAAGTTCTCCAAATAGCACTGCCTTCATTTTCATTATCGCAAGGTTTAAAATAAAAAATTTTTTATTAAGGTTTTCATAAAATATCAATAACAAAATGAAAAAGGAACCCAACAGGGTTAAGTACAAAACACAATCTAGAAAAGCAACCCCCCCCCCCCCTTCCCCCCTGTACATAAATAGTAAATTAACATTAACACCCCGGCTTAACACAACTGGTATATACACCCTCCTGGATCCTCCAGTGTGAATAACAGAAACAAAAATAAAGTAAACCCCCCCCCCCCCCCCCCGCCCGAGTTGCTGCTGCCATTGACCAATGTCTACCGTTCTGCCAGGAAGTCTAAGAACGGTTGCCACTGCCTAAAGAACCCTTGTACCGACCCACTCAAGGCGAATTTCACCCTCTTCAATTTCATGAACCCCGCCATAGCACTGATCCAGGATTCCACGCTTGGGGGCCTCGCATCCTTCCACTGAAGAAGAATCCTTCGCCGGGCTACCAGGGACGCAAAGGCCAGAATACCGGCCTCTTTCGCATCCTGCACTCCCGGCTCCTCTGCCACCCCAAATATTGCGAGCCCCCAGCCCGTTTTGACCCTGGATCCTACCACCCTCGACACCGTCCTCGCTACGCTCTTCCAAAATTCCTCCAGCGCTGGGCATGCCCAGAACATATGGGTGTGATTTGCTGGGCTCCCTGAGCACCTAACACCTGTCCTCACCCCCAAAACACCGGCTCATCCTTGTCCCGGTCATGTGTGCCCTGTGCAGCACCTTAAACTGTATGAGGCTGAGCCTCGCGCACGATGAAGAAGAGTTCACCCTCCCCAGGGCATCTGCCCGCGTCCCTTCCTCGATCTCTTCTCCCAACTCCTCCTCCCACTTACCTTTTACCTCCACCACCGAGGCCTCCTCCTCCTCCTGCATCACCTGGTAAGTTTCCGAGATCTTCCCCACTCCCACCTACCCCACCCGAGAGCACCCTGTCCTGTACTGTGTGTGGCAGTAGCCGCGGGAATTCCACCACCTGCCGTCTGGCAAACGCCCTTACCTGTAAGTATCTGAAGGTGTTCCCCGGGGGGAGCCCGTACTTCTTTTCCAGCTCACCCAGGCTCGCGAACTTCCCGTTCACAAACAGGTCCCCCAACTTTCGTATCCCTGCCCATTGCCACCCCGAAAACCCTCCACCTGTTCTTCCTGGGGCGAACCGGTGGTTCCCCCATATTGGGGTCCATCATGCCGAGGCCCCCCCCCATGCTGCCTCCACTGCCCCCAAATTGTGAGGGCAGCCACCACCACTGGGCTCGTGGTATACCTTCTTGGAGGCAGCGGCGCCGTTGCCAGCGCCCCCAGACTCGCACCCACACGACGCCTCTTCCATGCAGCCCCCTCCACCTCCATCATCCACTTGCACACCCCCGTCGCATTGGCAGCCCAGTAGTACCCACAGACGTGTTTTTGAAAACTCACCACTATTCTTAGAAGTCCTCCTATACCAAAAAGGGCCGACATTCTAAATGGTGATCAGGGATCCTCACTCCCCGACTCCGATGCAAGCTTCAGTGTGTGCTATTCAGGTCAAACTATATTTTCAAGTTATCCCCCGATATAACCCATACCTTCACCGAAGATCTCATCTACTTACCTCTTCGTAGCATTGATCCTGGGTCCCGCATTGCTAAGTAAGTAAAGTAGACTTTGGAATAACCACTGTTTCAGGTTAAAACTTTTAAGTTATTTTATTATTATATCTTTTTTCCTCTTTTTAAAAGATGCAATCACTGTCTTTACAGAAAAGTAAACAGTTCTTGCTTCTGGATCCTTCTGGTTGGTTGAAGGGAGCTTCAAGCCCAACTTGACAATCAATCTTCTTTTTAAAATCTGGTCTTCCTTAGATGTACTTAGCTATTTTAGCTCGGCTGCTCTGCCCTGTCTCTTTCTCATGACCGAGCTGACTGTAATCTGTCTGCGCTTCTCCCCTCTCTCTCTCTCTCTCTCTCTCTCTCTCTCTCTCTCTGAGTTCTGGTTCTGGTTGTTCCTGCTCTGGTCTCTCGGTTTATATTCGCTTTCTAACAAAAGTTTTTATGATATTGTAAAGTAACTCTTATTTTCTTTGATTGTAAAAAGTATCTTTTGATCTAAAACAGTCTAATCCAATGAAGTATTCATTTTGACATGACTTCATCTCATTGATCTGATTACACTGTTTCCTTTGTGGTGTTCAAAATGCTTTGGTTGTAAGAGGGGTTACTTTTAATTCCTGTCATTTCTATAGTTTTATTTTCCAATTGTGTCCTCAGCTCAATTTTGACTTTGGCTTGATATTATGTTTCTCGTAGACTGATAGCCTCCAGTTTTCTTTAATTTACCTGGTATTAGCAACTTTTCACACTAGAATTATCACAAAATTCAACTGAACCTCATCCATTCTTTTCCAGATCCTTACTAAGATAGTTACTTTCAATGAAGGTGTGAGCCTTTGTCTTTGGCTTCATTCAAAATCCTGTTTGTCTTGTTTGCTAAGCCTGCTTGACCAAGGATATCTGCATTTTACAATCCTTCCCTGGCAGCTGCTGTTAACCCTTTGTGGGGTCTTGCCCTGTATCCTATCATGTTTCTCTCAGACCAGATATTGCCAGACTTCCATGTTTCAAATGACATCTTTCCATATTTTCAATAACAGAGGTTGGGCAGCGCCAGTCCCCCCCTATCTCTACTCCGCTCCAGGAACACCCTTCTCACCCTCTGAGTCATTATCGCAAGGTTACAGTGCAAGCTCATTCTTTTTTAAAACATACTGCCTTCACTCACTGCCTTTCCCTCCCTTCCACTCACCACCTTTCCTGGCCTGCTTAGTCCTTTCCGCTCACCACTTCTCTTGAGTTCACTCTCGCTACTTCCCTCTAACAACACTACCATCATCTTGTAACTTCCCTCTCCCACCCACATACTACCTTTCCGCTTGCCGCTTCCCTTTCCCAAGCTCTTGTTACTTCCTGCTCATTGCCTCACTCACAGTGAGGGAGTCAGATGGTAGTGAATGAGTTGGCAGGAGTGAGCGTGAGAGGGGCGGCAAGTGGCAAATGGGAGAGGGAAGAGGTGAACTGGAGAATTGGTGGCCGGTGGAAAGACTGTGGAGGGAAGTTACTAAAAGGATTTTTGAGTCCTGTTGGGTTCAAGGTAGCCAACAGGTTTTTAAAGTCAAAAGATCCAGTATGTACCTCCGCATATTCACTTTTCTTCAGCTGGTTCTGTGGCATTGCATTTTGTACTTCAAGTAAAGAAATCTCTCCTAACTCCTCTCTTAGTAATAACATGTGAATTTTGGTTAAAGCAAACCGCTCACTAGTTCATTCAACATTCTCACTAATGTTCAAACACTCATGGTTCTTCTTTATCAGCACTTCTTTATTGTATTGTAACAAAAGCTCATTTTCCCCTAAAACTCCAAACTGAAGTTTCTTGCGTTCCTCAATCTGTAAATCTGTCCTTCCTCTTTTAGTCTACTCTACTGCATACATTAAAAGTCCCTTGTAAATGCAACAAAAAATCCCAAAACTCTTCACAGGACTCCCATTGGACAGAATTTGACACCAAGCCACAGAAGGAGATTTTAGGACAGTTAACCAAAAGCTTGGTCGGAGGCAGGTTTTAAGGAACTTATTAAAGGAGGAAAGATGTCTTGAAGAGAGATTTCCCAGAGCCAAACTAACTGAAGTCATGATTGCCAATAAGGGCGTGAGAGGCCAGAATTAGAAGAATCTGGGAGGGTTTTATGACTGGGGAGGCTGCAGAAATGAGGGGACATGCCGTGGAAGGATTTGCTAACTGACAAGAATTTAAATGAAGGTATTGGACGAGCCAATATAGGTCTTCAAGCAGAGGTAATGTGTGAATTGAGTTAATGATGGAAGAAGGTGTAGAGTTGGCAAGAGTGCTTTTATGGTCCAAGCTTGGGGTGACCCAGTCTTCACTTCAGAATTTTCAGCCTTTGTTTCTGAAGAAGAAAATCAAATATTATCTGCCCTCCCGAGCATTTTCATTCATGAATCTTTTGTTTCTTGTGTTCTTCCCATGGTCTTAATCAGTTAATCGTTTACCTAATTGAAATCTGTATTCTTACCTTCAATCCTGTTTCTTAACAGATGTCAATCCAACTCTCTGGTAATTGATCCTAGATCCTCTCTGGGAGCCTGTTCCTCAATAGAGATGAGAAGATGGTGGGGTGGGGGAGCATGTAGGGAAAGCTGCAGTCTTCACATCACTGATACAAACAGTATATGAGATGGATATATTATGTATGACTTGAATCCAGAATTGTGTGCGATCCCAGGTTAAACAGTGGGCTTGGGAGACTGCTCTTGGCCCTTGGGACAAACCTGAAACCGAGAAAAAACTACCCCAAGGCCAGGATTCTCAGGGATGCTGATGGTGCGATCTTGATGGAGCGGAGAAAGATGATGTGGTGGAATCATTGATTGGAAGAATAGTATGGGGACGAGACATCAAGTTGTGTGATATTGGCTTCAATTTTGAAAGATGAAATGGCTGTACAGGATAGATAAACTTCACCTGAAGCAAACTAGGGCTTGTATTCCAAGGAATTTATTTTGAGATATGCGCATATATCATGAAATTGAGATTTTTCTTACATTGGATTCAATTTGAAAATGCTGCAGATGTTAATCGTCGACAATTGTCGCTCAATTTAAGTTGACGTCTATTCAGGAGTTCCATAATGTGACTGAACAGGCTGATTCTTGACCCACAGTTCCATGGGCATGTAGCAGGACGTTCCATGAGGCAGTGGGATTCGGGGTGCAGGATGTTTTATTTTCTTTCCTCCTCTGCTGCTGTGCTGCCTACTCATTAAGATTTTGTGACTCAAAATGTGATGCAGCTTGATGGATATGTTCTCACCATTTTAACTGCTGTGCATCAGGGAGAGCTTTAGAGTGTCTTTTGAAGTGTTTTCTTTGACCTCCGGTGGAATGTTAGCCTCTGGAAGTCATATTTTGCTCACATCAAGACTCCGTGCACTCATCCTACAGATTTGGGAGGAAGAGCAGCTCCGCGCCATCCTTTCAGGGATGTGACAGTTGTAATTACCATCAAGAAGGGAGATTAATCACATTGTGGAAACTATCTCTCTTCATAGCAGGGAAAATCCTGACACGCTGTCCTCCATCAGCTACTCAGACATGGCCTTTGTGGCAGACAGATCCAACAAAAAATGTCGAGAATACCAGGAACTCTTTTTGATAAAAGCTAAATTGCTGCAGATGCTGGAATCTGATACAAAAACAGAAAATGCTGGACAATCTGAGCAGGGCTGACAGCATCTGTGGAGAGAGACCGGAGGCAACGTTCAAGGACATGCTGGCTGAGTGGGCAAATACTTGGCAAGTGCAATATAATGTGGGTAAATGTGAGGTTATCCACTTTGGTGCCAAAAACAGGAAGGCAGATTATTATCTGAATGGTGGCAGTTTAGGAAAAGGGGAAGTGCAACGAGATCTGGATGTCATAGAACATAGTACATACAGTGCAGAAGGGGACCATTTGGCCCATCGAGTCTGCACCGACTCACTTAAGCCTTCACTTCCACCCTATACCCGTAACCCAATAACCCCTCCTAATGGTCAAGGTGGAAGAGTCGCTGAAGGTCGGCATTCAGGTGCAGCAGGCAGTGAGGAAAGCTAATGGCATGCTGGTCTTCATAGCGAGAGGATTTAAGTATAGGAGTAGGGCTGTCTTGGGATATCTTACTGCAGTTATACAAGGCCTTGATGAGGCCATACCTTGAGTATTATTTGCAGTTGTGGTCTCCTAGTTTGAGGAAGGACATTCTTGCTATTGAGGGTGGCCAGCGAAGATTCACCAGACTAAATTTTAAAAATAATAATCATCTTTTATTATTGTCACGAGTAGGCTTACATTAATCTGCAGCACGGTAGCATTGTGGATAGCACAATTGCTTCACAGCTCCAGGGTCCCAAGTTCGATTCTGGCTTGGGTCACTGTCTGTGCGGAGTCTGCACATCCTCCCCGTGTGTACGTGGGTTTCCTCCGGGTGCTCCGGTTTCCTCCCACAGTCCAAAGATGTGCAGGTTAGGTGGATTGGCCATGATAAATTGCCCGTAGTGCCCAAAATTGCCCTTCGTGTTGGGTGGGGTTACTGAGTTATGGGGATAGGGTGGAGGTGTTGGCCTTGGGTAGGGTGCTCTTTCCAAGAGCCGGTGCAGACTCGATGGGCCGAATGGCCTCCTTCTGCGCTGTAAATTCTATGATAAACGCTGCAATGATGTTACTGTGAAAATTCCCTAGTTGCCACATTCCCGCGCCAGTTCGGGCACACTGAGGGAGAATTCAGAATGTCCAATTCACCTAACAAGCTTGTCTTTCGGGACTTGTGGGAGGAAACCGGAGATCCCGGAAGAAATCCATGCAGACATGGGGAGAACGTGCAGACTTCCCATAGACAGTGACCCATGTGGGAATCGAACCGGGGACCCTGAAGCTGTGAAGCAATAGTGCTAACCACTGTACCACTCTAGGCACTAATTCCAGGGATGGCATGACTGACATATGAAGAAAGACTGGGTTGCCTGGGCTGGTACTCATTGGAGTTTAGAAGATTGAGAAAGGATCTCATAGCAACACATCCTGATGGGACTGGACAGGCTAGATGTGGTAAGAATGCTCCCGGTGTTGGGGACGTCTGGAACTGGGGGGGTCAAAGCCTAAGAATAAGGGGCAAGTCATTCAGGGCTGAGATGAGGAAGAACTTCTCTCAGAGTTGAGAACTTGTGGAATTCTTGACCACAGAAAGATGTTCGGGCCAGTTTGTTGGATATATTCAAGAGGGAGCTGGATGTGGCCCTTATGCTAAAGGGATCAAGGGGTATAGAGAGAAAGTGGGATACTGAATTTGCACGAACAGCCATGATCATATTGAATGAAGATTTTCATAGAATTTACAATGCAGAAGGAGGCCATTCGACCCATCGAGTCTGGAAAGAGCACCCCGCCTTAAGCTCTTAAGCCCCCGCCTCAACGCTATCCCTGTAACTCAGCAACCCCACCTAACCTTTTATGGACACTAGGGCAATTTGGCAAGTTCAATGCACAGCTTTAGACTGTGGGAGGAAACCCCCACAGACAGGGGGAGAAAGTGCACTGGGAAGAAACCCCCACAGACAGGGGGAGAAAGTGCACTGGGAGGAAACCCCCACAGACAGGGGGAGAAAGTGCAAACTCATCACAGACCCATCACCTGGGGCTGGAATTGAACCCGGGTCCCCCTAGAGCTGTGAGGCAGCCTTTGAAGGGCCAAATTAACTTAAGTCTGCACAGACTTTTGGTTAAAGGTGAGGAGCTCCTCATTGGCATGCCATTTAGAGCAGGCCCAAAAACTGATAAATAAAATGCTTTGAATGAGAACTGAATAGCTCCCATACACTTAAGAAATGATGTGGAGATGCCAGCGTTGGACTGGGGTGAGCACAGTACGAAGTCTTACAACACCAGGTTAAAGTCCAACAGGTTTGTTTCAATGTCACTAGCTTTCGGAGCGCTGCTCCTTCCTCAGGTGAAACTCAGGTGAATGGTTCACCTGAGGAAGGAGCAGCGCTCCGAAAGCTAGTGACATCGAAACAAACCTGTTGGACTTTAACCTGGTGTTGTAAGACTTTATACTACACTTAAGAAAGACATAGAAGTTTAATAAAACCTTGTAAGGGTTCCAAAAATTGCACCATAGCCTAGACAGATGCCTAGGTGATGCGCAAGTGTTGTAATGGTGTTAGCAGTGCTGTTCTCACCATACGTTCATTGAACAGCCACGCAACCCCAAGATAAGGACAGTTGTTGATGTTTGGATGTGTCTAGTAGGTAGGTGAAACAGGAACACCTCTAACATATGGTGACCATTTTGTATCTTTCCTTGGATGGTTTTCAGATTGTAACCATGGTTGTTAACTGCATTATAAAAGTTAATGATGATTTAAATCTCAGTAAAGCACATTCTTCAGGATAAAATAGTTTTTCTAATTACCCATAATACTTTGCACAGCCACCAACTGCTTATACTTGGGAATTGCAATATATTTCTGAAGTTAGCAATCATTGGTGTGCAGTGCATCAATATATTACAACAATTTTTTCTTTGTCTCTAATATGCACATTTGGAATGGCCCAATAATGGTTGGCCTTTGATGTACCAGAGGTTAATCATACATTGATCCATAATAATATGCCACAGATCAGTCAGAATAATTGTTTTTCTCCAATGCGCTGTTTCTGTCTTCAACAATGCTTAATCTCTCTCTCCACCCCCCCCCCCCCTTGCTCTCTCTTTCCCCCTGCCACCCCCCCCCTCTCTCTCTCTCTCTCTCTCTCTCTTTCCCTCCCCCACTCCCAGTCTGCCTCAATATGTGGGAAGACATTTTACCTCTGCAGTTCAAGAAGTAAGCAGCTAGGTGTGTTAAACCTAGAATATTGTACTACTAAGTAGGGCAAAGGCTATACAAATTTGAACGAGCGAAAGACAATTGAGTGTTCACAGTGTGAGTTTATCTGAAAGTCTAATGTTTGGACTAGTGATGTCAGATGGTGTTGATGTGAAGTAGGGTACTCATAGGCTGAGTTTTGATTTGGGTTTTATGACTTTGCCGGCTTTTACGTTTTCCCTGTTCTTCCTTTTGCCAATGTACGAGTTATTAGAATGTTCAAATTGTGGAGACAACCTGCACAGTACAGAAACAGTGTGTCGAGGCCAAGAGTCCAGTGTGATAGGTTGTCGATTATTTTATAACAGAAAAAAAACACTTGATAACCGCGTAATGCCCTTTTTTGGGTCAGTACATTGCTTTGTTTTATCATGCTAATTTCCTAATGGTATCCCCCTCCATTTAATGTGAATTCACAGTTGAATATTTTTGGGATGCATTAGTCTTTCACCAAGCCTTCAGTCACCCACTCCTAATCTCTTCCTTCCTGCTTCTGTGACTGTTTTCCATATTCCTATCTTGAAACACCATGTGACATTCCATATTAAAGTCACTAAATGCGGATATCCTTTCGTTTCTGTAATTTATATTTCTTGTATTTAGCAGCTTTGGTAATATATTTCATGATTTGTTTTTCCAGGTTGCTTTGTTTGGTATTGAAATTTTATCCACCCTCATTACACGTCTTCAGGATCACTTTAAAACGCACGTTGGTACAGGTATGTTTTATTTTTGGTTGATTTCAGTTATTTGTAGATTAGTGAAACAAATGGAATGGGTGACTGTTTATCAAGGTTGTTTTGTAGCTTCTTTTGGATACATCTTCCCTCTCGAGTGGATTTGAAAGAGCACGTGACACCATTTAAAGGCACTGTTCTCCCTGGTCTTCTGGCCAATAATTATCCCTTGTGCAACATCACTGATAATTATAAAGACGTTATCTGATTTGTGCAGCCATGATGTGTAAAATAAATTGTTGCCATATTTCCCTATATTACAACAGTAACTACATTTTAGACATACTTAATTGGCCGAAAAATGCTTTGGGCCATACTGAGGTTATGAAAGATGCTGTTTCGATGCAAGTCTGTCTTCACAGTGTTTGAATGTGCATATATTTCTTAATATAATGTGCTGTGGTGCAGTATTTCATATATATAACATGTATGTGTTTGAATTATTTCAGTTCTGTAAAAATATTTATTTGTTTATGATTTTCCACAGTCCTACCAAGTCTAATAGACAGGCTAGGGGATGCTAAGGATCCAGTGAGAGAACAAGATCAGATTCTCCTGCTGAAGATTATGGAACTGGCTGCTACTCCACAGGTGCATATTTGGGAACAGGAAACCTCCCCCTGCAGTAATACATGGACGGTACCATGTTTGTCACATTTTTAAAAAGAAGAATTCTCTGCCCATGGCTAATGGGGCACGTCGATATTAGATCTATTTCATATGTCATGAATTTAAAAAATATAAATTTAGAGTACCCAATTCATTTTTTCCAATTAAGGGGCAATTTAGCGTGGTAAATTCACCTACCCTGCACATCTTTCGGTTGTGGGGGTGAAACCCACGCAAACACGGGGAGAATGTGCAAACTCCACACGGACAGTGACCCAGAGCCAGGATCGAACTTGGGACCTCTGTGCCGTGAGGCAGCAGTGCTAACCACCGCCACCGTGTTGCCCTTATGTGATGAATTTATAATTTGGGGAATTATTTTATTGTCCACAGCATTTATTTTAATGGCTTAGTTTTCTTCGGGCAGTGATTTATTGAAGCAAACCATCCCTAGCAGCTGAGGAGAGTAAACTAACTTTCTTAACATATTGGTGGTTGTTTTGAGCTTCTATGGGTGCTAAAACATAAGAGCTTATCCAGCTATCACTTTTACAAGTTAATAATGGAAAATTATGATCCTTTTCCTGCAGTATGTCTGGGAACGAATGCTAGGAGGATTTAAACACAAGAATTTTCGAACCAGAGAAGGGATTTGTCTTTGCCTTATTAGCACATTAAATTCGTAAGTTTAAAAAGAAAGCTCCTCCAGTTCTTGATTTTTCATTTTAGTACTGAGAAATACTATTCTGCAAGTGCAAAATTTAAAATTTGTCTTTCTTCTTTTCCAGTTATGGAGCTCACAGTTTAACTCTAAGCAAAATTGTACCCCATATCTGTAATTTATTAGGAGATCCAAACAGTCAGGTAAGTAGTCAAATTGTTTAACAACAGAATGGTTCGCGTCTGATTTCAGTCTCTGATGTGTGGTTACAAATCTGTGAATTACAAAAGCCAGTTGTCAAAACTTAATGTCTGCATTATATATTTTTGAAGGGTTGCCTCTGAGCCAGACGAGATAGCCGAGCACTGGCATTTGACATGAATTCCTTCTCGGTCGATAATGAAAGATTGATGCATTGAATAGGTTGGGCCTGTACTCATTGGAGTTTAGACGAATGAGATGCTTGGCCGTTGAGTATGTTCAATGCTGCGATAGATTTTTAATCAGTAAGGGAATTGAGGGTTATGGTGATAAGGCGGGAAAGTGGAGTTAAGGATTATCATATCCGATCAGTCATGATCTCATTGAACAGTGGAGCAGACTCGATGGATCAAATGGCTTACTTCTGTTCGCGTATCTTATGTTCTATGCTGATTTTTGTTAAATTAACCTATTCAGTTCCTGTGACTTAAACTGCTTGTTTTGACAGAGCCATCTTTTGGTTAATGGTGATATTGCAGTTTCAGCACACTGCCATCTGTAGGATCGTAGAATAATTCTGCATTTACAATGCTCTTTGGAGCTTGCTTTGGTATTGTGGCGAAGGGCCGTTTGGCATATTTACTTTCTATTTGTTGGTTGGAAAAAAATTTCAGTTGGAAACCAGAAGTCCTATGTAAGAAATATATTTATATCTGACAGACTAGCTTTTATGATGTGCTGTAATTCCTAGGTTCAATTTAAGTTGATGTCTAATGTGCAATAGAAATTATATGCTGATGTGTTGCTTTTTAAGTTGCACTGTTGTGTTCAAGTAGCTTGGGTTAATATACATATATGGGTTGATTTTAATTTCCTAGTCAGCATGCCCTATTCAAAACTTCTGCATCTTCATTCACTGCTGCACATCTATTATATAAATTTGATTACTTTAACAACAGCAATTTTTGAACAAGATCAATAATTAAATGTAATATATCTGCAAATATGAAGTGAAATCCATACTAATAATTCTTCTAATATTGAATGCATTAATTAAAGAGCTGAACCTATTTGAAAAGTTCAGTTTTGAAATTCAGCTCAATAGAACATAAGCAATAGGAGCAGGAGTAGGCAAAATTATCCCTCAAGCCTGTTCTACTATTTGATAAGATCATGGCTGATCATCAATCTCAATTGTTACGGACCCCTGGTCAGATCCCAGCAGTGGCTAAGATACTGGAATGTTTGTAACATTTTTCTAAGACTGTGTGGAAATATCGATTCGTTCCAGGAGTGATTCCATAAGAAATGGGGGTTGGTTATTTTTATAAACGAAAGTTTATTGAAACAAAAAAGCAATATTTCAACTTTTAAACTTCAAACCTAGCAAAAGCAGCTTGCATGTATCTTAAAATTTAAAAAAATTATTTTATTTAAATTTTTCCAATAAGTGGCAATTTAGTGTGGCCAATCCATCCACCCTGCACATCTTTGGGCACACTGGGAGAATGTGTAAACTCCACATGGACAGTGACCCGGGGCCGGGACCGAGCCACTAACCACCGTGCTGCCCTTTGCTTGTGTCTTTTAACCCTAACACATCATTTCCCAGCATGTGAAATTAACGTACAGCTCTCAACTGCACTTAGGCAGACAGGCAGGCAACAATGATACTCTAATTTTACAAAATATATTTCTGTTAAAGTAGTTCCTTCAGACTCCTTTCCGAAAGCCTGTCTCTCTGGAAGCTTTTCATGACCTCTCCCGATGGCTTTCCAAATCCTTCTGCCACCACCTGTTCAAAAAAGATTATTTTATCTCGCTAAGCTCCACCCAGCCCCTCAAAGATGGTTCTGTCCAGGCGTGTCCAGACTTGAACTAATGTTTATGATTTCAGATGTCCAGCGGACAGGCACTTGGTATTTCCAGCGGGCTGTTTCCCGCTAGCATAATAAACTGTTTGACGTAGAAGCATACCCGAGTGTTGAGTGATTCCTCTGGATTAATTCTCATGATACTTCTGACTCGGGGCTAGCAGTTTTATCCTCCGGCTGTTAACCACTGAATTGCCAACTACATTTTTGATCCCATTTCCAGATCCAATTTCCTAACCTCTCCCTATCGTAACACTGCCTGGCCCCTATTCCATTGATTCCACAAAAGTCCAAACATCCATTGATCATTGCCGTGAATGTATTCAACATCTGACCTTCCAGAGTAGTCGGACTTTCAGGCCAACAAATTGTGGTAAATGTCAAACCATATGACCCCAAAATTGCTGCCCAATTAATAAGCACATGGAAAACTTGGTTATAATTAATTATGCATAACTATAATTCTGATAATCTCCCTCGGAGAGTAAGTATAGTCACTTTTCTAATTGTACTTCAATTGTTTTTAACTCATTAGGTTCGAGATGCAGCAATAAATAGTTTAGTAGAAATATACAAGCACGTAGGAGAGAGAGTCCGAGCAGATCTTCATAAAAAGGGTTTACCACAATCAAGGTAAGAAAAGTGCACTGTTAGACCCAAGTTCCTTTTTTGCTGTTACTTACTAATGTATTTGTTATGTTGCTTTGTGGCCTTTTGGCAAAGATCAAGCATTGGATCAAGTGTGAGAGCATGTGTAAATGCCTTCTTGTCAGCTTGGGTATAGTGTGTCCCTTTTGTGGGGACTATGAATTGGATTCTAGTTGAATTTGTTTTTTGAGCAAGCAAGGTGGTGGATTAGATTAGATTTTTAAAAACTTTTTTATAATCTTTATTAATGTCACAAGTAGGCTTACATTAACACTGCAGTTAAGTTACTGAGAAAATCCCCTAGTTGCCACACTCCGGCGCCTGTTCGGGTCCATGAGGGAGAATTTAGAATGTCCAATTCACCTAACGAGCACGTCTTTCGGGACTTGAGGGAGGAAACCAGTGCACCCGGAGGAAACCCACACAGACACGGGGAGAACATGAAGACTCTGCACAGACAGTGACCCAAGCCGGGCATCGAACCCGGGTCCCTGGCGCTGTGAAGCAACCTTGCTAATCACTGCCACCATGCAGCCTTTAGATTTATTGTCACATGTACCAAGGTACAGTGAAAAGTATTGTTCTGTGTACAGTCCAGGCAGCTCGCTCCATACATAAATACATGAGAATACATAAACATAGACAGCGGGTTAAGTATGTGGTATATAGTGCTACAACGATAGAGAAGATGTGTAGGAAGATCAGTTCAGACCCTAAGAGGGCCATTCAGGAGTCTGGTAACTTTGGAGAAGAAGCGATTTTTGAATCTATTTGTTCACGATTGGTTCAATCTATTGATTAAGGGATTGCCCTGTCCAATCTGCACACTGGCTTTGTAATTTGTCATATAATTGTGATGCTTGTTATTTTAATGAATAACATTTACCAACTTTAGATTATATCATTTGTTGTGACTGAAACTTAATATATTTGCTAAGTATACCCTCTTAAAGATTATAACTTTATTAGAGAGTGTGTTGCACATTTGTATTGCATTACAACAATGTAACAGCACATCTGATCTTTCCAATAATGAAAATAGCTGTTTAATCATTGCATTCTTCAGTCTTGCATACAAAGAACAATACAGCACCGGAACAGACCCCTCGGCCCTCCAAGCCTGTACCGGTCATACCAACTCTGGTCAAAACCCTCAGCACTTCTTCTGCCTTATCCCTCCATACCCATCCTATGCATGGGTTTGTCAAGATGCCTTTTGAACATCGTTCTGGCAACGTGTTCCAGGCACTCGCCACCCTCTGCGTAAAAACACCTGCCTCACACATCTCTAAACATTGCCCCAGGGACCTTAAACCTATGCCCCTCCTAATCTTGTAGTCCTCTTTCAGGTCACCCCTCAACCTCCGTCTTTCTAATGAAAACAGTCCAAGTCTATTCAGCCTCTCTGCATAGCTAACATCTTCCAGACCAGGCAACATCCTGGTAAATCTCCTCTGCACCCTCTCCAAAGCCTCCACATTATTCTGGTTGTGTGGCGACCAGAATTGTGCGCAATATTCCAGGTGCGGCCATACCAAAGTCTATTCAACTGTAGCATGACTTGTCAGTTTTTATATTCGATGCCCTGTCCAATGAAGGCAAGCATTCCATTGGCTTTCTTGACTACCGTGTTCACTTGTGTTGCCACTTTCAAAGATCTGTGGAAATGCACGCCCAGATCTCTCTGACTTTCTATATTCCTCCCGAGTTTTGCCATTTACAGTATATTTCCCCTCCATGTTAGACCTACCAAAATGCATCACCTCACACTTGTCTGGATTAAACTCCATTTGCCATTTCATTGCCCAAGTCTCCAACCTATCTATGTCCTGCTGTATCCTCTATCATCAACACTATCTGCCACTCCACCAACCTTGGTGTCATGTGCAAACTTACTAATCAGACCGGCTATATTTTCCTTCAAATCGTTTATGTATACTACAAACAACAGAGGCCCCAGCACCGATTCCTGTGAAACACCACTAGTCACAACATTCCATTCAGAAAATTCCCCCCTTCTGCTACCCTTTTCCTTCAGTGACCGAGCCAGTTCTATATCCATCTTACCACCTCACCTCACCTCTTCAAAAAACTCGATCAAGTTAGTGAGGCACTACCTCCCCTTCACAAAACCATGCTGTCTATCGCTAATGAGTCCAGTATTAAATGAAATACACCCTATATAAGAGGGAGTTTTCTTTGTTTGCTATTGGTGCAGACATTAAATATCAAAAAATGTACTGTCAATCTGCAATGAACAAAGAAATGTACAGCACAGGAACAGGCCCTTCGGCCCTCGAAGCCCATGCCGACCATGCTGCCCGACTAAACTACAATCTTCTACACTTCCTGGGTCCGTATCCCTCTATTCCCATCCTATTCATGTATTTGTCAAGATGCCCCTTAAATGTCACTATCGTCCCTGCTTCCACCACCTCCTCCGGTAGCGAGTTCCAGGCACCCACTACCCTCTGCGTAAAAAACTTGCCTCGTACATCTACTCTAAACCTTGCCCCTCTCACCTTTAAACCTATGCCCCCTAGTAATTGACCCCTCTACCCCGGGGAAAAGCCTCTGACTATCCACTCTGTCTATGCCCCTCATAATTTTGTAGACCTCTATGGGATGAATGGAAGTACGTGTGTTATTGCAAATGTTTCTTTGAAAAGGACCATTTTTAATGTTGCTGGAGTGCAATGGGATGGCCTCACCCTGGAATGATTTTCCCCCCCAAATAAATGTCCTGTAAAACTGCATTCCAAAACATTTCAACTAGAACATTACAAGAAGTGCCATAAAATTTGACGTTCCTCTGTTGCTACCACAGTGTCTTTAATCCAAATGACTGCAAGTCTACTTGTTTAAAATAAATAGTATTTATTCGCACTCGCACAACAATGTTGTAGTTAAACAATCACACCATCAACGTAAGTTATTCTACAGAGTACTACATGTGCTACAGAGTACTACAAGTTCATACAAGACCGTCACTTAACTTTAGAGTGACTAGCAAGTACCAGACAGATCCTTTATCTGTGTGCTGAATCCTGCAGACCTCAATGTCTGGTCATTGGTCTGGTCTGATCCTGGCTCTGGTCTTCCTTCTTGATTAGTAGCATGATTGTCCTCCACGCGTTGGCCGGTGAAGATCACCATTGTTTTGTTGCTGCTGTACAGACCGATTCTATGTGGCACAGCACCTTTTAACTTTATTGATATTGTGTCCTTTTGGGCAGTCCCTGGGTTGCTACCAATCGATCAGAGTTCGATCACGCTGATCGATCCAGTCCAATCAGGGCCTGCTACGTTGATTTTGGGGTGTGCACTCACCGGCCATGTCTGTAGGTGTTGGCCCCTCCAAATAAGAAATGCTGGTGCCGTTGTGTCTGGTAGACAAATATGATTGACGTGATAGTTCTATCATCCCTGGGAGGGCCTGGACATGCCCTTTTTTATGTGCATTATAGAGTCTGGGCTGCAGCTTGCTCATCAATGTTTACTTGAGCTGCAGCCTGCTTGTCCTTAAACTTTTAAAAAATAAATTTAGAGTACCTAATTCATTTTTTCCAATTAATGGGCAATTTAGCATGGCCAATCCACCTAGCCTGCACATCTTTGGGTTGTGGGGGCGAAACCCTCGCAAACACGGGGAGAATATGCCAACTCCACACGGACGGTGACCCAGAGCCGGGATCGAACCTGGGACCTCGGCGCCGTGAGGCAGCAGGGCTAATCCACTGCACCACTGTGCTGCCCTTTGTCCTTAAACTTAGCTAATTCTCCCCGCATCCTATGCAGGATGCCATCTTAGTTGGCCATTTGGCCACACCTCCATACACTGTTCCATGCCTCGGTGCCTTTATACAATTGTAGTTCCTCAGATGTTTACAATATACATTCCATGTTAACCATATAGCCTGAGAGCAAAACATTTCATAGTGAAAATTACAGAAAGTGCAATGACTTCAATGTTCCTTTTAGCAGAATGTTTCTCTGAGGTGCCTCAAAATCTGACATAAGACCATAAAGCATAGGAGCAGAATTAGGCCATTTGGCCCGAGTCTGCTCCGCCATTCAATCATGGCTGATATGTTACTCACCCCCATTCTCCTGCCCCCCCCCCCCCCCCCCCCCCCCCCCCCCAAACCCTGATCCCCTTATTAATCAAGATCTATCTCTGTCTTAATGACACTCAGTGATTTGGCCTCCAAACCCTTCTGCAGCAATGAATTCTACAGATTCACCACCATCTGGTTGAAGAAATTCCTCATCTCAGTTTTAAAGGATTGTCCCTTCAGTCTGAGTTTACGGCCTCAGTTACTAGTTTTTCCTACAGGTGGAAAAATCCTCTCCACGTCCACTCTATCTAGGCCTCGCAGTACCCTGTAAGTTTCAATAAGATCCCCCCCTCATCCTTCTAAACTCCAATGAGTACAAACCCAGAGTCCTTAACCGCTCCTCGTATGACGAGCTCTTCATTCCAGGGATCATTTTTGTGAACCTCCTCTGGACGCTTTCCAAGGCCAAAACATCCTTCCTTAGATACGGCGCCCACAACTGCTCACAACACTCCAAATGGGGTCTGAGCAGAGCTTTATACACCCTCAGAAATACATCCCTGCTCTTGTATTAGACCATAAGACATAGGAGCAGAATCAGGCCACTTGGCCCATCGAGTCTGCTCCCCCATTCAATCATGGCTGATATTTTGTCATCCCCATTCTCCTGCCTTCTCCCCTGATCCCCTTATTAATCAAGAAACTATCTATCTGTGTCTTAAAGACACTCAATGAATTGGCCTCCACAGCCTTCTGCGGCAAAGAGTTCCACAGATTCACCACCCTCTGGCTGAAGAAATACCTCCTCATCTTTGCTTTAAAGGATCGTGCCTTTAATCTGAGATGGTGTCCTCTGGTTCTAGTTTTTCCTACAAGTGGAAACATCCTCTCCAAGTCCACTCCATCCAGGCCTCGCAGTATCTTGTACGTTTCAATAAGATCCCCTCTCATCCTTCTAAACTCCAACGAGTACAGACCCAGAGTCCTCAAACGTTCCTCATACGACAAGTTCTTCATTCCATGGATCATTCTTGTGAACCTCCTCTGGAGCCTTTCCAAGGCCAGCACATCCTTCCTTAGATATGGGGCCCAAAACTGCTCACCATACTCCAAATGGGGTGTGACCAGAGCCTTATACAGTCTCAGAAGTACATCTCTGGTCCTGTCCTCTAGCCCTCTTGACATGAATGCTAACATTGCATTTGCCTTCACAACTGCCGACTGAACCTGCACATTAACCTTAAGAGAATCATGAACAAGGACTCCCAAATGCCTTCGTGCTTCTGCTTTCCGAAGCATTTCCCCATTTAGAAAATAGTTTGTGCCTAGATTCCTCCTTCCAAAGTGCATAACCTCACACTTTTCCACATTGTATTTCATTTGCCACTTCATTGCCCACTCTCATAGATTGCCCAAGTCCTTCTGCAGCCCCCTTGCTTCATCTATACTACCTGTCCCATGAGAGATCTTTGTATCATCTGCAGACTTAGCAACAGTGTCTTCAGTTCCGTCTTCCAGATCATTAATGTATATTGTAAAAAGTTGTGATCCCAGCACAGACCCCGAGGCACACCGCTGGTCACCGGCTGCCATCCTGAAAAAGACCCCTTTATCCCCACTCTCTGCCTTCTGCCAGTCAACCAATCCTCTATCCATGCCAGGATCTTGCCCTTAACACCATGAGCTCTTAACTTATTTAACAGTCTCCTATGCGGCACCTTGTCAAAGGCCTTCTGGAAATCTAAATAAATCATGTCCACTGGTTCTCCTTTGTCTAACTTGCTTGTTACCTCCTCAAAGAACTCTATAACACATTTGTCAGACACGACCTCCCTTTGACAAAGCCGTGCTGACTCAGTCCTATTTTACCATGCACTTCCAAGTGCTTTGCAATCTCATCTTTAATAACAGACTCTAAAATCTTACCAATGACCGAAGTCAGGCTAACCGGCCTATAATTTCCCGTCTTCTGCCTCCCTCCCTTCTTAAACAGTGGTGTTACATTAGCCACCTTCCAGTCCTCTGGGACCCTTCCTGCCTCCAGTGATTCCGGAACTATCACCACTAATGCCTCCACAATTTCCTCCGCTATCTCCTTCAGAATCTTGGGGTGTAGTCTATCCAATCCAGGTGATTTATCCACCTTCAGACCTTTCAGTTCCCCCAGAACATTCTCCTAAGTGATGGCCACTGCATTCGCCTCTGCCCCCTGATTCCCCTGAAGTTCTGGTATTTCCACCGTGAAGATTGATGCAAAGTAACTATTCTGTTCCTCTTGACAGTTCTTTGTGTCCTATTGCTACTTCTCCAGCCTCATTTTCCAGTGGTCCAATGTCTATTGCCTCTCTATTACCTTTTATATATTGAAAAAAACTCTTACTATTTTCTTTTATATTACTAGCTAGCCCACTCATATTTCATCCTCTTCCCCCTTATTGCTTCTTTAATTGTCCTCTGCTCGCTTTTAAAGGCTTCTCAATCTTCTGGCTTCCCACTAATCCTTGCCATGTTGTATGCTTTTTCTTTTCCTTTTATGCTGTCCCTCACTTCCCTTGTGAGCCGTGAATGCCTCATCTTCCCCTTAGCATGTTTCCTCCTCCTTAGAATGAATATATGTTGTGCCTCCCGAATAACCTCCAAAAACTCCTGCCATTGCTGTTCCACTGTCTTCCCTGTCAGGCTCCCCTTCCTATCAACTCTGGCCAGCTCTTCCCTCATGTCTTTGTCATTACCTTCATTCAATTGTAATACTGTTGCATCTGATTCCAGCTTCTCTCTCTCAAACTGCAGGGTAAGTTCTATCATATTGTGGTCACTGTTCCCTTCACCATAAGTTCTCTAATCAGGCCTACCTCATTACACGTCACCAAATCCAGAATTGCTTGTTCCCTAGTGGGCTCTACCACAAGCTGCTCCAAAATACAATTTTGATAGTCTTTTATTTGCAAAGTACATTCAATATCGGGCATACTGCTGGGGGGTTTGACAAATGTTCTAGCCCCTCTGTACTAAGGCTGAAATGTTTTAGACAGTGACCGTTCCCCATTGTGCCTCTGTGGCAGCTGCTCCAAGCTTTAGTCTGCCCCTCAGAACGTACTCCTAGATCTTGGAATGTGCCAGTCTGGAACACTTGGTGGAGCACAAGTGTTCCCATTGGAAGACAAGTTTCAGGCAGACTAAAGGGTGTCTTTTACCAAGTTGATGATCCTCCAGCTGCAGCTGATGTTTGTCCCTGGGTATAGCCCATGGAGCACAAGAGTCCTGCATCAGTCACAGGGCTGCTTGGGATGAACATGGACAGGTCATCTTTGTAAAGGCACATTCCAGAATGTGAACAATTCTTCCCCACCACAGCACTTCTAAGGGGGGTGGTGGATTTGTGAGACTCCTGGCATGTAGGAAGCATCTAACATGGAGGGCTTTTCTCGCCACCAGCCAAACGAGGTCTTGGTGCTTGTTTGAAAGTTCTGCTGATAAGACATTTGCTAAATGACTAACAGTCTGCTCAGGAAACCATTTGACAGGATCTATCATCTCCCTTTCCCGCAGGGCACCTCGGACATTATGTGCAGTCCACTGCCTGATGGACTTGGGGTCAAAGATATTTTTCTGCATAAACCTTTCCATGAGGGATAGGTGGTATGGTGCCCAACAGTTGGAGCATTTGTGCCAACGTGGCCAGACCTAGCCTTTGCAACACCTTGGGGGCGGGTGAAACCTTAGCACATAGTGACACCTGGTTTTTGTGTACTAAAGCAGTGGCAGGATCAGTCAGAGTCAGCATGGATTTATGAAGGGAAAATCATGCTTGACAAATCTGTTGGAATTCTTTGAAGAGGTAACCAGTACAGTGGACAAGGGGGAGCCAGTCGATGTGGTATATTTGGACTTTCAGAAGGGATCCTACAGCAAGGTCTAGACAGGTTGGGCGAGTGGGCAAACCAATGGCAAATGCAGTATAATTTGGATAAATATGAGGTTATTCATTTTGGAAGGAAAAACAGGAAGGCAGATTACTACCTGAATGGTTGTAAATTGGGAGAGGGGAGTGTGCAGCAGGACCTGGGTGTCCTTGTGCACCATTCGCTGAAGGTAAGCATGCAGGTGCAGCAGGCGGTAAAGAAGGCTAATGGTATGTTGGCCTTCATTGCAAGAGGCTTCGAGTACAGAAGCAGGGATGTGTTGCTGCAATTGTACAGGGCCTCGATGAGGCCACACTTGGAGTATTGTGTGCAGTCTCCTTCTCTGAGGAAGGATGTCCTTGCTCTTGAGAGAGTGTAGCAAAGGTTTAGCAGACTGATTCCAGGGATGGAGGGACTGTCATATGAGGAGAGATTGATTAGGTTGGGATTGTTCTAGCTGGAGTTCGGAAGAATGAGGGGGGGGGGGATCTCATAGAGACTTATAAAATTCTAACAGGACTAGACAGGGTAGATGCAGGGAAGATGTTCCCAAGGATAGGTGTGTCAGCCTGAAGATTCAGGGTAAACATCTCGGACAGAGATAAGGAGACATTTCTTCACACAAAAAGAGTGGTGAGCCTGTGGAATTCATTACCACCGGAAATGGTTGATGCTAAAACTTTGAATATACTCCAGAGGTGGCTGGATATAGCACTTGGGGAGAATGGGATCAAAGGCTATGGGGGGAAAGCAGGATTAGGCTATTGAGTTGGATGATCAGCCATGATCGTGATAAATGGCGGCGCAGGCTCGAAAGGCCAAAAGGCCTCCTCCTGCTCCAATCTTCTATGTATCTATGTAAAGGTTGACCCTCCGCTTGATGCAGCCACACATTAAGGTGAGGGAGATGAAAGCAAATTACTGCGGATGCTGAAATCTGAAACAAAAACAGAAAATGCTGGACAATCTCAGCAGATCTGACAGCATTTGTGAAGCGAGAAGGGACCTGCTGAGTTTTTCCAGCACTTTGTTTTAACTCCTTATTTACAGTGTCTGCATTATTTAGTTTTTATTCCAACTATTCGGTCCTAATTTTCTACCTTTCACAAAATATCTTGGCTCCAGCAGCACAGGTTTTATACCTGTAATGTCCAATCCTGCAGACTAGTTCCAAATTCTGTCCATTGATGGTGCAAGAAATAACAATACATTACAATTTTCAATACTGTTTGAAATGTACTTGGAACTAAATCATTAATGGGCCAAATGAAATGGATTGCATCCAAATTAATGAGGTGCTTATACCTGCTTTTTGGAATTTGGTCTTTGATAACCGGCTGCGACTAATTATCATTGCAAATACTGGAAGTTCATTCTGCAATTAATTGATTCACATAATCACTAATTAATGTTGAACTTTAAGTTGGAACTCGCTGTTAAATAGCTTCTTTGTCTGGCTTCCATTGCAAATAACCTTTTGCGGGTTATAACCTTTATTAAATGCTACAACACAGTTATTGTTTTTTCCCCTCATTTAGTTCCATGCAGTTTCATAAGCTTGTTTATTCCAGTTCCAAAGATATTCTGAACAATTACCTTTGTTTTCTGTTACAATCTATTATATTGTGATTGATAAATCAGCCCAACCAATTCATTGCCTTTCATGATACTATTTTTATGAGTTACCAGTGCATTTTCTTTGTGCGTAATGGTATTTAGATAGTATAAAGGGGAATTTCTAATGCAGGGTAAAATGCTCTCACTCCCTAGGCCTTGCAGGTAGTTATTTTCATTTCCCTCTTCCCTTTCACAAAAACTGTGGCCATCTAGGCATCAGCAGCCCTTTTGTAATTCATCTAAGTGACTATTACTCTTATGAGGTCAGATGATGCGCATTGGAAGACTCTTGATCCTTGGATGGTAATGTAGGTGGTCTTGTCTTTGCTAGTATCCACTCCTGAACTTTCCAGCAAGGGTTGTGAAATTGCAGTTAAGAGTTAGAATACATTTTGGTTTAAAATAATTTGGAGATGGTCATCTTCAAAGATTTTGTTTCATTTTTAAAAATTTAGGTGAAACAGATAAAATAGGATGAATTGGTCATAGAACATCATCACCGTACATCACTGACACCAGTACTGGAAAAAGAGAGAGTTGTACTTTCAGGAAGACATTCACCTGAACCATGCTGGGCCCAGTGTCCTGGAGAATTGTATAATTAGAGCTGAAGAGAGGGCTTTAAACTTAATAGGGGGTACGGAACATGGGGGAAGCATCGCATAAGAGGAGGTTTGGAAAGTTCGAGAAAGGATAAGGCAATAATGCAGGGTAACAATATAGCACAGGAAGGGCCAGTGTACAAGCATAAGAGTACATCAGCAAATAAGGTCCGAGGAGGGAATATGTGGCGCATTCCTAATAGGACGGCTGAATTGATGACACAAATGAAAATAATGAGTATCATACGATAACCATTGCCATGGTTGCAAAGTGACCATGGCTGTGACCTGAATATTCAAAGATATTTGTTATTTCAGAAGGACTAGAAAGGAAAGGGGGGTGGGAGTTGCTCCCACATTGCTTATCAATGTGTTCAGTATCTTGTGTTGTAGTGAGAAATTGTCTTGGTTTGAAGGATTAAGACCTGTTTGGGTGGAGATAAGAAATAGCAAAGGAATTAAGTCACTGGTGGGAGTAGTTTATTGGCCTCCTGACAGTAGCTACACTGTAGTTCAAAGTATAAATCAAGAAATAACGTGGACTTAAAAAAACAAAAGGAACTGCAACAATTGTGGATGATTTTAATTTTCATATATATTGGACAAATCAAATTGGCAAAGGTAGCCTGGATGATGAGTTCACAGTATATTCGAGAAGATTTCTTTGAATACTAGAAGCAACCGGGGCTTATTTTATTTTGGACCAGGTAATGTGTAATGAGGCAGGATTAATTAATAACCTCATAATAAAGGATCCCGTTGATAGATCAAAACATGTAAAATTCTACCTTCTGTTCGATGGTGAGAAATGTGGGTCTGAAACTAGTGTTTTAAACTTTAAGAATTACAAGATAAAACAATTGTTGAAGACAATTAAAGGCAGAGTTGGTTGAAATGGAATAGAAAAATAAATACACAAGGGTAGAGAAACATTGGCAGATATTTAAGGAGCTATTTCATAACTATTGAGTCAATAAAGATGTATGCCATTGAGAAAGAAATGAGAAGGGTGCACCATCCATGGCAAATAAAGGAAATTATAAATTGAAAAGAAATGTACAATACTGCAAAGATTAGTGATAAGATAGAGGGTTGGTAGAATTTAGACAGCAACAAAGGATGAAAAAAATTAATGTGTCGAGAAATTGGGGCAAGACAGAAAACTGGCAATAAATATAAAAACAGACAGTTGAAACTTATACAAGCATATAAAAGGGAAAAGAGTTGCTAAAGCCAACAGATGGTGAGACTGGGGAATTAACGTTCAGAAACAAGGAAATGTCAGAGACTTTGAAGGAGTTTTTATATCTTCACCACAGAAGACACTAGAAGCATCCCGAGATTAGAAGAAAATCAAGAGGCACAAGGGAGGGAGGAAATTAAAATGATCTCTGCTAGAATAAAAGTACTAGGGGCTAATGGCTGACAAGTCCCCACCATCTGATGGGCTACATCCTAGGGTCGCAGAGATTGTGAATACATTGGTTTTAATCTTCCAAAATTCTCCAGATTCAGGATATGTCCCACTGGTTTGTAAAACCATAAAAATAGCAGCCCTGTCGTGGATTAAAGCAAATTACTGTGGATGCTGGAATCTGAAATGAAAGAGAAAATGCTGGAAAATCTCAGCAGGTCTGGCAGCATCTGTAGGGAGAGAAAAGAGCTAACTTTGACAAAGAGTCATCGGACTCGAAACGTTAGATCTTTTCTCTCCCTACAGATGCCAGATCTGCTGAGATTTTCCAGCATTTTCTCTTTCATTTCAGCCCTGTCGTGGAGCTCACTTAAAGATTTTCTAAATTAGTCATGCTGATATTTTGTAAAAATATAGAAACTGGGCAAAGGCTTTAAAATGGCTGAAACTATTGCTAGCTCGGATGCTACGAACTTCCTTGCATTCAGAAAAGCTACAATCTTGTTATCCCTGAAGATAGTCTAATGACCCTGTGGTTGCAGAGACCAAATTCCAAAGGGATTGTTCAAAGGCCATTTTCTATAAGGCCAGACTCAGCCTGCAGGCTTCCTGTTTATAGAACCCTGAAATCTCTTTTTTTGAAATTATTAATTGTGGAAACATTAACCGTCTCTAGAATCAAGACACAAGCAAAAGTGGAGAAGTGGGAGTTAGATCTCATGACCTCCCCTAGATGCGAGAGCCAGTTATCTTGCTTTGTGGCGCTTCAAAGGCAGTCTGCCATCTTCCATCACCCAAGCAGCAGCAGAACCAGAGTTCTGCCTATGCTTAAATTTACTAGCCTCCAACTATACAGTTTCTACTGGAACTTCTGAACATTTGTACCAGCACCTACAAGACTAAACCATCTCTGTGTCTATCCCATTGTGGAAGTCATCTCTACTGGCGAAGTGATTCTGGACTCCTGTGGGCTTTGCCCTGTGCTTTGTTTTGTTCTCTATCCCATCATTATTGGACCATTGAAATGAAGGTCATGTGGTGGCACTGCTCTCATGTTTTGAGTGTGTAAAATAAATTAGCCTTTTTAGCTTGCCCTATCTTGAATTTGCCGCGGAGGTTTTAAGTAGAGAATTGGATCATGTCAAAACTGAGGGTTAGGGAAATCAATAGTTTTCTGTTGATTGATGGGTGGTGAGAGGAGAAATCAGGGCTGTTTAAATTAAACACCCCTCCTCTCCCTAACAGCGCCATTTGAGAAAGAAGGGAGACAGAATGCAGGGAACTATAGGCTCATTAGCCTAAAATCTGTCATTGGGAAAATGCTAGGATCCATTATTGAGGAGATAGTTTCAGAACATTTAGAAAATCATAATACAATCAGAGCCAATGTGGTTTTGTGAAGATGCAATAAGCAGGGTGCATAAAGGGGCACCAGTAGACGGTGCGTTTTGCCTTTACTTCGATTGCCACCTTGCTGTGGTGAAGTGGCTTGAGCGTTCCATTGGTCCTGAGAGCCATGCCATCGGAAGTCTTAAGCTCCTGGCAGAGTCACCCATGAGGGTAAGGTTGGAGGGAAGGAACCAGACAAAGCGCAATCCAAAACAAACCCTCAATGGTGGATCAGGCAGAAGACCCTCATATGGTATCAACAGCTGTGATGGCGGATGAAGGCTGCAGTAGTAGGGAGATCCCCAGTCATCAAAATCCACATGCCATTGGAACCGGACCTACCCTCTGGGCGGGATTCTCCGACCGCGTTCGCCCAGCGACCGGAGAAACTGTCCTGAGGTCAAGGATTTTTCCATTTTGCATGGCTCGCCACGGCTTTGTTGCGGGCCAGGAGAATCCAGCCCGCTGTCAAGGATGTGCAAGAGCATATCCATGTTAAAAGATGCCCCACAGCTGGCGCCTACCATAGGAAACCAGCATATCCCCACACAGGTGAGCCCTCCAGCAATCGGGCAGAGGTGGCGGAGACAGGACCATGAGATCTGGAAGTCCCTAGCTTCGGACAAGCACATAGAAGAAATTCCTGATGACCTCAAGAAAGGAGACAGAATGGGCTAGGTGGGAACTATTGAGGAATCTCTACTCTCCACCGCCAGGAAGATCATCGCCCGAATCCTCCTTAACTGCCTTTTCCCAGTCTCTGACAAAATCTTCCCGGAAAACCAGTGTGGCCTCCGACCAAACTGGAACAGCGGACGTGGGTTTCGATGCTCGGCAACTTCAAGAGAAATGCCAGGAGCAATATCAACCACTCTAAATGGCCTTCCTGATTGAGTCAGAAGCCTTGATCAGATCGATAAGTGTTTTGGAAGACCCTGTCAAAGACCGGCTGTCCAGGGAAATTCATCAACATCCTCCGACTCTTCCATGACAAGTTGGCTGTGGAAATACAACACAACCGTAGAAGCCAAGCAGAGGGGTGTCACCGCCCCCACCCTTTTCTCTCATCGCCACCATCCATTAGTAAGTGGGCAAAAATTTGGCAAATGGAATATGTAGGAAAATGTGACATTGCTAACTATGGCAGGAAAAATAGAAAAGCAGAATATTATTTAAATGAAGACTGACTGCAGAATGCTGCAATTCAGAGGGATATGGGTGTCGCTGTACATAAATCACAAAAGGTTAATTTACAGGTACAGAGGTAGGAAGGCAAATGGAATGTTGACCTTTATTGCAAGGGGAATGGACTATACTAGTAGGGAGGTATTGCTACAAATGTACAGGGCATTGGTGCAACCTCACCTCTAGTACTGTGTAAGTTTTGGTCTCCTTTCTTGAGAAAGAATGACAGCACTATGGGTGCTCCTACAACCCAACTGCAGTGAATCAAGAAGGCCGCACACTACCACCTCAAGGGCAATTAGGGATGGGCAATAAATGCTGAAGCGGATACAGCTTCAAAATAAGGGGTCTCCCATATAAGGTGAATGATGAAGATAAAATTAATCTGAGTGTTCTTTGTCTGTGAAATTCTCTTTCACATAGTGCAGTGGAGGCTGTATAATTGAATATATTCAAGATAGACAAATTTTAGATCGACACAGGAGTCGGGCAGGAAAGTGGAATTTAGGCCACGATCAGATCAGCCATAATCTTATTGAATGGCAGAGTGGACTCAATGGGCTGAAGAGCCTACTCCTGCTCTTTATTTTTTAATGATCTTTTGATCTTGATCCAATAATGTTAACTTCAGTGATGAGCAATCTGAAGCAAAGAATGTATATTTGTAGTCACTGTTTTACGTTGAAATTGGGCTTATTTGGGATTAATTTTCAAAACTAATTTTAAAAAGAAATCAATTTCCAATGGGTGTGGCTCTATATGGACCAGGAAAGGCTCACACTTGATTCCTAATCTTTGCTAAGTTAACTTCTTTTGCAAAATATGTGTTAAGGGTGGGCCCCACGGGTTACCTGCAAGCACCCATGGAATGATCTCCAGCAATAGGGTTAAGGAAAATCCCACGGCTTTTTACACGTACATAAAAAGCAAGAGGGTAGCCAGAGAAAGGGTGGGCCCACTGACGGACAGGCGAGGGAATCTTATGTGTGGAGCCAGAGGAAATGGGCGAGGTACTAAATGAATAATTTGCATCAGTATTCACCAAAGAGAAGGAATTGGTAGATGTTGAGTCTGGAGAAGGGTGTGTAGATAGCCTGGGTCACATTGAGATCCAAAAAGACGAGGTGTTGGGTGTCTTAAAAAATATTAAGGTAGATAAGTCCCCAGGGCCAGATGGGATCTACCACAGAATACTGAAGGAGGCTAGAAAGGAAATTGCTGAGGCCTTGACAGAAATCTTTGGATCCTCACTGTCTTCAGGTGATGTCTCGGAGGACTGGAGAATAGCCAATATTGTTCCTTTGTTTAAGAAGAGTAGCAAGGATAATCCAGGGAACTGCAGGCCGGTGAGCCTTACTTCAGTGGTAGGGAAATTACTGGAGAGAATTCTTCGAGACAGGATCTACTCCCATTTGGAAGCAAATGGACGTATTAGCGAGAGGCAGCATGGTTTTGTGAAGGGGATGTCGTGCGTCTCTAACTTGATAGAGTTTTTCGAGGAGGTCACAAAAATGATGATGCAGATAGGGCAGTGGATGTTGTCTATATGGACTTCAGTAAGGCCTTTGACGAGGTCCCTCATGGTAGACTGGTACAAAAGATGAAGTCACATGGAATCAGAGGTGAGCTGGCAAGATGGATACACAACTGCTAGGTCATAGAAGGCAGAGAGTAGCAATGGAAGGGTGCTTTTCTGATTGGAGGGCTGTGACGAGCGGTGTTCCGCAGGGATCAGTGCGAGGACCTTTGCTGTTCGTAGTATATATAAATGATTTGGAGGAAAATGTAACTGGTCTGATTAGTAAGTTTGCAGACGACACAAAGGTTGGTGGAATTGCGGATAGCGATGATGAGGACTGTCGGAGGATACAGCAGGATTTAGATCGTTTGGCCACTTGGGCGGAGAAATGGCAGATGGAGTTTAATCCGGACAAATGTGAGGTAATGCATTTTGGAAGGTCTAATGCAGGTAGGGAATATACAGTGAATGGTAGAACCTTCAAGAGTATTGAAAGTCAGAGAGATCTAGGTGTACAGGTCCACAGGTCACTGAAAGGGGCAACACAGGTGGAGAAGGTAGTCAAGAAGGCATACGGCATGCTTGCCTTCATTGGCCGGGGCATTGAGTATAAGAATTGGCAAGTCATGTTGCAGCTGTATAGAACCTTAGTTAGGCCACACTTGGAGTATATTGTTCAATTCTGGTCGCCACACTACCAGAAGGATGTGGAGGCTTTAGAGAGGGTGCAGAAGCGATTTACCAGGATGTTGCCTGGTATGGAAGGCATTGGCTATGAGGAGAGGTTGAATAAACTTGGCTTGTTCTCACTGGAATGAAGGAGTTTGAGGGGTGACCTGATAGAGGTCTACAAAATTATGAGGGGCATAGACAAGAGTCTATTTCCCAGGGTAGAGGGGTCAATTACTAGGGGGCATAGGTTTAAGGAGATGTATGAGGCAAGTTTTTTTTACACAGAGGGTAGTGGGTACCTGTACCTTGCTGCCGGAGGAGGTGGTGGAAGCAGGGACGATAGTGACGCTTAAGGGACATCTTGACAAGTGCATGAATAGGATGGGAATAGAGGGATACGGAACCCGGAAGTGCAGAAGATTTTAGTTTAGACGGGCAGCATGGTCGGCACAGGCTTGGAGGACCGAAGGGCCTCCTCCTGTGCTGTACTTATCTTTGTTCTTTGTTTATTAAATGTGGGGATATACAGAGGTGTAGGAATACCATGCAAATCACGATTGCACCCAATTAAATTCTACTTGGTCCCAAGTGAATGAGATTTGTATGAAATACTATTCTTTCGATGCAGTTTACTTCGGCTGTATTCCAAGGACTTTCTAAGTGATGCATTTGGAATGATTCACAAATTATACCTCGTTATAATTTTAGCGAATGTTTGTGCACCAGTATAGTTTGCAACACGAACTGGAACCTTTTTAAGGTTGGGAATTAAAAACGTTTTGAGTGTTCATAGTGTATATATTGCAGTTTGATGTTGTTAGATTTTTGTGTAGTTTATTTGAAGAAATATCCATTAACCAATCTTGGATTTGGATTTGGTTTATAATCATGTGTACCGAGGTACAGTGAAAAGGATTGTTCTGTGTACAGTCCAGATAGATCGTCTCATACTGTTGGTGCGTCTTCTCAGACTTGTGTATCTTCTGCCCAATGGAAGAGGTTGGAAGAGAGAATAACCCGGATGGGAGGGGTCTTTGATTGTGCTGCCCGCTTTCCCAAGGCAGCGGGGGTTGTAGACCGAGTCAATGGATGGGTGGCAGGTTTCCCGTGATGGACTGGGCTGTGTTCACGCGTCTGTAGATTCTTATGGTCTTGGGCTGAGCAGTTGCCATACCAGGCTGTGATGCAACCAGATGGGATGCTTATATGGTGCATCTGAAAAATTGGTAAGAGTCTATGTGGACGTGCTGAATTTCCTTAGTTTCCTGAGGACGTATAGGTGCTGTTGTGCTTTCTTGGTGGACCAGGGCAGATTGTTGGTGATGATCACATCTAGGAATTTGAAGCTGTCGACCATCTCCACCTCGCCCCCATTGATGCAGACTGTGGTGTGTACGATACTTTGCTTCCTGAAGTCAATGACCAGCTCCTCTAGGTTTTGGAGCTTTGTCATGAGCTTGGCTGGGATTATGCTGTTGAAGGCGGAGCTGTAGTCAATGAATATGAGTCTGACATAGGAGTCCTTGTTGTTGAGATGCTCCAGGGGTGAGTGTAGGGCCAGGGAGATGATGTCTCCTATGGACCGGTTGTGGTGATATGCTAATTGCAGTGGATCAAGGCATTCTGGCAGTATGGAGTTGATGTATCTCAATCTTTGTTTACAGCTGGGGATTTATTGACCTGATAAATTTAGAAAGTGCTTTACTGCACGTGTCCAATCCAAGAGCAGGGATAAGCCATCTGTCTGAATATGACTTAACAAGCATCAGCTGCTGAGCCTATATACTGATAACTGATGAAAATGCTCAATATAGTTTACTGACAGAAGGAGATGGCTAATGTTGAATTGCCTCTAATCCTGGTTTATCCATCCACGATTTGGCTTCTGGATGCCAACGTGGTGCAGAGATGTTCAGTGAGACAAAATGAGAAACTTCAGTACATATGCAGTAATTTACATAGTCAAACTGATGTCCTCTGGCTAGAACTCTGGATGGTAGCTCAATTCATTCCTGGCCTTATCTTCCATTTTTATCCAATGTCTTCATTTCTGCTATTTTGCTCCGGTTTTTCAAACTACTTTATATATCTTTTGGGCTACTGCACCTTTTGGACCGCTTATTGTGCTGAGTAAAGCAGTTGATGTGGTGTATATGGATTTCTGATCCAAACTGCTAAATCACCCTGAATCCCATGCCTCTGTATTTTCTGCAGTAGCCTATCGTGGGGAACCTTATCAAACGCTTTACTGACATCCATATACACCACATCAACTGCTTTACCCTCATCCACCTGTTTGGTCACCTTCTCAAAGAACTCAATAAGGTTTGTGAGGCACGACCTACCCTTCACAAAACCGTGTTGACTATCTCTAATCAAATGATTCCTTTCCAGATGATTATACATCCCATCTCCTTATAAACTTTTCCAAGATTTTGCCCACAACAGAAGTCAGGCTCACTGGTCTATAGTTACCGGGGTTGTCTCTACTCCCCTTCTTGAACAAGGGGACAACATTTGCTATCCTCCAGTCTTCTGGCATTATTCCTGTAGACATGACTACATAAAGATCAAAGCCAAAGGCTCAGCAATCCTCTCCCTTGCTTCCCAGAGAATTCTCGGATAAATCCCATCCGACCCAGGGGACTTATCTATTTTCACACTTTTCAGAATTGCTAACACCTCCTTATGAACCTCAAGCCCTTCTAGTCTAGTAGCCTGAATCTCCGTATTCTCCTCGACAACATTGTCTTTTTCCTGTGTGAATACTGATGAAAAATATTCATTTAGCACCTCTCCTATCTCCTCGGACTCCAAGCACAACTTCCCACTACTGCCCTTGACTGGCCCTACTCTTACCCTAATCATTTGATACCCTGACATATATCTATAGAAAGCTTTAGGGTTATCCTTGATCCTACCTGCCAAAGACTTCTCTTGTCCCCTCCAGGCTCTTTAGGTCCTTCCTAGTCAACTTGTAACTCTTGAGCGCCCTAACTGAACCTTCATGTCTCATCTTTACATAGCCTCCTCCTTCCTCTTGACAAGTGTTTCGACTGCTTTAGTAAACCACGGTTCCCTCGCTCGACCACTTGCTCCCTGCCTGACAGGTACATACTTATCCATTGCGCTGTAATGTTCTATGTTCATCTGTTCCACACTTTGTATTGAAAATTGGGAATCATTGGGTTTGATGAAAAGATTGTACAGTAATGGGAATGATTGCAGTTTGTGTCATGATATCCACATTAGCATATCATACCCAACATGACAGTTTGCTCCTCAGTTTAGCACTTGAATTTGAATCCATCAGAAACTGGGGTAAAAGCTTTTATGTTCTTGGATTTCAGGAAATTACTTTATGCAATCTTGGCCTCATCCTAGGTGATGCGGTGTAGCATAAATTTCCAACATTTAACACTAATTGGCATTGTATTACTATTCCTCCGAGGTTGAGTGGTTAGAGTGAATAATGTAAAGGTTACATTAGTCTAGCAGTTAAGTTAGGTTTTTCTGAGGATTAATGGACTTTATGACTTTTATTTTAAAGGATGATACTGCAGCAGAGTGGTTAGCACTTCTGCCTCAACGCCAGGGACCCGGGTTCAATTCTGTCCTTGCATGACTGTGTGTGGAGTTTTACACATTATCCCTGTGTCTGCTCTGGTTTCCTACCACAGTTCAAAGATGTGCAGGTTAGGTGGATTGGCCATGCTAAAATTGCCCTTTAGTGTCCAAAGATGTGCAGTTTTGGTGGGGTAACTGGGATAGGGAGGGGGAGCAGCCCTAGGTAGGGTGCTCTTTTGGAGGGTCGGTGCAGTATCGATGGGCCGACCGGCTTCCTTCTGCACTGGAGGGATTCCATGATTGTGAAGCTGATGGAAGCTTGGTTCTGCTGTACTTGATTCGCCAGTGTCTGATGTTGACAGTGCAATAAATGAATTGCTCTATTTTTATGATGTTGGCATCTTATGTAAATAGTTATTTGTTTTAACCTGGTGCCTTTTGTAAGGAATGTTTTGTGTGCTCCACATGGGATGGGGCCACTTTGGCTGTTGTTATGCAGGCGCATTTTGTGTCCTGTTCACTGACTACGAAATTCTGCAAATATCACTGACATCAATTAACTTGTGTTGAGGTTTAGTAGGTTACTTGAACTCTCTTCAAATAGTGAAATTAGGTTGTTGATATTCACAATTAGAGCAAAGAAAGTAGGGCTGTTTAATTTCATTAAAACAGCACAGTGCTAAATAGTGGCCCAAGTTTTGAGTTGGGCCTTGAACCTTTCCTGGACAAGAGTTTTACCAAATGAACCATAGAGGTGCAATTGGATGAAGGTTTTCTTTTAATTAGATTGGTTCTTAAAATTGTTAATAACATCTGCAAACCTTTTGAAATAACTAGATGATAGGGTAAGATATATTCCATTTATTGTGTTATACATGTCGAAATGTTTGCATCAAAGGAACACTTGTAATTGAATCTAATTCATTGGGTAATGAAGGTAGATCTTTATTTCAAGACCTGTACTTGATTTGGGCAGCATGGTAACATTGTGGTTAGCACTGTTGCTTCACAGCACCAGGGTCCCAGGTTTGATTTCCGCTTGGGTCACTGCGTGGGTTTCCTTCGGGCGCTCCGGTTTCCTCCCACGAGTCCCAAAAGATGCACTTGTTAGGTGAATTGGACAGTCTGAATTCTCCCTCACTTGTACCCGAACAGGTGTCGGAATGTGGCGACTATGGGATATGCACCGTATCTTCATTGCAGTGTTAATGTAAGGCCACTTGTGACACTAATAAAGATAATTGATTATTGTTTCGTGTTGTTTGATTTTGGATTTATTGGACCTTGACTTCACTGCAGTTTAGTATTTCACTTTCTTAGCACTGGGTATTCCACCTTTGAGATTAAAATGGAATATACGTTTTCAATTATCTCAGCTAATTTGGTGAGATCAAATTTACAATTGAGGCTAAGACATCCTGTGACCAAACTTCCCGTTGATACCTGTATATAAATGTAAGAGGAATTTACCTTGATCTGTTCCTGCTGCTGGATTGCTAATTGTGGGTGTGATTCTCATTATATTGTTAATCAAAATGTGATAAAGAATGCGATGAGATTTTGTCATAGCAAAGCTCATTTTTGTGGTACAAACTTTCCACAGTTGGCAGTGCAGATTTTTGGAGCAGGTTTGATCTGGACTGTAGCCTGTAGGTTCTTGGGGGGGGGAAAGCAAGATGCACAGCTTAAATACGTTTGTATTCACTGCGTCCTTCAGTATATATTTTTAATGAAGCTGAAAATTGACCAAGGTAATGAAAGTACAGGCCATAAGATTGAAGTGTTTTTCTTTCACAGTACGTTTTGTGCATATTGTGGCACCAGTTGGTTGAACTATGAATATTTTGATGAGGGTCTGCACACTTGCTTTGATGGGAATAAATCTTGGCGAGAACAGCATAAATATTAATTTGTTGCATTTGGTAAATTTATTTGTAGAGACGTTAATGATGGCCAGAGTTATGACTGAATATGTTTCAACAGCCATAATGAAGTACCCCCTGATTTGGTTCAATAATGTGTGTTAATTTCACCTTTACACTAGCTCCCTTTCTATTGCATCAGTGTAAATTTTCCCTCTTCCCAAAATGTAGGTATTTGGAATTATTAAGTACCAGGTTTGGTTTAATATAGGGTGAGATCTTCCAGCTGTTCATGCTGGCAGGATCTTGCGGTCTCATCAATGGCGCAACCCCCTCCTTGTGGGTTTCCCGGCGGTTTGTGGGGGTATTCGATGGGAAATCCTATTGACAGCGATGGGACCAGTAGATCCTGCCGCCGACAAACATTGCGGGAGGCCAGAAAATCTAGGGAATAGTAAACTCTTGTAATTTTGTTCAAGTATAATGAAATAATTACATTTTGTAATCAATATTTGTAATGCTGTGCGTAGAGGGAGAAAAAGCTGGAGAGAAAATCCATTATCGAAATATTGTGGTTAGAAGGAAAACTCAAATATCATAAACAGGATAATTGTAGCTCATTCCTCTTCAATGAAGATCACTGCTTTTCCTTGTTAATTTACCACATGGCATTTATTTTCTTTCAAGCATACTTTTTAAAATTTCCTATGAGAAGATAATTATACTGTTCAAAATTTGAAACGTGTAGCATAAACTGGTAAAATCTTATGAACGATGCAAATTAAATGGAAAATCTTGAGTTTTTCTGTCAACAAACAGACGAGACCTTTTAAATCTAGTCCGTCAGCACTGTTCATTGATGACAGGTAAATAATTAGTCATTTTGAATGCGGAAAGCTAATTCAATCCTTCTAGGAAGTTTTAATGATTCTGTATTAGTTTGGATGCACAAGGGTTGCATTGTATGCCTGATTGAAAAGAAGGTAATGAAGGCTGCCGTTCTGTTTATAAAAAAAAAAGGAGAGCAAATGTATTTATTTTCAACCTGGCTTCTTCCGTTTGCTGCCATTTCCAATTCGACATGTCCCTATACTTAGTTATTGTGGGGAATGCATGAGTGACTTTTGAATCAATTTTGTTCACTGCATCAGCTGGATGAGTTGACACATTCGTAGATTCACTAGATCAAGATCACTTTATTCTAGAAGGAATTTGTTCTGAAAGGCGTTTATATAAGTAAACAAGTGACAGATGAAATTTGATGCAGGGAAGTATGAGAACTAATTCATTTGGTTGGAAGAACGAGGAGAAACAATTGAGTACATTGCTAAAGGGGGTGCTGGCGCAGAGGAATCTGGGGTGTATATGAGCAGAAGTCATTGAAGTTGGCTGGGCAAATCAGCAGAGTGTTGGGTAAAAGCAGACAGGACCCTTGGGACAAAGAATACAAAAGTAAGGGAGTAATGATAAATGTGTATAAAACACTGGTTCAACCTCAACTGAAGTATTGTGTCCAGCTCTGAGAAGCATGCTTTAGGGAGGATGTGAATGCATTAGGGAGGGTGTGGAAAGGATTCCCAAGAAAATAAATTTCAGGTTGAGTACTTGTGAATTGAGGAGTCCTGACAGCAGGTGGGGTGGACCTTTCCCATTGATGGAAAGATCAATAGATGCTGATTTAAGATGATTGGCAACAGAAGCAAAGGTGTGATGAAGAAAAACTTCCTTTACGTACTGACTGTATGATTGGAATCTGGAATGCACCTTTTAAGAGTAGAGTGGAGGCAGATTCAATCATAGCTTTTCAAAGAGGTTTGCATCATTATCTGAAGAGGAAAGATTGCATGGTTACAGGGGTATGGCACCAGATGCATTGAATAGGGGCTGTTTAGCACAGGGCTAAATCGCTGGCTTTGAAAGCAGACCAAGGCAAGCCAGCAGCACGGTTCAATTCCCGTAACAGCCTCCCCGAACAGGCGCCGGAATGTGGCGACTAGGGGCTTTTCACAGTAACTTCATTTAAGCCTACTTGTGACAATAAGCGATTTTCATTTCATTTTATGTTGCAGAGAGCTGGCACCGACATGATGGGCTGAAAGACCTCCTGTGCCATAACCATTCAATAATTCTATAAACCTTGCACAAAGTGTATAAACTGCTCAAAACTGCTTTGTCCCGTAATCAAAAGGTGAAGAGCTTGATAAGGCATGGATTTTGGACTTGTGCCTGGCATCGCTTGGAAGTGCCAAGAACCATTGTTTTTGAACATTAAATGTGGTACACCTTTTTAAAAAAAAAAGATTTCATGGTTTTCAGATTTTACATCAAACTATAGGACAGGTGTCATTTGGGTAATGTCAGTTCTTAATTTATCAAAATAAGAGGTTGGAGGGAGGAAGTTTAGGAGTCTCTTTACTGGGATTTATTCCCTAAATGTGTTTTTAATTTGCCAACAATTAATCAAAGGTATTTGTGACTGGTTCAGTTGTAGTTCAGTATTTTTAATCACTCCTGTGAATGACGGCTTTTCTGCCTTTGCAACAACTGCTCTTAGTCCTCTGTGATTAAGATTGACTCAGCTACAGCTACCAAGCACCTGTCACCCAAATGTGTAGAAGTTGACAGCTATGCATGGCCCACTTAGCATGCATTCTATTAAACCACTTCCTTAAGAGAGTGTGAAACTTGCAGAAAATATTTCAACAATCCAGATTCGATAACTGAATTTTTTTTAATGCTGTTTTCCAACCCTGCCTTTAATGCACCTGCTTGCCAAGTTAAATATTTGTTGGCTGAGGTTGTTTATTATATGTTGGGAACATTTTTCATCCTGCTATTGATGGTTCTTCTACACTTGCCATGTTTTACAACTCCGTGATCGTGGCTCTTCAATTTTCATGATCCTTGAGGTTATCTTTTATACTTAATCTTATACCTTTTTTCCTCCTTCATCTCCATCTTGTCCTCAATTTGGCCACCCGGTTTAAACCAGGCAAAGATTTGTTAAATCTGTCTTTTTTAGTTATATGGTGAGTATAAATCTAAAGCTGTTTTAAAGTAATGTTAAGATGTGAACTAATTCATGGCTTCATGTTGAGTTTTTACAAAAATATACTTCATAAAATTTGCAAAAGTACTTTACATAACATTTCAACTTGAGCTATGAAATACAACTTGTCTCCATAGAGTATGTTCAACTCTTGAGGTGCCTCTATACAATTGTAATACTCTTGATATTGCAATATACATTCCATGGCAGGCATACAGCCAGAGGGCAAAACATTTCAAATTGGAAAATTATAGAAAGTGCAATATAATTCTACATTCCTACAAACTACATGTTCTTCTGAGGTACCTTAATACAATTTTAATGCTCTTGATATTCACAAAGTACATTCAAATGTCCGACATACAGCCCAAGGGGTTATTCAGATTTTCTAGCCCCTCCGTGTACTTATGCCTGATGGGCCTTAGACAGTGACCGTAGTACATTGCATCTCCTCCCCAAGCTTCAGACGTAGTCCTAGACCTTGGAATATGCCAATCTGCAACATGTTGTCTAGGACAACACTTTGCATTGGAAGATCATGTTACGAGCGCACCAATGAGCCTCTTTCACCAAGTTGTTGCTTGAGCTGCTGTTGATGTTTATTTTGGCGTGTGTACCTGGGAACAGCCTATAGAGTAGAGTCCAACATCTCAACGGCTTGGGATGAAACTCAACAAAAACTACAGCATCTCTCTCCAGGCCTTCTTTGAAAAGGCACAGTCGAGAAAGTGAACAACGGTCTCTTCCTCACCACAGTCACCTAGAAGGCAATTGCAGAGGGAATTCAGACTCTAGGCATGCAGACGGAACTGGCAGGGAGGGCCTTTCTCACCATCATCCAAACTAGGTATTAGTACTTGTTTGAAAGTTCTGGTGATGAGGCATTCTGCCAAATTACTTTGACCGTCTCAGGGAGCCATTCAACGGGATCTACCACCTCCTTTTCCCAAATGCCTCTCGAATGTTACATGCAGGCCACTGTGGAGAGACAAGGGAGCTAACGTTTCTAGTCTGGATGGCTGTTTCTCAAAGACACTCTATTTCTTTGTCATTCTCTTTACTCTTTGTCATCCAGACTTGAAATGTTAGCTCCCTTTACTCTCCACAGTGGTCTGCATGTAACCTGTCCAGAATTTTCTGTTTTTGTTTCAGATTCCAGCATCCGCAATAATTTGCTTTCATTTACATGCAGACCACTACCTGATGGAATTGTGACAAAGGTATTCTTCTGTATAACTCTTTCCACGGGGCAGACCTGCACCACATATAGCAACACCAAGAACACCTCCCACTGATGACCAGGTTCTTGACTACAATGGAGATGGAGCGTAGCTCACACATGCCTAGTTTTTGTTCAACTGTAGTTACTTGGTACTTTAAGTTTCCAGCGCGCACCGGTTCCTCCCAGCCATATCCCCAGCACCTTCCGGCAATCTGACCAGTGAAGCAAACAAAAGATCAATCGCCTCAGCCCCAAAGAACTTGGCATCGCTCTTCCTGCAATTTACCTTGGCTCTCGAGGCCATTTCAAATTGGTTGCAGATGCTCATTAATCTGTGCACTCTGTGCACTGAGAGCAGATCCTAGCAGAAGGCGGCAACCTCGTCCATGTACAGTAAGTTCTTGACCTGAATGTTTCCATTGCCTGGTATTGTCACTCTATTACTCAAATCCTTCCTGATGGGCTCAGCGACAGATCTAAACAACTCATGACCAGGAGAAAGGCAGCCCTGCCTGGCTCCAGATTTGATTGGAAACCTTTATGATTCCCACCTGTTGATTGAAACTGCACGATTGATACCTGTGTAAAACATTCGGATCCAATTGCAGATTCCCTCCCCAAACCCCATTTTGGAGAGCATATCCATCATGCAGGTCGTATGTCACCAATTTCTAACCCCCAACTACTTGTCGACGAGGTAACAATGCCTTTCCTCAGAGTCTGACATGTGCTGGCCAGAAGCATACTCTGGTACACTTCCAGAAGACCTGGGTCAATTCTGTCCCACCGAGCCGAACTCAGCTGGTAAGCTGTCTCTTTCAGCAGTTTACTCTTCTCAACGGACTCTTTGCTCGTCCCGACACCTCTTTGTTAGAGGACAGGAAGGATAGGGATGTCGTACTGTTTGTCAGCTTCACAACCTGGCAGAAAATGATTTGCTCATCCTCAAAACGTCAGATGCAATGACATTACCAAGCTATCTTCTTCCTTCAGGTTGCTGATCACGGAAGTGTGTTAAGTGCAGGGTCTTATTGTTTGCAAAAATATGCTTTACTTGTAAAATATCTGAAAGAACATTACAATCATTTCAAAATGGCCATCACAATGCAATGATATTCAGGTTTTCTACATAGAGATAATGTTACACTCTTCAACACAGTTGCAATGCATGTAATATTTACCATATTCATTCAATGTGAGTCATACAGCTCCAGGGTTCTTTACAATTCCCCTCCCCTTGGTGCACTGGATTAAAGGTCTTAGACTGGATTTTTCCCCATTGTGCCTCCTGCGGTAGCTGCTTCAAGCTTCAGCGCATCTGTCAGCACATAGTCCTGGACTTTAGAAAGTGCCAGTCTGCAACACGCCAGGGACAACTCTTGGAACTGGAAGACCAACAGTTTTTGGGCTGACCAAAGAGCATCATCTTTCACCGAGTAGATGATCCTCCAGTAGTAACTAATGTTTGTTTCTGTGCTTCCTTGGGAACAGCCCGTTAAGTGCTATACTATGGAGCTGCTTGGGATGAACCACGTCAAAAAATAATTCCTCTCTCCAGACCTTCTTTGTGAAGGCATGTTCTACAAGGAGATGGCCAATGGTCTTTTCCCCTCCACAGCCACCTCGAGGGAAACTTGTGGACGGTGTGAGACTCTGGGCATGTAGGAAAATTCTGGCAGGGAGGGCTGTGGCGAGTGTGAGCTCTGTCTGCATGAATTTCCCGTAACTAGCTTTATTCGGCATTGCTTTTTGATTGGCTAATCTTAGCAACAGATAACATTACAATCAACGAGGCTGCCTACTTTTGAAACATTTTACTGTTGATGTAGTTATTTTTATGAATTTAAAGTACCCAACTTCATTTTTTCCCAATTAGTGTGGCCAATCCACCTACCCTGGGAGTGAGACCCAAGCAGACTGCACAAGACGGCCAGCATCGAACCCGGGTCCTTGGCGCCGTGAGGCAGCAGTGTTAACCACTGCACCATCATGCCGCTCTTCTGTTGATACAGTTCTGATTAGCTGGAATTCAGTCCTGTAAAATTCTGCTTTCGTGCATAATCGGATGTGGAACATTATAAGTAGGGTCTGGTCCAATAAATTACCAAATTTACCTTGTACTCTTTAGCTGGTTGAAAATCAATTTGTTACATTACCATCGAGTTACGCAGGGCTTGAGCAAGGATCTTTTAATATCCGGTATATCGTGAAAGGTTCAGCAGATTATGATCTGTCTTGATTTGTTGAAAATTGATGTTGACTTTTAAAAAAATATATATATATATTTATTAAAGTTTTTTTTAACACAATTTCTCTCCCTTACAAACAATAACCCTCCCCGCCCCTCGTTACAAAAAAAAAAAACGAGAAATCGCGCAGAGCAAGATGTATACATGGCAAAATGATATATTTACACAGCTTTGTACACTGGCCCTCACCTGTACGTGCCAGTTTCCCCAACCCTTCATGTTATCTCTTGCTCATCCACCCTCCGTGTGTGTGTGTGTGTGTGTGTGTGTGTGTGTGTGTGTTTGTTCCCAGGACGTCCCCATCCCCCAAGGCTGCTGCTGACCGACCGACCGTCCTCTAACGCTCCGCGGGATAGTCTAGGAACGGTTGTCACCGCCTGTAGAACCCCTGTTCAGACCCTCTCAAGGCAAACTTAATCCTCTCCAACTTTATGAACCCAGCCATATCATTTATCCAGGCCTCCAGGCTGGGGGGCTTCGCCTCCCTCCACATTAGCAAGATCCTTCGCCGGGCTACTAGGGACGCAAAGGCCAGAATGCCGGCCTCTTTCGCCTCCTGCACTCCCGGTTCGTCCACTACTCCAAATATTGCTAGCCCCCAGCTTGGCTTGACCCGGACTTTCACCACCTGAGATATTGCTCCCGCCACTCCTCTCCAGAACCCCTCCAGTGCCGGGCATGACCAAAACATATGGACATGGTTCGCCGGGCTCCCTGAGCACCTTCCACATCTGTACTCTACCCCAAAGAACCTACTCAACCTCGCCCCCGTCAAGTGCGCTCTGTGGACCACCTTAAATTGTATCAGGCTGAGCCTGGCACACGAGGAGGAGGAATTAACCCTACCTAGGGCATCAGCCCACAGACCTTCCTCGATCTCCTCCCCCAGCTCCTCCTCCCATTTACCCTTCAACTCTTCAACCAGCGCTTCCCCCTCTTTCAACTCCTGGTGTATTTCTGACACCTTGCCCTCCCCGACCCATACACCCGAGATCACCCTATCTTGAACTTCTTGTGCCGGGAGCAACGGGAATTCCCTCACCTGTCGCCTCAAAAAAGCCCTCACCTGCATATATCTAAAGGCATTTCCCGGTGGTAACTCGAACTTCTCCTCCAGTGCCCCTAGGCTCGCAAACGTCCAGTCGGTGAACAGGTCCCCCATTCTTCCAATCCCCGCCCGATGCCAGCTCTGGAACCCCCCGTCCATCTTCCCCGGGACAAACCGGTGGTTACCCCTGATCGGGGACCACACCGATGCTCCCATTGCACCCCGGTGCCGTCTCCACTGGCCCCAGATCCTTAGCGTTGCCGCCACCACCGGGCTCGTGGTATACTTTGTTGGCGAGAGCGGCAGCGGTGCCGTCACCAACGCCCCCAGGCTCGTTCCTTTACAGGACGCCATCTCCATCCTCTTCCATGCCGCCCCCTCTCCCTCCATAACCCACTTGCGGATCATCGGCACATTTGCTGCCCAGTAGTAGCTCCCCAGGTTTGGCAGCGCCAACCCTCCTCGGTCCCTACTGCGTTCCAGGAACCCTCTCCTTACTCTCGGGGTCTTATTCGCCCACACAAACCCCATAATACTCCTGCCTACTCTCTTAAAAAAGGCCTTGGTGATCATGATGGGAAGGCACTGAAACACAAACAGAAACCTCGGAAGGACCACCATTTTGACCGACTGCACTCTACCCGCCAGCGAGAGCACTAACATGTCCCATCTTTTGAAATCCTCCTCCATTTGCTCCACCAACCTCGTCAGATTCAGTTTATGTAGGGTCCCCCAACTCCTGGCTATCTGGATCCCCAGATACCGAAAGCTCCCCTCCGCCCTCCTCAGCGGTAGGTCCCCTATCCCTCTTTCTTGGTCCCCCGCCTGTAATACAAAGAGCTCACTCTTCCCTACATTGAGCTTATAGCCCGAAAACTCCCCAAACTCCCTTAGAGTCTGCATGACCTCCACCATCCCCTCCATTGGATCCGCCACGTACAGCAACAGGTCATCCGCATATAGCGACACCCGATGCTCTTCTCCCCCTCGGACCACCCCCCCCTCCATTTATTAGACTCCCTCAATGACATGGCCAATGGTTCGATCGCCAATGCGAACAACAGGGGGGACAGGGGGCACCCCTGCCTCGTCCCTCGGTACAGTCGAAAGTACTCCGGCCTCCGCCGGTTCGTCACTACACTCGCCATCGGGGCTCTGTAAAGGAGCTTAACCCAATTGATAAACCCTACCCCGAACCCAAACCTACGCAGCACCTCCCAGAGGTACTCCCACTCTACTCGGTCAAAGGCCTTCTCCGCGTCCATTGTTGCCACTATCTCCGCCTCTCCCTCTTCCGATGGCATCATTATCACGTTTAAGAGCTGCCGCACATTGGTGTTTAGTTGCCTGTCCTTTACAAATCCCGTCTGGTCCTCGTGGATTACCCCCGGGACACAGTCCTCGATCCTTGTGGCCAGCACTTTTGCCAGCAACTTTGCATCCACATTGAGGAGCGAGATCGGCCTGTACGATCCACATTGCAGTGGGTCCTTGTCCCGCTTTAGGATCAAAGAAATTGTCGCTTCCGACATTGTCGGGGGCAGGGTCCCCTCCTCTCTTGCCTCATTAAAGGTCCTCACCAGTAGCGGGGCCAACAGGTCTGCGTACTTCCTGTAGAACTCCACTGGGAATCCGTCCGGTCCCGGGGCCTTCCCCGCCTGCATGCTCCCCAAACCCTTGCTCAGCTCCTCCAACCCAATTGGTGCCCCAAACCAGCCACCTCTTGCTCCTCCACCCTCGGGAATCTCAGCCGATCTAGGAATCGTCTCATCCCCTCTTCCCCTGCTGGGGGCTGGGATCTGTACAGCTCTTCATAAAAGGCCTTGAATACCTCGTTTATTTTCGTTGCACTCCGAACCGTGGCTCCCCTTCCATCTTTGACTCCCCCTATTTCCCTCGCTGCCATCCTCTTACGGAGCTGGTGTGCCAGCATCCGACTAGCCTTTTCCCCATACTCGCAGGTCGCCCCCTGCGCTTTCCTCCTCTGTGCCTCCGCCCTCCCTGTGGTCAACAGGTCAAACTCCGTCTGGAGCCGTCGTCTTTCCCCAAGTAATCTTTCCTCCGGGGCCTCTGCGTATCTCCTGTCCACTCTCAAAATCTCCCCCACTGACCTCTCCCTTTCCATACCCTCTGTCTTCTCCCTATGAGCCCTAATGGAAATTAGCTCTCCCCTGATCACCGCCTTCAACGCCTCCCGTACCACCCCCACCCGCACCTCCCCGTTGTCGTTGGTCTCTAAGTACCTTTCGATACACCCCCTCACCTTCCCACACACCACCTTGTCCGCCAGCAGTCCCACATCCAGCCGCCACAACGGGCGTTGTGCCCTCTCCTCTCCCAGCTCCTGTTCCACCCAGTGCGGGGCATGGTCCGAAACGACTATAGCCGAATACTCCGTCCCCTCCACCCTCGGGATGAGCGCCCTACCCAGAACAAAGAAATCTATCCGGGAGTAGGCTTTATGTACATGGGAGAAGAAAGAAAATTCCCTGGCCTGCGGCCTTGCAAACCGCCATGGGTCCACTCTCCCTATCTGATCCATAAACCCCCTAAGTACCTTGGCCGCCGCCGGCCTCTTTCCAGTCCTTGATTTGGAGCGGTCCAGTGCTGGATCTAACACTGTATTGAAGTCCCCTCCCAATATCAGGCCTCCTATCTCCAGGTCTGGAATGCGCCCCAACATGCACTTCATGAATCCTGCATCATCCCAGTTCGGGGCGTATACGTTTACCAACACCACCCACGTCCCTTGCGGCCTACTGCTCACCATTACATATCGCCCTCCATTGTCCGCTACAATAGTCTTGGCCTCAAATGACACCCGCTTTCCCACCAATATTGCCACCCCTCTATTCTTCGCGTCCAGTCCCGAGTGGAATACCTGTCCTACCCATCCCTTTCTTAACCTGACCTGGTCCGCCACCTTCAGATGTGTCTCTTGGAGCATGGCCACATCTGCCTTCAGTCCCTTTAAGTGCGCGAACACTCGAGCCCTCTTCACCAGCCCATTCAGGCCTCTCACATTCCACGTTATCAGCCGGATTGGAGGGGCTCTCACCCCCCCCCCCCCCGCTAGACCCCTGTCTAGCTTTTTTGCTCCCCATGTCACTCCCGTAAGTCAGCTGACGCCTGCTGACCCCGGCTTCCCCCGCCGTCCCATTGACCTCCGCGCGTGGGAGTCTCGCAATCCATATGCATTCCTTCGTTTCCCTTCCCGCCTTTCTTCGCGCGCGCGGGAAAAAACCCGCTCCGCCCCCTCTGGCGCAGCTCCTGTCGCGGCCTTGTCTCTCCCCCAGCCCATGTAACATTTCCTGCGCGTGATTGACCCCCTATATACAACAACCATCACACATCAAACCCCAAATCATCCCCCCCCACCCTCACAAACCCTCAGTTAGAGTCCAACTTTTCGGCTTGTACAAAATTCCACGCCTCTTCAGGCGTTTCGAAGTAATAGTGTTGGCCCTTGTATGTGACCCACAGTCGCGCTGGCTGCAACATTCCGAATTTCACTTCTTTCCGGTACAACGCCGCTTTGGCCCGGTTGAAACCCGCTCTCCGCTTTGCAACCTCTGCTCCAGTCCGGGTATATTCGGATCTCTGCATTGTCCCACTTACTGCTCCGCTCCTTCTTGGCCCATCTCAGGACCCACTCTCTGTCCGTGAACCGGTGGAACCTCACCACCATCGCCCTTGGCGGCTCATTTGGCGGCTTCTTCGCTAGCACCCGATGTGCCCCGACCAACTCCAGCGGCCTCGAAGGGGCCTTCGTGCCCATCATCGCCTCGAGCATCGTGCCCGCGTATGCCCCGGCATCAGCCCCCTCCACTCCCTCGGGGAGACCCAGGATTCGCAGATTCTTTCTCCTCGACCTGTTCTCCAGGTCTTCGAGTCTTCCCGCCCCTCTCTTGTGTAGCGCCTCGTTCTGCTCCACTCTCACCACGATGTTGACTTTTTAAACTGTTAACAGCAATATGGCTAAATTGGCTATCCAGCCCAGGAAGACAATGGGTGGTGAGGCTGTATTATGTCAAGAAAGTTTAAAGATAATTATGTTCTTTGTGCATGACTCAATAAATATCAATGTGTTGTGAAAGGATAGAGAAAGCAGACTGCTTCTTGATCTCCAATCCACAGTCCTGCTGAATTTCTATTATAATGATCTTTGCACATATTCCTGTGCATGCTATGTGGATTAGCCAAGCCCAAATAAATGGATATGTTAAACCAACACTTATTAAGGTCTATTTACTTAGATACTAATTACTTTGCATATTGCAAATAACACTAATTTGTATTGATTAGCCGCTCATACTCTGTTTCTTGTTGTGCTTTCTTTTGATGATTTATTTGCATAAAGGCAACTTACAGCACCAAGTAATTAAAAACAGAAACTGCAGAAAATATTCAGCAGGTCACACTGCATCTGTGGAGTGAGGGTCATCAATGTGAAAAGTCAATTCTGCATCTCCCCAGTTGTCAGACCTACTGACATTTCCAGCATTTTCTGCTTGTGCTATTTCTGATCGTTCATTCATACCAGCTTAGTTTGTTTTGTATCCAGAAAAACAAATGCAGCGATGAGTTCAAAACTATTGCACTACAAATACTCACCAGTTCCTTCGACAAAATAGCTGAGATATAAAGCGTTGCCGTTGAGCTCCTATGTAGATTTACTGGGTTGATGAGGAATGTTGAAGTGCAGCTGTAGAAGCGAGTATATTCCTGAAGTCAATATAGAGATCGACAGCATGTGCTGACAGCTCTTGCCTGTTGCTCCCAGCTACGATCTTATAAAGGACGGACAGCCTGGCTGCATCTCTGCACATTTGTGGAGGCCAGATTGTGACATTTACTGAGCAACTGTCAATCAATTCTGTGCTGAGGTATTGAGTCCAAGAGGAAGCATAATTTGTCAAACAAGGTTACAATATTTAATTACTGGGCTTTATACGTTGACAAAGCTGGCAGAACTGATCACTGGGGCAGCAGGATCAAGAAAATGTTCACAATATTTGGGAATGCAAAAATTAATTCCTTTCCATATGTTCCAGGTTCCGCCCCTTAGCTCAGTCTGATTTCATACTGAAGAAACCATACGCAAGCTTGAATGGGGGAAGAAAAAAAAAAATGATGCATGTTTAAATTATTTAAGATTGAACATAGGAGCATATGAATTAGGAGCAGAAGTAGGCAATTCAGCCCTTCCAGCCTGCTCTGCCATTCAATTAGATCATGGCTGATCTCTTCCTGGTCTCAAATTCACCTCCATATCTGTTCCCCATATCCCTTTAACCGGCTCGTTGATCTAGAGGTAAGATTCTCGCTTCGGGGGTTGTGCTGCACGAAAATGAGAGAGGTCCCGGGTTCAAATCCCGTAAGAGCCCTTTGATGTTGTTTAGGGCAGCACGGTAGCATTGTGGATAGCACAATTGCTTCACAGCTCCAGGGTCCCAGGTTCGATTCCGGCTTGGGTCACTGTCTGTGCGGAGTCTGCACATCCTCCCCGTGTGCGCGTGGGTTTCCTCCGGGTGCTCCGGTTTCCTCCCACAGTCCAAAGATGTGCAGGTTAGGTGGATTGGCCATGATAAATTGCCCTTCGTGTCCAAAATTGCCCTTAGTGTTGGGTGGGGTTACTGGGTTATGGGGATAGGGTGGAGGTGTTGACCTTGGGTAGGCTCTTTCCAAGAGCCGGTGCAGACTTGATGGACCGAATGGCCTCCTTCTGCACTGTAAATTCTATGAAACCCATTGTTTAAAATCAGAAATATATCTGTCTCCTTGAAACCATTTAATGACTCTGATTCCACCGCACTATGGAACACCGAGTTCCACAAATTCACCACCCTCTGCGAGAAGTAGTTCCTCCTCATCTCAGTTCTAATTCTACTGCCTCTCAACCTATATCTGTGACCCCTGGTTCTAGGTTGCACCACAAGGGGGAACAGTTGGTCTCCGTTTACTTTATCAATCCCTTTTAGTATTTTATATCCCCAGATCAGATTGACTCTCAGCCCTCTAAACCCCAGCGAGTATAAGCCCAAACTTTTTGATCTCTCTTCAGACACCAGCCTTTTCATTCTTTGAATCAATCTGGTGAACTTCCACTGAACTGCTTCCAATACCACTACATCCGCCCTCAAATAAGGAGACCAAAACTGGACACACTACTCCAGATGTGGTCTATTCAATGCCTTATCCAACTGCATCAACACGTCTCTACTTTTATACTCCAGTTCTTTTGTAATAAATGGGGCTAGCATTCCATTTTCCGCCTTAATTACATGGTATACCTGCATATCGACTTATCTCCTCTTCACTGCCTGCTTTCCCACCTATTTTAGTATCATCCTCAAATGTTGCTATGTTACACTCTGTCCCTGCTTGCAGATCATTTATAAAGATTGTAAATAGTTGAGGTCCAAGGACTGACCTCTGCGGCACTCCACTAGTTACAGTTCGCGCCAGCCAGAGAAGGACCCGTTTATCCTGACCCTCTGATTTCTGTCAGTTAGCCAAACCTCCATCCAATCTGGTACACTATCCCAATCCCCTGCGATCTCGCCCTCTGGATCAGTCTTTTATGCGCCACCTTGTCAAACGTCTTCTCGAAGTCTAGATGTACCATATCCACATGTTTCCCATTATCCACCTTGCTGATTATGTCCTCAAAGACAATGGTTTGAGCTTTGTCTTTCCAAATGTTCAGTCATCTCCTGCTTAATGATTAATTCCAGCAACTTCCCCATCACTGAGGTCAAGCTATAACCGGTCTATAGTTTCCTACTTTTTGCCTCTCCCTTTTTGAATAGGGGCATCGCATTATTATTAAAAACATTTTTTTTCTCCAATAAAGGGGCAATTTAGCGTGGCCAATCCACCTATCCTGCACATATTTGGGTTGTAGGGATGAGCCCACGCAGACAAGGGGAGAATGTTCAAACCCCACACGGACAGTGACTCGGGGCCAGGATCGAACCCGGGTTCTCGGCACTGTGAGGCAGCAGTGCTAACCAATGTGCCGCCGTGCCACCCCAATGGGTTTTACATTAGTGTGTTTCCAATCCACAGGGACCATTCCAGAATCCAGAGAATGCTGAAATATCATAACCAATGCATCTACTATCTCTACTGCCACCTCCCTTGATACCCGAGGGGTGCAGGCCATCAGGTCCTCATCTGCCTTTAAGACCATCGGTTTATTCAATACTGTCTCCATGGTGCTGGTTATTGCACCAAGTTCCTATGTATTAACTGTAGTTTTTGGAAAAATGTTATTATCTTCTACCATGAAGACAGGCAAATTATTGGTTCAGTGCCTCCGTCGTCATCGGTGTTCCCCATTATTACCTCACCAGTATCATCATCATCTAAAGTGCCAACATTTACACTAGCTATTCTCTTTGTCTATACATGTGTATAGAAGCTTTTGGTATCAGTGGTTATGTTTTCTGCTAGTTTCCTTTCATAATTCATCTTGGCTCTTTTGGTTTTATTTTTTGCAGCCTTTTGCTGAACCTTAGTTCTCCCAATCCTCCAGCTTGCCACTAGCTTTTGCAGTACAGGATGCCCTGTTTTTGCCTTTGTCTTTCTTGTTTAGCCATGAACCTTTTTTTCTCCTTTTACAATTCCTGAGGACTTTAATTGAGAGGTATTTAATATCTCCCTGAACATCTGCCATTGTTCCTGAACCGTCCTGCCCTCCGTTATCTGTGCGCAGTCTACTTGGGCCAACTCTTCCCTCAGGCCTGTACATTTACCTCTGACCAACACTGAAACTCCAGTATGGTACCTTGTCTTCTGAATTAGAAATTTTAATAATGTAATGTTTGTCTCCTTGTTCAAGCTTTAGATGCTGTCTAATTAAAAGCCGGATTAGAACGTAATGTTACTGTGCTTTTGAATAAAATTGAAAAGGCTTTTGGGAGTTAGAAAATTGAGTTGCATACTGTAAAAATCCAATAGAAAATAACTAGGAAATGAGAAAATTTACTTTTGTTGTTATACAGCATTGATAATGTTTACACATCAGTATGTAAGAAAGCTTTGTAAATTGTTTAATTATCACTTGTAGAAGTAGGATCTTGCATTGTATAGTGCTTTTCAAAGACTTTAGGATGTACCTTAGTGCTGTACGGCAATGAAGTGCTTTTTAACGTAGTTCTGTTGTAAGACAGGAACATCTGCTGCCAATTTACACTCAGCAGGGTCCCACAACAGCAGTGAGAGAAATAAAGTTGAACTGAGCATGTGATCTCCTTGAGGGTGAAATGCATACATTTTCACATGTGCTGAACAAGTTCCCGATTGCATTACATGAAAATTAATTGCATAAAGAATTGATGTTGTGAGGGAATCCAGCACTACTACCTCTTGCTCTGGGCCGCAGAGGAGAATGGTTGCGATGCAGTACTGAGGGATGATCGGAGCAGAGGCTGAGGGCATAAACCTGTGGTGTGCCCTGGGCTTCAGTGCAAGTGCAGAGAATACCTGAGGGGACAGGCTATCTGAAAGCTGGCTTAGTTTTTTAAAAAAGTGAAAATTTGACCAAAGGACAGGGTATTGGTGCGAAAAGAATGACTCAAATGACTGGGTTTTCGGAGTTGCAAAACAGAAAGCCCATGTGACAGTAAGTTGGGTAACGTACAGTAAGAAGTCTTACAACACCAGGTTAAAGTCCAACAGATTTGTTTCGAATCACTAGCTTTTGGAGCGCAGCTCCTTCATCAGGTGAATGAAGAGGTAGGTTCCAGAAACATATATAGACAAAGTCAAAGATGCAATACGATACTTTGAATACAAGCCTTTGCAGTTAATTAAGTCTTTACGGGTCCAGACGGAGCAACTGGAGAGAGGGATAATCACAGGTAAAGAGGTGTGAATTGTCTCAAGCCAGGACTGTTGGTAAGATTTCCCAAACCCAGGCCAAGTTTTGTAGGGTGAATGTAATGCGGCATGAATCCAAGGTCCCAGTTGAGGCCGTACACGTGTGCAGAACTTGGCTATAAGTTTCTGCTCGGCGATTCTGCGTTGTCGTGTATCCTGAAGGCCGCCTTGGAGAACGCTTACCTGGCGATCAGAGGCTGAATGCCCTTGACTGCTGAAGTGTTCCCCGACTGGAAGGGAACATTCCTGCCAATTGTTGCGTGATGTCCTTACAGTAAGTTGGGAGCAGTTGTAGAAAAGGATCAGTTCTAAGCAGCTGAAGTGCTGGCATCAGCTCCATGCTGCTGAGCGGCCTGGGGTCTTGGAAAGCCCTGGAGCAGTAGTTGCTTGGTGCAACTAGGAGTTGGATCACCGAGCTCGTGAGGAGTGGTCAGGTTGGTGAAGATGGCAACTGGGGAAAGGTGAAGCCCACGGTGAGCAGTGGTTGTTTACTCAGTAAGTTATTGGTAGGGACATAGTGGTTAGATGGCTAACCCTACGGGATGCAGTATCTGACAAAGTGTTTGAGTGGCTGGGAGGGGATCAGTTGTTGGGAGCAATTTGAGCTGGAGTCCAGATGCCCGAGCACTCATTTCAGGCAGATCTTACGAATTTGCTCAACAGTCTACTCCGATTATCGTGATCAAATAGTGAGTCACAATGTCCTTTTAAACTTTATCCTCTCCTCTTCATGAGGATTTTCAGTTCCCCTCCTTCTGGGAGATAATCTGATCTCCAATCAACAGCAGTGCACAACCAGCCTGAGTTCCAAGGGCACAGTCTTCACCACAAATGACACATGACTGAAGAACCTGCTCAACTCAGTCTGGTTCCACCAATGTTATCTTCAAGGAGCGGAAACAGCTGTAGCAACTATCTCTGCCTATTCTCAGCGTGTCCCATGTTTGTTGGAAATAACTGACATTACCTAATCACCTGGTATAAGCAATGTTGTTGTTTTTTTGTCAGATGAGATCTCTTTCTGTAACTGGCCCTTGACCTATTTTCCATGTGCCACCACCAACCACTCTTGGAAGAGACGAATAACAATGGCCTGAAACTAGTTCAAATATTCTGTGAAATTATTTTCCAATCCTTCATAGACAGACTCATCATGTAAGGTGCAGGAATCCTCACACCCATGGTCTTGCCTTGCATGCAATGACCAGACAGCCATCTAACATCAGCTTGAAGTAATGTCAAGTGTCAGGCTTTAGAACCATCTTTGAAATCCTGTTTCACAGTGTGAATGATAAAAGCAGTTATTGTGGCAGCGATCGCAATACAGTATGCCAAACTCCCAAATTAGTGGAATGATTGGCTTCCTGATGCTATAGAAATCTTTACCCCTGTGCAAAGCGCTGACTTAATTTCACCTTTTCAACATATTGAGGCATAAGATATCAAGAATTGTGCAAAATAAATTAATATCAATCACCCGCTTGTTCCAGAAAAAAAAAGTTAAAAAAATTAAAGCAATGTCAGTGAAAAGAAACTTCACGCCCTCTCTGATGTAGCATTAAGGGAACTAAAATGAAGAGTTCATTTTGTTATGAACAACATATTTCATACAGATGGTGGGACAATGATAATAATAATCGCTTATTGTCGCAAGTAGGCTTCATTGAAGTTACTGTGAAAAGCCCCTAGTCGCCACATTCCGGAGCCTGATCGGGGAGGCTGGTACGGGAATTGAACCTGTGCTGCTGCCTTGTTCCGCATTACAAGCCAGCTATTTAGCCCACTGTGCTAAACCAGCCCCCAATCGACAGTCCAGTTGAAACATTTTTGTTCTTTCTCATCCCAAATCTATAATTTTATAACATATGTATAGTACCATTTAACTACTTTTTTAATTCTGAAATTTGGTATCGCTGTAAATGTAGTGCCTTTTTGACAATGTTCTTGTGGCCCTCTTGTTTGATTCAAGGATCTTACTGATACCTTCCAAAGTGCCGTTTCAGTGTGTCGAATTATCGCTCGCAGACTTTGAATATATTATCTCCTGTTTTTATATGTTCATAATGCCATTATTTGTTTTCTTAAAACAGGTTGAATGTAATTTTTGCAAAATTTGACGAGGTTCAGAAATCTGGACATATGGCTCTCGCTTCAACAGCTGGTGAGTAATCTGGTCTCTTATTTTCTAGCTGTTTTTGAAATTGGGGATATTAAAGAATCATCATGAGCTTCCTTTTGCAATGATCTAATATTTGTTTTTAGCAGTGGAAGCAATTCTGAATTCAAATTTGTAGGCTTGGTTTTAACAGCTGGCATAAGTATTTGATCTTTGTGCTTGATTGAACAGGTCATGAGTGAATCAAATTTTATATTTCAATCCCTACGTATTTAAAAGAAATGCGTACATGCATATTTAAAAGAAATGTGTACAGTCAACTGTTTAAAAATTGATGCAGGGCAGAAAGAAATGTTATACAAGATAAATATTTATTACTTTTTGATTTTAAAAATGATTACCATATCTTTCTTTGATCTGAATGCTAATGTGACACTGTTAGATATTTGAAAAGATTCATCTTGGTTGTTTATATTTTCTAACACTACTTATAGGACTACATGGGCGGGATTCTCCGGTCCATCAGCTGTGTGTTTCTTGGTGGCACGCGGTTTGGAGGCAGCGGGATTCTATCTTCCTGGTGCTTGGCAATGGGATTTCTCATTGACCCCACCACATGCTGCCAAGAAACCCGCGAGTGGGGGTGCACTGTCAGTGGGAAGAGAATCCCAGCAGCTGGGGATTTCCAGCCTATATTTTAAATGCTTGAAATTATGGTTTTATCATTTGCTCTTCTACTAACCTGGGAGGGTTTAAACTAGTATGGCAGGGGGGTGGGCACGGGAGCAATAGGTCAGAAGGTGAGAGCATTGAGGGAGAAGTAGGGAATAGGGACAGTGTGGCTCTGAGGCAGAGCAGACAGGGAGAAGTTGCTGAACACAGCGGGTCTGGTGGCCTGAAGTGCATATGTTTTAATGCAAGAAGTATTACTGGTAAGGCAGATGAACTTAGAGCTTGGATTAGTACTTGACACTATGATGTTGTTGCCATTACAGAGACCTGGTTGAGGGAAGGGCAGGATTGGCAGCTAAACATTCCAGGATTTAGATGTTTCAGGCGGGATAGAGGGGGATGTAAAAGGGGTGGCGGAGTTGCGCTACTGGTTAGGGAGAATATCACAGCTGTACTACGGGAGGACACCTCAGAGGGCAGTGAGGCTATATGGGTAGAGATCAGGAATAAGAAGGGTGCAGTCACAATGTTGGGGGTTTACTACAGGCCTCCCAACAGCCAGCAGGAGATAGAGGAGCAGATAGGTAGGCAGATTTTGTAAAATAGTAAAAACAACAGGGTTGTGGTGATGGGAGACTTCAACTTCCCCAATATTGACTGGGACTCACTTAGTGCCAGGGGCTTAGACGGGGCAGAGTTTGTAAGGAGCATCCAGGAGGGCTTCTTAAAACAATATGTAGACAGTCCAGCTAGGGAAGGGGCGGTACTGGACCAGGTATTGGGGAATGAGCCCGGCCAGGTGGTAGAAGTTTCAGTAGGGGAGCATTTCGGGAACAGTGACCACAATTCAGTAAGTTTTAAAGTGCTGATGGACAAAGATAAGAGTGGCCCTAGGGTGAATGTGCTAAATTGGGGGAAGGCTAATTATAACAATATTAGGCGGGAACTGAAGAACCTAAATTGGGGGCGGATGTTTGGGGGCAAATCAACACCTGACATGTGGGAGGCTTTCAAGTGTCAATTGAAAGGAATTCAGGACCGGTATGTTCCTGTGAGGAAGAAGGATAAATACGGTAATTTTCGGGAACCTTGGATAACAAGAGATATTGTAGGCCTCGTCAAAAAGAAAAAAAAAGGAGGCATTTGTCAGGGCTAAAAGGCTGGGAACAGACGAAGCCTGTGTGGAATACAAGGAAAGTAGGAAGGAACTTAAGCAAGGAGTCAGGAGGGCTAGAAGGGGGTCACGAAAAGTCATTGGCAAATAGGGTTAAGGAAAATCCCACGGCTTTTTACACGTACATAAAAAGCAAGAGGGTAGCCAGGGAAAGGGTTGGCCCACTGAAGGATAGGCAAGGGAATCTATGTGTGGAGCCAGAGGAAATGGGCGAGGCACTAAATGAATACATTGCATCAGTATTCACCAAAGAGAAGGAATTGGTAGATGTTGAGTCTGGAGAAGGGTGTGTAGATAGCCTGGGTCACATTGAGATCCCAAAAGACGAGGTGTTGGGTGTCTTAAAAAATATTAAGGTAGATAAGTCCCCAGGGCCTGATGGGATCTACCCCAGAATACTGAAGGAGGCTGGAGAGGAAATTGCTGAGGCCTTGACAGAAATCTTTGGATCCTCACTGTCTTCAGGTGATGTCCCGGAGGACTGGAGAATAGCCAATGTTGTTCCTCTGTTTAAGAAGGGTAGCAACGATAATCCAGGGAACTACAGGCCGGTGAGCCTTACTTCAGTGGTAGGGAAATTACTGGAGAGAATTCTTCGAAACAGGGTCTACTCCCATTTGGAAGCAAATGGACGTATTAGTGAGAGGCAGCATGGTTTTGTGAAGGGGAGGTCGTGTCTCACTAACTTGATAGAGTTTTTCAAGGAGATGATTGATGCAGGTAGGGCAGTGGATGTTGACTTCATACAAAAGGTGAAGTCACACGGGATGAGGGGTGAGCTGGCAAGGTGGATACAGAACTGGCTAGGTCATAGAAGGCAGAGAGTAGCAATGGAAGGATGCTTTTCTAATTGGAGGGCTGTGACCAGTGGTGTTCCGCAAGGATCAGTGTTGGGACCGTTGCTGTTTGTAGTATATATAAATGATTTGGAGGAAAATGTAACTGGTTTGATTAGTAAGTTTGCAGACGACACAAAAGTTAGTGGAATTGCGGATAGCGATGAGGATACAGCAGGATTTAGATTGTTTGGAGACTTGGGCGGAGAGATGGCAGATTGAGATTAATCCGGACAAATGTGAGGTAATGCATTTTGGAAGGTCTAATGCAGGTAGGGAATATACAGTGAATGGTAGAACCCTCCAGAGTATTGAGAGTCCGAGAGATCTAGGTGTACAGGTCCACAGGTCACTGAAAGGAGCAACACAGGTGGAGAAGGTAGTCAAGAAGGCATACGGCATGCTTGCCTTCATTGGCCGGGACATTGAGCATAAGAATTGGCAAGTCATGTTGCAGCTGTATAGAACCTTTAGTTAGGCCACACTTGGAGTATAGTGTTCAATTCTGGTCGCCACACTACCAGAAGGATGTGGAGGCTTTAGAGAGGGTGCAGAAGAGATTTACCAAAATGTTGCCTGGTATGGAGGGCATTAGCTATGAGGAGCGGTTGAATAAACTTGGTTTGTTCTCACTGGAACGACGGAGGCTGAGGGGTGACCTGATAGAAGTCTACAAAATTATGAGGGGCATAGACAGAATGGATAGTCAGAGGCTTTTTCCCAGGGTAGAGGGGTCAATTACTAGGGGGCATAGGTTTAAGGTGAGAGGGGCAAGGTTTAGAGTAGATGTACGAGGCAAGTTTTTTACTCGGAGGGTAGTGGGTGTCTGGAACTCGCTGCCGGAGGAGGTGGTGGAAGCAGGGACGATTGTGACGTTTAAGGGCCATCTTGACAAATACATGAATAGGATGGGAATAGAGGGATACGGACCCAGGAAGTGTAGAAGATTGTAGTGTAGTCGGGCAGCATGGTCGGCACGGGCTTGGAGGGCCGAAGGACCTGTTCCTGTGCTGTACATTTCTTTGTTCTTTGTAATCTGCTGTTACGTCAGCAAAGTTAAATTCATTTATTGTCTTGCTAGTTAAGTGCAAGAATGGGACTTGACGAGACATTTTTACAATTTATTCTTGGAATGACATTAGTTGTCACAATAACAAGGTGCACCTTGGTAAATGTCCTAATGCAGGGTTTTTCATGTGCGGGTTGTGACCCGTGGGTTGGTTGCGGAGTGATCAGTCATGCTGTTCCCGCGGTGGTCCCAATTGCGGGAGAAGTGCAAAACAGCTGCTACTGGATTTTAAATTCGGAATGGCAGCCGCTGCCGCCTTTTGAATAAAAATAAATTAATGAAGCGGTGTGCAGTCTTTCGGCCAGAAGCGGCAGCAGTGAGCAGGTCATGTGTCCTGCACATATACTTGACATCAAGCGACCTGTACATGCTTTTTGCGCCAAATCATGGAAGAGACCTGCTTCCATTTCCTAGCTACTGACAAGAAGACTATGAAGAAGGATTGTTTCCGTAAAGTAAGAGACAGCCAGAGACTCAAATAGGCAGTGTACCAACTAGACAGGATCTCACAGCTAAAGAGTGTCAGCTCTATACAAAGCTCTAGGCCCTCTGGTTAACAGCCTACATGGAAGTAACATGCTCACAATTTTTGAGCATGTCATTCAGCAGAGCAATCGCCAAATCTACATTTGGCCTCCCAATAATGAGCAAACTAGCAAATGCAAAGTGAAAAGTGCTTGGTGGCATTGCTGTGAAGGTGGTGAAAATGACAGATAAATGTGGAGGCAGGTGGGGTGGATGGGGAGGGTGAGGTTGTTGGTGGAGTGGATGTGGAGGCTGGTGGAGTGGATGTGGAGTGGATGTGGAGGCTGGTGGAGTGGATGTGGAGGCTGGTGGAGTGGATGAGGAGGCTGGTGCAGTGGATGAGGAGGCTGGGGGAGTGGATGGGGAGGATAAGGAGGTTGGTGCAGTGGATGGGGAGGTTGGTGGAGTGGATGGGGAGGTTGGTGGAGTGGATGGGGAGGTTGGTAGAGTGGATGGGGAGATTGGTAGAGTGGATGGGGAGGTTGGTGGAGTGGATGGGGAGGTTGGTGGAGTGGATGGGGAGGCTGGTGGAGTGGATGGGGAGGCTGGTGGAGTGGATGGGGAGGCTGGTGGAGTGGATGGGGAGGCTGGTGGAGTGGATGGGGAGGCTGGTGGAGTGGATGGGGAGGCTGGTGGAGTGGATGGGGAGGCTGGTGGAGTGGATGGGGAGGCTGGTGGAGTGGATGGGGAGGCTGGTGGAGTGGATGGGGAGGCTGGTGGAGTGGATGGGGAGGCTGGTGGAGTGGATGGGGAGGCTGGTGGAGTGGATGGGGAGGCTGGTGGAGTGGATGGGGAGGCTGGTGGAGTGGATGGGGAGGCTGGTGGAGTGGATGGGGAGGCTGGTGGAGTGGATGGGGAGGCTGGTGGAGTGGATGGGGAGGCTGGTGGAGTGGATGGGGAGGCTGGTGGAGTGGATGGGGAGGCTGGTGGAGTGGATGGGGAGGCTGGTGGAGTGGATGGGGAGGTTGGTGGAGTGGATGGGGAGGTTGGTGGAGTGGATGGGGAGGTTGGTGGAGTGGATGGGGAGGTTGGTGGAGTGGATGGGGAGGTTGGTGGAGTGGATGGGGCGGTTGGTGGAGTGGATGGGGAGGCTGGTGCAGTGGATGAAGAGGCTGGTGGAGTGGATGAGGAGGCTGGTGGAGTGGATGAGGAGGCTGGTGCAGTGGATGAAGAGGCTGTTGCAGTGGATGAGGAGGCTGGTGCAGTGGATGAGGAGGCTGGTGCAGTGGATGAGGAGGCTGGGGGAGTGGATGAGGAGGCTGGGGGAGTGGATGAGGAGGCTGGGGGAGTGGATGGGGAGGATAAGGAGGTTGGTGGAGTGGATGGGGAGGTTGGTGGAGTGGATGGGGAGGTTGGTGGAGTGGATGGGGAGGTTGGTGGAGTGGATGGGGAGGTTGGTGGAGTGGATGGGGAGGTTGGTGGAGTGGATGGGGAGGCTGGTGGAGTGGATGGGGAGGCTGGTGGAGTGGATGGGGAGGCTGGTGGAGTGGATGGGGAGGCTGGTGGAGTGGATGGGGAGGCTGGTGGAGTGGATGGGGAGGCTGGTGGAGTGGATGGGGAGGCTGGTGGAGTGGATGGGGAGGATGAGGTTGTTGGTGGAGTGGATGTGGAGGCTGGTGGAGTGGATGTGGAGGCTGGTGGAGTGGATGTGGAGGCTGGTGGAGTGGATGAGGAGGCTGGTGGAGTGGATGAGGAGGCTGGTGGAGTGGATGAGGAGGCTGGTGGAGTGGATGAGGAGGCTGGTGGAGTGGATGAGGAGGCTGGTGGAGTGGATGAGGAGGCTGGTGGAGTGGATGAGGAGGCTGGTGCAGTGGATGAGGAGGCTGGTGCAGTGGATGAGGAGGCTGGTGCAGTGGATGAGGAGGCTGGGGGAGTGGATGGGGAGGATAAGGAGGTTGGTGGAGTGGATGGGGAGGTTGGTGGAGTGGATGGGGAGGTTGGTGGAGTGGATGGGGAGGTTGGTGGAGTGGATGGGGAGGTTGGTGGAGTGGATGGGGAGGTTGGTGGAGTGGATGGGGAGGTTGGTGGAGTGGATGGGGAGGCTGGTGGAGTGAATGGGGAGGATGAGGAGGATTCTGTCGTCCTTCTGGTATGAAGAAAAAAGTGAGGCCAGAAGTGCAGGTAATTGGATGGGCACAGTCGACGGCCCTGATGAGGACTATGTGGAAGCAAGAGGGAATAGAAATAAGAAATTGATTACATTTTTAGTTCTGTGTAAGACCTGGATGTGGTTCTGATACAGTCATCAATGGACTAAAAATGTCCATTGATGAATGTATCAGAACGGTGGGAACCAGAGTACGACTGAAACAAAGCATGTTCTATGCACCTCATAAAATGGCAGGCATAGACCCATATAAGTTTCCCTAAGAATACCTGTTGTTTGGAGGAAATGAGTGGAGGTGTGAAGATGTTCGAGGGACGAGCAGGTTCAGCCAGGCGGCGAAAGAAGGGAGGTAGATGAACTGGAGAAAGCTTTGTTCAAGCAAGGTATGCCCGTCTTGGTGGCTGATGGAGGTATTTAGAATTTACAGTGCAGAAGGAGACCATTCGGCCTATCAAGTCTACATTGGCCCCTGAAAGTGCACCCTACCTAAGCCCACACCTCCACCCTTGCCCCGTAACCCAGCAGCCCCACCTAACTTTTGTTCACTACAGGGCAATTTAGCATGACCAATTCACTAACCCGCACATCTTCGGACTGTGGGAGGAAACCGGAGCACCCGGAGGAAACCCACGCAGACACTGGGAGAACATGCAGACTCCGCACAGACCAAGCCGGGAATCGAACCTGGGCCCCTAGTGTTGTGAAGTAACAGTGCTAACCACTGTGCTATTGTGCCGCCCCAAGGAACTGGATGTGTACAAAGGAGATTGTTAGGAAGATGAAACGTATCTGGTGAGTGTAGATTGAAAGAGAATGGGAAGGAGAGAAAATATAGTCGTGTTTGAAGAAAAATGTTATGTGGGGCCCTCTTCCTTGGATTTTTCCTTGCCAACCATAGAATCCCTACAATGTAGATGGGGCCATTCAGCCCATCGAGTCTGCACCAATCCTCTGAAAGAGCACCCTACCTAGTAGGGCTCACTCACCTGAACCTGTCACTCACCAGAGGAAGGAGCTGCGCTCCGAAAGCTAGTGATTCGAAACAAACTTGTTGGACTTTAACCTGGTGTTGTAAGACTTCTATATGTGTGTTGGTAGCAAGAAATGCCATCAATTGCTGCATACTGAACTGGAAACCACTTATGTTTTCTTTCAACTTTCCACTGTCACCTTTTCCTTCTACAATCCTTGGCATTCTTCACTATCCCTACCTCCTTCCCTCATTTTTGTTTCCTCAAAACCCCTTGTTCCACTATCTGACTTGCTCTCCCAAGGTATTCTGGCCAGACCGAAAGATCAAAATATCCACCACCACAAATAGCCTTGAAACGAAACATCCCGAGGCCTTGTTCATTGTAACTGGCGACGTCAATCAGGCCAAGCTCAAGAGCGTACTACCAAGTTATCACCAACACGTCACCTGTTCCACCAGAGGCCCAAACATCCTGGACCACTGCTATACAAATATCAAACGTGCCTACCGCTCTCGCCCACCCACACTTTGGCAAATCGAACCACAAGGCTGTGCTCCTGCTTATAAGCAAAGACTGAAGTGGGAGAATCCGTCAAAGAAAGTTGTGCATTGTTGGTCAGCACGGTAGCATTGTGGATAGCACAATTGCTTCACAGCTCCCGGGTCCCAGGTTTGATTCCGGCTTGGGTCACTGTCTGTGCGGAGTCTGCACATCCTCCCCGTGTGTGCGTGGGTTTCCTCCGGGTGCTCCGGTTTCCTCCCACAGTCCAAAGATGTGCAGGTTAGGTGGATTGGCTATCATAAATTGCCCTTAGTGTCCAAAATTGCCCTTTGTGTTGGGTGGGGTTAGTGGGTTATGGGGATAGGGTGGAGGTGTTGACCTTGGGTAGGATGCTCTTTCCAAGAGCCGGTGCAGACTCGATGGGCCGAATGGCCTCCTTCTGCACTGTAAATTCTATGATAATCTATGGTCTGAGGAATCGGATGATAGGGGCTGGTTTAGCACACTGGGCTAAATAGCTGGCTTTTAAAGCAGACCCAGGCAGGCCAGCAGCACGGTTCAATTCCCGTTCCAGCCCCCCCGAACAGGCGCCGGAATGTGGCGACTAGGGGCTTTTCACAGTAACTTCATTGAAGCCGACTTGTGACAAGCGATTTTCATTTCATTTCGTTTCATCTCCTACGGGACTACTTGGAGTCAGTGGACTGGTCAGTATTTAAAAGCTCTGCGACCAGCTTGAATGAGTATGCCACTACAGTAACTGACTTCATTAGTACGTGTGTAGAAGACTGTGCCAAAGAAACAAATCCGCGTGTTTCCCAACCGGAAACCCTGGATGAACTGGGGTATCCACTGCTTGCTGAAGTCTAGGTCTGAGGCGTTCAAGTCAGGCGACCCTGACCTACACAAGAAAGCCAGATATGATCTAAAGAAACCCATCAAAGATGCCAAAAGACCTACTGGACCAAGCTCAAGACCCAGGCTAGCCACACGGACCCCCGCCGTCTATGGCAAGGTCTGCAAGACATAACGGGCTACAAGATGAAGGCATGTAAAATCAACGGCTCCAATGCACCCATGATGAGCTCAATGCAGTCTATGCACGCTTTGAGCAAGAGGTCAGCGAGCGCGATCCCTCCACCCCAGAAGCCTCAGATGAACTTCTATCTGACATCACCATTGCAGACGTCAGAGCAGCCTTCTCGAAGGTCAACCCATGGAAAGCCACTGGCCCGGATGGGGTACCCAGACGAGCACTCAGGTCTTGCGCGGATCAGCTGGCCGGGGTATTCGCAGACATCTTCAACATCTCTTTACAACAATCTGAGGTCCCTATCTGCTTCAAGAAGACGACCATCATCCCTGTACCAAAAAAAAAAGCCAAGCAGCGTGCCTTAATGACTATCGTCCAGTGGCTCTGACATCCATCATCATGAAGTGCTTCGAAAGGTTAGTCATGGCACGAATCAGCTCCAGCCTCCTGGATTGCCTTGATCCACTACAGTTCGCCTACCGCTGCAACAGGTCTACAACAGATGCCATCTCCATGGCCCTGCACTCTACCCTGGAACACCTAGATAACAAAGACACCTATGTCAGACTCCTATTTATTGACTACAGCTCAGCCTTCAACACCATCATTCCTACAAAACTCATCTCCAAACTCTGTGGCCTTGGCCTCGGCTCCTCCCTTTGCGTCTGGATCCTGAACTTTCTAACCCACAGGCCACAATCAGTAAGGATAGGCAACGACACCTCCTCCACGATCATCCTCAACACCGGTGCCCCACAAGGCTGTGTCCTCGGCTCCCTACTATACTCCTTATACTCCTATGACTGTGTAGCCAAATTCCCCTCCAACTCGATTTTCAAATTTGCTGATGGCACCACCGTAGTGGGTCGGATTTCAAACACTGACGAGACAGAGTTCAGGAATGAGATCGAGAACCTGGTGAACTGGTGCGACGACAATAATCTCTCCCTCAATGTCAACAAAATGAAGTGGAGATGCCGGCGTTGGACTGGGGTGAGCACAGTACGAAGTCTTACAACACCAGGTTAAAGTCCAACAGGTTTGTTTCGATGTCACTAGCTTTCGGAGCGCTGCTCCTTCCTCAGGTGAATGAAGAGGTCTGTTCCAGAAACACATATATAGACAAATTCAAAGATGCCAAACAATGCTAGGAATGCGAGCATTAGCAGGTGATTAAATCTTTACAGATCCAGAGATGGGGTAACCCCAGGTTAAAGAGGTGTGAATTGTGTCAAGCCAGGACAGTTGGTAGGATTTCGCAGGCCAGATGGTGGGGGATGAATGTAATGTGACATGAATCCCAGGTCCCGGTTGAGGCCGCACTCATGTGTGCGGAACTTGGCTATAAGTTTCTGCTCGGCGATTCTGCGTTGTCGCGGGTCCTGAAGGCCGCCTTGGAGAACGGAGATTGTCATCAACTTCAGGAAGCATAGTGGAGAACATGCCCCTGTCTACATCAATGGGAACATAAGAACATAACATAAGAACATAACATAAGAACTAGGAGCAGGAGTAGGCCATCTGGCCCCTCGAGCCTGCTCCGTCATTCAATGAGATCATGGCTGATCTTTTGTGGACTCAGCTCCACTTTCCGGCCCGAACACCATAACCCTTAATCCCTTTATTCTTCAAAAAACTATCTGTCTTTATCTTAAAAACATTTAATGAAGGAGCCTCTACTGCTTCACTGGGCAAGGAATTCCATAGATTCACAACCCTTTGGGTGAAGAAGTTCCTCCTAAACTCAGTCCTAAATCTACTTCCCCTTATTTTGAGGCTATGCCCCCTAGTTCTGCTTTCACCCGCCAGTGGAAACAACCTGCCCGCATCTATCCTATCGATTCCCTTCATAAATTTATATGTTTCTATAAGATCCCCCTCAACAAAGTAGACAGGGTCGAGAGCTTCAAGTTTTTAGATGTACAGATCACCAAGAACCTGTCCTGGTCTCCCCATGCCGACACGATAGTTAAGAAAGCCCACCAACGACTCTCCTTTCTCAGAAGACTAAGACTACGGATATTTGGCATGTCAGCTATGACTCTCTCCAACTTCTACAGATGCACCATAGAAAGCATTCTTTCTGCTCTGCCCAAGACCGCAGAAAACTACAAAAGGTCGTGAATGTATCCCAATCCATCATGCAAACCAGCCTCCCACCCATTGACACTCTCAATAATTCCCGTTTCTTCGGAAAGGCAGCCAGCATAATTCAGGACCCCATGCACCCCGGACATGCTCTCTTCCACCTTCTTCCATCAGGAAAAAGATGCCAAAGTTTGAGGTCACGTACCAACCGACTCGAGAACAGCTTCTTCCCTGCTGCCATTAGACTTTTGAAGACCTACCTCTATTAAGTTGATCTTTTCTCTCCACCTTGGCTATGACTGTAACATTATATTCTGCAGTCTCTCCTTCCTTCCCTATGTACGGTATGCATTGTTTGTACAGCATTCAAGAAACAATACTTTTCACTGTATACTAATACATGTGACAATAAATCAAATCAAAATCAAAAAATCCCCTCAGCCTCAGTCTATTTCTCTCCTTTCTCCCCCACCCATCCTCCTTGCTCTTCCAACTTTGTTTATTACCTCAGACTGTTTGCTTTCATAATTCAGTTTGTTGCCTCTTTAACAAATACACATTAAATTTTCTCGTGTGCACTCCCTCTCCCACGCACTCTCACTTGTGGGCTCTTCCTTTATGCGCACTTGATACACAGCCTCCTTAAAATTTCAGTCTGTTAAATCAAACGTAAATCCGTTGAAATTTTAACTATTTCTCAAATAATTGTGCTGCACAACTGGGCAGTTATTTGTTCAATACTCCTGATTGCATCCAGAGTAATGAATGCACTTTACATCTCAGATGTCCTGACCCAAATATACCTACAATATAGCAGATCCAACCAACTATATTAAATTCAAATGGCTTTTTGTAGATCAGCTGAGTCGATCCAAATGAAAACATCATAAAAGGCATTAAAACACACCAAATAATGATTATTTCTTTTAAGTCTACTTTTATTTAGCCCCCTTTTGGCTATTAAAGGTGTTTCAACTCCAGAGGGGAAAAAATGATGCAAGGAAATTTTTAATTGATATGCATTGGTAAATGTCACCCAGTTAGTAAATTGTGCAATTACAAAGTGATGTCTTTTTAAAATTAATTTTTTTTCTAATTAAGGGACAATTTAGCATGGCCAATCCACCTACCCTGCATGTCTTTGGGTTGTGGGGGTGAGACCAACACAGACATGGGGAGAATGTGCAAACTCCGCACAGACAGTGACCCAGGGCCGGGATTGAACCCGGGCCCTCAGCGCCGTGAGGCAGCAGTGCTACAAGATGATGTCTTTATGTAAATAAAGCCCATTATAAATCTCTGCATAGAAATGTTAAATGTGGACCTAGGAATTCATAATGCACAGTGGTTAGCACTGTTGCTTCATAGCGCCAGGCATCCAGGTTCGGTTCCCGTCTTGGGCCACTGTCTGTGCGGAATCTGCATGTTCTCCCCGTGTCTGTGTGGGTTTCCTCCCGGTGCTCTGGCATCCTCCCACAAGTCCCGAAAGACATGCTTGTTAGGTGATTTAGACATTCTGAATTTTCCCTCAGTGTACCCAAACAAGCGCCGGAGTGTGGCGACTAGGGGATTTACACAGTAACTTCACTGCGGTGTAGTGTAAGCCTACTTGTGACACTAATAAAGATGATTATTATTAATGTAAAACGGCAAACACTGGTTCCCTCACTGAGGATTGTGGATTGACATTTTGTTTTACAGGATATAGAATATATGTAGCTTCCGCAAGGCGTGATACAGTTATCCAAGAATTTTATATGTTAGAAATAAAATTTGGATGGTAGCTGTATGGCCACTACATTATTCTAACGTTGAATATACAACTTGAGAGGATCAATGTTAGCCCTACAAAAATGTGAAAAATGCTAAAATGCATCCAAGAGCAAATAAATTCAACTTGGTGCTGTTTACCTTTTCCAATCCTTTCCAGATGTGATGCCTTGCGTTGGAAAGGTTTTTTGTGGGGTGGCACGGTAGCGCAGTGGTTAGCACTGCTGCCTCACGGCGCCGAGGTGCCAGGTTCCATCCAGGCCCTGGGTCACTGTCCATGTGGAGTTTGCACATTCTCCCCGTGTCTGCGTGGGTCTCGCCCCCACAACCCAAAGATGTGCAAGGTAGGTGGATTGGCCACGCTAAATTGCCCCTTAATTGTTTAAAAAAAAAAAAAGAATTGGATATTCTTTTTGTTTTAAAAAAAGGAACGGTTTTCTGTGGCTATTGGGAAACATAATTTTGAAGACCAATTCACGTTTAGAAATGTTCTAATTGTTTGGTTACTGTCATACTTGGGGTTAAATTTTCATTTTTCTTGAAGATGCTGCAGCCCATCTATCTAACATCATAATGTCAGGCTTTGAAATTAGTAACTCTTAATTTAAAATTTGAGGTTGCTGAATGAATATAGAATAACATTTTTGAGCCATTGCTTTCTGTTAATTGCAGGCAATCTCGGCGCCCCTAAAAGAGAGATTATTTTTCCAACGTATAAGTGTTTGTAATTAAGATCAGTCAAACATTTCCTTGCTGGTGATGTACAATTATGTGAAGTCTTTTGTGCTTGTGTGCAGTCACTTGTGGCAACATGCTATGCAGCAAGCATACCTGCCAATCAAAGTAAATTAATCTAGGGAATTGAATTTAGATGCACACAAAGGTGAGAGAGTGGAGACAACTTTTGAGTTGGTATGAAAAATTGTGAGATTTGATTATCATTGCTATTCAACTTCAATGATGCAGGCAAACATCGCTTTTTAATGTGATTGAGCTTAACTGTAAGTACAAGATCTTTTACAGCATATATTTTCTGGGACGGTCAAGTTTTGGTACTATTTGAAATCCTCAAATAGAGATTGAAGGAAAGCTTGGGAGCTAGGTTATTGTGCAGGAAGGAACTTTCACTGGGAAATGTTATCCCTTCCTCTGAAGGCAGAGAAAGGAAGCTGGAGGCTTTGACTTTGCAGTTGATTGGCAGATGGCATCTCAGTGCGGAAGGGTTGGTTGAATTTTACCCTGTTGAGACTGAATCCTCTGATTCAAGGACTAACACCGAGCAGTTGTGTGTGTGTAGATTACTGTTGAATATGACGACTGGAGAAGGTAAGACTAAAATTCATAACTTTAAAGTCAAATGCACAATTTACCAGCAGTAATTGATGTGGTGAAGTTCAGTATTCGGAAGAATCGAAAGACATGCCAGTTACAGTATAGCATCGAGAAACTTGTAAGTAAACAAATGTAAGCATTCGTTGAATTCGTGCTATGGATGTTCTGCATTTACAGTTAGCAGGAGAAAAGATTTATCCATGAGTTACTATTTCTGCATTGGAGACTGTTGGGAGATGGATTTTAAAATCCTATTTTTCATAACAGATCTGACCCAGTTAACAAATCTTTCAAAAAGCAAATGCCGTTTGCACATTCTCCCCTTGTTTGCGTGGGTTTCGCCCCCACAACCCAAAGGCAGGCTAGGTGGATTGGCCATGTTAAATTGCCCCTTAATTGGAAAAAATGAATTGAGTACTCTAAATTTATTTAAAAAAAGCAAATGCCAGGATTTGAGTTGGACATTTCCTCTTGCATATTGATTGTGATAAATATTGACTTGTAATAAATTTGGTCTGCAGGTATTTTTTAGAGTAGTATTCTTGCATGCATTGGTGTGTAACACTGTTGTTGATCCCTTTTGACTTCAGAAGATTTCCATCACAATGACCAGTGAACTTTACTAAATTCCATGTATTGTCTGTCTGCAGGAAAAAGGAAATATTTCCAGATTGTAAATTTACTTGTTTTTTTTAGTGAGACTTTATAGGATAAACTCTATTGGATGATGATCCACTTCCTTAACTATTGATCCTCAACAATCTGAATAAACTCCATTCTCGGTTCCTTGTAGAGTGCAGGGCATATTTTAGTCATGTGTGGAATCTTTCATCTTGTGCGTTTAATGGAATTTGCTTTGTTTACTTATTAGGATATCTTCTATACTATCTTATTGCCTGTTACTATCTTATTTCCCTTTACCTGCCAGATTACCTTCAAAATTGCTGTAGTTGAGATTGGGTGTAAAGTGGGAGTAGTATTACAAACTTGTTCCGCAGTGAAGTTTTCAAATAGCCACTTTGTACTGGTTCTGTAATGGCTGTGCTCCCAGCATGTTGCCAGTATGTAATTTATTAGTTCAATTTGTGATTAATATGAAATGATATATTGTAAAAAAAAAGGTTTAGGATCCATGTTTATAAAAGATACGTTTTTTTGCTATTTTTGTTTCTCTTCGAATACAAGTGTTGCATGTTGGTTTTAGTAAATAAAACATGTTACTGCGTACCAGCTGCAAAACAAAAATCTCCATATCATTGGTTTCACTTATGTTGGGAAGAAGAGCTTATTGAAAAGTTAGAATTGGGTTAAAATTGAGACCGTTTGCTGCTTGCCTGCCTATCACTTACAATTGTGACCTCACCATCTGGGAGAGTTGGGGTCAGCAACCTTAATGTACTTATTGAACTGACATTTAATATAGCAGCAGCAAGCAGAGATTTGACTTTCTGCTGCCTGCGAAATTACCATCTGCTTTATTTATTGATGTGTGAGAGCAGTACTGTTTGCCTGACTATAACGTCCTTCACACCTCTAATATATATGGCTTCTGTACCTACTCTTATCTCTGGTGTATCCTTGGCCATCTCCTATTTCCTGTCTACATGGTGCTCCGTAACCACGCCATCTGAAAGCACTGCATTACTTTTCATGTGTAAGCTGATGTCACCCAGCTCTATCTCATCGACACCTCGCTTGACTCCTCCACTGCTGCTAAATTATTTAATTACTTATCTGAAGTCCAGTACTGGATTAACAAAATTAATTATTGGGAACACTGAAGCCATTATTTTCAGACTACTCTCTAAATTACATTTTCTAGCTACCAACTCCAACCCTCTTGCAGAATCCCTACAGCAGAAGGAGGCCATTTGGCTTATAGAATCTTCACCGGCTCTTTGAAAGAGAATTCTACATAGCCTCACTCCCTTGCCATATCCCCATAACCTTGCACATTCTTTTCAGATAGCAATCCCATTCCCTTTGATTACATTGATGTAACCTGCCTCCACTGTCCTCTTGAAGTTTGTTCCAAACTCCGACCACCCACTGGGTGAAAATGTTTTTCCTTACATCACTTGGTACTTTTTTGCCAAATAATTATCTGTGCCCTCTAGTTCTTGATGCTTCCTTGATAATAATAATCTTTATTGCCACAAGCAGGCTTACATTAACACTGCAACAAAGTTACTGTAAAAAGGCCCTAGTTGCCACATTTCAGCTGTGAGTCTGATTCATATTCTGTGTGACTGATTATAAAGATTGTAATACCCAAATAAAACAGAGTTACAGTAGAGTGTGTGTTCATGTGGAAGTCTTTCAAGCGACAGTTGATTCGGATTCAGGAAAGTCACGTTCCTGAGAGGGAACAAAGTATGGGAAGTTTAGGTGAGTGATGAAGGAGCTGTGCTCCGAAAGCTAGTGATTCCAAACAAACCTGTTGGACTTTAACCTGGTGTAAGACGTCTTACTGTGCTCACCCCAGTCTAACACCAGCATCTCCACATCATACTTAAAATAGATAAGGTACCAGGACCAGATGAGGTGCATCCGAGAGTACGGAGGAAAGTAAGAGCGCAAATTGTAGATTATCTAGTGATAATCTCCCAGTCTTCCTTAGACACAACCGTGATGCCAGAGGTCTGGAGAAATACGAATGTTACATCTTTGTTCAATAAGAGATGCAAAGCTAAAGCTGGCAATTACAGACCAGTCAGTTTGTCTTCAATGATCGGGAAACCTCTGGAACTAGGGTCAAAATCAATAGTCACTTAGACAAGCGCAGGATAATTAAGGAAAGCCAGCATGGACTAATTACGGTAAAAATCACATTTAACTCTCTTGTATTTTTTGAGGGGATAACGAGGAAGATTGACAAGAGCAACATTGTTGATGTGGTGCATATGGATTTTCATAAGACATTTGATACTGTGCCACATGTGAGCAAAATTCTAGCTAATGGAATAAAAAAGAACTTAAGCACTTGGATAAGAAATTGGGCGAGTGACAAGAATCCGAGTGCTCTGTTTGCTAAATGCCGAGTACAAAATGATTGCTTTTCAGATTGGAGGAAGGGTTGTAGTGGAGATCCCCAGGGGTCAGTGTAGGGACCCTTGCTCTCCGCAATACAGAACAAACCTTGGCAATAGATCCGCAGAGACACTGTGCACAACGAGCAGTTTTGCAGCGCACTCCAGTCCTCACTTGTTCTCAGTTTTGCACTAATAGATCAAACTTTCTTCGCCCTCTTAAGCAATCATTGCTTTGCAAGGCAGCCCGAGAACTCTCTCTCTCTGGTGAAAACGTTGACCAGCTTATAAGATTTCTACCAGTCAATCAAAAAAAAAACCCAGAATACCTGAAATCTTGCTTTCTTTTTTAAAATGACAGCTGTAGCGAGGGATTTCAACAAATCTGAGCTTACCTAGAAACAATTTAAAAAGAAAAAATTACCGCCAAACAATCCATGAACAGCTCTACCTACTGTTCCAGTTTGCCGGCCCTTCATCCTCTTTGTCTCTCCCGCTCTCTATAGCGTCCTCTTGTTTAAGCAAAAACAGGTAATCAAGTTGGAACAGAGAGGTAGGGCTTTGTGTTTCTCCAGGGAAAGGCGACAAGCAAGTTAGTTTCAGGAGGGAACACTTTGAGCCAATTGGCAGCAAATTGAAACTGGTAGACAGACTGGAGCTCAGGCCAGACATCCTGTGTCTATAAGAATAATCTTTATTCGTGTTACAAGTAGGCTTACATTAACACTGCAATGAAGTTATCGTGAAAATCCCCTACTCGCCACACTCCGGCGCCTGTTCAGGTACGCTGAGGGAGAATTCGGAATGTCCAACTCCCCTCACAAACACGTCTTTTGGGACTTGTGGGAGGAAACCGGAGCACCCGGAAGAAACCCACACAGACAGCGAGAATGTGCAGTCTCTGCACAGACAGTGACCCAAGCAGGGAATCGAACCTGGGTCTCTGGCGCTGTGAAGCAACAGTGCTAACCACTGTGCTACCGTGCCGCCCAAAGTTTCTGTTCCAGTGGAAGTAACTGTTCTTCCATATCCACAACATCAAATTCTGACGAGGCCTGTTTGAGATTTCATACTTTACTACAATAGAATGCATGGGCGAGATACAGAGAATGGACACTTCTACGTTGTCACCATCAAACATTCCCAGCAGTTACCGTAACTGTCAGGAGAGTATTGACATCATTTGGGGTGGTGTTTGATATAATTTGGGGTGGGCTACCGACAGCGGGGCATGACTTAGGGATCCCTGCAAAGAGGGAGAGGGCAGGGCCCCAAAAGTATAAGTCTGCCTCTGCATGCAAAGTTGATCTCTATTTTCTTGAGTCACATATTCATAGAATGGTCTTTGTCTTTCGTGCTAACGCGGTCAATACTGTAATTGAGAAATCACAAAGTTCCATCTCGTAATAATACATATCTATGCTGACTTAAATGGTCCTGCAGGCAGCCAATATAGTTTCCAGCCAGGGCCCTATTTGGTAATTCCTGTTTCCAGCCGATGTTGTCTCCCCTCTGTCAGGACCACACACCTTAGCAATCCCTTCTGAAAATCTAAATAAAGTACATCCACTGGTTCCCCTTTAATTACAGCACAAGCTACTACTTCAATAAGTTGCTTAAAAATGATGTGGAGATGCCAGCGTTGGACTTGGGTGGGCACAGTAAGAAGCCTGACAACACCAGGTTAAAGTCCAACAGGCTTGTTTCGAATCATTAGCTTTCAGAGCGCAGCTCCTTTGTCAGGTGAATGAAGCGGTGGGTTCCAGAAACACACACATAGACAAAGTCAATGATGCAACACGATACTTTGAATGCCAGTCTTTGCAGGTAATTAAGCCTTTACAGGACCAGACGGAGCGATTGGAGAGAGGGATAATCACAAGTTAAAGAGTTGGCTCAAGCCAGAACAGTTGGTAGGATTCTGCAAGCCCAGGCCTGATGGTGGGGGGTGAATGTAATGCGACGTGAATCCAAGGTCCCGGTTGAGGCCGTACTCATGTGTGCGGATCTTGGGTATCAGTTTCTGCTCAGCGATTCTGCGTTGTCACGCGTCCTGAAGGCCGCCTTGAAGATCGCTTACCCGAAGAGCAGAGGCTGAATGCCCTTGACTGCTGAAATGTTCCCTGACTGGAAGGGAACATACCTGCCTGGTGATTGTCGCGCAATGTCCGTTCATCCGTTGATACAGCGTCTGCATGGTCTCGCCAATGTACCACGCCTCGGGACATCCTTTACTGCAGCGTATGAGGTAGATGACATTGGCAGAGTCGCACGAGTATGTACCGCATACCTGGTGGGTGGTGTTCTCACGTGTAATGGTGGTACCCATGTTGATGACCTGGCACGTCTTGCAGAGGCTGCCATGGCAGGGTTGTGTGGTGCCGTGGTCGCTGTTCTCCTGAAGGTTGGGTAGTTTGCTGCAAACAATGGTCTGTTTGAGGTTGCGCGGTTGTTTGAAGGCAAGTAGTGGGGGTGTGGGGATGGCCTTTGTAAGATGTTCGTCTTCATCGATGACGTGTTGAAGGCTGCGAAGATGATGTCGTAGTTTCTCCGCTCCAGGGAAGTACTGGACGACGAAAGTTAATCTGTCGGTTGTGTCCCGTGTTTGTCGTCTGAGGAGGTTGGTGTGGTTTTTTGCCGTGGCGGGTTGGAACTGTTGATCGATGTGTCGAGCACCATATCCCGTTCGTACGAGGGCATCTTTCAGCGTCTGTAGATGTCCGTTACGTTCCTCCTCATCTGAGCAGATCCTGCGTATACGGAGGGCTTGTCCATCGTGGATGGCTTCTTTAATGTGTTTAGGGTGGAAGCTGGAGAAGTGGAGCATTGTGAGGTTATCCCTCAGCTTGCGGTAAAGCAAAATGCTGACGTGACCATCCTTGATGAAGGTGAGTGTGCCCAAGAATGCAACCTATTCTGGAGAGTAGTCCATGGTGAGTCTGATGGTGGGATGGAATTTATTGATGTCATCGTGTAGTCCTTTTAGTGATTCTTCACCGTGGGTCCAAAGGAAAATAATGTAATTGATGAATCTGGTGTATAAGATCGGTTGAAGGTCCTGTGCGGTGGTCCTGTGCGGTGAGGAGTTCTTGTTCAAACTTGTGCATAAAGATGTAGGCGTATTGAAGTGCGAATTTGGTCCCCATGGCTGTTCCGTGTGTCTGGATGAAGAACTTGTTGTCGAAGGTGAAGACGTTGTGATCCAGGATGAAGCGGATGAGTAGTAGAATTACATCTGGTGATTGGCGGTTGTCGATGTTGAGTACTGAGGCTGTTGCAGCAATGCCGTCGTCATGGGGCATGCTGGTATAGCGTGTCGAGACGTCCATTGTGACGAGTGTCATGTGAGAGTACCTTTAAGAAATGGATGTTTATTAAATAGCTGTAGTGGATGTACCTTAAGGGCAGCACGGTAGCACAAGTGGATAGCATTGTGGCTTCACAGCGCCAGAGTCCCAGGTTCGATTCCCCGCTGGGTCACTGTCTGTGCGGAGTCTGCACGTTCTCCCTGTGTCTGCATGGGTTTCCTCAGGGTGCTCCGGTTTCCTCCCACAGTCCAAAGACATGCAGGTTAGGTGGATTGGCCATGATACATTGCCCTTAGTGACCAAAAAGGTTAGGAGGGGTTATTGGGTTACGGGGATAGGTTGGAAGTGAGGGCTTAAGTGGGTTGGTGCAGACTCGATGGTCCGAATGGCCCCCTTCTGCACTGTATGTTCTATGTTAAATGGGTGTTTATCAAATAGCGGCAGTGATGTCAGTGTGTGGGTGGAGCTGAGCTGTGACTCTGCTTTTATGCTGATATAGCGTGCTTTCGCTTTGAGCAAAAAGCTGGTGTGTGTCTGTGTTTTAGTTTCTTCTTCAGAGTGGGAAGCTGCAGTGAAAGCAAGCAAATGTGTATGGATATCTCTACAAGCTGAAGAATGTTCATTTGGGTGATTTCAAAGTAATACCTGTTTCAGTAGATAATTTAAACCTGCTGTCTTTCTGTAAAAAGGGTCTTTTGGACTTATGGATGTTGTTAGGAAAGTTATGAAGGGTTACTTATAGAATATTGTATCTGCGGGGATTATTGGTGGTGTTAGTTGTTACAATGTTTACTGTGTGTTTATAAAGTGTTAACTGGATTCATAAGTAAACATGGTTTTGTTTTAAAAGCACTTTAGATCTCTGTTGCATCATGCCAATAAAGTAGGCCCTTGTGCTTCCCATAACCACAATCTATTAAAAGTCGTGGGTCAGGTGAACTCCATGATACACTTTGGAGTTTTCTAAACCCTGGCCCATAACAAATTGAGGGCTCGAGGGGGGGGGGATAAAGGTCTATCTATTGGATTGGCTTTGTGAAAGACAGTGAGGGGTGAGCATATTGTGGTTGCTTTCCAGATGTGGTATTCCAGTTTAAGTAGGGAGTGTGTTGTGGACAATGGCTCTTTTAGAAGCTCTGAAGTTTTTGAGTGTGGAGAAGGACACACTCAGTACCTTATGAACAGAGACTAAAAACAGGCTGAACTCCATGATATACTTTGGAGTTTTCTAAACCGTGGCCCATAACAAATTTGTCCATTGTGACGAGGAATGTTCCTGGTTCAACTGGTCCATGGGTGCTGAGTTTTTGTAAGAAGTCCGTCATATCATGACAGATGCTGGGTGTTCCTTGTACAATGGGTTTCAAGATGCCCTCTATGTAGCCAGAGAGGTTCTCGCACAGGGTCCCATTGCCTGATACGATAGGGCAGCCCGGTGTGTTAGCCTTGTGTATTTTCAGGAGGCAGTAAAGATCTCCAATGTGGAGAATACGTGGGATGAGAGCACATTGGGTGCTCTGAAGGTCTGGATCCAAGGTCTTGATCAGTCTATTGAGTTGGCAGGTACACTTCTTTGCAATAATCCGTTCTGTTCAATATGACGGTGGCGTCTCCTTTGCTGGTTTAATGACGATGTTGCAGTTGATCTTGAGCGCACTCCGTCTGGACCTGTAAAGACTTAATTACCTGCAAAGACTCATTCAAAGTATTGTGTTGCATCAGTGACTTTGTCTATATATGTGTTTCTGGAACACACCTCTTCATTCACCCGAGGAAGGAGCTGCGCTCCAAAAGCTAGTGATTCGAAACAAACCTGTTGGACTTTAACCTGGTGTTATCAGACTTGTTGCATTGCTTAAAAATGATATGCCTTTCAGAAAACCATGTTCTCTGCCTCATTGCCTAACTGCCGCTTCTAACATTTCCCCTGTGACAGATGGTTAGAAACACACCATTAGTTGTTCTCAGCTGCTTTGTGAAGTAGTTAAGTAATTAGTCTTTAAAAACAATTTTTTTTTCTTCGAGTACCCAATTTTTTTCCACGGGGCAATTTAGCGTGGCCAATTCACCTACGCTGTGCATCATTTTGGGTTGTGGGGGTGAGACCCACACAGACATGGGGAGAATGTGCAAACTCCACAGGGACGGGATCGAACCCGGGTCCTCGGCGCCATGAGGCAACAGTGTTAACCACTGTGCCGCCCTATGTAGTTAGTCTTAAGGTAATTTCCTTTTGGTCTGGGTATTAAATATTCCCTCATATGCGCTAAGGTTTTTCAAAGCCACCAAATAGGTCTATTGATGACATTTTGGTTTGATAATGCAAACTGTTGAAGAATGCAGAGCGAACATGTCAAATATTGGTCTTGAAATAAAGATCTACCTTTACTTTGAATCACTCCAAATATCCCATATACCTAAGCACAATTTGCAGAGATTTCTTAATGGAATTTGGAAATAAACTAAATTCCAAGGAACCATTGTTTCAAATGTGTTTTTAAGTAAGATAACAATTCCATGCACTTAAAAGTTGTTATAGAACCTTTTTTATTTTTCTCAGTTGTTGAGAAACTCAACTACATACTTTTAGCATGTTGGTTGGGAATTCTTGTACTCGCCGAACCTCAGGCCTCCTGAGCATGTGCTGGCAGGAGAAAAGGCTGCATATGCACAGTTTGTTTTTTCGTGCTCTTCAGGCTGGGGACCTGCCCTGTCGACCTGCACAGAAGATAAACCGAACGGTGCAAAATGGCAGGTCAAGTTGACAGGTCATCCCAGATAAGGCCCAAAGCCAGGGCACAGAGGTAGGTCCCTCGGCTCCAAATTTAAGAGAGAGCTGCAAGGATAGACTTTGAGTGATATGGGCATGTGAAGTCTTGATCCGAGAAGGAAGCTGAGATTTGGTGACTCATGCTGTGGGATTTTGGGTGAAGCTGTCCTTTTGGACCAGTGGTGTTCTGTTTGACACAGCTGAAGATCTGAGATTGTGCTTGCAAAGCGAAGCTTGAGTTTACTCTGACAATCGGGGGGGGGGGGGGGAAGAAATCTCAGAAGGCAAGATTGAAATCTTGTGGGGTGGGTTATTGTTGAAGACTTCTGACTGGGGGAGACTTGTGAAGAGGATTCCGAGATCCTGATGAGAAAAACAAAGTTTCAGTGAGATTAGTTGGCTCAAAATGTGACCAATGCCTGGGTGAGTTATTGAGAAATGCATTGAATTTGTTTTGGTTGCGACAGTCATTTTTAGTGTCGTGTGTTGTGTACGACCAGTTTGTCTGTTAGTTTGCATGTACTGCAAACGTATCTGGAATATTAAGTCCTGAACTTGTATGGTAAAATCTATTTTTTTTTTTTTTTTTTGTTCGAAGCCTGTGGAATATTTTGGCTTCATTTCGTAACCGCCTTGACTCTCAAACTTTCTCTACTTTAGACAAAACGTTCTTGGTCCCTAACTGGCACTCTTCTCCTCCTCAGACAGGTAGAGGCACATTTTGAGAAGCTGTGGAGAGAGAGGAGTTTTGGAGAAAGCTGTGGAGAGAGAGAGGAGTTTTGGAGAAAGCTGTGGAGAGAGAGGGGAGTTTGGGAGAAAGCTGTGCAGAGAGGAGTTTGGAAGAAAGCTGTGGAGAGAGAGAGAGAAGTTTGGGAGAAAGCTGTGGAGAGAGGAGTTTTGGAGAAAGCTGTGGAGAGAGAGGAGTTTTGGAGAAAGCTGTGGAGAGAGAGGAGTTTTGGAGAAAGCTGTAGAGAGAGAGGAGTTTTGGAGAAAGCTGTGGTGAGAGAGGAGTTTGGGAGAAAGTTGTGGAGAGAGAGGAGTTTGGGAGAAAGTTGTGGAGAGAGAGGAGTTTGGGAGAAAGCTGGGGAGGGAGAGGAGTTAGGGAGAAAGCTGTGGAGAGAGAGAGAGGAGTTTGGGAGAAAGCTGTGGAGAGAGAGAGAGGAGTTTGGGAGAAAGCTGTGGAGAGAGGAGTTTTGGAGAAAGCTGTGGAGAGAGGAGTTTGGGAGAAAGCTGTGGAGAGAGAGAGGAGTTTGGGAGAAAGCTGCGGAGAGAGGAGTTTGGGAGAAAGCTGTGGAGAGAGAGGAGTTTGGGAGAAAGCTGTGGAGAGAGAGGAGTTTGGGAGAAAGCTGTGGAGAGAGGAGTTTTGGAGAAAGCTGTGGAGAGAGGAGTTTGGGAGAAAGCTGTGGAGAGAGGAGTTTTGGAGAAAGCTGTGGAGAGAGAGGAGTTTGGGAGAAAGCTGTGGAGAGAGAGGAGTTGGGAGAAAGCTGTGGAGAGAGGAGTTTGGGAGAAAGCTGTGGAGAGAGGAGTTTTGGAGAAAGCTGTGGAGAGAGAGGAGTTTGGGAGGAAGCTGTGGAGAGAGGAGTTTGGGAGAAAGTTGTGGAGAGAGAGGAGTTTGGGAGAAAGCTGGGGAGGGAGAGGAGTTAGGGAGAAAGCTGTGGAGAGAGAGAGAGGAGTTTGGGAGAAAGCTGTGGAGAGAGGAGTTTGGGAGAAAGCTGTGGAGAGAGGAGTTTTGGAGAAAGCTGTGGAGAGAGGAGTTTGGGAGAAAGCTGTGGAGAGAGAGAGGAGTTAGGGAGAAAGCTGTGGAGAGAGGAGTTTGGGAGAAAGCTGTGGAGAGAGGAGTTTGGGAGAAAGCTGTGGAGAGAGGAGTTTTGGAGAAAGCTGTGGAGAGAGGAGTTTGGGAGAAAGCTGTGGAGAGAGAGAGGAGTTTGGGAGAAAGCTGTGGAGAGAGGAGTTTGGGAGAAAGCTGTGGAGAGAGAGAGAGGAGTTTGGGAGAAAGCTGTGGAGAGAGGAGTTTGGGAGAAAGCTGTGGAGAGAGGAGTTTGGGAGAAAGCTGTGGAGAGAGGAGTTTGGGAGAAAGCTGTGGAGAGAGGAGTTTGGGAGAAAGCTGTGGAGAGAGGAGTTTGGGAGAAAGCTGTGGGGAGAGAGAGAGGAGTTTGGGAGAAAGCTGTGGAGAGAGAGCAGTTTGGGAGAAAGCTGTGGAGAGAGAGGAGTTAGGGAGAAAGCTGTGGAGAAAGAGGAGCTTGGGAGAAAGCTGTGGAGAGAGGAGTTTGGGGGAAAGCTGTGGAGAGAGAGGAGTTTGGGAGAAAGCTGTGGAGAGGGAGGAGTTTGGGAGAAAGCTGTGGAGAGAGAGGAGTTTGGGAGAAAGCTGTGGAGAGAGAGGAGTTTGGGAGAAAGTTGTGGAGAGAGGAGTTAGGGAGAAAGCTGTGGAGAGAGAGAGAGGAGTTTGGGAGAAAGCTGTGGAGAGAGAGGAGTTTGGGAGAAAGCTGTGGAGAGAGAGGAGTTTGGGAGAAAGCTGTGGAGAGAGAGGAGATTGGGAGAAAGCTGTGGAGAGAGAGAGGAGTTTGGGAGAAAGCTGTGGAGAGAGAGAGAGAGGAGTTTTGGAGAAAGCTGTGGAGAGGAATTTGGGGGAAAGCTGTGGAGAGAGAGGAGCCTGGGAGAAAGCTGTGGAGAGAGGAGTTTGGGAGAAATGCTTTTGGGAGTGAAGTCTGATCTGGCAATCCTTGTTTTGTTTGACCACAATTAAAAGCAGTTTTCTTTCCCAGTGGGAGAGAAGCAGAGCAACTTTATCTGAATCCCTGCAGTGCAGAAGGGGGCTATTCAGCCCACTGAGTCTGCATTGCGCCTACGAATGAGCACCCGACCCATGTCCACTCCCCCAGCCTGCACACTAAGGGGCAATTTTGCATGGCCAATCCATCTAACGCACACATCTTTGGACTGTGGGAGGAAACGAGTACCCAGAGGAAGTCCATGCAGACACTGGGAGAACGTACAAAATCCACACAGACAGTGACACAAGGCTGGAATTGAACTGGAGTCCCTGGTTCTGTGTGGCACACGGTGCTAACCACTGTGCCACCGAGCAGCCCCAAAGACAAGGTAGAGACTGAAACACCTCTGTCTCTGCTTCAGACTTTCAGCCAGAGCATGAGGGATTCTAACGCGAGCCAGAATCTGGTCTCTAACATAACTTTATGCCATGCTGGGTTAAGCTGGATTGAAATCTGCATGTTTTTTTGGTTGTTTAATGGGAAATTTAGTAGTAGTATTGGGTGTAAGCTGTCCTTTCCAGGTGTGAAGTTACAAAGGTTGGTACTGTGGTCGTAATAAAGATTTTTGCTTTAAAAGAACCAAGCCCTATTTTATCATGCAATCACTCCTGGAGGGAATAATTCTTCCGCACTGTCTTAAAATAATCTAAAAGTTTCGGTCCAGTATCGTAGCCACTGGCTGGGGATCATAACCGTAGTGGCTAGCATTTTTATGTTGTGTTTAATAAAGAAGTGATTTGATTCAAAGTTGAAGGCGTTGCCTATCAATCAGCTGGAGTGAGGGTCCTGGTCAACACCAGGTTCTGGCCAAGGACTACAATACAGTATATAATCTACAATGCAAAACTGATGTGGTATTGAACCATGTGATTTTGACGTACCTTTTATGAAGTGTGTTGATACTGATATCATAAATGGATCAAAGTAATATTATCTGTGTTGCTAACTATTCTCCAACTAGTGAGCATATTAGCAGAATAAAAGTGTGAACGATTAGTAGTGACTGCATGAAAGAAAAAATATACTTTTATTTTGACAGTTTTTGCGTTCCCTTTTGCTATCCTGGCCCCTGCTAAAGCAGTGTTCTTTGGCTACCAGATGCCCTTGGGTACTTTACCCAAATGGTCATTTTTGATGTATAGTCCTCTACTATGTGTGGGCTATTTGGCTGTGGTCCATCACAGCAAAGCCAATCCATGGATTCTGTACAGTGCAGAAGGAGGCCATTTGGTCCATTGGGTCAGCACCAATCCTCTGCAAGAGGACTCCACGTAGGCCCACTCCCCTATCTCTATAACCCCGCGCATTGATCATGGCCAATCCACCTAACCTGCATGTCTTTGGATCGTGGGAGGAAACTGGAGCACCCGGGGAAACCCATGCAAACACTAGGAGAATGTGCAGACTCCGCACAGACTGTCACCCAATGCCGGAATCAAATTTGGGTCTCTGATGCTGTGAGGCAGCAGTGCTCACCACTGTGCCAGTTATCGTGACAAGGTAGTAATCTAGCAACGTGTGAAATTTGTGCCAACTAAACAAAGTTGTGAAAGAAAAGATTCATGAAGGAACTATTCCAAAAATGATGAGAGAATAACATACATCGAAACTGGGGGGATTTTGATTGGCAACAAATTTACGCTGACATTACAATTCTCAGCATTAAGTAAAACCGACTGGAAAATGTTTGTAATATAGTTGCCTTTGAAAGGAAGCCAGGCTGACCATGATGAGCTGTTTTGCGTGCCCAGAACAGTAGAACCAGAGGACAAAAGGGCCTCTGTGTGATGGTAAATCCCAAATAATTTTGCTTAACGATATTTTTTATCGTGAGTGGCAAATTCTGAAGCATGCTCCATAGGCAGACACTGGAAGCAGATTGTTTCAATCAAATGCTAATTTATTTCAGAAATTGCGATACAGTAAATTGGTAATTTGATTCATGATCCATTGGTAAGTGTAGAATATGATTTATGACCATTGGTAAGTGTAGAATCTTGGGTGGAACTGGTGACTTTGGAATTTGGAACATAATATCAGAGGGACCTGGGTGTCCCAGTGCATGAGTCGCAAAAACTTGGTTTATAGGTGCAACAGGTGGTTAAGAAAGCGAATGTAGTTTTGTCCTTCATTGCTAGAGGGATGGAGTTTAAGACTAGGGAGGTTATATGCACGGTAGCATTGTGGATAGCACAATTGCTTCACAGCTCCAGGGTCCCAGGTTCGATTCCAGCTTGGGTCACTGTCTGTGCGGAGTCTGCACATCCTCCCCGTGTGTGCGTGGGTTTCCTCTGGGTGCTCCGGTTTCCTCCCACAGTCCGAAGATGTGCAGGTTAGGTGGATTGGCTATCATAAATTGCCCTTAGTGTCCAAAATTGCCCTTAGTGTTGGGTGGGGTTACTGGGTTATGGGGATAGGGTGGAGGTGTTGACTTGGATAGGGTGCTCTTTCCAAGAGCTGGTGCAGACTCGATGGGCTGAACGGCCTCCTTCTGCACTGTAAATTCTATGAAACTGTATACGGTGTTAGTGAGGCCACACCTGGAGTATTGTGTTCAGTTTTGGCCTCCTTACCTGAGAAAGGACGTACTGGCGCTGCAGGGTGTGTGGAGGAGGTTCACTAGGTTAATCCCAGAGCTGAAGGGGTTGGATTACGAGGAGAGGTTGAGTAGACTGGGACTGTACTCGTTGGAATTTAGAAGGATGCGGGGGGGGGGGGGGGGGGCGCCGGGGGCGGGGGGGGGGGGGGGGGGGCGCGGGGGGGCGGGGGGGGGGGGGGGGGGGATCTTATAGAAACATATAAAATTATGAAGGGAATAGAGAGGATAAATGAGCGCAGGCAGGTTGTTTCCACTGGTGGGTGAAAGCAGAACTAGGGGGCATAGCCTCAAAATAAGGGGAAGTAGATGTAGGACTGAATTTAGGAGGATTCTTCACCCAAAGGGTTGTGAATCTATGGAATTCCCTGCCCAGTGAAGCAGTTGATGGTCCTTCATTAAATGTTTTCAAGATAAAGATAGATAGTTTTTTTGAAGAATAGAGGGTTATGGTGTTAAGGCGGGAAAGTGGTGCTGAGTCCACAAAAGATCAGCCATGATCTCATTGAATGGCGGAGCAGGCTTGAAGGGCCAGATGGCCTACTCCTGCTCCTAGTTCTTCTGTTTTTATGTCTAAGAAATAAGAGGAGCAGGAGGCCATCTGGCCCCTCAAGCGTGGTCCGCTATTCAGTAACATCATGGTTGACCAGATTGTGGCCTTAACACCACTTTGCTGCCTGACCCCATAACCTTTACCCTCTTTGTCAATCAAAATCTGTCTAATTAAACCTTAAAAGCTTCCAAAAGCATTTCACCAGTGGGGATTTCCTTGTTTCATGTCTGGACCGGTTTTCGACAAGTTGATAGAAATTATGATTGGTCAATAATTTCTATGATTAGTCAGCAGCTCCATTATAGAATCATGTGACATCTAGATTTGTAGAAGACGAGCTGAATGGATCATAGTCTCTACCATTTATAAATTCCTATTTTGCTTTCCTTATTGCTGGATGAGGGTAGGATCATCCTAATTGATCCGCCAGTGGTGCCCATTTGCCTAAATTCACAGCAGAGCCATTGTAAAAGGTATGGGGCTTCTTATAGATCTGCAATTTTATTGTTCTGTGCATGGTTCCTTTCTATTCCATGCCCTGCTGTTGCCTCTGGACTCTACTGTTCTGGTGCTTGTAGCTTGTCCCCCGCCCACTCCACCCACTACCCTTTTGTAAACTTGAGCTCATCCAAAACTCTGCTGCTCATATTCTAAATCACATGCTGCTCATATTCTAATTCATGTGAAGTCCCTGTTTCTGTTTTCCCTCTGCTCCCAGTATGGCAATGTCTTGATTTTAAAATTCTCATTCTTGTCGTAAGATCTCTAAAAGTGCCCATTCATTTTTCCAATTAAGGGACAATTTAGCATGACCAATCCACCTACCCTGCACATCTTTGGGTTGTGGGGGCGAACCCCACGCAAACACGGCGAGAATGTGCAAATTCCACACGGCAGTGCCCCAGAGCCAAGATTGAACCTGGGATCTCAGCAGTGCTAACCACTGTGCCACCGTGCTGTCCTGTAAGGATCCTTCCTGTGGATTCCCTTCTGATCCCTTCCTTTACTTTTGCCGTTATCATTTTGATCCATAGATGACTAATGCACAAACATCTTTAAGTTGAGCGGAGGAAAAAAGAAATTAAAAAGTTACAAAACTGAACCCTGCTAGCCTTCGGACAGCAGAACCCTACGTTTTGGCACCTGAGAGATCAGTGGGACTTGATTTGGTGGTTGGCTGATGGCCAGTGAACTGGCTGAAAAGTGGTATTCTGCCTGTGTGGGGCCAGTTTAAGTGGGGGAGGGGGGAAACTTGTATTTGCTGCATAGTTAATTATAGTTATTGTTATTAATAAACTTAATTTTGTTTAAATTTACAAACCTGGTGACTGTTGTTTTTGGGCCGCTTAAGGGTCAAAGACTTTGTTTTTCTAAGAATTATTTATTAATTTCAATGTGTTGCGACTCCAGGTCAAGTGGTGCTGGAATTGACCGCGCACTCGCCCAAGGGGTTGTAACAACATGCCTTCAGGTGTCAAAAGCTCCAGAATTCCCTCCCTAAATACCTCCAGATGTCTTTCACCTCCCCTTTACGCGGTTTCTCAAACCTACCCCTTTAGCCAAGTTTGTGTCCAGCAGTTGTATTATTGCTCTGTGACTGCCAAATTCTGTTTGACAACACTCCTGTAAAGAAGTAGGGGCAGCACGGTAGCATTGTGGATAGCACAATTGCTTCACAGTTCCAGGGTCCCAGGTTCGATTCCGGCTTGGGTCACTGTCTGTGCGGAGTCTGCACATCCTCCCCGTGTGTGCGTGGGTTTCCTCCGGGTGTTCCGGTTTCCTCCCACAGTCCAAAGATGTGCAGGTTAGGTGGATTGGCCATGATAAATTGCCCTTAGTGTCCAAAATTGCCCTTAGTGCTGAATGGAGTTAGTGGGTTATGGGGATAGGGTGGAGGTGTTGACCTTGGGTAGGGTGCTCTTTCTAAGAGCCGGTGCAGACTCGATGGGCTGAATGGCCTCCTTCTGCACTGTAAATTCTATGATCATCTATGAATCTTGAAAGGTTGCACCACAGCAAAGGTGATATATGAATGCAAGTTGTTGATGAGCTACCATGAACCTGGGCAGTGTCATTGTGATGTTTGATACAAATTTGTTTTAAGCTAGTTTTCATCCCTGCATGAAGGAGATTGTGGACTCGTCACTTTATGGGAAATTTTCCTTTCTTTGTTTCAAGTTTTGACTTACATTCACTGGCTATATCTGTTTTCTGGCTCACATGCAGCCAGAATTAGACATAGAATTTACAGTGCAGAAGGAGGCCATTCTGCCCATCGAATCTGCACCAGCCCTTGGAAAGAGCACCCCACTTAAGCACACACCTCCACCCTATCCCCGTAACCCCACTTAACCTTTTTGGACACAAAGGGCAATTTATCATGGCCAATCCACATAACCTGTACACCTTTGGACTGTGGGAGGAAATCGGAGCACCCAGAGGAAACCCACGAGGGGAATGTGCCGACTCCGCACAGACAGTGACCCAAGCCGGGAATTGAACCTGGGACCCTGGAGCTGTGAAGCAACTGTGCTATCGTGCTGCCCCAACTAGAGCAAGATAAACTATTTGTAATAATCAGATATTAGTAACTGCCAGATTAAAGAGCAGAGATGGTACTCTGTGGACCACAAGGCAGTTCTCATATTATACTTGCTAATACGGCAAAATTTAAAAGGGCTGAACTAATCAGCATTGTATCTCAATAGCCAGAGGGCAAGTCTCAATAATTTAGGATCTCCACCTTCAACTTCAATTACGACAATATTGCAGCTGTACAGTAATTTTCCTAGCCCTGTGTGTTATTGTTCGCGCACGCAATGGAAAATGAACGTTTTGCATTTATTAAGTGCAATTTTAAGAGCTTGTGATTGTCTCCAAGATGACAAAGCTTAACACTTTTAAACAGTCATGTCGATATTAAAGTTCCTAGATAAGCGCTGCTCATCTTCATTCAAATATTAGCACCCGACTGAAATAACTACCAAAATTGTACTTTAAAATATTAAATTTGCCTTGTGTGCATTTTTCAATATCCAGAGGTGAGATAAATATTTTTTTTTTTTAAATAATATTTTATTGAAAATTTTTGGTCAACCAACACAGTACATTGTGCATCCTTTACACAACATTGTAACAATACAGATAATAATGACCTTTTTTAAATTTAAACAAAAACAACAACAAATAAATAAATATTAAATAACAAAAAATAAAAACTAGCCCTAATTGGCAACTGCCTTGTCTCAGGCCACACCCCCCCCCTCCCCCCCCCATCCCTCCCCCCCCCCCCCCCCCCCCCCCCCCAAAGTCCTGGGCCGCTGCTGCTGCCTTCTTTGTTCTCCCCTATCTATCTTTCCGCAAGATATTCGACGAACGGTTGCCACCGCCTAGTAAACCCTTGAGCCGACCCCCTTAGGACGAACTTAATCCGCGCTAACTTTATGAACCCCGCCATATCATTTATCCAGGTCTCCACCCCCGGGGGCTTGGCTTCTTTCCACATTAGCAATATTCTGCGCCGGGCTACTAGGGACGCAAAGGCCAAAACATCGGCCTCTTTCGCCTCCTGCACTCCCGGCTCTTGTGCAACCCCAAATATAGCCAACCCCCAGCTTGGTTCGACCCGGACTCCTACTACCTTCGAAAGCACCTTTGTCACCCCCATCCAAAACCCCTGTAGTGCCGGGCATGACCAAAACATATGGGTATGATTCGCTGGGCTTCTCGAGCACGTCGCACACCTATCCTCCACCCCAAAAAATTTACTGAGCCGTGTTCCAGTCATATGTGCCCTGTGTAATACCTTAAACTGAATCAGGCTTAGCCTGGCGCACGAGGACGACGAGTTTACCCTGTAGGGCATCTGCCCACATCCCCTCCTCAATCTCCTCCCCTAGCTCTTCTTCCCATTTCCCTTTTAGTTCGTCCATCATAGTCTCCCCTTCGTCTCTCATTTCCCTATATATATCCGACACCTTACCGTCCCCCACCCATTTCTTTGAGATGACTCTGTCCTGCACCTCTTGTGTTGGGAGCTGCGGGAATTCCCTCACCTGCTGCCTCGCAAAAGCCCTCAATTGCATGTACCTGAATGCATTCCCTTGGGGCAACCCATATTTCTCGGTCAGCGCTCCCAGACTCGCAAACTTCCCATCCACAAATAGATCTTTCAATTGCGTTATACCTGCTCTTTGCCACATTCCATATCCCCCATCCATTCCCCCGAGGTGAGATAAATATTAACTAACCGGAACCGGCATTCAAAGAAAACAACATTTCTTGTCTTCGGGAAGGTGTTTGATGGAATAAACACAGTATTGAAATTGGGTGAATTTCAATTGTCTTGGAATGAATATAGAAAACATGAGCAGGAGGAGGCCATTTGGTCCTTCGAGCTTACTTCGCCAGTCATAGAATCATAGAATCCCTATAGTGCAGAAGTAATGGCCTCAACTACTTCGGTGGTGCCGAATTCTACAGGCTCAGCACTCTCTCGGTGAAGAAATTTTTCCTCATCTCTGCCCTAAATGGTCTACCCACTATCCTCCGACTGTGACCTCTGGTTCTGGATACCCCCCACCATCAGCAACATCCTTCTTGCATCTACCCCGTCTTATTAAAAAATTCATTTTCAGGGATATGGGTGTCGCTGGTTAGGCCAGCATTTATTGCCCACCCCTAGTTGACCTTCAGAAGGTGGTGTTGAGTTGCCTTGAACACTGCAGTCATTGAGGTGTAAGTACACCCATTGTGCTGTTAGGGAGGTAGGTCCAGGATTTTGTGACAGTGAAGGAACGGCGATATATTTCCAAGTCAGGACAGTGAGTGACTTGGAGGGAAACCTCCAGGTGGTGGGGATCCCAGGTATCTGCTGCTCTTGTCCTTCTAGATGGTAGTGGTCGTGGTTTTGGAAGTTGCTGACTAAAGACCCTTGGTGAGTTACTGCAGTGCATCTTGTAGATGGTACACGCGGCTGCCATAGTGATGGAGAGTTTGAATGTTTGTGGAAGGGGGAGCTATCGAAGGGGTTGCTTTGTCCTGGAAGGTGTTGAGTGTCTTTACTGTTGTTGGAGCTGCACTCACCCAGGCAAGTGGGGAGTATTCCATTACATGCCTGACTTGTGCAGATGGTGGACAGGCTTGTGGGGGGGGGGGGGGGGGGGGGGTCCAGGAGTTGAGTTACTCGCCTTAGGATTCCTAGCCATTGACCTGCCCTGACACTCACAGTATTAATATGGCTAGTCCAGTTCAGTTTCTAATCAATGGTAACCCTCAGGATGTCGTTGTGGGGGATTTGGCGATGGTAATGCCATTGAATGTCAAGTGGTGATGGTTAAATCCTCTCTTGTAGAAGGTGTTGTGCGAATGTAACTTGCCACGTCAGTCCCAAGTCTGGATATTGTCTAGGTCTTGCTGCATTTGTACATGAACTTCTTCTTTATCTGAGGATTTGGGAATGGTGCTGAACATTGTGCAGTCACCCACAAACTTCCCCGCTTCTGACATTTTGATGGAAGGAAGGTCATTGATGAAGCAACTGAAGATCGTTTGGCCTAGGACTCTACCCTGCGGAACTCATACAGTGGTGCCCTGGAGATGAGATGATTGAACTCCAACCACCACAACCATTTTCCTTTGTGCCAGGTACGACTCCAACCAGCGGAGAGTTTCCCCCCTGTTTCCTATTGACTCGCTAAGGTTCCATGATGCTATACTCAGTCAAATGCAGCCTTGATGTCTAGTGATGTTAGAGTTTTATATGTTTTTTATGAGATCCTCCCCTCATTCTTCTGAACTGCAGCAAATAAAATTCTAATCGACTCGATCTTTCCTCATACATCAGTCCCTCCACCCCAGGAATCAGTCCGGTAAACCTTCACTGCACTCCCTCTGTAGCAAGAACATCCTTCCTCGGGTAAGGAGACCAAAAACTGCACACAATATTCTAGGTGTGGCCTCAGCATGACTCTGTATGATTGCAGCAAGACATCACTGCTATTTTATTCTAATCCTCTCTTTTTATGAAGGCCAAAATTTGCCTTCTTTACCGCATGCTGTCCTAATAATAATAATCTTTTATTGTCACAAGTATGAAGTTGCTGTGAAAAGCCCCTAGTCGCCACATTCTGGCGCCTGTTCGGGTAAGACGGTAGGGGAATTGAACCCGCGCTGCTGGCCTTTTTCTGCATTACAAACCAGCTGACTAGTCCACCGAGCTAAACCGGTGTACGAGAATATCCAGGTGTCATTGCACATTCTGCTCTCCTAATTTATGGCCATTCAGATAACAGTCTTCTCGTTTTTGTTACCAAAGTGGATAAACTCGCATTTAACCAAATCATATTGCACCTGCCATTCATTTGCCCACTCACTCAACTTGTGCAAATCACGCTAAATGATCTCTGCCTCCTCCCCACAGTGCATCCTCCCACCCTTGGTGTCATCTGCAAATTTGGGGATATTACATTTTGTTCCCTCCTCTAAATCATTAATGTATATGGTGAATAGCAAGGGTCCCAGTACCGATCCTTGTGGTACACCACTAGATACTGAATTCCAATTTGAAAAAGACCCGTTAATTCCTACTCTTTGTTTTCTGTCTGCCAACCAGTTTTCTATCCATCTCAATACACTACCCCTAATCCCATGCACTTTAATTTTACACGCTAATCTCTTATGCAGGATTTTGTCAAAAGCCTTCTGATAAACCTTCCAAATAATACCACCTCCACTGGCTCCTCCTCATCAACTCAACTAGTTACATGCTCAAAATATTCCAGTAGATTTGTCCAGCATGATTTTCCCCATCATAAATCAATGCTGTTTGGAGCTACAAGCATGTAATTCTTGCATCAGTTCCTATTCTGGGTAGACGATAAGGAAAAATCTTGAAAGATGGTTAATGAGACATTTAAAATTGGATGCCCTGCCAATTTTATGTCTACAAGAATTGGTCACCAATCTCATTAATTCTCCCATTGCTGTAATCGTCCCAAGATTATAGATTCATTTCCTGATTCATAATAGCAGTTTTTAACATACTATACAGTACTTAGTTGCAGTGTTTGGCTTTGTAACTGTCTGCCTGGGATGGTGCATGGTTTACAAATGCAAAATTCATTGCAATTTTTATTCTGACCTGACCATTTAATCACCAGACTACAAAAAACCTTCCAAGTTCAAGGCCATTTTCTTTCCTCCAAATAGCCTGCAACTTGCCAAAATAAATTATTTTCCATTCTACCTATTTTTAGTGTCCTCCTCATGAAATATATTAGAGAGTTGGACATGTTCCTTACTTTTTCCCCAAAATTTGGTTTCCAGTTTCTCTGCGGCAATAGAGTTTCTCTGAAAATTCGTAGGTTTCAATCCCAAGCACATTTTTTCTTTAAAAAAGCATAATTTCTTCTCCAGTATAGAGATCAAACTGCTTTAAATCATCTCAGTCATATATAAATGTCTTGGACAAGGGAAGAGAGTGTACTATTGCCAAGTTTGCTGATGACACAAAAAGGCAGATGGTGGGATGACACAGCCGACAGAGGGACACAAGGTGACTGGGCAAAGACTTTGCAGATGGAATATAATGTAGGAAAATGTGCACTTTGTTAGCATGAGTAAAGGACCTGAATATTATTTAAATCGAGAAACACTGAAGAATGCTGCAGCACAGAAGGCTTTGGGGGTCCTCGTGCATAAATCACAAAAAGCTAATGTGCAAGCTCAGCAGGTAATCAGGAAGGCAAATGGAATGTTGGCCTTTATTTCAAAGCAAAAGGAGTATAAAAATAGGGAAGTTTTGCTAAAAATATGCAAGGCACTAGTTAGGCACCTGGGATACTGTGAACAGTATTGGTTTTCTTTTCTAAGGAAATATATATTGGTGTTGGAGGCAGTCCAGAGAAGGTTCACTATATTGGCCTCTGGTATGGAGGGATTGTCATGAGGAAAAGTGGAGTATGTTCGGCCTGTACTCATTAAAGTTAGATGAATGACAAAGAGATCTTATTGATACATACAGGATTCTTGGGGGGTTGACAGGGTAGATGCTGAGAGGTTGTCTCTCCTTGTGGGAGAGTCTAGGACCAGCAGGCATAAGGTCAGAATAAGGGGTCGCCCATCTAAGACCAAGATGAGGGATTTCTTCTCTAAGGGTGGTGAATCTGTGGAATTCTTTACCGCAGAGGGCTATAGAGACTGGATTGTTAAGTATGTTCAAGGTTGAGATTGGCAGCCTTTTACTCATTAACGGAATCAAGGGGTACGGGGATAAGGCGGGAAAGTGGAGTTGAGGATTATCAGATCAGCCATGATCTTATTGATGGTGGAGCAGATGTGATGGGCCAAGTGGCCTGCTTCTGCTCCTCTGACTTAAGGTCTGTCTCTCTTGCAGTGAATTATCTTCAGACTGTACTGTAGTAAGGATGTTTGAATTTGGATTTTGTTTTGCCTCTTTCATTTTAACTCTGGAGCTGCTTCTACAATACAAAAAAAAGCCTTAAATTCGGGTTAGATTCGGAGAGGTATTCACCTATGGTCCGGGCCAGTGCAGACTCGATGGGCTGAATGGCCTCCTTCTGCACTGTAAATTCTATGATACTATAATTTGCCTACACCAGTAAAGATTCCAAAAGATAACTTGAATGAGACACCAGAATAGTTTGAAATCTAAAATACAAAGGTTATGAAGTGAAGGTTATGATTGTGTGATCTCGGATGACTACATGTCTATTAATATGGAACTGATTTTTAAAAAAAAAAAAGTACAACTATGATTTTGAAAGTTTCATGAGTTGAATTGTTACATTTTAACGATGTGGAGATGCTGTACTGAGTAGCAGTTTTGTGAAATTCTCAAGTAATGGCCTTTAATCAGGAATGCAAATGTTGATTAGTACTTCATCTAGAAATAAACAAGTTAAATAAAATAGATCTCACTATAACTGATCTATTATACCAGGCATCATATTTATCAATGTTTGTAAATCTTTGTCTTGTGTGAGCTGCTTACCTCAAGCAACACTCATCAGTTTACATATAAAATAGGTCATTTGACTGCTGAAGCCTGCTCCACCATTCAATAAAATGATGTCTGATCTGTTGTGTTTCGAGTTCTTCATTCCCATCTACCTTGATTCCCTTGTCTAACCAGGATCTATCTACCTCTGTCATAAAAATATTCAATGACCCCGCGTCCACATCCTTCTGAGGCAGAGTTCCAAAGTCGCACAGCCCTCCGAGAAAGAACATTCTCCTCCTCTCTGTCCTAAAAGGGCGATCCTCGATTTCAAAGCAGTGCCCTTTAGCTCTGGACACACCCACAAGTGGAAACATCCTTTCAACATCCACCTTGTCAAGATCATTCAGGATCTTGCATACTTCAATCAAGTCACAACTCATTCTTCTAAACTCCAGTGGAAACGAGCCCAGCCTGGCGAACCTATCCTCATAAGGCAACCCACTTAATTTAGTTTAATAGATTTGTCAATCAGTTTAATCATCAAAGCCAGTTTAAAATTGCTGAACAGAAGTTACATTCTCCAAAATTTGCTTCTCCTGATCATATCATTTTCCGATTGCTCTCAAAATTAACGTACTGGCAGTCTGCTTGGGAGTGATAGATAACATGAGTGTGTTTTTAGCATTCTAAGGAATCTTTGTTGGCTTTGTTTGTACACTTTGAATAGTGAATTTTTCTGACGCAAGTTGAACCGTATTGTTTTAGTTCTTTAGAACATGTGAATCCAAGAACACATTTTCTCAAACTGATGATTTTTCCGAAAACAGTGCAGATTAAACCAAGGTCGATCATCTTACCAATCAGCTGAAGGCCCAGCTGCTTGGATGTATTAAAAAAAAATGGAATCCTTTGAGTTTGATTCTGTTGCCTTCCATCTCTTGAGGTTCCATATTCTTAAGAATAAAAGCTAGTTGTGATAGCTGATTTTTGTCCAACAAAATATTTTTCCACTTAATAAGACCACATGGATTTCTGAACCTTTCTTGAATTCAGCACTCCTTAGCTTCCCCCTTCTCTCCCCCTATTTTTCTCATTTTACCTCTCTCACACCCGGATCCCTTCTCCCCACCCACATCTACATCTGTTACAGCTTACCCTCTGATTTTAGTTTCTCTGCTGTTTAGCCTTTCACACCATTTATTTTCTCTGGGGCCTGCCATTAGCACTCTCTTCCCTTGGTTTGTGTGGCTATGACTCATCTTTCATTCTCTCACCCTACAGTATAAATATCTCCTTTTAGCTTTGACAAAGGGTCACCTGGACTTGAAATATTAGCTCTTTTCTCTCCTTACAGATGCTGCCAGACCGGCTGAGATTTTCCAGCATTTTCTCTTTTGGTTTCAGATTCCAGCATCCACAGCAATTTGCTTTTATCTTTTTGCTTCAGCTGATTAAGTATTTCTATGTTGCGCTTACTGATTTGATTTAACTGGCAGGTGCCCTGAACCTTTGATTTGACATTCCTTGGGCATATATGGTGCAGCATGCTCTGTAGTCATCCTTATTGCTTGAGCTCTTTTATCAGACTACGCTTCTAAAGTGATGTATATGGATAATGGGGAAAGATGCTCCACTTTTTAAATATTTGTTGTCCGAAATTGCAGCCTCTCCTAATGAGCGTTGTGTTATAAGCTGCGCCTATGGCAATCTTGTTTGTTTGAATTGTATAAACCTTTATTGAAAGACAAGTCACACATGAAAATGACCCTTTTACCCATTGGGGACTGACTTAACTTTGTTTAATGTGTTGGCTGAGGCATATTCCTTTTGACATAGCTGAAGTCAGGCAAGGCCAGAAATGACAGCAAGATTTTTAAGAATGACTAACCAGAAATAACAGCTTGTGTCTTATGGTTTGGATTGCCTGCAGTTGTCAAATTATTTTACTGTCTATATATTCTCGAACTGTGTAATTATACTTCGCTTTTTAAAAGAATTAGCTACCCACCTTTCAGCATGGTCAATCGTGAGGTCGCCAGGTCTGGGTCAGGTAAAGTCAGCTAGGGTTCCCACTTTTGATCATGAGTTATTGGCATCTGGGAGACGCATGTTATATGATGGTCGATGAAAGTCAAGATCATATTTGGCTGGAACACCTTCAGTATTGATATTGGCATGTCTAATAAGCTTGTCGATTGAGTATTGGTTGGTAGCCTCATGACCGTTAGTGTATGCGGAATGTCAACATACTGTGACCACACAATCACAAGAGATACTAAATTCAAAAAATGAAAATAAAGTTTCAACCGACTTGATCATCATGCAGCTTGCATAACAATGTAAAGTGCGGCAGGGGATGGGCAAGTGTCTGACTTCTCGTATGTGTACGAAAGGAGGGGTAGGCGAGGAGTTGAATGCGGAGTCAGGGCCATCTGTTTGGGGAGTGGTGGGGTGGTCAGTTGAATAATTACACAGCAGTTAGACGAGGATTATTTATTTGTCTGACATTTATCGGGTAACTATCCAGATATGTAAATCAGAACCTTCTGTGGTCACTAACTCGAGAGTCAGACATTTTTTGGAGGGTCCCAGCAAGCACAAATTGCCCTTCTGAAGTTCAAATTGGAGGTCAGTGGCTTGGGACTTCAGTGGGATCGGCGCACATTTTAGATAGTGGGCGGGATTCTCCACCCCGCCGCACCACATATTTCCCATTGTGGGGCAGCCCCACGCCGCCGGGGAAACCTCCGGACGCCGGCATAACGGAGAATCACGCCGGCGGAGAATCCCGACCAGTATGTCTGGCCTCCAATCTGGTGATTGTAATATGTGGCCTGTTGACTTTAGTGTGTAACCCAGAAATAGTTCTCGCAGGACATTTGATATCCCAGGGTGGTCAAGAGCAGGGTAGTAAATTGGCACTGGCACCCTTGAAGGGACAAATGCACTGCCAGGGTGCCACATTGGCACTTCCAGGGGAGCTGCAGGGTGCTTGGCTGGAATGCCAAGGTGCCCAGGTGTCAGGTCAGCATTGCCAGTGGTCTCCGGGGGGGGGGGGGCTTGCCCATTGACCACAAGAGGGTTAGGGGGTGGGGTTCTGAAAGTGGAGGGTGTAGAGTTTGGGATTGCAGGTCAAAATGACACCCTGATCTGCAAGGAGCCATCCCTGCTTGCCAGTGCAGGAAATCAGCTAAAGTGTTGCCTCGGTGGGGAGAAACTCCCGTTGCCCAAACCGGAAAAGTGCCGGTGAATAGTGGGGTGAATCTAGGCACTGCAGCCGCCGAGAAACATCATGCCCAACTCACCCGAAAGCAGACTTAGTTTCAAGTCTGCTTAATTGCCCCCCATACAATTGTGTCCCTCTCACCACATCCTTTAGTATTTTGAATTATGGCAAGGTATTTGCCTCCATGATTCCATTTTGAAGTTTGTGCCGCACATTGATCACTTTGTAGGTTGACAGTTTTGAAATTGCAGTCGTTTATCGGCCCTTCTTAATCTCAAATCAAGAAATGGCTCAGTTTCTGCTTTATTCTTCTGCCCAGGTCATCTTCACCACATCACTGCATACTTTTCTTCATTCAAATGAACTTTGTCACCAGCTTGTTGTTCAATTTCTCCTAAGATTTGGTCAAAGTCAAACAAAAGTGTGCATTATTACAGGAACGAACTGTAGCAAAGCCTCAATGTACTTGATTGACAAGCAGCATTCTGATAAAGACTTTGATTGTTGCCTTTACGATAATGTTAAGTAATGGCAGTTTACTTTGGTGTCCCATTCATTATAATAGAAGCTCCCATGCACTTTGACATAGTGCATGCAAGTTTTTTTAATTAAGATTAAGGTATTGAATTACGTGCAGTGTGATCACAACGCAAATTCAGGATTTCCGTAATCTGTCCTGACTATGTAATCCTGGAATACAAATTGCAGTATCCAATATAACATCATTTTCATTACACGTTCTTTGGGCCAGATTTCTGCCAAGGTTTGGGGTGCGTTTCAGGACTTTAATGGCCACACATTTTTTTGCGGGGGTGGGGGGAATATTTTCTTCTGCAAATCCAACTTCCTGCAATTTTCCTTTGACCTTTTGCAGACCAGGAGTACCTAGTGTGCAAAATGCACAATTTGTTCATGCTGAGGAATACCTGGTGGGCAGATTTCACAACTGTCGCTGCTGAGGTCAGCTCCCCTATTTTAAACATGGGAGGAAAATCCGATTTCCTCACATCGACCATTTTTATCTGATGGTTTTTGAAATTTCATTTACAGGATGTGAGCGTCGCTGGTTAGGCCTGTGTTTATTGCCCACCCCTAGTTACCCTTCAGAAGGTGGTGATGAGTATCCTTCTTGAACTGCTCAAATCCCTGATGTGCAAGTACACCCACTGTGCTGCTGGGGAAGAGGTTCCAGGATTCTGACCTAGCGACAACGAAGGAACGGTGATACACTTCCAAGTTGGGGTGGTGAGCAGACTTGATGGGCTGAGTGGCCTGATGTGTTAGGCAGGTCGGTTCGGTGTGGACTGCACTTGATGCAGTGATGCGAGAAACAGACCTAAACACTGTAGAAGATCCAACACAGTTTTATTGAACGATAGAACTAACATACATCTTTAACTGTGGGTTGACACGATACTGAACTGACTGGAGACCTAGTACTAGCCTGACCAGACTTACTAGCTACTGCATGGTGTTTGCTCTGTGCTAGCCCGTGGACTCTGACTGTCTCAGTGGCTGGGTCCAGAAAGAGCGAGAAACCTAGTGCCCTGTGGCTTTATAGTGATGTCCTGTCTGGTGATTGGCTGCACCATGCTGTGTGCTCACTGGTCCTCCTGTGTGTCAATCACTGCCTGTCTGCACTTCATTATATACATGCGTGGATATGATGACATCATCCCCCCCCTTTTTAAAAAAAAGTAAATGCTAAGGTGTGGATGCTTATAAATATATATATGTGCCTGACTATGTACAGAAAGCTGTCTAAACAAACGTATATACATGGGAAGGTTGCGATAGTGCAGATACATGCGAAACGAAGCCATTTCATTTCATTTCATATTTACAGAGGTCCAATTGGGGAAGTCACAAAAATGTACAAAAGCTCAGTGTATAGATTTAGTCTGTGTGGTGGGCGACAAATTCTTGTTGATCGCTGCAGAGGCGGATTAGGAGCCGCCTGTGCTTTGCGAGGTGGGATCGCTGGCTTCGTGGTGAGCGCGTGGACCGGCAGGATTGCTGGTAGGTCGGTGGCCTCGTGGTCGGGTACGTCCGGAGGAGGCACGTAGGCGGTGGGGCACACCGATCAGGTAGTGGACGCGGAACTCTTCACAGTGCCCGTCTGTTGCGCCGTAGCAGGGAGCCATCAGCCATGCGGACAAGAAATGATCTTGGGGCAACTTGTTTGAGCACAACAGCTGTGGCTGACCAGCTGCCCTCAGTCAACTGTACGCGAACATGATCAGTTGGGGCCAGCTCGGGCAGGTCCGTGGCATGGGCATCGTACGTGGCTTTCTGTTGGACCCGTGACTGCTGCATTTTCTGTAGGACCATGAGGTGGTCAAGGTCGGGAACGTGGATGGCTGGAACTGAGGTCCTCAGAGTGCGATTCATGAGCATCTGGGCTGGAGACAATCCAGTGGACAGTGTGGTCACCCTGTATGCCAGCATCGCCAGGTTAAAATCGGAGCCTGAATCTGCAGCTTTGCACAGCAGCCGCTTTACAATGTAGACCCCTTTTTCGGCCTTCCCGTTTGACTGCGGGTAGTGGGGACTGAAGGTAACATGACAGAAGTTGTAGGACTGTGCGAAGTCAGACCATTCCTGGCTGTAAAAGCAAGCACCGTTATCGCTCATTACCGTGAGCGGTATCCCATGCCTGGCGAACGTTTCTTTGCAGGCTTTGATTACCGCCTTCAATGTGAGGTCGGACAGTTTCACTACTTCTGGGTAACTGGAGAAGTAGTTGACCAGGAGTACATATTCACGCCCCTTGGCGTGGAAAAGGTCTACGCCTACTTTGGACCACGGAGAGGTCACGATCTCGTGCTGCTGCAACGTTTCTTTGGGTTGAGCTGGCCGAAACTTCTAACAGGTAGGGCAGTTGAGGACTGTGTCGGCAATGTCCTGGCTGATGCCCGGCCAATAGACTGCCTCCCGAGCTCTGCGTCAGCATTTCTCGACCCCAAGGTGACCCTCATGGAGTTGGCCCAGCACCATAGCACGCATACTCTGAGGAATTACGATTCTGTCGAGTTTCAGAAGGATTCCCTCCACCACCGTCAAGTCGTCTTTTACGTTATAGAGCTGGGGACATTGTCCCTTCTGCCAGCCATTGCTGAGGTGCTGCGTCACGTGCTGCAGCCGAGGATCCTTGGCTGTCTCCTGATGAATTTGGACCACCCGTTCGTCGGAGGCCGGAAGGTTCGAGGCACACAACTGCACTTGGGCTTCTATGTGGCAGATGAAGTCACTTTGTTCATGCGGTGTGGTAATGGACCTGGATAGGGCATCTGCAACGATCAGCACTTTACCTTGTGTGTAGACCAGTTCGAAGTCGTAGCGGCGTAGCTTTAGAAGAATACGCTGTAACGGAGGTGTCATATCGTTTAAATCTTTCTGGATTATGTGGACTAGAGGCCTATGGTCCGTCTCTATCTTGGATTTCGGCAGGCCATAAACATAGTCGTGGAACTTGACTATCCCTGTTAGGAGGCCCAGACACTCCTTCTCAATCTGTACCGTTGCTCAGTGGGCGTCATGGCCCTGGAGGCATACGCCACTGGAGCCCAGGACGCGGAGTCATCCCGCTGAAGGAGCACCGCCCCAATGCCGTCCTGGCTAGCATCAGTTGATATCTTGGTTTCCTTGGTTGGGTCGAAGATCGCTAGAACCGGGGCTGTGGTGAGCTTTGCTTTCAGCTCACGCCATTCCTCTTCATGTGTGGCCATCCACTGGAATTCTGTTGACTTTGTGACGAGATGGCGGAGGGCTGTGGTGTGGGATGCCATATTGGGAATGAATTTCCTGAGGAAGTTGACCATTCCGAGCAAGCGGAGGACCGCCTTTTTGTCCTCCGGGGTCTTCATGGCGTTGGTCACAAAGACCTTTTCGGCGTCCGGCCATATGCCCTACTGCGAGATGTGGTCACCTCGGAACTTAATATCCGATTGACCAAATGAGCACTTGGCCCTGTTGAGCTGAAGACCATGTTCATGGATTCTTTGGAATACCTGCTTGAGGCGAGTGATGTGCTCCTGGGGCGTTATGGACCAGATAATGACATCGTCAACGTACACTCGCACCCCCTCGATGCCCTCCATCATCTGTTCCATGATGCGATGAAATACTTCGGAGGCAGATATGATGCCAAAAGGTATCCGGTTATAGCAGTAACGACCAAACGGGGTGTTGAACGTGCACAGCTTGCAACTGGATGCATCCAGTTGTATTTGCCAAAAACCCTTGGAGGCGTTGAGCTTAGTAAAGAATTTGTCATGAGCCATCTCACTGGTCAACTCTTCTCGTTTTAGTATCGGGTAATGCTCCCTCATGATGTTTCGGTTTAGATCCTCCGGGTCAGTGCAAATGCGAAGCTCCCCTGACGGCTTCTTGACGCAGACCGTGGAGCTGACCCAGTCTGTGGGCTCTGTGACCTTTGATATGATGCCCTGGTCTTGGAGGTCCTGTAATTGCTTCTTCAGACGATCCTTGAGGGGCGCCGGCACCCGGCGAGGTACATGAATTACAGGGGTGGCGTTCGGCTTGAGCAGGATTTTCTATCGGTATGGGAGTGTGCCCATTCCGTCAAACACACTGTGGTAATGCGCGATGATGTCATCTATGTCGGCTTGCAAGTTTCCATCGGGCGAGGCCGTCGCCGGGTGATGATGACATGGTGTGGACGCATTGAACAAGATTCAGGAGCTTGCAGGCATGAGCACTAAGCAGAGATGCTCTGTCAGGCCCGACGATTTCAAACCGTAGCGTCGCCTTGATCGCCTTATTGGATACCCCCAGTTGACACGAGCTGCTGGCAGCTATGGCGTTGCCATTATAGTCAAGGAGCTGGCAGGTCTGTGGAAGAATGCTTGATTTGGTGTGGATGGTGTCGAGGTCGGATTTCGAGATGAGGTTCACCGATGCGCCGGTGTCCAGTCTGAACCGGATGCGGGCCTTGTTCACTGAGGACAGCAGACCACTCATCGTCGGGATCCACACTGAGGATCGAGAGGCGTTGCATAGGTGTGGTGGACGGAACCGCATGTGTTATTATGATGCCCACCCGGTATGGGGACTTGAGGCATCAGGGTCCGTTGGGCTGTCGAGATCGTAATCTGGCATGCCTTGTTGTATTGAGCGGACACTTCTGCGCCACAGCTGGGATCGCTGGCTGCTGAGAGGTAGAGCAGATCTGCAAAGGGCTGCATAGTGGCCAAGCTTGCCACACTAAACACCGGTGTCCTTTTGCCGGACATTGCCGCTTTAAATGGGCGGAGCCACAATTCTGACTCATCATGACGTCGACGTCAGCGCGTTCCGTGCGCCATCGCGCATGCGCAGTGCGGTCGGTCGATGGACGCACCTGCGTTGTCGGGCTCGTCGTCCACTCGGTCGTGGCGCGCATGCGCAGGGACCCGGGAAAAGCGCGCGACACGGCCACTCTCCTCGATGCTCATGCCCTGCATTTGTGCAATGGCCTGCACCCATTCCGCCTCGTGGGAGGCCAGCTTCGCAGTTTCAGCCGCCCTGATGTGGGAGTAATGATTCTTAGCATGCTCATGGACAAAGCACGTCTCGATAGCGACAGAGAGGGTCAACTGTTTGACTTTCAGGAGCTGCTGCCGAAGGGCGTCCGAGTGGACCCCGAAGACGATCTGATCCCGGATCATGGAATCAGCCATCGAGCCATAGTTACATGACTGCGCGAGGATGCGGAGATGGGTGACGAAGGACTGAAAAGGTTCATCCTTACCCTGAAGCCTCTGCTGGAAAACGTACCATTCAAAGCTCTCATTCACCTCAATGTCACAGTGGCTGTCAAACTTCAGCAGGACTGTTTTGAATTCCATTTTGTCTTTGCCATCAGCGAGGGAGTTGTAGATGTGGATGGCGTGGTCCCCTGCGGTGGAGAGAAATAGCGTGATCATCCTGGCATCCGATGCTACTTAAGGTCGGAGGCCTCGATGTACCAGAGGAACTTTTGCTTGAAGAGCTTCCAATTTGCGCCGAGGTTGCCGGAGATGCGGAGCTGCGGAGGAGGCTGGATGTTTTCCATGTCATCGGATGGCTGCTTGCAGGTCAATGCTGATTCACTCGAGGTAGGTCCGTCAATTTTCAATATCACTCCGTGGTACCATGATGTGTTAGGCAGGTCGGCTTGGTGTGGACTGCACTTGATGCAGTGATGCAAGAAACAGACCTAAACACTGTAGAAGATCCAACACAGTTTTATTGAACGATAGAACTAACATACATCTTTAACTGTGGGTTGACACTATACTGAACTGACTGGAGACCTAGTACTAGCCTGACCAGACGTACTAGCTACCGCATGGTGTTTGCACTGTGCTAGCTCGTGGACTCTGACTGTCTCAGTGGCTGGGTCCAGAGAGCGCGGAAAACCTAGTGCCCTGTGGCTTTATAGTGGTGATGTCCTGTCTGGTGATTGGCTGTACCGTGCCATGTGCTCACTGGTCCTCCTGTGTGTCAATCACTGCCTGTCTGCACTTCATTATATACATGCGTGGATATTATGACATGGCCTAATTCTGCTCCTGTGTCTTCTGAAAGGGCAGGAATGTCGGATCAGCCGAGATCCTATTGAATGGTGCAGCAGACTTGAGGGGCCTAACGGCCTTCTCTGTTCCCATTTCTTATGTCCTTGCAACCTTCATTGTCATTGAAAACTATGATCGATCCAATATAGATGAACCCTGTAACACATCCTGATCCAACCAGAACAATGTTTCCTAGAGAAGAAGACCTAACTGCACATTGGCACATTGTCAATTCAAGCCTTTACATTATACATTTTACATTATGGCAAAGCCAAAGTTTACTCGGTCTTGGGAGTTTCCTTTCCCGATGCCCACTTCCTGAATTGTCATTACAAGTTGGTTGCCCACTGGGCAAGGTGACACCCTGGCAGTGCCACATGGGTGCCAGCCTGGCACCATTAAAGTACCCAGGTGGCTGTGGCAGGTACAGTGCTAGCCTGTCACGCTGCCATTTTCCCCACAGCAGGGATAAGGCCTGGGATTCCATGTTAGGTGGGGTGGCAGAGGACCCCCTTAAAGGTGAGTTGGGGCTTTGGGGGGGGGGTTTGGGGGTCACATGTGGGAGGGACGGTCAGGGGCTGGTTTAGCACAGTGGGTTAAACAGCTGGCTTGTAATGCAGAACAAGGCCAGCAGCGCGGGTTCAATTCCCGTACCAGCCGGAATGTGGCGACCAGGGGCTTTTCACAGTAACTTCATTGAAGCCTACTTGTGACAAGCTATTATTATTATTATTATATTATGTCATTTAAAAACAGCATCTCAAACTCTTGCTGCACTGAGTTCCGGTGAGCAGAGCTCCGCCGTGCAGATAATGGGGCAAAGAGCGGCTTTGCTGCTCAGGCCTCAAATTGCAACAGAGTCCCAATAGTGCGGTATTTCTCGCCACTGCAAGTGCCGGGAAACACCTGGCTGAATGCGCTTGTCACGGTACTCTTTTCCAATTTGGTTAAATTATGCCCTCTGTCTTCAACTTGAATGTCCTATGCATACTCGATAAGATTTTAGTGTTGGTTGACAATTGTATTATGTCTTATCTTCTGCCACTATTTTAATTTCTGTCACACTTTTAAAAAAAAAAAAGAGTACCCAATTCATTTTTTTCCAATTAAGGACAATTTATCATGGTCAATCCACCTAGCCTACACATCTTTGGGTTGTAGGGGCGAAACCCACGCAAACACTGGGCGAATGTGCAAACTCCACACGGACAGTGATCCAGAGTCGGGATCGAACCTGGGATCTCAGCGCCATGAGGCAGCAGTGCTACTCACTGCGCCACCATGCTGCCCCTCCGTCACCCTTTTTATGTTGCATTGTTTGCTTTTGATTTTTCTTTTATGATCCCTTTGATTACTTTTGTTATCAACCTTTTAATAATTTCCTTCATTTAATTTCTTCAACAATTTTTTAAAAATGTTTTTCTTTTTTAATCAAGTATTAAGTGGGTGCAGCCATTAGATGATCCACATCAAGAATCGCCTAAAGGAAGATGTCACCTCTTAATAGGAGGTGGCATGATTGCAGATTATTTTCTTTCTTCTTTTATGGGCTCTAAATGTTGCTGAAAAGGCCAGAATTTATTGCTCACCCTTAATTTCCCTTGAACTGAGTGCCTTGCTGGACCATTTAAGAGGGCAATTAAGAGTCCACATTGCTGTGGGTCTGAAGAAATGTGTAGGCCAGCCAGGGTAAGGATGGCAGATTTCCTTCCCTAAAGGAACCACTTGGGGTTTTTACACAATCCGTGGTAGTTTCATGGTCAAAATTACTGAAGCTAGCTTTCAATTCCAGATTCACGAACTGAATTTAAATTCCACCATGCCATGACGATTTTGAGTTTGTGTCCTCAAAACATCAACTTTGTCCCGTGACATTACCGCTACCCCATTCTCCCATTGTGGAGTTTTCTGTTGGTATGCAGAACAAATTATGTTCAGTTAATATATTTCACTCACATATAAGCTTACTTGATTATTTTTCTTTCAGGAGCTTAGTGAAAATCATTTTCATCAAGTATTATAAACAAAAATTTACCTTTTTAAACCAAATAATTTGCTTTCAATTATGGACTTCCAATACTATCTGCTTGCTTTTAAAATATTTTTCACAACCAGTACAAAACAATGCAATTTCATTACTTTATTTTGGAGAAAGAGAAACCTTCATGAGCTGAGCACATAAAAAGATGAGAATGATTCCTGTAATACGGTAGCACGGCAACACGGTAGCATTGCGGACAGCACAATTGCTTCACAGCTCCGGGGTCCCAGGTTCGATTCCGGCTTGGGTCACTGTCTGTGCGGAGTCTGCACATCCTCCCCGTGTGTGCGTGGGTTTCCTCTGGGTGCTCCGGTTTCCTCCCACAGTCCAAAGATGTGCAGATTAGGTGGATTGGCCATAATAAATTGCCCTTGGTGTCCAAAATTGCCCTTCGTGTTGGGTGGGGTTACTGGGTTATGGGGATAGGGTGGAGGTGTTGACCTTGGGTAGGGTGCTCTTTCCAAGAGCCGGTGCAGACTCGATGGGCCGAATGGCCTCCTTCTGCACTGTAAATTCTATGAAACTTGATGTAATATCTGAATCGTGGCTACCCGATAAAAGGCCTGACTCACTCGCTTTTATTTCTTCCCATTTTCAACCATCTATACATTCACCTCCTCCCCAACCTCTGGCTATATGACTAATAGCAAGCTTCACATAGGTTCCTCATGAGGTCATCCTGCATCAGCTGATACTAAGCTCACTAGTGGTGTCACAGCTGGACCATGTCAACTCCGGCCATGGTTATCTGTTTCTGATTGGAATAATGATAACCCCCCCCCCCCCCCCTATTCAGACCCTATTGTAATACTCCATCTATTGTCTTTACTGAAATTGCCCAATTCAGCACAGATCAAACTTTAATCTCTACGGATCTATATGACTCAGTAGCAATGTTGCCTGTGCATTTGCCAACTAAACTAACGAGTGAACCCACATTCTGTAACATCAAAAGGAACTTATTTTTGATTTCTATTCAGTATGTCGGTATCATGTTTGAGTAAGTGAAGAATTGTGAAAACCATGATGCAATGACAGTCTAGATATAGTAGTGTAAAAATAGTAGCTGGGTTCCTCACATCCTCACGTCTTCAGCATCAATCCCAGTGCTGCTTAATGCTTGAATGTTTGTTTGGTTTCCGATTTATATTTTTTTTAAAAATGCTGTATGGTTTTGGTGCAGAGACGGAAGTGTATGTTTCCCTGTAATAATTGATGCAAGCAGAACTGCTGTTCTAAAGCTGTAGCTCCACTGCAGATATAGGGTGCCTTTAATTATCTGTGTGATATGAGATTGATGTTTATAGTGGCTAGTGCAGGCTGAGATGATCAAAATTTCATGGGATGCAATAATTCCTCTGCATTTTGAAGCACAGGACATTTTGGAGAACAGCAGGTCAAAGCTAAACAACTGAGATATGGGGAGGATAAATATTCCGGGGGGATTTTCATGGTTAACTTGGAGTTAAATGTATATTTGATGTACCTTTCTTCAGAAAATTAAATATGAAGAGTGAGAGATGATTCTAAGTGATCTGAGTGAGGCGTGCATTTGATCGGCATAATTGTATTTTATCAATCCATACAGTTTTTCAAGTCTTGTTCTTCAAGTTGTTTGATTTTGGAATCAAGATTTGGTTGCGGGTGAAACTATTGTTTTGTGCTATGAATCCACATTTTGAGGTGTTACATGGAAGCCCTGTATTATTCTAAAAAGGAGAACTCCCTATTATTAAGTTTTGGAACCATGTGTCACTGGAATATTAAGCTTGTAAAGATGCACTTACTTCGCCAAGGGAAGCAATCATTTTTAAAATGTGCCTTATTGCATAAAATAAATTAAAAACTATGTTTGTGTGTGCCTTTGCTGATGTAAAGGAGGTTCAAGACATTAGATTGAAACGCATCTCATGTTGTTCACTATTCATGCTGATATTTAGCCTCCCCTTCTGCAGTTTCTTGGTCCTTGAGGGTGTCTGATCAAATATGTGTTGAGAAATAATACTTGTATGTCTTAACTCATAAATATCTTTCCAAAAAAACTTCTGAAATAGTGACCAGTAAAATATAATCTGTACAAGATACTGCCTTTGAGTGTGCAGCTGTTTAATATTGAGGTCAGAAGAGTATGAAATGGGTAATGAAGCCGACATTTTATTTGTCAAAGGAAATTGATGACAGCTGTTGGAGTGTTCCTAATGCCTCCCATGAGATGCTTGAGGCAGACTCTATCTAGCACTGGGCTTTGATTGCAGTAGGGATTGCTTTTTGCTTCCCCTTTTCTTTGATAGTCCTTTTGCCATTAAAGACTAAATCACATACAATATTTCCACCTTTAGACATTGTCATCTTAAATATTTTGTTTGGACTTGGGGCACATACTAGTGATGAATATGTTGGGGTATATCTGCTTTAATGCTCAGCGGACAGTGTGTGCTTAGCTTCAGCACGTGAGGGCATGATTGATCATTCTGTGGATTGATTGCAAATAGAATCTGTTGAAGCAGAGGTGGTGATTGCAATTGTTAAAGGGAGGGATGATGAGAAGACTAATCTGCAAAAACATTTGTGCTTGTAAGTGAATGCTTGTCTATTTTAGCAGCGTATATGTGAACTAAAATGCACTAAATACTATGTATTAAAGAGAATAGACATATGTAATGGAGGACAGCTCAGAAATATGCAGTCATCTCTAGGGTGTTTTAGATGTCATTTTGAAAAGAAATAGTCACCAGATAATGATGTAGTGATGTGTGATTTTGAAATTGCCTCCATTAATTAACACCTAGGGACGATGATGATTTTATACTGAAGCATATTTTAAAATACTGATTGAAGACATTTTCTTCATGTATTTTTCTTTTTATCTAGACAAAAATTTTGATGATGAAGATTCTGTGGATGGAAACAGACCATCTTCTGCTAGCTCCACATCTTCAAAAGCTCCCAGTTCACGGCGTCCAATTGGTACTGGTCGTCGGCCAGGATCGGCTGCAGTTGGCTTGAGGAGTGGAACAGGTGACTATGAATGATAGATATATTCAGTGTCTCAATTTACAATACATTTGTTCTGTGACCACCTTAACTTAGAACATAGAACATACAGTGCAGAAGGAGGCCATGCGGCCATCAAGTCTGCACCGACCCACTTAAGCCCTCACTTCACCCTATTCCCGTAACCCAATAACCCCTCCTAACTTTTTTGGTCACTCAGGGCAATTTACCATGGCCAGTCCACCTAACCTGCACGTCTTTGGATGTGGGAGGAAACCAGAGCACCCGGAGGAAACCCACGCAGACACGTGGAGAATGTGCAGACTCCGCACAGACCGTGACCCAGCAGGGAATTGAACCTGGGACCCTGGTGCTGTGAAGCCACAGTGCTAATCACTTGTGCTACCGTGCTGCAGCTCTGGATAAAATTTGGGAACAGAGAAATGGGCCATTCCTCCCAACCAGTCCATGCCAAGGTTTACTCATTTTTACTCGACCTGTTCCCATATTCACCATCCTTTAATCATCCAGCTATACAATCTAATTCTGTGGATGATATTTCTATACTTCAGGACCTTGTGGTCAACAATATCAGTGAAACTCCAGTTTGGAATAAAATCTAAACTTTAGTTTTTCTTTTTAAACAGAATTTGTGCAGCTATTTTGAACTACCACTTTTTTTTTTTTTTACAGATTATATTTCATGAAACCTGATATTTTTTTAATTCTGCTTCTGCCACTCCCAAAATGGGTGATGATATCCTTTAAAGAGGAGTGGGAAATTCCAGATGTGGTGGATATTTTGTTGTTTTGATATTTATTGCTGCAGATTCAATCTTTTGGGAAGGTGATAGTACTTTTGGGTGCCATAGATTGGAGCCAGTAATGGTGAATAGATTTTCATCAAAGATCAGATATTCTGAATTTAAATTTCTTATAATGGGAAAAGCATTAAAAATACGAACCATTGACACTGGTTAGGCTTGTAAAGACTGTGCCATTAAACGCAAGTGCAAATATTATTTCAAAAATGTCTGCCATCTAAAAACGCAAGAGCATTGATGTTAAAGCTTGTGATTGTAAATTAATTTTGACTAAATAGTGTCCTCTAATACTTCACTTGGATAAGCAAATAAAATTACCACATAATTGTAATTGAAATGAGCATTACAAGATTAATTATATGTGTGAACTTGTATAATGAAACTGTATCACTTGGCAATCAGCAGAGGATCTGGGAATGCACTGACTGTGATGGAAGCAAACATAATCACCCAGGGGCAGGTGGTTAGCACTGCTGCCTCACAGCATCAGGGACCCGTGTTCAATTCAGCCTTGGGTGACAAGTGGAGTTTGCACATTCTCCCTGTGTCTGCGTGGGTTTCCTCTGGGTGCCCTGATTGCCTCCCACAGTCCAAAGATGTGCAGGTTGGGTGAATTGGCAATGAGACAAATTGGATAAGTCTTAAAAACAAACCTTCTGGTTCATCCTTTTGTGCATCCAGGCACACAGAAACAAACTGCCAACACATGCACAATCTAATCCCTCCTTCCTCTTCTAAACATAACGCAATAGGCTCGTTGTTTCATGGAGAAAGAAACCAAATTGGAACTGATAGTGTCTTTTACAGCCCAGTGCATTACACACCACATCATAGGCAATGAATGACTTAAAAGTTGCTGTTGTAGCTATTTTGCACAGTAAGATCCCATAAATGACATCAAGGTAAAGGAACAATTAAGCTGCTTTCGTGATGTTGATTCATCAATAATTATTAATGACCAAAATAGGGATAAATACTGCCCATATACACTACTAGTGCAAGTGATTTAATTATTTCTATACATGCAATCACCAATAATGTGACCCTGGTAGTTAAGTGTTGCTTGCAGCTGGATTTTCCACAGTGACTGAAAACTTCAAACACTGAGTTTTGTTTGGGAACAAGTGTGAAGAATAGTCTCTGGTATTCAAGTAAGTGACACACCATGAATTTGACAGTGGAATTTGAGGAGAGTTGAAAGGTTCTCCTCTATTCCAATAGGCAAATTTTCTGTCAAAATCTGTTCCCACTGTCGATGGCTGTCTTCTGATTTGAGGATGATGTCTACTCGGGCATAGGTTTCTGCTTTGGGTCTTCATGCGACTGACAACCGCAGATCTTTGAGCATATGGGGTAAGATGTCCCGATGAGCTAATGGGTTCCAGAGTTCGGGATTTAGTTGACCACATGTGGGTTGACGGAGACCACGATCTCGCACTTATTTTTATAAAATATGTATAATTATCCTCATGGCTAATTTCTAACATTTAAAAAAACTTGGCAAAGATCTTTTTAAAATGACTGAAGCTATTTCTGTCTGGGATCCTGAACAAAAAGAGCGATCGTGGCAGTATCACAGAAACTTTAATGACCCCTGTGAGGTGCAGAGCCTCCCTTGTTTTGAGAGTCTGCATTATCTCGAGTTTGCTGTGGGGCCATTAATGGAACATTGGGCCACACCAAAACCGAGGGGTTGGGAAACACTCCACTGCGTATAAAAGGGGAAGCAAATTAAAACATCCTTTTGTTTACTGGAGCGTGGCAAAAGAGAAATCACGGCTGTTTAAATTAATCCCCCTTTTGTCCGTAACATGTTTTATTGTGGGAACATTTAAGGACAGGCTGGGTTTCTTGTATGCAGAATTGAAGAGATCAAGAGTGACTTGCAAATCTGGTGAGAATGGGAAACAGGTATCGACAGTAATCTGCAAACTGCAGATCATTTGTGTCTATTGTGGTTCGTTTAATTTTGGCATGGAGGCGACAAAGGCTTTAAAAATTATTAATTTGTAGGATGTGCATGTCACTGGCTAGACCAGCATTTATTGCTCATCACAATTGCTCTCGAGAAGATGGTGGTGAGCTGCCTACTTTGAACCACTGCAGTTCATGTGTTGTAGGTAGGTACACTCGTAGTGTAATTCGGAGGGAGTTCCAGGATTCTGACCATCAACAGTGGAGGAACACAACTTAGTTACAAGTCAAAACATTGCATGGCTTGGAACCTGCTGCTGGTGGTGTTCACTATGCATCTACTGCCCTTTTAGGCTTTTCTATCTAAATGATATTTATTACTGACACCACAAGGCAGCTGAGCTTTAAGGTGAATAACTATAGCCATGCCGATAATGTTATGGGGGCTATCATACAGTCTTGCTCAACCCCAGTCTGTATTTTAAAATATATATTTTTATTAAACTTGTAACATTTTATACAAAATTACAAAGAAATAACAAAATACAAATAAAATCCTTAACTGGACACAAACAATCAAAAACCCTTCAAATGACCCCTCACAGTGTAATTGACCATCTTTGGGTGCAAAGATTCCATCAAATCACCGAACCATGTCAAAGCACTCGGCTGGCGTTGCTAGCCTCCAAGCCTCACTCCACACCTCCTCCTCCAGTATTGGCCCCAATTCCTCCGTTACCCCTTCCACCGAACTCTACTCTTGCCCTACATAACCTACCTCTTCACTCACCTGATGAAGGAGCTGCATGCCGAAAGCTAGTGATTCCAAATAAACCTGTTGGACTTTAACCTTTTGAATGACGTAGACCTTGGTGAACAAGCTTCTCCACATCAAGGTGGCGATCCACAGAGATTTCCATTGTATGGACTTGTGCAAGAGCTCTTAAGCCTTAAACCTCGGACCCCACACCTGCAAGCAAGCAACACCCTCCATGGATGGTTTACAACTTTTGATGTCATAACAAATCCATGATTGCTTTATGTATTTTAGCTATAATTTTGAATGCGATAAACAATAATATTATACATTTGACCCTTTCATGGTTGCCATTATGTAAATTCTTAGTTTTTGTCTTTCATCTAAGTTCATAATCATCAATGTGATTTTTTTCATAGACATTAGGATTATAAAATCCTATTTGAATTTTTATTTGATTATCTTGTGGATATATAATTGCAGAGATAACAGTCTGATACAAGTGTAGCATATTGAAAATCATGACTTGCATTTTAAGAGAAATTGTTTATCGTGACAAGGCCCCTCATGGCAGCCTGGTACAAAAGGTGAAGTCACACGGGATCAGAGGTGAGCTGGCAAGATGGATACAGAACTGGCTAGGCCATAGAAGACAGAGTAGCAATGCAAGGGTGCTTTTCTGATTGGAGGGCTGTGACTAGTGGTGTTCCACAGGGAGCAGTGCTGGGACCGTTGCTGTTCGTAGCATATATAAATGATTTGGAGGAATGCTGCTGGGGGATGGGGCATTCTCCCGACCCTTGGAGGTGGACAGGGCTCACAGAGCACTCGCGAGGAAGCCGCGAGCGGGTGACCCCCCGAGGGCAATGGTGGTGAGATTCCACAGGTACTTGGATAAGGAGCGCATTCTACAGTGGGCCAAGCAGACATGGAGCTGTAAGTGGGACAATAGTATCCTGCGGGTCTACCAAGACCTGAGTGTGGAGGTGGCCAGGAGAAGAGCAGATTAGGTCGATCCTTTTTAAGAAAAAGGTGAAGTTTGGACTGTTGTACCCGGCCCATCTCTGGGTCATGTACAAGGAACAGCACTTTTATTTCAAGTCGCCTGAGGACGTGCTGGACTTACTGGAAAGGACTGGTGGTGGACTGAGAACTTTTGAACTTTGCTGCAGCGTTCATGTTTTTTTTTTCTTTTTGTTTCTCTGTACTTTTTTAAAAATGTTTTTTTAATTTCACGTTTTTCGCTTTGTGGAAGCTGTTTCTGTGTTGATTTGGGACCAGTGGCAGAGCTGAGTGAGTTAAGGTTTTCATTTGCACAGTTGGGGGATGGAGGTGTGCTTATTTAGATTTGGGTGTTTTTCTGTCGGGCAATTGTGTGGGGATTGTTTGATGTTGGAGTATATTATATGAGCGGGGGGGGGGGGGGAGGGAACAATAGGTGGGAGACTACCCGGCGCCAGGAATGGGGGCCATCAAACTAGCTGGGTGGGCTAGCTCACGGAAGCGCAATGGGGGGGGGGGGGTGCATATGCTTGGTTTATCAAAAGGGTTGGGTTACAGAGTGTGGTTACTGGGGGGGAGGGGGAAGGTTCTGCTGACGAGGGAGGGACTTGGGCCAAGGGACAGAGAGGAGGTTGGGGGGGCGGAGGCTGCCTGGGGGCGGGCCTGTGGAGGTGCAGAGCATAGACTGGAGGCGGGCCCAAAAAGGGGATGGCTGATCGGCGAAGTGGGGGGCAATGAGCCCCCCCAATGAGGCTGATCACCTGGAATGTTTGAGGGTTAAATGGGCCGGGCAAGAGGGCACGTGTGTTCACGCATCTTAGGGGACTGAAGGCGGACATGGTAATGTTGCAGGAGACGCACCTTAGAGTAACTGACCATATTAGATTGAGGAAAGGCTGGGTCAGTCAGATCTTTCACTCGGGACTGGATTCAAAGACTAGAGGGGTCGCGATCCTGATCCATAAGCGGGTGGTGTTTGAGGTGGGTAGAATAGTTTCGGATGTGGGAGGTTGGTACATTATGGTCAGTGGGAAACTGGAGGGGGTGCAGGTGGTATTAGTAAATGTGTATGCGCCAAATTGGGATGATGTGGAGTTTATAAAGAGGATGCTGGGGAAGATACCGGACCTGGACTTGCACAGGTTGGTCATGGGAGGGGACTTTCAACACAGTTATTGACCCTGGCTTGGACCGGTCAAGCTCAAAAACGGAAAAGGGTTCATGGAATCAGATTGGGGGGGGGGGATCCATGGAGATTTGGACAGCCGAGGGTGAAGGAGTTCTCCTTCTACTCACACGTGCGTAAAGTGTACTCCCGGATCAATTTCTTCATTTTGAGCAGGACCTTTCTGGCAAGGGTGGTGGACATGGGGTACTCGGCGATCACAATCTCAGACCATGCTCCGCACTGGGTTGACCTGCAGGTTAGTAAAGACAGTAACCAGCGCCCGCACTGGAGGTTACATGTGGGACTTTTGGCTGACGAAGGGGTGTGCGAGCGGCTGAGGAAATGCATTCAGAACTACCTGCAGGTCAATGACACGGGGGAAATTTCAGCAGTGGTGGTCTGGGAAGCACTGAAGGTGGTGGTTAGAGGGGAGCTGATCTCGATACGGGCCCTTGGGAGGGCTGAATCTCCCAAAAGTGGTCGGGGAGCTGATAGAAGTGCTCGGGGCCCCAATCGGGATGGAAGAGATAGTGGAGGGTCTGAAGGCCATGCAGGTGGGTGAAGCCCCAGGGCCGGATGGGTACCCAGTGGAGTTTTATAAAAGGTTCTCTGGGATATTGGGGCCGGTGTTGATGAGGATGTTCATGAGGCAAGGGAAAGAGGGATGCGGCCCCCGATGATGTCGCAGGCCATGATTTTACTGATTCTGAAGCGGGACAAGAACCCGGAGCTGTGTGGGTCCTCCAGGCCGAAATCCCTGTTGAATGTGGACGCCAAACTGCTGGCCAAAATGTTGTCCTCCAGGATTGAGGATTGTGTTCCGGATGTTATTGAGGAGGACCAGACGGGGTTTGTTAAAGGTAGGCAGTTGATGGCCAATGTAAGAAGGCTGTTAAATGTGATCATGATGCCCCCAGAAGGTAGAGGCAGTGATCGCAATGGATGCAGAAAAGGCTTTTGATTGGGTAGAATGGGATTATCTGTGGGAGGTACTGGGGCGGTTCGGATTCAGGCGGGGCTTTATTGACTGGGTCAGGTTGCTGTATCAGGCTCCTGTGGCAAGTGTACGGACGAATAGGACAACATCAGACTATTTTAGACTGCACCGGGGACGAGACGGATGCCGCCTCTCCCCACTTGTTCGCGCTACCTATGGAGCCGTTGGCAGATGACCTGCTTCTGTATGTATCGGACCCATTAGAGGGGATGGAAGAAATCATGAGAATTGGTGGGGAATTTGGCCTGTTTTCGCAGTATAAGCTAAATAAGGGGAAAAGTGAAATGTTTGCAATCCAGGAGAGGCGATTGGGGGAGCTGCCATTTAGATTAGTAGGGGGAAGCTTTATCATAGAATTTTTATCATAGAATTTTTATCATAGAATTTACCGTGCAGAAGGAGGCCATTCGGCCCATTGAGTCTGCACCGGCTCTTGGAAAGAGCAACCTACCCAAGGTCAACACCTCCACCCTATCCCAGTAACCCCACCCAACACTAAGGGCAATTTTGGACACTAAGGGCAATTTATCATGGCCAATCCACCTAACCCGCACATCTTTGGACTGTGGGAGGAAACCGGAGTACCCGGAGGAAACCCGCGCACACACTGGGAGGATGTGCAGACTCCGCACAGACAGTGACCCAAGCCGGAATCGAACCTGGGACCCTGGAGCTGTGAAGCAATTGTGCTATCCACAATGCTACCGTGCTGCCCATTTAGGTACCTCTGCATTGAAATGGCGCGGGAATGGGACCGGCTGCATAAATTAAATCTGACCCAGCCAGTAGACCGAATGAAGGACGATTTTCGGAGATGGGACGCGCTCCCGTTGTCATTAGCTGGGAGGGTGCAGACGGTGAAGATGATGGTCCTCCCGAGATTCCTGTTCGTGTTTCAATGTCTCCCCATCTTTATTCTGCGGTTCTTACTTAAACGGGTCAACAAAATGATCTCTGGCTTTGTTTGGGTGGGCAAGACCCCACGGGTAAGGAAGGTAATGCTTGAGTGGAGTTGGAGAGGGCAGGCTGGCGCTGCCAAACTTTAGTAACTATTACTGGGTAGCAAATATAGCCATGATCAGGAAGTGTGTGGTGGGGGAGGGGTCGGCATGGGAGCGTATAGAGGCGGCTTCATGCAAGGACAGCAGTTTGGGGGCGTTGGTAACTGCACCTCTGCCATTCCCGCCAGCATGGTACGCCACCAGCCCCGTGGTGGTGGCGCCTCAGAGTCTGGGGGCAATGGAGGAGACATGGGAGCATCGGTCTGGTCCCCAATCTAATAATCACCGGTTTGCCCCGTGAGGTATGGATGGGGGGTTCCGGATATGGCGGAGAGCTGGGATTGAGAGGATGGGGGATATGTTTATAGAGGGGAGCTTTCCGAGTATGAGGGCACTGCAGAAGTTTGGGTTGGCGAGGGAAAACAAATTCCGGTATCTGCAGGTGTGGGGCTTCCTACGTAAACAGGTGTCAACCTTCCCGCTCCTACCGCTAAGGGGGATTCAGGACAGTAGTTTCCAGAGGGTGGGGAGGAGAAGGGAGCCTCTCGTACATTTACAAGGAACTTGTGGGGTCAGAGGAGAACGCAGACCGAGGAGCTGAAGCGCAAGTGGGAGGAGGAGCTGGGAGGAGAGATAGAGGATGGTCTATGGGCAGGCGCCTTGAGTAGTGTCAACGCGTCCGCAACATGTGCCAGGCTCACTCAGCCTGACACAATTTAAGGTCGTTCACCGGGCTCACCTGACAGTGGCCCGGATGAGCAGATTCTTTGGGGTGGAAGACAGGTGTGCAAAGTGTGCGGGAGGCCCAGCGAACCATGTCCACATGTTCTGGGCATGTCCGAAGCTCAGGGGATTTTGGCAGGGGTTTGCAGATGTCATGTCCACTGTGTTAAAAACAAGGGTGGCGCTGAGTCCAGAGGTGGTGATTTTCAGGGTGTCGGAAGACCCGGGAATCCAGGAGGAGAAAGAGGCAGACGTTCTGGCCTTTGCTTCCCTGGTAGCCCGGAGGCGGATACTATTAACTTGGAGGGACTCAAAGCCCCCGAAGTCGGAGACCTGGCTATTGGGCATGGTTAGCTTTCTCTGGAGAAAAATCAATTTTGCCTTGAGTGGGTCACTGTTCGAGTTCGCCCGGAGGTGGCAACTGTTCGTCGACCTCTTCGCGGAAAATTAATCGTTAGCAGAAAGGGGGAGGGGGGGTAGTTTAGCTTAGAGTAGGGGATAATAAAGGTAGGACCTGTAAGGGAGGGAGACGGCATTTGCACTATGTTTATAGTTTAATGTACATTGTTTATTGTGCTGTTACCATACCAAAAAATACCTCAATACAATATTTATTTTAAAAAAAAAATAATAATAATAATTTGGAGGAAAATGTAACTGGTCTGATTAGTAAGTTTGCAGACGACACAAAGATTGGTGGAATTGCGGATAGCGATGAGGACTGTCAGAGGATACAGCAGGATTTAGATTGTTTGGAGACTTGGGCGGCAAGGTGGCAGATGGAGTTTAATCCGGACAAATGTGAGGTAATGCATTTTGGAAGGTCTAATACACGTAGGGAATATACAGTGAATGGTTGAACCCTCAAAAGTATTGACAGTTAGAGCGATCTAGGTGTACAGGTCCACAGGTCACTGAAAGGGGCAACACAGTGGAGAAGGTAGTCAAGAAGGCATATGGCATGCTTGTCTTCATTGGCCGGAGCATTGAGTATAAATATTGGCAAGTCATGTTGCAGCTTAGTTAGGCCACACTTGGAGTATAGTGTTCAATTCTGGTTGCCACACTACCAAAAGGATGTAGAGGATTTAGAGAGGGTGCAGAAGAGATTTACCAGGATGTTGCCTGGTATGAAGGGCATTAGCTATGAGGAAAAATTTGATAAACTCTGTTTGTTCTCACTGGAACGAAGGAGGTTGAGGGGCGACCTGATAGAGGTCTACAAAATTGAGGGGCATAGACAGAGTGGATAGTCCGAGACCTTTTCCCAGGGTAGAGGTGTCAATTACTAGGGGGCATAGGTTTAAGGTGCGAGGGGCAAGGTTTAGAGGAGATGTACGAGGCAGGTTTTTTTACACAGAGGGTAGTGGGTGCCTGGAACTCGCTGCCGGAGGAGGTGGTGGAAGCAGGGGCGATAGTGACGTTTAAGGGGCATCATGACAAATACATGAATAGGATGGGAATAGAGGGATACGGACCCCGGAGGTGTAGAAGATTTTAGTTTAAACGGGCAGCATGGTTGGCACATGCTTGGAGGGCCAAAGGGCCTGTTCCTGTGCTGTATTTTTCTTTGTTTGTTGTGCTTTCCTCTAAAATTTTAAAACTGTTCATAATTTGGTCATTTACTCCAGATTAAATGTACTTCCTGTTTGTAAGAGAGCATTATGTTACAGATTTCATTTCTAGAATTACGGGGAACAGATGACCCCGACCCTGGTGGGAATGGCTCTAGATTTGATTCAAGACCAGGTGTGGTTTGTATCCTCTGGTGGTTGCAAGGAATGAGTTTGAACTTCCCCCTAGAGAACCAAAGTTGATTGGCTGCCAATTGGACCAAAGTAGCATTCTCAGGTGAAGAGACTTGTATGGAAAGCGGAAGGTGAATCCTGCAGTGCTGCATTGGATGTGTTTGTGAAGTTGGGGCCCAAACAATTGACCAGATAGTTTTGGTATTTGAGACCGGGGATCCATTTCACAGCTGTATCTACATAAATTTAACAGACCAAACCAAACTTTTTTGGTCAATTGCAACTTTCATTTATCAGTTTGCTTCTTTTTTCAACAGTCAAAGATGGTGCAGGTGCTGTCGATGAGGATGATTTTATCCGTGCATATGAGGAAGTTCCAACAGTGCAGGTAATCCTGAATCTGCTCTCTCTGCTTCTCTTGTTTATATTTAGTTGCCCACATAGCTTTGTTCTATTTGAGAACCAAAAATTTGTTAATTGGAAGATTTAGCTGTACAGCAAATGTGCTCTTGAATGGAATCTAGTGTAACTTGGAATATTTTGTAATATAGGTTACGGTTGGAAATGAGCATTGTACCTACGTAAATCCATATTAACCAGGAGTATGGCAACTAAAATCCTGATCATAATTGAGTCTGTTGGAACTCATTCTGCATGTGCCCTCCAAAACTATCATAAAAATACAAGTGTTATATTTATGGTACTATTGCAAGTGACAGACTATAAAAATAAAATGCTCTCCGTTTATGTTGGAAACTGCAGTTAGTCAAAATTAATCCAGGTTAGTGTAAAATTTACAGTTATTGAAACGGTCTGTGTCCTTGTGTAACAAGACCTGGACAACTTTCATGCTTGGGTTGATAAGTGTAAGTAACATTTGCATCACACTGCTGAGCAATGATCATCTAACCAAGCCCTGTTCACATTCAGTGGTATTACCACCATTGAATCCTCCATCATCTTTATCGTGGAAATTATCATTGCCCAGAAAATAATTTTCACAGCAAAATAAATACCCTGGCTACAAAAGCAGGTCAGATGCTGGGAAGCTCTGAAAAGGCAGGCTGCTTGATCGGCACTTCATTTGCCACGTTGAGCATTCCAGGCCTTCCGCCACAGGCTCACAGTGGCAGCAGTGTGTAGCATCTACAAGAATCACTGCAACAACTCGCCAAGGTTCCTACTTCAAGGGCCAGAACAGCAGATGCATCTACCGAACTACATGCCATCCTGATTTTGAGCTAGATCACTGTTCTTTTACTGGCACTTCATGAAAAAGAACTTGGACCTCACACTGGGTGTATTTACATCAGATGGACTGCAATGGTTCAGTGCCCTTCTCGGAGACCATGGCTCAGAGAATGAGTAGGGTCCTGCACGTCCAGCAAACTCTGATGCCTAAAGAGCAGGGCTTCACCACTGAGGATCCTCTCTCACTGCCAAAGGGTGTGTGGATGAACGGAGGGCAGCCACCCTAATGTTCCCGGCAGAGGTCTCGGGTCTAGGGGCTCCTGATCTTGTTCGGGGGGGAGGGGGGGGTGTTGTGCAGAACAACTGTCTCACTAGGTGGCACTCTTGAGAGAAGGTGGGACAGTCATGGTAAGGGTAAGGGTGAGGGTTGGGGGATTTGAGGATGGATGCTTCAACAGATTATCAGTCTCCTCCAATTCCTTCCAGATAAAACTGTTGGCTGGTGTGAATCCTGCAGAGGCTGTCCTCACTATGCTTGTGGCAGCTGAGGCGGCCAGACGCCGTAGAAGGCAGCAGCAACAACACAGGCTGGAGGCAGCACCCCATGTGTAGGGAGCCGCTGGCCGCCCATCATGCTGAGGAGAGAGCCAGAAGGAGAGGCCAGTGGTGGCCCAAGGTGTGCAGGCATTATGAACATTCCATGACACCATATGCCGTAGAAGAGTCCATCTCAGCAGAGCGACAGTGCGGCACCTGTGCCACATGGCCTCGTTGTCGCACATTTTCAGTGCCATCTCCTGCGCCTGAAGCCTTTGGGACTCCTCCAATTGGCCTTGCAGTTGGAATATCACTGAACCCCCCCCTCCCTTAAATGTCACGGCTGTGTCCTATCACTTGCATCTGCCTGGGGTGTTGGGGGTTACGGCTCCGATGGCCCGGTCTCACAATCTGGTGATCAAGCAAGACAATGAACATGTACTCAGTGAGTGGGCAGGATCATTTCGTCTGTCAGTGGATGCTCACCTCTCTGGCACAGGCCAACCTCTCAGTCAGTGACTGCTTTCTCCTCTGGCAACCCTGCGATTTCCCGGGCCTGTTCCCCATATGGGGTGAGGACTTGGGGAACAGGGTTCTCCACTTGGGGAACAGGGTTCTCCACTTCTCATCCACAGCGTCAAGTAACCTTATGAGATCTGCATCTCCAAAGCGAGGAGCAGGTCTGTGCGCTCCCATGCTTGTGTGTTGACTGGGAGTGAATGGTGAGGGAACGTTTAAAAGCAGATGCCCCTTGTTAGCAGCAAGCAGCTGAGGCGTGAATCAGATGGCAAATCAGATGGCGAGGGAGCCAGTAATGTCGAGAATCTCTTGGGGACTCATTTTTGACTCTAACCGCCAGTGAATACTGATCACGATCTCGCCAATGTGGCTCACGGCACTCCCACCAAAGGTGCCCAAAACCAGACTTTCACTGTGGTCTGCTGAATCATGCCCAAAATTTCACTTAACAGAATTTTTCTATAAAATGTATGGAGTCTTTGACTCTGGTCATCTTGACATGAAATGTTTAAAAATATATATTTTGTCTAACTAACCATATTTATTATTATTATTTATTATTATTCTTTTGATCATGTGTTCTTGCTGCGTGGCTTAATCAAACAAAGCACAATTATTTTACTGTGAAAAGCCTCAAAATTTGATGTAATGCTTATTAACTGCAATTTATTCTGTTATTAGATTTATTCCAACAGAGACCTTGAAGAATCCATCAACAAAATTAGAGAAGTTTTATCAGATGATAAGCATGACTGGGAGCAGCGAGTAAATGCTGTAAGTGTAAAGAGTAAATGCTGTAAAACCTCCAGACCTGATGTCCTCTTGCGTGTGAAAGTATTCAAAAGTTTGCAAAAGCTTTTGTTGTGAAATTTTGTTCGCTTTGAACTCTCAAGACTTTTAACTGTGGGATTGGCATTGAATAATGTTCTTTTACAATAAAAGTGCCACTTGAATTAAAAAGGAATCAGTGTACAAATCTGGACAATGTTGCGCAATAATGTGAAACTAATTGAAGAATTGATCATTTACTTTCGAATGCAATTGAAAACTAAGATTTTCTCGCTTTTCTCCTTCCTGCACCCCCTTATGAATACTTGGTTTGCTTTTTCAGTCAGTGGCGAAGCAGTGAAGCTGCTGACTTTGAAGATAGCTGACCACAAAGATCTAACATTTTCTGTTAGATCTTTTCCTAACAACAATTTAAATCTGGCGTCAAGTCAAGGGCATCTCTTGGCGTACAGCAGCAGTGGGTTTAACAGATAAGTGTCTGATCAATTTGAAGTATTCACACATAAACTAGGAAGTTAAAAACACTTTATCCATCACTGCTGGGGAGAGACTGCCAGTTTCTGCGGAGGACTGATGAGTGTTAAATTATGGAGGTACAGGGACAGATAAAAGGTCTAAAATTTAGCTGCATGTAATTCCACAAAATATTTCTTGAAGACATTTGTGTGTACAAGTGAGTCCCAGGGTAGCTTGCTTATTGTACACTTGTCGGAACTTTAGAAACCAGGGGTCAAATGAGCTTCTCCTGTTCAAATTCTCTTCTATTAATTTCCACTTCATAACAGACTTGCATGTAAAACAATTTTTCTTGTTGCCAGCTTAAGAAGATTAGGTCTTTAGTGGTGGCTGGAGCAGCAGAATATGAATGTTTCTTTCAACATCTACGACTTTTAGACGGAGCATTCAAATTATCAGCCAAAGACCTGCGCTCTCAAGTTGTCCGTGAAGCTTGTATAACATTGGGGTGAGTAATGAAATGAGCAATGAGCAAACCGTACCAACTGCAATTAGTATTGTAGATGTAGTTGCTATCATGTAATCTGAGGTTTAATTGCTGTTAATGCCCTTTTAAAATCATTTACTTTGGGGATCTGGTTGTGCAATCAAGGATGGAAATGGTTTGATTTGCAAACCATATTTAAAAAAAATCTAATTTAAATTTTCCCTGCCTCTCCCACCCTTCCCATATGTTAACTCAGCCTTTGTATTAAGTGAAACACCATAATTTACCTATTTTCCTTTCCATCTTGGCCTCTTTTAGAAACCCTACATTACAGAAGGAGACCATTTGGCTCATCCAGCCTGCATCGACTCTTTGAAAGAGCACCCTACCTAGGCCCAATCCCCCAGCCTTTCCCGCAACCCTGTAACCCCACCTAACCTGCACATCTTTGGACTGTGGGAGGAAACCAGAGCACCTGCAGGAAACCCACATAGACATGGAGCGAAAGCACAAACTCCACACAGTCACCCAATGCTGGAATCAAACCCGGGTCCCTGGCACTGTGAGACAGCAGTGCTAACCACTGTGCCATCCTCTCTGTTCTCTGAATTCATTGTCCATCTCTCCATCTAAAATCTTTTTCTGGACATTGCTCAACTTAGCCATCTACTGAGGCCTCTGCATTCCTGTGGCCTCGATCACTGACGAGGCCATCTCCAAGCATTACTTTGTGTGCCTCGGCATTCCTCTCCCTATCACTTTCCAACCCAATGTTTGCTCGTGTCGATGAAAAGAGCTTGCTCGCTCACTCCAATTTCAGCTCATCTCCAAGTTTAAAATTCCCAATTTGCCTTTTGTCCTCTATTTAACATTATACGGGAGGGGCAGACTTGAGCTAACCTTGTGCTGCCAATGATTAACTCTGTCACTGCACTATAAGGGCACTTCCTGTTTATTCCCTTGGTTCCTATTTCTTATTTTGCCTTTATCGTTTTTGGTCCATGGATCGTTAATGGAGACATACCTTGAAGTCGAGCAGAGGAAGTAAGGAATTCAAAACGTTAAAATAGTACTGTTATTTTTGTATTTTCGGCAGAGTAACCCAGACGTTATGGCACCCAAGAATGTGGAGGGGTTTGTTTCAATTAGTTGGCTGGTGGCCAATGGATTGGACAGGGGCAGTATTCTGCCTGGCAAATGACAGCGAATGGTTCCTGTCAGATGGGGTTTTCCAGAGAGAACCAAGGGAAAGCTACTGGACCCTCCAGTTGGAAGCAGCTCCCTGTCTCTGCTCTGTTGCCTACTTTTCTGAAGGCAGAAGCTGCTAGACCCTGAAAGAAGAAGCGGTCTGCCTCAATGTTGCTCTCTCTCGTTCTTCTCTCTCTATGCTAGCTGCCTGCTATTTCTGTGAGTCCACACTGAAACGTAACTGGAAGACATCTATCTGAAACAAAGACTATCATTTAGGGTGGGGCATGTTAAAGACTGGGCAGGGTTAGAAATTAGATGGTAGTTAATCAGTTGTATTTGCCTATTTACTTAGAATTACTGTTAACAATAAAAAGTTAATTGTGTTTATGTTTACAAACCTGGTGACTGTAGTTATTGGGCAACTGAAGACCTCGGGTAAAAATAAAATTGACATCCTCCTACACCTGAACACTGATCATGAAGTGCAACTTTTCGGAATTGACAGGAAATTAGGAATACCATCATTGTTTGAATGACTGAATGAAGATTGGTCCATGAAATAAAATTACTTCAATGATTCTTTTTGGATGGAAAGTTTCTTGTAAGCTTTTTCACGAGGAATATCTTCTGACTAGTACAATATGTCAGCCTTTGTAGCACTGAGTACTCTTAGCTTTTAAGTCAGAAGGTCATGAGTTCAAACCCTACGCAAATAGACCTGACTGCATAATCTTGACTGACAATCTAATGCAACAACTGAGTAAGCCAAGGTCCTGCCTGTCTCTTCAAATGAATGTAAAAGATCCCAAGACATTATTGGAGGAAGGACAGGTTAATTCTCTCACTGTCCATTTTTAGTGTGTCTATCTGAGTACTTTGGAATGTGCTTTTTTAATGTTAAAAGGGCAACATAAATTTGCATTGTTGAAAGAGCCTTAAAGACATAGCTTACATTGCAATCATGTGCACACATTAACAATACAAACTTCTTAAATTCAGAATATTGTCATTTCAATGAATGACACCACTAGAGATGTGTTTATAACAGCATTATAGAAATAACATTTAAAATAATAAAATGTGTTTTCAATGGTGTACTGTTTTTATTGGAACCTTTATTTTTATTCTTAGTTGGGGACCTAGTGCTAAAGTCTTTGAGCCTAAAGTCTACTTTTTTTTCTTTCTAGGCATCTCTCATCTGTTCTGGGAAATCGTTTCGATCATGGTGCAGAAGCCATTATGCCAACATTGTTCAACCTTGTTGCTAATAGTGCCAAAGTGATAGCTACATCTGGTATAGCAGCTATAAGATTACTTATTCGAGTAAGTACACAAAATCTGCATCCCTTTGTCTAATTTCCTTTCTTAAATGTGCACTTTCCAACAACTCAGTCTCTTTTTAGTAGAAGCAGCATTTTACCCCCCACAAAGATTTTAGGAACAAAACTCAATTTCTTGCTGTGCCAAATTATTTCATTCAGTGCTTGCATTTGTTCTGTATTTCTTTTGAAACTGTCCCTACGTCTCTGCATGATTTATCAGTATTTTATTCACACTAATGTAATTGTGAATTCCACCGATACATTTCTGTGGTCCTGAGTCCTGCTTTGCTACTGTAGTTGCTCAGCAGCAACATTTATGAACAGCTACTTCTAGAGTTAATTTCTTTCAAACTAATGCAGTGAATGCACTTTTTCTATTAAATCAGTTTTTAGCCAGTTGGGGAAAAAAAACTTACTGCTCTTTAAATAAGCAGCTGTTCTAAATCCCAGTTAGTCACCAGTAGGTAGCTTTATGCTAAAAGTCAAATTCTTGTCAAGCCATTTGAAATTGCGTGGTGGGAGATGTATTTATTTTTGACATTGTGACCCAAATATTAGTCTGCCAAAATGAATTCAATTAAAATTGGGCTTCAGAATGCTCCCCTGATAATTGATTTGGATAGGCCACACCTTGAATATTGTGTACAGTTTTGATCTCCTAGTTTGAGGAAGGACATACTTGCTATTGAGGGTGTCCAGCGAAGGTTCACCCGACTAATTCCCGGGATGGCAGGACTGACATTTGTAGAAAGACTGGATTGACTGGGCTTGTACTCACTGGACTTTAGGAAAATGAGAGGGGATTTCATAGAAACATATAAAATGCAAAAGGGACTGAACAGGCTAGATGTGGGAAGAATGTTCCCGATTTTGGGAAAGTTCAGAACTAGGGGTCACAGCCCAAGAATAAAGGGTAAACCAATCAGGAATGAGATGAGGAATAACTTCTCAGAGTTGTGGACTTGTGGAATTCTCTACCACAGGTGTGATAGGTTGGGGGTGGGGTAGGTGAGAGGTTGGTGAGTGATGGGGCACATATCCCATTGCGCTGCTTAAAGGGCTTGTTGTTGGAGGCTAACTGGGATTTTTCAGTCAGCCTCCATGTTCCCACCCTCCGTTAGTTGCATTGTAAAGAGAGCAGGGGGTGATTTAGCCACCTGGAGAAGGCTTCCCAGCAGGAAACCTTGGGAGCAGCACTCCTGGTAGGGTTAGAGGCTCACCCTGCTTGTCTGGGTTCAGCAGCAGCCACAGACCATGCTGTGGAGGAGTGCTTCCTCCCCAGCCCTTGCAATAGTGAATTGGCTCCAAAAGCTGTTCTTTTAAGTTTGAAAAATTTGGAGAGATCCCATTTTGGAGTGTCTCCTCCCTCACCTTACCTGCCATATCCTGCTGCTGCTTTCAAACTGGAGAACCTCCTTTCGGTCCTTCAGCTTTGAAAGACCATCCACCATTTTTTATTGGACAGTGGGCCCATCCATTATTTGGACAATTTGGAGGAAATCACAGGTTTAATGACTGGTTTCCACATCGTGGAGACTTTTGTACCCCCCCACCCCCAACCACACACCATTTGAAACCTGGTGGTGGGGTCCTGAAGACCACAGGAAAATGATACACCTGCGATTTGGTTTGTGGACAACTTTGATTTCTGCCATTGTAAATCAGAGAAAATAATCATTTACATGATCAACCTTTTGGTATATTGAGGAAACTTTGTGTGTATATATTCTTTATAATGCAGTTATGAATCTGTCAGCTTTGTTTAGTTTGTGTGCTGTTACAAAATGTTTTATAGCTTTAAGTTCTTAGAACTTAAAAATAGAACCATTTTGATCAAGAGAAGCTAGGCTCAGCCAAATATCATGGATGCATGATATTTGCATGGAATACTGCAGTAATCACTGAGAATTGATAATGCGTACTCTGTTTTGGATCCAATCTTAAAAAATGTATATTTTTCAGCATACGCACTTCCATAGATTAATACCGGTTATCTCGAGCAACTGTGCATCGAAGACTGTGGCAGTTCGGAGGTAGGTTTGAAATTTTGACATTGTTCTATTAACTGCTCTGATTTGGTATTGATGGGGTGGAAAATCAAACATTACTGCACCCATCCTTTAGGGTGAAAAGTGGAGGGTAGAGGAATTAAATTTGCAGTGCAGTCTTGTGGGCCAATCCCCCTGGAAATGTGCCAGTTGCAAAGTTGAAATCTTCACATAGGCTGAACTTTTCCCACATAGTTGTTGCAGGTCTTCAGCAGCCACAGCATCCTGCACAATAATTCTACATACATAAGTAATTAACTAGATTTCCCCTATGATTTGATCTATTTGTTTTGCATTTAATGATGCCTAGTTGATACATTTGTGTAACGGATTTGAAGTAGCAGATGCCCTTGTGTTTGCTACATGTGTGGAATTTGAGTGTGGTATTTCTGTTCATTCCCAAACCATAAACAATCTCTTTGAGACACAATCTATGGTAAACCTTATCATTTTTGAAATACTACTTCAGTGATCACTTGCTTACGAGCATGTTGGTCCACCTAAGAAATTGTATCACTGGTCATGGGTTTGGTGTGTCCTTGTGTGGCTGATGAGCTCGATCCTGGAGTCGCATCTCCGACCGCACACTTGGCAGGTATTTCTGGGATGTGAGATTGGCCCTTGGACTCGAGATCGCTGGTATTCCTTTTTCTTTTTAAAAAAAATATATTTTATTCAAATTTTTCGGCCAAACAAAACAGTACAAAGGTTTTTCCCTTTTTACAGCAACAAAACAATATAAATAACAGCGACCGTTTTTTAACAAATAAGTAAATATTATATATACTAAATGGCAACTGCCATAATAAAAATAATAACTCTCCCAAATAATAAAATCGAACAGTCCAATATACATAACCAAGTACAAATATCTATACATAAACACCCCTGAGGACCCGCCCGAGCCCTCCCCCCTTGGTTGCTGCTGTTACCTTCCCATTTCCTTTATCGTTCTGCGAGGTAGTCAATGAACGGTTGCCACCGCCTGGTGAACCCTTGCGCCGAACCCCTTAGTGCAAACTTTATCCGTTCTAGTTTTATAAACCCTGCCATGTCGTTTATCCAGGTCTCCACGCCCGGGGGTTTGGCTTCCTTCCACATAAGCAATATCCTTCGCCGGGCTACTAGGGACGCAAAGGCCAAAACATCAGCCTCTCTCGCCTCCTGCACTCCCGGCTCTTCTGCAACCCCAAATATAGCCAACCTCCAGCTTGGCTCGACCCGGACCCCCACCACCTTTGAAAGCACATTCGCCACCCCCACCCAGAACCCCTGCAGTGCCGGGCATGACCAAAACATGTGGGTGTGGTTTGCCAGGCTTCTCGAGCATCTCCCACACCTATCCTCTACCCTGAAAAATTTACTGAGCCTTGCTCCAGTCATATGCGCCCTGTGCAAAACCTTGAATTGTATCAGGCTAAGCCTGGTGCACGAGGACGAAGAGTTCACCCTACGTAGGGCATCTGCCAACAGCCCCTCTTCAATCTCTTCCCCCAGCTCTTCTTCCCATTTTCCCTTCAGCTCATCCACCATGATCTCCCCCTCGTCTCTCATTTCCCTGGATATGTCTGACACCCTACCATCCCCCACCCATGTCCCTGAGATCACTCTATCCTGAATCTCCTGCGTCGGGAGCTGCGGGAATTCCCTCACCTGTTGCCTCGCAAAAGCCCTCAGTTGCATGTACCAAAATGCATTCCCTTGGGGCAACCCATATTTTTCCATCAGTGCTCCCAGACTCACAAACGTCCCGTCTAAGAACCGATCCCTCAATTGCACAATCCCAGCTCTCTGCCATGCTCTAAATTCCCCATCTATTCTACCCGGGACAAACCTATTATTATTTCTTATCAGGGACCGCACCAAGGCTCCCGTCATTCCCCTATGCCGTCTCCACTGCCCCCAAATTTTCAGTGTTGCCACCACCACTGGACTTGTGGTGTATTTCTTCGGGGTGAACGGCAACGGTGCCGTCGCCAGTGCTTGTAGGCTGGTTCCTTTGCAGGACGCCATCTCCAATCTCTTCCACGCCGCTCCCTCCCCTCCTCCCATCCACTTACACACCATTGAGACATTGGCGGCCCAATAGTACTCACTTAAGTTCGGAAGTGCCAGTCCCCCCCCATCCCTGCTACACTGCAAAAAAACCCTCCTCACTCTCGGGGTCTTCCCAGCCCACACAAAACTCATGACACTTTTCTCGATTTTCTTGAAAAAAGCCTTCGTGACCATCACCGGGAGGCACTGAAACACAAAAAGGAATCTCGGGAGGACTACCATTTTGACCGCCTGCACCCTACCCACCAGTGACAGGGACACCATGTCCCATCTCTTAAAATCCTCCTCCATCTGTTCCACCAATCGTGTTAGATTAAGCCTATGTAAGGTTCCCCAACTCCTGGCTATCTGAATCCCTAAGTACCGGAAATCTCTTGTTACCTTCCTCAGCAGTAAATCATCTATTCCCCTGCTCTGCTCCCCCGAATGCACCACAAACAACTCGCTCTTCCCCATATTCAATTTGTACCCCGGGAATTCCCCAAACTCCCTGAGTGTCCGCATTATCTCAGGCATCCCCTCCACCGGGTCCGCAACATACAGCAATAAGTCATCTGCATACAATGATACCCGGTGTTCTTCTCCTCCCCTGAGTACTCCTCTCCACTTCCTGGAGCCCCTCAGTGCTATGGCCAGGGGCTCAATTGCCAATGCAAACCGTAACGGAGACAGGGGACACCCCTGCCTCGTCCCTCTATAAAGACGGAAGTAGTCAGACCTCTGCCTGTTCGTGACCACACTTGCCACCGGGGCCCTATATAGCAGCTGTACCCATCCAATAAACCCTTCTCCAAAACCAAATCTCCTCAACACTTCCCACAGATAGTCCCACTCCACTCTGTCGAATGCTTTCTCTGCGTCCATCGCCACCACTATCTCCGCCTCCCCCTCTGGTGGGGGCATCATCATCACCCCTAGCAGCCTCCGTATGTTCGTGTTCAGCTGTCTCCCCTTAACGAACCCACTTTGATCCTCGTGGACCACCCCCGGGACACAGTCCTCTATCCTCGTCGCCATCACCTTGGCCAGGAGCTTAGCATCTACGTTCAAAAGGGAAATGGGCCTGTAGGACCCACACTGCAGCGGGTCTTTTTCCTTCTTTTTCCTTCTTCAAAAGTAGCGATATCGTCGCCTCCGACATGGTCGGGGGCAACTTCCCCCTTTCCCTGGCCTCATTAAAGGTTCTCGTCAAAAGCGGGGCCAGGAGGTCCATATATTTCCTATAAAATTCCACCGGGAACCCATCCGGTCCAGGGGCCTTCCCCGTCTGCATACTCCCAATCCCCTTTACCACCTCCTCCATCTCAATCTGTGCTCCCAGTCCCGCCCTCTCCTGCTCCTGCTCCTCCACCTTCGGGAATTCCAGCTGATCCAGGAAACACATCATTCCCTCCTTCCCTTCCGGGGGCTGAGCCTTCTATAACCTCTCATAGAATGCCTTGAACACCCCATTCACTCTCTCCGCTCCCCGTTCCATCTCTCCCTCCTCATCTCTCACCCCACCTATCTCCCTCGCTGCTCTTCCTCAATTGGTGGGCCAGTAGCCGACTCGCCTTCTCTCCATGCTCATACTGTACACCCTGTGCCCTCCTCCACTGTGCCTCTGCCTTACCCGTGGTCAGCAGGTCAAATTCCACATGTAACCTTTGTCTTTCCCTGTACAGTCCCTCCTCCGGTGCCTCTGCATATTGCCTGTCCACCCTCAGAAGTTCTCTCAACAATCGCTCCCTTTCTTTACCCTCTTGCTTCCCTTTATGTGGCCTTATGGATATGAGTTCCCCTCTGACCACCGCCTTCAACGCCTCCCAGACCACTCCCACCTGAACCTCTCCGTTGTCATTAAGCTCCAAGTACCTTTCGATACACCCCCTCACCCTTAGACATACCCCCTCATCTGCCAATAAGCCCATATCCATTCTCCAGAGTGGGTGCTGTTCTTTTTCCTCTCCTACCTCCAGGTCTACCCAATGTGGAGCGTGGTCCGAAATGGCTATGGCCGTATACTCCGTCCCTGTCACCTTCGGAATCAGTGCCCTTCCCAAGACAAAAAAGTCTATCCGTGAATATACCATGTGAACATGGGAGAAAAATGAGAACTCCTTACTCCTAGGCCTAATAAATCTCCAGGGGTCTACTCCTCCCATCTGCTCCATGAAGTCCTTGAGCACCCTGGCCGCTGCCGGCCTCCTCCCGGTCCTGGACCTCAACCGGTCCAGCCCTGGATCAAGCACCGTATTGAAGTCTCCCCCCATTACCAACTTTCCCGCCTCCAGGTCCGGGATACGCCCCAACATACGCCTCATAAAGTTTGCATCATCCCAGTTCGGGGCGTATACGTTCACCAGAACCACCGCCTCCCCTTGCAATCTGCCACTCACCATCACATATCTACCCCCACTATCCGCCACTATGGTCTTTGCCTCAAACAGTACCCGTTTCCCCACTAAGATAGCCACCCCCCTAATCTTCGCATCTAAACCCGAATGAAACACCTGCCCCACCCATCCTTTACGTAGTCTGACCTGGTCTGTCAGTTTCAGGTGCGTCTCCTGCAACATAACCACATCTGCCTTTAATTTCTTTAGGTGTGCGAGTACCCGTGCCCTTTTAATCGGCCCGTTCAGCCCCCTCACGTTCCACGTGATCAGCCGGGTTGGGGGGCTCTTTACCCCCCACCCTTGTCGACTAGCCATCCCCCTTTTTAACCCAGCTCCTCACCCGGTTCCCATGTACCTGTATATCCCACCGACAGTGCCCCCCGTCTCGACCACCCCGTCCCATAACAGCTCCCCCTTCTCCTTAGCAGCAGGAACCCAGTTAACTCTTCTCCCCCCGCCCCCCCCCGCTAGATTCCCCTCTAGCGTAGTTGCACCCCCCATGTTGCTCCCAGAAATCAGCAAACTCTGGCTGACCTCGGCTTCCCCCTTTGCCCTCGGCCCCTCACTGTGCGAGGCCCCCTCCTTCCTGCGTCCCTGTTCCCGCCACAATTACCATAGCGCGGAAGCAAAGCCCGCGTTTCCCACTCGCCCCCGTCCCTAACGGCGCAGTTCCCTTCTCCTTCCCCTTTCCCTCCCACCGCCCCCCCCCCCCCCCCCCCCCCCCCCCCCCCCCACCACGAGGGGAAGAGAGAAAAGTTACAGGATCGAAAAGTTAACAAATTGAAAAATCTTCCCCCCTCCCCTTCCTCGCCCCACATAATCACCCCACCACTTTATCCCAGAAGCTCTTTCTCTCGCCAGACTATTCCAGCTTCTTGTCCACAATGAATGTCCACGACTCTTCTGCCGTCTCAAAGTAGTGGTGCTTCCCTTGGTGTGTGACCCACAGTCTCGCCGGTTGCAACATTCCAAATTGAACCTTTTTGTGAAGCACCGCCTTAGCCCGATTGAAACTTGCCCTCCTTCTCGCCACCTCCGCACTCCAATCCTGGTATACGCAGATCACCGCGTTCTCCCACCTACAGCTCTGAGTTTTCTTCGCCCATCTGAGGACCGTCTCTCTGTCGTTGTAGCGGAGAAACCTCACCACTATAGCTCGAGGTATTTCTCCAGCCTTTGGTCTTCGCGCCAGAACTCGATAGGCTCCCTCCACCTCCAAAGGGCCCGTCGGGGCCTCCGATCCCATTAGCGAGTGAAGCATCGTGCTCACATGCCCCGACGTCCGCCCCCTCTGCGCCTTCGGGAAGACCTGGGACTCTTAAATTCTTCCTCCTCGAATTATTCTCCAGTGCTTCCAACCTCTCCACACACCTTTTGTGCTGTGCCTTGTGCGTCTCTGTCTTCACCACCAGGCCCTGTATTTCATCTTCGTTTTCAGCAGTCTTTGCCTTCACGACCCGAAGCTCCAGCTCCTGGGTCCTCTGCTCCTCCTTTAGCCCTTTAATCGCCTGTAATATCGGGGCCAACACCTCCTTCTTCAGCTCTTTTTCACAGCGTCGCAGGAACTCTTGTTGCTCCGGGCCCCATAACAAATGGCCACCTTCCGACGCCATCCTGCTTCAAGCTTCCGTTCCTTGCCGCTGCTCCAGAGGATCTTCTGCAATCCGGCCGCTATCCTCACCTTTTTCCTTGTGTATCCGGGGGGATTCCCTTCTTGTTTACCGCACAGTGATTTTGGCCGTTTAAATTGCCGTTGGGGCTCCTATCAAGAGCCCAAAAGTCCGTTCCAACGGGAGGTGCCGAAACGTGCGACTCAGCTGGTCATTGCTGCACCCGGAAGTCTGGTATTCCTTTTTCAGCCTCCTTTTCTGGACCTGCTCTTACCATTGAGTGTTCTTGAAGAACTGTGTCCATTCAATCTGGACGTTCCTTCTAATAAGTCTCTCCTGAGCAGGTGTCTCCCAGGCATTGACATCTGTTTCATTTCTTGAGTTAAGCCTTTATGGTGTCTTTGAAGCACTTCCTTTGTTTTTCTCTTGTTTGGTAGAATTTGGATGCATGTCTGGCATCCTAACACATGGTCGGCTCAGCAGAGTTACTATTGGATGATCATGGCCTTTATGCTGATGCTCTTGGCTCCTTCAAGGATGCTGATAGTACGCCTGTCCTCCCAGTTCATGCGGAGAATACGTCTCCGACAGTGGGGATGGTACCGTTCCAGGACCTTGAGTATGTGAGTTGTCGCAGGCTTCTGACCAGAGTCTGGAGGACAACTGCTTTGTACATAATAATAATCTTTATTGTCACAAGTAGGCTTACATTAACACTGCAATGGGGGCTGGTTTAGCTCAGTGGGTTAGACAGCTGGTTTTAATGCAGAACCAGGCCAGCAGCGTGGGTTCAATTCCCGTACCAGCTGAGAATTCTGAATTCTCCCTCCCGTATACCCGACCAGGCGCCGGAATGTAGCGACTACAGGCTTTTCACAGTAACTTCATTGCAGTGTTAATGTAAGTCTACTTGTGACAATAAACATTATAATATATAATGAAGTTACTGTGAAAAACCCCTAGTCGCCATGTTCCCGTACATGAGGACCATGTTAGCAGCACGGATGTCACAGTTGTCGAAGATTCTCCTCCTTGGGCATCCAAAGGTGGTGCTCACAGATTGGATACGATGTTGGATCTCCACATCAATGTCAGCTTTAGAACAGAGGTAGCTCCCCCGGTTGGAAAAATGTTCAATGTTTGGGAGGGTTTCCTCCGTAAACTCTGATGCAGGGGGAGACCAGATCTTACCCTGGGGCGGGTTGGTAAAGGACTTGATTCTTCTTGAATGTGGCTGAGACCGATACTTCAGTATGCTTCCACAAAGGTGTCGAGCATAGCTTGGAGATTCTCAGAGATGGCGTTGTCATCTACATACTGAAGTTCCACGAGCAATGTCAATTATTTTTTTCTCCTTGGATTTCAAACGGTTGAGGCTGAAGAGTTTTCCGTCCATCCTGAAGACAATGTCCACTCCACTTGGAAGCTTGTTCTTGGCTAGATGAAGGATGGTGGCGCTGAAGGTGGAGAAAAAAATGGGGGCAATGACACATCCCTTGTTTGACTACAGTCTTGAATGCTAGCCTTTGTCTTTTTTCCGTCAATGACTACTGTAGCCGACACCTTATCATCGTGGAATCTGAAGATGTTGATTAATTTCTCTGGACAGCCGGCCTTTGACAGGGTCTTCCCGATTGACTGAGTCAAAAGCTTTGGTCAGATCGATGAAGACCATGTTGAGTGGCTGATGTTGCTCCTGGCATTTGTTGTCAAACAGTGAAAATGATATCCTTTGGTTGGAAGCAACACTGGCTTTCTGAAAGAATTTCTTCAGAGTGGGAGAAGGTGGCTAACGAGGATCCGGGCGATGATCTTCCCAGCGATGGAGAGTAGGGAGATACCTCAGTAGTCCCTACCCAGTTCCTTTTGTCTCCTTTCTTGGAGATGATGGCGATGACGGCATCTCTGAGGTCAGCAGGAATTTCGTCTCTGTCCCAGATTTTCAAGAGCAGCTGATGACGATGACGGTGATCTCTTCTCTTCTCTTCCAAGTTTGAAAATCTCTGCTGGGATCCTGACCACTCTTGCATCTTTTTCATTCTCCACATGTTTACTGGCCGCCTCTACTTCATCCATGCTTGGTGGGAGTCCAAGATCCTCTTTGATGGGGAGCTAGGGGAATTAATAATAATACTTTTTATTAGAGTCTCAAGTAGGTTTACATTAACACTGCAATGAAGTTACTGTGAAAATCCCCTAGTCGCCACATTCCGGTGCCTGTTCAGGAACACTGAGGGAGAATTCAGAATGTCCAATTCACCTAACAGCACGTCTTTCAGGACTTGTGGGAGGAAACTGGAGCACCCGGAGGAAACTCACGCAGACACAGGGAGAACGTGCAGACTCCGCACAGACCGTGACCCAAGCCGGGAATTGAACCCGGGTCCCTGGCTCTGTGAAGCAACAGTGCTATTTCTTCAAACACGTCCTCATCTATGATTGTATCACTGTTTAGGAGTTCTTCAGTATTCTTTCCATCAAAGGCTCATGTTTTCTCAGTCTCTCGAAAGGGGTTTGTCCTTATTCTGCACCAGTTTGAGGCCAAGGGTGTTGGGTCCATATATTATCTTGGTGCACTGAAGAAACCCCGAGTGTCGTGCTGGTCAGTGAGGAGTTGCAACTCCTTGGCTTTCTCAGTCCACCATTGGTACTTGACTTCCCTAGTTCTACTTTGTACCTTCGCTGTTGCTATTTGATGAGTTATCCTCTTTGCCTTGCTGAAGATATCCATGGATTGCGACCTAGCTGTGGTGGAGAGACTTGGCGTTCCATTAATTCCGAGAGCAATTACATACACTCTTACACTCTTGACAGGGTCACCCATGAGGGTAAGGTTGGAGGGGAGGAACCAGACAAAGCGCAATCCAAAGCAAGTCCTCAATGGCATCAGGCAGAAGATACTCTGGTATCAACATGCTGTGATAGCGGATGAATGCTGCAGCAGAAGCGAGATCTCCCAGTTGTCGAGGTTGCGTTGCCACTGGAACTGGACCTACCTTCTTGCGAGGACCGTGGGTCTGTTGATGTGCAACATCATTCCTACGTTAAAAAGATGTCCCACACCAGGCGCCTACCTTGAGGATACCAACACATCTTACCACACAAACAAGCCCTGCACTGATGAGCATGAGATCAATAGGATAGGGCTGTGAGATTCAGAAGTCCTGAGCTTCGGGCTGGCACTTGGTGGTGGGGTTTGATATACGACTACATATTAAAAGACGATGCATATAATCAAACATTAGTTACTTTAAATATTTCTTTCTATTGATATAGTGCCTTTATTATAGATAAGATGATGCTTTTATCAACAAAATTAAGCAATTTCTTTTGACAGGCGTTCATTTGAATTTTTGGATCGACTGCTACTGGAATGGCAAACACACTCACTAGAAAAGTAAGTAAACAACCAGGGAGCCTTTTTCCATGAATAGTCTGTAGTTCTTTTTGGGTTCCTACTAAGTGTAGTTTAAAATGGAAATGAGCTTTTGAACTGCACCATACAGCAAAGCAGATGATATCTGAACTGAACTAAATAGGGTAGAAACATTGGTCATGATTGCAATCGTAAATACTTATGGCCAGACAAATAGGTTATTGAAGAAATATATTCCTTACAATAGTGAGGAACTGGGGGATTAAAACAATTTAAATAAGATGGCTGGCAAGAGCATTTGAATGTGGTAGCAGTGCTGTTTCCATAGTAATGGAGGGAAGGCCTTTGAAAATGCATTCTGAGGCTCAATTTCCACTTTCTGGTTAAAAAGGCAGTGTGACATGAAACTGAAGTTGGGAGGGATTACGCTGCTCATTGTGCATAAATGTAACAGTGGTTATCCTGGATGAAATTTCTGTCTATAAAGTGAGAAAAATGAAATGTTACTTTTGAGATGAGACTCCAGTTGTGATGTTATCTTGTTAGGCATGTAGCTCTTCTGGCTGAAACGATAAAGAAGGGTATCCATGACGCTGATTCGGAGGCAAGACTCGAAGCTCGAAAGTAAGTTGTTCTTCAGTACCTGACATTATTGTAATGTTTCCAAAATATATTTTGATTTGCATGCTATTAGCCTGTATAGTCCAAACATGGAATGATGATTGACAACAACTTTGGTCATTCCATTCCGTATTTAATTCCGATTGATTGATTATCTATTTTATTTACTGCATTGCAACGTTTTCTTGTCTTCATTTACGATACATATTTTCATCCCTGGGAAAAGGACAGTGATAGAATCAATCCTGTAAGGCCGATTGTCAGTGCAAACTGCTCTATATTTGACACAATTTGCACATAAAAATTAAGAAACATGCTGAGAATTGCATGTGTTTCATTTTGCAAGTAAGGTGTGTTGTAGCGAAAACCTTCTATTCAACCCTTTTTCATTTTAAAGGGCAAAGGCAACTTTTCTCATGTCAGTTTCTTTAACAATGCCAAATAATTTTCATAATTGTGCTGGATAAAATTTTATCGCTGGACTCCATATTTAGTTTAACAGTTGCAAGCCATAAACTCTGTCTCCCCATTTTGCCATCTTTTCTTTGTATGTTTCGGTTTTTCTCCAGTTTTTACTTTCAGACAGTAACATACCTTGCTCTGGGTGCATCTTTTGTTTATTTGGTACTTGCCCCATCACCGTTAGCTTCACAGCGCCAGGAACCCGGGTTCGATTCCCGGCTTGGGTCACTGCCCGTGGGTTTCCTTCAAGCGCTCCAATTTCCTCCCACAAGTCCTGAAAGATGTGCTTGTTGGGTGAATTGGACAGTCTGAATTCTCCCTTAGTCTACCCGAACAGGTGCCAGAGTATGGCCACTAGGGGATTTTCACAATAACTTCATTGCAATGTTAATGTTTATTAGTGTCACTAATAAAGATTATTATTTCCTTGGCGGCACAAGACTAACTTTAGTCATTCAATTTCTCCTGCCTTCCACCCTGTCACTAGCCTTCCTTTATCCCACCAATCCCTTGCTAAAAACCTATTGAATATCTTCACTTTTCCTGGTTCCGATGAAAGGTCATCAACCTGAAATGTTAACTCTGTTTCTGTCTCCACAGATGTTACCTGATATGCTGAGTATTTCCAGCATTTTCGGTTTTTATTGCAGTATGTGCTGCTTCAATATTTATCTGCCTTCCATTTTCTTTTATAGAGTGTATTGGGATTTTCGCAGTCATTTCAGTAAAGAAGCTGAAATTTTGTTTAACTCATTGGAACCTGCCTACCAGAAACCTCTACAGTCCCATTTGAAAAATTCAGACAGTATTGTTTCCTTGCCACAGTCTGATCGTTCATCATCCAGTTCACAAGAAAGCTTAAAGTAAGAACTGTGGTCTACTTGAATTCTAAGCTTCAAAAACAGTGCAGTATAATAGCCATGCCTGCAATTCCTTTAGTTAATCTGTTCTCGTAACATTGTGTATCATTATGGATTGTATTTTAATGTAAAAACTCAGCTATATTATTTACATTACTATGTAAAAGTAACATAATCGAGTATCCTTTATCGGAAGCTCTTGGGTTAATTGCATTTCAGATACTTTTTGTTTTCGGGTACAACATGTAGGCCTACTTATATTGCAGAGGTGGAAGCCTATAGTCTAATGTAAATAAAATGGCTAAAAAAGTTTTATATAAATATGTACATATACTGTATATGTATTGCCTGCAGAAGGATAACAAAATTTGTTACCATATTTCTTCCTAGTCGTCCCCTGTCTACAAAGCGCAGTCCTACTGGAAGCTCTGTATCACGAGGTAATTGTTTTGTTCTTGTTTTAGCATCAACCAGTATAAAATAAAGTGGCACAGTAGCTGAATTGTTCCTTCCAAAACACAACTTGTATTTGAAGTACATAGTTCAATTTCCCCTCCCACATCCCCAGAAAATATGATCTTCATGGTTCCCTACTGTCCCCAATCCAATGCTCCCCTTCTGGATTTTCAGTTTTCCTATGTCATTTGCATTTGAAACTCCACGTACCATTCATTATCAAAACTAGTACCAAAACTGCTTGCCTCTATCTCTGTAGCATTTTACACCTCCGCCCACACTAATCCCACGCATGCCATTCTTTAATCATATTTTCACCCCCCTTGGACTTAACATCTGCCCTTATCCTTCCTGGAAGCCTCCAAATCTCCATCTCTCTTCCAGATGATTCACAACTTCACTGCCTGTATCCTGTGCCCCACACAACCAATGTTTCTCAACATTGCTGATCTACATTGGTTTAAAAATCCTTCACCTTGTCCCCAGAACTCTCTGGCCTTGTCTCAACCCATTGTTGCAACTTTGTTGTCTCTCACAGCCTCCAAGCTTTGTATGGAACTGGTTTAGCACAGGGCTAAATCGCTGGCTTTGAAAGCAGACCAAGGCAGGACAGCAGCACGGTTCAATTCCCGTACTAGCCTCCCCGAACAGGCGCCGGAATGTGGCGACTAGGGGCTTTTCACAGTAACTTCAGTTGAAGCCTACTTGTGACAATAAGCGATTTTCATTTCATTTCATGTATATATTCCTCCTACTTTTCTACTGTAAACATCAGCCAATCTGTCTGCTCCTTGGAATCTCCTGTCCAAAGCCCAACGGTATCTACCCCACTATCCGCCTTTAAAGTCACAATTTGAATCTTCCTGTATAGGCTGATATCCACTCCCTTTTTTCTTTGTGACTGATCAGACAATCAGCCGTGGAAACTAGATCCGACTTTAGATCTATCATCCATGGAAATTATAGTATAGCATAGTGGTATTCACTTCCCCTGGTTTCTAATGCTTCAATAATAGTCATGGGGCTGGATTCTCCTTCTTTGGGACTAAGTCCCCCAAAAAACTGGCGTGAAAGTGCCACATATTCCTAGCTCTGCAGAAGCTAGCAGGGACCCGGCGTGGATCGAGCAGTTTTTGCTGCAGTTACAGGCCCCCGCACTTCCGGGTCAGAGGCCGCGCATGCGCACGGCGGCTGCCTTCAGCGGCCGCGCTGTGCTCCATGGCGGACTCAGACCGTGGAGCAGGACCCTAAAAATAGAACCCCCGATCAACCACTTTGGATTCTCACTGTCTTCAGTTGATGTCCTGGAGGACTGAAGAATAGCCAATGTTGTTCCTTTGTTTAAGAAGAGTAGCAAAGATAATCCAGGGAACTACAGGCCGGTGAGCCTTACGTCAGTGGTAGGGAAATTACTGGAGAGAATTCTTCGAGACAGGATCTACTCCCATTTGGAAGCAAATGGACATATTAGTGAGAGGCAGCATGGTTTTGTGAAGGGGAGGTCGTGTCTCACTAACTTGATAGAGTTTTTCAAAGAGGTCACAAAGATGATTGATGCAGGTAGGGCAGTGGATGTTGTCTACATAGACTTCAGTAAGGCCTTTGACAAGGTCCCTCATGGTAGACTGGTACAAAAGGTGAAATCACACGGGATCATGGGTGAACTGGCAAGATGGATACAGAACTGGCTAGGTCAGAGAAGGCAAAGAGTAGCAATGGAAGGGTGCTTTTCTAATTGGAGGCCTGTGACTAGTGGTGTTCCACAGGGATCAGTGCTGGGACCTTTGCTGTTCGTAGTATATATAAATAATTTGGTGGAAAATGTAACTGGTCTGATTAGTAAGTTTGCAGATGACACAAAAGTTGGTGGAATTGTGGATAGCGATGAGGACTGTCCGAGGATACAGCAGGATTTAGATTGTTTGGAGACTTGGGTGGAGAGATGGCAGATGGAGTTTAATCCGGACAAATGTGAGGTAATGCATTTTGGAAGGTCTAATGCAGGTCGGGAATTTACAGTGAATGGTAGAATCCTCAAGAGTATTGAAAGTCAGAGAGATCTAGGTGTACAGGTCCACAGGTCACTGAAAGGGGCAACACCGGTGGAGAAGGAAGTCAAGAAGGCATACGGCACGCTTGCCTTCATTGGCCGGGGCATTGAGTATAAGAATTGGCAAGTCATGTTGGAGCTGTATAGAACCTTAGTTAGGCCACACTTGGAGTATAGTGTTCAATTCTGGTCGCCACACTACCAGAAGGATGTGGAGGCTTTAGAGAGGGTGCAGGAGAGATTTACCAGGATGTTGCCTGGTATGGAGGGCATTAGCTATGAGGAGCGGTTGACTAAACTCGGTTTGTTCTCACTGGAACGATGGAGGTTGAGGGGCGACCTGATAGAGGTTTACAAAATTATGAGGGGCATAGACAGAATGGATAGTCAGAGGCTTTTCCCCAGGGTAGAGGGGTCAATTACTAGGGGGCATAGGTTTAAGGTGCGAGGGACAAAGTTTAGAGATGTACGATGGTACGATAGTGACATTTAAGGGGCATCTTGACAAATACATGAATAGGATGGGAATAGAGAGATACTGACCCCGGAAGTGTCGAAGATTTTAGTTTCGGCGGGCAGCATGGTCGGCACGGGCTTGGAGGGCCGAAGGGCCTCTTCCTGTGCTTTACTTTTCTTTGTTCGTTGGTGTTCTTTGTGCCCAGCCCTATCCGCCCGCCCAAACATTGCCCGGGTGTGTATATGGCCCTTCCTGCCCTCCGATCGGCCTGAGTCCGCAGGCGCCACGCTAGTATCCTGACTGGCAGGACCATATTAGATCCATGGCGTCGGGACTTCGGACTGGTCGGGGGTGGAGAATGGTGGAGCGGGCCTCCAACAATGGCCTTGGGTAAGGGATGTGCGGCGCAACATACTCTCTTAAGTATGCTGCTTTTTGGGCCCTGGAGAATCGGGGAACCGGCAGTGTTCCTGATTCCATGCGGGGAACTGGATTATCCGCCGGGGCGCCGGCCATGATTTTGGCGTCGGGGTTTGGAGAATCCAGCCCATGATGTGGAGATGCCGGCGTTGGACTGGGGTGGGCAGGTGAGACTGAGGAAGGAGCTAAGCTCCGAAAGCTAGTGATTCCAAAGAAACCTGTTGGACCTTAACCTGGTGTTGTAAGACTTCTTACTGTTCAATGATAGTGACCATGCCACAGCTTAATTTGCTCGTGGACTACTTACATCCTAATTTCCACATCAGTTCATTTGTTCTGGTGTTGAAGACACTTTTCTCTCTCGACATCTCTGTTTTGGTAAGCAAAGACCTATTTTGATTACTGTAAGCAATTGCACAAAGAAATCGAGAATGTTAGCCATCTTCCACATTTCTATAGGAAAATCTTTTGATGTAGTCTATTTGACTTGTAAAAACACTTTTGAGAAAGTACCATGTGAGAAGTTCCTTTAGAAACTAAACTCCGTGAAAGTGCAATCTGAGTGTGTATTAACAACTGGCTAAAGAGGAGGAAATGGAAACTAAGGTAAAGAGCGTACAACTGTAATGTAGGAATGTGCTGGAGCTGAATGGTCCAGGAATCCAGGTTGGATTATGTGTGAGCAAACTGGCTTTTCATGATTACATTTGCAGCTGACACTATAAGCTGGAGGATCTGAGCTCAGTACAAGATCTTATGAATTAGGCAAGACAGACTTTGAACTTGGTCGATCAGGTATTGAGTTAAATTCAGTGGAGACAAGTGAAAGGAAAAATTAGCTGCTTATAATTCTATGTCGTCAGAACTTGCTAAAGGGAAGTTGAGCGAGACATGGAGCTATGATTTTGAAATGAGCAACAAGTCACTGTGAAGAAAATCTCTTGCATTTATATAGTACCTTTCAAAACCTCAGGGTGCTGTAATCTTCTTTAATCAGGATGCTCCAAGCCTCAAGGTGCTTTAATCCAATTAACTACTTTTAATGTGTGGCAAATTCCTGCAAACAGCAATGTGATATAGAGCAAATCATTTTGATTTTGTGATGCTGATTGGGGGTAATGAATATTGGCCAGGACACCCGAATAACTTGCCTGCTCTGCATCAAAGTAGCGCCATCAGACCTTTACGTTGGTTTTACAGCGGAAACTTGGTTTAACCCAAAACACAGCACGCCTGAAATCATTATCAAATATTTTATGGCAGCGCACTTAGAAAATAGTGGCAGGATCAGACGGTCAGCATGGATTTATGATGGGGAAATCATGCTTGACAAATCCCAGGAGGCCGTGGCGTAGTGGTATTGTCACTGGACTAATTAACCAGAGACCCAGAGTAATGCTCTGGGGACCCAAGTTCAAATACCGCCACTGCAGATGGTGAAATGTCAATTCAATAAAAATCTGGAATTAAAAGTCTAATGATGACCATGAAACCATTGTCGATTGTTGTTAAAAAAAAAAAAAAAAAAAAAAAAAATCTGGATCACGAATGTCCTTTAGGGAAGGAAATCTGCTGTCCTTCCCTGGTCTGGCCTACATGTGACTCCAGACACACAGCAATGTAGTTGACTCTTAACTGCCCCCTCAAGGGCAATTAGGGATGGCCAATGAATGCTGGCACAGCCTGCGATGCCCGCGTCTCATGACCGAATTAAAACAAAAAAAATCTACTGGAATTCTTTGAGGATGTAACTGGTAGAGTTGATGAGGGGGAGCCAGTAGATGTGCTTTATCTAGACATTCAGAAGGCTATTCATAAAGTCCCATTTAAGCGTGTAAAATTAAAGTGTTTGGGATTAGAGGTAGTGTATTGAGATGGAAAGCAAACTGGTTGGCAGACAGGAAAGACTAGGAATTAACATCTTTTTCCAGATTACAAGCAGTGATGTGTGGGGTACCACAGGGATTGGTGCTGGGACCATATTAATGATTATGGGGAACAAAGTGTAATATGTCCAAATTTGCAGATGAGACAAAGTTGGGTGGAAGGGCGAGCTGTAAGGAGGATGCAGAGATCTTCAGTGTGATTTGGGCAAGAGTGAGTGGGCAAGTGAATGGCAGATGCAATATAATTTGGACAAATGCGAGGTTACCCACTTTGGTAGCGAAAGCGTGAAGGCAGACTTGTCTGAATGGCCATAAATTCGGAGAGGGGATTGTGCAATGAGACCTGGTGTCCTATTCCACCAGTCGCTGAAGGTAAGCATGCAGATGCAGCAGGCAGTAAAGAAGGCCTATGATATGTTGGCCTTCATAGTGAGAGGATTTGAGTACAGGAGCAGGGGATGTCTTTCTGCAATTCTGCAGGGCCTTGATGAGGCCATAACCTGGAATATTGTGTGCAGTTTTGGTGTCCTTATCTGAGCTAAAGAGAGAGTGCAGCGAAGGTTTACCAGACTGATCCCTTGGATGGCAGGACGTACAAAGAGATTGGATAGGTTAGGATTGTATTCGCTGGAGTTCAGAAGAATGAGAGGGGATCTTACAGAAACCTATGAAATTCTAACGTGACTATTCAGGATAGATGCAGGAAGGATGTTCCCAATGATGGGTGTGTCTAGAATCAGGGGGCACAGTTTGAGGATATGGTGTAGGACAGATTCGGAGAGAAATTTCTTCACCCAGAGAGTGCTGAGCCTGTGGAATTTGTTACCACAGGAAGTAGTTGAGGCCAAAACATTGTATGTTTTCAAGAAGCAGTTAGATACAGCACTTGGGGTGAAGCGGATCAAAGGGATATGATGGGGTAAGGTGGGGTTAGGCCAATGAGTTGGATAGCCATAATGAATGACGGAACAGGGTCCAAGGGCTGAATGGCCTCTTCCTCCTAGTTTCTATGTTTCTGACAGTGCAGCACTCCCTCAGTACAGTACTGCACAAAGATATCAGCCTAGATTTTGTGCTCAAGTCTCTGGAGTGCAACTTGAGCCTGCAACCTTCTGACTCGGGCGAGAATGCAAACCGCCGAGTGAACATGATGCTAAAACATGTTGTTCAATTAATTTAGTTAAGAGTTAACACTAACACTTAAGTTGCAGCTATGTATGATCAGTTCTAGTTACTGCAACATGGAGAGTGTAATGTAGAAGAGAGAATGGTGCTTATCCTCATTGTACAATGGACGAATGACGAGTGGACAGAAAACACATTTTTCAACCTTAATGAAAGATACCTGAGGCATTTAAAATACTTAATCGAATAGAAAAAATAAACAACAAAAAGATATGCTTGGGCAATGAGACAATGGGACCATTTCAACGTTGTTGACAATTGCCAGGTTGCTTGATTATGTAGTGAGATGCTGTTGGTATCCTGGAGGAATGAGATCAAGATTCAGCTGCATTAAAGTCTATATTGTGGAAATCCAGTCTTTGAGTGGCTTGCTTAGGTCTTTTAATTTGCAATTGGTGTCAATAGAGGATTGTTCTGTAGCCGGGGCTGACTCCAATTTTGTCTTCTGTTCGTAAATCATCCAAATACATGAAGGTAGCTCCATACCAGGCAGACCAATGCAATCTTTTGCTATAATACAGTAAATGGCTTGCGTTTAATTTTTAGTTTCCAGACCAATTTTTCAATTTTGTTTACCTTTGCGATTTGCATTTGAGATTCAGTACTCAAGGTGTAATACTTTTTTTTCTCTCCCTCTTTCCCCCAATTCTGGTACAAAAGCTTCAACAGTCAGTGCGAAGTCTGTGTCTAACACAGGAGCTCTGCAACGCTCTCGCAGTGATATCGATGTGAATGCAGCTGCGAATGCCAAATCACGCTTGACTGCCACTCCAAGTAATACGCCTGGACATTTCAGCTCAGCAGCAGCTCTACCTCCAGGGTCCTACGCTTCTCTAGGTAAAGACTAAGCTAACCACAACTTTTTTCTTTGAGCTGTTAAATGTGCCACAATTCCATAATAGGATAATCTTTGCAGATCAACTAGGATTTCAAGTGCCGTGAACAGAATTTTCCATCTTGAATTTGAAAACTGTGTTCAAAATCTAAATTAGAAATGTTGACACCCTTCTGGGATATTTTGTAAGAAACATATAGGACCATAGGACTTCGGAGCAGGAGTAGTTCATTTGACCATTGGAGCCTGCTCTGCCATTCGATAAGATCTTAGCTGATCTGATTGTGTTGTCAACTCCCCATAACTCTTGACTCTATCTAACTCTGCCTTGAATAAAGTCAATGACCCAGTTTCCATTGCTTTCTGGGCAAGAGAATTCCACAGATTAACAACCCTTTATTTTGGTGTAGTATCAGTTGCTGAAGCAGCCAGGAATGGTCCATTGAGTCAACATATTAGGTGTATAAGACTTGGCAAAGATTTGTGATATGGTCATTGAGAAGCAGTAGGTTTTGCACAGTTGATCAGTGGCAAGTGATGTCATTACAGATTAAGTTATTTGTGTTGTGCTTAACAATTACCAGAGAAAACTTAGCTGTCAATTGTTTCAGTGGACTTGTTTTAAAGGAATTTTGAAATCTAAGTCCCTTTTGGGTTGTGTCAAAAGAACAAAATATAACATAATATCAAACCCATGGAGTGTACTTTTATAGGTACATGGCTTTGAGCCAAAAAACAGGTGCTAATGTATGAAAAGGCTTAGATTCTTTTGCGGTTTTCCCACAAGCAAATTTGGACCTTCTCCAATATTATAAACCAGAGGCAGTAGTAGAGGCGGGTACAATTTTGTTTTTTACAATGCATTCAGACAGTTATATGGGAAAGCTGGGTATAGAGGGTTATAGGCCAAATGCAGGCAATTGGGACTAGCTTAGTGGTTAAAAACTGGGCGGCATGGACAAGTTGGGCCGAAGGGACGCTTTCCATGCTGTTAACCTCTATGACTTTGTGACTTTGTGAAAACCATTAAATGGATGGGCAAGTGCTATAAAACTGTATTTAGAACCAATTTTGAAACAATGTTATGTGACAACAGAATATCCTAAATTAATCAATTTAAATGCTTTTTATAATTTAATATGGGTTGGACCTTTTAAGAAATAGCAACAGAAATGGGTCACTCAGTCTTATGAGTCTGCTCTGCCATCAAAATGCTTATGGCTCATTTGCTATTCAACTCCACCGTTCCAATTATTCCCTTTATTGCTTGATTCTCTTAGCATGTGACAATTTATTGATGCCTCCCTTATATTTGTAATCATTGAGCATCTATAAGCCTTTTGGGATAGAGAATTCCAAAGATTCACTATCTTCTGAGGGAGGAAATGTTTCGACATCTAGCCCCTTTTCCTGAGGCTGTGACCCCGTGTTCTAGATTCCCCAGCCAGGGAAAACATTCTCCTAATATCTGCACTGCGAAACACATCAAGAATTTTACATGTTTCACTGAGATCACCTCTCATTCTTAACTTTGCAGAGCACATAGAATTATATAATTATCATGATAACTATGTAATATCACTGTGGTAAAGTACAGAATGTTTTTATTTCACCTGTTCAAGGAAATCATTTTATGATTTGGTACCCTTTTTTGCGATTGGTGTCCAGATTTTATGCCTTTCATCGTTTTAGAGAAGTATTACAGCTCCACGGGATTCTTTTGTTTACTATGGGTTAAACTAGTGAGCCCATCTTTGCTAATCTTACTAACATTTCCCTGTCCTCCCTTCCCTATCTTCTTTTGCTGAAAGATGGCACATCCACTAAAGCTGAGGGTAAGCAGCTTGTTTTCTGTTACCAGCTGTCTGTCCCCATCTTGTGTATTCTGGCTGGTATCTGTGACAACACTGTTCTTTCAGTGGTTTCCATCTGTGACCATAATTGGTACCTCGCATGACGTGTTGCATGGTGATGCAGTGTATATATAAATATATATATATATATGTGCACATGTAAATATACATATACATATATATATATTTCCTCAGCTATACTTAACATGACAGTGTTGACCGTCAGTACATTATATCTACAATCTGGGTTCTTTGAGTTCATACTGCAATGTTTGGACTCTTCAAAGAAACTTATTGGCTGGTGTAATCAGTGACGACAAATGTAGTTTCCCAGAAATGAAGAGATGCCATCTTCTGAGTCAGCCCATATTAAAGTTTTCGCTTACCTGCAGAATAACAGTTGTTTATATTCATGAGAGGGAAGTTGCCTTGCGAATTGGCACTTAACCAGTGGATCAGGGACTCTTTCCAGCATCAAAGTTGAGAACAATCTTTTAAATTTATTGTTACATTTTATAATGCTGTGGTTAAAAAAAAAAACAAATGTGAGTGTGCACTCACAACACAACACAAATGAACAGTGGTAAAATACGTATTGTACCAAAAGTCTAGATATTCCAGTCAAGTTGTAGGTCTCATTAGATTAGCTGAATTTGCATACATTCTAATTTAAGTAATCAAATAATGCACTATCTCCTGACAGGAACCATTCTTTTAGTTTATTTTTTGAATAAATTAAATGTATAGGAGAAATTAGGCAAAAAGAAGCAAACAAAACTTTGATCTCTGCAATAAACTGTGGTATTTGTTCAAGAAATCAGATTTTAGATACTATAAAATAAAGTTGGTATAGTTTTAAGACCAGAGTTTTGATCATGTCTGTTGAGTTATTTCATTGTTTTCTTTGTTTTCTTGTATTGTGTTTCTTCTGCACTATTTTGCAATAGTGACTTATTTTCCAACATGACAGAACTGACAACTTCAATTGTTTACTTCATCTTAAGGGGTTTCTACAAAGAAGGATGGTAAGAGAGTTGTGCAGGCTGTGTGCTTTTTTGAGTTTAGGCTGTGGGAAAGGAGCATCCCATTCTGTGTGCTAAACTTGTGTAATTGGGCCTATGTACAATGTCTATCTGCTGAGAGATTGAGAGCAAATTTATGTTAATTGACACAATTAATTAATTTCCGGCGCTGTGGCTGTGTATTATTTCTGTGGTGTGTTTGATTATGCAACGACAAGTGGGGAGTGTTACTATTTTTGTTGGACTGTGATGTGACTAGTAATAAAAGTTTGTGCTGCTCACATGTAACTATTAGTAGTTGGCCTCAATATGCTCAAGCTTCAGTTTTGTGCAGTATTTGGCAGTCTGTTTAGTGCATGTCGTTACAAAGTGGTTGTCACTGTAACCTTTAAAATAAAACATGAAAAGGAGATCCGATAAGGTGATTATTTTCCAATTGGTATTTCAGTAACATATAGCAGCAATCACTCGCTCCATTGTGAAAGCTGTGTATTTTACTACTTGTTTTTCACACAGCATAGTATTAGCGATAAACATAATTAATCTCTGCTGTGTGTGTGAAATCTGACTTTATACAGAAATATTAATAATTCTGCATTGCAAATGTATCAGTACACACACCTACAGGATCTCAAACAATATGAACCGTAGCAATATTTATGATTGGTTTTGAAAAATAACTTTGGAGTTGCTCCTTGGAGATCTTCGAACGTATAGGCAGAAGTACATCAAATATTTTACGAAGTTCTTAAATTAGAACAGTTAGATGCTGATGACTATTATACTTGTGATAACAGCCTGTTTCTACATGTTGGAGCGATGTTTGTGGTGAGGGTGTTGTACCTTAGCTCCAACATTAGCAATGTGATATTTCCATTTCCACACCAACTATCTCTTGTATCCTTTGTTTTGCCCCCAGTTTTTTTTCTTAATTATGCTGAAATTTAATTTTACCTATATTGACCACTAGAGCGCTGATACCTTGGCCAAATGTCTGTATTTGGGATCCTAAGATGTCATTTGGTGAGAATGATCTTCTCTTCACAGACTGGTTGAGCTGGCTGAATGAGTTTTTGTTCCATTTTTAAATCTATATCTGCATATTTGCACTGCAGGTGTCACTAATTACCAATTGGCATTAGACACACGGCTGATCTATCGTCTTCACAACCCGTCTTCTGTGCTCTTGTGGTTTTATCTCGAGCGATCTATGAACATTTATCTTGGAGCTCTCCTACATCTCTGACTCAACTATCAGTTGATGTGGAATTTGGGAGCTTACTGTTGGTTGTAAGCTAGACCAGCTACTGTTGATGATTGTAAGCAAGACCAGTGACTGACATGACATGGTTTTTTAAAGTATTTTTTCTCCTTAATTCAATTAATCAATATTCCTAATTTCTATAATTAATGAGAAATAGAAGTAAACAGAAAAGGTTCCCTTTAGACGAGACTCGTTGAGCTTAAAATTTCTCTTGAAAGTTTCAGGATAGTTTATACTGACTGACTATACCAACATAGGAATTGCAGCCCTCGGCCAATGTCAATTAGGATCACTGCTAAAATGTCCCTTTCGCAGCAAGACATTCTTAGACATGTACATTATATTTTTATTTTATTTGCCTCTTCCAGGTGGTAGTGTGTTGGGTTTAGTGAATAGTAGAAGAGATGTATGGGTTTGATTTTTCTTTTGCCCTTTTGTATACTAGGTAGCAATAATGTTTCACAAGCTTTCCCTCCACTGTCAATAGGTATTTGAATCCGTTAATCATTTTGTTGCTGGTCTTCAAAAATTGAGTAATTTGCAAGTCCAGGTGTTTTGTTGGCTATCTCTTGTAACTGTCTTTGGCTATTCCTCATAATTTTCAATTTGTTTCTTGATTCGTCAAGTATACTTTTCTATTTATTGTCCTATTTGCTGTTGTTTTCCTTTTATTATTTATTGCTTCATTAATGTTCTTGGTCGATTCTCTCCCGTGCCTTTTTTCTCCCAGCTTCTTGTTATCTAAGTTTGCATACACACTACTTCATTGTGAGGGAAGAGATTTTCAGGCTTGCAACAAACCAAAGAGCTGGGGCAAAAAAAGACAGGAAACAATTATTGAAATCCTCGAGGAAAAGAGAGGGCAATATTGCACGGGATTAGAATGAATAAAATAATGAGAGTTGAGCACAAGGAATGTGAAAATAACAATTATTTATTAACCAGGTGATGAATAAAAGAGCAATCTTGAACAAGAGAAGCATGTTTTTTTTCCTGTGGCAAATGGACTCTAATTTGCTTACACTACAGAATGCCAAATTTCTATTGCCAGCAGGGCAGTTGATTTTGTGAATTGAGTTGCCGATCCTGCATCTTGGAAGATATGAGAAATTTCTAAACCATAATGACTCCGCTTTTTCTGTGCATGTACCCCAAGGCTGCATGATTTTTGTAATAAAGCTGGAAATGGATAGTGACACCAATTTCTGTCCTTCTGTGACATTGGTGCAATATTATTGGCAGATGTGCTTGGAAGTAAAATAGATCTTGTGCCAAGCATTCCCCAGTCAGTTTAGCTGCAGGATAAACCCTCCTTTGCACTATATGCCGTAACTCAATCTTAGGACTAAATGTCAACAAAATGACATTTCCATTTTCCAACACTGTCATCCTTGTGATCCCTTTGTGCCAGACTGTCAGTTAGCTCAGTGTTAAGTTTTCACTGTAGACTGGTGCCCTCTAGGAACCCCCTTGACTGACCAAACTAATTTAATTTGATTCTTATAACTGTCAGAAAAATTAGACTTCAATTCAGTCAGTCTGAGCTGGTCATGAAACCAGGTCACAGAAATGTCATTATGGAATTCTAATAAATTGTTTTCTCAAAACATTAAATTGTTTTTGTTTTGCCTGCTGAAAACCACTGTTCAATATTTTCTGTGAATATACAACTACAAACTATTCCTGCTCTTGCATCTTACTTCAGTCAGTGGCAAAAAGCCAGCATCTTGGATTTCTGTTGAACACTGCATATTTTTTGTCTATAATTTTACTGTCAGAACAGTCTAGTTAGAGTACCCAGTGGTAACAGAAGGAAAAAAAATCTCTCTCTCTCTCTCTCATATATATGACTTGTATCCTGTTCACACATCACCCAATGCTTTCTGACTTGCCTGGCAGTACAGCAATACCTCTGTTTCAGCGTTCCTCCTGTTCATATCCTGCCATGGCCTCACTGCTCTCTATTACTGTAACTTCCCGCTGTTCCATTTGTGACAATATATAAACACACTCAAATTATCTGTTGATGTTCTTTATTGGCCACTACTCCGAAATCCACTTGGAACATTCAAGTTTAATGTTGCAGGTACGGCTCTGTAATTATCCCATATTTTGCATTTTACAATTTCACCATAGTGACCATCTGTAGCATGCATGGGTTTTATTTTTGCATATGAGCTGAAAGTGGAGATATGTTTTTTATTTTGAGTATGAAGAAACTACAAATTTATACATGCTGAATACTTCGAGCTAAGACCAAACCAGCTTTTTGAAAGAAATACTTAATCTGTTCAATCAAACTATGGCCACGAACCTCAGCAAGGGTGAGTTACATCCCACGACATAGGAATTTTAAAATTCCACAGATCCTGTTAAGTTAAAATGTGCAAGGTACCTTCACACAATGGACATAATTCTCTCCAAGCCAAACATATTAAATATATAATCATAGAATTTACAGTGAAGAAGGAGGCCATTCGGCCCTTGGCAAGAGCATCCTTCTTAAGCCCATGCCTCCACCCTATCCCTGTAACCCGACCTAACCTTTTGGACCATAAGGGGCAATTTAACATGGCCAATCCACTAACCTGCACATCTTTGGACTGTGGAAGGAAACTGGAGCACCCGGAGGAAACCCATGCAGATACAGGGAGAAAGGGCAAACTCCACACAGAGTCACCCGAGGCTGGAATTGAACCTGAGACACTCGAGCTGTGAGGCAGCGGTGCTACCACTGTGTCACCATGCTGCCCCTATGATTAATGTTTTGTGAGTTATATTGGATAACAATGCAGGATTGTCTGACTTCACTCCACTCCAATGCTGAACTCTTGCTGGCCTGAAATCGTTTTGTTCCTTTATCCTGCTAATAATAAATTTGAAAGAGTTTTTTTTTAAAGCTTCTGGCTGGATCAAATATTGGGTAAATGGAACAAACTAAGTTAACGGATAATTCTATTACAAAAGGTTTCTGCAATGCATTATCAGCACGGTAGCATTGTGGATAGCGCAAATGCTTCACAGCTCCAGGGTCCCAGGTTCGATTCCGGCTTGGGTCACTGTCTGTGCGGAGTCTGCACATCCTCCCCGTGTGTGCGTGGGTTTCCTCCGGGTGCTCCGGTTTCCTCCCACAGTCCAAAGATGTGCGGGTTGAGTGGATTGGCTATGATAAATTGCCCATAGTGTCCAAAATTGCCCTTAGTGTTGGGTTGGGTTACTGGGTTATGGGGATAGGGTGGAGGTGTGGACCTTGGGTAGGGTGCTCTTTCCAAGACCCGGTGCAGATTCGATGGGCCGAATGGCCTCCTTCTGCTCTGTAAATTCTATGATTCTATGATCACGTAATAATTTAAATATAAAATTTGGAATGCTGCCATGTATTAGACCCCACATTTTGTGGCAGACTTCGAAGCAGCAGAGAACAGAGGAGTACCTCCAGGATAATGGATCCCTAGATTGCAGCACTAATGTTACTCACTTTAGTAAAACCTAACATGCATACATGGATTCATGTTGCAGGAGGTTTAGATTTGAAATTGGTTGTGATAGGACAAAACTATGTCTACAATTCGAAGGAAAAGATGCAGGTTAAAAGTCGGGAGCTGTTTGTTACATCAAGATGGTTACAATGTGGAACAGATCATTGGTGCAAGTGATGTGAATGGGTATTTGGATTCTTTCCTTCAAAAGGAAGAGATATTTTCCTGACCAAGGTTGACATTAAATTACTTTTGTACGTCTAGTGATGAACTGTGTATTGCCATGGTTTCCTGAAGTGTTCGAGACTTGTTATGTGGAGTCTTAGGGGGATTGTTTTCCCCTGAAATTGGCCACTTTTTTTTTTGTTCTCGATGCTCCAGTTCTTGTGTTCCCAAGAGCAGTGAACACTCAGACGTTCGCCACTCATGACTTCCGGTGGCGGCTATGAAGGAGTAGGTCGCACATTTGGTGGCTCCCGCTCGGGTCGGAACTTTGGACCTTTCCCCCCGATGTTTTTGTCGGATATGAAGTGGAAAATTGATGTTGGATGCAACTGTGACGAAGAATCCTACATCAGTGCATGGAGAAACGGACCAGGAGTGCTCGCAAAGAAAGAAATAGACGAACGGAGAAGGCTTGGACTGAGGCTGCAGCGGGAGAAAGCATGGCGGACGACCGGAATTCTGGCTCGACGACCCAGCGGTCGACGGAGCAGTTGATGCAGTTCATAGAGGAGGGCTTAGCCAAGCAGAAACAGGAATGCTTGGACCCGATTTAAGGAGTCGATTGCGCGGCTGGAACTCAGACTGGATGCTCAGGATCAGGCGATCCAGAAAGTGGAGAAGGCACTGAGCAGTAGTAGCACCAAGCTGCAGTGGAGTTGGAGGTGGGGATGCTGAGAGACTAGCAGAAAAAGCTCCAGGAGAAGGTGGAGGACTTAGAGAATAGGTTCCCCTGGCAGAACCTGAGAATCGTGGATCTCCCAGAGGGATCCGAAGGAGCGGACGCAGGAGCATACATAGCGAGTATGTTTGAGAAGCCAGGGGGGAGGGGATATTCACCCGACCCTTGGAGGTGGACAGGGCACACAGAGCGCTAGCGAGGAAGCCGTGTGTAGGTTACCCACTCGCCGAGAGCAATGGTGGTGAGATTCCACAGGTACCTGGACAAGGAGTACATTCTACGGTGGGCCGGGCAGATACGGAGCTGTAAATGGGAGAACAGCATCCTGCATATATATCAGATCTGAGCGCGGACGTGGCCAGGAGAAGAGCAGGGTTCAATCAGATAAAATCGATCCTCTTTAAGAAGAAGGTAAAGTTTAGATTACTGTATCCGGCCCATCTTTGGGTCACTCACAAAGTGCAGCATTTCTATTTCGAGTCGCCCGAGGAAGCGATGGACTTCGCTAGAAGGAAACGGCTGGTAGCGGACTGAGGTGTTTGGACTGAACCTTGCTGCAGTGTTCTTTGTTTAAAACATTTTTTTAAAGAAAATAAACCAGTTTTTGTCTTTGGATGTTACTTGTAATGCCTTCTGTATTGATTTGGGGTCTGCGGACAAGCCCGAGTTAAAATTTGCATTTGCACTGATGGGGGATGGAGGTGTGAATGTTAGATGTTGGATCTTCTTTTTGATTTTCTTTGTGTTTCTTTCGGGTAATTGGGTTGGGATTGTTACATTTGCATATGTGGGTCCGAGGGGAGGGGAGGGAACAATAGGTGGGAAAATGTCTGGCGCCTTGGGCGGGGGCCACCAAGCTAGCTGGGCGGGCTAGCTCACGGAAGCGCAGTGGGGATTGAGCAGATAGTGTGCTTGTTAAAGGGGGCTGTGTGTATAGTGTTGTTACGGGGGGGGGGGGGGGGGGGAAGAAAGACGCCACCCACCAGGCTGATCACATGGAACGTAAGACGGCTAAATAGACCGGTTAAGAGGCCACGCGTGTTCGCGCATTTGGGGGGACTGAAGGCAGACGTGGCAATGTTGCCTGAGACGCACCTTAGAGTAACTGACCAGGTCAGACTAAGGAAGGGATGGGTAGGATAGGTTTTCCACTCGGGACTGGACTCTAAGACTGGAGGGGTCGTGATCCTGATTAATAAGAGAGTGTCATTTGAGGCGGGAATAATAGTTGCGGACGTGGGGGGGTCGGTACATTCATTCTGGTCAGTGGGAAGCTGGAGGGGCTGCCGGTGGTACTCGTGAATGTGTACGCGCCAAATTGGGATGATGTGAAGTTCATGAGGATGTTGGGGAAGATCCCGGACCTGGATTTGCATAAGCTGGTCATGTGTGTGTTGGGGGGGGGGGGGTCATTAACCCAGGGCTAGACCGATCTAGCCCAAGGACAGGCAGGGTGCCGACAATGGCAAAGGAGCTAAAGGGGTTTATGGAGCAGATTGGGGGGGTGGACCCTTGGAGATTTTGACGGCCAAGAGTGAAGGAGTTTCCTTCTACTCGCACGTGCATGAAGTGCACTCCCAGATTGATTTTTTTAATCCTGAATAGGGCTTTATTGACGGGGGTAGTGGACACTGAGTATTCAGCGATCACGATCTCGGATCATGCCCCGCACTGGGTTGACATACAGGTGAGCAGCCAGCGCCCGCACTGGAGGTTGGAAGTGGGACCTTTAGCTGATGAGGTGTGTGTGCGGCTGACAAAATGTATCCAGAACTATCTGGAAGTCAACGACACGGGGGAAGTTTTGGCTGCAGTGGTCTGGGAGGCGCTGAAGGCGGTGGTTAGAGGGCAGCTGATCCCGATACGGGCCCACAGGGAGAAGGCAGACCGAGCAGAGGCGGACCAACTGATGAAGGAAATACTACAGGTCGACAGGAGGTATGCGGAGACCCCAGAAGCAGGGCATCTTAGGGAACGACGGAGGCTACAGGCGGAGTTTGGCTTGTTAACTACAGGCAAAGCAGCGGAGCAGCTGAGGAAGGCGAGGGGGGCGATCTATGAATATGGGGAGAAAGCCTGTAGAATGCTTGCGCTGCAGCTTAGAAAGCAGGAGGCGGCCAGGGAGATTGGGAAAGTAAGGGACAGGGATGGGAACCTGGTCAGAGATTCAGCTGGGGGTCAATAAGGCGTTCGAGGAATTCTACAGCAGGCTGTATGAGTCGGTACCCCCATGGGTCGGAGGGGATGAGGCAATTCTTAGGGAGGCTGAAGTTCCCGAAGGTCGACGAACACTTGGTAGAAGGACTGGGAGCCCCGATCGGGTTGGAAGAGATAGCAGATGGGATGAAGGCCATGCATCCGGGACCGGATAGGTACCCCGTGGAGTTTTACAAAAAGTTCTCTGGGATGCTGGTATGGAGGGAAAATCTTATGAGGAAAGGCTGATGAACTTGAGGTTGTTTTCGTTGGAAAGAAGAAGGTTAAGAGGAGACTTAATAGAGGCATACAAAATGATCAGGGGGTTAGATAGGGTGGACAGTGAGAGCCTTCTCCCCATTGGAAATGGCTGGCACGAGGGGACAGATCTTTAAACTGAGGGGTAATAGATATAGGACAGAGGTCAGAGGTAGGTTCTTTACGCAAAGAGTAGTGAGGCCGTGGAATGCCCTACCTGCAACAGTAGTGAACTCGCCAACATTGAGGGCATTTAAACGTTTATTGGATAAACATATGGATGATAATGGCATAGTGTAGGTTAGATGGCTTTTGTTTTGGTGCAACATCGTGGGCCGAAGGGCCTGTACTGCGCTGTATCGTTCTATGTTCTATGCTGGGGTCACTGCTGATGAGGACATTTAATGAGGCAAGTGAGAGAGGGGGGCTTCCCCCGACGATGTCACAGGCCACTATCTCATTGATCCTGAAGCGGGATAAGGACCTGGAGTTATGCAGGTCCTACAGACCGATCTCCCCACTAAATGTAGACCACAAATTGTTGGCTAAGATCTTGTCCTCAAGGATTGAAGACTGCGTTCCGGACGTGATTGGGGAGGACCAGACGGGATTTGTAAAGTAGAGGCATTTGGCGGCCAACGTAAGAAGGCTGCTGAATATTATCATGATGGCCCCCAGAGGGTAGGGACGTAGAGGCAGTGGGCGCAATGGTCGCAGAGAAGGCATTTGACCGGGTGGACTGGGATTATCTGTGGGAGGTACTGGGACGGTTTGGATTTAGAACATAGAACAATACAGCGCAGTACAGGCCCTTCGGCCCACGATGTTGCACCGAAACAAAAGCCATCTAACCTACACTATGCCATTATCATCCATATGTTTCTCCAATAAACTTTTAAATGCCCTCAATGTTGGCGAGTTCACTACTGTAGCAGGTAGGGCATTCCACGGCCTCACTACTCTTTGCGTAAAGAACCTACCTCTGACCTCTGTCCTATATCTATTACCCCTCAGTTTAAAGTTATGTCCCCTCGTGCCAGCCATATCCATCCGCGGGAGAAGGCTCTCACTGTCCACCCTATCCAACCCCCTGATCATTTTGTATGCCTCTATTAAGTCTCCTCTTAACCTTCTTCTCTCCAATGAAAACAACCTCAAGTCCATCAGCCTTTCCTCATAAGATTTTCCCTCCATACCAGGCAACATCCTGGTAAATCTCCTCTGCACCCGCTCCAAAGCCTCCACGTCCTTCCTATAATGCGGTGACCAGAACTGTACGCGATACTCCAAATGCGGCCGTACCAGAGTTCTGTACAGCTGCAACATGACCTCCCGACTCCGGAACTCAATCCCTCTACCAATAAAGGCCAACACTCCATAGGCCTTCTTCACAACCCTATCAACCTGGGTGGCAACTTTCAGGGATCTATGTACATGGACACCTAGATCCCTCTGCTCATCCACACTTTCAAGAACTTTACCATTAGCCAAATATTCCGCATTCCTGTTATTCCTTCCAAAGTGAATCACCTCACACTTCTCTACATTAAACTCCATTTGCCACCTCTCAGCCCAGCTCTGCAGCTTATCTATATCCCTCTGTAACCTGCTACATCCTTCCACACTATCGACAACACCACCGACTTTAGTATCGTCTGCAAATTTACTCACCCACCCTTCTGCGCCTTCCTCTAGGTCATTGATAAAAATGACAAACCGCAACGGCCCCAGAACAGATCCTTGTGGTACTCCACTTGTGACTGTACACCATTCTGAACATTTCCCATCAACCACCACCCTCTGTCTTCTTTCAGCTAGCCAATTTCTGATCCACATCTCTAAATCACCCTCAATCCCCAGCCTCCGTATTTTTTGCAATAGCCTACCGTGGGGAACCTTATCAAACGCTTTGCTGAAATCCATATACACCACATCAACTGCTCTACCCTCGTCTACCTGTTCAGTCACCTTCTCAAAGAACTCAATAAGGTTTGTGAGGCATGACCTACCCTTCACAAAGCCATGCTGACTATCCCTGATCATATTATTCCTATCTAGATGATTATAAATCTTGTCTCTTATAATCCCCTCCAAGACTTTACCCACTACAGACGTGAGGCTCACCGGTCTATAGTTGCCGGGGTTGTCTCTGCTCCCCTTTTTGAACAAAGGGACCACATTTGCTGTCCTCCAGTCCTCTGGCACTATTCCTGTAGCCAATGATGACATAAAAATCAAAGCCAAAGGTCCAGCAATCTCTTCCCTGGCCTCCCAGAGAATCCTAGGATAAATCCCATCAGGTCCCGGGGACTTATCTATTTTCAGCCTGTCCAGAATTGCCAACACCTCTTCCCTACGTACCTCAATGCCATCTATTCTATTAGCCTGGGGCTCAGCATTCTCCTCCACAACATTATCTTTTTCCTGAGTGAATGCTGACGAAAAATATTCATTTAGTATCTCGCCTATCTCTTCAGACTCCACACACAATTTCCCATCCCTGTCCTTGACTGGTCCTACTCTTTCCCTAGTCATTCGCTTATTCCTGACATACCTATAGAAAGCTTTTGGATTTTCCTTGATCCTTCCTGCCAAATACTTCTCATGTCCCCTCCTTGCTCGTCTTAGCTCTCTCTTTAGATCCTTCCTCGCTACCTTGTAACTATCCATTTGGGTGGGGCTTCATTGACTGGGTTAGGCTGCTGTATCAGGCGCCCGTGGCAAGTGTTCGGACGAAGAGGCTGACATTGGGCTATTTTAGGCTGCACTGGGGGACGAGGCAGGGGTGCCCCCCCTCCCACTCTTGTTCGCACTGGCCATAGAACAGCTGGCAATTGTGTTTAGAGCCTCAAAGGGCAGAAAGGGGCTGGTCCGGGTGGAGTGGAACACAGAGTCTCACTATATGCGGCCGATCTGCTCTTATATGTGTCGGAGCCATTGGACGGGATGGAAGAAATTATGGGGGATTTTGGCCATTTTTCGGGCTACAAATTGAACATGGGGAAAAGCGAGATTTTCGCGATCCAGACAAGGGGGCAGGAGAGGCGATTGGGGGAGATGCCGTTTAGAGTGGTAGGGGGAAGCTTTCTGTACTTGGGCATCCAGGTGGCGCGGGAATGCGAATGGCTGCACAAGCTAAATCTGGCCCGACTACTAGACCAAATGAAGGAGGATTTTCGAAGGTAGGACGTGCTCCTGCTGTCACTGGCTGGGAGGGTACAGACAGTGAAAATGACGGTTCTCTAGAGATTCCTGTTTGTGTTTCAGTGCCTCCCCATCTTTATTCCTCGGTCCTTTTTTAAACGGGTCAACAAGGTGATCTCGGGCTTTGCATGGGCGGGTAAGACCCCGCGAGTTAAAAAGGGAATGTTGGAGTGCAGCAGGGGGGAGGGCGGGCTGGCACTCCCGAACTTTAGTAATTATTACTGGGAGGCGAATATAGCCATGATTAGGAAGTGCGTGGTGGTGGGGCGGTCGGGGGGAGGGGGGTGGGTGGGTCGGTGTGGGAGCGAGTAGAGGTGGCATCTTGTACGGGCACTAGTTTGGGGGCGTTGGTTACAGCGCCTCTCCCCGGCACGCTACTCCACCAGCCCCGTGGTGGTCGCGGCCCTGAGAATCTGGGGACAGTGGAGGAGACATGTGGGAGCAGAGGGAGCTCGGTCTGGTCTCCAATTTGCAATAATCACCAGTTTGCCCCGGGGAGGTTAGATGGAGGGTTCATAGAATTTACAGTGCAGAAGGAGGCCATTCAGCCCATCGAGTCTGCACCGGCTCTTGGATTCCGGAGACGGCAGAGAGCAGGAATCAAGAGGATGTGCGATTTGTTTATAGAGGGGACATTTCCCAGCTTGAGGGAACTGGAGGTGAAATTTGAACTGACTGGAGGGAATGAATTTAGGTACCTGCAGGCGCGGGACTTCCTACGCAGGCAGGTCTCAACCTTCCCGCTCGTACCACCAAGTGGGATACAGGACAGGGTAGTTTCCAGAGTGTGGGTGGGAGAAGGGAAGGTTTCGGACAATTATAAGGAGCTTATGGGGTCAGAGGAAACACAGACCGAGGAGCTGAAACACAAATGGGAAGAGGAGTTAGGAGGAGAGTTAGAGGATGGTCTCTGGGCGGATGCGTTGAGTAGAGTCAACGTGTCCACAACACGTGCCAGGCTCAGCCTGATACATTTGAAGGTCGTTCACCGGGCTCACATGACAGTGGCCCGGATGAGAAGGTTCAATACCTCGATAAAATGTTAATAAAAAAAAAGAAGTTTGCCACTATTCAGGCATCATAGAATCATAGAATTTACAGTGCAGAAGGAGGCCATTCGGCCCATCGAGTCTGCACCGGCTCTTGGAAAGAGCACCCTACCCAAGGTCAACACCGCCACCCTATCCCCTTAACCCAGTAATCCCACCCACCACTAAGGGCAATTTTGGACACTAAGGGCAATTTATCATGGCCAATCCACCTAGCCTGCACAACTTTGGACTGTGGGAGGAAACCGGAGCACCCGGAGGAAACCCACGCACACACGGGGAGTATGTGCAGACTCCGCACAGACAGTGACCCAAGCTGGAATCGAACCTGGGACCCTGGAGCTGTGAAGCAATTATGCTATCCACAAGGCTACCGTGCTGCCCGTTCACTTCTTGCCGGCGCCAGCGCTGGTTTTCTTGGGCAGCAGCATGGCCTGGATATTAGGCAGCACCCCGCCCTGAGCGATGGTCACCCCTCCCAGCAGCTTGTTGAGCTCCTCGTCAACAAGCATGCAGTGGAACCACAGCTTATGGGAAGCCGACTTGTGTTTAAATCTGAAAGTGAGGATTCTTTTGCAGCCAGTCCGGATGAAATGATCAGTCGAACACCTCGTTACTTTAACATGTTTATTTCTCGGCCGGGGCTAAAACCACTGTATCTCTTGAGAGTTACACCAGCAAGCCAAAACCAATACATCTAACAGCAGTTCTTATACAGTTTCTGGCTCATTTCTGAGGGCAGCTCCCTCGCATTCAATCTGTGCCTTTTAACAAATTTATGATTATTTTCAAGCCTAGCACAACCCTTCCCAAGGCCGCCTGCAATTTGTCTGGTACTAAAACAAGTGATACATTTTGCTACCAGAAGCCTGTCTTGACATTTCTTCACACAAAGCTTTATCTAACATTTTGTTTTTCCCATAAAGTTCCAATCCATCTTGAGCCAAACTCTCATTTATCGATCATCAGCCAAACTTTCAAAAGTTGTGCATTGCCTGAATAGGCTTGGTGGAGCTGGAGGTGCTATTGGGAAACTGGAATTGAAAGTTGATTGAGCAAAATGTAAAAAAAAAAAATTAACACTTTGAAACACCTACCTGTCATTGAGCAGAAAGTAGACCTCGAGCGGCGCACCTTTGGCTCACGATGTCAAATGGGGAGTGGCTTTATTGGATTTGCACCTTTCCGACTTACCTTATCGATACCTGCTGCAGGTGGGAGACTCGAGTTCCTGTTCCTACTGCAGCCTACGAAAAAGTAGAATGTAATTTAAAATACAGTCAACAAATTAACCCTCTTTGCCATTTACTACAAACTCTGGGCCATTGTTCTTTCCTCCCTAGCAGTTAACTATTGGGAAGGATGACTTCCGGGTGCGGCGATGACCAGCTAAGTCGCACGTTTCGGCAGCTCCCGGTGGAACGGACTTTTGGGCTCTTGATAGGAGCCCCAACGGCAATTTTAACGGCTAAAAACACCGTGCGGTAAACCAGAAGGGTGTTCCCCCTGGACACGGATGGAAAAAGGAGAGGAAAGTGGCCGGATTGCAGCGGATCCTTTGGAACAACGGCAAGGAAGGCAAGCAGAAACCAAGATGGCGTCGGAAGGTGGCAGTTTCATATGGGGCCCTGAACAACACGAGTTTTTGAAACGCTGCGTGGAGGAGATAAAAAAGGAAATGAAGAAAGAGTTGTTGGCCCCGATATTACAGGCGATTGAAGGGCTGAAAGAGGAACAAAAGACCCAGGAGCAGGAGCTTCGGGTCGTGAAGGCGAAAGCAGCAGAGAATGAAAACTATATACAGGGCCTGGTGGTGAAGTCGGAGATACAGGAGGCACACCAGAAACGATCTGTGGAGAGGTTGGAGGCACTGGAAAACAACGCAAGGAGGAACAACTTGAGGATTCTTGGCCTTCCTGAAGGTGTGGAGGGGGCGGACGTCGGGGCATATGTGAGCACGATGCTGCACTCGTTAATGGGAGTGGAGGCCCCGACGGGTCCGTTGGAGGTGGAGGGAGCATACAGAGTTATGGTGTGAGGATCGAGAGCAGGAGAAGCTCCCAGAGCCATAGTGGTGAGATTTCTCCGTTTTAAGGATAGAGAAACAGTCCTTAGATGGGCGAAGAAAACTCGGTGTAGTAAATGGGAGAACGCGGTGATCCGCGTCTATCAAGATTGGAGTGCGGAGGTGGCGAGAAGGAGGGCGAGCTTTAATCGGGCCAAAGCGGTACTTCACAAAAAGAAGATAAAATTTGGAATGCTGCAACCGGCAAGACTGTGGGTCACATATCAAGGGAGGCACCACTACTTTGAGACGGCAGATGAAGCGTGGACTTTTATTGTAGAAGAAAAATTGGAATGATTGGACTACGAAAATGAACGTTTGGACAAAGTGGTGGGACGAGTGGGGGGGGGGGGGGGGGGGCGAGGCGAAGAGGGATTGTATGATTAATCCTGCGGTATGGTAACTTTTCTTTCTCCCACAGGTGGTGATGGGGGGAGGTGGGGAGGGAGAGGAGATGGGGCGTTGGCCATGGGAGACGGGGCGAGGGAGAGGCGCGGGCTTGGTTCCCGCGCTATGATAATTATGGCGGGAATAGAGAAGCAGGAAGGAGGGGGCGCCGCACGGGGCGAGCCGCGATCACGGGGGGAAGCCGAGGTCAGCCAGAGTTTGTGACTTCTGGGAGCAACATGGGGGGAGTAATTACGCTAGCGGGGGGTCTAGTGGGGGGGGGGGGGAGGGGGGAATTACTGGGTTGCTGCTGCTGGGGAAAGGGGGGAGTGGGTACGGGAAAGGATGGGCGGGGGGGCACCGTCTGGGAGAAATACAGCTGCGTGGGAACTGGGTGAGAAGCTGGAAAAAGATGATGGCTAACCGGCAAGGGGGGGGGGCGGTGGGAAGCCCCCCAACTCGGCTGATCACGTGGAACGTGAGGGGGCTTAACGGGCCGATAAAGAGGGCACGAGTACTCGCACACCTTAAGAAACTTAAAGCAGATGTGGTTATGTTACAGGAAACGCACCTGAAACTGATAGACCAGGTTAGGTTGCGCAAAGGATGGGTAGGGCAGGTGTTCCATTCGGGGCTGGATGCGAAAAACAGGGGGGTGGCTATATTAGTGGGGAAGCGGGTAATGTTCGAGGCAAAGACTATAGTGGCGGATAACGGGGGCAGATACGTGATGGTGAGTGGCAAATTACAGGGAGAGATGGTGGTGTTGGTAAACGTGTATGCCCCGAATTGGGACGATGCCAATTTTATGAGGCGAATGCTAGGACGTATCCCAGACCTAGAGACCGGAAAGCTGATAATGGGGGGAGACTTCAACACGGTGTTGGAACCAAGGCTGGATAGGTCGAAGTCCAGGACTGGTAGGAGGCCGGCAGCAGCCAAGGTGCTTAAGGATTTTATGGAGCAGATGGGAGGGGTGGACCCGTGGAGATTCAGTAGACCTAGGAGTAAGGAGTTCTCGTTTTTCTCCTATGTCCATAAAGTCTATTCACGCATAGACTTTTTTGTGTTGGGTAGGGCATTGATCCCGAGGGTGAGGGGAACGGAATATACGGCTATAGCCATTTCGGATCATGCCCCACACTGGGTAGACTTGGAGATAGGGGAGGAAACAAGAGGGCGTCCACCCTGGAGAATGGACATGGGACTAATGGCGGATGAGGGGTTGTGCCTACGGGTGAGGGGATGCATTGAAAAGTACTTGGAACTCAATGACAATGGGGAGGTTCAGGTGGGAGTGGTCTGGGAGGCGTTGAAGGCGGTGGTTAGGGGGGAGCTGATATCAATAAGGACACATAAAGGGAAGCAGGAGAGTAAGGAACGGGAGCGGTTGCTGCAAGAACTTTTGAGGGTGGACAGACAATATGCGGAAGCACCGGAGGAGGGACTGTATAGGGAAAGGCAAAGGCTGCATGTGGAATTTGACTTGCTGACCACAGGCACTGCAGAGGCACAATGGAGGAAGGCGCAGGGTGTACAGTATGAATATGGAGAGAAGGCGAGCAGATTGCTGGCACACCAATTGAGGAAAAGGGGAGCAGCGAGGGAGATAGGGGGGGGTGAGAGACGAAGATGGAGAGACGGAGCGGAGAGAGTGAATGAAGTGTTCAAGACATTTTATAAAAAATTGTATGAAGCTCAACCCCCGGATGGGAGGGAGAGAATGATGGATTTTTTGGATCGGCTGGAAATTCCCAAGGTGGAAGAGCAGGAAAGGATGGGATTGGGAGCACAGATCACGGTAGAAGAAGTGGTGAAAGGAATTAGGAACATGCAGACGGGAAAGGCCCCGGGACCGGACGGATTCCCAGTTGAATTTTACAGAAAATATTTAGATTTGCTCGCCCCGCTACTGACGAGGACCTTTAACGAGGCAAAGGAAAGGGGACAACTGCCCCCGACTATGTCAGAAGCAACGATATCGCTTCTTTTAAAGAAGGAAAAGGATCCGCTACAATGCGGGTCCTACAGACCAATTTCCCTCCTCAATGTGGATGCCAAGGTCCTGGCCAAGGTAATGGCAATGAGAATAGAGGAATGTGCCCCGGGGGTGGTTCATGAGGACCAAACTGGGTTTGTGAAGGGGAGACAGCTGAACACGAACATACGGAGGTTGTTAGGGGTAATGATGATGGCCCCACCAGAGGGTGAAACGGAGATAGTAGTGGCGATGGATGCCGAGAAAGCATTTGATAGAGTGGAATGGGATTATCTGTGGGAGGTGTTGAGGAGATTTGGGTTCGGAGAGGGGTATGTTAGATGGGTGCAGCTGTTGTATAGGGCCCCAGTGGCGAGTGTGGTCACGAATGGACGGGGATCGGCATATTTTCGGCTCCATAGAGGGACAAGGCAGGGATGTCCTCTGTCCCCATTACTGTTTGCACTGGCGATTGAGCCCCTGGCGATAGCGCTGAGAGGTTCCAAGAGATGGAGGGGAATACTTAGGGGAGGAGAAGAACACCGGGTATCTTTATATGCGGATGATCTGCTACTATATGTGGCGGATCCAGCGGAGGGGATGCCAGAAATAATGCGGATACTTGGGGAATTTGGGGATTTTTCAGGGTATAAATTGAACATGGGGAAGAGTGAGCTGTTTGTGGTGCATCCAGGGGAGCAGAGTAGAGAAATAGAAGACCTACCGTTGAAGAAGGTAACAAGAGACTTTCGTTACCTGGGGATCCAGATAGCTAAGAATTGGGGCACATTGCACAGGCTAAATTTGACGCGGTTGGTGGAACAGATGGAGGAAGATTTCAAGAGATGGGATATGGTAGCATTGTCAATGGCAGGGAGGGTGCAGGCGGTTAAGATGGTGGTCCTCCCGAGATTCCTCTTTGTGTTTCAGTGCCTCCCGGTGGTGATCACGAAGGCTTTTTTCAAAAGGATAGAAAAGAGTATCATGGGTTTTGTTTGGGCCGGGAAGACTCCGAGAGTGAGGAAGGGATTCTTACAGCGTAGTAGGGATAGGGGGGGGGGGCTGGCACTACCGAGCCTAAGTGAATATTATTGGGCCGCTAATATTTCAATGGTGAGTAAGTGGATGGGAGAGGAGGAAGGAGCGGCGTGGAAGAGATTAGAGAGGGCGTCCTGTAGGGGGACCAGCCTGCAGGCTATGGTGACAGCCCCATTGCCGTTCTCACCAAGGAACTATACCACGAGTCCGGTGGTGGTAGCTACACTGAAGATTTGGGGACAGTGGAGACGACATAGGGGAAAGACCGGAGCACTGGGGGGGTCCCCGATAAGAAACAACCATAGGTTTGCCCCGAGGGGAATGGATGGGGGATATGGAATGTGGCAAAGAGCAGGTATAACGCAATTGAAAGATCTTTTTGTGGATGGGAAGTTTGCGAGTCTGGGAGCGCTGACCGAGAAATATGGGTTGCCCCAAGGGAATGCATTCAGGTATATGCAACTGAGGGCTTTTGCGAGGCAACAGGTGAGGGAATTCCCGCAGCTCCCGACACAAGAGGTGCAGGACAGAGTCATCTCAAAGAAATGGGTGGGGGACGGTAAGGTGTCGGATATATATAGGGAAATGAGAGACGAAGGGGAGACTATGATGGACGAACTAAAAGGGAAATGGGAGGAAGAGCTAGGGGAGGAGATCGAGGAGGGGATGTGGGCAGATGCCCTAAACAGGGTAAACTCGTCGTCCTCGTGCGCCAGGCTAAGCCTGATTCAGTTTAAGGTATTACACAGGGCACATATGACTGGAACACGGCTCAGTAAATTTTTTTGGGTGGAGGATAGGTGTGCGAGGTGCTCGAGAAGCCCAGCGAATCATACCCATATGTTTTGGTCATGCCCGGCACTACAGGGGTTTTGGATGGGGGTGACAAAGGTGCTTTCGAAAGTAGTAGGAGTCCGGGTCGAACCAAGCTGGGGGTTGGCTATATTTGGGGTTGCACAAGAGCCGGGAGTGCAGGAGGCGAAAGAGGCCGATGTTTTGGCCTTTGCGTCCCTAGTAGCCCGGCGCAGAATATTACTAATGTGGAAAGAAGCCAAGCCCCCGGGGGTGGAGACCTGGATAAATGATATGGCGGGGTTTATAAAGTTAGAGCGGATTAAGTTCGTCCTAAGGGGGTCGGCTCAAGGGTTTACTAGGCGGTGGCAACCGTTCGTCGAATATCTTGCGGAAAGATAGATGGGGGAAAACAAAGAAGGCAGCAGCAGCGGCCCAGGATTTGGGGGGGGAGGGATGGGGGGGGGGGGTGGGGTGTGGCCTGAGACAAGGCAGTTGCCAATTAGGGCTAGTTTCTATTTTTTGTTATTTAATATTTATTTATTTGTTGTTGTTTTTGTTTAAATAAAAAAGGTCATTATTATCTGTATTGTTACAATGTTGTGTAAAGGATGCACAATGTACTGTGTTGGTTGACCAAAAATTTTCAATAAAATATTATTTAAAAAAAAACTATTGGGAAGGATAGGGTAGGTGATTGCAGCATTATAATTGATAAGGTGGTATTGATGAACTTGATCAGTGTCATCCATTTCGTATGGTCAGCTATATATTTGCCAGGCAAACTACTTCTGAATTATTGAATCAAAGTATTTTGTGGAAATGTAAACCTCATTTCATGGAAAACCTCCCATCGCAAATTTAATCAACCACAAACTGGATGATGTCAAATGATCACAGTTATCTTACATATAACACACTGCATATGCCAAAATATGTTTCACCCTTGCTCAAAATACTTGTGTGCCTGCGTGTAATCAATCCCTATTGCACATCATGAAAGTTCCTGGTGTTTTTGCATTTGGATCATTTTTAAATTTAGTAGCTTAGAGTGATGTAGAACACAGTTTATCCATGATATTGGATTAACAGCAGGAATGATGTTGGCTAATGGAGTTAATTCATTATAGTTAAAAGCTAATGCTGATTTTGATCAAACCCACTACAATGTATATTGGGTTGATATATTTCACTTTTGCAGGTGTATATGTTACCTCTTGTGTTTTACTTAACATAGCTATTTTCTGTTGAGTTGAAGTGTATTGGAAATCTGCTTCCATCTGTATTTATAATCTCAGCTGTCCAAATATACTCGCGCACCGTGCCAAATTGCACATTTTGGATTCTTGTGTATGGGGAAGAATACCAATTTACGCTGACCATTTTTTCCTTTGTTACTTCAAATTGAACTGCATTGATATTCTGTCATTTTTAAGGCTTAGATAACCATTGAGTATCTTAATATTGGTAATCCAATACTTGATTTTTTTTAAGGAAGATCTCAAATTTCTTACACAATTTATTGTGCATCTGCAATAGTACCAGTTGTGAACCATTTCTAATATGCTAAAGTGTGTAAATGGTACATAAATGATAAGAATGCTAACTGTGGCAGTTAGTTGTGAATTTTCTTACTGAGTGTATTTGTCTGTGCACAGGTCGAGTGCGCTCTAGACGCCAGAGTGCTGGGAGTGCCACCAGTGTAGCCAGTACACCCTCTGATACCAGAGGTCGTAGCCGAGCTAAAGTAGTATCTCAGTCCCAACGTAAGTGAAACTAATTAATGCTTCCAAGTAAATTTTTAAAATTGTAATAATGTCTAAGTACTAGGAACTTTGTCTATTGCTATTTTAAAGTATTAAATTTAATTCTATTCCATTCTCACCGTTTTTGGGCATAATATGTGATTCTTATTAAATAGCTGTATCTGCATTTTTTTTAACCATTCCATCACAGTCGGAATGAATTTCAATGAAGAATTAATTGGCTGTGTTTAACTTTGCACTTTTCTGCATAGATGGCAGGTGTGATCAATTTTCATGCTTCCCTTATTGGTAGCCTTGCAGTCCATTAGTGGCCCAGCAAAGGTTTCCTTGCTGATTTTTTTTACCCTCTATTGTCTGAGAAACTGTTCATCTCTAATTCTTCTCTCTTTCATGTACACAGATTAGCAGTTTAGTAGAGTTGGGATTGAATCTATGTTCTCTGATTTTCTGACGGTGCATATTGATGTTCAATTTAATCAAATGGCTATTTACCTGTAATAATTTGTTTTCCAAAGCTTTAAGGAAGATATTTTCACTTTCTAGCTATTTATTTTTAACATGACTATGATTTCAGAGAAGCAGGCAGAAGTGGTCGTATTCCTCACAATTGTAATTAAACTTTGCACGTTGTTACTGCCCTCTAAGGATTTATTTTCGTCCTCCCAGGATATTTACGCTAATGTCATTAACTTTGTTTCTTCAAATATATTCATGTATGAGTGTTCAGATGGAATTCTCATTTCAGTTACCTTTTTTAAAAAAAAGTCTTAACCAAAGGCTTAATGACAAAACATTAATGGGATGCTTTGAGCATGCATGCACCAATAGTCAAAGAGATAATTTCAACACAAATGAAAAAAACATGTAATATTTGGCCTCTTGTCATGGTAAATTGAATCAGCGAGGTGGCTTTACAAAATAAACAGAGAAATAAATAAGTAAAAGTTGGATGTGTGATATAATCGGATAATCATTTTCTCATTGTTCAACAAGTGGAGCAATCTTGCTTCTACTTTCCGATGTCAGTATTTGAACAGATATTGTTGATGAAAACACGTAATATTGCAGTTAACACCGAAACAAACCTAAAATGTTATCTCTAGCACTGTTTAAATGTTTTCAAAACCTATATGATGTTTAAAAAGCTTAGCCCAAAATGATGTCCATGACAATTCTTGTAGTCTTTGCATTTTGTTATTCTTTCAATTGAACTTCTTGCACCTATCCCTTTTACCTGCTTCCATGCACAGGATCCAGATCAGCTAATCCTGCAGGCGGTAAGGTTTTACTTCACCTATGAGAGTAAATTAACCTGCAGAAAATTATTACTTTTAGTTTTTATGGTTAACATGTGCAATATATCTGTGCAAAAATATTGACTTTTTTCGCCCCTGTAAACCACAGTTGTACCTCTTGTTTCTTTTTTCATGAGATTTGGAACTGAGCTTTTTATATATGTCCAGTGGCCGGTTAAGCACTGAAGGCATTCAATTCAGAAATTGAATATTACGATTTTGAAATTTTATCTTCAATAAGCCCGCAAATTGAGCTATTATCCTGACCATAATGAATCGACAGACATTTCATCCTTTAATTATACAAGTTATCAGCACAATGCAGTGTTTTACAGGTTTCACAGTAACAGTGTACAACATGCACAGTTTGCTTGTTTAATATTTTTTTAAAAAGCTAATTCTTTGAGCTAACAGTTTTATTTATTATGAAGTAATGAATTCATTGGGAGCTTTAATTTTGATTCTTTAATAATGCCCCTCAGCACCTCTCCCGCTGCAGCTTAATTATCCCTTTGTAGATGTTTCATTTTTAACCAGCTTCTTGTTGCTTATTTTTACAGCTGGAAGCAGATCCAGCTCACCTGGAAAACTCCTTGGAAGCACATATTCCGGCATGAGCAGCGGGCCTCAGAGGGTATCTGTAGTACCTCAAACATCCGAGAAACGCAGCAAAATCCCTCGCAGTCAGGGCTGCAGTAGGGAAGCCAGCCCCAACAGATTGGGCTTGGGTAAGACCTAATTATCCAGACCACAGATGTTTATTAATGTGCCTTCTAAGCTGAACTTGTTGCTTAATTATGTCTGGAAGATGTACAGATGTTAACACAGGAATACATATGACACTATTTCACTATTCTTATCCTCCCCCCCCCCCCCCCCCCCCCCCCTTCTCCTTCCCTCTTCTCTTCCCCTCCCCCTTCCCAGTGAAGGTGCTGCAATGCCATCATAGGCAGGAGGGTGTAATTACTGCGTAACAAGTTCACAAAGCAAATTTCATTATTAATACTGACCTAGGAATTTATAATGAAAGTACAAGTATAACAACAGAATACATGGCTTTGAAATGGGAACTGAATTATATTTGTCCACCCTAATTATTCTTCACCCTGTAACCCTGCTTCACCTGAAGACTATACTTGATCTTGAATCCTTGTGTGCAACACCACAAATTGTGGGTGTGTAAGCATCTAAAATGTATATGCAAATAAAATTATTTGAGGCAAAAAAGCATTGAAATTTATTTTTACCTTTGAACAATGCCAGCAGGGTCTCTTCTGTCGAGTTCAGCTTACATATTTGGCTGAATCTCTTCCTCCAGTAGTTTGTATTACACATGTACTTGGTTGTAATTAATATGTACATTGTGCAACATTCTACTTTTTAAAAAAAAATGTGCTATAAATTCAACCTTGTCAAAGCTGCTGCAGAGACAAATGTAACAATTGAAACACACTTAAATACTAACCGTTGGAAAATACTTTCCTTACTCTCGTGCAAGTTATGAGATATTACTTCCGGCTTAACATCTGGATACGTTAAAGTTCAGTTGAATCAATATGTGTAGCAGATTTTTCGCACCAGTTGAAATATGTAGGAAGAAATTACAGTGCTGATTGAAGTGTCTAAAACTGAGGCACGGTTGCAATAGGACCTATTCTTCCTTAAGAAGTACTGTAACTAATGTTTTTTATTGATTAACTTTCAAGTACAGTCTGTTCCTCCCCTTGTCAATACATAAGGTCATTATGGTAAAAGAGTAGTCATACGTTCATTGATTTATTAGTATTGGTAGCTTATCTCTACCAACGAATCAATAAATTAAAGGTGGTTGCTCTGTAGTCTGGCAGTAAAAATGTTTGTTATGAAATCGTTCTTGCCCTGTTCCCTTATTTACATAATCTAATTTGATTTGCTGTGTACAAGCCAACATATTTCGAAATGGGAAACTTAAGCAAATAACCTGAAAAATCTATTTTTCCAATATTTAGATTTACTCTAACTGAGCGATTTTAAGGAGAACGTAAAGGTCTTGTTATTCGTGCTATGGGCAAATTTTAAGTTGTTTTAATTACATTTTTCATAATTTAACCTAATTAATTTTTTCTCCTTTTAAAAAAAATGCTGATTCACACAGGGGAATTGTTGCACTGATGTTAGCAGCTCTCCTGTACCATGCTAAAACATTGAGAATGTGTACACTGGTGAAGTGGTTGCAGAATCAAAGGCAACTGCACACATTAGCTTGTGCATACTTGCATATGTCTGTGGGCTAGCAGCCTGGAATGGGGGTCCCCAACAATTTGTTATTCCTTTGTCCATGGTTATGGGGATTGATAGTAGCTACTATGAAAGTCTTGCCCATTTAATATTGGCTAACCTATAGAGCAAGGGGTTCTAATGTTGGCGCTCCTGGGTGTGTTTCTTTTGTGTGGGGTACTGATATACTGTTTAAATAAACGAACTAACTCCAAATTAGTGACAAAAGATCACTCTTGGAAGAACCATGTTTTTTTCGATTTATTTTCAGAGCTGGTATGTTGGGTAATTGATTTTATTTTTGTCCAATGGCACTTTAAAAAAAAAAAGATAAATTTAGAGTACTCAATTCATTTTTTCCAATTAACGGGTAATTTAGCATGGCCAATCCACCTAGTTTGCACATTTTTGGGTTGTGGGGGCGAAACCCACACAAACACAGGGAGAATGAGGGGCTGGTTTACCACACTGGGCTAAATCGCTGACTTTTAAAGCAAACCAAGGCAGGCCAGCAGCACGCTTCAATTCCCGTACCAGCCTCCCCGAACAGGCGCCGGAATGTGGCGACTAGGGGCTTTTCACAGTAACTTCATTTGAAGCCTAATTGTGACAAGCGATTTTAATTTCATTTCATTTTTCATTTCATTTTCATTTTCAATGTGCAAACTCCACACGGACAGTGACCCAGAGCCGGGATCGAACCTGGGACCTCGGCGCCGTAAGGCCGCAGTGCTAACCCACTGCGCCACCGTGCTGCCCTGTCCAATGACACTTTTAATTGATTTACCATCCACTGAAAACAAAACCATAGCATTTTCTCACTTTTTCTTTTTTTTTCCTTCTTGTTGCATTTTCCTCCTTGCAGCTGAGAAGATGCAAATTTGCCCCCCTACCCCCAACCCCAGTGGCTGAAACACTGACCTCCCCCTGTGTACAAGCCAAGGTATTTTGAAATGGGAAACTTAAGCAAAGAGCCTGAAAAATCTATATCCCCCCCCCCCCCCCCCCCCCAAACAGAACAACGCTTGGTTTACTTTGTTGTTTCTCCTTCCCCTGCATGAAGCCAGCTGATCAGTTTTGTACCTCCCCATGCTCTGTAGCCTTGGTTGGAAACTGTTTGTCGTCTTGTTTTCTGCCACTTTACTGTGCTGCTTCATTTTCCATTGGTTATCTTCAGAACTTGATCCAGGGATTTCTGTGAATTTTTTAAGTTTTCTAATTTTATTGGCTTATTAATGTAACATTTTATTAATAAATGATGAAACTTTGTAGATACAGCAAAATATTAGAAAGCATGCTGGCATTAGAAGATTAGCCTTAATCTAGTTGAATGGTGGAACAGAGGCCGAATGGTTTACTCCTATTTCGTATGTTCCTGCCACCAAAGTTCCTCTCTTAAATTGAAGTAATACTATAATATTTGATTATTATTTTTTCTAAACTGATCCTTCACACTGTTTGATATGTGGATATCCAGCAATATTACTATGCTTGTTTATGTTTAACAGCATAATTGGTAGTTGGATGCTAACCGTACGAATATTGTGGAATCTTTCACTTAAAATGCTACTGTAATGAACTTCATACTTTTACCACTCTTCTCAACTCATGCTAGCACGGAGCAGCCGTATCCCTCGACCAAGCATGAGTCAGGGATGCAGCCGCGATACGAGCCGTGAGAGTAGTCGAGATACAAGCCCTGTTCGGGGCTTCGTGCCACTTGGTGAGTACTGACAGGCATTAGAGCCATTCTGGCTAGCTTTGCCTTGCCTTTTGACCTAGGAGGTTACTGCCTGGAGGCAATGATCTTGCGTTTTTTTTTAATTTGGGAGATTTTGTTCTTTCTATTCTTTTCTTTCAATTTTGCCCCTACTATTCCCTGCATGCTGCTCCCTCTGCTGGTAAGCAAGCCCTAATTGTATTGCTTCTGCCAACGCAATTAAAGTTTATTGCTGCATAGTTGAGTGAATATTTTCTGCTGGCTTTCAATACATCAGACCTCAATAATTCAGTTTAAAGATAATTACAGTTTGTACATTACAAAGCCTTAGAAATGGAACTTCCTCTATGAACGTGAGCTTGCATCATGCTTCAGATGTAAATATCCAGGAAATAGCAAGATCTTACACATTATAATTCTGTGAATTGAATTAGAATTTGATCTTTTGTTTGGTTTGTTGTCACGTATATCGGGGTTCAGTGAAAAGTATTGTTCTGTGTACACTTCAGGCAGATCATTCTGTACATGAAAAGAAATACATAGGGCAAACATAAAAGACACAATATAAATACATAGACACAGGCATCGGTTGAGGCATACAGGAGCGTAGTAGTAAGTAGAGATGATGTGTGAAGAGATCAGGTCAATCCATAAGAGGATCGTTTAGGAGTCTGGAAACAGCGGGGAAGAAGCTGTTTTTGGACCTGTGCGTGTTCTCAAGACGTTTGTATCTACTGACGAATGTGATACAAAATAGTTACTTTAGAGATATTAGTTACTGTAATGTAGAGATAGGCCAGTCTCATTCTGGTGAGTTCACAGACAAAGGATGTCAGACCGCATGGCAAAGCAAGGAGGAGGTGTGTCCACCATAGGAGGAGAAAAGGATGCTGGGTAATAGGGGCCAGAGGAAGGGATTGGAAGTGAGCCAATCAGAATGTCTGACTAGGTCAGGAGGGGTATAGGATGACCTATGAGAATCGTGTATGTGAAACTTGATACCATTTGAATTGATTTGCAGAGATCCCTTTGTCTCTTTGTTCATTCGCTTTCCAGGGTGTAGGAGACTGGATGTGTCCTATGCTTCTGTGAAATGAATCAAGCTTGCAAGCTAAATAAAATAACTAATGCTGTACCTGCAAATCCATCTTGACTTTTATTGAGGCCAGACTGACGGGTAAAGAAATTTGGGATTTGACACTCTCTGGTCTTTGTATCTATAGGAAGAAGTTGGAAGAGTGAATAAGCTGGGTTGGAGGGGTATTTGATTATGCTGCCAGCTTTCCCAAGGCAACGGGAGGTGTAGATGGAGTCAGTGGATGGGAGTTTGTGGATGGACTGGGCGGTGTTCACGACTCTCTGTAGTTTCTTCCGGTCTTGGGCCCAGAAGTTGCCATACCAGGCTGTGATGCAGCCAGATAGGATGCTTTCTGTGGTGCATCTGTAAAGGTTGGTAAGAGTCAATGTGGACATGCTGAATTACCTTAGTTTACTGAGAAAGTATAGGCGCTGTTGTACTTTCTTGGTTATAGCGTCGATTTGGGTGCTCCAGGACAGTGCACACCTAGGGATTTGAAGCAGTCAACCTTCTCCACCTCGGCCCCGTTGATGTGGACATGGGTGTGTACTTTGCTTCCTGAAGTCAATGACCAACTCTTTAGTTTTGCTGACATTAAGGGAGAGATTGTTGTCATTACACCACTCCACTAGTCACCACTCCATTAGGTTCTCTATTTCCCTCCTGTATTCTGACTCATCAAAGAACAAAGAAAAGTACAGCACAGGAACAGGCCCTTCGGCCCTCCAAGCCCGTGCCGACCATGCTGCCTGACTAAACTACAATCTTCTACACTTCCTGGGTCCGTATCCCTCTATTCCCAATCTATTCATATTTTTGTCAAGATGCCCCTTAAATGTCACTATCGTCCTTGCATCCACCACCTCCTCCGGTAGCGAGTTCCAGGCACCCACTACCCTCTGTGCAAAGAAAATTGCCTCGTACATCTACTCTAAAGCTTGCACCTCGCTCCTTAAACCTATGCCCCCTAGTAATTGACCCCTCTACCCTGGGGAAAAGCCTCTGACTGTCCACTCTGTCTATGCCCCATATAATTTTGTAGACCTCTATCAGGTCGCCCCTCAACCTCCGTCGTTCCAGTGAGAACAAACCGAGTTTATTCAACCGCTCCTCATAGCTAATGCCCTCCACACCAGGCAACATTCTGGTAAATCTCTTCTGCACCCTCTCTAAAGCCTCCATATCCTTCTGGTAGTGTGGCGACCAGAATTGAACACTATGGCCTAACTAAGGTTCTATACAGCTGCAATGACTTGCCAATTCTTATACTCAATGCCCCGGCCAATGAAGGCAAGCATGCCGTATGCCTTCTTGACGACCTTCTCCATCTGTGTTGCCCCTTTCAGTGACCTGTGGACTTGTATACCTAGATCTCTCTGACTTTCAATGCTCTTGAGGGTTCTACCATTCACTGTATATTCCCTACCTGCATTAGACCTTCCAAAATGCATTACCTCACATTTGTCCGGATTAAACGCCATCTGCCATCTCTCCGCCCAAGTCTCCAAACAATCTAAATCCTGCTGTATCCTCTGACAGTCCTCATCGCTATCCGCGATTCCACCAACCTTTGCGTTGTCTGCAAACTTACTAATCAGATCAGTTACATTTTTCTCCAAATCATTTATATATACTACAAACAGCAAAGGTCCCAGCACTGAGCCCTGCAGAACACCACTAGTCACAGCCCTCCAATCAGAAAAGCATCCTTCCATTGCTACTCTCTGCCTTCTATGACCTAGCCAGTTCTGTATCCACCTTGCCAGCTCCCCCCTGATCCTGTGTGACTTTACCTTTTGTACTAGTCTACCATGAGGGACCTTGTCAAAGGCCTTACTGAAGTCCATATAGACAACATCCACTGCCCTACCTACTGCATCAATCAGCTTTGTGACCTACTCGAAAAACTCTTATCAAGTTAGTGAGACACGACCTCCCCTTCACAAAACCATGCTGCCTCTCACTAATACGTCCATTTGCTTACAAATGGGAGTAGATCTGTCTCGAAGAATTCTCTCCAGTAATTTCCCTACCACTGACGTAAGGCTCACCGACCTGTAGTTCCCTGGATTATCCTTGCTACCCTTCTTAAACAGAGGAACACCATTGGCTATTCTCCAGTCCACTGGGACATCACCTGAAGACAGTGATGATCCAAAGATTTCTGTCAAGGCCTCAGCAATTTCCTCTCCAGCCTCCTTCAGTATTCTGGGGTAGATCCCATCAGGCCCTGGGGACTTAGCGTCCTTAATATTTTTCAAGACGCATAACACCTCGTCTTTTTGGATCTCAATGTGACCCAGGCTATCTACACACCCTTCTCCAGACTCAACATCTACCAATTCCTTCTCTTTCGTGAATACTGATGCAAAGTATTCATTTAGTACCTCGCCCATTTCTCCGGCTCCACACATAGATTCCCTTGTCTATCCTTCAGTGGGCCAACCCTTTCCCTGGCTACCCTCTTGCTTTTTATGTACGTGTAAAAAGCCGTGGGATTTGACTTAACCCTATTTGCCAATGACTTTTCGTGACCCCTTCTAGCCCTCCTGACTCCTTGCTTAAGTTCCTTCCTACTTTCCTTATATCCCACACAGGCGTCGTCTGTTCCCAGCCTTTTCGCCCTGACAAATGCCTCCCTTTTCTTTTTGACGAGGCCTACAATATCTCTCGTTATCCAAGGTTCCCGAAAATCGCCGTATTTATCCTTCTTCCTCACAGGAACATGCCGGTCCTGAATTCCTTTCAACTGACACTTGAAAGCCTCCCACATGTCAGATGTTGATTTACCCTCGAACATCGGCCCCCAATCTAGGTTCTTCAGTTCCCGCCTAATATTGTTATAATTAGCCTTCCCCCAATTTAGCACATTCACCCTAGGACCACTCTTATCCTTGTCCACCAGCACTTTAAAACTTACTGAATTGTGGTCACTGTTCCCGAAATGCTCCCCTATTGAAACTTCTACCACCTGGCTGGGCTCATTCCCTAATACCAGGTCCAGTACAGCCCCTTCCCTAGTTGGACTGTCTACATATTGTTTTAAGAAGCCCTCCTGGATGCTCCTTACAAACTCTGCTCCGTCTAAGCCCCTGGCACTAAGTGAGTCCCAGTCAATATTGGGGAAGTTGAAGTCTCCCATCACCACAACCCTGTTGTTTTTACTCTTTTACAAAATCTGCCAACCTATCTGCTCCTCTATCTCCCGCTGGCTGTTGGGAGGCCTGTAGTAAACTCCCAACATTGTGACTGCACCCTCCTTATTCCTGATCTCTACTCTTATAGCCTCACTGCCCTCTGAGGTGTCCTCCCGTAGTACAGCTGTGATATTCTCCCTAACCAGTAGCGCAACTCCGCCACCCCTTTTACATCCCCCTCTATCCCGCCTGAAACATCTAAATCCTGGAACGTTTAGCTGCCAATCCTGCCTTTCCCTCAACCAGGTCTCTGTAATGGCAACAACATCATAGTTTCAAGTACTAATCCAGGTTCTAAGTTCATCTGCCTTACCCGTAATACTTCTTGCATTAAAACATATGCACTTCAGGCCACCAGACCCGCTGTGTTCAGCAATGTCACCCTGTCTGCTCTGCCTCAGAGCCATACTGGCCCTATTCCCTAGTTCTCCCTCTCACCTTCTGACCTATTGCTCCCGTGCCCACCCCCCTGCCATACTAGTTTAAACCCTCCCGTGTGACGCTAGCGAACCTCACGGCCAGGATATTTATGCCTCTCCAGTTTAGATGCAACCTGTCCTTGTATAGGTCACACCTGCCCCGGAAGAGCTCCCAGTGGTCCAGATAACAGAAACCCTCCCTCCTACACCAGCTGTTTAGCCACGTGTTTAGCTGCTCTATCTTCCTATTTCTACCCTCAGTGGCACAGAGAGTAATCCTGAGATTACAACCCTCACGGTCCTGTCTTTTAACTTTCTGCCTAGCTCCCTGAACTCCTGCTGCAGGACCTCATGCCCCTTCGTTGTTCAAGATCTGATCCACTACGCTCGTGTTGTCAGCAAACCTGTAGATGGAGCTGGAGCCAAACATTGCCATACAGTTGTGTGTGTACAGGGAGTATAGTAGGGTGCTAAGTGCACAGCCATGCAGGCCCCTGGTATTAAGGACTAGCGTGGAGGAGGTGTTGTTGTTTATCCTTACTGATTGTGGTCTATGGGTCAGAAAGTCTAGGATCCAGTTGCAGAGTGAGGAGCCAAGTCCTAGGTTTTGGAGCTTTGATACAAGCTTGGCTGGGATTGTAATATTGAAGGTGGAGCAGTAGTCAATAAATAGGAGTCTGATGTAGGAATCCTTATTGTCGAGATGCTCCAGGGGTGAATGTAGGAGCAGGGAGATTGCGTCTGCTGTGGAGCGGTTGTGGCGGTATGCAAATTGCAATGCATCTAGGCATTTTGGGAGGATGGAGTTGATGTGCCTCATGACATGATTTACCAAAATTCACTAGAACCTAGGGTGGTGCAGGCGGATTGGAAATTAGCAAACGTGACACCACTGTTTAAAGACGATAAGACATAGGAGCAGAATTAGGCCACTTGGCCCATCGCGTCTGCTTCGCTATTCAATCATGGCTGATATTTATTCATCCCCATTCTCCTGCCTTCTCCCCATAACCCCTGATCCCCTTATTAATCAAGAACCTATCTATCTCTGTCAAAGACACTCAGTGATTTGGCCTCCACAGACTTCTGCGGCAAAGAGTTCCACAGATTCACCACCCTCTGGTTGAAGAAATTCCTCCTCATCTCTGTTTTAAAGGATCGTCCCTTTAGTCTGAGATGGTGTCCTCTGGTTCTAGATTTTCCTACAAGTGGAAACATCCTCTCCACGCCCACTCTATCCAGGCCTCGCAGTATCCTGTAAGTTTCAATAAGATCCCCCCCTCATCCTTCTAAACTCTTAACGAGCACAGACCCAGAGTCCTCAAAAGTTCCTCATACGACAAGTTCTTCATTCCAGGGATCATTCTTGTGAACCATCTCCGGACCCTTTCCAAGGCCAGCACATCCTTCCTTGGATATGGGGCCCAAAACTGCTCTCAATACTCCAAATAGGGTCTGATCAGAGCCTTATACGGCCTCAGAAGTACATCCCTATTCTAGCCCTCTTGACATGAATGCTAACATTGCATTTGCCTTACTGAACCTGCACGTTAACCTTAAAAGAATCGTGAACAAGGACCCCCAAGTCCCTTTGTGCTTCGCCTTTCTGAAGCATTTTCCCATTTAGAAAATTGTCTATGTCAAAATTCCTCCTTCCAAAGTGCATAACCTCACACTTTTCCACATTGTATTTCATTTGCCACTTCATTGCCCACTCTCCTAGCTTGTTGAAGTCATTCTGCAGCCCCCTTGCTTACTCAATACTACCTGTCCCTCTAGAGATCTTTGTATCATCTGCAAACTTAGCAACAGTGCCTTCAGTACCTTCTTCCAGATCATTAATGTATATTGTAAAAAGTTATGGTCCCAGCACTGACCCCTGAGGCACACCACTAGTCTTCGGCTGCCATCCTGAAAAAGACCCCTTTATCCCCACTCTCTGCCTTCTGCCAGTCAGCCAATCCTCTATCCATGCCAGGATCTTACTCTGAACACCATGAGCTCTTAACTTATTTATCAGTCTCCTATGCGGCACCTTGTCAAAGGCCTGGAAATCTAAATAAATCACGTCTACTGTTTCTCTTTTATCTAACTTGCTTGTTACCTCTTCAAAGAACTCTAACACATTTGTCAGACGCGTCCTCCCTTTGACAAAGCCGTGCTGACTCAGTCCTATTTTACCATGCACTTCCAAGTGCTTTGAGATCTCGTCTTTAATAACAGACTCTAAAATCTTACCAATGACCGAAGTCAGGCTAACCGGCCTATAATTTCCCGTCTTCTGCCTCCCGCCCTTCTTAAACAGTGGTGTTACATTCGCCACCTTACAGTCCTCTGGGACCCTTCCTGTCTCCAGTGATTCCTGAAAGATCATCACTAATGCCTCCGCAATTTCCTCAGCTATCTCTTTTAGGACCCTGGCATGTAGTCCATCCGGTCCAGGAAAAAGGGAACTAGTCAGAAAGCGGGTAATTATAGACCAATTAGCTCAACTTCGGTAGCAGGGAAGATGCTGGAATCTCTCATCAAGGAAGAAATAGTGAGGCATCTGGATGGAAATTGTCCCATTGGACAGGCGCAGCATGGGTTCATAAACGGCAGGTCGTGCCTAACTAATTTAGTGGAATTTTTTGAGGACATTACCAGTGGGGTAGACAATAGGGAGCCAATGGATGTGGTATATCTGGATTTCCAGAAAGCTTTTGACAAGGTGCCATACAAAAGGTTGCTGCATAAGATAATGATGCATGGCGTTAAGGGTAAAGTAGTAGCATGGATAGAGGATTGGTTGATTAATAGAAAGCAAAGAGTGGGGATTAATGGGTGTTTCTCTGGTTGGCAATCAGTAGCTAGTGGTGACCCTCGGGGAACAGTGTTGGGCCCACAATTGTTCACCATTTACATAGATGATTTGGAGTTGGGGACCAAGTGCAATGTGTCCAAGTTTGCAGGCGACACTAAGATGAGTGACAAAGCAAAAAGTGCACAGGATACTGGAGGTTTGCAGACGGATTTGGATCGTTTAAGTGAATAGGCTATAGTCTGGCAGATGGAATACAATGTTGACAAATGTGAGGTTATCAATTTTGGTAGGAATAGCAGCCAAAGGGATTATTATTTAAATGATAAAATATTAAAACATGTTGCTGTGCAGAGGGACCTGGGTGTCCTAGTGCACGAGTCGCAACAAGTTGGTTCACAGGTGATTAAGAAGGCAAATGGAGGGATAAATAGGCAGGTAGTTGCCTCTCTAGGGGAGAGGCGCGGGCATGTGCAGTATGGTTTGATTGAAGTATTGGTTTTATATTGATGTTTGCACATTTCTGTTATCTGTAACTGTTTACAATGCCAAAAAATACCTCAATAAAATTGTTTGTTTAAAAAAAAGAAGGCAAATGGAGTTTCGTCCTTCATTGCTAGAGGGATGGAGTAGGGAGGTTATGTTGCAACAGTATAAAGTGGTAGTGAGGCCACACCTGGAGTATTGTGTTCAGTTTTTGTCTCCTTACCTGAGAAAGTAAGTACTGGCACTGGAGGGTGTGCAGAGGAGATTCACTAGGTTAATCCCAGAGCTGAAGGGGTTGGATTACGAGGAGAGGTTGAGTAGACTGGGACTGTACTCGTTGGAATTCAGAAGGATGAGGGGGGATCTTATAGAAACATACAAGATTATGAAGGGAATAGATAGGATAGATGCGGGCAGGTTGTTTCCACTGGCGGGTGAAAGCAGAACTTAGGGGGCATAGCCTCAAAATAAGGGGAAGTAGATTTAGGACTGAGTTTAGGAGGAACTTCTTCAACCAAAGGGTTGTAAATCTATGGAATTCCCTGTCCAGTGAAGCAGTTGAGGCTTCTTCATGAAATGTTTTCAAGATAAAAATAGATAGTTTTTTGAAGAATAAAGGGATTAAGGGTTATGGTGTTCGGTGGGAAAGTGGAGCTGAGTCCACAAAAGATCAGCCATGATCTCATTGAATGGCGGAGCAGGCTCGAAAGGCCAGATGGCCTACGCCTGCTCCTAGTTCTTATGTTCTTATGACCAACCCGTCGAAGCACTTCATTACGATCGATGTCAAGGCCACCGGACGATAGTCGTTGAGCCACGTTGCCTGGTGGTTCTTTGGCACCGGTATGATGGTGGTCTTCTTGGAGCAGGTGGCGTCCTCGGAACGGAGTAGGGAGAGGTTGAAGATGTCCTCGAACACATCTGCCAGCTGGTCCATGCAGGATCTGAGTGCACGACCAGGGACCCTGTCAGGTCCCATCACGTTCCGAGGGTTCACTCATGTTGATGACATGAAACTATTTGCAAGTCATCAAATAAATCACGCACTCATAATGTGGGAAGGGGTGTCGCTATGCAGCTGCCTGCATATTAGCATAATAAAAGAGAGATAGAGAAAGAAACATTTACAGGGCAATGATCACAGTAAAGAATTAGTGTTTTGTGTGAGCCAAGAGTCCAATGGTGTATCCCTTCACAGAGGTCTGTGTTGCAAACTCAGTTGATATAACTGGACGGGAAGATCCCACAATGGAACCCTGGCTCAAAAGACCATAACTCTTACTTTTTTTTTAACAAAAATGGAGGAACGGAGTCTCAGGACTGCTAATAAAACGTTTATTAAACATGGAAATAACTGGATTATGATACAATATTCCATTACTGGTCTCTGTACTCTTAACTTCAGGTGTTTTAAATGTTCTTTCCCTCCCTGGATTGTATCTTACTCCTGAGGAAGCTTGTATCTTTGCAACTCTCTTGTCCTGTCCAGCAGAGTTGAGAGCTGTTCACTCCCCAGTGCTCTGGATTCCAGTTCAAACTAAGACCAAAGCAAAGCCTTTCCCTCTGAAAAGTGGCCTCCTGTTGCTATTTATTCATCATGCCGTAGCCCTCTTTTAAACATAATAGAAACACAGTTGGAACTTAACCAACCCCCACACATACAAAACACCTTTGTCCAGCACAAATCTAACTACAGGTTTTACCCTTCCAGGCACAGAAACATTAAATTAAACACACTTAATTATATCTTATTTCTGATGTTTACCAATACAAATCTAATTAGTTTAAAACTACCTTTGTTTTCCTAACATCAGGCTGAACTGATGCTAGATAATTCACATTTCCAATGGAGATGACTTTCGCAGTGAGATGGGCATGCAGAGATGAATTAGTCTTGTAGGTGCGGGTGCAGAATTTCCTGTAGGTGGGGCCAGGCATTCAAACCAGGACAGAGTCAATTTTCTGTGCTGCTGCTTGGTAGTGGAAAGTTGGCAGACTTATGTGCAGAACTTCAAGTTGGGGGGGGCGGGGGGGGCGGCGGCGGGGGGGGGGGGGGGGGGGGGCGCGGCGGCGGGGGGGGGGGGGTGCGCACGCACGCGCGGCGGTGGTGTCTCAGGACTCCAGTTTGACAAAGATGTATATTCCTTCGTTTGGATTTTTGACGTTGGTAATGTTCCAATCGATAAGAATTTAAAAGGAAGGGTGGCGCAGTGGTTACCACTGTTGCCTCACAGCGCCAGGTCACTGTCAGTGTGGAACTTGCACATTCTCCCTGTGTCTGTGTGGGTCTCACCCCCACAACCCAAAGATGTGCAGTGAAGGTGGATTGGCCACGCTAAATTGTCCCTTAATTGAAAAAAAAATTTTGTTTAAAAGAATTCGAAAGGAGGTTCCAGTGTCCTTGTCCTCATAGATTCTGGTGGTTCGGCCTGGCTTATGAAATGTGGATGGTTTTTATGTAATTCCCTTTGAATTTGCTTCAGAAATAACAGATGTCAGCTTTTCTGACACTGCCAGAAAGTTCCTTTTTGTTCAGGATCACAGGTGGACATAGATAGATTTGGACTTTTTAAAGCTTGTGCCCAGTTTTTAAAATTTTAGAAATTAACTAGGATGTCTTTTTTTTTAGTGAATTCCTATGGTGACGAAGGGGGCCATTCGGCCCATCAAGTCTAAACCGATCCTCTTAAAGAGCACCCTACCTAGGCCCACTCCCCTGCCCTAACCCCATAACCCCACCTAACTTTGGACACTAATGGGGAATTTAGCACGGCCAATCCACCTAACTTGCACATCTTTGGACTGTGGGAGGAAACTGGAGCACCCGGAGGAAGCCCACGCAGACACTGGGAGAAAGTGTAAACTCCACACAGTCACCGAAGGACGGAATTAAACCTGGGGCCTTGCACTGTGAGGCAGCACTGCTAACCACTATGCCTGCACGGGAGCACTGTTGCTTCACAGTACCAGGGACCCAGGTTCGATTCCCGGCTTGGGTCACTCTGCGGAGTCTGCACGTTCTCCCTGTGTCTACGTGAGTTCCTCCGGGTGCTCCTGTATCCCCCCACATGTCCCGAAACATGCTGTTAGGTAATTTGGATATTCTGAATTCTCCATCTGTATACCCGAACAGGCGCCGGAGTGGGACGACTGGGGGATTTTCACATTGCAGTGTTAATGTAAGCCTATTTGTGACAATAATAAAGATTAAAAGTGGTGGTCATCTTGTAAGAGTTCTTCCTGATTATTTTCTTTTTTCCCATTTATTTTTTTATTATTTTGTTCCGTGGACCCTATTCAGAATGTGCCTTTAAGCAGAAGAGTGCTTGCTAGGCTGTGTGTTCCTAGGTTTTAAATTTCGGAGAGGAGAAACCAGATTTGCTGTGCCAAGTGAATCTTGGGAAGCTATTTTGGATGGGGTTATTTTGATCGGCTAACTGGCAACCGGCAGGTTAACCAGAGACAGCGTTCTGCCTGACAACAGTCAACAATTGGATCCTGCCAGGTGTTTTTTTTCTCCCACTCTTTGCCGGTTGCCTGCTGTCTCCGAGATTGCAGTGAAGATCATTGCAAGCTGAAGGAAATGTACCCAACTAAAGGCCTAATCTTGATAAAAGAAATTGACTGGAGGGCATCCATCTCAATCAATATCCTTTTATTTTATTGTATTTTATCTATTTTCTGTACCTCTCAACCACCCTTGCGTGTGTGTGCAAAAATCCAATTTTGTTTGGAATTGAAAATTGCAGCAATGGATGAAGAAGCAAAGTTAAACATAGAGCATATATTGTTCTTAGTAACCAGCTCATGTTAGAGTCATTACATTTTCTGCTCTCTGGAATTCTGAACATTCAAAACTACATTCTAAACCGATAAGTCAATTTGAGGGAAATTGGTCACCTGAGCGCTCACCATGGGCGGGATTCTCCGCTAGCCAACGGCAAAATCGTATTCTGCAGTCGGGCGGAAAATCCCTTTTGACACCAGAATTGGGGACGCCGCCTGTTTTCAGATGCTCCGCCCATTACAAAGCAGCATAATTGGTGAGTACGCCGCACGCCGTTGGGACAGCATCAGGACGTCACCTGAAGGCCCTCCCCCGATGCTCCGCCCATGATGGGCCGACTTCCCGATGGCGTGGGACACATGTGTTCTTGAGTTTAAGTCAACCGGGCGGGGGGGAAAGGGAGAAAGCCGTTCTGCCGGCTGGAGGGGCTTCAGCTGGGACCGGGTCTGCGTGTGTCTGGCGCCATGTTGTAAGGCCGAACGAATGCAGGTCGTTGCCATCCGCTTGGGTGGCCACGGACCCGGAAATTCTCTGGACGTTTTTGTCGGGAATGCCGGCCGGGTCTTTTACATGGCGTGGCTGCTGGACCCCCATCGGGCGGAGCATCGGTGCGGGGGCGCCGCTGGCATTTTCATCGGAAAACTAGACACTTCCTCCAGCTAGACACTTCCTCTGGATATAGCCTCAAAGTCTGAGACACCGGCCCCATGTTTTGGGGAAGCTGCACTTGATTCTTGACGCAGCAACAGGAGGCAGATGCCCCAAGTCTCTGAGGCTGTGCATGTTACTGATTCTTCATGTCAATCAATTGAGTTATGAAGAAAGATTAGAAAAGCTCAGATTTTTCAGCTTTGAAAGATGGGAAAATGTGTGTCAAACCATAAAAGGGGTATGTAAATTGGAATAATAAACCTAAATTCAGGGCCCAATATCAAATTAATCCATGACCCAAGTTTAACTAAAATAGCACCACAGGCATAGATGTAAATTAGTCCTTTGTTTTTATTTTTAAAAAGCACATGACCGTTAAGTCATGAAAGGCAAATTGGGGAATAACATCAACAAGCACTTCATGCAGAACATGATTAATTGGGAGTCAGCGGCATTGTGGTAATGTCACTGGGCTAGCAGAGGTTCATGTTATTGCTTGGGTCATGGCTTCAAATCACACCATGGTAGCTGGTGGATTTTAAGTTTAGTTAAGTCTGGAATTGAAAGCTAGTCTCCGTATTGTGCCATGAAACTGGGACTAGGTTTCATGGCAACTCAGACTATATTTGTTTGTCTTTTAAAAACCCATCTGGTTCGCTCATGCCCTTTAGGGAAGGCATTCTTCCATCCTTATCTGCTCTGGTCTACGTGTGAGCTCAGACCCACAGCAATGTGATTGATTCTCAAAGCCCCTCCAAGAAGGCCACTCAGTTCAAAAGCGATTGGGATATGGACAGCTAAAGGCTGGCCTTGCCAGTGACACCCATGTCTCGTGAAAGAATAAAAAAAAGAAATTAAAAAAACGTGGAACAATCTTGCAGATGGAGGACACCAGAATGATAGGGAGTGGGATAGCTTGATCTTGATTTCGGACAATGCTCGACACAACATCGAGGGCCGAAGGGCCTGTTCTGTGCTGTACTGTTCTATGTTCTATGGGGTTGTGAAAACAAAATCACCATCATTTGAGTGGCATTTAGCTGCTTTGACGGAGATGTTATAGATTTCTTGAGAGTTAGATAGAGAAGACACACCTACATTTGTATATTGCTGTCTTACGTCACTGAAGTCATCCCAAAAAATATTAGTGCTCTGACTATTAGAAGACCTATACAAGAAAGCCAGATATGATCTAAGGAGATCCATCAAAGATGCCAAAAGACAGTACCGGACCAAGCTCGAGTCCCAGGCTAGCCACATGGACCCCACCGTCAACTATGGCAAGGTCTGCAAGACATAACAGGCTACAAGATGAAGGCATGTAAAACCGCCAGCTCCAACGCACCCCTCCTTAATGAGTTCAACGCATTCTATGCTCACTTTGAGCAAGAGGTCAGCTGGAGCGAGTGGAGGTGGAGAGGACTGTATTGGATCAGAGCAATCGAATCATCTTCTTTGAGGCAGTGATGGCGATGATGGGTGAGATGTGCAAGGTACTACGGGCGAGGGGCGCCGACCAGGAAAATCGATCAAGGTAGCATAACCTGCGTAGTGTGTAGCTGCTGGAGGGGAGTGGAAGGAACGAGTGCCACCAGCTACGTGTTGAAAATGTTCGGGAAGCTGGTAGATGAGAAGGACTCCAAAAGGCCCCCTGAAGTGGATCGGGCCCACGCGTCCTTGAGACAAAAGCTGAGGACGGTGGCAGTCGCTGATTGTGCAAATGCACAAATTCCAGGAAAAAGAGAAAGATCCTGAGGTGGGCCAAGGCGACTCGGGACTGTAGCTGGGAGGGGAATTGGACCCGGATATATCAGGACATTGGAGCTGAACTGATTAGGAGGCGGGCAGGTTTCAACAGTGCCAAGGCGGCACTCTTGCAAAACAAAGTTTGGTTTGGGATGTTGAACCCTGCCAAGTTGTGGGTGACATTCCAGGGGCAGGAGCATTATTTTCAGACACCAGAAGAGGTGAATTACTTTGTTCGAGACCATGGACTGGGGGAGGGTTAGGGATGGGTTGAGTTGTCTTTTTGTGATTTGTTATGGTTTTGTTAAATTGTACTGTTAATATGTTATTGATTTTGCTCTCAAGCATGATGTTGATGATGTTGCGCCCTGCTGTGGTTGGGGTGGAGGAGTTCCCCTGCCCACAGTTCCTGGTGCTGGAAGAGGTGGGGGGTTGGGGTGGGTGGGGATGATGGGACTCTTTGTCTGTATTGCCATGTGGGGTGGGGAAAGTGGAGTGGCTGGAGTAGAAGGGATGGGTGAATGGTGGAGTAGAAGGAATAGGGGGTGGGTGGGTGGAGTAGAAGGAATGAAGGATGGAGAGATGGGTGGTGAAGGTGAGGCTCTTTGGGCCTCCAGGTAGGAGTTGCCATGTTAGCATAATACGCTAGTAAACTGAAGCAGAGTGGGGGAGGGGGCAGTGATGGGTAGCCGGAGAAAGGGTGGGGGGGGGGGGTGGTGTTGCTGATGCAGTTGTTTCGTGACTTGGAATTAGGAGAAAATGGAGGGGGTGACCATTTTGTGTGGGCTCAAGAGTTGGGGAACAGAGAATTGGGTGGCCTGGGGAGTTGGAGATGATGACGGATCCTAAAGAGGAGGCGGTCAAAAGCTTCTGATTCGGATTGTAACCTGGAATGTCTGGAGCTTGAAGGTGGGGCAAGGATGTTTGCGCGCCTAAAGAGTTTAAATGCAGATGTGATTTTTCTGCAGGAAACTCATTTACGGGACGGGGTTGAGGAAGTTGTGTGTGGTACAAACTTTCTACTCGGTTTGATTCTAAGGAGAGGGGATTTGGTCGTGATCTTATTCAGTAAAAAGGTGACTTTTACAGTGACGAGAGAGCTTTGGAACTCTGGGGATAGATATCTGATGGTGAATGGGAGGTTGGCAGGGATGTCGGTGGTGCTGGTCAATGTATATGTGCTTAATTGGGATGATGGGGACTTCATGAAAAAGTTGTTAGTGAGCATCCAGACCTGGATTCCCACAAGTTAATCATTGGAGGTTGATTTTAATTGTGTGCTGGACCCGAGTATGGACCGGTCGAAGCCTAGCTTTATCTCCCTATTCACTGGGTATATTCGAGAATTGATTTCTTTGTGGTGGGGGAAGGAGGTGCTGATGGGGGTGTTGGGGACAGAGTATGCAGGGTTAGTCATCTTTGACCAGGAGCTGCATTATGTTGATATGATGCTGGAGTTGGGGTTGGTGCAGAGACCTGGGGGCGGGGGAGCGGGGGTGGGGGGAGAGCTAGACAAGATCAGTGGGGTCTTTGAGGACTTCTGCAGGAGGTTGCATAGCTCTGAACCTGAGGCAGAGGCAGCGGATCTGGGGATTTCTTGGGTGGGTTAGTGTTCCTAGAAGTGAGGGAGGACAGGCGGCAGGCGTTGGAGGAGCCACTAAAGTTGCAGGAGATAGTGGAGGGGATGAGGTCGATATAGTCAGGAAAGGCGCCGGGGCCGGATGGCTTCCCGGCTGAATTTCGTACCCCGTTTTGGGGGGAATTGGTCCTGATGAGTATATTCAATGAGGCATTGGAGAGGGCAGAGCTGCTGGACAGGTTGGCGCAGGCTTCTATTTTTTTGATTCCACAGAAAGACAAGGACATACTGGAATGTAGTTCATAAAGGCTCATTTCATCATTAAATATGGATGTAAAGATCCTGGGCAATTTATTGGCCAGGCAATTGGAGGGGCATGTGCTGGAGGTGGTGGCAGAAGACCAGACCAGGTTTGTGGAGGGGTGGTGGCAGCTGTCCAGTAAAATTGGGAGACTAGAAGGTGGTTGAATGTGAGTTGGGAAGAATACAAACCTGGGGGGCTCTGCCATTCAAGATTGCGAATGTTCGGTTTAGGTATTTGGGGGCTGGGCAGCGATGCACAAATGGAACTTAACGAGACTGGTGGAGGGGGTTAAGGGATGCCCTCCATTGTCTCTAGCAGGGAGGGTACAGGCTATAAAGATGGACGTGTGACCAGATTCTTGTTTATTTCCCAATCGCTCCCAATTTTTCTTCCCAAAGCCTTTTTCCAGAGGGTTGGTTTACTAATCTGTGTTTGTATGGGCGGGTTTGATGGCGTGGGTTAGTAAGGCACTGTTGTAGAGGAAAAGGCAGGTAGGGGGGCTAGCGCTACTGAATATGCTGAAATATGTTTAGGCAGCTAATGTGGAGAAAATGAGGCAATGGTGGGCAAAGGGTGGGACGGATTGGGTGTGGGTGGAGGAGGACTCCTGGAAGCGATTGAGTTTGAGAGCCATATTAACGGCCCGCTCCCGATTGCCCCAGGGAAATATTCTAATAGCCCAGTGGTGGACTCTTCGATAAAGATTTGGAACCAGCTGAGGAAACACTTTAAGCTGGGACGAGAGTTGGTGTTGGCCCTGTTGTGTGGGAACCAGTGATTTCCGCCCGGTGGGATGAATGGGATGTATGAGAGATGGCGAGGGGAAGGAGTAGAGCAAGTTAGTGAGGGACCTGTATCTAGAGCAGGCATTTTCAAAATGGGGTTTGCGAGTCACAGGCGGGTGTCGGGATGGTTCCGGAGCCGTCCATCGCAGCGTTCCCGATCGCGGGAATTCACGCACAGCAGCTGGCTTTTAACAATGCCGGCTGTGAGCGGCTTTATAAATGCCGGCCGCGACCAGCTAAAGAAATGCGGCCGCACTGCATATGCATGCCCGATCATCAGTGCACATGGGCCCGGGAGTGTTGGGACCTGAACCCTGGGTCAAAATGCGATCGCGGCATGCCGGCGGCTGACTGCGTGGTGATCACCGATGATGACAAGGCCACGACCTCGATCTGTTTTGCATCCCTAAACATTACTCAAATGATCTGGTGGGTGTATGTATTCCTCATGGTTTAATCGTGGGCAGAACTGAACGTTTGGCAAGGAACATAATGAAAGGCATGGGAAATCATCAGATCGTCTCCCACTCTGTACTGAAGGGTGGCTATAGGTTTTTTTGCTGACCTTTTAGACTACATTAAAGCATTGAATCGAAACAGTGACCAGTCATTCCCAATGACGGTGGACTTCATCCGCTTTAAGAGTTACTGTAATGATCAGTCAACAGGGGAGCTAGTTTACGAACTGAGGTACAAAATCCACACTTTCCTCCTCGAGAAATTGTCCTCTCTGGCTGATTCGTTTCCTGATGAAACTTGGCTGCTAACTATGTCTTACCTTGCAGACATATTTTCAATTCTACATGAACTGAACCTCAAATTGCAAAGAAAGGATGATGACTGCTTTCCAAAACTCATTGAAAGTTTGGCAATTGCGAGTACAAAGCCAAAATTATTACATGTTTCCCACACTGCTACGCCACATCGAAGAAAACCGCATCAGTAAGGAAACTCTAAATGGACTGGCAAGCCTAACTCCAAATGAAGCTGACTAAATTTCGGCGCCTCAGCTTTGACAGCACATTAAAAACATGGCACAAGTCAATGAAACTGTCAGCATTCTAGAGTAGCGTCTCAGAAGAGTATCCGGAGCTGAGGAAAATTAGCATTTCGTTGCTTTTGTCCTTCACAACTACCTACATGTGCGAGGTTGGATTTTCTGTCTTCGCAAAGATGAAGACGGCATAAAGGAACCGGGTGAATCCTGCACCCGATATGTGCATCGCCTTCTCCTCTGAACCTGATTGGAGTGAGATCGTGAGGACCAAGCAGGCTCTCCTCTTGCATTAAAGGTAAGAGAAAATGGTAGGTTGCAAAGGTCGGCTGGGGTGGGTCATGAAGATCGACAGGCATAAGAACTAGGAGCAGGAGTAGGCCATCTGGCCCCTCGAGCCTGCTCCACCATTCAATGAGATCATGGCTGATCTTTTGTGGACTCAGCTCCACTTTCCGGCCCGAACACTATAACCCTTAATCCCTTTATTCTTCAAAAAACTATCTATCTTTATCTTAAAAACATTTAATGAAGGAGCCTCTACTGCTTCACTGGGCAAGGAATTCCATAGATTCACAACCCTTTGGGTGAAGACGTTCCTCCTTAACTCAGTCCTAAATCTACTTCCCCTTATTTTGAGGCTATGCCTCCTAGTTCTGCTTTCACCCGCCAGTGGAAACAACCTGCCCGCATCTATCCTATCTATTCCCTTCATAATCTTGTATGTTTCTATAAGATCCCCCCTCATCCTTCTGAATTCCAACGAGTACAGTCCCAGTCTACTCAACCTCTCCTCGTAATCCAACCCCTTCAGCTCTGGGATTAACCTAGTGAATCTCCTCTGCACACCCTCCAGTGCCAGTACGTCCTTTCTCAAGTAAGGAGACCAAAACTGAACACAATACTCCAGGTGTGGCCTCACTAACACCTTATACCATTGCAGCAGAACCTCCCTAGTCTTAAACTCCATCCCTCTAGCAATGAAGGACAACATTCCATTTGCCTTCTTAATCACCTGTTGCACCTGTAAACCAACTCTTTGCGACTCATGCACTAGCACACCCAGGTCTCTCTGCACAGCAGCATGTTTTAATATTTTATCATTTAAATAATAATCCCTTTTGCTGTTGTTCCTACCAAAATGGATAACCTCACATTTGTCAACATTGTATTCCATCTGCCAGACCCTAGCCCATTCACTTAGCCTATCCAAATCTCTCTGCAGACTTCCAGTATCTTCTGCACTTTTTGCTTTACCACTTATCTTAGTGTCGTCTGCAAACTTGGACACTTTGCTCTTGGTCCCCAACTCCAAATCATCTATGTAAATTGTGAACAGGTGTGGGCCCAACACTGATCCCTGAGGGACACCACTAGCTACTGATTGCCAACCAGAGAAACACCCATTAATCCCCACTCTTTGCTTTCTATTAAGTAACCAATCCTGTATCCATGCTACTACTTTCCCCTTAATGCCATGCATCTTTATCTTATGCAACAACCTTTTGTGTGGCACCTTGTCAAAGGCTTTCTGGAAATCCAGATATACCACATCCATTGGCTCCCCGTTATCTCCCGCACTGTTAATGGCCTCACAAAATTCCACTAAATTAGTTAGGCACGACCTGCCCTTTATGAACCCATGCTGAGTCTGCCCAATGGGACAATTTCCATCTAGATGCCTCGCTATTTCTTCCTTGATGATAGATTCCAGCATCTTCCCTACTACCGAAGTTAAGCTCACTGGCCTATAATTACCCGCTTTCTGCCTACCTCCTTTTTTAAACAGTGGTATCACGTTTGCTAATTTCCAATCTGCCGGGACCACTGTCTAGTGAATTTTGGTAAATTATCACTAGTGCATTTGCAATTTCTCAAGCCATCTCTTTTAGCACTCTGGGATGCATTCCATCAGGTCCAGGAGACTTGTCTACCTTTAGCCCCATTAGCTTGCCCATCACTACCTCCTTGGTGATAACAATCCTCTCAAGGTCCTCACCTGTCATAGCCTCATTTCCATCAGTCACTGGCATGTGATTTGTGTCTTCCACTGTGAAGACCGACCCAAAAAGCCTGTTCAGTTCCTCAGCCATTTCCTCATCTCCCATTATTAAATCTCCCTTCTCATCATCTAAAGGACCAATATTTACCTTAGCCACTCTTTTTTTTGTTTTATGTATTTGTAGAAAGTTTTACTATCTTTTTATATTCTGAGCAGGTTTACTCTCATCTATCTTACTCTTCTTTATAGCGTTTTTTTAGTAGCTTTCTGTAGCCCCCTAAAGATTTCCCAGTCCTCTAGTCTCCCACTGATCTTTGCTACTTTGCATGTTTTTTTCCTTCAATTTGATACTCTCCCTTATTTCCTTAGATATCCACGGCCGATTTTCCCCCTTTTTACTGGCCTTCCTTTTTGTTGATATAAACCTTTGCTGAGCACTGTGAAAAATCACTTGGAAGGTTCTCCACTGTTCCTCAACTGTTTCACTATAAAGTGTTTGCTCCCAGTCTACCTTAGCTAGTTCCTCTCTCATCCCATTGTAATCTCCTTTGTTTAAGCACAAAACACTAGTGCTTGATTTTACCTTCTCACCCTCCATCTGTATTTTAAATTCCACCATATTGTGATCGCTCCTTCCGAGAGGATCCCTAATTATGAGATCCTGAATCAATCCTGTCTCATTACACAGGACCAGATCTAGGACCGCTTGTTCCCTCGTAGGTTCCATTACATACTGTTCTAGGAAACTATCGCGGATGCATTCTATAAACTCCTCCTCAAGGCTGCCTTGACCGACCTGGTTAAACCAATCAACATGTAGATTAAAATCCCCCATGATAACTGCTGTACCATTTCTACATGCATCTGTTATTTCTTTGTTTATTGCCTGCCCCACTAGAATGTTACTATTTGGTGGCCTATAGATTACTCCTATCAGTGACTTTTTCGCCTTACCATTCCTGATTTCCACCCAAATGGATTCAACCTTATCCTCCATAGCACCGATGTCATCCCTTACTGTTGCCCGAATGTCATCCTTAAATAACCGAGCTACACCACCTCCCTTACCATCCACTCTGTCCTTCCGAAAAGTTTGATACCCTCGGATATTTAACTCCCAGTCGTGACCATCATTTAACCGTGTTTCAGTAATGGCCACTAAATCATAGTCATTCACGATGATTTGCGCCATCAACTCATTTACCTTATTCCGAATACTACGAGCATTCAGGTAAAGTACACTTATGTTGGTTTTTTTTCCTCTGTTCTGAATCTTAACACCTCGATCAGTAACCTCTCCTAAGTTATATTTCCACTTAACCTTTCTCCTAATTTTCCTTGTCGTTGAACCCATATCTTCATGTAACAACCTGCCGCATCGCTTACCATTAATGTTTTCACTTCCCGTTTTATTCCTTTTAGTATTCCTGGTCCTATTCACTGAGCTCCCCTCAGCCACTGTACCTTGTACTGTCGCCCTTTTTGATTTTTGACTATGGCTTCTCTGCCTTACACTTTCCCCCTTACTGCCTTTTGTTTCTGTTCCTGTTTTACCAACTTCCAACTTCCTGCATCGGTTCCCATCCCCCTGCCACATTGTGTCACAATGGTTGGCCGGCGTGGGTCCCGAAGGTTGGCCGGTTGGTAAAACTGGTTCCCCGTAAAAAAAGTTTGAAAGACACTGATCTAGAGGAGTGGTTTGCGGTGTGTTGAATTTTGAGAGGAATTTGAGTTGCCGAGGGGAGATGAGTTCTGATATCTGGGTTCCCTTTGTTGCCAGAGTATACGTTTCTGGAAAATTGCTGATTCCAGATATATGGGGGAGGGGAAGATTGGGAATAACTATGGTGGTAAATACTGGTTCAGTTTCTTCCAATTCCAAAACTCTTTGGCTGCTGGATAATTTGACAAGTTTGGAATAAAAATTCATGAAACTGACTTTTGCGATTTTTAGAAGGATTGTCAGCTCTGACCATAGAACATAGAACAATACAGCGCAGTACAGGCCCTTCGGCCCACGATGTTGCACCGAAACAAAAGCCATCTAACCTACACTATACCATTATCATCCATATGTTTATCCAATAAACTTTTAAATGCCCTCAATGTTGGCGAGTTCACTACTGTAGCAGGTAGGGCATTCCACGGCCTCACTACTCTTTGCGTAAAGAACCTACCTCTGACCTCTGTCCTATATCTATTACCCCTCAGTTTAAGGCTATGTCCCCTCGTGCTAGCCATTTCCATCCGCGGGAGAAGGCTCTCACTGTCCACCCTATCTAACCCTCTGATCATTTTGTATGCCTCTATTAAGTCTCCTCTTAACCTTCTTCTCTCTAACGAAAACAACCTCAAGTCCATCAGCCTTTCCTCATAAGATTTTCCCTCCATACCAGGCAACATCCTGGTAAATCTCCTCTGCACCCGTTCCAAAGCCTCCACGTCCTTCCTATAATGCGGTGACCAGAACTGTACGCAATACTCCAAATGCGGCCGTACCAGAGTTCTGTACAGCTGCAACATGACCTCCTGACTCCGGAACTCAATCCCTCTACCAATAAAGGCCAACACGCCATAGGCCTTCTTCACCACCCTATCAACCTGGGTGGCAACTTTCAGGGATCTATGTACATGGACACCTAGATCCCTCTGCTCATCCACACTTTCAAGAACTTTTCCATTAGCCAAATATTCCACATTCCTGTTATTCCTTCCAAAGTGAATCACCTCACACTTCTCTACATTAAACTCCATTTGCCACCTCTCCGCCCAGCACTGCAGCTTATCTATATCCCTCTGTAACCTGCTACTTCCTTCCACACTATCGACAACACCACCGACTTTAGTATCGTCTGCAAATTTACTCACCCACCCTTCTGCGCCTTCCTCTAGGTCATTGATAAAAATGACAAACAGCAACGGCCCCAGAACAGATCCTTGTGGTACTCCACTTGTGACTGAACTCCATTCTGAACATTTCCCATCAACCACCACCCTCTGTCTTCTTTCAGCTCGCCAATTTCTGATCCACATCTCTAAATCACCCTCAGTCCCCAGCCTCCGTATTTTCTGCAATAGCCTACCGTGGGGAACCTTATCAAACGCTTTGCTGAAATCCATATACACCACATCAACTGCTCTACCCTCGTCTACCTGTTCAGTCACCTTCTCAAAGAACTCGATAAGGTTTGTGAGGCATGACCTACCCTTTACAAAGCCATGCTGACTATCCCTGATCATATTATTCCTATCTAGATGATTATAAATCTTGTCTCTTATAATCCCCTCCAAGACTTTACCCACTACAGACGTGAGGCTCACCGGTCTATAGTTGCCGGGGTTGTCTCTGCTCCCCTCTTTGAACAACGGGACCACATTTGCTATCCTCCAGTCCTCTGGCACTATTCCTGTAGCCAATGATGACATAAAAATCAAAGCCAATGGTCCAGCAATCTCTTCCCTGGCCTCCCAGAGAATCCTAGGATAAATCCCATCAGGTCCCGGGGACTTATCTATTTTCAGCCTGTCCAGAATTGCCAACACCTCTTCCCTACGTACCTCAATGCCATCTAATCTATTTACCTGGAGCTCAGCATTCTCCTCCACAACATTATCTTGTTCCTGAGTGAATACTGACGAAAAATATTCATTTAGTATCTCGCCTATCTCTTCAGACTCTACACACAACTTCCCATCCCTGTCTTTGACTGGTCCTACTCTTTCCCTAGTCATTCGCTTATTCCTGACATACCTATAGAAAGCTTTTGGGTTTTCCTTGATCCTTCCTGCCAAATACTTCTCATGTCCCCTCCTTGCTCGTCTTAGCTCTCTCTTTAGATCCTTCCTCGCTACCTTGTAACTATCCATCGCCCCAACTGAAACTTCACACCTCATCTTCACATAGGCCTCCTTCTTCCTCTTAACAAGAGATTCCACTTCTTTGGTAAACCACGGTTCCCTCGCTCGGCACCTTCCTCCCTGCCTGACCGGTACATACTTATCAAGAACACGCAGTAGCTGATCCTTGAACAAGCTCCACTTATCCTGTGTGTCCAACACTTGCAGCCTACTTCTCCACCTTACCCCCCCCAAGTCACGTCTAATGGCATCATAATTTCCCTTCCCCCAGCTATAACTCTTGCCCTGCGGTGTATACTTATCCCTCTCCATCCTTAACGTAAACGTCACCAAATTGTGGTCACTGTCCCCAAAGTGCTCACCTACCTCCAAATCCAACACCTGGCCTGGTTCATTACCCAAAACCAAATCCAATGTGGCCTCGCCTCTTGTTGGCCTGTCAACAAACTGTGTCAGGAAACCCTCCTGCACACACTGTACAAAAAACGACCCATCTAATGTACTCGAACTATATCTTTTCCAGTCAATATTTGGAAAGTTAAAGTCTCCCATAATAACTACCCTGTTACTTTCGCTCTTATCCAAGATCATCCTCGCCATCCTTTCCTCTACATCCCTAGAACTATTTGGAGGCCTATAGAAAACTCCCAACAGGGTGACCTCTCCTTTCCTGTTTCTAACCTCGGCCCATACTACCTCGGAAGATGAGTCCCCATCTAGCATCCTCTCCGCCACCGTAATACTGCTCTTGACCACCATCTTTTCATGTGAAAAGATTGTAGCACAACAAACATTGGAGATTCAATATTTGATAACCTACTTGATAGATCAGGATTTGTATGATCAGTACATTTATAATTGTAATGAACATTAATTGCAGAAAATTGTTCAAATCCACAAACGTCCAGTTAATGCATTTATCATAATGAGGCTGACTAATGTGTAAATATATGTTTAGAACATAGAACATAGAATTTACAGGCAGAAGGAGGCCATTCGGCCCATCGAGTCTGCACCGGCCCTTGGAAAGAGCACCCCATTTAAGCCTAGAACTCCGTCCCATACCCGTAACCCAGCAACCCCACCCAATCCCTTGGGACACTAAGGGCAATTTAGCATGGCCAATCCACCTAACCTGCACAACTTTGGACTTCAAAGAGCTATAAGCCAATCTTTCGAAATGTTTTGTATGTACATATTGTCTGTGGTGCTGTTTGCATAGACTTGTCAGATGCATAGCTGTAAGCATCAGAAACATAACATTGCAGGTAGCATTTTCTGCAGGTAGCATTTTCAGGGGACATCTAGGTGTAAAAGTCCACAGCATATCAGAACTCTTAATGTTGCACATTTGGCTCAGGGCATTTTAGTATAACAATGCAGCAAATGGGATGAAATGATGGAAATTAGTTAAATTAAGTAAGGTTGGGACAAAGTAGACCGAACAGACACTTCCCAGGTGTCAAGAATTTAGCAGCCGTACATATAAGATTGAGTGTAAGAGATTTAAAGCATGTGGCAGGAGAAACTTCATAAAGTTTGGTCTGATTAGTAAGTTCGAGGCTGACACCAAAGTTGGTGCAGTGGCAGATAGTGTTGAGGATTGTCGGAGGATACAGCAGGATATAAATAGGTTGGAGACTTGGGCAGAGAAATAGCAAAGGGAGTTGAGTCCAGACAAATGTGAGGTAATGCATTTTGGTAGGTCTAACATTGAGGGGAAATATACTGTAAATGGCAAAACTCTTAGGAATATAGAAAGTCAGATCAGAATATAGAAAGAGAGATCTGGGCATGCAGGTCCACTGATCTTTGAAAGTGGCAACACAAGTGGACAAGGTAGTCAAGAAAACATACAGGATGCTTGCCTTCATTGGATGGGGCATCGGGTATAAAAACTGGCAAGTCATGCTATAGTTGTATAGAACCTTGGAAAAGCCACACTTGGAATATTGCGCACAATTCTGGTTGCCACATTACCAGAAGGATGTGGAGGCTTTGGAGAGGGTGCAGAGGACGTTTACCAGGATGTTGCCTGGTCTGGAGGGTGTTAGCTATGCGTAGAGGCTGAATAGACTCTGACTGTTTTCATTAGAACGATGGAGGTTGAGGGGTGACCTGACAAGAGATCTACAGGATTATGAGAGGAATGGATAGAGTGGATGGGCAGGGACACTTTCCCAGGGTGGAGGGGGTCAGTCACCAGGGGGGGCATGGCTTTCAGGTCCGTGGGGCAAAGTTTAGAGGAGATGTGCGAGGCAGGTTTTTTATAAATTTAGAGTACCCAATTCATTTTTTCCAATTAAGGGGCAATTTAGCATGGCCAATCCACATACCCTGCACATCTTTGGTTGTGGGGGCTAAACCCACGCAGACACGAGGAGAATGTGCAAACTCCAAACAGGCAGTGACCCAGAGCTGGGATCGAACCTGGGACCTCGGCGCCGTGAGGCAGCAGTGCTACCCACTGCGCCACCATGCTGCCCCCGAGGCAGGTTTTTTACACCGAGGGTGGTGAGTGCCTGGAACGCCCTGCCAGGGAAGGTTGTGGAAGCAGATACATTAATGGCGTTCAAAAGGCATCTCAACAAATACATGGATAGGACAGGTATAGAGGGATATGGACTAAGAAGTGCTGAGGGCTTTGGCCAAGGGTGGTATCATGATCGGTACAGGCTTGGATGGCCGAAGGGCCTGTTCCTGCGCTGTTTTGTTCTTTGTTCTCATTGCAGCTTTGATCCAAATATGGAGGCAAGAGCTGTACACCAGAGAAATGCTAGCTTAGCTGCATTGGCATCAGCACAGCTATTGACCAAGTATGACATCAAGGAGACCTAATAAAATTGAAGACAATGGAGATCAAAGAGAATCATACCTATGTTTACAGCTTTCACAACCTCTGATAACACTGCAGGAGTTCCTCAGGGTAGTGTCCTTGGCCTAACCATCTTCAGTTGCAACATTACTGACTCTTATGAGACCAGGAGTAGAACTGTTTTCTGACACTCCACTGTGTTCTGTGTCATTCAAACTCCATTGAGATTGAAGCAGCCCATGTTAGCCTACAACACAATCTTGATAACATCCAGACTTGAGCTAAGTGGTATTAAAGCAGAATCACTGCAGCGGCTGGAAACCTGAAATAAGAACAGAAATGTTGGAAATATTAAGGTCAGACAGCATCTGTGGAGAGCATCTGTTTCTCTCCATAGATGCTGCCTGAACTGTTTAGTATTTGCAGCATTTTCTGTCTTTTTGGAGCAAACAAAATGTGTCCATCTCAAACAAGAAAAATCCTAGCCATCACTCCTGGTTTTCAATTATATGATGATCACTGTGCCCTTACTGCCAACATTCTTGGGTCAACGATGTTGAAAAGCTGTGATGGGCATGATCCTCAGATTGGTTATAGGAAAATGGCAGATGATGGGTATACTGTGACAAGTAGATCACTTCAACACCAACCCGACCCTCCAAGCCTCATCACTATCTTATAAGCCTTACTTAAAATCAGGAGTGTGAAGGAATGTTTCACCTTGTGGCAGTACTCGCCATGGTGCAATTCAACTGACAAGTGTCCCTGCAACTGGATTTTGTATCTAACCTCTGCCACTGGTGGACCTGTGGATGTGGTATGATGCACAAAATACATTGCACTAATCATAGAATCCCTACAGTGCAGAAGACGGCCATTCGACCCATCGAGTCTGCTCTGAAAGAGCACTCCACTCGAACCCACTTTATCCCAATAACTCCTTGACTTAACAAACACAGCCCAGGACACTAAGGTGCAATTCAGCATGGCCAGTCCACCTAGCCTGCTCCATCACAGATCTGCTCCAGACACCGAGCACATTCCGAGTTCTTAAACAGTCACTCTCCACAACACAGTTCCGAACCTTCCCTTAAATATGTTTTTTCTCTTTCACCTTTAAAACCATTGTATGAAATATCTTTGAACTGTCTTCAAAATATAAACATCTTTCATGTTCTTTATTGTCACAACTCTTGGGTCAAATAAAACTTAACCTTTTCCAAGTTTACTTATAAACTTAATTTGTAAGCTCCTTCTTACCTTACATTGAAATTCAACAGCTAAAAATCCAAATTCTCACATATCTCCCAAGGCAAATTTCTACCCTGTTGTGTTTACTTGTAGAACATTCAACTTGGTCCTGTTCAATTCAAATATTTGCTTTTCACAACTAGCCCCTTTGGTCTCAATTCAATATATACACAGTCCCCAGCTTAATTAAAATAGTCACGCACAACACCACATAATTTCCACAGACCAACACAACATCCTCAATAAGTATTAAAATAACATTTTCATCACAATTGTAAAGTCTAGTCACTGTTTTAATTTGGGGAACCCTGGCAGCCAATTTGCACACAGCAAGGTTAAAAAAAAAATAGAAAGCAGATCATGACCATAGAGCTGTTGGTTGAAGGATAAATATAATTCCAAGCCACTTGATGAACTCCCCAGCTCTTATTCCAAGAGTGCCATGGAATTGTCTACATCCACCTGAGTGGCCAGGAGCTTGGCTTATCATCTTACTCTGAAAGCATGAGTTTAAAAATAAACTAAAATAGTAATAATCTTTATTAGTGCCACAAGTAGGCTTCATTAACACTGCAATGAAGTTACTGTGAAAATCCCTTAGTCGCCACACTACGGAGCCTATCCAGGTACACCGAGGAGAATTCAGAATGTCCAATTCGCCTAACGAGCACGTCTTTCGGGAATTTTGTGGGCGGAAACCTGAACACCCGGAGGAAAGCCACGCAAACACTGGGAGAACGTGCAAACTCTGCAGAGACAGTGATCCAAGCCGGGAATTGAACCCGGGTCCCTGAAGCTGTGCTAACCACTGTGTGACTGTTGCCCTGTGACCACACGGTCATTTCATAAACAAACCAGATTATAACACAGCTCCTGAAGACTGGACTAAGGAAAGCATGGTTTGGTTTCTAACACTGCATAGATGTTCCTGCTGCAACTTTCCTGTTAAAGCTCTAACTCTTATTCTCAGCATTAAAGCTGTCAAAAAAGACCCCCAGTGGTATCCATGGAATGAGTGGTCACACATAAAATGGCTCCTGCCTGAAGACTTTTTTTGGCCCCTGCCAATTTTACGGGGGTGGTGCAAGTGGAAATGTGGTGAAATAGAAGGACTAAAACTTCTCCGGTGAGTGATGTCGAAGAGTTGCCAGACGAGGACTGTGTTAAACAAGAGCTATTCTTCGGACCTTACAATCTAAGAACATTAACTAGTGTTATTTCAACAGCACTTCTCTCCCCCGAGGCCTTTTACCACCAAGAGAAACAGAAGCAGCAATGTTGTGGGGATTGTATATACTTTCGAGTTGCAAACCCTTGTGACCTAGCATATAGCAATCGTTCCTTCACTGCTGAATGAGAATTCTGGAATTCCCTACCTAGCAACCATGGTGGGAGCATCATCACCACACTGACTACAGCAATTTAATGACGAGGCCCAACATTACCTTCTCTGAGTGACGAAGAATGGCCTTGCCTGCATTACCCACATCCTGAGAAAATTTCAGCTGTGCTAACAAATAAGTAATTGCAAACGGGGCCTAAGGATTAGTTAGAGACTGGAGTTTATAGCTTTTGTTTCCTTTTCTATATAGCGTTCTGATAAACTATAAGCTATCTGATTATAAGTCATCTGATTATTTGTGCTATGTTGCTAAATTTAGAAATGACATTCAGAGCCTAGCTAAGTCTTACTTTGATAAAGAGGACAATACATTCTCCTCAGCAGCAGCATGCTCCAAATTTTTAAGTAGCTTTTTTAGTTGAGTTTATATAGTATTGGTGATTTGTTGGGAGGGGACTGTGGAGTTGGTTATGACAATAACCTTATGACTGGCAGTTAGACTTGCTGGATTGCTTAAAGCCAAACCCTGGTAAGTGCTGTTTTTTTTAATTGCCAGATCTTTCAGATGGTTGTTCTTGGTGACTCTGGCAAGTTGTTGATGACAGCTATATGAGACTCGTGCATGAATGAACATCCCATTAAACTCAATTGTAAAAGTAACGAAAGTGCTTTTCAATTGTGTTAAGTAAGAAATCTGGAAAAAGGCTGTGTTAGAATACTGTGAAATAAAGCCTGCATGAAAGATTCAAAATTCTGAACTGACATGACAATGAAAAGCGGTTTAACATGCACTTTGCAATTGAACGTTTTTAAAAGTCACGTGGCTGTGTATTTTTATTTTCTGGATTTATTTCTTTGGTGAGATGTACAAGTAGGTCTGGTTACTAAGTCTGCTTTGGCGCCCTGAATTTAATTCATATACATGTAAGTGTAATGCTGTTTCCTTTTGAAAGTTCAGGAATTTATTCATCTCATGTTGACATTTAATTTTTAAAAACGCAATTTATTCCATTTTACAAGTAGGAAAAATTCCTGGCTATAAATGGGTTAAAGCCCTTGTGACATGTACGTAACTTCAATTATTACTTAAGAGTTTGTCTTCTGTATGTGGCATTGATTTTTTTTTTGTTCATTGAAACTAAGTTTGAATTGTGAATGAACTAATGTCACTCCACTTGGAATGTATATATGTCCTTTGAAGTGCAAGCATCATCTGCACGCAGCAGTGTTCTATTTCATTGAATGTATTTGGTATTTATAATGCACCATGAGCTAAATTTGCACCAAATCTTTTAACTTTATTCCGTTAAAGAGTATGTTGCTTTTGGCGAAACGAAGGCATGAAAGATATTTAACACTTCTAAGATGTCATCTTAATTGAAAACAATTTATTTCCTGAGGGCATGGTTCACCCTATATATATATGTGTGTGTGTGTATATATATATATATATATATATATATATATATATATATATCTGCTAAGTATACATGACCTTAAAAGGAAAAAGTTTCAAATTTATTTAACTCAAAACATTTTTCTCTATTGAAAGCAACAATGTAAGCAGCCTGTAGCACCTTGGTTGGATTGTTTTTTTTAAAAGAGGCTTGAATTCTTTTCTCTCACTACCAAATAGCATTGGTACCTGTGTGGCTGTGATCTGTGGAAATTTGTTAATTAAGGGTGTCACCCTTCATTTGCTTCCAGCTTCTCGTCGACACTCAAGGTCCACCAGCGCACTCTCCACTGCTGATTCTATTGGGCAGCCAGGTGAACAAGTGCTGTTTGCATGCTTGTTCTAATTTCCCCATTTTTTTTTTCCACTTCCTATTTGCCATTGGGGTCTTCTAACTGCAGGCAGTTTTTTTTTCAAATGGTCATTTTACATTGCATACATGTCAGGAGTAATCATAATTGTCATTTTCACAAGACTAAAGAAAAGAACTTGGAGCAAGAGTGTCTTGAGCTTTGTGGACTTGAGGCACACTGACACCTAAAGAATACATTTATGATCAGCCACTTCTGTTTTGAGTGGAGAGTGAACCAATGAAAAGTGCTTGTACTTTGTGGGGAAGATGACAATTATGATTGCCCAATAGTACACTTCATGGAGCTTTTTTTGTCATAGTGTGCACAGTTTTCATTATTTCAGTTCCACCATTCATATTTTCTGGTGAAATATGTCATTTCACACTACTCTGTGGTAGTCATGACTAATACATGTTGTTACTTTGTTGTTACTTTACGCCACAACTTACTTTATTCTTGTCCTGACCAGGATTGCTTGTTTAATTTTCAGGCAAATATCAGTTGTTGAAATCGAGTCAGGTCACAGGGCTGTAAGCACATTGGTTAAATTTTAAGCACTGAGAAGCAGTTGTCGTTGAAAACACCACTGTCATAATCGCCAAATGGAAGTATGGCTTACCTTGGTGTGCATGTGAAATGGACAGGGGATCATAAAGATGGATTAGAAGAAAGTTTTTTTCTAATTCATTTGCATTTAGCTATGTTGATGTCCTAAGATTTACCAACAGCAGGTTTTCTATCTTTGTGCATTTCAGCCATGAACCTATTTTGGTTAATTTAGCAGTTAATTTCTGGCCTTATTGGTCAACACCTGTTTAATATCCAGTTTATGCTCCATGTGGTGTGTTTTCAACTGCTACTAGTGAAAATGAGAAATGTGTGATTTCTGTAATGGGCAGTCAATCCACAAAACCTATTAAGGTCTGGATGGTAAATTGAAAATCAACCTCAAAATACATAGCTTCTTTGAAATAGTTAACAACTAAATGCCCATTAATCCAGTAGTAATTAGTGTATTTTAAAAAGTGGGAACGCCTGGCTGTGTGAAAACTACTTGGACCATCAAATCTGGATTGGCCCGTGTATAGTTGAGAGCCACATATAATTTCTTTTTGCTTCTCTTCTGTTGCCTACATGCTCCTCCCCATTTTTCACCCATGTTTGTACTAATTTGTCTGTTGTCGGAATCCTGGATTTTTATTATGTCGCACCATGTATAATGTGCTATCAATTTCAACATGAAGTTCAACTTCAATCAAATACATGTTGCAGGATTTCAATTGATTTTCCTTTTAAAATAAGAAAACACACGCTCCAGAATCCTTTCCACAGTAAAATGAGTCAAAATTGTATTAACTGCAATCACCACCCTATCTTGTAACAAAAGAATGGAAAAATACTCTGCCTTGCCATAATACTACTAATTCTATCAAGGTTACAGTGCTCACACTGTTGTGTAATTTCTGTTGCAACTTTTGTAATTCACTCCTTACATCTTGAATTTGCATAGATACTCGAATGGGACTACACTCAGTGGCCATTAAGGGCTATTTGTTTCTGCCCTTCCTTCTTTCCCCTCCTCACACCATCCAAACCTTGAGTGCCCCGAAATTGCACTCGGTGCACTTTTCCACCCCTACCATATGTATGAGATAATTTGACCCTAGATCTGGATATTCCAATAGTTAAGTGCTGAGCAGTCTCCCCTATTTGAATGGCTTCCAATATCAATATTTCTGAACATGTATTTGTAGAGCAGTATTACTATTGGAACTTTTATTTTCATGTATCCCATTAAATGCGTGTGTGCAGGTAATTGATTAGTCTTAGTGATGCCACTTATGGTCATGGCTACTGGACTTTATGCCTGCACTGTACTCCAATCCTGGAGCTTTCCTCCCCACCTCCCTGCATGGAAGGATTGAACCTCCTGTAATACAAGATCTTTTTGAAACATAACCGTTGAATACAAACCAGGTACAGCTCAAATTTTAAAAATCAAGATTAATAATTTGGTATCAGCTTACTTTTCCTGAAGCTCAAGCAATGTTATTCGCATATAAATATGTATTTGAGTATTTTGATTTCTTTAAGCAATAACATTGAAAAGGTTGAGAAAGGCCCAAATGTCCTGAGTGGTGGTTGCACAGATGCATGCTATAGAAATTGGGACAACAAATTTCTGCTGCACTTTCAACTTGTGTCAATATAAAGTTGAAGGTTGTTGTCCAGTTTCCAATCATTTGAGGCGTTAATGATTTGGTATCGAATCAAGGCATTTATTTACTTAAAGCGATATCTTCACACAAGCAGACATGTTCAGTCTCTCAAATTGAGTTTGTGTTGAGCAAACCTATTGTGAGGATGTAGCTAAATGTACAGTTCGCAACAATTGAAACAAAATTTGTTTTCTTACATATTACTTTCATGTATTACTATTTATTGACCCACCATAGAACACAGACTTTAATCCAAGTCTTTGTGCTAAATTTATTTGTAACCAGCTCACCCACACAGACCCTGTGGTGAACCCAACAATTATCCTTTTTTTGCAAACTCAGATTGAAATTAAAATCCCAATAATGTAGTGTATTGCCAAAGTGGAAACAATTATTCGCGCCAAATGTATTCAAACCAAAGATTTGTTTCCTCCTATTTAAAAATGATCCCAATATGTTATGAGAAATAAACGTTAATGTTCTGTGCAATCATTGGCCAAACTTTCATTACTGTTTTAGTTGCATCATTGTTGGAGATTGTTTGAGTGGGAGTGGGGTGGGAAATTATTTCCGATTTTAAGGTAGCGTGTGTTGTGTTGCAACTTTAATTAGCCATCTGTCACAATATCTGCCCTTTTGGCCCAAGTTGGTGCAATTTGAGAAACAAAACTTCTTTTTAATGATTCTTTGTTTAACTTTATATTTTAATTTTTATTAGATCGACATGGGCTTGGACAAGCTGGTCGGTTGCCACCCACAGTAAATGCCCTGAGGGTTCTCAATACAAGCACAGAGGTGGAGGCGGCAGTTGCAGATGCCTTGGTAATAAATAATTGAGTAGTTAACTGCAAAACTGAAATAGAAGACTAGTCTTAACTGTATCTTTCTGAAGTCCAATTATTACCTCGAGTGACTGTCTGGAATTTGTACATCCCCCTGTCTACGTGGATTTCCTTCAGTTTCCTCCCACAGTCCCAAGATCTGCAGCACGGTAGCACAGGTGGTTGGTACTGTTGCTTCGCAGCGCCAGGGTCCCAGGTTTGATTCCCGGTTTGGGTCACTTTCTGTGTGGAGTCTGCACATTCTCCCTGTGCTTGCGTGGGTTTCCTCCGGGTGCTTCGGTTTCTTCCCACAAGTCCAGAAAGACGTGCTGTTAGGTGAATTGGACATTCTGAATTCTCCCTTTCTGTACATGAACAGGTGCCAGAATATGGCGACTAGGGGCTTTTCACAGTGCCTTCATTGCAGTGTTAATATAAGCCTACTTGGGACAATAAAGATTATTATTATTATTAGGTTAGGGGGTTGGCCATGCTAAATTGCCTCTTAGTGTCCAGAAAGTTAGGTGGGGTTACCTGGTTACGGAGATAGGGTGGGGACCTGACCATAGGTCTTTTGGGGGTTGGTGCAAGCGCAGTGGGCTGGATGACCTCCTGTACTGTTGGTACTCTATTATTCTATGATGATTGTTTGCATTTTTGTTTAAAGACCATACTTCAGCTGTTCCCGATTCCAATATTTTTCTGAGATTATTGTTACATAGAGCTGTGTTTCTTGACGGTTTTATGGTGCTGAGTGCTGGAGTTTGTGACTTAATTGTTATTGGGACAGTTAGTATTAGTTCAGTATTGATGTTACCCCTTTCCCGCAGCCCATAATCACCCTCCACAATCAATCTTTCCTAAAACTCTTAACCACTTGTGGTGTCATAAATCCACATATAATGGCTCCCTCATTCATCTATTCAACTGTGGAGCACATCATCATGAGATGAGTGTAAATAATTTTCTACATTTTTCTCAGATAAAATTTCTGTAAATTTCACATTCCTGTACTTTTATTCAACTCTAATGTCTTTCGAACTGTTATGTCAGTGCTTACCTGTTCTAACAATTGCTTTTTCTATGCAATTGCCTTGCTGTGGCAGGGACTAGATTCCTTTTTTCTTTGGTCTTTCTTTCCTCTTACTTTCCTGTTTCCATTTTTTCTTTCTTTCGTTCTTTCTTTCTTTCGTTCTTTCTTTAGTTCTTTCTGTCCTATCTTTCCTCCCCCTCCTTGCTCACTTCTCAGCCTCTCCTCGCGATCTGAGCTTGCTCTCTTTTCCTTATCTCGTGTGGTGCCCTTGTGTCTCACATCCTAGAACTTTAGGCCAAGAGGGGGAACCTAGGGACCCTAGTGAAGGGGAACCACACACACGATTGCTGTGTCACACAAGAAACCTGTACAAAGGGACAATGAACATTGTCTACCATGTTCATAGCATTAATTGTTATGGTAGCAGGATTTTGGTATTTTCCATGCGCACATTTGTTTAAACATTTCTGAAAGTAAGCATCTCAAAATCATCTTTCAAATGCTTTATCTGTTTAGTGTTTGATTTGCTTTAATTAATTATTCGTTCTACTGTGAAAATATTTAATTCTCCTTTGACTTGATTTTTTGTACTTTTTCCCCTCAAAATTGTTTTGCTGCAATCAGCTATTAGGAGACTCCAGGACTAAGGTAGTGGTGCTTTTTGATCATGTTTTCTTCACCAATCATTCTGTTCTTGCTTTGATGTTTTTATTCTTCTTCAGACTGTTAGAGTAAATGCGTACAAATAACAGTTCAGAGGTATATTGCATATAGAGTTGTGGATGTATGTGCTTCATTACAACTTAATAGGGGACTGGAATCCTGAGAGAAGGTTCAACAGCGATAGATGCATGGCCAAAATTAGAAGAAACGTCAACTGAGTCAGGAAAGCTTGGAATTTCTAGACCAGTTAAGTCATGAGGGAGTTTGGCAAGATTGGGTGGTATTTATTTTAATGCAAGGAGACTGACGAAAAAGGCAGATCAGTTGAGTGCACAAATTAAATCATGGGGGTATAATGTCATTGCTGTCACAGAGACATGGTTGAGAGAGAGGCAGGATTGGCAGCTCAATATCCCAGGATATAGGGGGCTGGATTCTCCGTCACGGGATCCTCTGTTTCGTCGGCAGCGCACTCGGGCGCCGTGGATTTCCTGACGGCGTGGGTGTGCGAACAATGGGAAACCCCATTAGCCGACTGCCGGGACGGAGGATCTCACTGCCGGTGGGGGCGCTCTGCATCAGAAAATGGGTGCGGCGGGATGGAGAATCCAGCCCAGGGAAGGAGGTAAAAAAGGAGGAGGTGTCATAATTTTGATCTGGGAATTAATTACAACAGTGCTCTTCAAATGAAGCTTTATGGGTAGAACTTAAAAATCAAAATGGAGCAATCATATCACTGGGAGTGTTTTAACCCCCCCCCCCCCCCCCCCCCCTCCCCCTGAGCTGCGGGGTTATGCTGCAACTATACATGACCCTGGTGAGACCACATTTGGAGTAATGTGTGCAGTTCTGGTCACCTCATTATAGGAAGGATGTGGAAGCATTGGAAAGGGTGCAAAGGAGATTTACCAGGATGCTGCCTGGTTTGCAGGATAGGTCTTATGAGGAAAGATTGAGGGAGCTAGGGCTTTTCTCTTTGGAGCGGAGGAGGATGAGAGGCAACTTAATAGAGGTTTATAAGATAATGAGGGGGATAGATAGAGTGGACGTTCAGAGACTATTTCCTCGGGTGGATGTAGCTGTTACAAGGGGGTATAACTATAAGATTTAGGGTGGGAGATATAGGAGGGATGTCCGAGGTAAGTTCTTTACTCAGAGTGGTTAGGGTGTGGAATGGACTGCCTGCTGTGATAGTGGAGTCGGACACTTTAGGAACTTTCAAACGGTTATTGGATAGGCACATGGAGCACACCAGAATGACAGGGAGTGGGATAGCTTAATCTTGGTTTCGGACAATGCTCGGCACAACATCAAGGGCCGAAGGGCCTGTTGTGTGCTGTACTGTTCTATGTTTAGAGGGGGCAGAATTCTTAAAATGAATCCAGAGAATTTTTAAATCCAGTACGTAGAAGGACCTACAAGAGAGGGGACGGTCCTGGGCTTAGAGGTTGATGTATCAGTGGGGGAGTGGTTTGCAGACAGTGATCATAACTCCATTAGATTCAAAATTGTTATGGAACAGACAAGGATGAGCCTGAAATCAAAGTTCTAAACTGGGGAAGAGCCGATTTTAATAAAATCAGAAATGATTGGGCTGGGAGCAGACACTTTGAAGCAAATCTATGATAGAACAGTGGGATTCATTCAAGAAGGATATAGGGAGAGAACAGGGCCAACCTGTTACAATCAAGAAAAAGGGTGGGACCAACAAATCCAGTGAACCTTGGATATCAAGGGATATACAGCATTGGATAAGGAGAAAAATTAAGGCTTATGGCAGATATCGAGGGCTCAAAACATCAGAGGCCTTAAGAGGTGTAGAAAATGTGCAGAAGGAAACAAAAAGGAAATTAGGAGAGCAGAAAGGGGACATGAAAGGATTCTGGTGGGTAAAATAAAAGAAAATTCGAAGTTGTTTTACAAGTACTTTAAAGGTAAAAGCACCGAGGATCAGAGGGACCTTGATGTGCATGTACACCGGTCCCTTAAGGTAGCAGGGCAGGTAGATACAGTGGTTAAGAAGGCATATTGTGTACTTGCCTTTATTAGCTGAAGCAGAGAGTTTTAAGAGCAGGGCGGTGATGCCGGAACTGTACAAAACGTTGATTAGGCCACAGCTAGAGTATTGTGTGCAGTTCTGGAATCCACATTCTAGGAGGGATGCGATAGCACTGGAAAGGATGCAGAGGAGATTTACCAGGATGTTGCCTGCGCGGGAGGGTTTTAGCTATGAAGAGAGATTGGATAGACTGGGGTTGTTTTCCTTGGAGAAGAGGAGACTGAGGGGCGACATGATAAGGATGTATAACATTATGAAGGGCACAGATAGTCAGGAAGAAACTTTTCCCCTTGGTGGACGGAGCGATGACCATGGGACATAGATTTAATGTAAGGGGCAGGATGTTGAGAGTGTATGTGAAGAAAAGCTTTTTCACCCAGAGGGTGGTGGGAGTCTGGTACTCACTGCTTGAAACGGTGGTGGAGACAAGGCTCTCAACACTTGAGAAGTATTTAGATGTACCCATGTGATGCCAAGGCATATAAGGCTATGGACCACGTACTGGAAAATGGAATAAGAATACTTAGGTGATTGTTTTTGACCGGTGCAGACACGATGGGCCTTTTCTGTGCTGTAGACCACTATGACAAAGTAGTTTGTTGTTGCATTACAGGATATAGAGGCCTCAAAGCTACTGAAGTATTCATGAGGTGCATATAGATGCATGGCAATAATTAACGGAACCCTGAGCTGATTAGCTATATACAGCTGTGAATAAGCAAGCTGAAAATACGAACTGGTTACATTGGATAGTCTAGTGGGTCAACAAACTTCTGGAGATGTGTTTAAATTCAGTCCAGACTGGTGTGATGAAACTCTTTTCTGTTAGCAATTAGAGTCCATTTGGAAGTTAGTTCGGCTAATCCCAGCCCAGTCCTTGGTGAAGCAAAAACAGAAAATACTGGAAAAACCCAGCAGTTTAGTCAGAACAGCGAAGTGAATGTTTCTGGTGTGTACTCCTCTTTAAAAGCTGTTTTGAAGAAGAATGTACACTAGAATCGTTACTTTGCTGTGCCTCTCCTTTGACTGTTTATTTCCAGCGTTTTGTTGTATTCTTATGTTGATTTCCAGCATCCAGTACTTCTTATTGGTCTTCAGTGGACCCAAAGCAGAAAACTGCCCCTGGATTGTTCATTCTTCAGCACAAATGTCCAAAGCCTTACTGAGAGCCAAAGAAATACTAACACAAGGAGACACACTCCACACATTATTATCTCTAAAGATCTGTTGTTTTATGTATTATAGCATGATTTTGATATTTCTTTCTTAAAATAAGGCATGGCATTAACTAAGTGATTGATTAATTTAATCGGCAAAAAAGCTTGGGGTTAATTTCAACCTGAACCCATCTTGTTGAGAAACTGACCTTTTTTTATCCCCTGCTAATTTTGATGTATTCGGATAGTAAAACCAGACAGGGTGTAAAATGGTCAGCAGCTCCATTATAACCAGTTACTCATTAAATGGGTTAAGTTAAAGTGCCCCCAATGGGTTCTGGTAGGAAAGCATTCATTTTTAAAAAAATACTGTTTGCAGAACAAGAACCAAAATTTAAAGACGTACAGTCATACAGGTCAATTTAAGCCCTGCACTATTAATGTAGTGCAAAGAATACAACGGGATTTTGGTTCAAAATAATTGAACTGAAGTCACAGCTGCAACACATCAGGGAGGGGAAATGTTACCTGGACACTTCCAGAAGGTTGTCACACCTCTTAAGCTAGGCAGAATTTTAGAGCTGGTCAATGGTCAGGGACAGGACGGTGTGACTAGAAGTCAGACCGGTATAAGTGAATCAGCATGTAGTGTTGGAGGCGCTTCAGAACTGACTTTGTCTCATGAGGTGCTTGCTTCTTATGTGGACAGGGAGAATGACCATGACACCATGGTGAAGAATTCTATTTGGGGGGGTGGGGGTGGGGGGGGCGGGGGGGTTTGCGGAGCGGAGGAGGTGAGGAGGAGCGTAGATAATGTTCTCTACAGCCGTGACAAGGAGCTCCAAAGGTTGTGTTTCCTGCCTACCCAGTGCCCAGATGAAGAACATATCCTTGCCACTGGTGAGAAACTTGGACTTGGAGAGGGAGTGATCCAGTTGTTGTGGTCCAAATGGGAACCAATGACATTAGAGCCAGGAATTATATTCTGCTCAGAGAACCTGAGGAGCTGGGGGGTGAAATATGAACAGTAATCATCTCTGGATATTTACCTGAGTCACGTAAGTTAGCATAGGGTGAAGCTGATTAGAGAATTACACATGTGGCTGGTATGAGAAGAAAGAGTTTTAATACCTGGGGCACTGGCATCAGTGCTTAGGGAAGAGTGAACTATTCTGTTTGGATGGGTAAACTGGGCCGAGACCAGCGTCTTGGCCTGTCATATAACTAGTGCTGTTGGCAAGGCTTTAATATAATAGAGGGGGGAGTGAGGGTTGGGTGAAGGGAGATTTTCCAAAGAGAAAGGTCAAGGCATATGAACAGTGGAGTGATGGGGTAAAGACAAGTAGAATGGGACAGAGAGTTTAACAAGAATTATGTGTCAGTGCATGAGGTCATTACAAGAAGTTTAAAAAAAAAAAGAAATTCAAGGTTCTTGTGTTGGATGAACTAGTGGCATAAAGAAGTAACTGATTTAGATCTAATTGCCATTACAGAGGCATGGTTGCAAGGTGATCGTGGTTGGGAAATAAATATCCTAGGGTACACAATATTTCAGACTAAGTGGTAAAGGAGGAGGGGTAGCCCTGATAGCAAAGGATGACATCAGAACATTAGTTGGAAGGATCTTTCCTTAGAAGATCATGAAGTGAATAAGTATGGATGAAAGTTAGGATTAAGAGCTGCAAGAGTCCGAGAACACTGCTGAGAGTAGGTTGTAGGCCACCGAACAGGAGTTATACCATTGGACAGAGTATTAAACCAGAAATTTAAACCAACTGCCGTGCATTTGAGCATGACTCTGGGCCTCTGGATTATTAGTCTAGTCTCAATACCACTACATCACTGCCTTCCCAAATGTACAATGAAGCAGAGTTGATTGCCAATGCCAAATTAAAAGATCCATTGGGAAATAGTGATCGTAATACCAGTGAATTCCATGTTTGAAAGTGACATGCTCCAATCAAGAACAAGAATCTTAAACTTAAAGCCCATTACGTAGATGTGAGGGGGGAACTGGCTAAAGTTAATTGGATAAATAGGTATGGTCGTAAATGGACAGTGGGAGACCATTATGGTCCTGGACCCAGTGGGGGTGAACGAGATGTTTAAGGATTTTTATAGTAAATTGTATGAGTTGGAACCCCCGGCTGAAGTGGAGGGGATGAGGCAATTTCTGGATCAGTTGAGGTTCCCGAGGGTGGTGGAGGACCTGGTGAAGGGGCTGGGGGCCCCAATTGAGATGGAGGAAATAATCAAGGGGCTGGAGGACATGCAGTCGGGCAAGGCCCCGGGGCCTGACGGCTACCCGGTGGAAATCTATAAGAAGTTTTCAGAGATATTGAGCCCACTTATGTTGAGGACATTTAACGAAGCAAGCGAGAAGGGAGTCTTCCCCCCCCCCCCCCCCCCCCCGAACAATGTCGCAGGCCTTGATTTCATTAATCCTAAAACGGGAGAAGGATCCGGAGCAATGGGGGTCATACAGGCCGATTTCTCTACTGAATGTCAGTGCCAAACTGCTGGCTAAGATACTGGCCACAAAGATAGAGGCCTTCTGTCCCAGGGGTGATAGGGGAAGACCAGATGGGATTTGTTAAGGGCAGGCCCTCAGAAGGAGTGGAGGTGGTGGTAGCGATGGATACGGAGAAGGCTTTTGATCGGGTGGAGTGGAATTACTTGTGGGAGGCGCTGGGAAGGTTTGGGTTTGGTGAGGGCTTTATCGACTGGGTGCGGTTGCTCTATCGGGCACCAGTAGCGAGTGTGTACACGAACCCGCTGAGGTCGGGGTATTTTAAACTACACCGAGGGACGAGACAAGGGTGCCCCATTTCCCCGTTACTGTTTGCTCTGGCCATAGAGCTTTTGACCATGGCGTTAAGAGCCTCTAGGAACTATTATTTTCAGGGTATAAACTGAACATGGAGAAGAGCGAGATGCTTGTGATCCAGGCAAGAGGGCAGGAAAAGAGACTGGGACAGCTGCCGCTTAGAATGGTAGAGAAGAGCTTTCGATATCTGGGAATCCAGGTGGCCTGGAAATGGGAGGTACTACCTAAGTTAAATCTATCCCGGTTGGTAGATCAAATGGAAGGGGACTTTAAGAGATGGGACATGCTCCCGCTATCACTGGCGGGGAGGGTACAGACCGTGAAGATGACAGTCCTCCCCAGATTTCTATTTGTCTTTCAGTGCCTCCCCATCTTCATCCCTAAGGTCTTATTTAAGTGGGTGAATAAGATTATTTCGGGCTTTGTGTGGGCGAGTAAAACCTCGCGAGTGAAGAAAGTGTGGCTAAAGCGCAGTCGGGGGGGGGGGGGGGGGGGGGGGGGGTGGATTGGCGCTGCCGAGCTTCTGCAATTACTACTGGGCGGCTAATATAGCCATGATTAGGAAATGGGTAGAGGGGGAGGGGTCGGCATGGGAGCGGATGGAGGTGGCGTCATGTAAAGACACCACTCTGGGAGCATTGGTAACGGCATCTCTGCCGTTCTCACCGGCCCAATACTCCACAAGTCCGGTGGTAGTGGCGGCTCTGAGGATCTGGGGGCAATGGAGGAGATATAAGAGAGTGGAGGGAGCATCGATTTGGACCCCGATTTATAACAACCACAGGTTTGTACCGGGTAGGCTAGATGGCGGGTTCTGGAGGTGGCAGGGGGCAGGAATCAGAAGGATGGGGATCTATTTATAAATGGGAGCTTTCCCAGCTTGAAAGCTTTGGAGGATAAATTTAAATTGCCACCAGGGAATGGTTTTCGGTATTTGCAGGTGCAAGACTTCCTGAGAAAGCAGGTGCAGGCCTTTCCGCTGCTGCTGCCACGGGGGATACAGGATAGAGTAGTTTCCAGTACCTGGGTGGGGAAGGTATTGGATATTTACCAGGAGCTTAAGGGCAAGTGGGAGGGTGAGCTAGGTGGAGAGATAGAGGCGGGTTTATGGGCGGATGCCCTAAGCAGGGTTAATACCTCCTCACCATGCGCCAGGCTCACCCTGATACAATTTAAGGTAGTCCACTGGGCACACATGACAGTGGCTAGGATGAGCAAGTTTTCTGGGGTAGAGGATAGTTGTGCGAGGTGCGTGGGAAGCCCAGCAAATCATGTCCACATGTTTTGGGCATGCCCGAAGCTTAGAGGGTTTTGGCAGAGTTTTGCTAAGGCAATGTTCACGGTGCTAAAAACATGGGTGGTGCTATGTCCGGAGGTGGCGATCTTTGGAGTGTCAGAAGATCCGGGAGTTCAGGGGTCGAAAGAGGCCGATGTTCTGGCCTTTGTCTCCCTGGTAGTCCAGAGACGGATCTTATTAATATGGAGGGACCTGAAGCCCCCCCGAGTGTAGAGACCTGGGTTAGTGACATGGCTGGGTTTCTCAGTCTCGAGAAAATAAAGTTCGCCTTAAGAGGGTCAATGTTAGGGTTCACCCGGAGGTGGCAGCCGTTCGTCGACTTTCTCGGGGAAAATTAAAATGTCAGCAGATGCAGTATTCCAAGGAGGGGGCGGGCGGATTGTTGTTGTTTGGTTGAGGTGTGTGAAGATTGGGCTGGGGGTGTGGGGAATGTTCATTTTGCCATGTGGATGTTATTGTTTTTGTTAATGTTGTAAAAATTTTCAAATACCTCAATAAAAATATTTTTTTAAAAAAGAACATCTCATACTTCGTTTTACTGAAGTGAAATTCTCTTGACAAATCAGTTTTTTGAGGATGTAACTACTCGGGTAGATTAAAGAGAACAAGTAGATGTGCAGATAACTGGATTTCCAAACGGCATGCGGTAAAGTTCTACACAACTGGTTCATAGATAGGATGCGGGCTAATGGAGTTGAGGGTAATATATCAGCATAGATAGAGGATTGGTTAACAGACTGGAAGCAGAGAGTGGCTAAAAAGAGCATTTTCAGGTTGGCAGGCAGCAAATAATGGAGTGCTGAAAGAATCCGTGCTGGGGCCTCAGTAATTTATAATCTATATTAATGGTTACGATGAAGAGACTGACAGCAATGCATTTCAGTTTGCTGATTTAAAAAAAAAAAAAAAAAAGTAGGTAGAAGGCTAAGCTGTGGGGAGGACAGGGCAAGGCTGCAGAGAAATATGGACAGATTAAGTGAGTGGGCAATAAGATGACAGGTTGAGTATAATGTAAGGTAGCGTGAAGTTAATGTCTTTGGTCAGAAGAATAAAAAAACAGCATATTTTTAAAAGATGAGAAACTTGTCACGGTTGATGTTTGAAGAGACTTGGGTGTGCTTGTAAAGGAATGCAAAATGTTAGCACGCAACATGTTATTTTTGTGTATGAGGTGTATATGAGAAGAATAAAACTGTGCTTGTTTTCACTTTTAGAAAAAACCTGTCAGAAGACGATATGAGCCATATGGAATGTACTCTGATGATGATGCAAACAGCGATGCATCTAGTGCGTGTTCAGAGCGGTCTTATGGCTCCAGAAATGGAGGCATTCCACACTACCTGCGCCAGACAGAGGATGTGGCTGAGGTTTTAAACCACTGTGCAAGCTCTAATTGGTCTGAGAGGAAAGAAGGACTTGTTGGCCTTCAAAATCTATTGAAAAGTCAGAGGACATTAAGGTAAGGTTCTGCAAAATGTAACATGTTGTAGGGTCTTTTCAACACTGCTTCTCAAACCACTTAATTATTCTAATAACCTGGTATCTTGGAATCCATCACTGTAATAGTGGGTGAATAAGATTATTTCGGGCTTTGTGTGGGCGAGTAAAACCTCGCGAGTGAAGAAAGTGTGGCTGGAGCGCAGTCAGGGGGGCGGGGGGGGTGGATTGGCGCTGCCGAACTTCTGCAATTACTACTGGGCGGCTAATATAGCCATGATTAGGAAGTGGGTAGTGGGGGAGGGGTCGACATGGGAGCGGATGGAGCCGGCGTCATGTAAAGACACCAGTCTTTGGGTCCTCAGGGGTTTTATGTGTGTGTTTATATATTATTTATATTAGATGTTACGAAGTTATTATTTTAGTTACTATTTCTGTTGTTTCTTAACAACCAATCACCAGACAGGACACCACCACTATAAAGCACACAGTGCATTAAGACCCTCGCGCTCTCTACAGGACACAGCTACTGAGATAGTAAGAGTGCACAAGCCAGTGCGCACTATCACCATGAGGTAGAGAGTTAGTCTGGCCAAGCCAGTAGGAGGTTATTAGTTAGATTGATAGTCTGCTGTGAGTTGACACTCTATGTACAGCAATCAGGAAGTTCAATCAAACAGTGTTGGACCATCTCCTGTGTCAGAAGCCTGTTTCTAGTTTCACTGCATCCAGTTGCAGTCAATGTTGAACCAACTTACTTAACACATCAATTTGTATCTCTAGAAAAGTTTCCAAGCATCTTACTTAACCTAATGTGACTTAACACAGTGCTTTTAATAAACTTTTCTGCATATTTAGCATTCATTTACTTTACAGCCGTGTTGAATTGAAGCGGCTGTGTGAGATCTTCACTCGTATGTTTGCAGATCCTCATAGCAAGGTAACTTCTACTAAAATAGTTTTTGCAAGCGACGTAGTGCATGTACATGTAAACAGCTTTGTGTTTTGTGAGAATGCGTGCAATGTTTTTATAAATGGAGCATGTAGAAGATGATGTAATCAGTAATCCCGATACAATTATAACCTGTGTGTAGCTTGCAGCAAGTAGGAATATAATTTTAAAGCTGATTTTTAAATTTAACTTCCAACTTCCTGAAAGAATTTTTCTCAGACCCAAGTCAAATAGACTTAATTAACGTTGGTGCAGTTTACACACGTTATTAAAAAATATTCTATAAATGAAATTGTTGAGTTTTGGCACTTCTAGAAAATTAAAGTACATTAAATGATTTGAAAAATGTACTGGAATTTTTATTTTGGCATGCAGAGAGCACTGGTGTATGTGAGAATTTGTTTGTAATTTGCGCAGCTTTATCCAATAGCCTGTGTATTATGAAGTGATTAATGTACGTCGGTAACCATTGCAAAGCACTATTGCTTTAAAGTCTACTGCATTAACCAATGGTTTGTTTTCTTGCATGTCCTGTCCTTTGTTGGAACTCACAACAGAGAGTAAGTGTTGCTTTTACTGTTTACCACAAACTAACATATAATGAGACCCTTGAAAAATACATTTTTATTTTCTGAGGAAAAGTTAGTTTGAAATCTGATTGAAGAATAATAAATCTCAATAAGTTGCTGCAATGAGTGCGAATTTACAATGTTACAATTGGTTAAGGATTGTTAACACTTAAAAATAAATCCAAGGGCGGCACGGTAGTGCAGTGGTTAGCACTGCTGCCTCATGGCGCCGAGGACCCGAGTTCAATTCCGGTTCGGGTCACTGTCCAAGTGGAGTTTGCACATTCTTTCCCCTGTCTGTGTGCGTCTCACCCCCACACCCCAAAGATGTGCAGGGTGGGTGGATTGGGCGTGCTAAATTGCCCCACAATTGGAAAAATTAAAAAAGAAATAATCCAGATATCTCATTTTGACTAATAGAATTGCACCACATGATTTCACTTTTTAGCAGTACAAAACTGTTGAACATAAAAAAAATTAAATAAAACAAATAATATGGCTGCTAAACATGTTTGTTATTCACTCAGGTTTGCTTCCACCCCCAAGAATTCTCTTAGAAGACATGTCAACCTTAACGTTATTTTCTTCTGTAGGGACCACCCCTAGGAATGCCACAGCCCTCTGGATATTATCTTTATTCTCCTCCGTTCCAGTTTTACTCCTCCGTTCCAGCTTTTCTTAGATAAAAGTTTCATTTACAGTCTCTTGGCTGGGAATAACTCAGTCCCCTATTCTGGTTGCTTTTTTCCGTACTTCCAAGCTGCTTTCGCTGATTACTTTCTTTTGCAATACCTTACTATTAGGCCCACTGTAGATTCTTCCACTAGCTTCAAGTTAGACAATCTTCAAGCTTCTGTTCCCTCAAGGTTCGAACTGAGATTCAGTTTCTTCTGCTTTCTATGTGGTCAATGCTGAAGCCATGCAGGGCTTCTAATTGTTGTTTACTTTGGCTATCTTCTCTCAGTCAACTGCAAACTGCCTCAGGTCCAAAGTGCAACTAACTTTTTCTTTTCTTAAAAAAACATTTTATTAAGGCATTTATAAATTTTTAACAACAATTTCAAGAGGAAGGACAACAAAGTAACACCCACCCAACCAACAACCACACCCAGCCATCATTGCTTACACACACAGGTTCCCAGTCCCCCTTACCCACTAACTAATCCCGCCTCAACCGCCCCCACCCCCCCCACCTGTACCTGCTGACAGCTTAATTTTCCCCAAAGAAGTCGATGAACGGCTGCCACCTCCGGGTGAATCCTAACGTTGATCCTCTCGGGGCGAACTTAATCTTCTCAAGCCTGAGAAACCCGACCATGTCACTAATCCACACTCGCGATTTTGGGGGTTCCCAGTCCCTCCACGCCAATAAGATCCGTCTCTGGGCTACCAGGGAGGCAAAGGCCAAAACATCAGCCTCTCTTACCCCCGGACTCGTGTCTTCCGACACACCAAAAATCACCACCTCTGGACTGAACCACACGTACCTTCAATACCGTGGACATGACATCGGCAAATCCTTGCCAGAATCCCCTAAGCTTCGGACATGCCCAAAACACGTGGACATGATTTGCGGGCCCTCCCGCACACCGCCCACACCTATCCTCCATCCCTTCAAAGAACCTGCTTACCCGGGCCACAGTCATATGGGCCTTGTAGCCCACCTTGAATTGTAGCCCACCTTGAATTGTATCAGGCTGAGCCTGGCACATGCCGAGGACACGTTAACCCTACTCGAGGCATCCTCCTACAATCCCACCTCTAATTCCTTGCTCAGCTCTTCCTCGCATTTTCGCTTTACCTCCCCAACCGGGGTTCCCTCCCGTTCCATGAGCTGTTTATAAATTTCCGAGACCTTCCCCTCCCGCACTCCCGTTTTTGACACTACCTTGTCCTGTATCCTCTAGGACGGTAGGAGCGGAAAGGTCGAAACCTACCTCCGTGCAATGTCCCTGCAGATAACGGAACCCATTCCCAACTGGCTGCTCAAACTCCTCCTACAAGCACGGAAAGCTGCCGTCAATAAACAGGTCCCCTAACCGCTCAATCCCAGCTTGCTGCAACCTCCGTAAACCCCCCCCCCCCAGTACAAACCGGTGATTGGCACAAATTGGAGTCCATACCGACGCTCCCTCCGCTCCCATGTGCTTTCGCCACTGTCCTCACACCCTCAAAGCCGCCACCACCACCGGGCTTGTGGAGTACTGAACTGGCGAGAACGGCAGAGGTGCTGTTACCAGTGCCCTTAAAGTTGTGTTCTTACACGATTGCCGCCTCCACCCACTCCCACACCGACCCCATCCCTATTACCCACTTCCTGATCATTGCTATGTTCGCGGCCCAACTCAGCCCCGCTCCAGCAACACCTTCTCTACCCGCGGGGTTTTACCTGCCCATAGGAACCCAGAGACCACCGTGTTCACCCTCTTTTAAAAAGGTTTTTAAAAAAGCCTTTGGGATAAAAATGGACAGGCACAGAAATACAAACAAAAACCTCAGGAGAACCCTCATCTTTACCGTCTGCACCCTCCCCGTCAGTGACAACGGGAGCATATCACACCTTCTAAAGTCCCCCTTCATCTGCTCCACTAACCGAGCCAAACTCAGCTTGTGCAGCTTCTCCCACTCCTGTGCCACCTGGATTCCCAAATACCGTAAACTCCCTCCCACCATCATGTACGGCAGCCCCCCCAAATCTCCTCTCCTGCCCCCTCACCTGAATCACAAAGACCTTGCTTTTGCCCATATTTAATTTTCACCCCGAAAACCTGCCGAATTCCCCTAGGATCCCCATAATCTTTCCAATCCCCCCGCCCCAGCGGGTCAGAAATATACAAAAGTAGATTGTCCGCATGTAATGAGATGCTGTGCTCTCCCACTCCCCGCACTATCCCCTGCCAGTCCTCTGATGCTCCCATCGCCAGTAGCTCTAAAGCCAAGGCAAACAACAGTGGGGAGAGTGGACATCCCTTCCTTGTTCCCTGGAGTAGCCTAAAATAATCCAAGCTCAGTCGGTTCGTCCGCACGCTCGCCACCGGTGCCTGGTACTGCAGCCAGATCCAGTCCACAAAACCTTTCCCAAACTGCCCCAGGATCTCCCACAGGTACTCTCATTCCACCCGATCAAAGGCCTTTTCCACATCCTTGGCGACCACCACTTCCACCTCCCTTCCATCGGTGGGCATCATAAACATGTTTAGCAGCCGGCCAATGTTGGCCATTAGCTGCCTCCCTTTCACAAACCCTGCCTGGTCCTCCCCTATCACCCCTGTAACATACTCCTCTATTCTCGAGGTCAAGATCTTGGCAGCAATTTGGTGTCTACATTTAGAAGGGAGATTGGCCTGTATGACCCGTCTTGTTCCGGGTCCTTATCCCTCTTCAGGATAAGAGAGATCGAGGCCTGTGACATCATTGGGGGAGTACCCCTCGCTCCCTCGCCTCATTAAATGCCCTTACCAGCAAGGGCCCCAACACTCCTGAAAACTTTTTATAAAACTCCACCGGGTACCCGTCCGGCCCCAGGGCCTTGCCCGACTGCATTGCCTCCAGCCCATCCATCACTTTGATCAGCCCAATTGGGGCTTCTAGGCCCTCCACCAGCTCCTCTTCAACCCTCGTAAACTTCAGTCCCTCCAAAAACCACCTCATCCCCTCCACCCCGGCTGGGTGTTCCAACTCCTACAGCCGACTATAAAATTCCTTAAACACCCTGTTCACACCCGCTGGGTCCAAGATTGTGTTTCCCCCCTCTCTCCTTCACTTTCCTTATCTCCCTAGCCGCCTCCCATTTCCTTAGCTGTGTGCTAATATCCTGCTAGCCTTCTCCCCATATTTATACACTCACCTTTCTCAACTGCCCCACTGCTTTTCTTGTAGATAGCAACCCAAACTCCATCTGCAGCTTCGGCCTCTCCTTCAACAATCCCGCTTCCATTGCCTCCGAGAACCTCCTGTGTCTACTTGGAGAATCTCCTTCACTAGTCTACTCATCTCTGCCCGCTCAACCTTTTCCCTGCAGTAATAATAATGATCTTTTATTGTCACAAATATGAAGTTACTGTGAAAAGCCCCTGGTCGCCACATTCCGGCGCCTATTCGAGTAAGCTGTTACAGGAATTGAACCCGCACTGCTGGCCTTGTTCTGCAGCTGTCTAGCCCACTGAGCTAAACCAGCCCCTGTGTGCCCATATCGAGATAAATTCCCCTCTCACCACTGCCTCCAACGCCTCCCATGCCATGGCTGCCGAAACCTCCCCCATATCGTTTATCTCCACATGTCTCCGAATAGCCTCCCTCACTCGCGCACACACACCACCTCCTCTGCTAATAGTCCTACATCTAATCTCCAGCGCGGGTGATGGCCCCCCTCTGCTCACCTGTAAATCCACCCAGTGTGGGGCATGATCCGGCAGTACTATCCCCGAGTACTCCACATCAACCACCCCCGCCAGCAACATTCTATCCATGACGAAAAAGTCAATCCAGGAGTACACTTTGTGTACACGGGGGAGAAAAAGAAAACTCCTTTGTTCTCAGCTGCCTCCATGGATCCCCTCCCATCTGTTCCATAAACCCCTTTAGTTCCTTCACAGCCGCTGACACTATCCCTGTCTTCAAACTCGACTGATCCAGCCTTGGATCTATAACCGTATTAAAGTTGTCGTCCCCGCCCCCCCATAATCAGCTGCTGCGAGTCCAGATCAGGGTTCTTCCTCAATACCTGCCTCATAAACTCCACATCGATCAACCATAGCCCTTCTTAGGGTTTCCCCCAGCCCGCGTCTGGCATCGCTTCAGGCCCACCCTCGGGCGCCCACAGTCATCAACCCTCTCCCTGTCGCCTTTCGTCAGTCCCTCCCCTGTCAGCAGACTTCTGCCCCCCCTCCCCACCCCATAACAAAATAACAGTCCCAACCCCCATCAACATACTCATCACCTGCTCACCCCCCACTGCGCTTCCGTGAGCTAACCCGCCCAGCCTAGCCTCGTAGCTCCCGCCCATGGCGCCAAGCATCCTACCCCCAACAAACACAAAGAAGAAAAAGCAACCCACCATCCCCCATCCAGAACGAAACAAACCCAAAGCAGAACCGAGCAATCGCCCCAAACATAGTGCAAAAGTGGTCCATACAAACCAGAAGAAAACCAAAATACACAATATAAACACTCCCTCCAGAGTTCAGTGTCCTCATTCTCCTGCCAGTCCATTGTCCTCTGGCGAGTCAAAGTTGAGTTCCTCGCCTTCGAATATTGCCCACAGACGTGCTGGGTGCAACATGCTGAACTTCACCCACTTCTTAAAGAGGGCCGACTTCACCCTATTGAAGCTCGCCCTTCTTTTGGCCAGCTCCGCACCCACCTAGTCGACACACAGCTCACTGCCATGTACAGCGCCTCCTCTGCCTGGCCCACCTCCGAATCTGTTCCTTCTCCAGGAACCGGTGCAATCGCACCACCATCGCCCTCGGCGGCTCGTTTCTCTGCGGCTTGCTCATAAGCGCCCTGTGCGCCCAGTCCACCTCCAAGTGCTGAGCGAACACTCTTTCATCCAGCAGCTTCACATATGCACCGCCGTCCACTCCCTCACCGCCCTTCGGCAGGCCCACGATCCTCACATTCTGCCTGACCTATTCTCCAGGTCCTCCACTTTATCCTGCAGCCTCTTCTGTTGATCTCTCATCAACCCCATCTCCGCAGCCATCGATGCGAGCTGCTCCTTGTGCTCTCCCACCTCTTCCACCTTCCGAATCGCTTGGCCCTGGGCCTCCAACCTCATTTCCATGCGGTCAATCCCCGTCGTTATAGGATCCACCACTCTGGCCAGGTCCTCCAAGTTCTCCTTCCCCTGCTGGGCAAACTTCTCGTGGAGAAAGGTCACTAACTGTTCCTTCGACCACTGGACTGGCAGGCTCGGACCCTGACCCTCTTCCTCGTCCCCTGTGCCGCAGGCTCCACACCAGCTTTCGACAATTGTTCCCTCCTTTTTCAACGACTTCTGGTCCACAAATCCATAAACCGGTGTGATATTCTCTTCTTCCACCTCTCCGGCACTCTTATACCATCACTCAGCTCCGTCGATAGCCAGGGAAAAGGTCCAAAAAGTCCACCAAGAGCGGGAATCACCAAATGTGCGACCACTCAATCCATGGTCGCAGCCGGAAGTCCTGCAGCTAACCTTTTCAAAAATCACTCCGATAAATTCAAACCAAAGTACCTTTTTAAACTCCACCCACTTCCATGATGGGCTGCTCTTAAACCAACCTTTAAATTAACTATCCCTCATGGAACTTGGTAATTTGGTGCAGTGAGGTAATTCGGTGCAGAGTGGGAAACGGTGCTTTTTCCCTACCGTTTTGTTTTCTTTCTTCTGGCCTGTAACTTAATATGCAGGGAGAGAACCAGAGAGCATCCTGGGAAAGTAAGTGATTTTTATTTTTATTTTTATTACCTTTTCAAATTGTCTGAAGTGAAATCACAGTAAAGCTGTGACTTGATTGGCTGGTTGGGAATCTAAAATTTGAAAAAAAAATAATGTTGCAAAACAAATCTAATTGATTAACGAAATAACGGAGTAACTAAACGTGAGGGCAGTGATCGGTATTTAGCATTTTATTTTACAGTAAAAATCATCTAGTGTCAGGGCCATGTAGTTAATTGTAACTCAATCTAACAATAATTCAAGTGTTTATTTTAAATTAATTAATTAGTGCTTAAATGTCACTTGGCAGGGTGCAGTGCTCCAACTGTGAGATGTGGCAGATCTGTGGCGCTTCCACCGTTCCGGTCGACTACATCTGCAGCAAGTGTAACCAATGGCAGCTCCGCACAGACCGCGTGGTTCGGTTGGAGCAGCAATTAGATGCACTTAGGAGCATGCAGGTGACGGAAAGTGTCATAGATGGGTGTTATAGAGACATGGTCACACCCAAGGTGCAGGCTGAGAGATGGGTGACCACCAGAAGGGGCAGGCAGTCGGTGCAGGAATCCCCTGTGGTTGTCCCGCTCTCGAACAGGTATACCGCTTTGGATACTGTTGGGGGAATAGCCTATCAGGGGAAAACAACAGCAGCCAGAGCAGTGGCATCACAGCTGGCTCTGATGTTCAGCAGGGAGGGTCAAAGTGCAGAAGAGCAATAGTCATAGGGGACTCTATAGTCAGGGGCACAGATAGGCGCTTCTGTGGACGTGAAAGAGACTCCAGGATGTTGCCTCCCTGGTGCCAGGGTCCAGGATGTCTCAGGACGGGTAGCGAGCATCCTTTCTTTTTTAATTTTAAAAAAATGTAGAGTACCCAATTCGTTTTTTCCAATTAAGGGGCAATTTAGCGTGGTCAATCCACCTACCCTGCACACCTTTGGGTTGTGGGGGCGAAACCCATGCAAACACGGGGAGAATATGCAAACTCCACACGGACAATGACCCAGAGCCAGGATCGAACCTGGGACCTCGGCACCGTGAGGCAGCAGTGCTACTCACTGCGTCACCGTGCTGCCCGGGGTAGCGAGCACCCTGAAGGGGGAGGGCAAACAGGCAGAGGTCGTGGTACATATTGGTACTAACGACATCGGCAGGAAGGAGCATGAGGTCCTGCAGCAGGAGTTCAGAGAGCTAGGCAGAAAGTTAAAAGACAGAACCTCTAGGGTTATAATCTCGGATTTACTCCCTGTGCCACATGCCAGTGAGGCTAGAAATAGGACGATAGAGCAGCTAATCACGTGGCTAAACAGCTGGTGGAGGAGGGAGGGTTTCCGTTATCTGGACCACTGGGAGCTCTTCCGGGGCAGGTTTGACCTGTATAAGAAGGACGGGTTGCATGTAAACTGGAGAGGCATAAATATCCTGGCCGTGAGGTTTACTAGTGTCACACTGGAGGGTTTAAACTAGTATGGCAGGGGGGTGGGTACTGAAGCAATAGGTCAGAAAGTGAAAACATTTGAGGGAGAACTAGGGAATAGGGCCAGTGTGGCTCTGAGGAAGAGCAGACAGGGAGATGTTGCTGAAAACAGTGGGTTTGGTGGCCTGAAGTGCATACGTTTTAATGCAAGAAGTATTAAGGGTAAGGCAGATGAACTTAGAGCTTGGATTAGTACTTGGAACTATGATGTTGTTGCCATTACAGAGACCTAGTTGAGGGAAGGACAGGATTGGCAGCTAAACGTTGCAGGATTTAGATGTTTCAGGCGGGATAGAGGGGGATGTAAAAGGGGTGGCGGAGTTGCGCTACTGGTTAGGGAGAATATCACAGCTGTACTACGGGAGGACACCTCGGAGGGCAGCGAGGCTATATGGGTAGAGATCAGGAATAAGAAGGGTGCAGTCACAATGTTGGGGGTTTACTACAGGCCTCCCAGCAGCCAGCGGGAGATATGGAGCAGATAGGTAGGCAGATTTTGGAAAGGAGTAAAAGCAACAGGGTTGTTGTGATGAGAGACTTCAACTTCCCCAATATTGACTGGGACTCACTCAATGCTAGGGGCTTGGACGGGGCAGAGTTTGTAAGGAGCATCCAGGAGGGCTTCTTAAAACAATATGTAGACAGTCCAACTAGGGAAGGGGCTATACTGGACCTGGTATTGGGGATTGAGCCTGACCAGGTGGTAGAAGTTTCAATAGGGGAGCATTTCGGGAACAGTGACCACAATTAATTAAGTTTTAAAGTGCTGGTGCACAAAGATAAGAGTGGCCCTAGGGTGAATCTGCTAAATTGGGGGAAGGCTAGTTATAACAATATTAGGCGGGAACTGAAGAACCTAGATTGGGTGTGGATGTTTGAGGGTAAATCAACATCTGACATGTGGGAGGCTTTCAAATGTCAGTTGAAAGGAATTCTGGACCGGCATGTTCCTGTGAGGAAGAAGGATAAATACAGCAAATTTCGGGAACCTTGGATAACGAGATATTGTAGGCCTCGTCAAAAAGAAAAAGGAGGCATTTGTCAGGGCTAGAACGCTGGGAACAGATGAAGCATGTGTGGAATATAAGGAAAGCAGGAAGGAACTTAAGCAAGGAGTCAGGAGGGCTAAAAGGGGTCACGAAATGTCATCGGCAAATAGGGTTAAGAAAAATCCCAGGGCTTTTTACACGTACATAAAAAGCAAGAGGGTAGCCAGGGAAAGGGTTGGCCCACTGAAGGACGGGAGGGAATCTATATGTGGAGCCAGAGGAAACGGGTGAGGTACTAAATGAATACTTTGCATCAGTATTCACCAAAGAGAAGGAATTGGTGGATGTTGTGTCTGGAGAAGGGTGTGTAGATAGCCTGGGTCACATTGATATCCAAAAAGCCGAGGTGTTGGACATCTTGAAAAATATTAAGGTAGATAAGTCCCCAGGGCCTGATGGGATCTACCCCAGAATACTGAAGGAGGCTAGAGAGGAAATTGCTGACGCCTTGGCAGAAATCTTTGGATCCTCAGTGTCTTCAGGTGATGTCCCGGAGGAGCAGCACGGTAGCATTGTGGATAGCACAATTGCTTCACAGCTCCAAGGTCCCAGGTTCGATTCCGGCTTGGGTCACTGTCTGTGCGGAGTCTGCACATCCTCCCCGTGTGTGCGTGGGTTTCCTCCGGGTGCTCCGGTTTCCTCCCACAGTCCAAAGATGTGCAGGTTAGGTGGATTGGCCATGATAAATTGCCCTTAGTGTCCAAAATTGCCCTTAGTGTTGGGTGGGGTTACTGGGTTATGGGGATAGGGTGGAGGTGTTGACCTTGGGTAAGATGCTCTTTCCAAGAGCTGGTGCAGACTTGATGGGCCGAATGGCCTCCTTCTGCACTGTAAATTCTATGAATTCTATGACTGGAGAATAGCCAATGTTGTTCCTTTGTTTAAGAAGGGTAGCAAAGATAAGTTGTTCCTTCTTAACTTCATTTGTCATTAGTTAAAAATTAATTTTCTGAAATAATTTACCAGGCTCTTCCTACAGACTTTGTCTGTTTGTTTCAAATTGCTTTCTTGATACATGGCAATGTCATTACTCCTGAATGCCACCAAATATCATAATGCGTGCTTCTTTGTATTTTAGGTATTCAGCATGTTTTTGGAAACTCTAGTAGATTTCATCATCATCCACAAGGAAGACCTACAGGATTGGCTGTTTGTGCTCCTGACTCAGCTTTTGAAGAAGATGGGTGCTGATTTGCTCGGTTCTGTACAGGCCAAGGTTCAGAAGGCACTAGATGTCACCAGGTCAGACCAGGGATAAGGCAGTTTCTTTTAACTCTTAGTTTATGTACACCTTCAATGCACCTTTGTACGTATTATTTTTGTTGACATTCTCTGTGTAATTTGATTGGGTGGTGACTCCTCTGCATAAGAAATAGGAGCAGATGTAGTTTGTTTCGCCCCTCGAGGCTGCTACACCTTCGATAAGATTGTAGCTGATCATCTACCTCAACTCCATTTTTCCATATGCCTTAATTTATTTGCCAAAAACTCTGGGTCTTTGACCTGATTGTGCCCAATGACTGAGCGTTCACCGTTCTCGGTCAGAGAATCGTAGAGATTTGTGACGGCTTTGAGTGAATACGTTTTTCCTCATAGTCATGTTCCTTTCTGACCTATGAATGCAGTCTGTTTCTCAAGGTGATTTAGTAATGGTGCATTGAACAGAAGCCTGGCAGAGCATCTCCATTGTAAGTCTCATCAGCTGACTAATAGCCAAGAGCTTACTGAGCCTTGTGATCCAGGAAAAGTAAGCCCTGAATGAGGAAACCCTGCCTCCTTTTATATTGTCTCGTGCGTCTGAGATGGGAGAACTGCACTCCTAATGCTGTTGGCAGATTATCAATATAAAATTACCTTTACGTAAATTAATACATTGGTCAAAAGAATATCATTTATTTTGTTCTGAATACCAGTCCTAATTAAGATTTTAATTCACTGTATCTCCAGCATTCATTTGCTTAAATGCCTAATTTCTCTTGACATTTAATTTTCTGGCTTCTGAAGGCTCACATGTCAATCTGGCTTTGCAAACACCTTACTTATGAGTGGACTGCCTTGGCTGTCTGACTTCCCAACTGTGGGACCTGTTTCCTGAAACTTTCAGGGCCCCAAATTGATGAGCTAATTTGCCAGCTGCTGCAGAGTCTTGCATTGTTGGTCAATCAACTGTATTCTTGCATTTTCTCGAACTGCTTTCAAATATGGCTTCCCTGGAAAGTCATTTATGTTCTCCCATCTGGCCTATTTCTAAATGTCCTCCAACTCGATTAAACTTTTTATTATTTTGAATTTTATAATCCATACTGGATTCTCATGAAAATGTTGTGAGGGCCTCATCACCACAACCTTCTTGGCCCAAGTTAGATAGGATGCCTTGTTATTAATTGAAGAGCACCTAGAAATTCAGAATTATGTTAAAACTCCGTACTATTGGATCTGAAATAAGATCCATGATCATAACTGGGTGTTTGGTGCCCAATTTCAACAAAGTTTTAATGTGTCAGCCATGGCTCAGTTGGTAGCAATGTCACCTCCGTCAGAAGATTTCAGGCTCAAGTCCCATTTCAGAGAGCTGATCATAATGTAGACTTGTGTGGCACTGAGGCAATGTTACATGGTTTGAGCTGCCACCTTTCAGGCAAGATGTTAAAACAAAGACCCGGTCTGTTTGGGCAGCACGGTAGCACAAGTGGATAGCACTGTGGTTTCACAGCGCCAGGGTCCCAGGTTCAATTCCCCGCTGGGTCACTGTCTGTGCGGAGTCTGCACGTTCTCCCTGTGTCAGTGTGGGTTTCCTCCGGGTGCTCCGGTTTCCTCCCACAGCCCAAATACGTGCAGGTTAGGTGGATTGGCCATGACAAATTGCCCCTAGTGACTGAAAAGGTTAGGAGGGACAATTGGGTTACGGGGATAAGGTGGAAGTGAGGGCTTAGGTGTGTTGGTGCAGACTCAATGGGCCGAATGGCCTCCTTCTATGTTGTTAGCTATCAAAGATCCCATGGCACTATTTTGAGTCATAGATATATTACAGCACGTAAGGAGGCCATTCAGCCTGATGTGTCGGTGTTAGCTGCCTACAAGAGCAACTCGGCTCACTCTCCCACCTTTCTCCAAAATTGTTTTCCCTTGTATAATTATCCAATACCCTTTTGCAAACCACAATTGTACCTGCCTGCACCACGCTCTTGGACAGTGCTTTCTAGATCCTAATTACTTGCACAAAAAATATTTCCTCATGGTGCTTTTGCTTCATCTTCTAATTACCTTAAATCAGTGTCTCTGGTTCTTGACTTCCTTCTTGAAAACCTCTTATCAAATCTGCTCAATTCTTTCTAATGCAAGGAGACCAGCCCCAGTTTCTCCAATCTATTCATGGAACTGGAACCATTCTCTTGAATCTTCTCCAATGCCTCCACATCTTTCCTCCAGTGTTGTGCCAGAAATGATCGCAATACTCCAGTTGTGCCCGAACCAGTGGTTTTTGTTAGGATTATCATAAAGTCCTTACTTATGTACTTGCGTCCCTATTAATAAATCCCAGTATCCCGAATATTGTATTAACTGGTTTCTCAACAGCCCTGCCAACTCCAATGAGTTGTGCACATATACCCCTGCATCCCTCTGCTCTTGCACCTATGTTAGAATTGTGTCCTTCACTTTGAATTGCCTCTCTCATTCTTCTGACCATAATGAATCACTGCGCACTTTTCTGTGCTAAATTTCATCTGGCACGTCCACCGTTTCACCAACCCATCTGTCCTCAGTTCACGATATTTCCAGGTCATGAAAATGTGCCTTTACACCCAAGTTTCGATCATTACTATGTATCAAGAAATGTAGCGGTCCTAACATAGAAGAAAAGTGGGGTAGTTATCCCCAGTGGCCTGACCAAAATTTATCCCTTAATCAACATCACTAATGATAGATACCTGGTCATTATCAGATTGCTGGCCATGGGAATTTGTTGTGAGGAAATTGGCTGCTGCATTTCATACGTTGCAACAAAGTCTAAGGGCCAGATTTTCCCCTTTGATGGCGGAAATCATGAATTAGGAGATTTACCGCTGTCATGATCCTGCTTCCTGCCCAGTGGTGGGGTGGGTGGCAGGGACAAAGCTGGAATTGGGACTGTCACCACCCAAAGCAGATGCAAGGCACTCCATTTGCTGGGACATCAGCCCAGTTCTGCACTTGTGTTAGACATCCTGGCTCTAGGAGCAGCACAGCAATGCAGTGGTTAGCACTGCTGCCTCATGGTGCTGAGGACCCAGGTTCGATCCCGGCCCCGGGTCACTGTCCATGTGGAGTTTGCACATTCTCCCCATGTCTACATGGGTCTCACCCCCACAAACCAAAAGATGTGCAGGGTAGGTGGCTTGGCCATGCCAAATTGTCCCTTAATTGGAAAAGAAAATTAGGTAATCTAAATTTGTTAAAAAAAAGACATCTCCCTGCCCTGCAAAGGGGAATGGGGGTGAGTGAGAAAGGACAAAATGGAAGGTCTTTGGGATGGAGAAGAAGAGTGATGAAATAGCAAAAGGAATGATGGTGGGCAGCAAAAGGGGATGATAATGTTTTTGTTTCTCAGCATTTGTAATATAGAATGTTACAACAGGGTGTACTTCAACATTCTGAGTCTCCAACGATAAATTCGTGAACTCTGAAATACTAACTCCTTTTTTTACTTGTAGAGAGTCCTTCCCATTTGATCAGCAGTTCAATATTCTTATGCGTTTTATTGTGGATCAAACTCAAACGCCTAACCTCAAGGTTGGTATAAAAATATCCAGTGCTATACTTGATATCCTGGAAAAATGATTTGCATTAACATTTCAAACTTTACTTTAAATAGTGAGCTTGAAATTTAACAGCAATTAAAATTTCTGAACTGGTTCAAAAGAGGGGATTGAGATGATCCAATTCAGATTTATGAAATATGTTGCATGTGCAGAGAAGTATGACATTTTTGCCCTTACTGTATAGTCCGAGTCCCATTTCCTGATTTCTGCCAAATTCTGTCATGGATCACAGACTGATATTTGGCAGGATAGAGCTGGATAGATTTTGATGGCTAAACTTTGAAATGTGAAGTAAAACTGCTGTTTGGATATGCTCCTTCATTGTGACGTAAAATATTCTCCACCCTACTTATATAATTGTGTCTATCTCTTTGCCATGATATTGGTAGATGCCTGTAAGCAACGTCATGAGAAGGAAAGGTACAGCTTGTGGAGGAGAGGGAATAATAATTGTATATAGCTAAATACATTTTGTGCAGAGAGACCTTTTTTGAGGCAGTAATTGAAATTAATTGGTTGGTCTACCTTACATTTGTTGTATCAAGAGTTATTCTCTTGTGCCCAGGGTTGATGTATATGGCTTATTCCACCTGACATTTAAAATTTGAGCGTTCAGGCTAGTGACTCAAACATATTTTAAAATTTACGCCTAAAGCTTTTGGAGATTAATTGAAAATAAATGCAGTTTGCGTGCAATCTATTCGGTGAATTTTTTTTAATGACCCCTTTCATTTTAGCTTTACATGTTCCGTCCAATCAGTCATGTTTCAGACCTACTTTATTTTGTTCATATACTTTTGTTTGAAGGTTAAAGTTGCAATCTTGAAGTACATTGAGAGACTGGCACGGCAGATGGACCCAGCCGATTTTGTTAATTCCAGTGAGACCCGCCTTGCTGTTTCCCGAATCATAACCTGGACAACCGAACCAAAGAGCTCTGATGTGAGAAAGGTAGGTAGTTTAAGATAGCTTAGAATTTTATGAACTCAAGTACAGTAGGCTGAATGGCCTCCTCCTGTGCTCTATGGTTCTGTGGTTTCCTGTTCATTACTTTGGTGCTATCTATGGTTGTATGCCAACCTCAAGAGAGCATGATAATTCACTAAAAAATAGTTTTGTTTTAATCCTCTCTGATGAACCGTAGCATTTTAATTCTGGCTGTATTTATTCCTTGCTGCATAAAGACCATAAAATGAATTTGTAAGCCAAGTAGACAGAGTTAAGATCAATACTAACTCAATAATTTAAAATCTGGGGTTGATAGATTTTTGCTAGGGAATATGGTGCCAAGATAGATAAATGAAATTCGGAATACAGATTAACCATGATCCAAGCATTTGAATGTCCTACTTGTATTCCTTGCTCCTATGTTCTTCCTTATGTAACCGTATGCTGGCCCATGATTGTAATTAGGATACAGATTAACCATGACCTAAATAAACTGATTCCAGGGGCTGAATGGCCTACTTTGTTCCTCTGCTCTCTGTTCCTATGAATCTATTTGTCCTTGTGTAACCTTATTTTGGTTGTAACCTCTTAGTCAATTGGGAGTGTTTAATATTGAGATGTGCATCTCAATATTTCTAAAAAGGATATCAGTTGATTAAGCCATTAATTATCTATGTTGATACTAAGTTGTAGTAAATGGAAAGCTGTTTATTTGGATTGTTTGTGTCTAAGGCTAAACATGTCTACATCTTAGCTATTGCAATCAAAGTTATGGGGGGAGATTGTAACTCACTCAAGACCTGTTAATTTACTCAGTAAAATCAGATGTCTGCTTGTTAATCAAGCCATTATAAATTGGCAGTTGTCGGTCATTCTTATATCTGCTAAGATCATGATTAAATCAGTAAAGGATGTCCTCCCATGGATTTTGTTCTTGAATGTCTCTAATGAAAATCAGATTAACTTATTTAGCCAGAGTAAGCTTAAAGTATAATTTTATAATCCAAAGCTTATTTCATTACATTTTTGTCATTTCTGAAATAGTTAATGGAAAAACAATTGCAGAGGAATATTAAAATGTCATATTGTGAATTTATTTTTTGGTACTTAGCACTTAGTGGATGCATTGGTGGTCATCTTCCCAGGATTCTGTTGACTGCAGAACAGTTCCTGCAGATTGGAGGGTGGCTAATGTAACTCCACTATTTAAAAAGGGAGGTTGAGAGAAAGCAGGGAATTATAGACCAGTAAGCCTGACGTCAGTAGTGGGGAAAATTCTAGGCTCCATTATCTTTTTTTTTTTTTAAATGTTTATTCAAAATTTAGGATCCATTATCAATGAATTTACAGCGGAGCACTTAGAAAACAGTGGCAGGATCGGACAGAGTCAGCATGGATTTATGAAGGGGAAATCATGCTCGACAAATCTACTGGAATTCTTCGGGGATGTAACTAATAGAATTGATGAAGGGGAGCCAGTGGATATGGTGTATTTGGACTATCAGACAAAGTCCCGCATGGAAGATTAGCGTATAAAATTAAAACACATGGGTTTGGGGGTAGTGTATTGAGATGGTAAGAAAATTGGTTGGCAGACAGGAATTAACAGGTCTCTTTCAAATTGGCAGCCAGTGACTAGTGGGGAACCACAGAGATTGATGCTAGGACCCCAGCATATAATTCACAATATATAGTAATGATTTAGATAAGGGAACAAAATGTCATATCTCCAAACTTGCAAATGACACCAAGTTGGGTGGGAGGGTGAGCTGTGAGGAGGATGCTCAGTGGTTAGCACTGTTGCTTCACAGCACCAGGGTCCCAGATTCGATTCCCGGCTTAGGTCACAGTCTGTGCGGAGTATGCACGCTCTCTCCATGCCTGCGTGGATTTCCTCCGGGTGCTCCGGTTTCCTCCCACAAGTCCCGAAAGATGTGCTTGTTAGGTGAATTGGACATTCTGAATTCTCCTTCAGTGTACCCGAACAGTCGTCCAAGTGTGGCGACTCGGGAATTTTCACAGTAACTTCATTGCAGTGTTAATGTAAGCCTACTTGTGACACTAATAAAGATTATTATTACTCCATCCCCTCTGTCATATTCTCTGTTCCTCCTTTATAACCTCTACCTGTCTCACTCGCAGTCACACCTTGCTATCCCTGACCACTGGTCGAATTTGAGGTACTTAATCTCCTGAAACAAAGCGTCCAGGTAACTCCCCCTCCCGGATGTGCCGCAGTGAGTGAAGCTCAGGCACCAGCTCATCGACTCTTGAACTGAAATTCCCCGAGCAACAAACACTTGCTGCAGATGTGATCACTGCACACTGCAGCTCGCAATCGGATCTACCAGCTCCCACATCATGCAGCTACAGAACATCGCCTGCCCGGCCATCTCTACTCCGTTAATTAATTTGTTTTTCAATGTTTTTTAAAAATTTAGTGCAGATTCATTTTTTTTTTTTTTTAAATATATTTTATTGAAAATTTTTTCCCTGAACAACATTTTTCCCGCTTACAAAACAAACAAAATGATAATAACAAAACAGAAATGTTTAACTTTTTAACAATAATAATAATAATACACAAGTAACAAAACCTCATTCGCTATTGACCTATACTCAACTAAACCTCCACTCCCCCCCCCCCCCCCGGGTTGCTGCTGCTGGTCATCTGTCTTCCCTCTAACGTTCCCCGAGGTAGTCGAGAAATGGCTGCCACCGCCTGGTGAACCCTTGAGCCGATCCTCTCAGGGCAAACTTTATCTGCTCCAGCTTAATAAACCCCGCCATATCGTTTACCCAGGCCTCCAGTCCGGGGGGTTTCGCCTCCTTCCACATGAGTAGGATCCTGCGCCGGGCTACGAGGGACGCAAAGGCCACGACATCGGCCTCTTTCGCCTCCTGCACTCCCGGCTCTTCCGCAACTCCAAATATAGCTAACCCCCAGCTAGGTTTGACCCGGGCATTCACCACCTGCGAGATCACTCCCGTCACTCCCTTCCAATATCCTTGCAGTGCCGGGCACGCCCAAAACATATGTGCGTGGTTTGCCAGGCTCCCGCCACACCTCCCACATCTGTTCTCCACTCCAAAAAACCTGCCCAATCTTGCCCCCATTATGTGTGCTCTATGTAGCACCTTAAATTGAATCAGGCTAAGCCTGGCGCATGAGGAAGAGGAATTTGCCCTGCTTAGGGCATCAGCCCACATACCCTCCTCTATCTCCTCCCCTAGTTCTTCCCACTTTCCTTTTAGTTCGCCCACCGACTCCTCCCCCTCTTCCCTCATCTCTCTGTAAATCTCTGACACCTTGCCCTCTCCGACCCACACCCCTGAAAGCACCCTGTCCTGTATCCCCTGTGTCGGGAGCCGCGGAAATCCCCTCACCTGTTGTCTAGTAAACGCCCTCACCTGCATATATCTCAAGAAATTTCCCCGGGGTAACTTATACTTTTCCTCCAATGCTCCCAAACTCGCAAAAGCTCTGTTTATGAATAAATCTCCCACCTTCCTAATTCCCAACTGGTACCAGCTCTGAAATCCTCCGTCCATTCTTCCTGGGGCGAACCTATGGTTGTTCCTGATAGGGGACCCCACCAGGGCTCCCCGCACCCCTCTCTGTCGCCTCCACTGTCCCCATGTGTTCAGTGTTGCCGCCACCACCGGGTTCGTGGTGTACTTTTTAGGTGAGAGCGGTAGCGGTGCCGTCACCAGTGCCTCTAGACTCGTCCCTTTACAGGACCTTCTCTCCAGCCTTTTCCACGCCGCTCCCTCACCCTCCATCATCCATCTACGTATCATTGCCACATTGGCGGCCCAATAATAATCTCCCAAGTTCGGTAGTGCCAGTCCTCCTCTGTCCCTACTGCGCTGAAGGAACCCCCTCCTTACTCTCGGAACTTTCCCTGCCCACACAAAGCTCGTAATGCTCCTATCTATTTTATTAAAAAAGGTCCTGGTGATTAAAATAGGGAGACATTGGAATACAAATAAGAACCTCGGGAGGACCATCATCTTAATTGCTTCCACCCTGCCCGCCAGCGATAAAGGCTGCATGTCCCACCTCTTAAAGTCCTCCTCCATTTGTTCTACCAGCCGTGTCAGATTAAGTCTGTTATTTAGTGCAGATTCATACCAGACAATCTGGTCACAGTTTTCCTATGACGTCACTTTTTCAGGGTTTTTTTCAGTGAAATCCCTAAGGTAAGTTATTCATACATACAGTTCCGTCCCTCCGGGTCTGCTCCTGGTGACTAGGCCGCGAATCTCCAAGGTAAGTTACAACTCCGATACCCCGCCCCTCCTAGTCCACCCCTTGGAGACTATGATATTCAGATATATAACCACACAGTTGAAAAAAATCATAAGTTCCGATTGTCTGATTTAAGTTGTGCATTTTCTTCATGGACTCACTCATCCCTCTGAATATAGCCTGGAGGGTGTAAACCCTGAGGTTTGCATTGTGGCGCTGTTGAGGCTTAACCTACTAAAACCACAGACTGACCATAAGATACAAGAACAGAATTAGGCCATCAGCCTATCTCCTTCAGAACCCTGACACATAGTCCATCCAGTCTGGGTGATTTATCCACCTCCAGCCCTTTCCGTTTTCCCAGCACCTTCTTCTTAGTCATGGCTACTACACTCACCTCTACTCCTTGACTGGTGTCTTCCACTGTGAAGACTGATGCAAAGTACCTATTCAGTTCCTCTGTCATTTCTTTCTACTTCCCCACCCTCATTTTCCAAAAAATCGGCATCACCCAAAAAAAATTAATTTTTCAGGACTGGAGAGGTTATTCAGCTATAATGGCCTCATTCTGTACTGTAGGGATTCCATTAGCCAGATACAGACCGACTATTCGGCTTTAACTAATGTAAAACATAATTGCTAAACCAGAGTTTCAAAATAAATTACAGCAATTGGATTATTTTAATTGATTTGTCCTTTTGGTTACTCAGAACCCAGTTTTCTCAGCAGGAGTTCCTTAGTAATTGCATATATTTGAGCTTTGTGCACTGGCTGGTGCGGTTGGGTTACTCTGGAATGTGATGCGAAATGTCTTCAGTTACCATTCAACTCTAAAGAGATGATTTTACAAAATAAAATAAATATATACTTTATAACAAATAATTATTTATTTTGTTCTGTTGTAATTTTCTCCTGTTAAAGGTTTCTCCATCCTACCAACTGTAGAGTGCACCACAGCCCAAATACTCTGGGGTTTGCCTAATAAATTGTCGGAAAATCTTTAACAAAATGACAGCCGCATTGCTGATAAATTCTGTGGGTATGATATATTTAGCTCTCAGCAAGGATTTAAACCCAATGCCATACAAGCGATCATGCAATAGAAAAGAGCCCCCAAGATGGATTCTAAAATGTTAAGCCAGCCAAAGTGAAGGATGATGGGTGAATGGAATTGAATTGAAATCATAAAATCACTGTCATGGTGTGATGGACCAATGCTCAGTGGCCTTCTTCCCCGCGCCGGCCCCGATGCCAAATGGCGCAGGGCTACAGAAGCCGGTGCGGAGGAAAGTAGGCCGGGGGGCAGAGAGGCCAGCCCGCCGATTGGTGGGCCCGATCGCGGGCCAGGCCACCACGGAGCCCCCCCTCCCCCTGGAACCACCACCGGCCGCCCCCGGACCCTTCAACGCCGAGGTCCCGCCGGCTCAGAGTATGTTAGAATGGCACCGGTGGGACTCGGCTTTTTGATGATGGCCATTCGGGCCGGAGAATCGGCACACCTGCCTGGGCCGGAGAGTCACCACATAACCTGACCGGCGCAGCGCCGATGGCGCCGATTCTCTGCACTGCGGAGAATTGCGTCCCGGCAGCGTGGCGCAATTCATGCGGCAACCCGCCGATTCTCCTACCCGGTGGGCGATCGGAGAATTCCGCCCCCTGTGTCTGTTTTGGTGTGGCTCCCTCTGCAGTTCATCTGTGGCATAATCACAGAATCCTTGGTGAGACGATCAGAGCTGATATCGGAATTTGGATGGGTAACCAACTTAATCAAAGGCTAGTTGGAACTTGAAACAAAATAATGAGGCTCTCCCAGTCTTTAAACTTTCACTGCTGTCAGCCAGTTTTCCCAACTGTTGAGAAATCTGACAATGTCATTGCAATGAAAGCCTCCTGGATCCAGGTGCTTGCCTGAAAAGCCTCCGCATTTGCAGCGCCCTCCAGGGGCTTTCCAGTTTTCTCCCACCTCCTGGCCTAGAATTTCCCTCCTCCATAAGGCCGCTGATCACCAACCCTGCCAATCACCAAACTCCAACCCCCATCTCCCCACCACTGACCAGCAGCACACCCAATTGACCTTACCACTTTGACTCGTGCCTGGGTTTCCTGCTCCTGACCAGCTTCCCACATGGCTGGCAGCCCTCCCTGTCAATCAGCACCTTTACCAGAGACCACTTGCCAACCAATCAACACCCTCTTCTCATTGCGTTCAGTTGTTGTTTTCCCTGACATTGGTAATCGTGTGATTGTTCTGATGAGTGCAAGACAAAAAGCTTTGACAGAATTTCTTTTTTGAGCAATACTCCAGTTCTGTACTACCAAATAACTACAGATTAGATTTAAATGATGTACAGCGATTACAAATAATAGGAAATACAGATGGAATTAAGCAAGAGCGACGAGACAGGAAAAAGTGGAGAAATTATTTTGGTTTTGGTTTTCATCTGAGGGAATGAGACAGTACATTTATAAAATTAATTTTCTGGGCCCAAGAGGTTCTAAGTGGCAATGATCATTTGTCATGATGTTAAAAAATAAAAAAAAATCTCCTTACTCCGTAATACATTTTTAGCTGTTGTTCAGTGCAGAACTAACAGTCAGGTACACTAAATTCACTCTGTTGCATTGATTTAATTGAGTCTATCGGCGAGAACTATAGCACAATCTTGTGGAGGAGCTGAGCGAATCAAGGCAGCTTCCTGATTTGTATGTTTTACTGCATGTGTAGATGCTAGAAGTTGTTGCCCAAATGTAGATGCTAGAGTTGTTATCTCATCAAAGCAGGCAGTGCAATTAATTACAACATATCAGTCAGTTGAGGTTAGTGAATATGCTCTATGAACCCCTCTATCAGCAGAAGACATCAATTTCCAGAAATGTCATTCATTCATATTACACCGAGAAATTCTTGGATTTTTTTTCCCCCTCTGTTTTTGTTTTGGCAAAAAGTAAAGCTCCATTAATACATTGTTCAAAACAGCCAAAAATGATGGTTGTGCTTAAAGAACATCCTCTTCCACCAAAATGCTACTTTCAAAGTATTAATTTAAAAATTGTTTCTCAACATAAAATGCATTTTGCACTTTCAAACTTTTATGCATTGTTTCATCAAAATGTTTTGGTTGAAATGTAAACCTGTATTGCGGAATCCTTTGGGACTTGTTTTGTGAAAACTCAGAATATGTGAAGTATATGATTTGGGGATATTATTATATGCACTGAAGGCCTTTTATTACATATATACCTTGGTACAAAATTATGGAGCTACTACTTGTTGATCACCTGTATTGCTAATGTATATCTTGATTGAGAAGAGCTTTTTGGACAGTAAGCTCTTTCAGTCAGAAGAAAAGTTGTCACAGGAAAGTGTTCCTTTTTTTTCACAAAAGGGATTCCTTTTCCATTGATTAACCCAATGCAATGCCACAACAGTTGCTACAGTCAAGCATGTCCCAGCCTCCGAAGCAGTGAGCTATGCCATATTCAACAACAAAATGTTGACCCTTTGACATAATGTAATAGGGGTCTAAAACTCCCACGTTATGCAATAGCTGTTTCAGATTTCATAGAATCCCTACATTACAGAAGGAGGCCATTCAGTCCATCGAGTCTGCACCAACCCTGTGAAAGAGCACCCCACCCAGACCCAATCCCCCCACCCTATCCCCGCAACCCTAACCCCACCTCAGGGCAATTTAGCATGGCCAATCCACCTAACATGCACATCTTTGGACTGTGGGAGGAAACCCACGCAGACACGGGAAGAATGTGCAAACTCCACACAGTCACCCGTGGTCCCTAGCGCTGTGAGGCAACTGTGCTAACCATTCTGTCATCTGTTCAATCTCTCCTACTGAGACTGCATTCACAAAAACTGCACTCTCACTGTCTCATTGAACCTTTTTGTTCTGTTCTATGTAAATATGTGGAATTGTTTGGAAACTGTGAGCTCAATAAGTAGAAAGTGTAGAATTCATAGAATGGTACAGCACAGAAGGAGACCATTGAACCATCTTGTATGAGCATTGTTCATTTTACTTGAGATGGATATGACACCTACATAGTTTTTAGTGTCACCTTCCACTTGAATGTTCCATGAGTTGTACGTTTCCATAACTTGAATTCAACATTCCAAAGTCTTTTGCCCAAACAAAGCAATAGTTTTACTGTTTTTTTAATTCCTTACAGGTTCAAGAAACAAATATCATTTGGTTTGTTATATTGTAGGTTTATTCGCTTAAATGTTGTTCCACTGTTTGTACATTTTATGCAGAATATTGAACCCATAACTTTTCATCAGACTCAGAAGAGGATTTCAAAAATGCAAACTTTTAGATATTGGAGGATCCAGGCCATATCTAAGTGTTGCAACTGAGAGTTGTAAAGCATGTTCATTACTATATTGTTGTTCTCACATTAGGCTGTTCAGCACTGAACAAGATTGTGACATTTTGTCTTTCGAGCTGCCATGGGAACTTCATCCTTCTGCCCCCCCCACAATCAAGAAAATTATTAGCTTTAAAATATATATGGAAGCGAAGAAATTGGCAAATTAGTAGCTCTCTGAGGTGATGGTCTTAAGTAATGCAAAAGCCAGCATCTCTCTGTTGCAAACACAACTAGTCACTTTCAGTTGTGGCTTGTCAGCTTTATATAAGTTTGTTAATCATTTAACTGCTGTTTATTGTGTACTGAAATTTTTTTAATACCCTTCCCACCTGTCAAACCCAGACTGTGCATAGTTGGTTGAGTGATGAGGTGTTGGCCAGGTCCTGTTCGAGTACCTCTGGGCCTGGTGAAATTGGCCTGGAAGAAAAGTGTAAACAGGTAGAAAAATGTTGCACCTACTAATCTCAAGTTGCTTTTTTCCCCTGTACCATTGGCTCTTTTTTTATAACTTGGCTGCACATGGGTCTTGGCCTGACTGACTTCTATTTCTGTGTAACAACTATGAGTTTGTTCACTCTACTGTATTACCAACGGCAGTTGTCTTCCCATAACTATACAGTATATCGGTGGTGGACTCTGGGAATAAGGTTTGCCTTTTCTTTGCAGTGTTAATAAGTAACATACAGCATTGGCCCTGACATGAGGACTGCTGCTTATAGTGTTGAAATGCATGCTCATCAGTTAACTAATGGATCTGAAAGTGCATTAACACAGTTCTTTAAATATGTGTTTATTTGGAACTTCAAATGTGTTCTTTGATATCAATGCAAATTAGATTGATCCAAGAAAGCTTGTACTAAATCTAGTAAAATATGTTAAATGTTATCTAAAATGTGTAAGCATTTTGTGGACAATGATGACTTTAATACATTTAAACTTCTAACATTGCCCACCTTAGTTGGATGCACCACTCTGTTTATTAATTCTAACAGAACATTAACTTTTTATTTCAGCGCATTCCTAGCAGATTTATGAACTTGTCACCAACATAAATGTATTATTCCGGTAATTTAAAACCTACATTGCCCACCTTAGTTGGATGCACCACCCTGTTTATTAATTCTAACAGAACATTAACTTTTTATTTCAGCGCATTCCTAGCAGACTGATGAACTTGTCACCAACATAAATGTATTATTCCGGTAATTTAAAACCTGTATAGCTGTCCTGACATACACCGCTCATGAGTTAATTGAACATTAAAAGCTATTGCTACCTTGAATGATGAAGCATTCAACATTCTATGAACTGCTATATCATGAAATTATTAACAAATTTAAAGGTTTAGAGAAGAAGTGGCTACATGGATGTGAAATTGAATGAGGGGCAGGAGGCACAACGTATTGGTGAGTGATTGTTTGAGAATGAGGGAAGTGTGCCGTGGTGTCCCCCAGGGGTAGGTGTTATAACCACTGCTCTTTTTGATATATGGAATAACCCGGACTTGGGTCACAGGCAATAATATCCAAGCTTGCAGATTATATAAAACAATCAGGAGGATAGGAATAAATGTCAAGAGGATATAGCCTAGTTAGATACATGGCAAGTGAAATTTAAGCACGTGAGGTGATACGTTTTCATAGGACAAATAAGGAGAGGCAATATGCAGTAAATGGTACAATTTTAAAGGATGTGCACACAAATCATTGAAGGTGATGGGAGGGTTGTTAAAAAGGCATACAGACACTTTGCTTTATGAATAGAGGCATCGCATATAAAAGCAAGCAACTTGGGCTAAAACCAAACAATTTAGGCTAAACCTTCACAAAACATTGATTAGGCCCCAGATGACGTATTGTGTCCAATTCTGGGCACCACACTTTAGGAAGAATGCCCAGATCTTCGGGAGGATGTAGAGGAGAATTTATTCATGCCAGAGATGAGTTTTCAGTTACTTGGAGAGACTAGAGAAGCTGGTCTTCTGCTGAGAGCAGAGAAAGGTAAAAATAAATTTGAAAGAGGTGCTCAACACCCTGTATGGCCTTGATAGAGTAAATATGAAAGAACTATTTCCAGTAGCAGCAGGATTAATAACCAGATGACAGATTTAAGATGACACAGATTTAAGATATGTCAATAAAAGACAGAAAATGAACAGGAAAAAGAATTATACAGTGAATTAAGATCCAGTGTAGACTAAGGGTGGTCGAAGCAGATTCATAGTAATGATAGAAAAGTTACGGTGCCGAAAGAGGTCATCCAGCCCATGTCCGTACCAACCAAAAAATAGAAAAAAGGAACCAGCCGCTCATTTTAATCCCATTTTCCAGCACCTGGTCCACAGCCCTGCAGATTCAGATGTCGATCCACGTACCTTTCAAATGAGTTGAGCGTTTCAGCCTCTACCGTCAATTTAGACAGTGAATTCTAGACACCCACCACCCTCTGGGTGAAAACGTTTCTCCTCATGTCCCCTCTTATCCCTCTACCAATCACCTTCAATCTATGCCCCCTGGTAATTGACTCCTCAGCAAGGGGTAACGTGTCTTACCTGTCTAGGCCTCTCATAATTTTGTGCACCTCAATTAGGTCACCCCTTCTTCTGTTCTAAGGAAAACAACTCTAGCCTATCCAACCTCTCCTCATAGCTGCAGTATTCTAGCCATGGCAACATTCTTGTAAATCTCTCCCCAGAGCAATTTTGTCCTTTCTATAATGTGATGACCAGATTTGTACTCCATATTCCAGCTGGGGCCTACCCAGAGTTTTATACAGTTCCATCATTTCATCCCTGCTTTTGTATTCAGTACTTTGTCCGATAAAGGGTAGCATTCCCTATGTTTTCTCAACCACCTTGTCAAGGACCTGTGGACATACACTCCAAGATCTTTCACTTCCTCAACTCCTCTCAATATCTTCCCATTTATTGAGTTTCCCTCACTTTGTTATTCCTAACCAAATGTATTATCTCTCACTTCTCCATTCAACCAAACCAATGATAAAATTCTGGAGTCGACAGGTGTCTTCTTCACCATCAGCTACACGGCCAAATTTTACAATCGTGCCACTGACGTTAAAGTTGAAATCATTAATGTATACAACAAATTGCAAGGGCACCTACACTGAACACCAGTTTTTGATTCTCACAACATCCATTGATCATTACCTTTTGTTTCCTCGCAGTGAGGCAATTTTGGATCCAACCTGCCACCTACCCCTGTGTCTCACTTTTCTGACCGGTCTGCCATGTGGGACCTTGTCAAATGCCTTACTGAAATCCTTGTAGACAATATCCACTGCACTACCCTCCTTGATATTTTTCAAAACGTTTTATTAAATTACCCGAACAAAAAGATGCTGACTATCCCTTTCTTTTTTTTTAATAAATATTTTATTGAAAATTTTTGGTCAACCAACACAGTACATTGTGCATCCTTTACACAATATTATAACAGCACAGACTATCCCTTTCTAAATGACAGTTTATCTTGTCTCTAAATTGTTTCCAATAATTTGTCCCATCGCTGAACTCAGACTGACGGGCCTATTCCTCGCACCCATGGTGCAGTGCTCACAGATCTCCAATCCTCCGGTACTTGACCTGTACCTAGTGAAGATTGGAAAATGATCTTCAGAGCATCTGCTAAATCCTCCCTGGCTTGCATCAATATCCTGGGCTACAATCCATCTGGCTCTGGTGACTTATCTACCTTCAAGAATGCCAATCCCCCCAGTACTTCCTCTTTCACTGAGCTTATTATATCTAATATTTCACACTCCTCTTTAACTAGAATGCCTGAATAATCCCCCTCCTTAATGAAGACCGAGACAAAGTACTAATTGAGAACTCTGCCCACATCTTCTGAATCAACCCAAAGTTACCATGTACACCTCTGATGTACCTTATCTTTTCCTTCAATAATGACTTCTAAAGGGAATTGGTTAAATACCTGAAACAAAAAAAAAATTGCAAAGAAGCACAAGAGTGTGACTAATTAGATAACTCTTTCTAAGAGCCAGAACAGGCACAATTGGTTCAGTAATAAGCTAGGCTTTGATTTATAGACATAGCATGTTCTGCTAGGTTTTAATAATAAGGTCATCATATTCTTTGACATAAATTAAAGCAGTAAGTGCAAGTTGGTAGAATGTTATTTCCATTGAAATTCTGGAAGTGTGCAATTCATTTGTTTTACCATTTTCTTATTGCTTGTCCTTTCCAACACCAAACCATACTTTATTAATCAAGCACTGGTAGTTTAATTGGAAACAAATTAGAAAGTAGAACATTATATTTAAAATATGGTTATTGGCTGATCATCTAAGTGTCATTGCTGTTCTGCTGGGACATGCCCATTGTGGTTGATTTCAGTAATGCTGTTTGAGTTTAAGCACTCCGCTGCAAACTTCTGTGAGTACTGAACTAGTTGAGCTCTGTTTTAAAAAAAAAAAAATAATGCTGTTGGGGAAACTGAGAAACCTGCAGTCTGCTGTACGGTTGGTGTCCAACAGTTTCTAGCTTGTAACCCAAATATTCACAACAACCATTCCCCTTTGAAATGCTGAGCGTAGATGCAGTGACCAGAACACAATCTGCTGCATCTATTTAAAGACAAGCCAATAATTATCAAATGTTGTAGCAAATGCTGATAAAGGCTATTTCAGGTCTCCATTGGGTGACTAATTTCTAATGGGACTGTTTAGATGTTGCACTTGGGTTAATGGGACTTGGGTTAATGGGAGTGGACAGAAGTTTTATTGAGTCATTTTAGTTTCCTTTTAATTTTACCCAATGTTTCTTTCTGTTTTCTGCAGGCTGCGCAGGTCGTGCTGATTTCTCTGTTTGAGCTGAATACTCCTGAGTTCACAATGTTACTTGGTGCCTTGCCAAAAACATTCCAAGATGGTGCCACCAAGCTCCTTCACAATCACTTGAAGAACTCTAGCAACACTACTGTGGTACTTGGCTCCTATCACTTTTTAATGCAATATTTCAATGACAATGGAAGGATGATTCGCATTAGAAAAAATAACCGGTTATTGTGATAATGGCACTAGGTTAGCAACTTGGTTGTTGTGAGTTAAAATTCCAACATGGCAAGTTGAGGAATTGAATTCAAAAATTTGAATTTGGGGGCTAATAAAGGAAAGCTGCTATATTGTTACAAAAATCAATCTGGTCCACTAATGTACTTCGAGAACCGAGCCTGGCATACATGTAATGGCAATCCCATACTACATAGTTCACTCTGAATACCTAAGGATACTCATTGGACACAGCCTGCCTATCAAGGGAACACGTTCTAAAAAAATATAACAGTCTTGCAATTGTCCCATTTGTCCAGTTCACAAAATAATATCCACCTACAGTCAATACCTCCATGATTTACATTATGATACTCTGTTTTGGTAAAAATAACCTTGACATGCATTAGCACCTTAAGAAATGGAAGTGGAAAATAAATTTGTGATTCTAAAACTCTATTAGATTTCTCAAATTCAATGTGTAAGATATTTTTTTCGGCAATCCAAACATCTCTTTCCTTCCAATCAATAATAGAAGTAGGGAGTGAATTTTAAGGCACAGCTACATACGTTGGACCACACCTGGTCCTATGTTCAGTCGCTATGGTGCAATGGGCAGCACGGTAGCACAGTGGTTAGCACTATTGCTTCACAGCGCCAGGGACCCGGGTTCGATTCCGGCTTGGGTCTATGTGGAGTCTGCATGGGCTTCCTCCGGGTGCTCTGGTTTCCTCTCTCAGGTCCCGAAAGATGTGCTTGTTAGGTGAATTGGACATTCTGAATTCTACCTCCAGTGTACCGGTCAGCCGCCATAGAGTGGCTAGGTGATTTTCACAGTAACTTCATTGTAGTGTTCATGTAAGCCTATTTGTGACAATAATAAAGACTATTATTATCATAAATTAGGCAAAGTTTGTTGAAATTTAGAAGGTTAGGAGTGATTTAATTGAAGTGTTCAAGTGTTAAGAGGAACAGATAGAGATAAACTGTTCTGCTGTTTTGCTGATGCGGGGAGAATCTAGGACTGCAGGACTGCGGGGCATTCGAGTTAGAACCAGGTTCTTCAGGGGTGAAGTTAGCACACACGGGTGTTAAAGTTGTGAACGCTCTCTTGCTCTCGCCCTCTCTCGCTGCACCCCCCTTCCATGTTGGGTCGATTATTATTTTTGGACTTGGATGATCCTCCTGAAGCCAACTCGAGACTAGGTTACAGTATTGAAATTGGCTTCTGACATAGATTTCTGACTTTCTTCTCTAACTTCGTTTGGTTCAGATATTTTGATGTGAAGAAGTTTGTGATTAACTTTATGGGTAATTTACGACAGTGTTGCTCATGTTCTGATAATTTTAACTGACATCGGTATATATATAGTGCTTCACAGCACATTTTAATTTCTGTTCTTCCGCAGAGTTCACCTAGCAACACAATGGGACGCACACCTTCGCGGCACACGAGCAGCCGAACAAGCCCTCTGACTTCGCCTACAAATTGTTCGCATGGTGGTCTTTCCCCAAGGTAATGATCAATTATTATTTTTATGTTATCCATAGCAAATTTATCATGTATTTCTAGTTTTGGGGTAAAACTATTATAAAAATAAGAATTAAAACCCCATCAATTTCCTGGCAGTGTCTTCTCTTTACAGCCTTCACAATGCATAATGAGTCATAAATACTTTCTTCAAACTTTATTTTTCCATTTCATTTTTATTCCATTTGTTGCTCCCTCGCTGATGTTGAGTAGCAGCTACATATGGTGCCCTACTACAAACTTTTAAGATCCAACCTTGAGAATCATTTTCTGTGACAGTACATTTGTCACATTTTGATCAATAAGAGGTTATGGGGAGAAGGCAGGAGAATGGGGATGAGAAAAATATCAGCCATGATTGAATGGCAGAGCAGACTCGATGGGCCGAGTGGCCTAATTCTGCTCCTATGTCTTACGGTCTTAAGTTAGTGCCCAAGTCCCACTTTATCCTTCTTTTCTACTGCCACCCCCATAATGAAGGGGGAAAAAGACTCCTGGTAACTTCATATAAGGAATGAATATATGTAAACCTATACCAATACCAGATCCTGTGTCATGTCTTTCCTTCATATGATTCAGTCCAAATATTTTAATATGTCAGCCTACAATGTGGAAGCTTTTGCTGCACGTGAGATGTAATTTCTGCAATAAATAATCCCAATAATCTTAAATAAAAATTAACACATTTACTTGACAAAAATGCACTGGGAAGGCACCAGTTTTCCTTTCTGAAATGTGATGACTTGAAGCAGATTCCTTGTAGCTGGATGTTTCCAGGAACTCCTCAAGCTCCCAAACATCCTGAAAAGGTCATAAAGCAAATGCTTACACCAATAATAATAATCTTTATTGTCACAAGTAGGCTTACATTAACACTGTAATGAAGTTACTGTGAAAATCCCCTAGTCGCCACATTCCAGCGCCTGTTCTGGTACACGGAAGGGGAATTCAGAATGTCCAGGGTAGTGGGTGCCTGGAACTCGCTGCCGGAGGAGGTGGTGGAAGCAGGGACGATAGGGACGTTTAAAGGGCCTCTTGACAAATACATGAATAGGATGGGAATAGAGGGATATGGACCCCAGAAGTGTAGATGATTTTAGTTTAGAATAAAGGGATATGGACCCCGGACGTGTTAGAAGATTTTAGTTAAGACGGGCAGCATGGTCGGCGCAGGCTTTGAGGGCTGATGAGCCTGTTCCTGTGCTGTACTTTTCTTTGTTCAAATTACTGAACAGCACGTCTTTCGGGACTTGTGGCAGGAAACTGGAGCACCTGGAGGAAACCCACGCAGACACAGGGAGAACGTGCAGACTCCGCACAGACAGTGACCCAAGCCGAGAATCGAACCTAGGACCCTGGAGCTGTGAAGCAACACTGCTACCGTGCCGCCCCAATACAGTGCAACATTTTTTTCCCCCTCAATCAAACATTTTTTTTTTTGTCATAACGCATTGTCTGCATGAAACTATCAGTCCATTATGCCATTTTCAAAAAGCTCTCGCTAAATTACATTTTTAATTCCTGTTTCTTTGTTCCTGCATATGTTTTTTTAAATATTATTATATGTTTATTTTTGGGAAGACCTAAAAGGTATGCTGATATGTACAATTGTCTTAATGCTATTAACATTGGTATTTCTGGCTTATTTATTTTACATTTTAAAAGCATGGTTCTTGGATAAATTAGCATTATTAATTCTTGGTTACAATATAATACTGCTAGTTTGAGGAACCTCTGTATTAATAGAAACTCAATAACAAAATGGAACACTTCATCTGGAAATAGGTAGTATTAGTCACTGAAAACTGCTGCAGGTCATGAAGAGGTTTGCCACAGTTGTGTTGTTCATGCCAACCTTGTAATAATCTTTATTAGTGTCACTAGTAGGCTTACATTAACAGTGCAATAAAGTTACTGTGTGTATAGCTAGTAGTGGTACACAAATGTTAGGCTGCTGACAACAGTGCCCAAATATACATATGAGCTAGAACTTGTACAGTAAAAGCACTTGATTACATTTTTCTGACGTGTTTTTGAAATCTTAATCACCTCTAATGTGTAATGTTAAATATATTGATACCAGCGATCGATGCGTGAATATTGGTTAAGTTAGGTAAGGCAGTGGGAGAATTACTGAGATAAAATGCAGTTAAAGACACCATAGGGGTTTGATACTTGTGTGTGGTAGTGCTTTAGTGAAGTTTTTTATTCAAGGGATGTGAATGTCTTTGGCTGGGCCAGCATTTATTGCCTATCCTGTGTTGTTGTTGAACTAAGTGGCTTGCTAGACCACTTGAGATGGCATTTAAGAGTCAACTACATTGCTGTGGATCAGGAGTTATATGTCGGCCAGACCAGTTCAGGATGGTAGATTTCCAACCCTAAAGGACATTTTGTGAATCGGATGGGTTTTTACAACAAGCAGCAATGGTTTCATGGTCATTATTAGACTTTTGATTCCAGATTTGTATTGAATTCAAATTTCACCATCTGCCATGGTGAGATTCAAACCCAGATTTCCAGAGCATCACTCTGGGTCTCATCATTTTAAAAAATAATAATTTTTATTAAAGTTTTCACAAAATATCAACAACAGAATGTAAAAGGAACCCTAGAATTAAGTACAAAACAAAACAACCCCGTGCCCCCCTCCCCCTATACATAAATAATAAATTAACACCCCAAATTGACACACAGCAAATATATACACCCCCTCAGATCCCCCAGTATAGACAAACAAAAATAAAATAGACCCCCCCCCCCCCCACCAGGTTGCTGCTGCTGCTGACCATTGTCTACCGTTCTGCCAGGAAGTCCAAGAACGGTTGCCACAGCCTGAAAAACCGTTGCACTGATCCCCTTAAGGCAAATTTCACCCTCTCCAATTTAATAAACCCCGCCATATCGTTGTTCCAGGATTCCACGCTTGGGGGCCGCGCATCCTTCCACTGAAGAAGACTCCTTCGCCGGGCTACCAGGGACGCAAATGCCAGAATACCGGCCTCTTTCGCCTCCTGCACTCTCGGCTCCCCTGCAACCCAAATATTGTGAGCCCCCAGCTCGGTTTGACCCTTGATCCTGCCACCCTCGACACCGTCCTTGCTACGCACTTCCAAAATTCCTCCAACGCTGGGCATGCCCAGAACATATGGATGTGGTTTGCTGGGCTCCCTGAGCACCTAACACACCTGTCCTCAACCACAAAAAAACAGCTCATCCTTGTCCCTGTCATGTGTGTCCTGTGCAGCACCTTAAACTGTATGAGGCTGAGCCTCGCGCACGAAGAGGAAGAGTTCACCCTCCCAAGGGCATCTGTCCACGTCCCCTCCTCGATCTCCTCCCCCAACTCCTCCTCCCACTTACCTTTCAGCTCCTCCACCGAGGCCTCCTCCTCCTGCGTCACCAGGTATGTTGCCAAGATCTTCCCCCCCTCCAACCCACACCCCCGAGAGCACCCTGTCCTGTACTGTGCGTGGCAGCAGCAGTGGGAATTCCACCACTTGCCGCCTGGCAAACGCCCTTGCCTGTAGCTACCTAAAGGTGTTCCCCGGGGGGAGCCCGTACTTCTCCTCCAACTCACCCAGGCTCGTGAACTTCCCATAAACAAACAGGTCCCCCAACCTTCTTATCCCTGCCCTATGCCACCCCGAAAACCCTCCATCTATTCTCCCTGGGACAAACCGGTGGTTCCCCCGTATCAGGGTCCACACCGAGGCCCCCACTTTCCCCCTGTGCCACCTCCATTGCCCCCAGATTTTGAGGGTAGCTGCCACCACCGGGCTCGTGGTATACCTCATTGGAGGGAGAGGCAGCAGCGCCGTTGCCAGCGCCTCCAGACTCGTACCCTCACAAGACGCCATCTCCAGCCTCTTCCATGCAGCCCCCTCCCCCTTCATCACCCACTTAGAACATATAACATTACAGCGCAGTACAGGCCCTTCGGTCCTCGATGTTGCGCCGACCTGTGAAACCACTCTAAAGCCCATCTACACTATTCCCTTATCGTCCATCGCCACATTGGCGGCCCAGTAGTACCCACAGAGGTTGGGCAGCGCCAGCCCCCCCCCCCCCCCCCCCCCCCATCCCTACTCCGCTCCAGGAACACCCTTCTCACCCTCTGAGTCCCTCGCGCCCACACAAACCCCGTTATGCTCCCGTTGACCCGCCTAAAGAAGGCCTTTGAGATAAGCATGGGGAGGCACTGGAACAGGAACAAAAACCTTGGGAGCACCGTCATCTTGATTGACTGCACCATACCCGCGAGGGACAGCGGCAACGCGTCCCACCTCTTAAATTCCTCCTCCATTTGCTCCACCAGCCTCGTGAAATTAAGTCAATGCAGGGCCCCCCAGCTCCTGGCCACCTGGACCCCCAAATACCTGAAGCTCCTCGCCGCCCTTTTTAGTGGGAGCTCGCCAATCCCCCTCTCCTGGTCCCCTGGGTGAACCACGAACAACTCGCTCTTCCCCATGTTGAGCTTGTACCCTGAGAAATCCCCGAACTCCCTGAGGACCCTCATTACCTCCGGCATTCCCCCCACCGGGTCCGCCACTTATAGCAGCAAGTCGCCCGCATAGAGCGACACCCTATGCTCCTCCCACCCTGCACCAACCCCCTCAGGTTCCTCGACTCCCTCAGTGCCATAGCCAGGGGTTCGCCAGTGCGAAGAACAGGGGGGACCCCTGCCTCGTCCCTCGATGCAACCAAAAGTACAGACCTCCTCTTGTTCGCGGCCACACTCGACCTCGGAAAACAGCCTAAACCCACCTGACTAACCCCTCCCCAAACCCGAACCTCTTCAGCACCTCCCACAAGTACCCCCACTCTACCCTATCGAAGGCCTTCTCAGCGTCCATCGCCGCCACTATCTCCGCCTCCCCACTCCCTCTCCGGCATCATAATAACATTCAGGAGCCTCCGCACATTCGCGTTCAACTGCCTCCCCTTCACGAACCCCGTCTGGTCTTCGTGGATGACCTGCGGCGCACAATCCTCAATTCTCGTGGCTAAGACCTTCGCAGGCACCTTGGCATCTACATTTAACAATGAAATCGGCCTTTAAGACCCACACCGCAGGGGATCCTTGTCCCGCTTCAGGATCAAGGAGATCAGTGCCCGGGACATCGTCGGGGGCAAAGCCCCCCCCCTCCCTCGCCTCATTGAAGGTCCTAACCAGCAACGTGTCCCAACAGGTACACATACATTTTGTAGAATTTGACCGGGAAACCGTTCGGTCCCGATGCCTTCCCCGCCTGCATGCTTCCTAACCCTTTGGCCAGCTCCTCCAGACCAATCGGGGCCCTTAATCCCGCCACCAATCCCTCTTCCACATTCGGGAACTTCAATTGGTCCAGAAAGCGGCCCATCCCTCCCTCCCTCCAGTGGGGGCTCGGACCGATACAGTTCCTCATAAAAGTCCCTGAAGACCCCATTGATGCCAACCCCACTCCGCATCACACTCGCTCCCCTATCATTAACTCCCCCGATCTCCCTAGCTGCGTCCCGCTTCCGAAGCTAATGCGCCAGCATCCGGCTTGCCTTTTCCCCATATTCATAAACCGCCCCCTGGGCCTTCCTCCACTGCGCCTCCGCCTTCCTGGTGGTCAACAGGTCGAATTCGGCCTGGAGGCTACGCCTCGCCCTCAACAGTCCCTCCTCAGGCACCTCCACGTACCTCCTGTCTACCCTCACCATCTCCCCCACCAGCCTCTCCCTCTCTCCTCTCCTTGTGGGCCCTAATGGAGATCAACTCTCCCGTAACCACCGCCTTCAGTGCCTCCCAGACCATCCCCACTCGGACCTCCCCGTTATTGTTGGCCTCCAAGTATCTCTCTATGCTTCCTCGGACCCGCTCGCTCACCTCCTCGTCCGCCAACAGCTCCACCTCCAAGCGCCACAACAGGCGCTGGTCCCTCTCCTCCCCCAGCCCTAGGTCTACACAATGCGGGGCGTGATCTGAACTGGCTATCGCCGAGTATTCGGTATCCTCTACTCTCGCTATCAGTGCCCTGCTCATAACAAAAAAGTAGATCCGGGAATAGGCCTTATGAACGTGTGAAAATTCCCCAGCCCCCGGCCTTGCAAATCTCCAAGGGTCCACCCCTCCCATCTGTCCATAAACCCCCTCAGCACTTTAGCCGCCGCCGGCCTCCTACCCGTCCTAGACCTGGAGCGGTCCAGTGCCGGATCCAACACCGTGTTAAAGTCCCCCCCCCCACCCCATTATCAGGCCCCCCACTTCCAAGTCCGGGATCTGACCCAACATGCGCCGCATCGTCCCAGTTCGGGGCGTACACGTTGACCAGCCCCACCCTCTCCCCTTGCAGCTTACCACTTACCATTACGCACCTGCCGCCATTGTCTGTCATAATGCTCGACGCCTCGAACGACACCCTCTTTCCCACCAAGATCGCCACCCCCCGATTTTTGGCATCCAGCCCCGAATGAAACACCTGACCTACCCACCCCTTCCTCAATCTTACCTGGTCTGCCACCTACAGGTATGTCTCCTGGAGCATGACCACATCCGTCTTCAGCCCCTTCAGGTCCGCGAACACCCGGGCCCGCTTATCCGGCCCGTTCAATCCCCTTACCTTCCAGGTTATCAGCCGGATCAGGGGGCTACCCCCCCCCCCCCCGCCGACTCGCCATAACCCCTCCTCGGCCAGCCTCGCGCCCGTGCCCCATGCCTGGCCCGTTCCCCACGGCGGCCGACCCCCGTCCCAACCCCCTCTACTCGCTCCAGCTCCCCCTTGACCATACCAACAGCAACCCGGTTCCCCCCCAGCTAGGACCCCTCCTAGCTGCTTTGCTCCCCCCATTGCACTCCCGCAAGTCAGCTGACTCCTGCTGACCCGGCCACTCCCGCCTCTCCTTCGACTCCTCCCATTGTGGGACTTCCCCATCCCCTCCATTACCCACCAGCAGGCTCTCCGCCTGCACCTTCCATCCCAAGCGCGGGAAAAAAACACGCTTCCCCGTCCCGGCCCCACCGCCTCCAGCCTTCAGCACGGGAAAAAGCCCTCGTTTTCCACCCACCCGGCCCCACCTCCTCTGGCGCAGCTCCTTTTACAGGCCCAGTCCCCTCACCCACGACTCGGACCTCCCCCTCCCCCGCGGGGCCCCATCCCCCCTACCGGCCATCCACCCCCTACTCCGTTTACTTGTCCCCCTCCAAGAGCCCACCCGACAGACCCAACCAAAACAGTGCCCAACCCACCCTAACCACCCACACCGAACCAAAACTAAACAAGAACAACGAACCCCCCTCAAAATGTAACACAACAACAAAATCCCCAACCATCCCCACGCCCGACCCCCCCTATCCCGACCCTCAGTTTGTGTTCAGCTTCTCGGCCTGAACAAACGCCCACGCCTCCTCCGGGGACTCAAAATAATGGTGCCGGTCTTTGTAGGTGACCCACAGTCGCGCCGGCTGCAGCATGTCAAACTTCACCCCCTTCCTGTGCAGCACCGCCTTCGCCCGGTTGTACCCGGCCCTCTTCTTCGCCACCTCCGTGCTCCAGTCCTCATATATTCGAACCTCCGCGTTCTCCCACCTGCTGCTCCTCTCTTTCTTGGCCCACCTGAGTACACACTCCCGATCAGCGAACCAATGAAACCGTACCAGCACTGCCCGCGGCGGCTCTTTAGCCTTGGGCCTCCTCGCCAGCACTCTATGGGCCCCTTCCAGCTCCCGGGGCCCCTGGAAGGACCCTGCTCCCATCAGTGAGTTTAACACGGTGACCACATAGGCCCTAATGTCTGACCTCTCCAGCCCCTCCGGGAGGCCCAGGATCCGCAGATTCTTCCGCGTCGACCGATTCTCCATCTCCTCGAACCGTTCCTGCCATTTCTTGTGGTGCGCCTCCACCTTTACCGCTAGGCCCAAGATCTCGTCCTCGTTATCGGAGACCTTTTGTCAGACTTCGCGGACCGCCACCTGCTGGGCCGTCTAGGTCTACAGCAGCTTATCAATAGAAGCCTTCATCGGCTCCAGCAGGTCCGCTTTGAGCTCCCTGAAGCAGCGCTGGATAACCTCCTGCTGCTCCTGCGCCTACTGCATTCGCGCTGCCTGGTCCCCGCCCGCCGCCACCTTGCTCTTCTTCCCTCGCACTGTCTTTGGGTTCACCACCACTTTTTTAGTCGCCCCGCTCCTGGTCCAAGCCATACACTGTTGGGGGAATGCTGCAGTCTTCTTCCCACACCGGGAAATGTTGAAAAAATGCCGATGGGGGCCCTGAAAAGAGCCCAAAAGTCAGTTGCAAGCGGGAGCTGCCGAACTTGCGACTCAGCTCTGCATAGCCGCAACCGGAAGGTGGGTCTCTTGATTACTAGACAGTGACAATACAGTGATGGAGGATTGAAGACCCAAGGTGACAGTGCTGGGAACAGGAACTTCCGTGTTAGTGGTGGTGAAGTAAGTATGGAAATGGATGACTTTGGCAATGAATTGGTTGAGAGATTTGAATCTTTGTTCAGGGTTGCCCAGGTCCTAGCAATTAAATTGTTCTTGTGTGTGGAAATTCTGGTGGAATTGTGAACAATGACACCTTGAGGTAGAATGGAGGTTTGCAATTGGGATTATTCACAGAATGAAATTTGAGTCAAAACCTTGAATTTGCAGAGTTTCTTGCGCACATTAATATACTTATTTATATATATTATAGGTGTATGGCAATACTATTAAATGGTTAGAAGTCCATCAGCTGTTTCAGCAGAATTTCATAAAGGTTTTTAAAATGGAGATACTAATAATGTACTTAATTTAACTCAAAAGAGTTTTCAAGTTGTCAGATAGTATTCTCTTGTATGGCGCAGTCCTGTACTCAGGAATTACAAACAAGAATGGATTTATTGTGGGTTATGGGCAGCTTAGAAGTACAGCTACAAATCTATTATTTATACTAATGAGGGGCAAATTTGAATATAGAAGGTCTTCCCAAGACTTGGTCATGCAGTGACAGTATTTCTAACTTGGTTAAACATGTGAATATGCACGATCAACAAAGGTACGCAGCTCAGGAATTTAGTATGGCTGAATGTTTTATTTATGATGTGGAGATGCCGGCGTTGGACTGGGGTGAGCATAGTAGGAAGTCTTACGACACCAGGTTATAGTCCAACAGATATGTTTCGAATCACTAGCTTTCGGAGGGAGCACTGCTCCTTCCTCAGGTGAATGAAGAGGTGGGTTCCAGAAACATCTATATAGACCAAGTCAAAGATGCAATACGATGCTTTGAATGTGAGTCTTTGCAGGTAATTTTACAGATCCAGAGAGAGGGACAATCACAGGTTAAAGAGGTGTGAATTGTCTTATTCCAGGACAGTTGGTAGGATTTCACAAGCCCAGGCCAGATGGTGGGGGGGGCGAATGTAATGCGACATGAATCCAAGGTCCCGGTTGAGGTCGTACTCGTGTGCGGAACGTGGCTCTAATTTTCTGCTTGGCGATTCTGCATTGTCGCGCGTCGTGAAGGCTGCCTTGGAGAACGCTTACCCGAAGATCAGAGGCTGAATGCCCTTGACTGCTGAAGTGTTCCCCGACTGGAAGGGAACATTCCTCCCTGGCGATTGTCGCGTGATGTCCGTTCATCCGTTGTCGCAGTGCCTGCATGGTCTCGCCAATGTATCACGCTTCAGGACATCCTTTCCTGCAGCGTGTCCCGAAGCGTGGTACATTGGCGAGACCATGCAGACGCTGCAACAACGGATGAACGGACAGCATGCGCCAATCGCCAGGCAGGAATGTTCCCTTCCAGTTGGGGAACACTTCAGCAGTCAAGGGTATTCAGCCTCTGATCTTCGGGTAAGCGTTCTCCAAGACAGCCTTCAGGACACGCGACAACGCAGAATCACTGAGCAGAAACCTATAGCCAAGTTCCACACACATGAGTACGGCCTCAACCGGGATCCTGGATTCATGTCGCATTACATTCACCCCCACTATCTTGCCTGGGCCTGCGAAATCCTACCAACTGTCCTAGCTTGAGACAATTCACACCTCTTTAACCTGTGATTATCCCTCTCTGGATCTGTAAAGACTCAATTACCTGCAAAGACTCGCATTCAAATTTTATATATATAAAATATATATATATGTGTGTGTTTCTGGAACTCACCTCTTCATTCACCTGAGGAAGGAGCAGTGTTCCGGAAGCTAGTGATTCGAAACAAACCTGTTGGACTTTAACCTGGTATTGTAAGACGTCTTACTGTTTCTGACAGCTACTGTCATGCTTTCATTTGCTGAGGAATTGTTTCTTTTTTATTGAATGTTATATGCATAATTGGAGTTAATTGACTTATTGTAGTCGCCTACGCTAATTTCCAAATGTATATCTCCCCACAAGAAAAGTGGAACTTTATTGAACATGTAGCCCTACAAAGCCATGGGACTTAAATGGATGAGTGCCAACTGGGTGGATGGGCTGAGGAATGCCCCAACATGAACGTTATGAAACCCTGAGTTAGGGAGCAAAAATTGATTAACTTTCTACGATTGAGCACTAATGTCATCTACTGTAATAGGTCACCAGAAGACACGCACGCTGTGCACAAAATTCTGGAATTTAGTTTTGACTTTTGTATTTGCAGTTGCTATTTAAGCAAAAGTGCTAATGGCATTTTTATTATTGAGCCTGTGATTTCTGATATAGAAGTTGGTTAGAATACAGAGGTTAAGTGAGTCTCCTCGAGCTTAAACAGTTCACTGAATATTTTTGTAATAGGTTGAGTTCTGTAATGACGTAAACTAAGATATAATGCATTGATAGACTAGAACTCTTATAAAAAGTGACTTCCAGAAAGAAAATGTCAGCATTTGGGCATTTGATCGGAGCTGATAAGCTACAGAGATCTCTTCTAGAGGGCAAAATGAAGGGCAGCTGAAGGAAGGGGTCGACATAGGTGTAGTTAGATGATGGACCTCAAAGAGCAGATGCAGACAAGCAACAGTGGATATATAAGGATGTCTCAAGACAGGCGAAAGTGACATTCCATGACACCAGATCTCCTGGTGCGAGTAGCAAAAAGCAGCAACAGCATTCCAAAAATAAAAACATATTGTCATGACGATTCTTCTAAAATTATCCAATTCTCTGGTAGCATTGTTTAAAAGTTAAAGAAACAGACTTTCGGGTAAGTAAGATACAATATGATGCAAGATTACCAAGGTGCTTCACAGCCAATTAATATTTATTTGAGCTTTATTCTCTGTTGCATTAAAAGCAATCCAAAGCAACCAATTTGCACACCGCAGATCCCAAAAACATGATCGGTTATTCTTATTTGGTGTTAGTTTCGTAATGAATGTTGTCCAAGACGCTGTGAGAATTGCTTGTCGTGAGATCTCTTGCATCAACCTTAACAGGCAATAAGGCCTCGGGGATAGCAAGCTAGCTGAAAGACAGCACCTCCAACAATGCAGCACTCCATCCTTAATATATTGACGTGACAGCTTAGATTACGTGTTCAAATCCTGGAGTGGGACTGAACCAACAATTTACTGACTGGGCTAGAGTGCTACCATAGGGTGAGGTTGACACTATAAAAGTTTCAATGTCTGAACTGTTAAAAGGATTAGGAAACTATTTGGTGCTTCACAAAATGAATTCTGCACATACCATTCTTCCAAATGAACACGCCCTGTATTGGGTAATTGGATTTTTCAAAGATTTGGAATATTTAAAGTCTAATAATCTATTACATGAAGAACAGAGTGATATTTTCACATCGTTAATTATTTGATCCCCATCCAAGTGAGATATTAGTCTTGTGAAAGTTTCACTCTGTATTCTCTGAATGCAAATGTCTCTTTTCGTCCGACAATAACTTGCTAATGTTCTCCTTCAGATTGTATAAAATAGAGCCAAAGATTAAATTGTTCCTTCCCATACCAATTATGTTTTTCACAAAGAAACAGACAAGTTAATTCTACTGGGGTTTCACATGATTCTGAAGACCAGAGTTCAAATTTAAATATGATCAGTAATACTGAAAAAAGAGATGTGTTGCCAAAGCTTTTTGTCTTGCACTCATTCGGACAATTGCAAGAATGACAAATTTCAAAAGATCATAATTTATGATCTTCCTGCACTGTAAATTCTATGATAATTTATACTACAGGAGAAAAGAATGCCGATTGCTCTGCAAGTTTATTCTGATTTGTTGAACTGTTGCCGAGGTAAAAGCAACCGGGAACCATGTTGCTTCTAGCAAGTGTAAATGAACCACATTACAAACTGAACTGATTATCTTAAACTTACTTTTAGTGCAGCTGTAACGCACTCGGGATTGTTCAGCTGCCCAATTGCAGAACGCATCTAACTAGATGTTTTGTTTTGGGGTTTGCAAAGGCAGGCAGGTCTCTGCCTATTATGAACGGTCAAAGGCACATGCTGTTTGATACGATCAACCAATTGTTGGAACGTCTGGCCAAGTACCTGGGATCACGGCATATTCTGCAGGATGATTGGCTATCCTGATCAAATTGTTGATCCCTGTGTATCGTGCCACTTTCAGACCTGAAAAGTGCTAATCTACCTCAAATTAGCCTGAGAAGGCAAAGTATCTCAAAACGTTTGATCAACAGTTTGCTAGAAGAAGTTAGTTCTTGGAATGTAGCTCTTGGGGTGAAGGGGATCAGACGATATGGGGATAGGGGCTGGTTTAGCACAGTGGGCTAAACAGCTGGCTTGTAATGCAGAACAAGGCCAGCAGCGCGGGTTCAATTCCCGTACCAGCCTCCCCAAACAGGCGCCGGAATGTGGTGACTCTGGGCTTTTCACAGTAACTTCATTGACGATTACTTGTGACAAGTGATTATTATTATTATTATTATTATTATTATTATTGTGAGGTCAGACTATTGAGTTGGATGATCAGCCATGATAATGAATAGCGGAGCAGGCTTGAATGGCCTACTCCTGTACTGCTCCTATTTTCTATGTTTCTACTTTAAGCAAGTGATTTCATGCTGCTACTAACAGTGGCTACACGAGTGGTAGTTTCCACAAATGGGATTCCTCCATCAATTCGAAAAGACGTTTTGTCTGCCACACAATTGAGCAACGTCTTGTATGAATTTCAGTGCCTTGTACGATGCTAGGTACATTGACTGTATGTCCCAATGATTAGCTGAAAATGCTACTGAAATGCATTCAGGGACTGAGCCTCAAAGAATTCAACAGCTTCAGGAAGTGCGTGACTGCAAGATGAAAAGCTTCACCAGAGACGAGTCACTTTCCAGTGATTTTAACGTTTTGTACTACCAAGCAATTGTTTATGACCAAGAACTTAATTTGCAATAAGTCTGATGTTTTCCATTATTTTGCTAAGTATGGTGTAAAATAATTTTTTCCTGAAATGTACTTTGCGATGAACCTAGAATCTTTTAATTCTACCCCTAGGTTTTAATCCATCCTAAAGCCACAGATCCTATTCCAAATTAGTTTCCACAGCATTGACCCAGTTCCTTGAGGGTATATGCAATTTGCAGTTTTGGTAACATTGGACAGCAGATGTGGGCATTTTTTCCCCATTCCTTGCCTCATGTTGAATCAGTAATAATTTCCTGAAAAATATGCAGTTTGAGGAAACTGAATTTTTTTCCACTCTTCCTCAAAATCAAATTGTGGGCGTTCGGACCAGTAAGATGGAGAATTCATGCTAGTGTAAGGACGAATAGGACGACCTCGGACTATTTTAGACCGCACAGGGGGACGAGACAGGGTTGGCCCCTTTCCCCACTGCTGTTTGCGTTAGCTATAGAGCCGCTGGCAATTGCTCTGAGAGCTTCAAGGGGCTGGTTCGGGGGGGAGGGGGTGGAACACGGTCTCGCTGTACGCGGACGACCTGTATATGTAGCAGATCCAGTGGCAGGGATGGGTGAAATCAAGACGACTTTGGAGGAATTTGGCTGGTTTTCGGGATATAAACTGAATATGACAAAGAGCGAGATGTTTGTAGTCTAGGCAAGGGGTCAGGAGGGTCGGCTGTGGGAGCTACCGTTTAGGTTAGTGGGGGACAGTTTTAGTTACTTAGGGAGACAAGTGACGCACAACTGGGGCCGGTTACACAAGTTAAACTTGTCCCGGGTGGTTGAGCAGATGAGGGGCGAGTTTCGGAGATGGGATGCGCTACCACTCGCTGTCGCTGGCTGGGAGAGTGCAGACAGTTAAGATGACGGTCCTACCGAGATTTTATTTGTATTCCAATGCCTCCCAATTTTCATCCCGCGGTCCTTTTTTAAGAGGATTAACAAAATCATTCTGGGCTTTGTCTGGGTGGGTAAGTCCCCGCGGGTGAAGAAGGTGATGCTCGAGAGGAATCGGGGGGGAGGGGGGGCTTGCCCTGCCAAACTTCAGTAATTATTACTGGGTAGCCAACATTGCTATGATAAGGAAGTGGGTGGTAGGGGCGGGGTCGGTTTGGGAGTGGATGGAGGCAGCTTCATGTAGCGGCACCAGCTTGGGGGCGTTGATAACGACACCCCTGCCGTTCCCGCCGGCGTGATATTCCACCAGCCCTGTGGTGGTGGCGGCCTTGAGGATCTGAGGTCAATGGAGGAGGTACAGTGGAGCAGTGGGAGCGTCGGTTTGGTCCCCAATATGTGACAACCACCAGTTTGCCCCAGGGAGCTTGGATGGGGGGGGTTTTGAGTATTGCGAAGGGCGGGAATTGAGAGGATGGGGGACCTGTTCCTGGAAGGGAGCTTCCATAGCTTGAGGGCGCTGGAGGAGAAGTTTGGGTTGGCAAGAGGGAACAAATTCAGATATTTACAGATGCGGGACTTCCTGCGCAGGCAGGTATCATCCTTCCCACTCCTGCCACTAAGGGGAATCCAGGATAGGGTAGTGTCTAGGGGTTGGGTGGGAGAGGGGAGCGTCTCGAACATCTGCAAAGAACTAATAGGGGCGGAGGAGACGCAGACCGAGGAGCTGAAGCGTAAGTGGGAGGAGGAGCTTGGGGGAGAGATGGAGGTTGGCTTATGGGCGGACGCGTTGAGCAGGGTCAACGCAACCGCTACATGCGCAAGGCTCTGCTTGATCCAATTCAAGGTGGTCCACCGGGCCCACGTGACAGTGGCCTGGATGAGTAGATTCTTTGGGGTAGAGGACAGGTGTGTAAAATATGCGGGCGGACCAGTGAACCATGTCCACATGTTCTGGGCGTGTCCAAAACTTAGGGGATATTGGCAGGGGTTTGCGGATGTCATGTCCAGAGTATTGAAAACAAGGGTGGCAATGAGTCCAGAGGTGGCGATTTTTGGGGTATCGGAAGATCCGGGAGTCAAGGAGGAGAAAGAGGCAGATGTTCTGGCCTTTGCCTCCCTGGTAGCCCGGAGACGGATATTATTAGCTTGGAGGGACTCAAAGCCCCTGAAGTCGAAGACCTGGCTAACTGACATGGCGAGCTTTCTCGGCCTAGAGAAGATTAAGTTCGCCTTGAGAGGGTCAGTGTTAGGGTTTTCCCGGAGGTGGCAACCATTCATCGACTTCTTCGCGGAATTAATCGTTGGGGAGGTGGGGCGGCGGAAGGGGGGGCTAGGGTAGTGTAGAATAGGGGGTTAAATAGGCGGGTCTTGGGAGAGATGGGAGTTGGTGTTTGCACTATGTTTATTGTTCTTTGTACATTGTTTTTATACTGTTGTTGTTTGTAATGCAAAAAATACCTCATTAAAATTGTTTGTTAAAAAAAAATGGAGAATTCATGTCTCCAGCAATATTTATTTTTGTCTTTTGAAAAAAGCTGGGAAAGAGATGGCCAGCGATCTGGCTTAATTTATAAAGCTACTTATGATAAATTCACGTTTAAGAAAATCGTATTGAATTTGAGAGTTGAGAATTTAGCAGCCTGTCCTAATAATGGGAGGATAAATTAAATAACTACATCGATCAGTCTATTGTCAGTTGTGAACAAACACTTGGAATCCATATTTGCTCCAAAATATTTACAATCATCTTCAGCCAGAAGTACTGAGGAAGTGATCCATGTCAGCCTCCTCTTGAGGTGCCTAGCATTACTGATGCCAATCTTCATTTAATTCGATTTACTCCGCATGATGGATACTACAATGGCTATGGGCCCTGACAGCATTCTGGCAATAATACTGAAGCATTATACTCCAGAAATATCCACGGCCATAATCAAGCTGCTCCAGTACAGCTACAGCACTGGCATCTACTCGATAATGTGTGCCGTCCACAAAAAGCAGGACCAATCCAACCTGGCAAAATCGCACCCCATCTGTCTACTCTCCGTCATCAGCAAAGTGATGGAAGGGGTTGTCAAGTGGCCAGTGCTATCAAGTGGCATTTACTCAGCAATAACCTGTTCACTGATGCTTAGTTTGGGTTCTGCCAGGGCCACTCAGCTCCTGGCCTCATTACAACTTTGATCCAAACATGGATAAAAGAGCTGAACTCCAGCGATGAGGTCAGAATGACTGCCCTTGACATCAAGGCAGCATATGATCATGTGTGGCATCAAGGAGCCCTAGCAAAAGTCAGTGTGAATCAGGGTAGAACTCTCCACTGAGATGGTTTTGGTTGTCGGTCAATCATCCTCGTGAATCACTGCAGGAGTTCCTTGGGGTTAGTGTCCCTGGCCCAACCATCTTCAACGACTTCATCAATGACCATCTCTCATCATATCGTCAGCAGTGGGATGCTTAGTGATGATTGAATGAGTTTTGACTGATAAGTAACATTCGTGCCACACTAGTGCTAGGCAATGACCATCCCCAAAGCAAGCATATCTAATCATAACACTCAGTAGCACTACCATAGCTGAAACACCATCTTTCAGCATCCTCGGGGTGTGGGCGATGTAGGTGGTTACCATCGAGCAGAAACTGAACTGGAATTGCCATCTAAATACTGTGGGTAAAAGAGTAGGTCAGAGGTTGGGAATTCTGTGACAAGTAACTCGCCTCCTGACTCTTCAGAGCCTGTCCAACATCAAAAAGAACAAAGAACAAAGAAATGTACAGCACAGGAACAGGCCCTTCGGCCCTCCAAGCCCGTGCCGACCATGCAGCCCGACTAAACTACAATCTTCTACACTTCCTGGGTCCGTATCCCTATATTCCCATCCTATTCATGTATTTGTCAAGATGCCCCTTAAATGTCACTATCGTCCCTGCTTCCACCACCTCCTCCGGTAGCGAGTTCCAGGCACCCACTACCCTCTGCGTAAAAAACTTGCCTCGTACATCTACTCTAAACCTTGCCCCTCTCACCTTAAACCTATGCCCCCTAGTAATTGACCCCTCTACCCTGGGGAAAAGCCTCTGACTATCCACTCTGTCTATGCCCCTCATAATTTTGTAGACCTCTATCAGGTCTCCCTCAACCTCCTTCGTTCCAGTGAGAACAAACCGAGTTTATTCAACCGCTCCTCATAGCTAATGCCCTCCATACCAGGCAACATTCTGGTAAATCTCTTCTGCACCCTCTCTAAAGCCTCCACATCCTTCTGGTAGTGTGGCGACCAGAATTGAACACTATACTCCAAGTGTGGCCTAACTAAGGTTCTATACAGCTGCAACATGACTTGCCAATTCTTATACTCAATGCCCCGGCCAATGAAGGCAAGCATGCCGTATGCCTTCTTGACTACCTTCTCCACCTGTGTTGCCCCTTTCAATGACCTGTGGACCTGTACTCCTAGATCTCTTTGACTTTCAATACTCTTGAGGGTGCTACCATTCACTGTATATTCCCTACCTGCATTAGACCTTCCAAAATGCATTACCTCACATTTGTCCGGATTAAACTCCATCTGCCATCTCTCCGCCCAAGCCTCCAAACAATCTAAATCCTGCTGTATCCTCTGACAGTCCTCATCGCTATCCGCAATTCCACCAACCTTTGTGTCGTCTGCAAACTTACTAATCAGACCAGTTACATTTTCCTCCAAATCATTTATATATACTACAAAGAGCAAAAGTCCCAGCACTGATCCCTGTGGAACACCACTGGTCACAGCCCTCCAATTAGAAAAGCATCCTTCCATTGCTACTCTCTGCCTTCTATGACCTAGCCAGTTCTGTATCCACCTTGCCAGCTCACCCCTGATCCCGTGTGACTTCACCTTTTGTACTAGTCTACCATGAGGGACCTTGTCAAAAGCCTTACTGAAGTCCATATAGACAACATCCACTGCCCTACCTGCATCAATCAACTTCGTGACCTCCTCGAAAAACCCTATCAAGTTAGTGAGACACGACCTCCCCTTCACAAAACCATGCTGCCTCTCACTAATACGTCCATTTGCTTCCAAATGGGAGTAGATCCTGTCCCGAAGAATTCTCTCCAGTAATTTCCCTACCACTGAAGTAAGGCTCACCGGCCTGTAGTTTCCTGGATTATCCTTGCTACCCTTCTTAAACAGAGGAACAACATTGGCTATTCTCCAGTCCTCCGGGACATCCCCTGAAGACAGTGAGGATCCAAAGATTTCTGTCAAGGCCTCAGCAATTTCCTCTCCAGCCTCCTTCAGTATTCTGGGGTAGATCCCATCAGGCCCTGGGGACTTATCTACCTTAATATTTTTTAAGACACCCAACACCTCGTCTTTTTGGATCTCAATGTGACCCAGGCTATCTACACACCCTTCTCCAGACTCAACATCTACCAATTTCTTCTCTTTGGTGAATACTGATGCAAAGTATTCATTTAGTACCTCTCCCATTTCCTCTGGCTCCACACATAGATTCCCTTGCCTATCCTTCAGTGGGCCAACCCTTTCCCTGGCTACCCTCTTGCTTTTTATGTATGTGTAAAAAGCCTTGGGATTTTCCTTAACCCTATTTGCCAATGACTTTTCGTGACCCCTTCTAGCCCTCCTGACTCCTTGCTTAAGTTCCTTCCTACTTTCCTTATATTCCACACAGGCTTCGTCTGTTCCCAGCCTTTTCGCCCTGACAAATGCCTCCTTTTTCTTTTTGACGAGGCCTACAATATCTCTCGTTATCCAAGGTTCCTGAAAATTGCCGTATTTATCCTTCTTCCTGACAGGAACATGCCGGTCCTGAATTCCTTTCAACTGACACTTGAAAGCCTCCCACATGTCAGATGTTGATTTGCCCTCCAGGCACAGGTCAGGAGTGAATACTCTCCACTTGCTTGGATGAGTTTGGCTCCAACAACATACAAGAAGCTCGACGCCATCCAGGACAAAGCAGCTTGCTTGAGTGACACCCCATCCACCACAAACAGTCTCTCTCTCTCCAATAGCAGGATGTACCATCTGCAAAATAGACTCAACAACTCACCATGGCTCCTTCAACAGCATCCTCCAAAGCCATAACTTGTATCACCTAGAATCTAGAGTTAGAAAGTAGAAAAGGTTCAATCCTGGGTGTGATTCGCAACAGGAACAACAGAATTCAACTTTTCTGATAACGTGTGAAGTTTCTGGTGTCTCAGCAGGTTGGATGACTGAGTAAATCTCTTCTCACACACAGAGCAGGTGAGCAGCTTCTTCCTGGTGTGAACTCTCCGGTGTTTCAGCAGATTGGCAGGTGCTTGGTAACACCACCACCTGCCAATTCCCTGCCAAGCCACATACCATCCTTACTTAAAAGTATGTCGCTGGGTTAAAATTCTTCAACTACCTTCTAACACTGGGTTGTACCTACACCATATGAACCTCATGGAGAAAGAGACTCACCATCTTCTCAATGGAAATTAGTTGATGTGCAATAATTACTGGCATAGCCAGCAACAGCCACATCTGTGAACAAATAGAAACATTTAAAAATGTGTGTTGGATAAGTCATATTTGCATTTATATGTTTTGAAGAACTACTCTATTGGATGGACAAAGGGACTACAGTAGATGTGATTCTGATTTTCAGAGGCTTGTTAGTGAACTTAAGTATTTGCTCAAATTTATCACCATGTAAAGAAAGTTGTTTAATATACAGTGAAATGATTGGGATTGATGAGTGTCGCTCAAACTGGAGGAGATGGCAGCGCTGTATTCTAGGAGTCATTGTTGAGTCAATATTATTATTATATTTGTTCTTGGTGTGTGCGTGAATACTTTAGATTTGGGTATAAAGGGAATATAATCTCTGTTTGCTGAGTACAAAAAGGCAGGAGTTGGGCAAACAGCTAAGTGCACTGTAAAAGGCTCAAGGAAGACGCAGGTTTGCAAGACTGGGTTGATATGTAGCAGATACAATTTATTCTGAGTAATTGTGTTAATACATTTTAGTAAAGAGATTACGCTCATAATAGAAAAGCCTGTAAAATGTGAATGAATAGCGATACTTGGGTGCTCCAGTACAAAAGTGAATGCGTAATTAATTTATACAAACCACTGGTAAACCATTGTAAAAGACGACAGACCATTTTGGGCAATGCATTATGGGAAAGAGATTGTCACCATAGGGTCATATAGCACATATTCACCAGTACGAGGTCAGGGATGGGAAGCTATAATTATGAGCGCCTCAAGATACTGGAGCTATTTCCACAGGATCAGAGAATGCTACAGGAGATGCAAGAGTTCTAATGGTGAAAAATGGAGAAAAAAATGATATGAAAATCGCTTATTGTCACAAGTAGGCTTCAAATGAAGTTACTGTGAAAAGCCCCTAGTCGCCACATTCCAGCACCTGTTCGGGGAGGCTGGTACAGTAATGATGTACAGGGAAAGACTATTCCTTGAACATGGCAGTACGAAAACGATGCAAGAAAATGCGCAGGGTAGTGGGGTTGTCTGAATTCCCGTAGAAAAGAATGGCAGAAACACACTGTACCAAATTGCCTCACTCTTGCTATGGTTCTGTCTTGTACTGCAGTTTTCCACCAAAAACATAGGTACATATGTATTAGGAGCAGAAGTAGGCAATTCAGCCCTTCGAGCCTGCTCTGCCATTCATCAGATCATGGCTGACTATCTCTTCCTGGTCTCAAATGCACCTCTCTACCTGTTCCCAACATCCCTTTATCCTGTTTTTTAAACCAGAAATATATATATATCCTTTTTGAATCATTTTAACGATTCAGACTCCACTGCACTATGGGGCAGCGAGTTCCACAAATTCATCACCCTCTGAGAAGTAGTGCCTCCTTATCTCAGTTTTAAGTCTACCACCTCTCGACCTATATCTGTGACCTCTCGTTCTAGATCGTCCCACAAGGGGGAACATTTGTCTACGTTTACTTTATCAATCCTTCTATGTATTTAATATATCTCTGATCCCCTCTCATTCTTCTAAACTCCAGCGAGTATGAGCTCAAACTGTTCAATCTCTCCTCGTACGTCAACCCTTTCATCCCTAGAATCAATCTGGTGAATCTCCTCTGATGCCACCACATCCTTCCTCAAAAAGGAAGACCAAAACTGGACACAAATACTCCAGATGTGGTCTTACCAACACCCTATACAATTGCAACAACACTTCTCTACTTTTATGTTCCAGTCCTTTTGCAACAAAGGCTAAAACTCCATTTATGTTCCTGAAAGTTCTTGACCAATTGTGCATGTATTTGGACTACTGGGTCTACATCGCAAAAGATCCTGGAGTGTACAAATGTGCTGTTCTAAGAGAGAAGGTATATCTTAACCAATTGTATTGGTTTTGCATTGGGAGAAGATTGGAGTGGTGGAGGTTGGACACCAAAATAATGTGACTGAGGTAGTTTGTGGATTGTGTTTGTGAATAAGCAATTTTATTCCAGATGTGATTCTGGAATTTAGGCATTTGTAATGTGACTCTGTGATTTAATGCCAGTGAAGTCGATCAAAAAGTTAAAAGATGTTGTTCGCTACTTGTGAGAATCTGGTTTTTTTAAAGAAAAAGTATATCCTGAGAACTCTGGATGCATAATCCATTCTAAATGGAAAAGATGATTCAATTCAGATTGGAAGAATGATATGCATTGGTGATTGTGCATGTGTCTGCGGCCAAGTCAGAGTTGTTTTCCTGGCATATTGAAGAATGCAGTGTTTTATGGTAAAAAAAATGGGATGAATTAGTCAGTCCAACTTTGCATGGGGTGCCCAAGGTCTTGGATGAAGCATCTGAAATCTTACTTAAAAAATGGGGGGCTTCCACAGGAAAGTTTTAAAAATAAACCTGGAAAATTACTGAGACGAAACAGAAGGGCAAAGGGATTTTGACCAATACATTTAAGAGCATAATTGGGAATGGTTTGTTTCACTCATCTATAATTCGTTATTAGGATGGGACACTGGACAAATCTGGTAAACAGTTGAATGTGGCCATGGGAAGACTGTTTGGCATTCTGGAAAGATGAAATCCAATGTACCAAAATGCCGTCTATCCAAGCCTGGGTTGTGATCTGATCAATTCCTGGTTCAAGTATTCAGTTGTTCAAACAGGCAGGTTGAAGGGACAGTGGTCTCTGCAGTTTGGTTGAAGCATGGCCCAGCAGTCTAAGATGCGGAGGAGTGAATTTGAATCCCACAATGGCCAGAACTGTAGTAATAGTTTGTTCTCCTTCCTGGCAGTTCATCACATTCCTTTAGGCGGATAATTGGCAGCTGAAATCTTCTTGAAAAATATTTTTATTCTCCATTTTCACATTTTCTTCTGAATTTACCCTCCCACCAACAAACAGTAAACTTCCCCTCCACTTCCTCTTGTAAACTCCTCCCCCCAACCTTGGTTCCTTCCCCCAACTTTTCACCCTGGATGGACTCACCGAAACCTGTTCTACCAAGCTCCGATGGTCCCAGGAAAACCAAGAAATCCCCTTTAGCACACAACCCTAGCATACACACCCAAGCCCCAAAGAACCATCATTGCAAATGAAAGTCCCAATCTTCTCTTGTCCAAATGTACAGCGTCGACTCATTTAGTACATACACAAACACGCAGTGAAAAATAAAGTTACATGCGGCTACATTGGTACACCACCCGCTCTCAGTCCCATTTCTCAATTCTGCCACAGTCCTTCTGCCTTCGCAAACTCCTCCGCCGCTTCTGCAGTCCCAAAATAAAAGTCCTTGGATTTGTAGGTCACCCTCAACTTAGCTGGATATACTATGCCACACTGCACCTTGCTGATGTACAGTGCCTTCTTCACTCGGCTGAAGGCAGCCCGCCTCCTCGCCAGCTCCACAGTAAAGTCCTGGTATATGCGTATACCAGCTCCAGCCCACTGCACCACCCGCTTCTGCTTTGCCCAGCACCGGACCTTCTCCTTCACACTGTACCTATGGAAACACACAGTTAGGCCTCCACGACTGATGAGCCCGATCCAGTTCGTATAGAAGAAGGATCGTCCCCCTCCCCCAATAGCTCCGCCAACATCGTGGCAAACTACTCCATCGGCCTCGGGCCTTCCACCCCTTCGGGCAGACCCACGATCCTCCGATTCTGTCGCCCGCATCTGTTTTCCAGGCCTTCCATTTTGGCTCGCAAACTCTTGTTGGTCTCTGTCACCATCCGCAGCTCCTTCCCCGTCAAGGTGAGTTGATCACTGTGCTGTGATAATACCTCTTCCACTTCCTTCAGTGTCTCACCTTGCTCCCGCACCTCCGCGCTGCGCTTGATACCGCCGCCCTCACTGGGGCAATCGCCTCCTCCACCAGCATTTTCAATACCACCCCCATCTCCTCCTTCATCGCTTCCATGTGCTTTGTGAACTGTTTTTCAAGTTCCACAACCATCACTTTAGTCATTTCTTCTGCTGTGAGCGATGCGGCCTCTCGTGCTCCAGCTCCGCTTTCCTTACAGTTCCTGCGCTGACTTTTCCACTCACCGGCGAACTTTCATTAACCCCCTTTTTCATGGCCGTTTTTTTCCCAAGCTTGGACATTTCTCCTCCCTGTGCCTTCTTACAGCTTTTTCAGCCTCCGTTGTCCCTGGGACCGGGCATTAAAACCCCAAAATTTCTATTCCTGAGTGGGAGTCCTCCAGTGTGTGGCTGCCTCCCACCCACCGTCACCGGAAGTCCGCTTGGCAGCTGAAATTTAAGACGGGGAGCTGTGTGGTGTTTCATTTGTCTGTGGGGTTAAAAAAATATTTGCAGGGCAAGGGAGTGGCACCAGGTAAATTGCTCTTTCAAAGGGCCAGCACACATAAGATGGGCCAAATGGCTGCCCTCCATGCTATAACCATTTTCTATGATTGAAGGACTTGTGGTCTGCAGTCTGAGTGAGTGAAGAAATATTTTGGCACAAAACACTGCATTCATCCAGGCACAAGATTTTCTAACAAACCCTAAAATTTGCTATAGTGCTGGTTTGCAACACTGCAGCAAAGCTTATAAAATATATTTTATTTGAATAAAAATCCTGGGTCCCTTATTCCTTAGTGCCATTTAATGTGATGTTTACAATTTGAGAAAAAAAATAAAATTAATGAGATCAAGGCTATGAAAATCATTTGATATTTAAAAACCCAATAAATGTAGGTGGGGAAAAATAGTTGGTAAAATCCCATGCTGAAAGTCTGAAATATTTATTATTTATGTTGTGCAGTCTCTGTTGCCCTTGTGCATTCGTATGGTATTGGCTAGTCAATCAATACTGCTACTGCTTGCTTGGATGAGGTGTTCTCTGTTTGCTATTCTGCTTCTATTAATGTTCTGAAATTTTTCTTCAGTAAAGCATGACCAAAAGCCACTCGGAATATGGTTTTCTTTCTCTTTTTTGCCTTTCTCGTTCTTTCTCTCTCTTTCTCTGACCACACTGTGCCTGCAGTCGATTCTGGGGTTGGAGTGCAGATGGGCTGTCAAAGCATCCCCCCACCCCTTCTCAACCTCACTCCATCCCCACAGTTCCTACCCACAAGAACTTCCGGCGTTCTTACTCGCCCAGGTAACTAACCCCCTATCCACATCTATTCAAAATGCCTTGTCTCATCAGGCGACTCTTGTTTTGGGCTTTCGCATGGTGTATGTTTTGAGTGGCTATAACTTTTGTTTGCTGTAATTCATTGCCATTTAAAAAAATTAATCTTCATCTTCCTTTCAACTAATTACAGTTTTGTACTTCATGAATGTGAGCCATCACAATTTTGAATGTGTCATCACAGCTGAACATTTTTATTGGCGGTGGGCTAACTGATCAGCAGCGAACCATTTTACTGTAATCGAATAATTACTCTTATTTATGCTGAGTAATTGAATGCAATGTCACATGCCGGCACAAGCACGATGGGCCAAATGGTGCCCTTCTGTGCTATATCATTCTATGATTCAGTGTTACCATGTTTGAAGTATTTTAGTCATATACTCTAAATGTGATTCAGATTTGTCAGGGATTATAAATAGATTGCTCACTGGTTGCTTTATTTATAGCATGTTGGACTATGACACAGAAAATCTTAACTCCGAAGAAATTTATAGCTCTCTCCGTGGGGTCACACAAGCTATCCAGAACTTTAGTTTCCGCAGTCAAGAGGATTTGAATGAACCTATTAAACGGGACGGAAAGAAGGACTGCGATGGTGTAAGTACCCTCTTCCTAATTCAACATGAGCTACTCCTTGGTTATTTATGCAATTGCCTTGATAGGGGAACTGAGGACAGCATAATGACATCCGGTTATTTTTGCCACAGCACAGGAACATAACTTCACTCAGTGTCCTGTAACCTGGGGAGTCAGAAATTTCAGTGTTCTTATCAATGCAGTACCCTTGGCCTACTGTGTAGGTCTTTTTTGGAGGCAGAGCAGATGATTATCCCTTTTAATATCATTTTACCTTTCCTGTTTGCTGATCTTACCCTGTCAGCAGTGCGTGTTTTTCTATTATGTATGACAGGAATGTGGGAATGTATTGCAAAGTTCTTATTAGTCAGGACAAGCAAATTTTTGAGGCCATTGATTTCATCATAAATGAAGGATTCCATTCTGATTAACACAGGGCACAAATAGTACTTGTTGAACACCGTTAAATAGTGGTAAAAGCTTGTTTGTCAGTTTTTAAAGCATGCGCAGGATAGAAGAGTGAATATTGGGTTGAATTTATGGGCTTTTTGTTCATTATAAGGAATTGAGTTTTGAACTATTTTTGATTCTCTTGTTCTTTAAGTTCTTTTGTCTGCATCTAAGACTTTCCTCAGTTTTGACCGTGATTGTAAGACTCCACCATTATAGATTTTCTTCATTAACCCAACAAGCGTTGAAACAAAATGTTGAATTCCCAACTAAGTTCAATTAGGTCAGAAACCAGAGACTTTCAGTTTGATGGTGTCCTAACACGCAAGTAGTGATTTATGCACAGTGCCCCTTTGGTGAGATCTGTATATTGAAATATAATTTCAATGAAAGCATATTTTGTTGCACTAATGTGCACGCTATGTTTTTTGGTGAAGTGCCAATGATTTTTCAACTGAAAGAAGTGCTGTTCTAGCTCCACATTGAGCATTATTTTCCATTTTTAAGCAGTACAAATATGATGGACATTTAGCATAGTGTTTTTAAATATCTCCTGAAGATAACCATTGATACAAACTGGCAACAGTTAGTAATTAAATGGTATTGTTTAAAACTGATGATGTCTCAGAGCGGCTGCAGGACATTCTAAAGGGGGAGGGTGAACAGCCAGCTGTCTTGGTGCATATAGACACCAATGATTTGTGTAAAAAAGGGGATGAGGTCTGACATGCTGAATTTTGAAGTTGGGAGATAAACTAAAAATTAGGACCTCAAAGGTAGCAATCTCAGGTTTGCTACAAGTGCCACGTGCTAGCCAGAGTAGGAAAGACAAGATAGACAGGATGAATTGCGTGGCTTGAGAGATGGTGCAGGAGGGAGGGATTCAGATTTTTGAGACATTGGAACCAGTTTTGGGAGAGGCGGGACCATTACAAATCGGATCGTCAACACCTGGGCAGGACTGGAACCAATGTTCTTTGAGGGGGGGGGGGGGTTAAACTAATGTGGCATGGGGATGGGAACCAATGCAGGAAGTCAGAGGGTAGTGAAGAGGGGACAGAAACAAAAGCTGGTAAGGATTAAAGTGGAAGGCAGAGAAACAGGTTGAACTGCCTAGTATGGCAGGGGAGTGGGAACCAGAGCAGTAGATCTGCGGGAGAAATAACTGAGGGAGAGCTACAGTCTAAGGCCAGTAAGATTAAGAGGAAGAGCAGGCAGGGAGTGGCTTGTCAATGCAGCAGGACTGGTGGGCTGAAGTGCATTAGTTTCAATGCGAGGAGCATTTCATGTAAGACAAATGAACTTAGAACTTGGATTACTATGTGGAATTATGATGTTGTATTACAGAAACTTGGTTGAAAGAGGGATAGGATTGGCAACTAAATATTCCAGGATTTAGATGCTTCAGGCAAGATAGAGGGGGATGCAAAAGGGGTGGGGGCGTTGTATTATTGGTTAAGGTAAATATCACAGCTGTGCTGAGGGAGGACACCTTGGAGGGTTCAGGCAGCGAGGCATTAGGGATAGAGCTCAGGAATAGGAAGGATGCTGTCACAATGTTGGGGGTTTACTACAGACTTCCTGACAGCTAGCGGGAGATAGAGGAGCAGATATGCAGACAGATCTTAGAAAGATGCATAAACATTAGGGTTGTTGTAGTGGGTGATTTTAACTTTCCCTATATTGACTGGGACACACTTACTGCTAGAGGCATGGATGGAGCAGAATTTGCAAGGAGCGTCCAAGATGGTTTCTTGAAACAATACATAAATAGCCCAACTCTGGAGGGGACCATATTAGACCTGGTGCTGGGAAATGAGCCCTGCCAGATGATCGAAGTTTCAGTCGGAGATTATTCGGGAACAGTGATCATAATTCTGTAATTTTTAAACTGCTTGTGGAAAAGGACAAGTGTGTCCTCAGGTGAAGGTGTTGGACTGGGGGAAGGCTAATTACAACAACATTAGACAGGATCTGGAGAGTGTTGACTGGGCAAGGCTGTTTGAGGGGAAAATAAACATCTGACATAGAACATAGAACAGTACAGCACAGTACAGGCACTTCAGCCCACAATGTTGTGCCGACCATTTATCCTAATCTAAGATCAACCTAACCTACACCTCTTCAATTTACTGCTGTCCATGTGCTTGTCTAAGAGTCACTTAAATGTCCCCAATGAGTCTGATTCCACTACCTCTGCTGGCACTGCATTCCACACACCCACCACTCTGTGTAAAGAACCTACCTCTGACATCTCCCCTATACCTTCCTCCAATCACCTTAAAATTATGTCCCCTCGTGACAGCCATTTCCACCCTGGGGAAAAGTCTCTGGCTATCCACTCTATCCATGCCTCTCATCACCTTGTACACTTCTATCAAGTCACCTCTCTGCCTTATTCGGTCGACTGAGAAAAGCCCTAGCTCCCTCAACCTTTCTTCATAAGACACGCACTCCAATCCAGGCAGCATCCTGGTAAATCTGCTCTGTACCCTCTCCAAAGCATCCACATCCTTCCTATAATGAGGCGACCAGAACTGGACACAATATTCCAAGTGTGGTCTAACTAGGGTTTTACAAAGCTGCAGCAAAACCTCGCGGCTCTTAAACTCAATCCCCCTGTTATGTGGGAGGCTTTCAAATGTCAGTTGATTAGAATTCAGGACCGGCATGTACCTGTGAGGACGAAAGATAAGGGTGGCAAGTATAGGGAACCCTGGATAACGAGGAATATTATGAACCTTGTCAAAAAGAAAAAGGAAGCATTCGTAAGGTCTAAAAGGCTTAGGACAGATAAAGTAGGAAGCCAATAAGGTAGGAGTTAGGAAGGCCAAAAGGGGTCATGAAATGTATTTGGGGAATAGGATTAAAGAAAATCCTAAGGCGTGTTATAGATATGTAAAGAACAAGAGCGTAGCCAGAGAAAGGGTGGTCCATTCAAGGATATTTGAGGGAATCAATGTATGGATCCAGAGAAAATGGGAGAGTTCTGGATACAGAACTGGCTATGTCATAGAAGGCAGAGAGTAGCAATGGAAGGGTGCTTTTCTGATTGGAGGGCTGTCTAGTGGTGTTCCACAGGGATCAGTGCTGGGACGTTTGCTGTTCATAGTATATATAAATGATTTGGAGGTCTGATTAGTAAGTTTGCAGATGACACAAAGGTTGATGGAATTGCGGATAGCCATGAGGACAGTCCGAGATTACAGCAGGATTTAGATCGTTTGGAGACTTGGGCGGAGAGATGGCAGATGGAGTTTAATCCGGACAAATGTGAGGTAATGCACTTTGGAAGGTCTAATGCAGGTAGGGAATATACAATGAATGGTAGAACCCTCGAGTATTGAGAGTCAGAAAGATCTAGGTGTACAGATCCACAGGTCACTGAAAGGGGCATCACAGGTGGAGAAGGTAGTCAAGAAGGCATACGGTATGCTTGCCTTCATTGGCCGGGACATTGAGTATAAGAATTGGCAAGTCATGTTGCAGCTGTATAGAACCTTAGTTAGGCCACACTTGGAGTATAGTGTTCAATTCTGGTCACCACACTACCAGAAGGATGTGGAGGCTTTAGAGAGGGTGCAGAAGAGATTTACAAGGATGTTGCCTGGTCTGGAGGGCATTAGCTATGAGGGGCGATTGAATAAACTTGGTTTGTTCTCACTGGAACGACGGAGGTTGAGGGGCGACCTGATAGAGGCCTACAAAATTATGAGAGGCATAGACAGATTGGATAGTCAGAGGCTTTTTCCCAGGGTAGAGGAGTCAATTACTAGGGGGCATAGGTTTAAGGTGCGAGGGGCAAGGTTTAGAGGAGATGTACAAGGCCAGTTTTCTTTACACAGAGGGTAGTGGGTGCCTGGAATTTGCTGCCGGTGGAAGCAGGGACGATAGTGGCATTTAAGGGGCATCTTGACAAATACATGAATAGGATGGGAATAGAGGAATACGGACCCAGGAAGTGTAGAAGATTTTAGTTTAGACGGGCAGCCACAGGCTTGGAGGGCCGAAGGGCCTGTTCCTGTGCTGTACTTTTCTTTGAATACTTTGCCTAAGTATTGACCAAAAAGAAGGTGGATGAGGAGTATAGGATAGAGTATGTAGATATTCAGAGTCATGTTGATATTAATAAAGAGGAGGTACTAGGCATCTTAAAAAGCATTAAAGTAGATAAGTCCCCAGGGCTTGATGGGATCTACCCCAGAATACTGAGGGAGGCAAGGCAGGAAATTGCTGGGGCCTTGATAGTAATCTTTGTATCCCCATTGGCTATAGGTGAAGTTCCAGAGGACTGGAGAGTAGCCAATGTTGTTCCATTGTTTAAGAAGGATAGCAGGGATAGTCCAGGAAATTATAGGCCGGTGAGCCTTACGTCAGTGGTAGGGATATTGGAAAAGATTCTTAGAGATAGGATTTACTCACATTTGGAAACAAATGGACGTATTAGTGATGGACAGCATAGTTATGTGAAGGGGAGGTCATGCCTCACCTATTTGATTGAGTTTTTCAAGGAAGTGACAAAGATGATAGATGAGGGAAGGCAGTAGATGTTACATGGTCTTCAGTAAAGCCTTTGACAAGGTACCTCAAGCTAGACTGGTACAAAAGGTGAATTCACATGGGATCAGAGGAGAGCTGGCAAATTGGATACAGAATTGGCTTGGGTTCAGAAGACAGAGGGTAGAAATAGAAGGGTGCTCTTCTGAATAGAAGGCTGTGACTAGCGGCATTGCACAGGGATCAGTTCTGGTGCCTTTGTTTGTGGTGTATATAATTGATTTGGAAGAAAATGTAGTTGGTCTAATTCGTACGTTTGCAGACGACACAGAAATTGGTGGAGTTGCGGATAGTGAAGAGGATTGTCAGAGGATATAAATTGGTTGGAGTCTTGGGCGGAGAAATGGCAGATGGAGTTTAATCTGGACAAGTGTGAGGCAATGCACTTTGGAAGGTCCAATGCATGTAGGAATTACACAATAAATGGTAGAACTCTTACGAATACTGACAGGCAGAGAGATCTGGGCATGCATGTCCACCGATCACTGAAAGTGGCAACGCATGTTGATAAGGTGGTCAAGAAGGCATATGGCATGCTGGCCTTCATCGGCCGGGGCATTGAATATAAAAATTGGCAAGTCATGTTGCAGCTGTACAGGACCTTAGTTAGACCATAAGACATAGGAGTGGAAGTAAGGCCATTCGGCCCATCGAGTCCACGCCACCATTCAATCATGGCTGTTTCAACTCAACTCAACTGAGTTAGGCCTCATTTGGAATATTGTGTACAATTCTGGTCGCCACATACTGGAAGGATGTGGATGCTTTGGAGAGGATACTGAAGTGGTTCACTCGGATGTTGCCTGGTATGGAGGGCATTAGTTATGAGGAGAGGTTAGATAAACTCGGTCTGTTCTCACTGGAACGATGGAGGTTGAGAGGCGACCTGATACAGGTCTACAAGATTGAGTGGCATGGACAGAGTGAATAGTCAGATGCTTTTTCCTAGGGTAGGAGAGTCAAGTACTAGGGGACATAGGTTTAACATGTGTGGGGAAAAGTTTAGAACTGATGTGCGAGGCAAGTTTATTTACACAAGAGGGTGGTAAATATATGGAATGCGCTGCCTGGGGGGGGGTGGGCAGGTACAATAGCGGCATTTAAGGGGCATCAGGAGAAATATATGAATAGGTTGGGAATGGAAGGATACGGACTCCGTAAGTGCATATGGTTTTAGTTTAGGCAGGTACCATGGTCGGCGCAGGCTTGGAGGGCCGAATGGCCTGTTCCTGTGCAGTATTGTTCTTTGTTCTGAGAGCACTAGAAGGCCTTCCATCATCTCTCCAAGATGTTAACACTAGCTTGAAACTCTTTCTAATGAATCTGCTTGTTTTGATTTTAAATTAATTCAAAAGCAACATTTTGGAAGACTGAGGAGTTAACATGAGCTGGATACTTTGTTGTTCCACATCAAACAATCTGAAGAGTGTGGGGGATAATCTGATTATAATCTTGCTCTTTGAGAGCTGTACTTTTATGAAGTGTTAAATTTTCCTTTTGTTTTAAAAAAATTCTTTGCATACCATTTTGTTGAAGGTATCAAGGGATGGAGGAATTGCTGCACCATCCTCTGATATTCGTGGAGGAGGTGAAACTATGGAAGGAGGAAGGACTGCTCTTGACAACAAAACATCTTTGCTTAACACTCCTCCACCACGCTCTTTCTCTGGACCTCGGGCTAGAGATTACAATCCATATAATTATTCAGATACAATCAATGTGTTTGACAAAACAGCCCTCAAAGAAGCTATGTTTGATGATGATATGGAACAACTCCGTGATGGTAAGACTCTTTTGTACAATATATCTTAAATAATTTTGACTTCACATAATGCAACTTTGTTAGATAGTATGGTGCAGATAAGCAATTCATTTAATTAATGTTAATTAATAGTGCTTGAAGCCATTTTGTGTAAAGGCCCAATCATGAGGCACCCGAATTCCCAGATACCAGAAACTGTTGCTGGCCGGATGAAACTGAAGCCTCCCCAGATCAGCCGGCGGGGGGGGGGGGGGGGGGGGGGCTGGAAAAATTTACTCTTGCCCAGGTTTAGCTTATACCCTGAAAATAAACCAGACTTCCTGAGCACCTCCATTATCTCCCCCCACATTGGATGTCCCTAAATGCAAATGTTATATATTACAGACCCTCTCTCCAATGCTCCCTCCATCCCCTCTCCACTTAGAAGACAATCTCAGCACAATAGTCAGCGGCTCAATTGGTAAGGCAAACAACAACTGGGATAGTGAACACCCCTGCCTCGTACCCATGTTATGTTGAAAATACACCAAGCTCAGGGCACTGGTACGGATGATCGCAGTGGGGGCCCAATACAAAAGTGGTAGCATGGGTAGAGGATTGGTTAACTAACAGAAAGCAGAGAGTGGGGATAAATGGGTGTTTCTCTGGTTGGCAACCTGTAACTAGTGGGGTCCCTCAAGGATCAGTGTTGGGCCCGCAGTTGTTCACAATTTACATAGACGATTTGGAGTTGGGGACCAAGTGCAATGTGTCAAGATTTGCAGACCACACTAAGATGAGTGGTAAAGCAAAAAGTGCAGAGGATACCGGAAGTCTGCAGAAGGATTTGGATAGGTTAGGTGAATGGGCTAGGGTCTGGCAGATGGAATTCAATGTTGCCAAGTGTGAGGCTATCCATTTTGGGAGGAATAACAGCAGAATGGATTATTATTTAAACGGTAAGATGTTAAAACATGCTGCTGTGCAGAGGGACCTGGGTGTGCTGGTGCACGAGTCGCAAAAGGTTGGTGTGCAGGTGCAACAGGTGATTAAGAAGGCTAATTGAGTTTTGTCTTTCGTTGCTAGAGGGATGGAGTTCAAGACTAGGGAGGTTATGCTGCAATTGTATAGGGTGTTGGTGAGGCTGCATCTGGAGTATTGTGTTCAGTTTTGGTCTCCTTACCTGAGAAAGGACATATTGGCACTGGAGGGAGTGCCGAGGAGATTCACTAGGTTGATCCCAGAGTTGAGGGGATTAGATTATGACGAGAGGTTGAGTAGACTGGGACTGTACTCATTGGAGTTTAGAAGGATGTGGGGGGATCTTATTGAAACATATATAATTATGAAGGGAATACAAACAAAGAACAAAGAAATGTACAGCACAGGAACAGGCCCTTCGGCCCTCCAAGCCCGTGCCGACCATACTGCCCGACTAAACTACAATCTTCTACACTTCCTGGGTCCGTATCCTTCTATTCCCATCCTATTCATATATTTGTCAAGATGCCCCTTAAATGTCCCTATCGTCCCTGCTTCCACTACCTCCTCCGGTAGTGAGTTCCAGGCACCCACTACCCTCTGCGTAAAAAACTTGCCTCGTACATCTACTCTAAACCTTGCCCCTCTCACCTTAAACCTATGCCCCCTAGTAATTGACCCCTCTACCCTGGGGAAAAGCCTCTGACTATCCACTCTGTCTATGCCCCTCATAATTTTGTATACCTCTATCAGGTCGCCCCTCAACCTCCTTCGTTCCAGTGAGAACAAACCGAGTTTATTCAATCGCTCCTCATAGCTTATGCCCTCCATACCAGGCAACATTCTGGTAAATCTCTTCTGCACCCTCTCTAAAGCCTCCACATCCTTCTGGTAGTGTGGCGACCAGAATTGAACACTATACTCCAAGTGTGGCCTAACTAAGATTCTATACAGCTGCAACATGACTTGCCAATTCTTATACTCAATGCCCCGGCCAATGAAGGCAAGCATGCCGTATGCCTTCTTGACTACCTTCTCCACCTGTGTTGCCCCTTTCAATGACCTGTGGACCTGTACTCCTAGATCTCTTTGACTTTCAATACTCTTGAGGGTTCTACCATTCACTGTATATTCCCTACCTGCATTAGCCCTTCCAAAATGCATTACCGCACATTTGTCCGGATTAAACTCCATCTGCCATCTCTCCGCCCAAGTCTCCAGACAATCTAAATCCTGCTGTATCCTCAGACAGTCCTCATCGCTATCCGCAATTCCACCAACCTTTGTGTCGTCTGCAAACTTACTAATCAGACCAGTTACATTTTCCTCCAAATCATTTATATATACTACAAACAGCAAAGGTCCCAGCACTGATCCCTGTGGAACACCACTGGTCACAGCCCTCCAATTAGAAAAGCATCCCTCCATTGCTACCCTCTGCCTTCTATGGCCTAGCCAGTTCTGTATCCACCTTGCCAGTTCACCCCTGATCCCGTGTGACTTCACCTTTTGTACTAGTCTACCATGAGGGACCTTGTCAAAGGCCTTACTGAAGTCCATATAGACAACATCTACTGCCCTACCTGCATCAATCATCTTAGTGACCTCCTCGAAAAACCCTATCAAGTTAGTGAGACACGACCTCCCCTTCACAAAACCGTGCTGCCTCTCACTAATACGTCCATTTGCTTCCAAATGGGAGTAGATCCTGTCTCGAAGAATTCTCTCCAGTAATTTCCCTACCACTGAAGTAAGGCTCACCGGCCTGTAGTTCCCGGGATTATCCTTGCTACCCTTCTTAAACAGAGGAACAACATTGGCTATTCTCCAGTCCTCCGGGACATCCCCTGAAGACAGCGCGGATCCAAAGATTTCTGTCAAGGCCTCAGCAATTTCCTCTCCAGCCTCCTTCAGTATTCTGGGGTAGATCCCATCAGGCCCTGGGGACTTATCTACCTTAATATTTTTTAAGACACCCAACACCTCGTCTTTTTGGATCACAATGTGACCCAGGCTATCTACACCCCCTTCTCCAGACTCAACATCTACCAATTCCTTCTCTTTGGTGAATACTGATGCAAAGTATTCATTTTGTACCTCGCCCATTTCCTCTGGCTCTACACATAGATTCCCTTGCCTATCCTTCAGTGGGCCAACCCTTTCCCTGGCTACCCTCTTGCTTTTTATGTACGTGTAAAAAGCCTTGGGATTTTCCTTAACCCTATTTGCCAATGACTTTTCGTGACCCCTTCTAGCCCTCCTGACTCCTTGCTTAAGTTCCTTCCTACTTTCCTTATATTCCACACAGGCTTCGTCTGTTCCCAGCCTTTTAGCCCTGACAAATGCCTCCTTTTTCTTTTTGACGAGGCCTACAATATCACTCGTCATCCAAGGTTCCCGAAAATTGCCGTATTTATCTTTCTTCCTCACAGGAACATGCCTGTCCTGTATTCCTTTCAATTGACACTTGAAAGCCTCCCACATGTCAGATGTTGATTTGCCCTCAAACATCCGCCCCCAATCTATGTTCTTCAGTTCCCGCCTAATATTGTTATAATTAGCCTTCCCCCAATTTAGCACATTCATCCTCGGACCACTCTTATCCTTGTCCACCAGTACTTTAAAACTTACTGAATTGTGGTCACTGTTACCGAAATGCTCCCCTACTGAAACATCTACCACCTGGCCGGGCTCATTCCCCAATACCAGGTCCAGTACCGCCCCTTCCCTAGTTGGACTGTTTACATATTGTTTTAAGAAGCCCTCCTGGATGCTCCTTACAAACTCCGCCCCGTCTAAGCCCCTGGCACTAAGTGAGTCCCAGTCAATATTGGGGAAGTTGAAGTCTCCCATCACCACAACCCTGTTGTTTTTACTCTTTTCCAAAATCTGTCTACCTATCTGCTCCTCTATCTCCCGCTGGCTGTTGGGAGGCCTGTAGTATACCCCCAACATTGTGACTGCACCCTTCTTATTCCTGATCTCTACCCATATAGCCTCACTGCCCTCTGAGGTGTCCTCTCGCAGTATAGCTGTGATATTCTCCCGAACAAGTAGCGCAACTCCGCCTCCCCTTTTACATCCCCCTCTATCCCGCCTGAAACATCTAAATCCTGGAACGTTTAGCTGCCAATCCTGCCCTTCCCTCAACCAGGTCTCTGTAATGGCAACAACATCATAGTTCCAAGTACTAATCCAAGCTCTAAGTTCATCTGCCTTACCCGTAATGCTCCTTGCATTAAAACATATGCACTTCAGGCCACCAGACCCGCTGTGTTCAGCAACTTCTCCCCGTCTGCTCTGCCTCAGAGCCACACTGTCCCTATTCCCTAGTTCTCCCTCAATGCTCTCACCTTCTGACCTATTGCTCCCGTGCCCACCCCCCTGCCATACTAGTTTAAACCCTCCCGTGTGACACTAGCAAACCTCGCGGCCAGGATATTTATGCCTCTCCGGTTTAGATGCAACCCGTCCATCTTATACAGGTCACACCTGCCCCGGAAGAGCTCCCAGTGGTCCAGATAACGGAAACCCTCCCTCCTACACCAGCTGTTTAGCCACGTGTTTGTCTGCTCTATCTTCCTATTTCTAGCCTCACTGGCACGTGGCACAGGGAGTAATCCCGAGATTACAACCCTCGAGGTCCTGTCTTTTAACTTTCTGCCTAGCTCCCTGAACTCCTGCTGCAGGACCTCATGCCCCTTCCTGCCTATGTCGTTAGTACCAATATGTACAACGACCTCTGCCTGTTTGCCCTCCCCCTTCAGGATTCCCTCTACCCGTTCGGAGACATCCTGGACCCTGGCACCAGGGAGGCAACATACCATCCTGGAGTCTCTTTCACGTCCACAGAAGCGCCTATCTGTGCCCCTGACTATAGAGTCCCCTATTACTATTACTCTTCTGCGCTTTGACCCTCCCTTCTGAACATCAGAGCCAGCCGTGGTGCCACTGCTCTGGCTGCTGCTGTTTTCCCCTGATAAGCTATCCCCCCCGACAGTATCCAAAGGGGTATATCTGTTCGAGAGGGGGACAACCACAGGGGATTCCTGCACTGACTGCCTGCCCTTTCTGGTGGTCACCCATTTCTCTGCCTGCACCTTGGGTGTGACCACATTTACATAACTGCGATCTATGACGCTTTCCGCCACCTGCATGCTCCTAAGTGCATCCAATTGCTGCTCCAACCGAACCATGCGGTCTGTGAGGAGCTGCAGTTGGGTGCACTTTCTGCAGATGAAGCCATCCGGGACGCTGGAAGCCTCCCGGACCTGCCACATCTCACAGTCAGAGCACAGCACCCCTCTAACTGACATTGCGTCAATTAATTAAAATTAAAATTTGTCGTCTTTTTTTTTTTTTAAATACTTTAAAATTTCAAAGTTACTGCTAACTATCTGTTTCCTAGCACTAGATTTCTAATAGAAATGCGATAGCTAACTATAATACCCTCCGATCTCTGGCTTAGATATCCTCTAAATTATAATTAAGTTATTATGTTTAATTAGTTCCCAAATACTCAATTTTTTTAAAAATTTAGGTTAGAATCCCAACCAGCCACTCTGGCCACAGCTTTTCTGTGATGTCACTTCAGTTTCCCCCCGACACACACAATTTGAAAAAAGGTATAAAAGTAAAAATAAGTAAAAATCACTTACTTACCTTCTGAGTGTCTGAGATGTTCTCAGGTTCTCTCGCTGACAGAGACTGCTCCTCCACCTCCGAACCTTGACCTGCACAATGCTAATAATATAATAATAATATAATATGGCACTTGCCTTACACCAATGGGTCTTATTATTAGGTTAGAGGAGGAGGGCGGGTGGGAGACACTACACGTGTAGTGTCTCGGGTTTCCTCTCCACCAGAATTTATTGGTTGGGGGGGGGGGGTACTTGCCAGAGGTCCGCGGGTCGAACTTCCGGTTCCCGCCTTATATAAAAACAAATAAAACAGAAAAGAATAACAGACACGGGACCAGGCAAGGCTTTTTAAATTCACTACTCACCTCCCAGAAGGCCCCTGCGCACCGCTGCCGCCGAAATCCAAAGGGCTGCTCCTGTAAAGGTAAGGCTTTTAAATACACTACTCACCTCCCAGAAGGCCCCTGCGCACTGCTGCCGCCGAAATCCAAAGGGTTGCTCCTGTAAAGGTAAGGTTTTTAAATACACTACTCACCTCCCAGAAGATAGATAGGATAGATGCGGGCAGGTTGTTTCCACTGGCGGGTAAAAGCAGAACTAGGGGGCATAACCTCAAAATAAGGGGAAGTAGATTTAGGACGGAGTGTAGGAGGAACTTCTTCACCGAAAGGGTTGTGAATCCCTGGAATTCCTTGCCCAGTGAAGCAGTTGAGGCTCCTTCTTTAAACGTTTTTAAGAAAAAGATAGATACCTTTCTAAAGAATAAAGGGATTCGGGGATATGGTGTACGGGCCGGAGAGTGTAGCTGAGTCCACAAAGATCAGCCATGATCTCATTAAATGGCGGAGCAGGCTCGAGGGGCCAGATGGCCTACTCCTGTTCCTAGTTATTATGTTCTTATGATATAAATTTTGGCCCAAAACCAAATCACCTCACAATCTCAAAGATATCTCCACTCAACCCAATCAAACACTTTATCCGTGTCCATCGAAATAATCACCACTGACTCGGTTGCTGAGGAGGGTGACAAGCACTGCATTCAAGAGTCTCCTAATGTTGGTCGGCCCTTAACAAATTCTGTCTGCTCCTCTGAAATCAGCGCCAGCAAGGAGAGTTCCAAACAAGTTACCAGCACCTTAGTCAACAAATTAGCATCAGCATTTAACAGGGAAATAGGTCGGTAAGACCCACACTCCATGGGATCCTTGTCCTTTTTCAAGATCAAGGATGGCTGGCAATATCCCTGGGACAGAGCATCATTGAACATATCCAGCAGACCAGCAAACTGTTTATAAAATTCATCTGGGAATCCATCCGGACCCAATGCTAATCCCGTTTGCATTAAACAAATACAGCTCAAGATCTCCTCCTGTCCAATCGACGCCTCCAGCCCCTGCCTTCTTAACGTTCCACCTCCAGAAAGGTCAACCCATCCAAAAATTGTAACATTGCCGAATCCTCCACTGGAGGCTCAGACTTGTGTAGCTCACGGTAAAACGTCTCAAAACGTCTCAAACACCTCATTGACCATTTCTGGGGCAGAAACCAACGCGCCACGTGAGTCCCTAGCCAGAACTATCTCCCGGGAGGCAGCCTGCACCTCTGTTGGTGAGCTAATAAACGGCTGGTCTTCTCCCCATACTCGTAAAACATCCCCCTCACACGATGAAGTTGGCTCCCTGCCTTCCCTGTTGATAACAGCTCGAATTCCATCTGTAATTTCTTTCACTCTGTCAAAAGTTCCAGTGTTGGGGCAATCGAATATTAGCGGTCTACCACAAGGATGGAATCCACCAGCCTTCGTCTCTCTGCCCTCCCAGATCTATCCCTATATGCCTTATGAAAAAGTATCTTCTCCCCCACACCCCCAATGACTGCCTTCATTGCTTCCCAGAGTGCGGAAGGCGGGACCGCCTCATTTTTATTGAACTCCACGTACATAAGAACAGAACATAAGAACTAGGAGCAGGAATAGGCCATCTGGCCCTTCGGGCCTGCTCCACCATTCAATGAGATCGTGTCTGATCTTTTGTGGACTGAGTTCCATTTTCCCACCCAAACACCATAACCCTTTATTCCTTTATTCTTCAAAAACTATCTATCTTTGTCTTGAAAACATTCAATGAAGGAGCATCAACTGTTTCACTGGGCAGGGAATTCCATAGATTCACAACCCTTTGGGTGAAGAAGTTCTGTTGCTCTTATTAGCCTTAGTTTTATTAGCTCTAATTCTGTCACCTTTGCTCACGAGTCGCCAGGTATCTTTCTGATACCGCCACGCGGTCCAAGCTCAAGTAATGATTAATAATATAGCACACCGCTTAGTAAATGTTAAATCAACGATCATTTATTATATACAGCAATAAATACTTATACAATAATACTAGCTCTAGACTATTACCTATCACTAAAGGCCAATACTTAACTTTGGTGATGGCCCACCAGGTCAGGGAAACGAATGGCTTATCGAATTGGGTCTGGCCTGCGGGATTCAAAAAGGTTGGTACGGGTCGATAGTCTGGAACACCTATCGGGTAGCGATCGCTGGAGTCAGACTTACTTGTTCTTTCGTCGAACGGTCTCGAAGGTTGCGAGTAGGAGAAGAAGGGTCGATCTGAACTTGGCCCCTATCTTTATAGTTCCCAGGGGCTTCCCGCCTCTCGGGGCGGACCTTGACCCTGGTCCCAAGTGATTGGACTTGGTCCCAATCACTGGGTTCGATATGCTCCAATAATGGGGCGATTCCTTGATCGGGGGATGCAAGTCGAGATCAGGAGTAGAAGCCAGCATGTTCTTAATTAGTTCTGTGTGGTCCCAATTCGGCACATACACGTTAACCAAAAACACCGGTGTGCCCGCGAACCCCACTAACTATTACAAATCTCCCTCATGAGTCCGCCATAATGTTAACCGCAGAAAAAGCAGTCAATGAACATTCTGGCCCCGTGTCCTAACATCAATACTTGCCCCACCCATGCTTTCCGCAGCCTTATTTGATCCCTAATTCTCAAACGGGTCTCCTGTAGAAAAACCACATCAGCCATCAAAATTTTCAGATGGGCAAATACCCGGACCTTTAAACTGGTCCATTTAACCCCCTCGCACTCCATGTAACCAACCGGACAGGGGACCTCTGCCTCTTCCCCCCCCCCCCCCCCCCCCCACCCACCTAGACACCAGACAAACAACCCACCGAGAACTAAATCCCCCCCGCCCCAACAATCTACAGCAAAACAAACACCCAAAACCTAAACTCGTTACCTTCAGAAACAAAAGAACCCCCCCCCCCCCCCCCCCCCCCCCCCCGGGCCAAGGTAACCATCTCCCCCACTCTGCCCCCGTTAACTAGCTGAACTGCAAGCAGGGTGACCGCCACCTTGGCTAAAAATCCAAGTCTTTCACACAATGGATCAACAAACAGCACTCCAACCCATACCCAACTTTAATACCAAACATTATAGAAACAAAATCGAGAACCACACCCAATTAACCTCTCTCGAACGGTTCGAACAATAGAGTAAGCCACCCCCAAATTCAGCCAGATACAACCCCCATCAACAAGCCCAATACCATCTCCCCCACTTTGCATCCATCCTACACAAAATACAAATACAGAAGAACTCAAGTATGACCAAACAAAAAAGACCATAGTCCTCGTACCCTTCAGTTCTCCCCCAATCAGTGTTTATTAATAAAGTCATTCACTTCCTCCAGCCCGTCAAAATAGTAGTGTCTGTCTCTGAAGGTAACCCGAAGATGAGCCGGGTACACCATCCCCAAACGCATGTTGCTTTTGTAGAGCGTCACCGTGGCTATATTAAACGGCGTGCACTTTCTTGCCAACTCTGACCTGACATCTTGATTATATTGCGTTGGGATTGCCCCTCCCATCTACGCTTTCGATTGTCCTTTGCCCATCTCAGGACCCGCTCCTTATCCAGGTAGCTGTGGAACTGGACTGTGATCACCCATGGTGGTTGACCCATTCTGGGATTCTGTCACAGCGATCGATGGGCCAGTCCAACTCTGGAGGGGTCGAAAAGACTCCCTCCCCCACCAAATTTCCAAACATCTTAGAAACATAATAAGTGGCGCTTGTACCTTCCAGGCCCTCCGGCAGCCCAACAATTCTTAATTCTGTTGCCTGGAGCGATTCTCCAGATCATTGACCTTGACCGTTAATGCCTTTTGCTCCTCTGCTACCAACGCCACCTCTGCCTCCAAAGACACAATCCGTTTGCCATGATCATTGAATGCCCGCTCCTCCTTCTTAATTGCTGTCCCCTGTACCTCCACCCGCTGATCCAACCTGTGCAAGGTCGCCAGAATTGGTGTCATGACCCTCTCAATCGCCTTGATCAGATCCTCCGCAACCACTTGTCACGGTTTCCTAAATTCACTCAACAAGAAGTCTACCAACTTCTGAGGGGCAATGATGCCACAAACCTCCACCATTTTATCCCCTTTTGAGGCTCGTGAGACTTCCGAATCAGACGAAGATCCCTTCCTCGACCTATGCCTTGTGTTGTACCCCTCCGACATCACTCGCCAGAGGGGAGTTAATTCTGTCAAACTGTACCAATTTCTTTCCAAAAATCATAAAATCATGTTTATTGCATTGGATTGGTTTATTGTCATGTGTACCAAGGTACAGTGAAAAGTATTTTTCTGCATGCAGCTCAAACAAATCATTCCGTACATGAAAAGAAAATACATAATAGGACAGACATAAAAGACACAATGCAAATACATAGACACAGGCATCGGGTGATGCATACAGGAGTGTAGTACTACTCAGATCAGATCAGTCCATAAGAGGGTCGTTCAGGAGTCTGGTACCAGCGGGGAAGAAGCTGTTTTTGAATCTGTTAGTGCATATTCTCAGACTTTTGTATCTACTGCCCGATGGAAGAAGTTGGAAGAGTGAGTAAGCCAGGTGGGAGGGGTCTTTGATTATACTGCCCGCTTTCCCAAGGCAGCGGGAGGTGTAAACAGTCAATGGATGGGAGGCGGCTTTGTGTAATGGACTGGGCGGTGTTCACAACTCTCTGTAGTTTCTTCTGGTCTTGGGCCGAGCAGTTGCCATACCAGGCTGTGATTCAGCCAGATAATCTTTATTGTCACAAGTAGGCTTACATTAACACTGCAAGGAAGTTACTGTGAAAAGCCCCTAGTCGCCACATTCCAGTGCCTGTTCGGGTACACACGGAGAATTCAGAATGTCCAAATTACCGAACAGCACATCTTTTAGGATTTGTGGGAGGAAATCGGAGCACCCGGAGGAAACCCAGGCAGACATGGGGAGAATGTGCAGACTCCGCACAGACAGTGACCCAAGCCGGGAATCGAATCTGGGACTCTGGCACTGTGAAACAACAGTGCTATCCACTGTGCTACAATGCCGCCAATGATGCTTTCTATGGCGCATCTGTAAAAATTAGTAAGAGTCAATGTGGCCATGTTGCATTTCCTTAGGTTCCTGAGGAAGTATAGGCGCTGTTGTGCTTTCTTGGTCGCAGCGTCGACGTGGGTGGACCAGAACAGATTGTTGGTGATGTGCACACCCAGGAATTTGAAGCTGTCATCCATCTCCATCTCTGCCCCATTGAAGCAGATAGTCAGTGGTGTGTACCATGTTTTGCTTCCTAAAGTCAATGACCAGCTCTTTAGTTTTGCTGACATTGAGGGAGAGAGTGTTGTCATTGCATCATTCCAGTAGGTTCTCCATCTCCCTCCTGCATACTGACTCATTGTTAGAGATCTGAACCACCATGTCATCTGAACCATGGTGGTTCAGATCTCTAACAATGAGTCAGTATGCAGGAGGGAGATGGAGAACCTACTGGAATGATGCAATGACAACAAGCTCTCCCTCAATGTCAGCAAAATTAAAGAGCTGGTCATTGACTTTAGGAAGCAAAACATGGTACACACCACTGACTATCTGCTTCAATGGGGCAGAGGTGGAGATGGATGACAGCTTCAAATTCCTGGGTGTGCACATCACCAACAATCTGTTCTGGTCATCAGCAAACTTTTGATGGAGTTGGAGCCAAATTTTGCCATGCAGTCGTGTGTGTACAGGGAGTATAGTAGGTGGCTAAGTACACAGCCTTGCAGGACCCCGGTATTGAGGATTATCGTGGAGGACGAGTTGTTGTTTATTCTGACTGATTATGGTCTATGGGTTAGGAAGTCAAGGATCCAGTTGCAGAGTGAAAAGCCAAGTCCTAGGTTTTGGAGCTTTGATATGAGCTTGGCTGAGATTATGGTGTTGAAGGCAGAGCTGTAGTCAATAAATAGGAGTCTGATGTAGGTGTCCTTGTTGTCAAGATGCTCCAGGGATGAGTATAGGGCTAAGGAGAAGGCATCTGCTGTGGATCGATTGCGACAGTATGCAAATTGCAGTGGATCAAGGCATTCTGTGAGTATGGAGTTGATGTGCCTCATGACCAACCTCTCGAAGCACTTTGTTGTGATCGATGTCAAGGCCACGGGATGATAGTCATTGAGGCACGTTGCCTTTGAAGCAGGTGGGGACCTCAACAGAGTAGGGAGAGGTTGAAGATTTCCGCGAACATATCTGCCATCTGGTCCGCGCAGCATCTGAGTGCATGACCGGGGACCCCAACCTTCCGTTGCCTTCCGAGGCTTCATTTTCAAGAAGGCCGATCTGACTTCAGAAGCTGTGACGGTGAATGTGGGTGTATCCGGGGCTGCTGGGGCAGTCGACAGCAGTTAAATAAATAAATAAATAATCTTATTGTAACAAGTGAAGTTACCGTGAAAGCCCCTAGTCGCCACATTCCGGCGGCGCCTGTTCAGGTACACAAAGGGAGAATTCAGAATTCTCAGCTGATACGGGAATTGAATCCGTGCTGCTGGCCTTGTTCTGCATCACAGTTTGATGGTTTCCTGCTCGAACTGAACATAGAATGCATTGAGTTCATCAGGGAGGGGTGCACTACTGCCGGAGATTCTGCTCGGCTTCGCTTTGTAGCCCGTTATGTTGTTTAAGCCTTGTTGCAACGACTTACGAGAGCCTGTAACGCTAGTATGTACTTCCAGCTTGGTCTGATATTGTCTCTTGGCATCCCTAATGAGTTTGCGGAGGTCATACCTGGATTTCTTGGGAAAGTACGTACTAATTTCTTTGGCCGCGGTCGTCTCCATATTTGCTGATGAAGTCTGTGATGGTGGTGGCATACTCGTTTAGGTTGGTCATGGAGTTCTTAAATATGGACCAGTCCACTGACTCCCAAGCAGTCACGTAGGTAAGTGAACATGGTGAGGATCCCAAAGATCAGTGGGTTGGCAAAAGTGGATCCTGAGGGGAAAAAAGAGTTTGCAAAGCACTGGTTTATATAACTCAACTACCTGCTGTTTTAACCAGCTGAGGAATTGAGCAGCTCTATTCATTTTCTAATAAGTGAGTTTGCAGTCTGCTGATAGGAACTCTGGGTACATTTTATTTCTTCACTGGTAATGTTCAATACATGAATAAATTATCTTATGTACTTGGTGCTGCATTGACTTTTCAGTGAGTGCACCATGTGCTAATAAATACATGCTAATTGCTTGCAACATTTTCTAGATCAGGTAATGATGCAATTAATTGGTTATTTAAGCCTTTTGAGCGCTAAATTTATTTTATAGCCTTCAAATAATGTGCCCAAAGCAAGACTAGAAGTTACAATATTTTTCCCACAGAGCAACAATGGGTATATGACTCTTAATTAAAGCTGTGTTGATCAAATCTTTTAAATATTTGGTTGCAGAATAGGATTAATTAAATTATGTATTGTTAGTTGATTAAATGTTGTGTGGAATATGTTGGCTCCTGAGCTGTGACACGAATGAAAATGTGCCTAGAAAGGCATCTGATCAAGGAATGAGGTTGGTGGTTTCTACAGTAGAACACATTGTACGTGATCTGTGGAACAGATAGGTTTGATGGACCAAATGATTTGATTCATGATTCCTTTGAGTTCTCATGTGCAAAAGTACTTGAGGTCTGAAGAGAATGTCACACTGAATTGGAACTGACCCAACAAGCTATAGTGTGGGGATGAGTGGATGGATTGGAAAACCAGTGTGTGACCTGCGCAGAAAAGTTGCAATGAATCGGCTCATAAGAACTAGGACCAGGAGTAGGCCATCTGGCCCTTCGAGCCTGCTCCGCCATTCAATGAGATCATGGCTCATCTTTTGTGGACTCAGCTCCACTTTCCCGCCTGAACACCATAACCCTTTATTCTTCAAAAAACTATCTATAAGGGCGGCATGTGGCGCAGTGGACATCACTGGGACTGCGGCGCTGAGGACCCAGGTTCGAACCCCAGCCCTGGGTCACTGTCCGTGTGGAGTTTGCACATTCTCCCCATGTCTGCGTGGGTTTCACCCCCACAACCCAAAGATGTGCAGGTTAGGTGGATTGGCCACGCTAAATTGCCCCTTAATTGGGAAAAAAAAAAAATTTGGGTACTCTAAATTTATTTTTTTTAAACTATCTATCTTTATCTTGAAAACATTTAATGAAGGGGCCTCAACTGCTTCACTGGGCAAGGAATTCCATAGATTCGTAACACTTTGGGTGAAGAAGTTCCTCCTAAACCTACTTCCCCTTATTTTGAGGCTATGCCCCCTAGTTCTGCTTTCACCCACCAGTGGAAACAACCTGCCCGCATCTATCCTACTTATTCCCTTCATAATTTTATATGTTTCTATAAGATCCCCCCCCCCCCCGTATCCTTCTAAATTCCAACGAGTACAGTCCCAGTCTACTCCACCTCTCCTTGTAATCCAACCACCTCAACTCTGGGATTAACCTAGTGAATCTCCTCTGCACACCCTCCAACGCCAGTACGTCCTTTCTCAGGTAAGGAGACCAAAACTGAACCAAAAGTTCACGGAAAGAGTGTTCCAGAATGAAATTGCAGTGTCTAGCTAAGAAAGGCGATTCTGGGGAGCCAAATAACAAAAAAGCATTCTGATTGATGATCATGCTTGATTCGAGGATGACTAGGGCCACTAGTTTCTGTCGTGGGTCGTTATGTGTCTGAACAGGTTAATTCTGCGGATCTCTGGCATGTGGGACAGGATATCCCACGAGTGCAGGATTTGCTTCATTTTAACATTCAAACTTGCAAAATTAAAAGTTTTCTTTCCTTGACCACAAAGGTGGTGATCCCACTTGATGTGGTTCCCCAGCCAGGAGAAAATAGGATAGCCTATTTGTAAGTTGTTCAATTGTAAACTTTAACTGCAGAGTGCCTATTCAACTGTGAGAGGCACAGCACCCAGTATCAGTTCTGTCCTCGGATATTGTGTGTGTGCATAGAGAGAGACAAGTTGCTGAAACTTTTCAGCTTGCACTCATCTGGACAAAGGAGAGCGTCAAATTTCAACCGATCACAAATTATACTGCAGGCGATAAGGGTGTTGATTAGTTGATTCTGACCGAGGCATTGCCATAGAGAAGGCAACAGAAACGTTAGGCACCCCAAGAGCTTGGGAAATTGAAAAAATGGTGGAACACGTTCCTTTTGTTTGCAGGGAGCGGGTCTGTGTATGAATGTGTCTCTTGTAGCAAGCATAAATGAGCCACGTTACAAGCTCAACTGATTATGTTAAATTGTTGTTAGTACAGCTACTAGCATATTCAGGATTGTTCAGCCGGTACTGATCAATTGCAGAATCAGATGTTTTTGTTTTAGATTTTGCAAGCGGAGCTGGTTGAGTACGGACTGTACTCTGCCTATTGCAAACAACCAAAGGAACATGCTGTTTGATTGATCAACCAATCTGGCACCATGCCGGAACGAAGATTCATACATGACATTGCTCAATTATGTGGTCGGCAGAATATCGTTTTAGACTGCCGGCAGCACCTAATAGTGGAAAATGTCACTTGCGTAGCCACTGCATGGTGGCAACACGAATAGGCTAGCTTAACCTGCTGTTCGATTTTTTGAAATCCTTTGCTTTTCCAGGATTATTTGAGGCAAACAGGGCACTTTTTAGGATCAAAAATTGTATTTTTTGGCCCATTTGTGAGTTTGCATGATACACCGCCAACCATGATCCGATCAGGACAACCATTATCCTGCAGGATGACTTTGCACTTTTGCGAGATCATTGTGAAGATGAAAGTTCAAAATTTATCTTGCTGGAATTGAGACTGTGGGTGTTTCAAACTTGAGATCTATCTATCTTTGATCTTTTGTAATATATTGTAAATTTATTTTCATTTTTTACAAAAAAACTTGAATTATATATTTTGGTTTGAAAAATTGGAGCACTTAAAAACATTGAAGCTTATAGCATAAGTCCTATAGTAAAATCTGTGTTTGGTGGATGGCTGCCTAGCAAATCCTTTTTGTGAAAGGTATAGTTCAGTATTCATGTAATTCTCACTTTGTTTCAACTTTTTTGACCAAATGGAATGGATACTTTAAAAGATATCAGGAATAATTATGTTTTTTCTGTTTTCCTGGCAGTTCCCATTCACCATTCGGATATGGTTGCTGACCTTCTGAAAGAACTTTCCAACCACAATGAGCGAGTTGACGAGCGGAAGGCAGCACTACTGGAACTCTTAAAAATAACCAGAGAGGATACCCTGGGGGTGTGGGACGAGCACTTCAAGACTATTCTACTTTTGCTCCTAGAGACTCTAGGAGACAAGGATGTAAGTAATTCTTCCACAAACATTCAAACTCTCCACCACCGACAAACCATGGCAGCCGTGTGTACCATCTACAAGATGGGCAGCACGGTAGCATCGTGGTTAGCACAATGGCTTCGCAGCGCCAGGGTCCCAGGTTCGATTCCCGGCTTGGGTCACTGTCTGTGCGGAGTCTGCACGTTCTCCCCGTGTCTGCATGGGTTTCCTCCGGGTGCTCCGGTTTCCTCCCACAGTCCAAAGATGTGCAGGGGTAGGTGGATTGGTCATGATAAATTGCCCTTAGTGTCCAAAAAAATAAGGTAAGGTGGGGTTACGGGAATAGGAGGAAGTGTGGGGATAGGGTGGGAGTGTGGGCTTAGGCGGGGTGCTCTTTCCAAGGGCAGGTGCAGACTCGATGGGCCGAATGACCTCCTTCTGCACTGTAAATTCTAAAAGATGCACTGCAGTAACTTGGCAAGGTTCCTTAGACAACACCTTCCAAATCCATGACCGCTACCATCTAGGACAAGAGCAGCAGATTCCTGGGAACCCCACCACCTAGAAGTTCCCCTCCAAATAACTCACCACACCGATTTGGAAATATATCGCCACTCCTTCACTGTCGCGGGGCAGCATCCTGGAACTCCCTAACAGCACAGTGGGTGTAGCTACACCTCAAGGTCTGCAGAGGTTCAAGCAGGTAGCTTGACAACTAGGGATCAGCAATAAATGCTGGCCTAACCAGAGACTCCTACACCCCATAAGTGAATTTTTAAAAAAAAGATTCCATAGTGGGTGAAAATCCTTTTTTTGTTTTTTTAGCAACATGGTATTTTGCATCATCAAGATCTGTTATTCATAAAACTGTTATGCAGCTTGTTCAAGACTTCCAGTTTACCAGAATCAGACTAAACCAGCCAACCTGCTTTATTTACAGTGGAATCTCTTGAGCTTTTGTATAAAATGTTTCTTCAGTTTATCCAAACTCCTAAACCTTATTCACCCTTGGGTCAGTTCAAGATAGACTGCAAACAGATAATAAACAATACGGAAAAATGAAATATTGTAGATGCTGGAAATGATAAATATTCTGTGAAGATGCTGGAGATACTCAGCAAATCTTTGGAAAGAGAAACGAGAGATCATGTTTCAAATTGATGACCTTTTATCAGAACTAGGAAAAGTTAGAGGTGTCACTGGATTTAAGCAAGGGAGCGAGGTTGGAGAAAGAGTATGGGGGGTAACTCAGGGGAGGTGTGAACGACAGGATCTTGAACAGCTGTTAACTGAAAGGAAACACCGAGAAACGAGAGAAAAACCAAAACTAGCGAATCAAAATGAATAGCAGAGGTTAACATCTAAAATTGTTGAACTCTTTGTTGAGTCCTGAAGGCTGTAAAATCTGAGATGCTGTTCCTCAAGCTTCCGTTTAATTTTTTCAGGACAGTGCAGGAGTCAGAGGACAAAAAATTCAGCATGGGAGCAAGGTGGAGAGTCAAAATGGCAAGCTACTGGGAGCTTGTACTCTGATCACCAGTACTCTGCAAAGTGACTCTGCATTTGATCTCCCCAGTATAGAACTGACCACATTGTATACAGAATGTTAAATTGAAAGAAGTACAAGTAAATTGCTGTTTGATCTGGAGTGAATGTTTGGGGCTTTAGGCAGTAGGAAGGAAGGAGGCACTCCTTCACTTGCATGCAAAGGTGCTGTGTGAAGGGGAGAAGGTGTTGAAGATGACTGGGGATTGGTCAAGAGTTCAAAGAGAGATTTTGCAATGATAAAAGAGGAAAGGGGCACATGTTTGACAATGGCATCAAAGCTGTGGTGGCATAAATGATACAGGATTATCTCTTGACTATGGAAACTGGTAGGGTGGAAGGAGAGGACAAGGAGAACCCTATCATGGGGGAGGGCAAGGGATGAAGGTAAAAGTGCATGAATGGAATGGACATGGTGACGGGCAAGGTGGGCATGTGTGGTGGAAATTACAGGGAAATGCTACTTTTCAGTGTTCACAGATTTACAATTAGCAAACATGTAATAAAGCCACAACTGCTCACTGGGAAAGAGAAATTTTCCTAACCTAAATATTTTAATTACTGACACATTTGCCAAATACAAGCTTCAGAAGATTATTTTTTGATCTCGTGCTGTGACTACTACTGCTTTTGATGGTGATGTGGTCCTTGACTTGAATTGCAATTCTATCTCTGGAAAATAATTGTATGAAATTATAGCAATTCATTTATGTATTTATAAATCAGTTTTTCTTGCCCCCACCCCCAGCACTCCATTAGAGCATTGGCCTTAAGAGTTCTACGAGAAATTCTGCGCAATCAACCAGCAAGGTTTAAAAACTACGCAGAACTAACAATTATGAAAACGCTAGAAGCGCACAAAGATTCCCACAAAGAGGTGAGTTGAGTTTCAGCACTCAAATCCATTTTATACATAGGTTCGTCAACAATGTTTTCAGTTAATTTATTTTTCAATTGATACTAAACATCCTTCAATAAATTAAACATATTTCAATGGATTAATGAAGTGCCGTTCGGTATGTGACAAAAGAAGGAATTACTGATTGATTACATTGAAAAATACATGAAACGTAATACATTTTAAGTGGGAATTCAATTAGATGCCTCGTGTTGTTACAAACATTCAGGCAAACGATAGTAGAGGTATTGTAACAGCCTGCATTAAAATGAAGACCGTCCATTCCACTTCATCATCAGGGTGTTGTGGCGACATATGTGCAGTTTCTCAAATGCACTGCATCAACTTTCTAAAGCTCCTTCCTGAACCCACAATCTCCACCACCTAGAAGGAGCAAGATGCATTGGATGCCTTCACCTCCAAATTGCATCTTGACTTGGGGGAATATATCACTGTACTTCCATTGTCATTGGGTTCAAATCCTGGAACGCTCCACCTAACGGTATTGCTTCACCACAAGGTAGCGATTAAGCCTCATTTACCACAGTGTGTGCAATTTTGGATTTGTTTATTTGTTTATTGTTACGTGTAACGAGGTACAGTGAAAGTATTTTTCTGCGAGCAGCTCAAACAGGTCATTAAGTACATGAAAAGAAAATACATAATAGGGCAGCACAAGGTACACAATGTAAATACCTAGACACCGGCATCGGGTGAAGCATACAGGAGTGTAGTATTAATCGGGTCAGTCCATAAGAGGGTCGTTTAGGAGTCTGGTAACAGCGGGGAAGAAGCTGTTTTTGAATCTGTTTGTGTGTGTTCTCAGACTTTTGTATCTCCTGACCGATGGAAGAAGTTGGAAGAGTGAGTAAGTTGGGTGGGAGGGGTCTTTGGGCCTATATATAAAGGGCATTTAAATCATCGAGCGCATACGGCAGAGATTCACCATGCTTGATCAACTAAGAGGAGATATTTGAGATGCTGATTCTATTCCCACATTCCCCCTTTCCACTCCCAGCTCTACTTTCTTTTGTGTCTGGTCCTGGAAAAAATATCACCAAATGCACTTGCACTCACTTTCAAAGTCTCAAGTCTTTGTCCCTGTGTTTGTCACAACATTTCTACTGCTACTGATTTGCTCCACCGTACCCTCACCCCTACTTTTGTCACTACGATGTCACTAGCTCCGAAAGCTAGTGACATCGAAACAAACCTGTTGGACTTTAACCTGGTGTTGTAAGACTTCGTACTGTGCTCACCCCAGTCCAACGCCGGCATCTCCACATCATGGCTACTTTTGATGCCCTAGTCCTAAATATAACCATTATTCTCTTACCCTGGATGTTCCCCATAGCAAGGCCTCATCTTCACTCTGTTTAGTCCAAAGGATGAGTACCATGAGAGGATATAGCAGACCACTTAATACACTAATCTATTTAACCATAGCCATAGTATCACTTCAAATGGCTTCTCTTCCTGCTCCTGCATTCTTATCCTGTGTTATCTACCAAAGATTTTTCTTGGCTCCCACGTATTTGTCATCTGTATGCTGCCCTCCATTGTCCTTAAGTACAGTTAATTTTTTATACCATCTCTCTTCCACTCTTGCTAAGTTATTAGACTGTGCTGGATAAGCAGATTTTTTTCTTCAATTTAATATTGGGAAAATTGAAGCCATTCTTTTGGTCCCAGCTCCGCATTCCATTCCCTAGCTACTGATTTCCTGGCAACAGTCTTTTAAAAAGTCTATTCGCAATCTTAGTGTCATACTCAACCTCGATAAGCTGGTCTTGCTGCATTTGGACATGGACTGCTTCGTTATCTGAGGAGTCGTGAATGCTGCTGAACATTGTGCAGTCATCCGCAAACATCCCCACTTCTAACCTTACGATGGAAGGGAGGTCATTCGTGAAGCAGCTGATGATGGTTGGGGCTAGGACACTACCCTGAGGAACTCTTGCAGTGATGTCCTGGAGCTGAGGTGATTAATCTGCAACTACCACAACCATCTTCCTTTATGCCTGGTATGACTCCAACCAGTGGAGAGTTTACCCCGATTCCCATTGATTCCAGTTTAACTAGGGCTCCTTGATACCATACTGGGACAAATGGTGTCTTGATGTCAAGGGCAGTCATTCTCACCTCACCTCTGGCATTCAGCTCTTTTGTCCATGTTTGACCAAGGCTGTAATGAGGTCAGGAGCTAAATTATTTTCAGAAGGCATTCAACAAGGTGCCGCACAAAAAGCTGCTGCATAAGATAAAGGCACATGGCATTACGGGTAATGTATTACCATGGATAAGAGGATTGGCTAACTGACAGAAAGCAAAAAGTGGGGATAAATGTTTTTTTTCTGGTTCGCAATCAGTGGCTAATGGTGTACTTCAGGGATCCGTGTTGGGTCCGCATTTGTTTACAATTTACATAGGTGATCTGGAGTTGGGGACAAGGGATACCTGCTGAGGTCATGGCTGATTTAAAATAATATATACTTTCCGAGAAGGAGAGTCATCAGGGGCTGAAGGACGAGCCTGAAGAGGACCCAGAGAATGTAGGACAGGTGGCAGCAAGGCTCCGATATGCCAGGAGGACCTGGGAGGCCCTCATCGCCTCCAGATTCACATGAGACAAGGCTGTGTCCATCAGCTCTACCTACTCGCCCCCCACCCCAATCACCCTGTTCTTCTCCTCCGCTGCCCCGAAGGGCCTATGTTAAACTGAGCCATTGCTTGGATATCATCATCACATGGCTTTCCACTGCGGTCGCCACTACTTGCAGTGTTGGCCTGGGTGCCATGCAACAGTGTCACTATCTCCTGCACCTGAAGCCTTTGTGACTCCTCCAATTGGCCTTATAGTCACTGGAATATCGCTGACACCTCCTGAATCTCACGGCTGTGGCCTATCATCTGCATCCGCTTGGGAAGAATTGTGTCCAGAGGCTCAGCATCTGGTGGGGCCCAGCTGAGTCCTGGGATCCAGCAGACCTCCGACTGCTGTCTCCCTTGATGTTCCTGCCTCCATCTGATGCCCTGGCCTCATCAGATGGTGATGCTGCAGGACAATGAATATGGGTTCAGTGAAAGGACTGCATCATTGTCTGGGATATCAACAGCTTACTTGAGACAGGTGATCTGGATGAAGGTGCAGTGGAACCCTCACTCACAGGAGGTTGTTCATCATCTTCCTACATTGGACTGCGGTCCTCCTGGTCATGCTGCCTGCACTCACTGCCACTGCCTCCCAGTCGGCATTGGTCACCATGCTGCTACCCTCTGGAGGGAACAGGGTTCCCCACTCGCCTCCAGAAGTCTGGCCAGGTAGGCATCCCCAAATCGAGGAACACACCTCCACACTACCATCCTCCCGGCTGACTGGGAATGAGTGCTGAGGGACTGTCTGAATGCAGCTCCCCCTTGTTAGCGGTGAGCAGCTGAGGTGTGAGTCAAGCGAATCAGACACCTGGGCACTCGGGCACAGGGAGTATCACATGGGGGCTAGTTCTTTGCACGAAGTGTGCGAGAAGACCAATCTTGATCTTGCCATTGCAGCTGGCGTCAAACACTCCATGTATCCGGTCCAAAATGACACTTAGTCATTTTTCGAGTGAATCATACCTGTTATTTCAGATCGCTGTCTCTTCTCGTGTGGTCATTGACAATGTTGGGAGGAGATTATACGCCACCACTTCTGCATGTCGAATGTTGCATTGTTGGGGTTCCATGTTTATTTTTGTATTTTTCTGTTCATATTGGGGTTGAATTTTTACAGTTTACGCTTAGATTTGGGGTTTAGTTTTATGTGGCATTCTGTTCTGATTGTTATGAAAATCAAAGCTCTTTGTCGGACTGCAGTGGTTGATGGAGTTTTCGTATTTTGTTTGGAACCATTTTCCTTAACTGTAGTTGGGAACTTCCATGCTAACCTAAGAGTTAGCTAACGGGTGCGGTGTTAAAGGTTTTTTTTAGATAATGAGTTTAGCGTTCTTGTTTTCTTTAGGTTTGTTAGAAGTAGATTTTAGTTGTTTGTGTTCATCTTATTTCTATTTATAGGCTTATTTGGGTGTGGTAGCATCCAAAGGACAAGTGCAAATGGAGGAGGAGGGTGGGCTTTGGGGGTAGTTTGCTGCCGGCGCCTGTAGATTTTCTTTATGTAGTCTTGGGATTTGTTTTTGTGGCCATCTTGGGTGAGCCTGGTTGCTGTACCTTTTGGGTATGACAATGAAATAAATCGCTTATTGTCACAAGTAGGCTTCAAATGAAGTTACTGTGAAAAGCCCCTAGTCGCCACATTCTGGCGCCTGTTCGGGGAGGCTGGTACGGGAATTGAACCGTGCTGCTGGCCTGCCTTCGTCTGCTTTCAAAGCCAGCGATTTAGCCCAGTGAGCTAAACCAGCCCCAGTATTCTCAGTATACCAACCAGTATTCTCTCTTGGTGGAAATGGCTGACTCTGGAGTGTGTGTGTGTGTGGAGGGGGGGGGGGGGGGGGGGGGGGGGGGGGGGGGGGAGACACCACACCTGGAATGTCAGGGGGTTGAATGGCCCAGTGAAAAGATCGCGATTATTGTTTCAATTCCGATGTGGTGTTTTTGTAGGAGAGTCATTTGCGGGTCAGCGCCTAGACAAGCTGCGAAAACAGTGGGCAGGACAAGTGTTTCATTTGGGCTTCTATGGTAGAGACAGGGGTGCGGCAATATTGATTAACAAAAGGGTTCATTTGGGCTTTGATGGTAGAGCCAGGGTGCGGCAATATTGATTAACAAAAGGGTTCAGTTTTCTGCCTACTTCCTAAAAAGGATCTTGGCTGACCCCAATGGCAGACATTTGGCTCTTTGGCAGGCACACTGGGTGCCCCAAACTAGGACGATACGAAGGTTATTAATAATCTGCTGATCTCTCTCCCCCATTTGGATTTGCATCATCTTCTTTTGGTGGGGACCTATATTGTACTCTGAACCCTAGGTTTGGGTCAGTCCATGCCCAGATCTCTGACTCCATCAGGGCCAGAGCTTTGTTGTTTTTCATGGAGCGGTTGGGGATAGATCCTTGGTACATTTTGCACCCAGGTGACAAAGGTATTTCCTTTTTCACGCCTGTGCACCATCTTGCCTGAGGTTTTTTGCCTTTGGCTGGGTCTGATGGGGGCCTATTTTGGACATATATGGCCAGGTCCTCTCAGCGGAATCAGCTCCATTGAGTGAGGTGAGGATGAAATGGGAGGATGAATTGGGTCCAATTCAAGATGGTAAGGTGTGGAATGAAGCCCTTTGCAGGGGTCAATCACATGCCTTCATGTGCTTGGCTAAGTTTTTAAAAAATGTTTGAACTAAAGGGCAATTTAGTGTGGCTAATCCACCTACCTGCACATCTTTAGTTGTGGGGATGAGAACCACAATGACATGGGGGAGAATGTGAAAACTCACACGGACAGTGACTTGGATGGGATCAAATCTGGGGCCTTGGAGCCGTGAGAGGCAGGGCTAACCACTGCGCCATCGTGCCACCCATGTATCGGCTAAGGTTTGATTCAATTCAAGGTGATGCATAGAGCACGTCGGACTGAAGCGAGGATGAGTGGATTTTTCTCTGGGGTGGAGGGCAAGCTACTCTCAGGTGGGGGGGGTGGCTGCTAACCACACTCGTATTCTGGTCTTCTCCCAAGTTGGTAAGCTTCTGGGCCTCTTTCTTAATTTTGATTTATTTTATTTATTGTCACGTACTATGTACCGAAGTACAGTGAAAAGTATTTTTCTGCGTCCGAGGGAACGTACACAGTACGTACGTAGTAGACAAAAAGAATAATCAACAGGGAACATTGACAAATGGTACATCGACAAACAGTGATTGATTACAGTTCGGAACAAGGGGTCAAACAAAGCAAATACCTGCGCAAGAGCAGCATAGGGTGTCGGTGAATCGTGTTCTTACAGGGAACAGATCAGTCCGAGGGAGAGTTGTTGAGGAATCTTGTAGCTGTGGGGAAGAAGCTGTTCCTATATTTGGATGTGCGGGTCTCAGACTTATGTACCTTCTGCCTGATGGAAGGTCTGGAAGAAGGCAATGCCTGGGTGGGAGGGAGTCTCTGATAATGCTGTCTGCCTTCCTGAGGCAGCAGGAGGTGTATACAGAATCAATGTGAGAGTGCAAGCTTGTGTGATGCGTTGCGCTGAGTTCACCACACTGAAGTTTCTTGCGATCTTGGACTGAGCAGTTGCCATACCAAGCTACATGGTTCTTCAACACCTTGTCGGAGACATTCAATGCAGATTTGGATCCATGTCTGCTGGTGGCCATATTTGGGATATCAGACTCACCGGTGCTTCAGTCGGGAGTGAAGGCAGATGACCTCGCCTTTGTGTCGTATATAGCCTAGAGATTAGTTCTGCTTGGGTGGAGGTCTCCTACTCTGCCTAGTGCCTCGGCTTGGTTGGGTGACCTTGCATCTTTTTTTTTTACACGTGGAGAAGGTTAAATACACCATTAGAGGATCGGTAGAAGAGTTCTGTCTAAGATGGCAGCCATTCATTTCCTTTTTTAAGGAGCTAGTCACCATCATCTCTTCGGGGGTTTGGCTTAGTTTTTGCGGTTAAAGTGAATATGTTAATAAAGTTAACAGGTTCAGACAGATAGATGGGTGACCGCCAGGAGAGGCAGGCAGGTAAGGCAGGAACCTACTGTGGCTATTCCCCTCTCAAACGGGTATACCATTTTGGATACTGTTGGGAGGGATAGCCTCTCAGGGGAAAGGTACCAGCAGCAGCCAGGCCTGCAGCACCACAACTGGTTCTACTGGCCCTTCAGGGAGCTGCATGGGACTGGAAATGCTCTCATGGCTGCCTGTATAAAGCATCCGGAATTTAATCTCTGTTTAGGAAGTAGTATTTTAGATATGTACCAGGCAGTAAAGCGTAATATCTTTTAAAAAATATATATTTATTAAAGTTTTTTAACACAATTTTTCTCCCTTACAAACAATAACCCCCCCCGTAACAAAATAACGAGAAATCGCGCAGAGCAAGATATATACATGGCAAAATTATATATTTACACAGCTTTGTACACTGGCCCTCACCTGTATGTGCCAGTTTCCCCAACCCTTCATGTTATCTCTTGCTCATCCACCCTCCCAGGCAGTCCCCCTCCCCCCCCCCCCCCCCCCCCCCCCTCCCAGGACGTCCCCCTCCACCCCCCCAAGGTTGCTGCTGCTGACCGACCTTCCTCTAACGCTCCGCGAGATAGTCTAGGAACGGTTGCCACCGCCTGTAGAACCCCTGCGCAGACCCTCTCGAGGCGAACTTAATCCTCTCCAACTTTATGAACCCAGCCATATCATTTATCCAGGCCTCCAGGCTGGGGGGCTTCGCCTCCTTCCACATTAGCAAGATCCTTCGCCGGGCTGCTAGGGACGCAAAGGCCAGAATGCCGGCCTCTTTCGCCTCCTGCACTCCCGGTTCGTCCACTACTCCAAATATTGCTAGCCCCCAGCTTGGCTTGACCCGGACTTTCACCACCTGAGATATTGCTCCCGCCACTCCTCTCCAGAACCCCTCCAGTGCCGGGCATGACCAAAACATATGGACATGGTTCGCCGGGCTCCCTGAGCACCTTCCACATCTGTCCTCTACCCCAAAGAACCTACTCAACCTCGCCCCCGTCAAGTGCGCTCTGTGGACCACCTTAAATTGTATCAGGCTGAGCCTGGCACACGAGGAGGAGGAATTGACCCTACCTAGGGCATCAGCCCACAGACCTTCCTCGATCTCCTCCCCCAGCTCCTCCTCCCATTTACCCTTCAACTCTTCTACCAGCGCTTCCCCCTCTTCTTTCAACTCCTGGTGTATTTCTGACACCTTGCCCTCCCCGACCCATACACCCGAGATCACCCTAAGTAAAGTGTAATATCAAAAGTGAAGAATCATAGACGTTTATAGCAGAGGAGGAGGCCATTCGGCCCATTGTGGCATGTGTGTGTTTTTACTTTTTTCCAGGTTTCTCTCTAATTTACTGCACTAAACTTGAATTTTCCCTCTTTAAGGTGGTAAGAGCTGCAGAAGAAGCTGCTTCCACTTTGGCAAGCTCCATTCATCCTGAACAGTGCATCAAAGTGCTCTGCCCAATCATCCAGACAGCTGACTACCCCATCAATCTAGCTGCCATTAAGATGCAAACAAAGGTGACAGAGAGGATCACGAAGGAATCTCTTCATCAGCTTCTTCCAGACATCATCCCAGGGTTACTTCAGGTACTTACAACTCAAAATACTTAGGCAAATTAATTTACCTCTTTGTTATTTTGTTCACCATTCAGTGAGTAACCTGATATCATCACCAGAAATAAATGGTGCTGATCCCTTTAGGAACTTGTTTCACAAATAAACACTGTACCTGAGTGTAGGAAAATCCAAACCGGAATGGCAACACAGCAAAGGGTGGGAGCAAAAGCTAACCTGAATGATACAACAGGAAGTTTGCTTCAGTTGTAACTTTAGATATCTGCCTTCAAGGCAGGAATTAATTTACCAGCTACCAAACTAACATGTCAAATAATAAACCATAGCTAAATTAATATTTTTAAGGTTCACGATATAAATCAAATGCGCGTGACCAGATTAGTGTTTTTTATCAAATAAGATCTTATAAGATGGGCAGTGTGGTGGCACAGTGGTTAGCACAGCACAAGGGACCCAGGTTCGATTCTAATTTTGGGTGACTGTGGAGTTTGCACATTCTCTTTGGGTGAGTTTCCTCCGGTTTCTCCTACAGTCCAGAGATGTGCAGGTTAGGTGGATTGGCCGTGCTAAATTGCCCCTTACTGTACAACGGTCAGGTGGTGTGTAGGGATAGGATGGAAGAGTGGGCTTGGATTGGGGTGTGCTCTCAGTTGGCGCAGAGTTGATGGGCCGAATGGCCTCCTTCTGCACTGTAGGGAATTCTTGAAGCTAAATGTTGCATGATCCACAAATTTTCTAATGTTTCAGTGTAATATGCTATGTAGCCAGCTACTTCCTAAAAAGGTATTCTATTTGTATTGTTGTGCATTCTTTGTAGATTCCAAGTAATCTGCATAAGTTATTCATAGAATGGTAGAATCCCTACAGTGCAGAAGGAGGCCATTTGGCCCATCGAGTCTACACTGACCCTCCAAACGAGCACCCCACCAAGGCCCACTCTTTCACCCTATCCCAGCAACCCCACCTAACCTTTTGGACACTGGGCAATTCAGCATGACCAATCCACATAATCGAGACACCTTTGGATTGTGGGAGACAACCGGAGCACCCGGAGGAAACCCACGCAGTCACGGGGGAGAATGTACAAACTCCACAGTCACGCGTGGCTGGAATTGAACCCGGACTCCTGGCACTGAGTCGGCAGTGCTAACCACTGTGCAACCGTGCCGCCCCAAAAGTTGCGAATTACAGCATGTTCACCCCGATAAATGGACTGAACGGAGACTCACAGGTACAACAATGGCGAGGGTAGAATTCAAACACAAGTGTGCAGAGAACAATGAATTAGCAGTCTACCGTCTTAACTTCTCGTCCACCTCATCACGAAGCCTATGATTATGATGTGACCTTTATTGTAAGCATTTCTGGCTTCAAGACTCAGTGAAATTACCTTGTGTCCATCACCCTTCAGCCAGTGATACGTTTCTGCGCTTTTACAGTGTTCATATTTTGGATGTTTCTTTCCTTTTGCATATACACTTCAATTAATAGTATGCTTGAGCAGCTTGGAAAATGTGCATATTGGAGCGAGACAGCTAGTCTCGCTTTAATATGTAGTTCCCTAAGGTAACCAAGGCATTGAGGATTATCCGCTTTGCCTTCGAGACCCTCGGGCGAGCACCATTCAATACTGGTCTTCACAAATGGAACGGCACTCGTGGGGGTATCCCCGGGGATTGGAGGTGCCCAGGTGCAAGCCCTCTGGCCTGGGTAGAACCCTGCCAGTGCCACCTCGATGCCAGTCTGGCACTTGCCAAGCTGGTATTTTTTGTGCAGGGGGTGCCTTGTGGGGGTGGGGCACTGAACCCACTCGCTATGAGACATAAATTTGGTTAATTTGTGCCTTAAGTCAGAAGGTTGTGACACTTCAGGACTTGAGCACAAAAACCAAAGCTGACACATCCAGTGTAGTATTAAGAAAGTGCTACACTGTCAGCTGTACCAGTTTTTGGAAGAAACATTAACTGGAGGTCCAGTTTGCAGTCTCAGTGAACTTAAAAAGATCCCCGGATAGTATTTAGACGCAAAACAGGAGAGTTATCCACAGCATAAATGTTGTAAATATAGCAAATTGTCATTTTATATATCTTTTGCAGCAAGTTATTAAAACCTGGGTTAAGATGCATACACGCAGTATGATGCTAGAGTGATGATTAAGGTGCAATAAAAGGGAAGTAATCATTGATTTGCAAGTGAAGTGTTCTGCTGATAGATCTTGAGAACCATTTGCTTGTTTACAGATAGCTAGCTAATGGAATATTGTTAGGTTTGATGGACCCTGAGATGTAGATAATGAGGGTTATTGTATTTGATCCTGGCTGAACAAGTCAAAGAACATCTTGTAAGAAGAGGAAAAAAGAGGGCATTATGCTTTGGATACAGATGATGTAATTGATGGGAGAGCCAGATCTGTCTGAAGAGTCCGTAGGTCCTAGAACTCTAATCTAAACAGAGCTGTTTCAGTTTGGGCCTGAAAGGTGTGTTCTCCAAAGATTCTGCACAGAGAAAAGCAAGAAAAACCCTGGTTGTTAACTTTATTCATGAGTGCTACTTAATATATGTTGGTTTGCTTAATTGGAATATATTGGCAGGTTTAGGAAAATAGTTGCGGTTCTTAAGAGTTGTTGTTGTAACTGTCAATCTTTTTCTCTGTTGCTATTATGATTAATTCAGTGATTAAATTAAAGTTTGTTTTAACATCAAAGATATCTTTTGGTCAGTGTTATCATTCCTGTGTTACAGTAACATTTCCTCACTTTTACGAATTGAAAATAGCTGGGCTCTCATCCAGGATCGTAACATAAATAAAAACAGGAAGTGCTTGAAAACTCCAGGTCCGGCAGCATCTGTGAACAGAGTCCATGGGCGGGATTCTCCCCTACCCGGCGTCGGGCCGCCCCAAAGGTGCGGAATCCTCCGCACCTTCAGGGGCTAGGCCCACCCCGGAGTGGTTTGCGCCCCGCCGGTCGGCGGGAAAGGGGCTTGGCGCCATGCCAACCGGTGCCAAAGGGCCTCTGCGAGTTGGCGCATGTGCGGGGGTGCCAGCGCATGCTGGCATCATCCCCGCGCATGCGCAAAGGGCTTTGTTTCCGCACCGGGAATGGCGGACCGGTACAGCCTCCGGTGTGGAAGGATAGAGTGCCCCCACGGCACAGGCCTGCCCGCGGATCGGTGGGCCTCGTTCACGGGCCAGGCCACCGTGGGGCAACTCCCGGGGCCAGATCCCCCCCATGCCCCTCCAAGAACCCCAGAGCCCGCCCGCGCCGCAAGGTCCCGCCGGTAAGCGACCTACTCCAATTTACACAGACTGGTCTGGCAAAAGACGGGCGGGTCTTCGGCCCATCGCGGGCCAGAGAATTCGGGCAGCCCCGGCGCCCATTGAGTCGCGCCGGATCCCACCATTCTCTGAGGCGGGCGGCGCGACTCACACCGGGCCAATTATTGGGGGGGCCGGAGAATTGGGGGGCGGGAGCGGGATTCACGCCGACCCCCGGCGATTCTCCAACCCGGCGGAGGGGTCGGAGAATCCCGTCCCATATGACCTTTCTGCAGACATTATCCCCAGCATCCTGGGTCCCTCAATCAACATCGTAAAAATATTATCTGGTCATTATCACTTGCTGTTTATGGGGGATTGCTGTGCACCACCTTTCCTACATAACAACAATGACTATACATCAATAGCATGTCATTGACGGGGAAGGTGAGACTAAATCTGACGACACTTTCAAGAGCCAATAGAGGCACGACGGATTGAATGGTGACCTATGTTACAATATTCTCTGATGTGGAGATGTCAGCGTTGGACTGGGGGTGAGCACAGTAAGAAGTCTTACAACACCAGGTTAAAGTCCAACAGGTTTATTTCAAATCACTAGCTTTCGGAGCACTGCTCCTTGAAAATGAAATGAAAATCACTTATTGTCACAAGTAGGCTTCAAATGAAGTTACTGTTAAAAGCCCCTCGTCGCCACATTCCGGCGCCTGTTCAGGGAGGCTGGTACGGGAATTGAACCCACGCTGCTAGCCTGCCTTGTTCTGCTTTAAAAGCTAGCTTTTTAGCCTACTGTGCTAAACCAGCCCTATATATAGTCTATATGTATGTTTCTGGAACCCACCTCTTCATTCACCTGAGGAAGGAGTAGTGCTCCAAAAGCTAGTGATTTGAAACAAACCTATTGGACTTTAACCTGGTGTTGGAAGACTTCTTATAATATTCTCTGTGATTGTCTAAAATGTATTCGGTTAGAATTCTGTATGCTTTCAGTGCTATTTAGTTATTGTTTTTGTTATAGGGGTATGACAACACAGAAAGCAGTGTGCGTAAAGCAAGCGTGTTTTGCTTGGTGGCAATTTATTCTGTAATTGGAGAAGAGCTGAAACCTTACCTTGCACAGCTCACAGGAAGTAAGGTAGGTGCACGCGCATGAAATCCTTGTACATTTGAATATTATCCCTCCTCTGGCCTTTCTTTGATCGCAAGTTTGGATCACTGACTTATTGGTAAAATTTTGAAAGTCTTGCGTTAAAATAATCAAGGAAAGTCATAGAAATGTGCTAGGAATCTGTGTTAAGGGTGAGTTGGTGGTGTAGTGATGTCGTCACTGGACTAATAATCCAGCGGGTCAAACTAATGCTCTAGGAACATGGATTCCAGGGCAGTTGGTGGAATTTGAAATATATTAATAAAATCTGGAATTGGAAAGCTGGTCTGAGTAATGATTATGAATCTATCATTGACTGTCGTAAAAGCCCATTTGTTTCACTAATGTCCTTCAGGGAGGGAAATCTGCCATCCTTACCTGGTCTGTCCTGCATGTGACTCCAGACCGCAGCAATGCTGTTGATTCTTAACTGCCCTCTGAAATGTCCTTGTCAATGTCACCTCCATCCTATGAAATATTAAAGAGAAAATATAATACGGCATGACAATGGAGAAATACTAAATTCAGTAAAACTGATCCCATTGAAAACCTTGTACTAATTTGACTTAGTAGTATTTAGTGAGCAAACTCTTGAATTGACATTTCCCTTGTCGATTTCCTGATTATTGAATTCACTGATCGGTTGAAGTTGGAGTCAATGCTACAGTTGGACTCCGCATACCTAGGCTGGTTTAAGTTGGGGTGAATGGGGTTCTGTTCTTGACCACTGCCCAGTCACTCCTGCGAAGAATGGATACTTAGGTTGCTTGTGGAACTATATTCCAGCAAGTCGGTGCATATCATAGAATTTGCAGTGCAGAAGGAGGCCATTCGGCCCATCGAGTCTGCACCAGCTCTTGGAAAGAGCACCCTGCCCAAGGTTCACACCTCCACCCTATCCCTATAACCCAGTAACCCCATCCAACACTAAGGGCAATTTTGGACACTAAGGGCAATTTAGCATGGCCAATCCACCTAACCCACACATCTTTGGACTGTGGGAGGAAACCGGAGCACCCGGAGGAAACCCACGCACACACTGGGAGGATGTGCAGACTCCGCACAGACAGTGACCCAAGCCGGGAATCGAACCTGGGACCCTGGAGCTGTGAAGCAATTGTGCTATCCACAATGCTACCGTGCCTACCGTGCGTAGTTAGAGATGGAGGAAGAACAGTAAAACAGTGTTAGTGATGATTTCAGTGGGTGAATGCACATGACAACTTTAATTTCAAGTTGGAGTTAGCAATTGAGAATGATACCTTCCTCAACCTCCATCATTGATTTGAGCCCCAGTCTGTCCATCCCCTCCCCTTGCACGTAAATCACTCTGGTACTTTTTAATGTTGTGAGCTCTATGTAAATACAAGTTGCTGTGACATTCAAGATAAAGGTACCTTTTGAAGGTAAGTAAAAATGCTCCATGCTGACCTTAGAAGGTCAAAGTTACCAAACTCTAGGATAATTTAGGATTCATTTACTTCCCTGTGATGAACGATGGATAAGAACAGAAATCTTTACTTGAGGGGGTCAGACCAATGAAGGAGGCAGCTGAAGTTGCTATTGAAGAGTTCTGTTTTAAGGAAGCTTTTGAAGTTGGGCAAAATGTAGCAAGAAATTATGTTCTGGAAGGAATGTGGGTGTGAGGTCAAGGTGATTAGTGACTCTGCCACTGATGGGAGCATGCAAGGTTGTTAGTTTAGGTAGTTATCTGTAGGACCTTCCTCATCAGGAAAAAATATAAAAAATATTTAAGAAATACTGAATGCTAACTCTTTCTAATTACCACCGGCTTGCTATCTTTCTCCTGTTCACTATTTCCATTCCCAACCCCTCTATATGGGGGGTAGAATGGTTGATTTTGTCGTTTGTGGGGGCAGGTAAGGTGGCAAGGATTAGGAGGTCGGTACTTCAGAGAGGGTGATATTCAGGAGGCCGGGCAGAGCCTTTGACAAGTGGGGGGGTGTTCTCCACTTGGATCAGGACCAGAGCATATGCGCATGATTGGTTGGGCCCCTTCCACACCGCCCGCAAGTATCCTCCACGCCTGCAAACAACCAGCTCACCCTCGACTTTGTCAGGTGCACTCTATGTACTATATGTACTATCTTTAGCTGTACCAACCCCTGCCTCGCACATGAGGTTGAGGCATTAGAACATAGAACATTACAGCGCAGTACAGGCCCTTCGGTCCTCAATGTTGCGCCGACCTGTGAAACCAATCTAAAGCCCATCTACACTATTCCTTATCATCCATATGTTTATCCAATGACCATTTAAATGCCCTTAATGTTGGCGAGTCAACTACTGTTGCAGGGCATTCCACGCCCTTACTACTCTCTGAGTAAAGAACCTACCTCTGACATCTGTCCTATATCTATCTCCCCTCCCTCAATTTAAAGTTATGTCCCCCTCATGCTAGCCATCACCATCCGAGGAAAAAGGCTCTCACTGTCCACCCTATCTAATCCTCTGATCATCTTGTATGCCTCAATTAAGTCATCTCTTAACCTTCTTCGCTCTCACAAAAACAGCCTCATGTCCCTCAGCCTTTCCTCATAAGATCTTCCCTCCATACCAGGCAACATCCTGGTAAATCTCCTCTGCACCCTTTCCAATGCTTCCACATCCTTCCGATAATGCGGCGACCAGAACTGCACGCAATACTCCAAATGCGGCTGCACCAGAGTTTTGTACAGCTGCAACATGACCTCATGGCTCCGAAACTCAATCCCTCTACCAATAAAGGCTAACACACTACACCTTCTTAACAACCCTCTCAACCTGGGTGGCAACTTTCAGGGATCTATGTACATGGACACCGAGATCTCTCTGCTCATCCACACTACCAAGAATCTTATCATTAGCCCAGTACTCTGTATTCCTTTTACTCCTTCCAAAATGAATCACCTCACACGTTTCTGCATTAAACTCCATTTGCCACCTCTCAGCCCAGCTCTGCAGCTTATCTATGTCCCTCTGTAACCTGCAACATCCACACTGTCCACAACTCCACCGACTTTAGTATCATCTGCAAATTTACTCAACCATCCTTCTACGCCCTCCTCCAGGTCATTTATAAAAATGACAGTACGAAGTCTTACAACACCAGGTTAAAGTCCAACAGGTTTGTTTCGATGTCACTAGCTTTCGGAGCGCTGCTCCTTCCTCAGGTGAATGAAGAGGTCTGTTCCAGAAACACATATATAGACAAATTCAAAGATGCCAAACAATGCTAGGAATGCGAGCATTAGCAGGTGATTAAATCTTTACAGATCCAGAGATGGGGTAACCCCAGGTTAAAGAGGTGTGAATTGTCTCAAGCCAGGACAGTTGGTAGGATTTCGCAGGCCAGATGGTGGGGGATGAATGTAATGTGACATGAATCCCAGGTCCCGGTTGAGGCCGCACTCATGTGTGCGGAACTTGGCTATAAGTTTCTGCTCGGCGATTCTGCGTTGTCGCGGGTCCTGAAGGCCGCCTTGGAGAACGCTTACCCGGAGATCAGAGGCTGAATGCCCTTGACTGCTGAAGTGTTCCCCGACTGGAAGGGAACATTCCTGCCTGGTGATTGTTGCGCGATGTCCGTTCATTCGTTGTCGCAGCGTCTGCATGGTCTCGCCAATGTACCACGCTTCGGGACATCCTTTCCTGCAGCGTATGAGGTAGACAACGTTGGCCGAGTCGCACGAGTATGTACCGCGTACCTGGTGGGTGGTGTTCTCGCGTGTAATAGTGGTATCCATGTCGATGATCTGGCACGTCTTGCAGAGATTACCATGACAGGGTTGTGTGGTGTCGTGGTCACTGTTCTGAAGACTGGGTAGTTTGCTGCAAACAATGGTTCGTTTGAGGTTGCGCGGCTGTTTGAAGGCAAGTAGTGGGGGTGTGGGGATGACCTTGTGGTACAGACGCTCCCCCACCATCTGGCCTGCGAAATCCTACCAACTGTCCTGGCTTGAGACAATTCACACCTCTTTAACCTGGGGTTACCCCATCTCTGGATCTGTAAAGATTTAATCACCTGCTAATGCTCGCATTCCTAGCATTGTTTGGCATCTTTGAATTTGTCTATATATGTGTTTCTGGAACAGACCTCTTCATTCACCTGAGGAAGGAGCAGCGCTCCGAAAGCTAGTGACGTCGAAACAAACCTTGTTGGACTTTAACCTGGTGTTGTAAGACTTCGTACTGTGCTCACCCCAGTCCAACGCCGGCATCTCCACATCATAAAAATGACAAACAGCAGTGGCCCCAAAACAGATCCTTGTGGTACACCACTAGTAACTGAACTCCAGGCTGAACATTTCCCATCAACCACCACCCTTTGTCTTCTTCCAGCTAGCCAATTTCTGATCCAAACTGCTAAATCACCTGCTGCAACATCTCACACCACAAACCCTCCTCCATCGCCATCCCCAGTTCCTCCTCCCACTTAATTAACCCCCTGAAGAGATGCCATATCCTCCTCCAACATAGCTGAGATGACACCACGCCCCTCCATCCCCTCCCAACAACGAGGAAGGTGGTGCCACCGGAAAAGTCGGAAAAACCTGCATATACCTTAAAACCTCCCCTCATGGGATCCCAAACTTCTCCCCCAACTCCTTCAAACTCGTAAAACGCCCTTCTAGAAATAGGTCCTTCATTCCCATCACCCCTTGCTCCTCCCATCCCCGAAACCTAGCATCCATCCTCGCTGGCTCAAATCCAATGATCCCTCAGATCGGCATCAACTTTGACCCCGCCCCAAAACTAAAGTGCTGCCGAAATTATTTCCAATAATTTTTTTTAAATAAATTTTGTGTACCCAATTAATTTTTTCCAATTAAGGGGCAATTTAGCATGGCCAATCCACCTAGTCTACACATCTTTTGGGTTGTGGGGCCGAAACCCACGCAAACTCCACACGGACAGTGACCCAGAGCCGGGATCGAACCTGGGACCTTGGTGCCGTCAGACTGTAGGGCTAACCCACTTCACATATTTTTAACTTGGCAGCATAACCGGGCTCCCTGAATACATCCCTGGGGCAAAGGGGAGGGTCGCCGTTGCCAGCGCCCGCAACCCCGACTTCTTACAAGAGCCTGCCTCCATCCTCACCCACAAAGCCTCCGACTCCCTGCTCCAGCCCCGCACCTTTTCCACATTCGCCGCCCAATAATAAATCAACAGGTTTGGAAGAGCCAAGCCCCCCGACTGACCCCTCTCTGAAGTACCGACCTCCTAATCCTTACCACCTTACCTGCCTCCACAAACGACAAAATCAACCGTTCCACTCCTCTGAAAAACGTTTTCAGCAAAAAGATCGGTAGGCACTGAAATAAAAATAATAACTGCGGCAACAGAAGAATGTTTAGCAGGACAACTTAAAACAAAGACTTGCTCTATAGTTGGGTACAAGGCCACATAAAATTCTGCCCTCTTCTGCCCCGGAGTCTTGGTGACTCAGAATGTTTAGAGCTTTATACTGTGTGAGAATTGTTTTAGAAATTTAGCTGCTTCTGCTTATAAATTAATCAAAAGGAAAGCAAGGATATCTTGTGTGCAACATAAACTTGGAGTTAAAGGAGAAACTTGCATGGCTTCCTGCAAACTAAATCTTAATGGTCCATTATTTTCACCCCAATTTTGAGTGGAGAATAGGATATATCTAAAGAATGAACACCTTGTGTGAAAGTGAGGAACCAGCAATTTATTTGAGCTTAACAATCCTGATTTCTAATGTGGAAGGATTGTTTTAGAGTACCTTGCCAGAATTTATCAGGGACATTAACAACATTTGGCTATGGTGGACACATACGTGTATATTTGCATGGTTTAGTCACACCTATGTGTTATCTTTTGATGGTACATAAGTTAGTTCTACCTTGTCAAAACCCGTAACCTTTACAGAATGAAATATTTTGTTAGTTTCGAAGATTGAATTATTGGACATTGTCCAGGTCTTGCTGCATTTATACATGGACTATTCCAGTGTCCAGGTCTTGCTGCATTTATACATGGACTATTCCAGTATTTGTGATGGAATATGTGAGCAGTTCATTTTATTTGGTCTTGGGATATGAGCATCACTAGCAACGTCAGCAACTATTGTTCTTAAACTGAGTCGCTTGCTAGGCCATTTCAGACCGTGGTTGAGTCATAAAATTTACAGTGCTGAAAGAGGCCATTCAGCCCATCGAATCTGCACCAGCCCTTGGAAAGAGAATCCTACGTAAGCCCACACCTCCACCCTATCCCTGCAACCTAGATTCACGAGGTTGATCCCAGAGTTGAGGGAATTAGATTATGACGAGAGGTTGAGTAGACTGGGACTGTACTCATTGGAGTTCAGAAGGATGCGGGGGATCTTATTGAAACATATAAAATTATGAAGGGAACAGATAGGATAGATGCGGGCAGGTTGTTTCCACTGGTCGGGGAAAGCAGAACTAGGGGGCATAGCCTCAAAATAAGGGGAAGTAGATTTAGGACCGAGTTTCGGAGGAACTTCTTCACCCAAAGGGTTGTGAATCTCTGGAATTCCTTGCCCAGTGAAGCAGTTGCGGCTCCTTTAAACGTTTATAAGAAAAAGATAGATACCTTTCTAAAGAATAAAGGGATTCGGGGATATGGTGCACGGGCCGGAGAGTGTAGCTGAGTCCACAAAGATCAGCCATGATCTCATTGAATGGCGGAGCAGGCTCGAGGGGCCAGATGGCCTACTCCTGTTCCTAGTTCTTATGTTCTAACCCAGAAACCCCACCGAGTCAACCACATTGTTGTGGATCTGAAGTCATATGTAGGCTAGACTGGTTAAGGATGGCCAATTTTGTCCCCTGAAGGACATTAAAAACCCTTCTGGTTCACTACTGAGACTGGCATTTTCTTCCAGCTTTATTGTTTCAAGCATTAGTCCGAGCCTCTGGATTACGAGCCAGATTAATACTTCACTATTTAAATACTACATTATTTAAATGGTTAATACTTGAAGTAAATACTTGCAAGCATTGCTTTTTTTAATGAAGTCACATAAAAATATTTGACTCTTTTGCAGATGAAATTATTAAATTTGTATATAAAAAGGGCCCAGACGACAAACAGCAACAGTAGCTCATCGTCAGATGTGTCGAGTCATAGTTAACGGATGGCAGTCGTGTTTCTTTAGACGGATGAAGCCGTGCCTCTTCAGAGACCTTTCTGCTCAAATTTTGAAATCCACGTGCCCTTGGGAGTGAAAAATTGCTGCACATCAGTGTTTGTTCTTAAGTAATATATGCAGTTGCTTAGCTTTAATCTTACAGCTGTTATTTAATCATAATGTGATGCCTGTTTGAACATGTGACATATGAATAAAAGGAGGCCTGTAGTGAGTCTTTGACTGTCCCGTGGTGACATCGAGTGAAGAAGCACTGATTCTGGGTTAGACTAATTCACCTTTAAACCTAAAGTATGTGACATACATACTTAATATCAGAGTATTGTTCCACATGATGTTGTAATTTAAAGTATTAAGCATAAACAAATTGCTGTTAAATTTCAATAGATATGATCTTGTCATACTATTTCTTAGCAACCATTTGTTTAGACCTGTCAAGTTCATTGCTGAGCCAAATTATATCTCGCTGGACTGGACTTTTCCTACTACACAAGATGAAAGCAAAAAAGTACTGCCAATATTTCACACTTTGATTTTTAAATTGCATTGTCAGCCATGTGCCATCTACCATTTAAGATTTGCATGGCAACACTAAAAAAGCATGATATTGCTTTGTGGGAACCTGTAACACTGCAGTTCGATACAAACTCAAGAACTACTGTGTTATAGACCTGTTTTCTTTTTAGCTACTGTATTTTCTTTTCGCTCTCTATCTTTCCTTCCCCATCCTTGGACATTTAATTGGAAATGCAGGAAAAAAAAAACCTGGATTGTGCCCCTATCCTTGCCTTCGCAAGAACTGAGAAAACTCGTCTAAATAGGGCAACTGAGGTAATATCAGCTGAGAATGATATCTGAACTTGCAGTCCTCGGTTTGGGAGCTGTACTGTCGTTGCAGGTTTGGAAAAACCCATTTAACTCCTAACATTAGATTTTATGCAATGGAATGTACAAACAGCTATATTTCTATATTTAAAAGCAAATTAAGATCTAATGTGTAATTTAGCAGGCCTATGTTACCGTTCCTCTGAATGTATTAGAGTGAAGTAGGGAAGAAAAGCTGAAATGATCATGCCAAGTTAGACATTACAATTCAGATTTTCATTCCAACTGAATTACAACTGGCTGTCTGAATTACAATTCACGGAAATTGATTTGTCACATCATGATTTTTGCATTATGCTAAGGTGGAAACAAATCTGCAAGCTGTACAAATCGTCAGTCAGCAATTATTCTTATGCTCCAAATGTTTTGTAAAATGTGCAGTCGGAACACTTGCCCACTTAAAGACCCGAATACCAATAATCTTCCCTATCTGCATCCCTCTGGTGACCATCTTTGATTTTGATTGTTCCATCTTCACTAATAATTTTTGCACAGTTGCTGTTTTGTATTTTCTCTCTTGTTCCATGTCTCTATTGTTTGAGTATTTCTACGAAAGCTTTCTTCCGTTGTATCACACATTAGTTCTGAACTTAAGATTCTGAAATGTTACAAGGAGCTGTTCTTTCCCACCATTCGGTCACTGGCAGTGTCTGTCTTGCCCTCCATAATTCAGCAACTTCTGAATTATGACAAATTTTGAAGGAGAGATGGCAAACAAAGATTTCAATGACTGGGGCTGACATGTCTTGTATAGAATCCCTGTCTAAAAAGCACCAAGTGATGCAAAAAAGACAACTCCTCAAGGAGTCTTTTCACAGCAACAAAAGGGGCAAAAAACATTGGGCGGAATCAGAGCGATCAAGAATCTTCCATCCTCAGGGACCATGCCTGTTTCCTCATTGTTTTCTAGGTCGGCACTGGCTAAATATTCTTTCTCTTAAGAACCTGGACAAAGAACTGCCTGTGATGGATGCAGTGGCCACCTCTGGGCTATAATCCACACTGGTGTCCCTTTCTTCTTTTGAACTGATTAAAGGCCAAATAAGATTTCTTTTTGGAAGTTAGTCTAGGTACTCCTGTAGCCGAATAACATTTGAGCCATTGGTGAGCTGCTTTTGTTAAATTGCTACCAGGCAGGATGGGCCTACATGGAAATATAGATGGCCAATCACAGTAACTTTGACCAAAACACTTTTGACTTGAACTAGCTTTTAAGGAAGTAATACGGCCTGGTAGTAGAGCTGTACTCAAATCTGGATCCTGTGTCCATGAGTCCTTCTATTTCCATAAATTATACAATTATTTCCTTTTGTGGAATAATCATTATTTTCACATTGTCACTCTCCTTTATTCATTGTGTCTCAACATCACTTACATGTCTGGAAATTTGATGCAGGTTTTCCACAGTAGTTTTTGATATGGATGTGGTGCTTAAATGTACAGTCCTATTTTTTGAATATCTTTTATTTGTTTTGAGTTTTAAAAAATTGTTTTTGTATTGGTTTTAGTTGAAATTCCAGCTCCCTCCAGTCCCAAGAAATAATTGCTTCAACCTTTCACCACTTTGTAGCACATTGAGGCTTTTTTTCCCTCCGTAACACTTCTGGCAAAGACTAAAGTTGGTCACCTGGGGGAGCTGTTGTAGTATATGCAAAAGGTTACATGAGTTTGCCCTGATATTCTTAATGGGATAGTTGTCCTTGTGATTTTCCTTGACATATTTTACACTGTAGTAAGTAGAGGATAATTTGATTTTTAAAAAATCTTGACTCGACTTACAGATGGGTGATCCAGATATTGTTCATGTATTCAACGCGGCATTGACTAAGGGAAGTGCAACAGCAGAAACTTAGCTATGTAAACATGGTCTTATATAATATATATTATTTCCTGATTTTGTTTGACCAAAGTCATGTAGTCATAAATTCACTGGTTCATTCTCGAGTATCGACATTGGAAAACTGTTGGATATTTTTATGTAAAGTGTTCATCATGATTCTTTTAATTTCTTTAGTACTGTATTTTATGTTTCTGTACCATTGCAAGATTGAAACCATCTAAAAGTTTTTAGTTATTCTTGAAATTAAAGACCTGGTCGAACTGTAAGACATGAAAAATTGCTTCATATTTTCATTTTTATTTTATAAAACAGTAGTTGCAAATGTGAATATGGTTCCTTTTCACCTTTAAGTGAGCCGAGAACTATCTGGCATCTGAACAGATTTAAGTACTACTAACTTTGTAGCTGGTGAGAAAATGTTTCCATAATTCAGTTTTCAATTTCTTGACTTTATACCTTCAAATTGTAGAGTTTTGTATTCTATTCTTTACAATGCAATTCATCTTTCAGAACTACTTTTATCTAATTGTAAAGTATGTGTTGGAATACTGTCTCAAACACTAGGAACGTAGAAAGCTTTGCATCAAATGTACACTCATTATTCCTGGATTTAGGTGGTTTATTTTAATTCATGCCTGCTATATTGGGACCAAAGCACCCCAATTGGAGGATATATCCAGCCACTTTTTTATTTTTAGATTTAGATAGCTTAACATTTAATGAATCATGTTTCTAAAATGTGACTTTAAGGAAGGCAGAAATTGTCCATTCACGTGGTGACAGATGGGCTCAACACAGCGGACTCATTCTGATTTTGAAAATAAAATGCCCCTTATGGCCCGTAGGTTTATCAGATGTAACTCCGACGGCACCCAATTCCAGTACATATTTGTTGGCTATGGTTTAGCTTCTTAACTTTAAAAATACTTGATAGCTATGTTTAAGGTATAGACATCATTACAATGTCCATAATGTTATTCTAAGGTTAATTATTAAGCAACCTGAAACCACCTTGTATACTTCAAGGATATTTGGTTGGTGCATGATGTGTTCTTCATCTTCACTTTCTCTGCTTCTCTTGCACCACTTCACCACACTCCCCCTCCCTCTTACCAATCCTCTCGATCCATTCAGCTGGAAAAGACAAGTGACAATAATGGGCCTTCTTTTATTCCCTCCCAAGTTTTGTTTGTGTGCTATAGGCAGGTTACCGGAATGGATGTGTGATTTATTTTCTTTCTGTAAAGAGGAAAGGATTGCTGCTGTTGTAATTTCTTGAACTATTGGATGTAATGGAAATAATCTCAACTAATTTTCGAAATGGTTGGTTTCCTGAAATATTCCCATCTAATATGTCATGTTTGAGTTATGAACAAAAGGTTCTCTCTTTTTTTGTTGTTGCTAGAAGTGACTGAAATTTTACACCTCAGCAGTTGGCCTGCATGTCGCAGCAGTGTCTCCTATGCCGTTCATCCACCGGCTGCACGAATGGTCTAGGCATGGACGACCGAAATTATACAATCCTGGTGTTTTTACTTGTTTAGTCCTATGGTAGTGTTCTGTTTTGAGGCATGTGGCTTTTTTAAAGGTACACTATGTGTGCTCGCCTTGAACTTCAACTAACTGCAGAAACAAAACCGATGTCAAGAATCTTTTTTGTCATCTGTTTTATGATAGCATACTAACAGCTTACAGAGACTGTGGATAAGTAACGTACATTACTGTCACAACAATGCCCTTCCCTTGATATATAATCAAGCTTACTGTTTTAATGAGGGATGGAAGCCAGGTTTTCTAGACTACACCAGAACTTTGCTAAACTAGTTTAAAATGAAAATGTTGGAGACACATCAATCATCTGAATGATTCCGAGCAGAGTATTCACTGCGCATGTACCTTTTTTCTTGCTTTGTCATATAATATCCATATCGGTATTTATATATTATTTGTTTCATCTGTGTGTATTATGGCAACTGTACAGATAACTACATGGGTTTTGTTAACTTTCACCTGTTGATAGAATTTGCTTAAAAAAGCAACGAAGTAAAACTTCTAAGTTTGCTGTAGAATAAAACCCTACATGAAGAGTTTGCCAACTGTTGAGCCTTTTTATTTGTTCGTTAAAAATGCACCTTGAAATCAATATTTCATTTAGGCACTTGTACAGGGAATAAAGAATAAAGATTCAAAGAAGATTTTGAAGAACTCAATTTCTTTGGGGAATACTTAGTTGCTGTTATTCACTAAACTATTGATTACTTCAACTCCTCTTCCTGGCTCCGATGGTAGCTGATATTTTTAACAGTTCTCTCACCACAGATTTCTGTACCCCTCTCCTTCAAGTCTACCCTCTTCACCCCTGTCAAAAACATAACAGTTGACCTCCTGCAAATTACTATCCCATTTCCAACCTCTTGAAAAGTTCTTGAAGGGGTTGACGCCTCCCAAATCAGTGCCTGTTTTTCTTGGAAGTTTGAATTCCTCAAGTTTAGATCTCCACCCATACCATATAACTGAAATGGTTCTTTATCAAAGTTACAAATGATACCCTATGTAATTGTGACAAAAGTTTATTATTCCTCGTCCTTTTTGATTTATCTGAAAACATGGCATTTTCACAAGTACCAACACGCTGCTCTACCTCTCTCAGCCCTTCTCTAGTGTCTCTAAACTATCAGACTGTTTGTACAACGCCCAGAGCTGGATGAGCAGAAATTTCTTCCAATTCAATCATCTTAAGACTGAAGCCATTGTCTTTGGTCCCTGTGATTAACTCTATTTCCTATCCACTGAGTACATCCCTCTCTTTGACAATTGGCTTGAGGCTGAACAAGACTTCACGACGTGGGGGTCATATTTCAACCCAAGATGAGCTTCCAATGACATAATCCCCATACCATCACCAAGACTGACTGTCTATTTTCACCTCTGCAACATTGCCCGACTCGATCCTTGTCTCAGCTCATCCGCTGCTGAAATCTTCCGTACATTTGTTACCTTCATTCCAAATTATTCCTGAATGGCTTCCCAAGCTCTACCTTCCTTTAGGGCAAAGCTTTCCTGTCTGTCAACCAGCATGTACCAAAACCTATTCACATGCAATTACCCCCCCCATGCTCGGTTGACCTTCAGTGGCTTTCAATTAAGCAACGTCTTGATTTTAAAATCCTCATCCATGTTTTCAAATATTTCTATGGGCTCCCAACCCTCCCTATTTCTGTAAACACTTCCAACACTATAGTCCATGTTGCTCTTATTATTACCTCTTGATATTAATCACTTCACCATGAGTGGCCATTCCTTCAGTTGCCAAGGTTTACCATCTTTACCACCCTACCCCTCTTTCGTCCTTTCAGATTCTCTTTAAACCCGAAAGTTTTTTCATCTGCCCTATTATTTCCGTCTGGGACAGTGCCAATTTTTTGTTTTATAGCAGTGTTGTGAAACACCTTGAGACATTTTAATACATTAAAGATGTTATGTAAATATATGTTTTTGTTTGGAACAATTTTTCAGAATGCCAAAAAAGAGGCCTAATTTAGTAAATGTGCATTTGGCTTCAAACCTCACTTAAATGAATATAATGAGATGAAGGCAAGTGTTGCATTTTTACCAGAAATCAGTGTGCAACATACTTCAACAGAACGTGTAGCTGAGTATGATGCATCAATTTTAAGGAACTTGAATTGAACAGTTCTTGCGCTGACGAATGTTAATATTTCACGTATTATCATATTGGTGAAATTACCGAGTAATTTAACAAGGATTGAAATTAATTTAACATGGATTGAAATGATTTAAATTGTACGGTTACTCATCTTAGTAGCCTTCTCCATGGATCCATATTATTGACAATTAGCTCCTGTGATAAAGATATTGGGCTTGATTTTCATTGTAGAGGCAGGCACTGAAAGGTAGGACATTTCGCAGCTTGACACATCCATCTAAGTGGGGAAAAATCATCTTGCACAACTTCTGTTCTGGGGTGGGTGTAGAAAACATTCAGCATCCCCCCCCCTCCCCACACACACACACACATACTCTTAAACATAGATTGGAGGCAGCTGTATGGGTGCTGAGACAGTCTGGTTAAAAGGTCTGCCTCGGTTCTCTGGAACCAGTTGTGTTCAATATTAGACCTTTTAGCACTGTCACCCTCTATCCATGCCCACACCAACCCATTGGCCCCTCATACCTTCCATACAGCCCTTGCCCCTCGCGTATCTGCAATGGCCACTCATAGCCTAAACTAACCCATGCTTCAACAGAACGTGTACCAGAGTATGACGCATCAATTTTAAGGAACTTGAACAGTTCTTGCGCTGATGAATGTTAATATTTCACTTTTTATCATATTGGTGAAATTACCTAGTAATTTAACATGGATTGAAATTAATTTAACCCCCCCCCCCCCCCATTCCTCTGCTCTGGTTCTTTATAGAACTAACTCATGCTGAATCATGACCCCCACTCATTCCCATTGCCCTTTATAGCCCCATGCCAATTTAGTGTCAATGCACCCTCCATGCAACCTATCATGGGCAGACCTGGAGGCGTTGCTGAGATGAAATAACGTTCTGAATATTACTGATTTCACTTTTATATTAAAAAAAACTTCCTCTCATGAAAGCCCATTCAATGCATTTAAATCCACTCAAGTACTTAATTTCTTACGATAACAAACATTTGTATCCATAGCCCCACAACAAAGACAGTTCTTTAATAACCTCGCAGAGCTGGCATACAAAGCATAAATTAACAGGGACCCCCCTCCCTCTGCGCTGTGATCATAACAGGTTGTGGAAGCAGCCAAGCAGTAATAATGCTATAATGATGGCCCTTCAGATTATGTAAACAAACATTTATTGAAACTGCTAGAACAGATTTTCACTCAAAAAGGCGGGCAGCTTTTTCTTCAAAATGTAAATAACTTGGCAGCTTATCTATTCTATATATTGCATCTGCCTTTCATGAGCATTTAATTCATCATGAAGTTGTGGAACACACATTGATGCTGTTTCTGGAGGGAAAATTGGGCTGGCTCGTTCTGTGCACTGAGTTTAAATGGCCCAGTTGAATTCAAGTTTCATTCGTGCTTCACATCCCACCCCCTTTCCTCTACTGATGTAAATAGTAGTGCCCAAGTCCCATCCACCATTTTCAAACGTCCTTGGAATCTCCCTGCCTGCAAAAATCCAGCCCATTAAGGGGGTGAAGTGGTTGAAAGTGATTTGTGAGACTTCCGGGTGCGGCGATGACCAGCTAAGTGGCACGTTTCGGCAGCTCCCGGTGGAACGGACTTTTGGGCTCTTGATAGGAGCCCCAACGGCAATTTTAACGGCAAAAAACACTGTGCGGTAATCCAGAAGGGAATCCCCCCTGGACACGGATGGAAAGAGAGGAAAGTGGCCGGATTGTGGTGGATCCTCTAGAGCAGCGGCCATGAAGGCAGGCACAAAGCAAGATGGCGTCGGAAGGAGGCAGTTTAATATGGGGCCCTGACCAACGAGTTCCTGCGGCGTTGCGTGGAAGAACTCAAAAAGGAGATGAAGAAGGAGCTGTTGGCCCCGATATTACAAGCGATTGAGGGGCTAAAGGAGGAGCAAAAGACCCAGGAACAGGAGCTTCGGGTCGTGAAGGCAAAGGCTGCTGAGAATGAGGATGACATACAGGGCCTGGTGGTGAAAACGGAGATGCACGAGGCACAACACAAAAGGTGTGTGGAAAGGCTGGAGGTGCTGGAGAATAATGCGAGGAGGAAGAATTTAAGGATTCTTGGTCTTCCCGAAGGTGTAGAAGGGGCGGACGTCGGGGCATATGTGAGCACGATGCTGCACTCGTTAATGGGATCAGAGGCCCCGACGGGTCCGCTGGAGGTGGAGGGAGCCTATCAAGTTATGGCGCGAAGACCGAGGGCTGGAGAAATTCCTCGAGCCATAGTGGTGAGATTTTTCCGATATAAGGACAGAGAGATGGTCCTCAGATGGGCAAAGAAAACTCGGGGCAGTAGGTGGGAGAATGCGGTGATCCGCGTATATCAAGATTGGAGTGCGGAGGTGGCGAGAAGGAGGGCAAGCTTTAATCGGGCCAAGGCGGTGCTGCATAAACGGAAGATTAAATTTGGAATGCTGCAACCGGCAAGACTGTGGGTCACACATCAAGGGAAACACCACTACTTCGAAACGGCAGATGAGGCGTGGACATTTATTGTCGAGGAGAAACTGGAGTGAGCGGGCCAGAAAAAGAACGTTTGGGACAAAGTGGGGGGGGGGGGGGGGGGTGAATATGTGGGATGAAGGGGGGGGAAAAGAGGGAAGAGATGACTTACCAAGTTGTTAATCCTGCGACCCTGTAACTTTTCTCTCTTCCCCAGGAAGCGCAGGCTTTGTTCCCATGCTATGGTAATCACGGCGGGAACAGGGAAGCAGGAAGGAGGGGGCCTCGCACAGTGTGAGCCGAGGTCACGGGGGGAAGCCGAGGTCGGCCAGAGTTTGCTGACTTCTGGGAGCAACATGGGGGGTGCAATTACGCTAGTTTGGGATCTAGCGGGGGGGGGGGGCGTTAACTGGGTTGCTGCTGCTGGGGAGAAGGGGGAGCTGGTATGGGGGGGGGGGTGGTCGGGGCGGGGGGGAGATATGGCTACGTGGGAACCAGGTGAGGAGCTGGATTGAAAAAGGAGATGGCTAGTCGTCAAGGGGGGGGGGGGGGGGGGGGTGGTAAAGAGCCCCCCAACCCGGTTGATCTCGTGGAATGTGAGAGGGCTGAACGGGCCGATTAAGAGGGCACGGGTACTCGCACACCTAAAGAAACTTGAGGCAGATGTGGTTATGCTTCAGGAGACGCATTTGAAGCTGATAGACCAGGTCAGACTACGCAAAGGATGGGTGGGGCAGGTGTTTCATTCAGGGCTAGACGCAAAAAACAGGGGGGTGGCCATACTAGTGGGGAAGCGGGTAATGTTTGAGGCAAAGACTATAGTGGGGGCAGATACGTGATGGTGAGTGGCAAATTGCAAGGGGAGGCGGTGGTATTAGTGAACGTGTATGCCCCGAACTGGGATGATGCCAACTTTATGAGGCGTATGTTAGGACGAATCCCGGACCTAGAAGTGGGGAAGTTGGTAATGGGTGGAGATTTTAATACGGTGCTGGACCCAGGGCTGGACAGATCGAGGTCCAGGACCGGAAGGAGGCTGGCTGCAGCTAGGGTGCTTAAGGACTTTATGGAGCAGATTGGAGGAGTAGACCCCTGGAGATTTAGTAGACCTAGGAGTAAGGAGTTTTTGTTTTCCTCCTATGTCCACAAAGTTTATTCACGAATAGATTTTTTTGTTTTGGGAAGGGCACTGATCCCAAAGGTGACGGGGACGGAGTACACGGCTATAGCCATTTCGGATCATGCTCCACATTGGGTGGACCTGGAGATAGGGGAAGAAAAACAACAGCGTCCACCCTGGAGAATGGACGTGGGATTATTGGCAGATGAGGGGGGGGTGTTTAAGGGTGAGGGGGTGTATTGAAAGGTACTTGGAACTCAATGATAATGGGGAGGTACAGGTGGGAGTGGTCTGGGAGGCGCTGAAGGCAGTGGTTAGAGGGGAGCTGATATCTATTAGGGCACATAAAGGAAAGCAGGAGGGTAGGGAAAGGGAGCGGTTGTTGAAAGACTTCTGAGGGTGGACAGACAATATGCGGAGGCACCGGAGGAGGGACTGTACAGGGAAAGGCAAAGGCTACATGTAGAATTTGACTTGTTGACTACGGGTAATGCAGAGGCACAATGGAGGAAGGCACAGGGTGTACAGTACGAATACGGGGAGAAGGCGAGCAGGTTGCTGGCCCACCAACTGAGGAAAAAGGGAGCAGCGAGGGAGATAGGGGGGGTGAGAGATGAGGAGGGAGAGACGGAGCGGAGAGAGTGAATGGAGTGTTCAAGGCATTTTACGAAAGATTATATGAAGCTCAGCCCCCGGATGGGAAGGAGAGAATGATGTGCTTTCTGGATCAGCTGGAATTTCCTAAGGTGGAGGAGCAGGAGAGGGTGGGACTGGGAGCACAGATTGAGACGGAGGAAGTAGTGAAAGGGATTGGGAGCATGCAGGCGGGGAAGGCCCCGGGACCAGATGGATTCCCAGTTGAATTCTATAGGAAATATATGGACTTGCTGGCCCCGCTACTGATGAGAACCTTTAATGAGGCGAGGGAAAGGGGGCAGCTGCCCCTGACTATGTCAGAGGCAACGATATCGCTCCTCCTAAAGAAGGAAAAAGACCCGCTGCAATGCGGGTCCTACAGGCCCATTTCCCTCCTGAATGTGGACGCTAAGATTCTGGCCAAGGTAATGGCAATGAGGATAGAGGATTGTGTCCCGGGGGTGGTTCATGAGGACCAAACTGGGTTTGTGAAGGGGAGACAGCTGAATACAAATATACGGAGGCTGCTAGGGGTCATGATGATGCCCCCACCAGAGGGGGAAGCGGAGATAGTGGTGGCGATGGATGCCGAGAAAGCATTTGATAGAGTGGAGTGGGATTATTTGTGGGAGGTGCTGAGGAGATTTGGCTTTGGGGATGGGTATAGCAGGTGGGTACAGTTGCTATATAGGGCCCCGATGGCGAGCGTGGTCACGAATGGACGGGGGTCTGACTATTTTCTGCTCCATAGAGGGACGAGGCAGGGATGTCCTCTGTCCCCGTTATTGTTTGCACTGGCGATTGAACCCCTGGCCATAGCATTGAGGGGTTCCAGGCAGTGGAGGGGAGTACTCGGGGGGAGAAGAACACCGGGTATCTCTGTATGCGGATGATTTGTTGCTATATGTGGCGGACCCGGCGGAGGGGATGCCAGAGATAATGCGAATACTTGGGGAGTTTGGGGATTTTTCAGGGTATAAACTGAACATGGGGAAAAGTAAGTTGTTTGTGGTGCATCCAGGGGAGCAGAGCAGAGAGATAGAGGATTTACCGTTGAGGAAGGTAACAAGGGACTTCCGGTACTTGGGGATCCAGATAGCCAAGAATTGGGGTACATTACACAGGCTTAATTTAACGCGGTTGGTGGAACAGATGGAGGAGGACTTTAAGAGATGGGACATGGTGTCCCTGTCATTGGCAGGTAGGGTGCAGGCGGTTAAAATGGTGGTCCTCCCGAGATTCCTTTTTGTGTTTCAGTGCCTCCCGGTGGTGATCACGAAGGCTTTTTTCAAAAGAATCGAGAAGAGTATTATGAGTTTTGTGTGGGCTGGGAAAACCCCGAGAGTGAGGAGGGGATTCTTGCAGCGTAGTAGGGACAGGGGGGGGGCTGGCACTACCGAGCCTAAGTGAGTACTACTGGGCCGCCAATGTTTCAATGGTGTGTAAGTGGATGGGAGAAGGGGAGGGAGCGGCGTGGAAGAGATTGGAGAGGGTGTCCTGCAGGGGGACTAGCCTACAAGCAATGGTGACGGCACCGTTGCCGTTCTCACCAAAGAAATACACCACAAGCCCGGTGGTGGTGGCTACATTGAAAATTTGGGGGCAGTGGAGACTGCATACGGGAAGGACGGGTGCTTCGGTGCGGTCCCCGATAAGAAACAATCATAGGTTCGTTCCGGGGAGAATGGATGGGGGATTTGGAGCATGGCAAAGAGCTGGGGTAGTACAACTGAGAGATCTGTTTGTAGATGGGACATTTGCGAGTCTGGGAGCACTGACGGAAAAATATGGGTTGCCCCAAGGGAATGCATTTCGGTACATGCAATTGAGGGCTTTTGCGAGGCAACAGGTGAGGGAATTCCCGCAGCCCCCGACGCAGGAGGTGCAGGATAGAGTGATCTCAGAGACATGGGTGGGGGATGGTAAGGTGTCTGACATATACAGGGAAATGAGGGACGAGGGGGAGATCATGGTAGATGAGCTGAAAGGGGAATGGGAAGAAGAACTGGGAGAGGAGATTGAGGAGGGGCTGTGGCCTGATGCCCTACGTAGGGTAAACTCATCGTCCTCGTGTGCCAGGCTAAGCCTGATACAATTTAAGGTGCTACACAGGGCGCATATGACTGGAGCACGGCTTAGTAAATTTTTTGGGGTAGAGGATAGGTGTGCGAGATGCTCGAGAGGCCCAGCGAATCACACCCACATGTTCTGGTCATGCCCGGCACTACAGGGGTTCTGGGTGGGGGTGGCAAAGGTGCTTTCGAAGGTGGTGGGGGTCCGGGTCGAACCAAGCTGGGGGTTGGCTATATTTGGGGTTGCAGAAGAGCCGGGAGTGCAGGAGGCGAGAGAGGCTGACGTGTTGGCCTTTGCGTCCCTTGTAGCCCGGCGCAGGATATTGTTAATGTGGAAGGAAGCCAAACCCCCGGGTGTGGAGACCTGGATAAACGACATGGCAGGGTTTTCTAAAGTTAGAACGGATTAAGTTCGTGTTAAGGGGTTTGGCTTAGGGGTTCACCAGGCGGTGGCAACCGTTCGTCGATTACCTCACAGAAAGATAGAGGGAATGGAGAAGAAGTAGACAACAGCAGCAACCCAGGGGGGAGGAGGGGGGGGAGGAATCGGACGGACTCTCAGGGATGTTATTGTATATGTATAGGTATTTGTTATAGGTAATTGTATATTGGATTGTTGGATTGTATTTTTGGAGAGTATTTATTTTGGATAAGGCAGTTGCCATTCAGTTTTGTTTTTGTTTATATATTATTTATTTATTTGTTTAAAACTGGCCACTGTTATTTATATTGCTTTATTGTTGTGGAAAAGAAACACTACGTACTGTTATGTTTGGCCAAAAATCTTGAATAAAATATATTTTTTTAAAAAAGAAAGTGATTTGTTATCAACATCACTTGTATTTAAGAACTTTAGAATTTTGTGCTCACTGAGCATATGTGCTGGAAATGAAACATTTCATTTTGAATGCCAATTCGTGGCTTCAAGCCCTCCCAGCTGATGTATAGTGTGATGAGTGCAGAGTAAATTTTTGATTATTCTGCCACATTGCACCTCAGTCCAACCGGAGAAGAGCATCCCTCATTGTACTGACTCATTAGCCACACTATAGAAGGACTTTTACCGTTATATTTTAAAAATATTTCCTCCTTCAGTCAGAAAGGTGGGACTGTTAAAGTAATGAAATTCTTCATCGGTAATTGTCTTGCTTTGTCATTGGTTAGTAGAAAGTGTTTACTGTAAATGGGCTGGCCCTGTCAATTTTTTTCTCTTTTCTAAAAGAAGCATTCTATTCAGCCTAACAGGAACCCAGTAATGCCAGACCATTGAGGGTTGATCAGTTCATCTGATAAAGCTGGAATTTCATATCTTGGCTAGGATTTTTATGCTCTATTGCAATCATTAACATTGCCGAGGGCGTCGACACAATGGTGCAGACCCTGGGGAGCCGCCAGGACTGGCGGAGCCAGACGCTGCAGGGGCAGCCGGGGCTCAAACCAGCTGCCCCTCTGTCCCAAGGTGGACCCTAAGGGCACAGATCGGGAGGAGAAGGCGCTGAGTACAGGCTGGACCCATCCTATGGAGTGGCAATGGTGGGCACCAGCTCCTTGAATTCCATTCCTCTAGTGAGGAGGTATCTCTAGGTCAGCACACGGGACAGGGCGGGACGGCTGTGCTTGTGTCGCTGACAAGTGAGCCTGGGCCCTCCAGCCCCAGAGGACGCCTGCCAGAGGCATCGCAGGCAACGGGACAGTGTAAGCTGCTGCCAGCCTCCACCTCCGATGTGCATCCTGGGAAAACACCGAGATGTAGTGGTATAGCTAGGAGGGCCAAGCACGTTGAGGATCACTGAGGGCATCGGGGGGGGGGGGGGGGGGGGGGGGCGACGGCACCACTGGGAGTGGGGTATTGTACTGCACATTAAACTCCCTTTTTGCACAACCATTATGATGCCTCTCACTTTCTTCTGCAATGCGGGCTGACCCCCGGCCCCTTTGCCCATCTTTCCAGGCAATTCACTGTCCCCGTGGCACTCGCCAACCTCCTCACTAACCAGGATAAAGTTGACCTCACTAATCAGGATAGAGTTGACCTTGCTCACTAACCAGGATAAAGTTGACCTCCTCACTAACCAGGATAGAGTTGACCTCACTAATCAGGATAGAGTTGACCTTGCTCACTAACCAGGATAAAGTTGACCTCCTCACTAACCAGGATAGAGTTGACCCTCCTCACTAACCAGGATAGAGTTCACCCTCTTCACTACCAGGATAGAGTTGACCATCCTCACTAACCAGGATAAAGTTGATCCTCCTTACTAACCAGGATAGAGTTGACCCTCCTCACTCACCAGGATGAGTTGACACTCCTTACTAACCAGGATAGAGTTGACACTCCTCACTAACCAGAATATAGTTGACCCTTCTCACTAACCAGGATAGGGTTGACCCTCCTCACTAACCAGGCTAAAGTTCATCCTTCTCACTAACCAGGCTAAAGTTCATCCTCCTCACTAACCAGGATAGAGTTGACCCTCCTCACTAACCATGATAAATTTGACCTCCTCACCAACCAGGATAAAGTTGATCCTCCTCACTAACCAGGATAAAGTTGACTATCCCCACTAACCAGGATAAGGTTGACCTCCTCACTAACCAGGATAGAGTTGACCCTGCTCACTAACCAGGATAAAGTTGACCCTCCTCACTAACCAGGATAAAGTTGACCCTCCTCACTAACCAGGATAGAGTTGACCCTGCTCACTAACCAGGATAAAGTTGAACCTCCTCACTAACCAGGATAAAGTTGACCCTCCTCATTAACCAGGATAAAGGGAGCTGCTATGCATGAACACTGCCATCTCCAAGTTTTTTTCCAATGGTATACTTTGCTCACAAATATTTAATATAACCTTACATCAAATGCAAAACAGATTCTTTCAATCCAGTATGGGGAATTCCATGGTGCCTTACTATGCTTACAATTACAGGTTATATTTACAATGTTCATTTCTTGTTGTACATGCAGCCTGAGGTGTTTCAGACCATTTCCAGGCCATTCCCCTCCAGTTCACACAACAACCGCAGTTTGGAACTATATCGCCATTCCTTCACTGTCGCTGGGTCAAAATCCTGGAACTCATTCCTATTGGCACTGTGGGTGTACCTACACCATGTGGATTGCAGCGGTTCAAGAAGGAGGCGCACTACTACCTTCTCAAGGACAATTAGCAATGGACAATAAATGCTGGCCTTGCCAGCGATGCTCATATCCCACGACATATCCCACGAACAAATGATAAACAAAATTCTCTGTTTGAGGTTTTCAATGCTATGACCGATTTAATTTGGATGTGGGCATTTTTCAGGCTATGTTTCTGCCATGAAACCGGAATATCCAGCTCACCTGGCTTGCAATGTTCAGCAAAAAAAAAAAGACTGTTTTAGAAATGAAAGATGTGTGTGTGTGTGTGTTTTAAAAATAAATTTAGAGTACCCAATTCATCTTTTCCAATTAAGGGGCAATTTAGCGTGGCCAATCCACCAACCCTGCACATCTTTGGTTATTGGGGGCGAAACCCACGCAAACACTGGGAGAATGGGCAAACTCCACACGGACAGTAACCCAGAGCCAGGATAGAACCTGGGACCTCGGTGCTAAGAGGCAGCAGTGCTAACGACTGTGCCACCCTGCTGCCCTGTGTGCATTTTTAATTATAACTTGGTTGTACCGGTTTCATTCAAAACCTGCCACCCCCCAGCACCACCTTAACCCCTCCAGATCATCTGGTGTGACTGAAGTATTCCACAGGGCATGGTGTAGAAACTGAGAAGCAAGTGTTAGTCGGTGAGTGGGTGTTAACCAGCTTATGCAATTCAGGGCTGGGGGTGCTGCGAATATTACCAAGTTGTGGTAGTCACCACTGTTGTATTATATTGTATATCCTGCACTGCGGAGGGTATTACGGTAAGGCCCCTGTACAACAGGTACGGGGGTAGATCCCTGCCTGCTGGCTCTGCCCAGTAGGCGGAGTATAAATGTGTGTGCTCTCCGAACTGCAGCCATTTCGGCAGCAGCTGTAGGAGGCCACACATCTCTGTGTAATAAAGCCTCGATTACTCTACTCTCGTCTCGTTGTAATTGACAGTGCATCACCCGTGTCTTTAAATCCCCTTGAAATGTTTCCCCCCATTGTCCCACTTTTACTCCCTTCTTCCACTGTAACAACTTTTTTACTGCTTTTGGTAATGAAACATTCCATAGTGTTTCACAGGAGCTACATTAGGAAATATTAGGTCAGATGACCAAAAGCTTGGTAGGTTTTAAGAAGTATCTTAACGGTAGAGAGATGGCCATATGCCGGGAGGGAATACCAGAGCCTGTGGCCTCGCCAACCGATGGCACAGCCATTAGTGGGAGGACAATTATAATAGAGGCCAGAATTAAAGTGCAGGTATTTTGGAGGATTGGGGAGTCGGAGGAGATTGCAGAGATTGGGAGGTTCAAGGATTCCACTGTACACTGCTGATTTGAGAGTTGGTTAGCTGATCCACCTCTTCGACTTAAAAAGACAACAAATCATCCATTTATTTGGCCACTTTTTTACTTCAACCTTTTCATCAATAAGTAAAATCAAACCTACTTGTATCCATATATTTCATTCTCGATTGTTCCCCTTCAATCATATAAATTTCACAAAAACACAATCTAATTTAAGCCATGCAATTCTTGCAACAAAAGCAGAAAATGCTGAAAATACTCAGCCGGGCAGGTGGCATCTGTAGGGCGAGTGTTGATGTCTCTGGTTGATGATTTTTCCACAGAGATAGGTTTCTGTAAAGAGAGAAGTCAATTTAAAAATAGGCCAGAAATATAGTCCAGAGCTAAGCCAGTTTATGTCCTTTTTTTGGTATATATATATTGAGTGTAAAAGATTAAGGATGCGATTTAACGGCTGTGACGTAACGAGGCCATTGAATCTCACGAGAGGCCTCTTGCTAGATTTGCGACGCTCAAAACGTCTCCTGACTCCTAAATGTGAAAATGATGCCTGCGGAGGGGCGCGAGGTCGAGGTTGTGGTGGCCATGGTTGCAGAAAAGGCCTTTGATCGGGTGGAGTGGAAGCATTTGTGGGATGTCCTGGGAAGGTTTGGGCAGGGATTTGTGGATTGGATCCGGTTGCTATATCATGCGCCGGTGGCAAATGTAAGGACAAAACTGGGTTCGATCAGAATATTTTAGTCTGTGTCTGGGGACGAGATGGGGATGTCCACTCTCCCCACTACTGGTTGCCCTGGCCATAGAGCCTTTGGCAATGGTGCTGAGAGCATTGAACATTTGGTAGGGAATAGTGAGAGGTGGGGTGGAATATAGGGTCTCACTCTACGCGGACGATTTGCTCCTTTATATAACAGACCCATTGGGGGGGATTGCAGGAAGTATGGGGATACTGGAGGAATTTGGTTGGTTTCAGGTTTAAAAACTGAATATGGGCAAGAGTGAGGTTTTTGCAATCCAGGCAAGGTGGCAGGAGAGGAGATTGAGGGAGATGCCATTCAAAGTGATGGGAGGGAGTTTTAGGTACCTGGGGATTCAGGTGGCAAGGGACTGAGGTCAGCTTCATAAACTAAATTTGGGCATGTTGATTGAGCAAATGAAAGGGGACTTCCATAGATGGGACGCGCTCCCGCTGTCACTGGCGGGGAGGGTACAGACTGTGAAAATGCCAGTCCTCCCGAGATTGCTGTTCGTGTTTCAGTGTCTTCCAATCTTCATCCCCAAGGCATTTTTTAGGAAGATGAATGCGGTGATTTTGGGTTATATATGGGCCGGGTAAGCCCCAAGGGTGAAGAAGGTTCTTCTTGAGCGGGGGCGCGGGGAGGGGGGCTTGGCCCTTCTGAACTTTATTAATTACTACTGGGCGGCTAATATATCGATGGTTAGGAAATGGGTAGTGGGTAAGGGGTCGGTGTGGGAGCGAGTGGAGGCGGCATCTTGCAAGGGCACGAGTCTGAAGGCTTTGTTAATGGCACCTCTGCCGTTCTTGCCGGCTTGGTACTCCACAAGCCCAGTGGTAGTGGCAGCCCTGAGGGTGTGGAGACAATGGAGACAGCACATGAGACTGGAGGGGGCGTCGGTGTGGTCACCGATTTGTGATAATCACCGGTTCGCTGTGGGGGGGGGGGGGCTGGACGGGATATTCAGGAGGTGGCAGCGGGCAGGGATTGAGAAATTTGGGGATCTCTTCATTAAGGAGGGTTTCCCTGAGCCTGGAGGAGCTAGAGCAGGAGTTTGAGTTCCTGGGTGGGAATGGTTTCCGGTACCTGCAGGTTCAGGATTTTGTTCGGAGGCAGGTCCTGAGCTACCCTCGCCTCCCTCTAAGGAGAGTACAGGATAAGGTGATGTCAAAAACAGGGGTTGGGGAGGGTCTTGGAAATATATAAGGAACTGATGGAGTGGGGAGGTAAAGGGGAAGTGGGAGGAAGAGCTGGGAGGGGAGTTTGAAGTCGGGTTATGGGAGAAGGCTCTGAGGAGAGTCAATGCATCCTCGTCGTGTGCCAGGCTCAGCCAGATCCAGTTCAAGGTGGTCCACAGGGCTCATATGACTGTAGTCCGGATGAGTAGGTTTTTTGAGGAGGTGTGGGTTGTGTGGGGGAAGTCCGGCGAACCATGTACATATATTTTGGGCGTGCCCAATGCTGAGGGGATTCTGGCAGGGATTCGCAGATGTCATGTCAGCGGCCTGGAAGGGAGGGTGACACCAAGTCCAGAGATGGCAATATTTGGAGTGTCGGAAGATCTGGGAGCTCGGGGGGGGGGGGGGGGGGGGGGGGAGAAAGGCCGATGTTTTGGCCTTTGCCTCCCTGGCGGCCCAGAGACAGATTTTGCCTGGATGGAGGGACGGAGCCTCCAAAGTCGAAGGTTTGGGTCAGTGACATGAAATGAAATGAAAATCGCTTATTGTCACAAGTAGGCTTCAAATGAAGTTACTGTGAAAAGCCCCTAGTCGCCACATTCCAGCACCTGTTCGGGGAGGCTGGTACGGGAATTGAACCCACGCTGCTGGCCTGCATTGGTTCGCTTTAAAAACCAGCTATACATGGCAGGGTTTCTTAGGTTGGATAAAATTACGTTCACCTTAAGTTCATTACAGGGGTTCGCTTGGAGGTGGCAGCCGTTCTTCGACTTCTTCAAGGAGAACTGACCATCAGCAGGAAGGTGGGGGGGGGGGGGGGGGGGAGGGCATGGAAGTGACAAATAAGGGCAGGGAATTTAATGTATGGGTAGTTAGAGTTTAGGACTGGGGGAGTTGGGTATGCTATTGTGGGGTTTTTTTGCGTGCGTTGGATCTTTATATTGTTAAAATGTTAAAATTATTAATGCCTCAAATATTTTCTAAAAAAAACGTCTCCCGAGATTTAATGGAATCTGGCAAGTCGGCGCGATCTGGATCTTCCCCGGCTGGGCGGATTCATAGAATCATAGAATTTACAGTGCAGAAGGAGGCCATTTGGCCCATCGAGTCTGCACCGGACCTTGGAAAGAGCACTTCTCGCCTTGGACCCAAACAAACACATTTGCAATAATGAATTTAAACAAAAACAAAGCAGCCAAAAGCTCCTTGTTTTTAAGAGGAGTGTATATGGCTAAGCAGGCTGTTACTTGCTGGCTCGTTCACTGAGGCTAACAAAGAACAACAGCAGATCCCGATTGCCATATTTAAGTGAGTCACTGGGCTCATTTTTGTTCCCCAAATAAGGGGCAATTTAGCATGGCCAATCCACATCTTTGGGTTGTGGGGGTGCGACCCACGCAGATACAGAGAATGTGCAAACTCCCCACAGACAGTGACCTGGGGCAGTGTTGAACCCGGGTCCTCGGTGCCATGATGCAGCAGTGCTAACCACTGCGCCACCATGCTGCCCCCCCTCTTCCCCCCCCCCCCCCCCCGATTAGGCTCATTTAAATATGTCTGTGCCAGATTCTCCCAGCGTCCGTGATCTAACGGCCATGCCTGAGGGGCCTTGCCAGGATACCATTTAACACAGTGCCTGTGTGTGTGGGGAGGGGGCCATTAGAGACCCCTGGGTGGCCGGGCATTGGGCAAGGCAGTACCCTGGCACTTTGGTACCATGGCACTGCCACCAGGCAGGCAGTGCCAAAGTGTCCATGCCAGGGAGTGGGCCAGGGGGTGCCTTTCCTTTTAAGAGGTGGGGTCAGGGGGAGCTCGAGGTAAGTTAGGTGCGGTGGGGGGAGGGTCCAGAGGCCGCGGTGGGGTGGCTGAAGGGAGTCGAAAAACTGGGCCAGCTTTTAATACTGGTGCCATGATCCGAGAGTCGTCTTCCTGCACTAAGCGCGGCCATAATGACGCATTCCCCGTTGAGGCCATAAAAAATGGCAAGCTGCCTTTTTATACTGGGGTCTTTCTCAGTGCTGCAGGCACCGAGAAATACCTCGCTAAACACACCTGAATCGGAACACTGATTTTGTCCTATTAAAGTGTGCCCTTTATTTTATGAATAAATTACATTTTTCCAATTTAGAGGCAATTTTAGCGTGGCCAATCCACCTAGCCTGCACATCTTTGGGGTGTGGGGGCGAAACCTATGCAAACACGGGGAGAATGTGCAAACTGCACACGGACCCAGAGCCTGGATGGAAGCTGGGACCTCGGCGCCATGAGACAGCCGTGCTAACCACTGCGCCACCATGCTGCCCTTATTGTGCCCTTTATTAACAATTTTGGAAAGGTCTGCAAAGGACCAACGCAGTGCCTATTTTGTTTTCTCAATTATGTTTCAACTTTGTTATAGTGTCAAGTGTGTATTTTAAATTTTAAAATACATGAGTAACTACCAGTAAATTGGAGTCTGGAATAAATGTCGTGGATGGAGGTAGAGTATATAAATAATTCAACTGTAGTGAAAACATTTGTACATATGTATTTTATTCTGTAGTTTTTGATCTATTTGCCATAGCTATGTGTGCAATATGCAAGGTATTTTGGATAACCATTATTACATGCATAACTCCCGCCTGGGTAGGCAAACTTGTGATTCCCTGCAAATTTGGAACTCGACTGGGCGCTTTTGCATTCCGATTCCCACCTTGGGTGACTGGCGGTGTGGAGTTTGCACATTCCTCCCATGTCTGCGTGGGTTTACTCCCACAGTCCAAAGCTAGAACAAAGAACAGTACAGCACAGGAACAGTCCCTTCAGCCCTTCAAGCTTGCACCAATCACGAAGCCTTTCTAAACTAAAATCTTCTGCACTTCCGGGGTCCGTATCTCTCTATTCCCATCCTATTCATGTATTCGCCAAGGTGCCTCTTAAACACCGCTATCGTATCTGTTTCCACCACCATCAGCAGCACGTTCCAGGCACTCACTACCCTCTGGTTAAAAAAAACACCTGCCTTGCATATCTCCTCTAAACTTTCCCCCTTGCACCTTTAGCCTATATCCCCGAGTAATTGATTTTTCCACCTTGGGAAAATGCATCTGACTATCCACTCTGTCCATGTCATTTATAATTTTGTAAACCTCTATCAGGTCGCCCCTCAACTCTTTTGTTCCAGTGAAAACAATCTGAGTTTATCCTACCTCCCCTCATAGCTAATACTTTCCAGACCAGGCAACATCCTGGTAAACTTCTTCTGTGCCCTCTCCAAAACATCCACATCTTTCTGGTAGTGTGATGACCAGAATTGTATGCAATATTCTAAATGTGGCCTAACTAAGATTCTCATATTTGGTGGATTGGCCATGCTAAAATTGCCCCTTAGAGTCCAGGGATGTGAGGGTTAGGTTATGGGAATAGGGTGGGGTGGGCAGTAAAGTGGACCTGGGTAGGGTTCTCTTTCGGAGGGTCAGTGCAGACTCAATGGGCTGATTGGCCTTCTTCTGTCCTGTAGGGATTTCACGGAACATCAAGCAAGATCTTTTTTTCCCCAAGAGGGCAATAGAATCATAGAAAGGTTACAGGACAGAGGGTCAATCGGCTCATCTTGTCCATGCCGGCCCGAGAACACCCAGGTGCCATTTCTAATCCCATCTTTCTACAGCAGGTCCCTAGCCCAGTAGCTTAGAGCACTTAAGGTGCAGATCCAGGTACTTATTAAAGGAGTTTGGGGTCTCTGCCTCCATTACCAACTCGGGCAGTGAATTCCAGACGTCCACTAGCCTCTGCGTAAAAAGGTTCTTCCTCATGTCCCCTCTACCGCTTCTGCCACTTATCTGGAATCTGTGTCCCCTGATTCTAGAATTATCCACCCAGGGGAACAATTTTATCCTGTCCACTCTATCTCTTCCCCTCATAATTTTGTACGCCTCAATTAAGTCACCCCTCAGCCTTCTTTGTTCCAAGGAAAATAACCCCAACCTATCCTCGCAGCCTCACTTTTCTTGCCCTGGCAGCATTCTTGTAAACAAGTGCAATAACGTCCTTCCTGTAACGTGGCGACCAGAACTGCACACAATACTCCAGTTGTGGCCTCACCAATGTTTTAAACAATTCCAACATTGTATCCTTACTTTTATATTCCATTACCTCTGCCAATGTCCAACGCCGGCATCTCCACATCATGGCTACCATCGACACCGCAAACTGCCGGCTCAAAGTGGAGAGGATCTCCAGGAAGATCGCGCATATAGACACTAACATTAAGTTTCTACAAAGATGCAAGAAAGCAGACAAGATCCCGAAAGGGCTACAGATCACAAACCCACTCAAGTCGACCTACAACACAGACTACGCTGTGAGACTCTGCCGTCACACCTCTCTCACACTCCTCAACCACCTCGTACGCCAGCTCTACAGCAGAACACGCAACCTGGAAACCAAGATAGAGGCCATATTCTCAACTTGCGCTCAGGACGCAGCAGACCAGCTGCGGAACACCGCCAAACAGATGAGACAACAATACTATGCCATCTATATGCACACCAAGAACAGAAAGCTTGAGAAACTTGGCATCACCACCGGCAGCAACCAAGCCACCCCCGGTGCCACAGTAGAAAACAATACAGGGAAATCTATTGTCAACTTGTCAGACTACACCCTTCAACCAGACGAAATCGAAGTCCTCAGCAGAGGGCTCAATTTCTGCACCACCACCAAAATGGACCCCATCAGTCTTGCGGCAGACACGGAGGAATTCATCAGGCGAATGAGGCTCCGGAAATTCTTCCACAGACCCCAAGAGGCCAACAGCGAACCCAAGCAGACTACCAATGAACCGGAACAGCAGACCGAGAGATCTGCGGTGCGGCAACCGAAGAGGAAAGAGTCGAATTGGACCCCTCCGGAAGGCCGCTGCCTTAGACTCGACATGTATGTTCAAGCCGTCAGGAGTCACGTCAATGCCAGATTCATCAGTTGCATTCACAAGACAGCCCCGAACGTCACCCAAGCACAACGCAATGCCATCCGCGCTCTCAAGACCAACCGCAGCATCGTCATCAAACCAGCAGACAAAGGAGGGGCCACTGTCGTACTGAACAGAACGGACTACTGCAAAGAAGTATACCGACAACTGAACAACCAAGAACACGACAGACAGTTACCCGCAGATCCGACCAAGGAACACATCCGCCAACTTAACAGACTGATCAAGACCTTGGATCCAGATCTTCAGAGCACCCTACGTGCTCTCATCCCACGTACTACCCGCATTGGAGATCTCTACTGCCTCCCGAAAATACATAAGGCCAACACACCAGGCCGCCCTATCATTTCAGGCAATGGGACCTTGTGTGAGAACCTCTCTGGCTACATCGAGGGCATCTTGAAACCCATCGTACAAGGTACGCCCAGCTTCTGTCGTGACACAACGGACTTCCTACAGAAACTCAGCAACCGTGGACCAGTTGAACCAGGAACATTCCTCGTCACAATGGACGTCTCGGCACTCTACACCAGCATCCCCCATGACGACGGCATTGCTGCAACAGCCTCAGTACTCAACACCGACAACTGCCAATCTCCAGACGCAATTCTGCAACTCATCCGCTTCATTCTGGATCACAACGTCTTCACCTTCGACAACAAGTTCTTCATCTAGACGCACGGAACAGCCATCGGGACCAAATTCGCACCCCAATACGCCAACATCTTCATGCACAAGTTTGAACAGGACCTACTCACCGCACAGGACCTTCAACCGACGTTATACACCAGATACATCGATGACATTTTTTCCCTTTGGACCCACGGTGAAGAATCACTGAAACGACTACACGATGACATTAATAAGTTCCATCCAACCATCAGACTCACCATGGACTACTCTCCAAAATCAGTTGCATTCTTGGACACACTCATCTCCATCAAGGACGGTCACCTCAGCATTTCGCTTTACCGCAAACCCACGGATAACCTCACGATGCTCCACTTCTCCAGCTTCCACCCTAAACACATTAAAGAAGCCATCCCCTATGGACAAGCTCTCCGTATACACAGGATCTACTCAGACGAGGAGGAGCGTAACAGACATCTACAGACGTTGAAAGATGCCCTCGTACGAATGGGATATGGCACTCGACTCATCGACCGACAGTTCCAACGGCCACAGCAAAAAACCGCACCGACCTCCTCAGAAGACAATCATGGGACACAACCGACAGAATACCCTTCGTCGTCCAGTACTTCCCCGGAGCAGAGAAACTACGTCATCTTCTTCACAGCCTTCAACACATCATTGATGACGATGACCATCTTGCCAAGGTCATCCCCACACCCCCACTACTTGCCTTCAAACAACCGCGCAACCTCAAACAAACCATTGTTTGCAGCAAACTACCCAGTCTTCAGAACAGTGACCACGACACCACACAACCCTGCCATGGCAATCTCTGCAAGACGTGCCAGATCATCGACATGGATACCACTAATACATGTGAGAACACCACCCACCAGGTACGCGGTACATACTCGTGCGACTCGGCCAACATTGTCTCCCTCGTACGCTGCAGGAAAGGATGTCCCGGAGCGTGGTACATTGGCGAGACCATGCAGATGCTGCGACAACGAATGAACGGACATCGCGCGACAATCACCAGGCAGGAATGTTCCCTTCCAGTCGGGGAACACTTCAGCAGTCAAGGGCATTCAGCCTCTGATGTCCGGGTAAGCGTTCTCCAAGGCGGCCTTCAGGACGCGCGACAACGCAGAATCGCCGAGCAGAAACTTATAGCCAAGTTCCGTACACATGAGTGCGGCCTCAACCGGGACCTGGGATTCATGTCGCATTACATTCATCCCCCACCATCTGGCCTGCAAAATCCTACCAACTGTCCTGGCTTGACACAATTCACACCTCTTTAACCTGCGGTTACCCCATCTCTGGATCTGTAAAGATTTAATGGTCGCATTCCAAGCATTGTCTGGCATCTTTCAATTTGTCTGTATATATGTTTCTGGAACATACCTCTTCATTCACCTGAGGAAGGAGCAGTGCTCTGAAAGCTAGTGTTTGAAACAAACCTGTTGGACTTTAGCCTGGTGTTGTAAGACTTCGTACTGCGCTCACCCCAGTCCAACGCCGCCATCTCCACATCATCTCTGCCAATGAAGGAGAGCATTCCATTTGCTTTCATAACAGCTGTTTACTTTTAATGAACCTCCGCAATTGTTAGATCTATTTGGTCCCCTGTGTACTTGGCCGAGATCTCTCACTTCATCTAGATGATTATTTGAATAGAAACAACTTGCAGGAGTTAGGGTTTGGGGGGTGGGGGTGGGGGGAGAGGCAAGGGGATTGGCGCTAAAGCCATGAAGCTCACTTGGGAGAGGCGGTTGCAGGCGCGACGGGCCAAATGGCCTCCTTCTGACCGCATTCACGATGCTATGGGGAGGGAAACGGAGACTGGATTGTGTGGCTGATGTGAAAGAATTGGACCGGAGAGAAAAATAAAAATAGAAAAAAGTGTCAGTCGTTGCGGGAAAATTATGGGAGTGAGGTGTCAGCACTTTGACAAAGTGACTTGACCTTGGCGGCTCCTGGCCAATCAGGCGGGCGGGGGCGGGCGGAGTGGAGGCGAGATTTAGCCGGGCGTCCGGCTGTGTTCGCCCACATTCCGCGCCCGCCAGATCCGCAATGCTGTTTTGGCACACGCAACCGGAGCATTTCCACCATCGCCAACAACACCACACGGCAACTAATTACCTTCGGTAAGTGAGTGGCAAACTCCAAAATGAATGCAGATTCCCGCCCAGAAGCAACGTCTACAGATTGCGAATTAATTTCATTTTGTTTTTGGAGTGGGGACTCGAGAGTTGGTCGCAAAAAGTTTTTAAAAGTGAGAAGCGAAAAAAAAAAATCAATTGCAGGCCTGTGGGGGTGTTTGGGGTGGGGAATCATTGGATTGCTCCTCAACCTAGCACGGGCACGCTGGGCCGAACGGCCTCTTTTACTTTAATTCGTTTCCGCATGGTGTTTTTTTAATCTTCTGCTTTCAGTGCCCGCGCAATTAAACGCTGCCGTTTTTAAAAAAAAACATCAGGTGTGGAACAGTGCAGGTTATAGACTGTCAAATATCAAATCAGTCCACATGCATATCACTCTGCAGCTGCGGGACATATAGTGTTCAAATATTTGGTGGAGCATTCAGTTTCCCACCGATGACCAGGGAGTTAACTGCAAGCTGGTCTTGGGAGAGTGTTTGTGTCAAGGTTTCGAGTTTGCTAATGTTAGATTGTGACGAAGGGCAGCTTATAGAAATACAGGTGTCCTTCTGTCCTTTCTGCAGGCTGAGGAAAGTATTGAATTCGTTGTGGATATTTCCGGAGTGGTTGTACATTTTTAGGCAATTATCAATTGACAGCCCGCCTCTAGTCTGTGGCCATCAGGTGCATCTCCTAAGAGGCGGAGGTGAGGTGAATTCGGATAAGAATGTATTTGTATGGCACAAATGCACAGGTTAGAGCACTGTTCACCCCCCCCCCCCCTCCCAATACTGTTCTACAATACAGAATTAATTCACAGTGTGGTCTGTGCATTGAGGGTTTTTCAATCCATTGTGCATGAATAATTGGTTTACAAGAAGTATAAATGTCTTATAAATTTTCTCGAGATAGGGCAGGGTTTATTCCAGGCTATGAGCCAAATAGCTTCAGAGCTTTGATGCTGAAGATCAGCTCCAAGGTTTTTATTTCCTCTGTTGCTTCCTGCCCTTAAAAGTATCTTGTATCTCGGCATTCAGAACTGAACTGAACACAATATTCAAGATGCCATAGAGTGCTATAAAATGGCCTCTTCCGATCTGTATTATACTATATTTATGTCGGTTTGTGCAGGAACCTGTTACTATTTTAGCAGATTGCAATCTTTAAATCCATGCTGATGTTCACCCGGTAGAGGATTTTAGTTTTGTTTGTGAAAGTATCCGTTTTGTATCAAAGTGATAGATGGCAGCAAAAGGTTAAAAATCAGTAAAATCTCAGAATGTGTTCATATGTATGTGTGATCTATGCGCAGTGGAAGAACCTAATTTTGTAAAAGCAAATTACTGCGGATGCTGGAATCTGAAACAAAGACAGAAAATACTGGACCTCCTCAGCAGTCTGACAGCTTTGACAAAGAGTCATCCAGACTCGAAACGTCATCTCCCTTCTCTCTCCACAGATGCTATCAAACCTGCTGAGATTGTCCAGTATTTTCTGTTTTTGTATCTAATTTTGTACTTGGCATAAAGATGTATTGACAGTTGGATAATGGATCAAGGCTGTAAAACCAAACCCCAGCTGATCCATTTGCCAACCTTGTTCTATTCTTTATAGATTTCAGCTTGCAACTTGCATTCGTATAACATGTAACGTCGTAAAACATCACAAAGCGTTTCACAGGACCATCATCAAATGAGATTTGACACTGAACTATTAAAGGAGATATTTGGACAGGGGAGCAAAAGCTTGGTCAAAGAGATAGATGTTTAAGGAGCATCTTAAGGAAGGGAAGAGGGCTGGTTTAGCACACTGGGCTAAATAGCTGGCTTTTAAAGTAGACAAAGGCAGGCCAGCAGCACGGTTCAATTCCCGTACCAGCTTTCCCAAACAGGCGCCGGAATGTAGCGACGAGGGGCTTTTCGCAGTAACTTCATTGAAGCCGACTTGTGACAATAAGCAATTTTCATTTCAAGAGTGGGTAGAGCGACGGAGAGGGTTCTGGAGGGGATTCCAGAATTCAGGGCTCAGTCAACAAAAGTGGAGCAATTAAAATCAGGGACTCGCGGGAGTCTGGAATCGAATGCGATGCCGATATCCCGGACGGTATTCCGCTGGAGGAGTGTGGAGGAGAGATTGAGTGAGTGGCAAGGCGAAGGAGGGATTTGAAGACCAGGATAAGTTTTAAAATTGAGGCACTGCTTAACCAGCAAGCCACATCGGTCAGCAAGCGCGGGGATGATGGGTGAACAAGACTTGCTGTCAGTTAGGATCAATATAATTTAAAACAAATCAATTTTTTTAGAACTGTAATCAGACAGAGACTCGTTTTACTGTGTCCTGGAATGATGTTAGGATTTTGCGAGATGGGTGAATTAAGATGGACAAATGACCTTTCTCAGCCACAATTATCTTGAGATTTTAAGCATTATTTACCTTGCTCTCAGACGGGGAAGACTTTCAGTTTGTTCCATTCTCAATTTACTTTTTTGTCTTGTTTTAAGTCCTCATTTCCTGCAGGAAATGATTGCTGTTTTTGTGGGTCATTGGTGACATTGCCTTCCAAATATTAAACAAAATACTTTACATATCATAAGCTTTATTAGATCACAAGTAGGCTTACATTAACACTACAATGGCGTTACTGTGAAAATCCCCTAGTCACCACACTCGGGTACACAGAGGGAGAATTCAGAATGTCCAATTCACCTAACAGGACGTCTTTCGGGACTTGTGGGAGGAAGCCGGAGCACCCGGAGGAAACCCATGCAGACACGGAGAGCACGAGCAGATTCTGCAGTCGATGATCCAAGCTGGAAATTGAACCCGGGCCCTTGGCGCTGTGAAGCAACCGTACTAACCACAGTGCTACTGTGTTGCCCGTAAACCTCACATGATTACAGCCAAGCTCAATAAAGTGTGGCAGCAACATGACACACACAGGACTGTTCCTTTGGCTGGCTTTAGGACAACAGAAAACAAACCATATTTAATTCTAGGGTTGAGATTGATAAATGCAGTAAGGCAGCAGGTAGAACAGGTTTGTGAAGAGACAGCCTAATGCTGTGCCCTCTGCTCACACTAACATTAAGACACATTGAAATGAGACCATAGGAGGTTCGCAGGGCATTCAACACTGGAATTAACAACTCGCCCTCAATCACATTCCTCTGAATTTGTTTTGGCTTCTAGCAGCACCTTCCAAATATTAAATATTTCAATACTTTGCATTGTACAGCAGCAAGCTGTGAAGAAAGATACTCAAAAAGAAAGTGTTACTGGCTGGAGGATTTTGAGCGATTCTAATTTGGGGAGTTAAGGTGATCAGGAGTTTAGAGCCTCCATAATATGCGCTGTAGCGGGGAAACCCAATGTGCATTGGACCCGGGGAGGGTGATTGTCCCTCAGATATGCTGCATGTCCAAAATCGCCTCCCTGTCCCTCTGATCAGGATAGGCCCACATCCCCATGAAAGAGTAAAGAAGAGGTTACTTTCCAATTGGATTTCTTAGTGACTCTCCTACGTTGGTAGCTTCTAGTTAGGCTCTTCTCCACAAGAAGAAACATTTGGGGCGGGAGGATTTAAGGGGTCTGCAAGACTGGGAAATGTGGCGGGCAGGATGTCCTTAACTGGGCGGCAGCTCAAGTTTGGCTTTCGAGATGGCGGGTTCAAATTTAGAAATTAATTCAGTGATGTGTTTGTGACTGGTCAAGCCTCACGCTTCTCGTGGCGGTTCCTACTTGTAATATGTTTGTCATTGTGTCAAAAACATTTTGTAATACATCCAACCTTCATCATAAAGTCAGCGGAGAACCTTGTGGAACCACGGGTTCACATTTGTTTAAAGGTGGCGTCCAACATTTGGCTTTGTGAAGTCGTGTCTGTGGTTTTTCTTGTTGAACTCTAGGGCAGGAGGGAGGAGAGCAGGAGAATGATAGCATGTGCGAAGGCTCGGGGTGAATCGGTGGTGAAGAGGGAGGTATGCAGTGGGGTCAGGGACAGGGTGAAGGGAAGGGCCTGGCATCCTGGGTGTGATGGGGATTGGTGGGAACAGCCAGTCACTGTAAGAAAATGTGGAGCCTGAAGGGCGATGTCACTACTGTTTACATGTGGGTCCATCAAAGTCCTTACAGAACTTTTGAATTCACTTATAAAATTTCAATTATCCCCACTGAGAGCGATCCATTACAATGTTCACTACGATGCATAGAAAGGATGGCCAGCTGAGCCTGCAGGTTCAGCCATATCTCACAAGAATGGTGGGTACAACATTAGACACGAACATGAACGTTGAATATAGAGTAAATGCAAAAAACACAACATTGTTTCTTCCACAATAAGTGAAATGTCCCTAACTCGCCTGTAAGCATCAATGTGTGCCAACCATGAGGTGTGCCAGTACATTTAGCTCTCTGGTTAAGCTAGCCTCAACAAATAACAACGATGCACACTCGAATAAAGTGATACCAATGTCAGGCGAAGTATTTACAAGTGAAATTTAATTTTGCAAAATTTCAATAGGGGAACCGGCAAAAAACACGAGATTGGAAGTGGTGCCCCCTGCTGATTCTGCCACCGGGAATGGTGGGCCCCAGTTAAAATTCTGCCCACTATCTCTGGATCTACTCTGTCAAAATCTTCCACAATTTTAAGGATGTCTATGAGGTCACCGCTCTGCATTTTACGATGATCTGTCGATCATTTGTTGATATGTTTATGAAGGTCTAATGATTTTTTTTTGTTATAAAATTCCTACAGTTAATCAAATAACTCTCCTATAGGGTATATAAAATTAGCAGAACTGTCTCCAGCTATTCCTTGCCGGCATTCTATGATCATTTACAGCCGTGTACACTGTGTGCCTTGCTCTTTCCCAGAATAAACCAATTATAATTCACCTCTGTTCAGATGGGACATACAGGAATACAGGCCTGAAGCAGGAATGATGGTTCTCTATTAAAATGGACACAAACGAGACACTAGGAGTGATTAATCCAGTGCGAGGGAGCAAAGAGCTCCAGCATGGGTGGAAGTTGTGGAAAGGCAGCCTGTCCCCAGACACCACCATCCCCAATTCACGGACATACCTCTCGAGGTGATGATTCACGAGCAGTGAGGGTATAGAGAGAAATATAGAGCGGGATTCTCTGATCCTGAGGATAAGTGTTGACGCCGCCATAAACGCCGTCCAGTCTCTCGACGGCGTCAACATGGCCTCAGGAGCAGAACTTCTGACCCCTACAGGGGATCAGCATGGCACTGGAGCGACCCACGCCGCTCCAGCTGCCGATTCCGGCGTCAGATGGGCGCCGCGGGGTCCACGCATGCGCAGTGGGACTGGCGCAATTGACGCGTATGCGCGGTGGCTCCCTTCTCCACGCTGGCCCCGACACAACATGGGGTAGAGCTACAGGGGCCGGCGCGGAACAAAACAGGCCCGCAGCCCAAGAGGCCAGCCCGCCGATCGGTGGGCCCCGATCGCGGGCCAGGCCGCAGCGGAGGGCCCCCCGCCCCCCCCGGGACTGGACCCCCCCCCCCCCCCCCCCCACACCAGGCCGCCCCCCAGGTGCATCCACGCAGAGGTCCCGCTGGGAAAGAGCAGGAGTGGACGGCGCCGGTGGGACTCGGCTTTTTCAGCGTGGCCGCTTGGCCCATCCTGGGCTGAGAATCGCCGGGGGGGGGGGGCCGTTGAGCGGCTTCTGACCGGCGCCAATGGCGCTGATTCAATCAGTGGACCAGCGTCAGGGCAGCGTGGCGCGATTCGCGCCAGTCCCGCCGATTCTCCGTCTGAGCCCCGGGGTGAGAGAATCCCGCCCCCTGTATCCCGTAGATTGCATATGACTTCAAGTGGCGTTGCCAAGGCCATGGACCCAGTACCAGAAAAGGTTCAATGGCCCGAATGGTTCTGTCAAGTTAAGTGTCTGCCAATACTTGGTCGGAAGCCATCACCCCTCAGCTCCTGAACATTATCCTGCTCAACCCTCCTCTGGCCAGCACGTCCTTGCTCTCATGTACATTCCGTTCTCTACCACCTCCACTCGCAATCCCCTTGTCAGTAGGCAACACTCAAACTGACCCTCTTAGAACATAAGGACTAGGAGCAGGAGTAGACAATTTAGCCCACGAGCCTGCTCCGCCATTCAATACGCTCATGGCTGATCTCCTCTTGGCCTCACCTACACTTTCCTGCGAATTCTTCATAACCCTTCAACCCATTACTAATTAAAAATTCGTCTCTCTTCAAATTTACTCAAAGTCCCGGCATCCACTGTACTGGGGTAGTGAATTCCACAGATTCATGGCTCTTTGAAAGAAGTAATTTTTCCTCATCTCTGTTCAAAACTGCCACCCCTTAACCTAAAACAATTACCTCTCGTTCTAGATTGCCCCACAAGAAGAAGCATCCGCTCCATGACTACTTTACAATAACTTTTATCATCTTATATACCTCAATTAGATCCCCTCTCATTCAAAGAACAAATAAAATTACAGCACAGGAACAGGCCCTTCGGCCCTCCCAGCCTGCGCCGATCCAGATTCTTTATCTAAACCTGTCACCTATTTTCCAAGCATCTACTTCCCTCTGTTCCCCGCCCGTTCATATATCTGTCTAGATGCATCTTAAATTATATTGTGCCCGCCTCTACCACCTCGGCTGGCAAAGCGTTCCAGGCACCCACCACCTCTGCGTAAAAGAATTTCCACGCACATCTCCCTTAAACTTTCCCCCTCTCACCTTGAAATCGTGACGTCTTGTAATTGACACCCCCACTCTTGGAAAAAGCTTGTTGCTATCCACCCTGTCCATACCTCTCATAATTTTGTGGACCTCAATCAGGTCCGCCCTGAACCTCCGTCTTTCCAACGAAAACAATTCTAATCTACTCAACCTTTCTTCATAGCTAGCACCCTGTATACCAGGCAACATCCTGGTGAACCTCCTCTGCACCCTCTCTAAAGCATCCACATCCTTCTGGTAATGTGGCGACCAGAACTGCATTTCAAATGGAAGTATTCCAAATGTGGCCTAATCAAAGTCCTATACAACTGTAACATGACCTGCCGACTCTTGTACTCAATACCCCGTCCGATGAAGGCAAGCATGCTGTATGCCTTCTTGACCACTCTATCGACCTGCGTTGCCAACTTCAGGGTACAATGGACCTGAACTCCCAGATCTCTCTGTACATCAATTTTCCCCAGGACTCTTCCATTGACCGTATAGTCCGCTCTTGAATTAGATCCAAACTGCATCACCTCTATTTACCTGGATTGAACTCCACCTGCCATTTCTCTGCCCAACTCTCCAATCTATTTATATATTTTGCTGTATTCTCTGACAGTCCTCCTCGCTATCTGCAACTCCACCAATCTTAGTATCATCTGAAAACTTGCTAATCAGACCACCTATACCTTCGTCCAGATCATTTCTGTATATCACAAACAACAGTGGTCCGAGCACGGATCCCTGTGGAATACCACTAGTCACCTTTCTTCATTTTGAGACACTCACTTCCACCACTACTCTCTGTCTCCTTTTGCCCAGCCAGTTCTTTATCCATCTAGCTAGTACACCCTGAACCCCATAAGACTTCACTTTTTCCATCAACCTGCCATGGGAAACTTTATCCAACGCCTTACTGAAGTCCATGTATATGACATCTACAGCCCTTCCCTCATCAATTAACTTTGTCACTTCCTCAAAGAATTCTATTAGATTTGTAAGACATTACCTGCCCTGCACAAAACCATGCTGCCTATCACTGATAAGTCTATTTTCTTCCAAATGTGAATAGATCCTATCCCTCAGTATCTTCTCCAACAGTTTGCCTACCACTGACGTCAAGCAGTGATTATCCCTGCCACCCTTCTTAAACAAAGGGACAACATTAGCAATTCTCCAGTCCTCCGGGACCTCACCCCTGCTCAAGGATGCTGCAAAGCTATCTGTTAAGGCCCCAGCTATTTCGTCCCTCGCTTCCCTCAGTAACCTGGGATAGATCCCATCCGGACCTGGGGACTTGTCCACCTTAATGCCTTTTAGATTACCCAAAACTTCCCCCTTCCTTATAGCAACTTAACCTAGAATATTTAAACATCCATCCTTAGCCTCAACACCCGTCATCTCCCTCTCCTTGGTGAATACCGATGCAAAGTAAACATTGAGAATCTCACCCATTTCCTCTGACTCCACGCATAAATTTCCTCTTTTGTCTTTGAGTGGGCCAATCCTTTCTCTAGTGACCCTCTTGTTCCTTATATACAAATAAAAGGCTTTGGGATTTTCCTTAACCCAGTTAGCCAAAGATATTTCATGACCCCTTTTAGCCCTCTTTATTGCGCGTTTGAGATTTGTCCTACTTTCCCAATATTCCTCCAAAGCTTCACCAGATTTAAGTCGCCTAGATCTTATGTATGCTTCCTTTTTCATCTTAGCTAGTCTCACGATTCCACCCGTCATCCATGGTTCCCTAATCTTGTCATTTCTATCCCTCATTTTCACAGGGACATGTCTGTCCTGCACTCTAAACAACCTTTCCTTAAAAGACTCCCACATTTCAAATGTGGATTTACCCTTAAACAGCTGCTCCCAATCCACATTCCCTAGCTCCTGCCGAATTTTGTTATACTTGGCCTTTCCCCAATTTAGCACTCTTCCTTTTGGACCACTCTCGTCTTTGTCCATGAGTATTCACAAAGTAATCACCGACTGAAACTTCAACCACCTGGCCGGGATCATTCCCCAATACCAGGTCCAGTATGGCCCCTTCCCGAGTTGGACTATTTACATACTGCTCTAAAAAACTCTCCTTGATGCTCCTTACAAATTCTGCTCCATCTACGCCTCCAACACTACATGAGTCCCATTCAATGTTGGGGAAGTTAAAATCTCCCATCACGACGACCCTATTGCTCCTACATTTTTCCATAATCTGTCTACATATTTGTACTTCCACTTCGCGCTCGCTTTTGGGAGGCCTGTAGTAAAGTCCCAACAATGTTACTGCACCCTTCCTATTTCTTAGCTCTACCCATATTGCCTCTGCTCGAATCCTCCATCGTGCCCTCCTTAATCACAGCTGTGATATCATCTCTGACCAGTAATGCAACTCCTCCACCCCTTTTATCTCCCTCTCTAACCCTCCTGAAGCATCTATATCCTGGGATATTTAGTTGCCAGTCTTGCCCTTCCCTCAACCAAGTCTCCATAATACCAATAATTCTCTTCTAAAGTCGAGAGAGAATAGGCCTAAACTGCTTAATCTCTCTTCATAAGACAACCCCTCAACTGTGGAATCATTCTTGCTCACATTCCTCACAGTAAAAGAACAATACAGTGCAGAAACCTCTTCGGCCTTCCAAGGCCGTACCGGTCATGATACTAACCTTTGCCAAAACCCTCAGCACTTCCTTGTGCCGTATCCCTCTATACCCAGTGTTGCCATCTAAAATGGCCACCCGCAAAGGATAATGGGAATTGTGGTTAGTTTGGGACACAGACGATACACAGCCCCTGTGTATTGTGCAGAGGAAAACCAGACCTGTACAGAAACTCACACCTGCTAAAGGTCAATCACCATTTTCCCAGAACAATGGGACACAGATTGAAACATAGCAGCAGTAAATGACTCGGGGGTGCCTATTTACCTTATTTGGGAGCGCATACGTGCCTTGGACAATAGCAGCTAGGACCCGCCCCTAATTGGCCAGAATCGATTAGGGTGATCAAAACCCTATCAATCCATTGGATCCCGAGTTGGGACCACCCAAAAGAGCGCGAAAGCTCGGAGGATAAGAAGAATTGCGCAACCAATGTTCTGTCTCTTTTGGGACCGGCCTCTGCCCCTACCAACTGCAGCACCTCGACCAGCCAAGTTCAAGGACCCGCGATCGCTACCTGAAGGACCAGCCGCAGCCTAGACTCACCTGATGACTTCCAGCTGCCACACATGGGGATTTAGACCTTGTCTAACCTGCACTTGAAAGTTAAGTAAAGGTCATTTAAGCTGTTAGGTATAGTTTAAAGTGTAGCCGCGTGTAGATTATTACGCATCAAACCAAGCCTAGGTTTAATAATAAACAATAATTGAACAAATATACTGGTTGTGTGGTCATTTGCCCAATACACGGAACGTACTCGCGTCTTATGGTTCTGGTAAACAGAGAACATAGAACATAGAAAGATGTCTTTCGAACGCCGCTAATGTATCTGTTTCCACAGCCTCCCCTGGCAATGCGTTCCAGGCACTCACCACCCTCTGCGTAAAAAATCTGCCTCACATCTCCTTTAAGCATTGCCCCACAGACCTTAAACCTATGCCCCCTGGTGACTGACCCCTCTACCCTGGGAAAGAGTGCCTGCCCATCCACCCTATCCATGCCCCTCATAATCTTGTAGACCTCTATTAGTTCACCCCTCAACCTCCGTCTTTCTAATGAAAACAATCCGAGTCTATTCAGCCTCTCCACATAGCTAACACCCTCCAGAACAGGCAACATCCTGGTAAACCTCCTCTGCACCCTCTCCAAAGCCTCCACGTCCTTCTGGTCGTGCGGCGACCAGAATTGTGCGCAATATTCCAAGTGCGGCCGTACCAGGTTTCTATACAACTGCAGCATGACGTGCCAGTTTTTGTACTCGATGCCCCGTCCATTGAAGGCAAGCATTCCGTATGCTTTCTTGACTTCCTTATCCACTTGCTCAAGAATCTGCTTCCACCTGGTTGGGAAAGTTCTGACCAGTGATTCAAGGTGGAAAGTAGTGGCCAGGAATTGGCCAGCCAGCATGAAATCTCGCTCCCGCTTCTGGGCCCATGGAGTACGGGTGTCCGATGGGCAAAAAATTCAGGCCAACATCTCAACCATGATAGTCAATTAAGGATGATCTTAAGTGCCAGCAAAGCCATACTGAATGAAGGAGGGTCTGGATTTGAGATCCACTAGTTATTATATCTTTGATGTATGCAACTCTTGGCAAACCCTTACGTCAGTCTTGAAATTGATCATGGAAATCCGCTCACTCTTAACTATTATGATCCCAAAGTATAAATTCATCCTCATTTTCATCCTAGTAAGTTTTGCCTTTCTCCTTTTGTTGACTACAATATGAAAATTGGTTTGTTGTGAGCTTAGATAAGAGCTTTCTATAGCTGATGAATGCCTGTTGTTCCATTTCAGTGATGCCCTGACATTTCCAGTCTTTAAACACGATGAGTCAAACCTCCCTTCAGGAAATGGTGCCAAGCTGCTGCCATTCCAGTATGTGCTCTGCACAGCCACATCTCCTGCTGTCAAACTCCATGAAGAAACACTGACTTATCTCAACCAAGGTATCAAAGTTGAGAGTTGCCTTTGTATATTTTCCCCGCTCCACTATTCCTTAACCTCTCCTTTCAGGTTTGACTCTTATCACCACATTTGTTTTGTTGTTGCAGGAATGCTTAGCTTGCGGATATCTCTGTGATGGTGTTCCTATCCTCTATGGTTGAATGGGAGAGGAGTCGATCTCTTTTCTCTCCATGATCAATCACCCTGTTCCTATGCCGCAATCTCAAGAGGATTCACTGCAGCACGTTGAATGCAGTGGGTCACGTGTGACTTGTCCATTGATAACTGAATACAATCTCTTAATATCTTAATTGGGCTCCCAGCAAATTCATAAAACACACTCACTATCTGGACCATTTTGCCAAGATCCACAGAATCCCTACAGTGCAGAAGGAGGTCATTCGGCCCATCATGTCTGCACCGGCCATCCAAAAGAGCACACTGCCCCGTCGGGCCGGGACGTGAGGTTCCGGGATGGCGGCAGGTGGGGATAGAGTATTTCCGGGATTTGTTCGTGGAAGGAATGTTTGCAGACCTGGAGGAGCTTGAGGAGACCTAGCAGTTGCCCAAGGAAAACAGGTTCAGGTACCTGCACGTGAGGGACTTTGTTAGAAAAGAGGTGCCGTCCTTTCCTGAGCCGCCACCTCCGGTGCTGCAGGTTGTTGCCCGAGGACGGCATTGGGGAGGGGAGAGTGGCGGATATATATGGAGAGCTGATGGATAGGGAGGGCGGTCCTATGGAGGAGGTCAGACACAAGTGGGAGGAAGTTGGGGGTGGAGTTGAGGGCCGGGATGTGGAGAGAAACCCTGCGGGGGGGTGACTGCTTTCTCGTCATGTGCGAGGTGAAGCCTCATCTAGTTTAAGGTGATGCACAGAGCCCACATGACGGTCTCGAAGATGAGCCGTTTCTTTTCGAGGGCGGAGGGTAGGTGAACCATGTGCATATGTTCTGGGTGTGTCTGAGGGGGTTTTGGAAGGGGTTTTCGGATGCAATATCTGAAATTCTGGGCATAAGGGTGGCTCCGAGTCCGGAGGTGGCGATATATCGGAGTGTTGGAAGATCTGGGAGTTCAGGTGGGAGGAGAGGCCGATGTCTTGGCCTTTGCCTCCCTGATAGCCCGGAGACGGAATTTGTTGAGGTGGCAGGACCCGGAGCAGCCAAAGGCAAGGGTATGGGTGAGTGACCTGGCAGAACTATTACACTTGAACAAAGTTAAGTTCACCATACATGGAGTGGAGGAGGGGTTCACCCTAAGGTGGAAGCTGCTTATTGACTTCTTTAAAGTGAATTGAAGTGCGGGGGGGGGGTGTGCGGTTATGGGTGTTTTGTTTTGTTTGGGGGGGTATGGGGGAAGGGAAGAAAGAAGGAGGTGGGCTTGGGGAGGAGAGAGGGGGGGGGGGGTGTTAGTTCTGTTACCTGTGACCGAAGTTTGGCTTTTGTATTTTTGTATATAAAAATATTTTTTTAAAAAGAAAATGCACTCTCTCTAGGCCCACTCCTCCCCTGTCCTATCCCCATATCCCCATGCATTAACCATGGCCGCTCCACCTAACTGGCACATCTTCGGACTGTGGGAGGGACCCGGAGGAAACCCACGCAGCTACGGGGAGAACGTGCAGACTCCGCACAGTCACCCGAGGTCGGAATCGAACCCGGGACCCTGGCCGCTGTGAGGCAGCAGTGCTAACCACCGTGCTCGCCCTTAATGTGGATTTGCAGATGTGCACTGTTTAAATGTGGGTGGGGTGTGGGTGAGATGGGGTTATGGTTGGAGACCTTACATATACTCACTGGTGGTTTAGCCGTGATAAAAACTTGTATGTTGTGAAACAGCCATGTGAAATGTTTCTGTGTGTCTGCATGTCATTCAGGCATCTGTTCTTTGTTAACAATTGGACATGTGTACACTGGGGTAATGTTGAGTTTGTCAGGGAGCGTCCAAATTAACAGACCAGTTAAATTTTGATATATACTGGGTTAAAAGCTGGTAGTTTGAAAACGCACAGAGGCTGTTTTTAAAAAAAAAAACACATTCTGGCGGTAGCAAGTCCTGTCTGAAGTGAGCAAAGAATTAATAGGCAAATAAAGCAAAGCTGAAATGTTTTAGAACTATTGATTTCAAGACCTATTCAGTTCAAACTAAATAGATTTTATAAAGGCTAATTGATCAATATGTTTTTGGGTATGCGTGTACGTAAAATGTATACTTAATCTAAAATATTCTTGTCTATTATGAGTGAAGTTAAAAGTGTTAGACCATAAGACATAGGAGCGGAAGTAAGGCCATTCGGCCCATCGAGTCCACTCCACCATTCAATCATGGCTGATTTCAACTCCATTTACCCCTCTCTCTCCATAGCCCTTAATTCCTCGAGAAATCAAGAATTTATCAACTTCTGTCTTAAAGACACTCAACGTCCCGGCCTCCACCGCCCTCTGTGGCAATGAATTCCACAGACCCACCACTCTCTGGCTGAAGAAATTTCTCCTCATCTCTGTTCTAAAGTGACTCCCTTTTATTCTAAGGCTGTGCCCCCGGGTCCTAGTCTCCCCCTGCTAATGGAAACAACTTCCCTACGTCCACCCTATCTAAGCCATTCATTATCTTGTAAGTTTCTATTAGATCTCCCCTCAACCTCCTAAACTCCAATGAATATAATCCCAGGATCCTCAGACGTTCATCGTATGTTAGGCCTACCATTCCTGGGATCATCCGTGTGAATCTCCGCTGGACACGCTCCAGTGCCAGTATGTGTTCTGTAATCTTCGAGTTTGTGTGGCAATATTTACAGCATTGGAGAACTTTCTGGAGAACCTTAAATAACAGCGGAGCTGAATCCAGTAAGCAGATTACAGTCCGTATGTTAGCACTGGGTATGAAGCTCCAGATGAGGGAAAGCTTTTGGATAACGATATTAGAATGTCTGAAAGAGAGAGGGAGCGAAAGACTGAATGAGCCCCACCACAAAATGAAGCCACAGCATTGATGAATGTGAAATCGGTTCCACTTGTGGAGATTTTACATAATCACATCCAATCCAAAATCTGTGATCAAAGTGCGAATGAGCAAAAATGGATAAATCCTGATAACTTGGTTTATGCATTTTTTTAAAATATTTTTTTTTTATTACCCAATTTAGTACCCAATTGTTTTTTCCAATTTAAGAGGCAATTTAGCATGGCCAATCCACCTAACCTGCACATCTTTTGGGTTGTGGGAGTGAAACCCACGCAGACACGGGAAGAATGTGCAAATTCCTCATAGACCGTGACCCAGAGCCGGGATTGAACCCGGGTTCTCAGCAACATAGACAGCTGTGCTGGTTTATGCACTTAATTATTCAGCAATTTGAAATGAGTAACAGAGAAAAGTGGAACATTGAGTGTTTAATAATTTGAATAGTCGTGTAACTTGAAGTACGCCACTTCTAACGAAGTGCTGGAGTGTACCAACATTTTTTTTATTTTTATCAACTAGGTCAATCTTATGAAATTTGTATGTTCGACAACAGAGAACCAGGAGATGGCCAGGAAATAATCAACAAATATATAAAGGTAAGCGTTTGCAGGATGAGAGGTATCCATTCCACCTCTGGAGAGTGCAGATCCTCCAGATGTGTGATGACAAGAGACGGTGAATTGTCAGAGTTCCTAAAGCAGATTGTCTGACATCTGTCCCCGGCAGAGATAAAGCATTGCACAAAGCAGCCCTGGCGATGAGATGCAGGAAGTGTCCAGAGAATGTCACTTCTAAACCCCACTGTTTCCTCTTCGTGATTTTATGAAACCCTATGCTTTCTATAAGTCAAAGAAAAAGAGTTGAGGGAGTTTGAGAAGGACATACATTTGTCAGTTATCTGCGCAGGTAAAAATGTCGAGAGTTCTGGACAGACCCTTGCGCTTCCCTGCCAGTGGGTTTGCAGATGGGGAGACTGTAATATACCCTGGGTGGCCTTCCAGCCACTGCCCCGACCTGTCCACAACTTTACATGGGGTTAGTGAGGCCGAGGACAGCCTTTCATAACAGGTACCCTTCGGTAACTAATTATTGGTCACTTAAGGGCCGCTTCTTGCCTGCTCTCAATTTTAAAGATGAAGGGAGACTGGGGAAGAGCCCAGCAGGTCAACCACCTTTGGTGGAAAGAGGGGGAGGGGGTGGGCCCATTTCCACATCAAGTGTCATCCTCATGTAGATAGATTGTTATCCGAAACTGGGTTGCTGCTGCATTGGCCAAAGGGGAGCTGGAAGTAGGAGAGGTAGTCGGGGCAGGGGTCCGCTGCCTGGGGGACTGGAGGGTGCGGGAGGCGCAGGCACGTGGCTGGTCTAGAAAAGGAGATGGCTAGTCGGCAGGGGGTGGTGGCGAGTAGCCCCCTGATCCGGCTGATAACTTGGAATGTGAGGGGCCTGGACGGGCCAGTCAAGAGGGCCCGGGTGCTCGCGCACTTAAAGGGACTGAAGGCAGACGTGGTTATGCTCCAGGAGACGCATCTGAAGGTGGCAGATCAGGTTAGGCTGAGAAAGGGATGGGTAGGCCAGGTCTTTCATTCAGGGCTGGATGTGAAGAACAGAGGGGTTGCAATACTGGTGGGGAAGCGGGTGTCGTTTGAGGCACTGAATATTGTAGTGGATAATGGAGGTCGTTATGTGATGGTGAGTGGTAGGTTGCAGGGGGTGCAGGTGGTACTGGTGGACGTATATGCCGCAAATTGGGATGATGCCGGATTTATGAAACGCATGTTGGGTCGGATCCCGGATCTGGAGGTAGGAAGATTGATAATGGGGGGGGACTTCAACACGGTGCTGGACCCAGCACTGGACCGTTCTAGGTACAGGATGGGTCGGAGGCCGGCTGTGGCCAAGGTGCTCAGGGGGTTTATGGATCAGATGGGGGGAGTGGACCCATGGAGGTTTGCCAGGCCGCTGGCCAGGGAATTTTCCATTTTTTCCCACGTACATAGAGCCTATTCCCGGATTGATTTTTTCATCTTGAGTATGGCGCTAATCCCGAAAGTGGAGGGAACGGAATATTCGGCCATAGCCATCTCGGACTACGCCCCGCATTGAGTGGAGCTGGAGTTGGGGGAGGAGAGGGACCAGCGCCCACTGTGGCGCCTCGATGTGGGACTGTTGGCGGATGAGGGGGTGTGCGGGCGGGTGCGGGGGGTATTGAAAGATAGTTGGAGGCCAACGACAATGGGGAGGTGCAGGTGGGGGTAGTCTGGGAGGCGTTGAAGGCGGTGGTCAGGGGAGAGCTAATCTCCATTAGGGCCCACAGGGAGAAGAGAGAGGAGAGGGAGAGGTTGGTGGGGGAGATTTTAAGGGTGGACAGGAGTCATGCAGAGGCCCCCGAGGAGGGGCTACTTAGGGAGCGACGGAACCTCCAGACGGAATTCGACGTGATGACCACGGGGAAAGCAAGGGGCGGTGTATGAGTATGGGGAGAAGGCGAGTCGGATGCTAGCACATCAGCTTCGTAAGAGGGAGGCAGCGAGGGAGATTGGTGGAGTTAGGGATGGAGGGGGGGAATACGGTGCGGTGAGAATAAACGAGGTATTTCGGGACTTTTATGGGGATCTGTACAGGTCTGAGCCCCTAGCGGGGGAAGAGGGGATGTGACGATTCCTAGATCAGCTGAGGTTCCCGAGGGTGGAGGAGGAGCAGGTGGCTGGTTTGGGGGCGCCGATTGGGCTGGAGGAGCTGGTTAAAGGATTGGGGAGTATGCAGGTGGGGAAGGCCCCGGGGCCGGATGGGTTCCCGGTTGAATTTTATAGGAAATACGTGGACCTGCTGGGCCCATTGCTAGTGAGGACGTTTAATAAGGCGAGGGAGGGGGGGGGACCTTGCCCCCGACAATATCCAGGGCGCTGATTTCTTTGATTTTGAAGCTGGACAAGGATCCATTGCAATGTGGGTCGTATAACAGATCTCGCTCCTCAATGTTGACGCTAAGTTGCTGGCGAAGGTGCTGGCTACGAGAATTGAGGACTGTGTCCCGGGGGTGATTCATGAGGACCAGACGGTATTTGTGAAGGGTAGGCAGCTAAACACAGATGTGCGGAGGCTCCTCAATGTGATTATGATGCCCTCGGTGGAGGGGGAAGCGGAGGTAGTGGCAGCTATGGACGCGGAGAAGGCCTTTGATCGGGTGGAGTGGGAGTATCTTTAGGAAGTGTTGCGGAGGTTCGGGGAGGGGTTCATCAGTTGGGTCAGGCTGCTATATAGAGCCCCTGTGGCGAGTGTGGCTACGAACCGGCAGAGGTAGAATGTACTTACGGCTGTACCGGGGGACGAGGCCGGGGTGCCCCTTATCCCCCTTGTTGTTTGCACTGGCAATTGAACCATTGGCCATGGCACTGAGGGAGTCTAAAAATGGAGGGGATTGGTTCGGGAGGGAGAGGAACACCGGGTGTCGCTGTATGCCGACGACCTGTTGTTGTATGTTGCGGATCCAGTGGAGGGGATGGCGGAGGTCAGGCGGATCCTTAGGGAGTTTGGGGACTTTTCGGGGTATAAACTCAACGTAGGGAAGAGTGAGCTCTTTGTGGTGCATTCAGGATATGCTGCCACTCTCACTGGCGGGAAGGGTGCAGTCGATCAAAATGACGGCCCTTCCGAGGTTGCTCTTTGTGTTCCAGTGCTTTCCCATTTTGATCCCCAAGGCCTTTTTCAAACGGGTAAGCAGGAGCATCATGGGATTTGTGTGGGCGAATAAGACCCCGAGGGTGAAGAGGGTGTTTCTGGAGCGTGGCAGGGATAGGGGGGGGGCTGGCGCTGCCGAATCTATGTGGCTATTATTGGGCAGCCAATGTGGCGATGATCCAAAAGTGAGTAATGGAGGGAGAGGGGGCGGCGTGGAAGAGGCTAGAGATGGCGTCCTGTGTGGGCACGAGCCTGAGGGCGCTGGTGACGGCACCGCTGCCGCTCTCGCCGACTAGGTACACCACGAGTCCGGTGGTGGTGGCGACGCTGAAGATCTGGGGGCAGTGGAGGCGACACAGGGGCGAGGTTGGAGCCTCGGTTTGGCCCCCGATTCGGGAGAATCATAGGTCCGTCCCGGGAAGGATGGATGGGGGGTTTCGGAGCTGGCATCGGGCAGGGATCAAAAGAATGGGGGACATCGATGGCACGTTTGCGAGCCTGGGGGCGCTGGAGAAGTTTGGGCTGCCCCCGGGAAACGCTTTCAGGTACATGCAAGTGAGGGCATTTGTGAGGCAGCAGGTGAGGGAATTCCCGCTGCTTCTGGCACGTGGGATTCAGGACAGGGTGATTTCGGTTGTATGGGTTGGGGAAGGCAAAGTTTCGGCGATTTATCAGGAGCTGCGGGAAGAGGAGGAGGCCTCGGTGGAGGAGTTAAAGGGCAAGTGGAAGGAGGAGCTTGGGGAGGAGATAGATGAGGGTCTGTGGGCTGATGCCCTGAGTAGGGCTAACTCTTCATCCTCTTGCACCAGGCTCAGCCTAATACAATTTAAAGTTACTCACAGAGCACATATGACAGGGGTGAGGTTGAGTAGCTTCTTTGGGGTGGAGGACAGATGTGGGAGTGCTCGGGGAGCCCAACATATCACGTCCATATGTTCTGGTCGTGCCCGGCGCTGGATGGGTTTTGGAGGGGTTTTGAGAGGACTATGTCCAAGGTGGTGAACGCCCGGGTCAAGCCGAGCTGGGGATTAGCATTATTTGGGGTATCGGACGAGGCGGGAGTGCAGGAGGCGAAAGAGGCCGGTATTCTGGCCTTTGCGTCCCTGGTAGCCCGGCGGAGGATTTTGTTACTGTGGAAAGATGCAAAGCCCCCTAGTGTGGAAGCTTGGATCAATGACATGGCAGGGTTCATTAAGCTGGAGAGGATAAAGTTTGCCTTGCGAGGGTCTGTGCAAGGGTTTTCCAGGCGGTGGCAACCGTTCCTAGACTAGATGGGCAGAGTGGCCGCCCGTTTTCGCCGGGACCTGGCTCTGCGGGTGGCCTGCGGGGTCCTCGGTGGGGGGGGTGGGGGGGCGATGGCCCTTCGGGTCCGGCTGGCGCAGCGCCAACCCCACTGCCGCTGGCCTGGCCCCTGAAGGTGAGTAGGATTCTGCACCTTCCGGGCAGCCCAACGCCGGAGTGGTTCATGCCACTCCTCGGCACCGGTACGGCCCGCCCTGCCGGGTAGGGGAGAATCCTGCCCCAGAGCTGCCAGTCAATCAGATTGGCTGGCAGCTCCCGGAGAGGGGACTTCTGCTTGGACGGTTAATTAGCTGAGGGACTGCTGTGAACAGGGAGGACACATTCCCCACTGACTTTTCGGGTGGTGGGGCAGGAAACTCTGCCATCAAAAAATCCTGCCCATAATTCCAAATCCCAGACGATAATTTCTGAGTGTTCTCCATTTTGTTGGACATTTGAGCGCACAGCAATACTGCAGAATTCTCAATCCTCTGCGGTAACATCCAGTTAATTGTAGATTGTCTTGTAGAGCATTATCCGTGTGGTTTTTCATGATCGCCGTTTGCAGTACATGGAGCACCAACAGCTGGAGGGCTGGAGATGGAGTCGGCCAGGAGACCGCATTCTGGACATGGGTGAGCAGATTCTTTATTAAGTTTTTGTTATGATATGGCAGGTGCTAATTGCCGGGCTGCCCAAATCCCAAGGGTAACTTGGACAAGCTAGCACAACAATTTTGCAATTTGTATTGTATTACGAGGAAGTATTTGCATGGAAGTCAGGAGCAAGAGATGCAAAACCAGTTTTGGACATTTTAAGTATTAAATTAAAACATTAACAAAAATAAAATAAAACTTAAACATACAAGATTATATTTACAAAATTAAAAACCGTTCTACTAACTTTTCCCAAAATATTTCTGCTGTGTTAAACTCAGAGTTAAACACCCTTTGCAGGCAACAGTCTCTATTGATTTTTAATCTTAAAAAATCCCAGTAAGGATACCACCAGATATCCACGGCTGTTATAAGGGAAGCATTTCGCAAGGCATCTTTCTCTCATTTTATAACGGAGAACTGAGACTTGTGTCAAAACCTTACAGATGTTAAAATGCCTTGAGTAGAAATATTTTAAAGAACCTTGCAGACAAAACTAGTCTGTGTGGTTGGCTCGGACTCACTGTGCTTCTTTCGCAGCTTTCTCTAAGCATGGCACATTCTTCAGGTTATTATGGTCAGTCCTCCAAATATAGCTGCCAATCTCTCTCTAAATACGCTTGTCCTCTTTCATGTTTAAACCATTGCGCTGAAATTTCTTTGGAAATCCCCTTTCCAGAGTATACAAGATCTTTCCTGTTGTTTTGTGGCCACTACGTTTGGATAAAAATAAATGTAATATTTTGCTTTACTCATCTATGATCCTTGCCATTGTAAATTATCCTTTTGAAAAACAATAGCTAAACTTCAATTCTGCCCCGTATCTTCTAATGCAAATTTCTAATCATGCTGTTCACTGATATCCCATCTTAGCTTTGTTCACCTCCACTTCAAAATATTTGTTTTTAACCTTGACTGCCTTCAGTTGAATTATTTTGTCAAACACACACACACACCTGTTTCACAGTATACCGCAAGGATATTAGGAAAATATGATATTTCTTTACAGTTAGTTCAAAGATAATCGGCTAAGCAAACCTGGGAAACTACCACGGCTGCTTCTTGGAGCCGAGTGCATAACGTGGTTGTGACTGCCAGCCTACTCAACTAAACCTGTATTAACATGATCAATTTAACCTGAGTGGTAAGATATCACAATGCTGACATGTAGACATAGAACATAGAACAATACAGCGCAGTACAGGCCCTTCGGCCCACGATGTTGCACCGAAACAAAAGCCATCTAACCTACACTATGCCATTATCATCCATATGTTTATCCAATAAACTTTTAAATGCCCTCAATGTTGGCGAGTTCGCTACTGTAGCAGGTAGGGCATTCCACGGCCTCACGACTCTTTGCGTAAAGAACCTACCTCTGACCTCTGTCCTATATCTATTACCCCTCAGTTTAAAGTTATGTCCCCTCGTGCCAGCCATATCCATCCGCGGGAGAAGGCTCTCACTGTCCACCCTATCCAACCCCCTGATCATTTTGTATGCCTCTATTAAGTCTCCTCTTAACCTTCTTCTCTCCAACGAAAACAACCTCAAGTCCATCAGCCTTTCCTCATAAGATTTTCCCTCCATACCAGGCAACATCCTGGTAAATCTCCTCTGCACCCGCTCCAAAGCCTCCACGTCCTTCCTATAATGCGGTGACCAGAACTGTACGCAATACTCCAAATGTGGCCGTACCAGAGTTCTGTAGAGCTGCAACATGACCTCCCGACTCCGGAACTCAATCCCTCTACCAATAAAGGCCAACACTCCATAGGCCTTCTTCACAACCCTATCAACCTGGGTGGCAACTTTCAGGGATCTATGTACATGGACACCTAGATCCCTCTGCTCATCCACACTTTCAAGAACTTTACCATTAGCCAAATATTCCGCATTCCTGTTATTCCTTCCAAAGTGAATCACCTCACACTTCTCTACATTAAACTCCATTTGCCACCTCTCAGTCCAGCTCTGCAGCTTATCTATATCCCTCTGTAACCTGCTACATCCTTCCACACTATCGACAACACCACCGACTTTAGTATCGTCTGCAAATTTACTCACCCACCCTTCTGCGCCTTCCTCTAGGTCATTGATAAAAATGATAAACAGCAACGGCCCCAGAACAGATCCTTGTGTACTGTACTCCATTCTGAACATTTCCCATCAACCACCACCCTCTGTCTTCTTTCAGCTAGCCAATTTCTGATCCACATCTCTAAATCACCCTCAATCCCCAGCCTCCGTATTTTTTGCAATAGCCTACCGTGGGGAACCTTATCAAACGCTTTGCTGAAATCCATATACACCACATCAACTGCTCTACCCTCGTCTACCTATTCAGTCACCTTCTCAAAGAACTCAATAAGGTTTGTGAGGCATGACCTACCCTTCACAAAGCCATGCTGACTATCCCTGATCATATTATTCCTATCTAGATGATTATAAATCTTGTCTCTTATAATTCCCTCCAAGACTTTACCCACTACAGACGTGAGGCTCACCGGTCTATAGTTGCCGGGGTTGTCTCTGCTCCCCTTTTTGAACAAAGGGACCACATTTGCTGTCCTCCAGTCCTCTGGCACTATTCCTGTAGCCAATGATGACATAAAAATCAAAGCCAAAGGTCCAGCAATCTCTTCCCTGGCCTCCCAGAGAATCCTAGGATTTCAAGAGGCTACTCTGACAATGGTTTTGTATATTTATCAGATAAAGGGTAACCCTTTTAGCAACAAGCTAATTCTCAATTGAAGTCTGTAAGAGATTGTTATTCCGCCTTGGTGCCTGATTGCAGATGAGGATATGTCACGCTAAATCCTAGCTGATCCCTGCATAAATGTTGTGTGTGCTCGCTGTTTGTACTTTGCATGGTGCGGGGTAGAAAGAAGTGCACCCTGTGTCTCACTGCCCTGAAAGTCATCTTCAAACTGATTATAAAATTTAACCTTTCACAGACATACCTCTGTCAGTTGGCATCGTGGATCCTCGAGCAAATCCAACACAGCTAAATACGATTGAATTTCTTTGGGATCCTGCCAAAAGGACTTCTGTTTTTGTTCAGGTGAAGTGACTACCTCACTGCTACAGTCTGTATCACAGTCTCAAATACAATGGTAAGAAGCCTTACAACACCAGGTTAAAGTCCAACAGGTTTGTTTCAAATCACTAGGTATGATCCAGAAACATATATGTAGACAAAGTCAAAGATGCAAGACAATGCTTTGAATGCGAGCATTTGCAGGTAATTAAGTCTTTACAGATCCAGAGATAGGGGTAACCCCAGGTTAAAGGGGTGTGAATTGTCTCAAGCCAGGACAGTTGGTAGGATTTCACAAGCCCAGGCCAGATGGTGGGGGGTGAATGTAATGCGACATGAATCCAAGGTCCCGGTTGAGGCCGTACTCATGTGTGTGGAACTTGGCTATAAGACTTTGTCTATATATATATATATATATATTTCTGGAACCAACCTCTTCATTCACCTGAGGAAGGAGCAGTGCTCCGAAAGCTAGTGATTTGAAACAAACCTGTTGGACTTTAACCTGGTGTTGTAAGACTTCGTACTGTGCTCACCCCAGTCCAATGCCGGCATCTCCACATCAAATAAAATGCTGAGTGGGGAGAGAGGAGAAACAGGAACCGCTGTGAACTCCTGCTTTGCTTTAAGTTTATTAATTTGATGCCTGTGTCTTTGATTTCTGAACTCACGGTCCCATTCAGCTAACTTGTTAACACAATTAACATCTACACCTGGTACTGTTTGTTTTAGAACTCTGGATCATGTTCAGTCACATTAGTGTCTCCTCAGATAATGAAGCAGTTGTGTCTTCCTGCAGCAAGACCTGGACTTTTCAGGCTTCTGCTGATAACTGACAAGTAACATTCACGTGATGCAATGACCACCTAAAAAAGAGAGAGTATAATCACTTCACCTTGACATTCAACGGCATTACCATCCTGAATTCCCCGCCATCAACATCCTGGGGGATACCATTGACCAAAAACTGAACTGGACCACTAGTGGCCACTAGAGTAGGTCAGAGGCTGGGAATCCGGTGGAGAGTAACTTACTTCCTGACTCCCCAAATCCACCATCTTCAAGGCACAAGTCAAGAGTGCGATGGAATACTCTCCATTTGCTTGGATGAGTGCGGCTCCAACAAAACTCAAGAAGCTTGACACCATCCAGGACAAAAGTGCCTGCCTGATTCCCGCTCGTTGCACTACTTAATCATCACTCCCTCCACCCACTGATGCACAGTGGCAACAGTGTGTCCCATCTACAAGATGCGCTGCATGAACTCATCAAGGCTCCTTCGACAGCACCCTCTAAGCATACGACCTGTAGAAGTCAAAGGACAGAAAGTGAATGGGAGTATTACTATCTTCAGGTACCCCTTCCAAGCAACATCCCGTCCTGACTTGGAACTTTATCACCGTTCTTTCACTGCCCCCAAAATCCTGGAACTCCTTCCCTAAAAGCACAGTGGTTGTACCTACATCACATGGCTTCAGAGGTCCAAGAAAGCAGCTCTCCACCACCTTCTAAAGGGCAATTGGGGATGGATAATTCGTGCTGGCCATTCAAGTGACACCCATTGTCTCTTCCTCTTGGACCTGAAGGCCAGTTTGAGCCTTGCCGTGACTTGGTAACAAGTTTCAGAATCATTCTGATCACATTTCTCTTAAGTCCTGCTAGTGTAATAGTGTCTGAAAATGGATACCCTGAAGACATCCAGGATGTGTCCTCACCAGTGTTTAATATGTTTCAAATATTGATTTTAGGTTCATTGTATCAGTACTGAGTTCACCCCCAGGAAACACGGTGGGGAGAAGGGAGTTCCCTTCAGGATCCAGATTGACACCTTCAAACAAAATGAGAATGGTGAATGTACAGAACATCTGCATTCTGCAAGTTGCCAGATTAAAGTGTTCAAGGTATGAGCTAAGTCATTTGCTGAGCGCCAAAGCCTTGTTCTGAATATTGAAGTAATTGTTGATCAGCTGAAAACAAACGCATTTTTGAAGCAACCCTTCACATCGTGCTCCTTTCTTTTGTGCCGTCATTAATCATATTAATGCTGGTCGGCCTCAGTATGTTCAGCATGTGTGCTCTCTGCCCAAAGACGGGTCCCTGGCCCGTTGTCTGCTGGCGCTTCAGCCTGAGCTGTTTCCTTGGCAAATTGTCCAGTGGTGGTTTGCCTTTGCCTTCCACTGCCTGGGATAGAGTCAGCTGGCAGGTCCAAATCCCACCTCGGCAGGAACAGGAAGCCCCCGCCACTGTTGCCAGTATTCTGAACCATCCCGTGATCTCTGCTAACCAGCCCCCTCTCATTATGGATAGGAAGCTCCAATCTTTGCCATGCTGAGTGGCGATGAGGTACAGGTCCCCCCCCCCCCCCCCTCTCTCTCTCTCTCTCTCTCTCTCTCTCTCTCTCTCTCTCTCTCTCTCTCTCTCTCTCTCTCGCAGCCCCTCCCTGCCCCCAAACAGTGATCGTATATTCCTCAACAGCTGATTCATGAGCAATATTGACTGGCGAATTGTGCCAAGATTTTCACAATGGGAGCTATCAGTCATATTACATTTCTTGGAAACAATATTCGCTTCAAAAGCCTAAATACATTGTATGTGTTATTTAGGATCATAAAAAATTGTATTAGAGAAGGTGTCAACGAGAATGGGAAGCGTGTCGGATTCAAGCACTGAAATAGAATATCAGCCATGATCATATTGAATGTTGGAGCAGAGCCAAATGATCTACTCCTGTTCCTATTTTCTAAGTATCTATGGGCAGAATTCTCCCATCCAGGACTAAGTCCTGTGGTGGGGCAGGAAGGTGGAGTTTTTCCCGCTGTGGAGGTCAGTAAAAAAACACCAACGTCTGTGGTTTTGGGGGGCTGCCATATTGAAAAGGTGCCAACATCACTGACCCACCATTGAAGAAAAAAGAAGGTGGATCTGGGGGGACACACTGAGGTGGGAAGATGGACTTCCTCGATGATACGGGTTCGGGAAGGTCCACCTGCAGATGCTCCCCCCTCCCCATCCATTGCTGTGGTGTTCCCGGCTCCAAGGTTATTGGCGGCCTCCAAACAGGCAGCCACAAACAGGTGCTGGAATGTGGCGGCTAGGGCTTTTCACAGTAACTTCATTGAAGCCTACTTGTGGGAATAAGAGATTATTATTATTACAGGCATTGTTAGGGTGAGTGCTGACTTCTGCACACCACATTGTTCCAGATGGTGCTCTGACCTGGTGTCTTTTCCCGCTGTAGTCATGGCAAATCAGGAATGGGGAGAAGATCCTGGTCAGGCCTTCATCTGCATCCCATTGGCAGAATGGCAATTACTTAATTAAGGGCGGCACAGTGGCACAGGGGTTAGCACTGCTGCCTCAACGCCAGGCAGCCAGGTTCAATTTCGGCCTCAGGTGACTGTCTATGTGGAGTTTGCTCGTTCTCCCCGTGTCTGCGTGGGTTTCCTCCGGGTGCTCCAGTTTGCTCCCACAGTCCAAAGATGTGCCGGTTAGGAGGATTGGCCATGGTAAATTGCCCCTTTGTGTCCAAAAAAGGTTAGGTCGGGTGACTAGGTTACGGGGAAAGGGTCGGGGCATGGGCCTAGGTAGGTACCCTTTCCAAGGGTCAGTGCAGACTCAATGGGCTGAATGGCCTCACTTGTGCAGAGATTCTATGATGCAAATCAGTTTCATGCCGACCTCCAGTGGGATTCCTGCGCCACGGCTGGCATCAACGGGCGATCTAGCAGGAAATTCGATTGTCGAACTCCTGCCAAATTCTAAACTCCCCGCTACCCGCCATTGAACCCACTGGCGGGGCCATGGGAGAATTCCGCCCTATATTCAGCCAACCCAGCTCTAGAATCCATCTTAACTCGCCATAACCCTTATTCTTTTCTCCCTTTCCGGAATCTGGTCTAACTAGACCCTGAATACACTTTACAGGATATTGTTTCAGGAATATTACTGAATTGGGTGGATAGCTTTCCTCATGGTTGAGTGGAAGGATTGTGTTTGTCTTGACGTTTGTTTGGTATGTTGTAAAGACAGGAGGTTTGACTAGATCCTGGGTTCCAGTAACAACTGAGCATGGTTGTGATGAGTCTGTGTTTTTAAAGCCGAAGGGAGCTGATCGAAAACAGAAAACTGAACGGGAAAAGATAGAAAAGCGAACGGTCCAAGAAAGAGAAAAATACCAACATTCATGTGACACAACAATCCTCACCCAGGTAGGGATTCTACTGCAGAAGCTCTGACATTGAGACATAATTTATAGATAAATTTATTATGTACTAAACTTCAAACCTAATAGCCACCTTTCAGTGGGCTGCTGTTAACATGATACAATGATTATTGATAGACCCTGGCCGGGATTCTCCCGGAATTGGCGTGGCGGCCCGTGCCGGCGGCAAGAGCGGAGTGAACCACTCTGGCATCGGGCTGCCTGGAAGTTGCGGAATGCTCTGCACTTCCAGGGGCTAGGTCGGCGCTGGAGGGGTTGGCGCTGCGCCAACTGGTGCCAAAGGGCTGCCACCAGCTGGCGCGAGTTGGCACATGCACAGAACCGCCGGCGTGTTTCCTGCGTATGCGCAGGGGGTTTCTTCTCCGCGCCGGCCATCGCGGAGCCTTACAGAGGCCAGCACGGAAGGAAAGAGTGCCCCCACGACACAGGCGTGCCCGCAGTTCGGTGGGCTCCGATCGCGGGTCAGGCCACCGTGGGGCCCCCACCCCCGGGGCCGGATGCCCCCGAGGACCCGCCTAAACGGCCGACAAGCCAGGTACCGCCGGGATGGACCATGTCCATATCACGCCGGTGGGACTGGCCAGGAACGCTTGGCCCACCGGGGCCTGGAGAATTGCCGGGGGGGGGGGCGCTGCCAACGCCCCCCCGACCGGCGTGACGTGATCCCCGCCCCCGCCTGAAAACCGGCGCCGGAGAATTCGGCAGCCGGCATCGGAGCGGCGGGCGAGATTCACGCCGCCCCCGGCAATTCTCCGACCCGGCGGTGGGTCGGAGAATCCTGCCCCCTGTGCCTGTATTCAGTGCTGGCTAAATATGAGCGCTTATTTTCTCTCTGGCAAGTTTCCTTGGCATTATTTCTGACTAACAAAGGCATTGATCTGTGGGAAAACCATCTCACTGACATCAAATTACTCACCGAGACTGTTTACTTTTAAATCGATTAATGGCAATGAAAGACCATCAAAACGGATGGTCTCCCTGTAAACACATGTATCATGAAGTGACAGTGCAGCAATTTAGGTAGCTAATTGCTGCTGGAGCTGGTCCTTTCATTCTCTCGGATCTTCCATCCTGTGTTCAGCCTGGATAAGAATGACTAGCAGGGGGTGATTTTAAGCCTGCACTCGCCGTGCCTGAGATTGGCGACGTGGCCGGAAAATCCGGAGAGAATAGGGAAACGAGATTGTGTTTCCCGATTTCCCCCGTCTCTCGGTGGCAACGTATGAGGTTCGCGCCCAAAAAGGGTGGGAATCTCATTTAAATGGACTTTAATTAATTTAAATATCTTTAACGGGCACTCCCACCCCCCTCCCCACATGATTGCCCCCTCACTAAATATTCACACCTCACCAGCTTGACATCATGTCGGCGAGGTTCACAACAGGCTTAGACAAAGGAGAATCAGTCGAGGGAAACTCTCTGGGGCCACAGAGATGAGTATAACCCCTGGGAGAGGGGGTGGGGCCGGGGTTGGGGAGAGAGGGACATGCCTAGTCGGTGCTCTGGCACTGTCAGGTTAGCACAGTAGCTACCCGTGCCAGGGTCAATGACAGGGGTGGGGCCTAGTAGGAGCCCCATGTGGGGGAGGGGGGTTCATTTTTTGTGGTGGGGGGAGCAGACAGGATGGGGGATGGGTGTATTGGTGGCGATGATTGTGGAGGGTGTGGTATCCATGCGATTATTGTCGAGGGGGGGGGTATACTGATGATGATTGTGGGCTGAGGGTGCTGGGGGGGGCCTCCGAATACCTCCGTGGTGGGGGCTATTAGGGGGCTTGGGGCTATTAGGTTTCAGTATTGCTTGGGGCACTTTTTAAAAAAAAAAAAAATAAATTTAGAGTACCCAATTAGTTTTTCCAATTAAGGGGCAATTTAGCGTGGCCAATCCACCTAACCTGCACATCTTTGGATTGTGGGGGCGAAACCCACGCAGACACGGGGAGAACGTGCAAACTCCACACAGACAGTGACCCAGGGCCGGGATTCGAACCTGGGTCCTCAGCGCCGTAGGCAGCAATGCTAACCACTGTGCCACCGTGCTGCCCCGGCTTGGGGCACCTTTTAAAGATGGCACCCCAATCTCAGGAACCGGTTCCGCCTCAATCAGACCCCACCCTGTCAGAGTGTAAACCACACCCACTCATTTTTTTTCTTTAACGAGGCTCAAGATCTGGAGAAAAGACTAGTCTGTGCAACTGGACAGTTCATAGAATCATAGCATCCCTACAGTGCAGAAGGAGACCATTCAGCCCATCAAGTCTGCACCGACCCTTGGAAAGCGTACCCTACCTAGGCCCACACTGCCACCCCATCCCTGTGACCAAGTCACGCCTCCTAATCTTTTTGGACACAATGGCAATTTAGCATGGCCAGTCCACCTAACCTGCACATCTTTGGACTGTGGGAGGAAACCCACGCAGACGTGGGAGAAAGTGCAAACTCCACAAAGACAGTCACCTGAGGCCGGAATTGAACCCGGGTCCCTGGCGTTTGAAGCAGCAGTGCTAAACACTGTGCCACCGTGCTGCCAGTGCTAAACACTGTGCCACTGTGCTGCCAGTTTTCAGTCTGAGCCAGATACTTTGCAAAATTCTGGTAAGATTCCGCCCATGGCCTTATTGTGGATATGTGGGTGACGACCTCACAGCATTTGATGTTGGCGCTTTCCCAGGAAAAATCAGTTTTTCATAATTGTCAAACTGGGCGTGGGCTATATATGCTGCAATCATTTCATATCTTTTAAAGCAACAATACGTATTGCTACATACAACACAGCGTTCACCAGAGAGATGAAGTTCTTGATTATGGTTAGTAATACTTTCTTTGGATATGGGATGAAGGGAAGAAACATTTAATTTTTATTCACCAGGTCAGGCATTATCTGTGGAGAGAGAAACAGAGTTAAGGAATGACCTTTGTTCTGAGGTAAGGTTATCGACCTGAAACATGAACTCTTGTTTTCTTCTCTCCACAGATGCTGGCAGACCGTCTGCGCATGTCCAACAATTTCTGTTTTGGATACATATTTCTAGCATCCATAATGTTTAGTTCTTGCACTGGTCCTAACAACGGAGCCACGACTTCCATTTAAAGTATTTGCTTCAATTCTTTGTAGTGATTGTGGTGTCTGTCTCTTCAAGAGAGCACAGCATAAAAGGGTCACCTGGCTTGAGGGATCAATAGGGAATGGGAGCGGATGATCACTCCAGAGGGTGGAAACCTCTCTTGGGCAGAATACACCTGGAAACCATGTAGTAAACATGTAATGACTTGAGTGTGGGGGGGGGGGGGGGGGGGGGGGGTGGGGGGTTGCTGCTGCTCCAGGGCAACCTAGGGCTGCAACCCCTGTCCATAGTGTCTCTTTATATCAAGAAATACATTTTTGTTCCTAACGAACTGTCTTGACGACACCTGAAGTGCCAGTCCATGACCATTTTGACTCCCCAACACATTCAAAAACAAATTTTGCTTTTGTATTAAAAGTTCATTATTTTTTGCTTGTTTTACCTCTTTTTTTTTTACCACTTAAAAGTGAAATTCATTCAAAATTGATCTTGCTCAGTTGAAGTGAGGTGTAATACATTTCTCACGCAAAGCTCATTTTTATGAACTGATTGAACGTCAATGTGACTCAGGTGTTGGCAGTTTGGCTCTGAATTAGAAGTATGGAGTTCCTGCCCGACTCCAGGCATGCCACACTTCGCAGCTCAAAATTTCCCATTCGTTATCATGAATGGGAGAAAGGTCGTGTTTGGCGAGCACAGAAGCGAATAAACCGTGCAGTAGTCTTGGACGTGCTGAGGGAGCGTTATCAAGGATCATCTTCCAGATGGGATTAAACTGATGTGCCGTCTGCTTGATCAGCTGCACATTGGGAAGATCCTATGTGACCAGTGAGTGCAGCCAATGGCCCAACTAACATTAGCCTCACAACGTAACAGCCAGCAAAGCAAACATTAACTGATTATTCACCTCGTTGCTGTTTTGTAAAATATTGCTACATGTAAAACGGTTGCTACATTACCGAGCTAAGTAATTGTTTGAAGGTTATTCATGTTTCGGAGAAATAAGGAACTATTTAAGTGGGAAACAAAACAGAAAATGCTGGAAAGTCTCAGCAGGCCTGGTGGAAACTGGGTAGAGAACAAAGTTAACGGTTCAAGTCTGGATGACTCTTTGTCAAAAGGGAAATGTAAATGGGAACCTTTTTTGTTTTGATCACTGTTGTATTCATCCACATGAGTTCAAATCAAGGAATGTTGCATTTTGAGGGATGCTCTACCCTGAGAAGGCAATAGTGGTGCACTTGAAGTTGGACTTCACCTCACAATTTTTAGGAATACATTTATAATAAATATTTTTCTTGATTTTTAAATATATTTTAAATTTGAAGTACCCAATTATTGTTTCCAATTAAGGGGCAATTTAGCATGAAAATCCACCTACCCTGCACATCTTTGGGTTGTGGGGGTGAGACCCAGGCAGTCACTGGGAGAATGTGCAAACTCCACACGGACAGTGACCCGGAGCCAGGATCGAACCCGGGTCTTCGGCGCCGTGAGGCAGCAGTGCTAACCGTGCCCCCCCCCCCCTCCCGGAATGCATTCTGAGGAGTGTTTTGGTGTCACTTTTACTACTGTCTCTTGCATCCTGCGAGTCATTTCTCTACAGAAATGTATCTTGTTGCTTCCTGAACCTATTCAACTGTGATAGCATTTCACAAATTCATGATCTGATTTTGTTTCATTGAATAATAATTTTTTTATTAGTGTCACAAGTAGGCTTACAATAACACTGCACTAAAGTTACTGTGAAAAGTTGTCAAAGTATTGTTCTCATTGAGGGGGAAGATCATTAATGATTTTAGAAGCTTCTCTTTATCCTACGATGTAATCCGCATATATTTTGTTACTCGATTAAGGGGGAGATGGTTGTGTTGTGGTAATGTCACTGGACTGGTATACAGGTGCAGCTTAATGTTCTGAGCAGGGGTCCGATCCTACCATGGGCAACCAGAAGAATTTAAGTTCAATGAATACATTTGGAATATAAAGCTGGCCTCAGCAATGGTGATCATGAAATGCTCATTGATTGCCATACAAATCCATCTTTACAGCAGTGTCTGGTAGGGAAGGAAATTTGCCAACCTTGCTCAGTCTGGCCGACATGCGACTCCAGACCAACAGCATTAACTGCCCAGTGAACAGTCTAGCAAACCACTCAGTTTAAGGCAATTCGATTTGGGAAAGAAATACTGGATGGCTGCATCCTGTGAAAGAATAAAAAATACCTGAAAACAACATATCTGGAAAAATGGTCCAATTTGTAAAATTCAAATGTTGTACCATGGAACGTAAGAGGGCTGAATCTTCCTTTATCTCTGGTTAGCTCAGAATAAATTGAAAGCTTTGCAAATTTAGAATTATATTTACAATACAGAAGGTGGCCCATTGTGTCTCTACAAGTTCCTCCACTTAGTCCCATGCCCGCCAAAAGTTTATTTCATTCCAAACATACACAACATCAAAAAAATTATTTCGCAAGTACTTATCTGTTTTTGTTCGGTAGTTATTATAACTTCTGTTTCTACCTCTGTTTCTGACAATGCATTTTACGCTTCGAGTGTACTGGGGATTAACAATATATATTTTGATTTGATTTATTGTCACATGTACCGAAGTACAGTGAAAAGTATTTTTCTGCGGCCGAGGGAACGTACACAGTACGTACATAGTAGACAAAAAGAATAATCAACAGAGTACATTGACAAATGGTACATCGACAAACAGTGATTGGTTACAGTGCGGAACAAGGGACCAAACAAAGCAAATACATGAGCAAGAGCAGCATAGGGCGTCGTGAATAGTGTTCTTACAGAGAACAGATCAGTCCGAGGAGGAGTCGTAGCTGTGGGGAAGAAGCTGTTCCTATGTCTGGATGTGCGGGTCTTCAGACTTCTGTACCTTCTGCCTGATGGAAGGGTCTGGAAGCAGGCAATGCCTGGGTGGGAGAAGTCTCTGATAATGCTGTCTGTCTTCCTGAGGCAGCGGGAGGTGTACACAGAATCAATGTGGGGGTGGCAGGCTTGCGTGATGTGTTGGGCTGAGTTCACCACACTGCAGTTTCTTGCGATCTCGGACCGAGCAGTTGCCATACCAGGCTGTAATGCAGCTGGATTGGATGCTCTCTATCGCACATCTGTCGAAGTTTGTGAGAGTCGATGCAGGCACGCCAAATTTCTTTAGCTTCCGTAGGAAGTAGAGACGTTGTTGGGCTTTCTTGACTGTTGCATCAACGTGAATGGACCAGGACAGACTATTGATGGTGACCCTCAGGAACTTAAAGCTATCGACCATCTCCACTTCGGAGCCATTGATGCAGATGGGAGTGTGTCTCGTGCTACGCTTCCTGAAGCCGATCAGTTCCTTGGTCTTTCCGACATCCGACATTTAGAGAGGTTGTTTTCGGGAGCAGAGAGGAGCGGGCCTGCGCGGCACACTGCTGTCGGGGAGTGGATAAAGGCAGCGCCAGGCTCGAGGCCTTCACTTACCTTCCGGGAGCGGACCTGCGCGGGACACTTGTTTGTTTATTTCAAAATTGAAAAAACCCCGGTAAAGTGACGTCACAGGAGACTGTGACCTGATTGGCTGAAAAGCAGACTGGGCTAAATTTGAATATTTGTGGAGTTACTCGTTTTAATTTGATTTGAATTACTATTTTTAAGTTGATTTGAATTACTATTTTTAAATTTTTAAATCTCACTTAAATAACTATTTTGGGTTGATTTAAATTACTATTTTTAAGTTGATTTAAATAACTTTTTAAATTTTAATTAAATAACTTATTTAATTTGTTGTCAGATCAAGCAAGATAAATACTCAGGGATAAAGCTAACTAAATAGTATACAGGAGATTGGATATATTCCAACACAAAAACATCTTTCTAAAGTTTAATTTCAAAAGTTTAATTTAAAGGAATAAAATCATGGCCGGACAGCTCCAAGGCTTCGTCTGCTCCTCTTGCTCCATGTGGCAGGCTGGTAACAGTTCCAGTCCCCAGGGTCAGCATGTGTGAAGGAAGTGTCTCCAGTTACAGCTCCTGGAAGCTCGAGTTTCAGAGCTGGAGCGGCAGCTGGGGACACTGTGGAGCATCCGCGAGTCGGAGAGTATCATGGATAGCACATATAGAGAGGTGGTCACACCGCAGGCTCAGACTCCGCAGGCAGGAAGGGAATGGGTCACCACCAGACAGAGCAAGAGAGCGAGGCAGGTAGTGCAGGAGTCTCCTGTGGCCTTTCCCCTGCAGAACAGATATACCGCTTTGGATACTGTTGAGGGGAATGGTCTCTCCGGGGAAATGAAATGAAATGAAAATCACTTATTGTCACAAGTAGGCTTCAAATAAAGTTACTGTGAAAAGCCCCTAGTCGCCACATTCCGGCGCCTGTTCTGGGTGGCTGGTACGAGAATTGAACCGTGCTGCTGGCCTGCCTCGGTCTGCTTTCAAAGCCAGCGATTTAGCCCTGTGCTAAACAGCCCCTAACAGCAACAGCCAAACCTGTGGCACCACGGTTGGTTCTGCTGTATACGGAAGGGGTAATACGTGTGGCAGTGCAATAGTTATAGGGGATTCAATTGTAAGGGGAATAGACCGGCGTTTCTGTGGCCGCAAACAAGACTCCAGGATGGTATTTTGCTTCCCTGATGCTAGGGTCAAGGACGTCTCGGAGCGGGTACAGGACATTCTGGAGGGGGAGGGTAAACAGCCAGTGGTCGTGGTACATCGGTACAAACAACATAGGTAAAAAAAGAGGGATGAGGTCCTAAAAGTAGACTACAGGGAGCCAGGAAGGAAGTTAAGAAATCGGACCTCGAAGGTAGTGATCTCAGGATTACTACCGGTGCCACGTGCGAGTCAGAGTAGAAATCACAGGATATATAGGATGAATACGTGGCTGAAGGGATGGTGCCAGGGGGAGGGTTTCAGATTCCTGGGGCATTGGGACCTGTTCTGAGGGAGGTGGGACCTGTACAAACTGGATGGGTTGCACCTGGGCAGAACTGGAACTGATGTCCTAGGAGGGCTATTTGCTAGAGCGGTTGGGGAATGTTTAAACTAAAGTGGCAGGGGGGTGGGAACCAATGCAGGAAGTCGGAAGGTTGTAAAACAGGGACAGAAACAAAAGGCAGTAAGGGGGAAAGTGTAAGGCAGAGAAGCCATAGTCAAAAATCAAAAAGGGCAACAGTACAAGGTACAGTGACTGAGGGCAGCTCAGTGAATAGGCCCAGTAATACTAAAAGGAATAAAATGGGCAGTAAAAACATAAATGGAAAGCAACGCGGCAGGTTGTTACATAAAGATATGGGTTCAACAATAAGAAAAATTAGGGGAAAAGTTAAGAGGAAAAATAACTTAGGAGAGGTTACTGATCAAGGTGTTAAGATTAAAAACAGGTATAAAAGCCAACATGAGCAAGAGTTCTCCCAGTGAGCCAGAGAAGACACAGCCAGAGTGAGACAGCAAAGAGTGAGTTTGGGAATTTGAAGCTAGGTGGGAATTGAATCCAATCGGTAAGACTGTTCCTTTTTAAATTTCAGAAGTTTAAATTAATCTAGAATTGTGCAGTGAAGGTTACCAAGGGCTGCCCCACCCACTCACATAACTGGTTGGCAGTTAAGTGTCAGTCACCTTAATCTACTTTGATCGAAAAGCAGGTGGGGGGGGGAGGCAACTCAGGCCAATTTAAAAGAGCAACTTGTAACTCGCTCCCAGTGAGCCAGAGAGGACACAGCCAGAGTGAGACAGCAAAGAGTGAGTTTGGGAATTTGAAGCTAGGTGGGGAGGAGGTGCTTTTTAACCCTGGTAAGTAGTTTTTCTTTTCATTGTCTAATTTATTTATTTATTTTTTTCTTTTGTTTTTTGGAATTGTAGTCTTATTGTAGTCGTATAAGTTAACCTAAGGTTTAAGACATGGCAGGAGATCCCAGACCCGTGTCATGCTCCTCGTGTGCGATGTTGGAGCTCAGGGACACGTCCACTGTCCCTGGCTCCTTCACATGCAAGAAGTGTGCCCAGTTGCAGCTCCTGTTAGACTGCTTGACAGCTCTGGAGCTACGGATGGACTCACTTTGGAGCATCCGCGATGCTGAGGACGTCGTGGATAGCACGTTTAGCGTGTTGGTCACACCGCAGTTGAAAGTTACTGAGGGAGATAGAAAATGGGTGATCAAAAGACAGAGCAAGAGTAGGAAGGCAGTGCAGGTGTCCCCTGCGGCCATCTCCCTGCAAAACAGATATACTGCTTTGGATACTGTTGAGGGTGATGGCTCACCAGGGGAAGGCAGGAGCAGCCAGGTTCATGGCACCGTAGCTGGCTCTGCTGCGCAGCTGGGCAGGAAGAAGAATGGCAGGGCTATAGTGATAGGGGACTCAATCGTAAGGGGAATAGACGGGCGGTTCTGCGGACGCAATCCAGACTCCAGGATGGTATGTTGCCTCCCTGGTGCAAGAGTCAAGAATGCAGGACATTCTGGGGGGGGGGGGGGGACAGCCAGCTGTCGTGGTGCACAAAGGCACTAACGATATAGGTAAAAAACAGGATGAGGTCCCACAAGCTGAATTCAGGGAGTTAGGAGTTAAACTAAAAAGTAGGACCTCAAAGGTAGTAATCTCAGGATTGCTTACCAGTGCCACGAGCTAGTCAGAGTAGGAATGTCAGGATTGATAGGCTAAATGTGTGGCTCGAGAGAGGTGCAAGAGGGAGGGATTCAAATTCCTGGGGCATTGGAATCAGTTCTGGGGGAGGTGGGATCAGGACAAACCGGACAGTCTGCACCTGGGCAGGACTGGAACCGATGTCCTAGCGGGGGTGTTTGCTAGAGCTATTGGAGGGGGGTTCAAGGCCGACATTGCCAAGGCTGCGATGCACGCGGTCGACGAGACGCTCCCCTTCCAAGTCGAGAGCGATGTATCAGACGTCGCTCTGGCACCACACTCGACCAGGCAGGCAGGCCCGTGGCAATCTTTTCCCGCACCCTCCATGCCCCCGAAATTCAGCACTCCTCCGTCAAAAAAGAGGCCCAAGCCATCGTTGAAGCTGTGCGGCATTGGAGGCATTACCTGGCCGGCGGGAGATTCACTCTCCTTACTGACCAACGGTCGGTTGCCTTCATGTTTAATAACACACAGCGGGGCAAGATCAAAAACGATAAAATCTTGAGGTGGAGGATCGAGCTCTCCACCTACAATTACGAGATTTTGTATTGTCCCGGTAAGCTCAACGAGCCCCCCGATGCCCTGTCCCGAGGTACATGTGCCAGCGCACAAGTGGATCAACTCCGGACCCTGCACGACAAGCTCTGTCACCCAGGGGTCACACATTTTTACCATTTCATCAAGGCCCGCAACCTGCTCTACTCCATCGAGGAAGTCAGGGCGATCACCAGAGACTGCCAGGTCTGCACGGAGTGTAAACCGCACTTCTACCGCCAGACTGTGCGCGCCTGGTGAAGGCCTCCCGCCCCTTTGAACGCCTCAGCGTGGACTTCAAAGGGCCCCTCCCCTCCACCGACCGCAACACGTACTTTCTCAGTGTGGTCGATGAATATTCCCCTTTGCCGTCCCACATGACGTCTGCTACCATCATCAAAGCCCTCAACACAATCTTCGCTCTGTTCGGCTCCCCCGCCTACGTCCACAGCGACCGGGGATACTCATTCATGAGCGATGTGCTGCGCCAGTACCTGCTCAACAGGGGCATTACCTCGAGCAGGATGACCAGCTACAACCCCAGGGGAAACGGGCTGGTGGAGAGGGAGAATGGGATGGTTTGGAGGGCCATCCAGCTGGCCCTACGGACCAGAAATCTCCCAGCTTCCTGCTGGCAGGAGGTCCTCCCCGACGCACTTCACTCCATTCGGTCGCTCCTGTGCACCGCGACTAATGAAACCCCCCATGAACGTCTCTTTGCCTTCCCTAGGAAGTCCACCTCCGAGGTTTCGCTCCCGACATGGCTGGCAGCTCCGGGATCCATTCTCCTCCGTAGACACGTCCGACTCCACAAGGCGGACCCGTTGGTTGAGAGGGTACAGCTACTCCACGCCAACCCACAGTACGCCTATGCAACGTACCCCGACGGCCGCCAAGACACCGTCTCCCTCAGGGACCTGGTCACCAGCTGGTTCCACACACACCCTCCCCCCGGTGCAGCCCCCGCTCCGGGACAATCCGTCCTCCCCTTGCTCATACCCGGGGACGAAGAGGATTTCGACACGCTCCCAGAGTCACCGAAGACCAAGCCGCCGTCGGAGTCGCCACCAGCTCTGCGGCGTTCTCAACGACAGATCAAGGCACCGGACCGCCTGAATTTGTAATGTTATCTATACTTTTAAAACACAACTTTCCGTATATAGTTCCCTCCCCCCCCCCCCCCCCCCCCCCCCCAAAGCTGGACTCATTTTTTTTAACGGGGTGAATGTGGTAGTCACCACTGATGTATATAGTGTATATATAGGAAGTTGATATAGGTGCTTTACCCGTACTACAGGTACAGGGGTAGATCCCTGCCTGCTGGCTCCGCCCAGTAGGCGGAGTATAAATATGTGTGCTCTCCGAACTGCAGCCATTTTGTCAGCTGCTGTAGGAGGCCACACATCTCTGTGTAATGAAGCCTCGATTACATCCTACTCTCTTTGTGTAATTGATCGTGCATCAGGAATCACCCATAGTTGTTGCCGATTCCTCTTTACTATGCTCTTTACTCTGGCTCTGTTCCAATTAGGGCAATCAGTGAATTTGCCTTCTTTCTATATTGTTTATGTCCGAATGCTTAGAGTCGCCAGGTATCGAATGATACCACCACAAGTTTCAACCGGCTATCGATCAAAGAGCCAAACACCAGTTAGTTAGTTCAAGGTCAAGGGTACTTTATTTACATACAATCAATCATGCAACATAAACACCACTAGGTAACTACCCCTATTACTAAGACAACCTGCACTTAACTTCGGGCACCCGGTTTAGGTCAGGAAACAGTGGCCGCTGTTCAATTCTGGATCTCTTGGGTTCGAAGGGGTAACAGCTGCTCAGCTGGGCTCATCCGTCTGATAGTGGGCGTTGAACTCCAACTTGCTTCTGGCGATGACTGTGACCAGGGTACCAAAGCCAAAAGAGAGTGAGCATATGGCGAACTCTTCCTTTATAATTGGGGGCTTACGAGCTCTTTTGGGCAGTCCCTCGATTTGGGCCTTACTAATTGGGTGATCCCTGATCACTCCATTTGATTCCTTAGCCAATAAGTGGGCGGGGATCTGGATGATTGGGCGTGTCTCAAGTGGTCCGGTCATGAGGGTATGGGGGTATATCCTGTAGAGCTCGACACTGTGTTCCTAATAAACATCAGTGCGAATGGGAGCACTGTGTCCCATGTCGTATTGTGCGGCTGCACCATTTTCCTAACGGTGGCTTTTAGCGTACGATTCATGCGCTGCACTATGCCACTGGACTACCGGTGATAGGCAATGTGGAACTTTTGTTTAATTCCAAATATCGTCATTACATTTTTCATGACTCTTCCCATAAAGTGGGAACCTTGGTCCGACTCAATACTGCGGGGGAGTCCCCAACTTGTAAAAATCTGTTCTGTTAAGACATTTGTGGTGGCCTTGGCTGTGTTTGTTCTCAATGGGAACGCTTCGACCCATTTTGTAAATGTGTCTATCACACTAACACATACTTGTAATCATTTCTGCAGGGGGGGAGGGGGCCAATATAATCTAATTGGAGGTTTGTCCACGGGCAATTAACAGGGCGGGTGTGTCGGAGCTGGGCTTTTCTCGCATACCTATCGGGGTTGTTTTGAGCACAAATTAAACAATTCTCAACGTAGTGGGACACGTCGGTTTTCAACCCGGCCACCAGCAGAGGGGTCTGAGGTGGGCAAGGGTCGATTCAATCCCTTGGTGTCCATGTCCGTCATGGAACTTACAAATTAGCTCATTCCTGTCCTGGGTGGGGACTACATAAACACCATCTTTTAAAACTATTCCCTCATGGACCGTCAATGAATTTCTAAACTTTTCACAGAGAGTTGGGAAGTTTCCTTTTAAAATTTCCCTCAATGTCTCGTCTTCCTTTGGTGCCTGGGCTAGGTCTTGGATGTTGGTCTGTGAGACCTGAACTGCGTGTACTGGTGCACTGTCTGGGGGTTGCCAAAAGTGGTCATGTCGTGAGCCTGCCTTCGCAAGGGCATCAGCTTTCACATTACCGGGTGGGGAGGAGCGATGGTGACTTCTTACTTTGATGATGCCGTATTCTCTGCCTTTACCTGTCTGAAAGATATGTTTTAGTAGTGGGGCTGAGGGTAGAGGTTTTCCGTCCGTGGAAATAAATCCTCTCGATTCACACAGGGGTAGGAATTCTGACAGACTGTTGCAGACGTACAAACTAACCGAATATATGTCTGCTGGGGTCGGGAATGAATCGGGGTGCTGGACAATGTAAGCAATGGCCGCTAACTCGGCTGCCTGCGAACCGAAGTGTTCAGGAAATTTGAAAGCTGTCTCTTCCAAAGCGCGTCCCTGCACGTCCTCTACATAAATACCACAGCCTGTTATCCTTTTTCCCTCAAGGACTGTGGCGGATCCGTCTACATAAATTCTCAGGGCTTTGTCTGTGGGCTGGGGTCCGATACCTGTCTTTCTTGGTGCCGACTTTGGAACAAAGGGGCCTGTGCTGTGCGTTGGGGCTATGATCTCGCACTCATGGGGGACCCTGAATAATGCAAGTTATCGGCCAGAAACGTATGCGTTTTGGTCCGTTTTACCGTGATGTCGCATCCCTGTAGGAGGAGGGTCCATCGCGCTGCTCGAATTTGGCTGACTATGCCATCTTTCAGTCTGCCGTTCAATTAAAGCTGTGTCGGGGTGTGCTCGGTCAAAATGGTTACTGAGTTGAGTCCGGTTATGTACGAGAAGTACTGTACCGCCCAGAAAACTGCTAATAGGTGCCTCTCACAGGCTGGAAATCCTTGCTCGACTGGATCTAAGACTCGTGACGCGTAGGCTACGGGTCCCAGACAATCGTGCCTTTCCTGCAGGAGTACAGCCGAAAGGGTTCGGTCTGTGGTCGCTACCTCTATCGCGTATGGGGAGTGGGGATCTGGAGCTTGCAAAGCAGCTCCAGGTGGGGCTGTTTAGCACAGGGCTAAATCGCTGGCTTTGAAAGCAGACCAAGGCAGGCCAGCAGCACGGTTCAATTCCCGTACCAGCCTCCCCGAACAGGCGGCAGAATGTGGCGACTAGGGGCTTTTCACAGTAACTTCATTTGAAGCCTACTTGTGACAATAAGTGATTTTCATTCATTTCATTCAGGGGCTGTACTCCGGGCACATTTCAATGCATTCACAGCATCCGTGTGCTGTGGAAGCCATTTCCATGGGGCCTGTTTCTTTAGTAACTCGGAGAGTGGGGCTGCTTTTGTGGCGAATCCGTCGATATGATTCCGACAATAGCTAACCAGTCCCAAAAATGACCGGAGGGCTGTAACGTTCTGGGGCAAGAGCAAATTTACGATGGAATCAATCCATTTGAGTTCTATTTCACGCTTCCCATTCGTGATGACTGTACCTAAATATGTGACTTTTTCCTGAAGAATTTGGGCTTTCTTGGGGATAATTTTGCGTTGCATCCAATCGTTGTAAGGAGTTCCAATAATTCTGAAAAAAGCGAGATGTGCTCTTCCTTGGTGTCCGTCTGTAGGAGCATGTCGTCCACATACTGAACAAGGCATTCGGGGCGGGAAAACTTTGATAATCCATTTGCCAATTGTCTGTGAAAAATGGAGGGGGAGTTGTGGAAGGCACGTCCACGTGTACTGCTGTCCCTGGAAAGTGAATGCAAATTTATACTGGCATGCTTTGTTCAGTGGTATGGACCAAAAGCCATTACTGATATCTAATACGGAAAAAATTTTTGACTGGAGTCCCTGTCTCAACATGGTCTCGGGATTCGTGGCAACGGTGGGGCTGTTAAGGGAGTTACTTTGTTCAATTCTCAGTAGTCGATGGTCAGTCGCAATGATTCATCGAGTTTTCTTACTAGCCAAATCGGGGCATTATTCGTCAATGCGACGGGTCGAATCACTGCTTAATTCAATAAGCTTTGAATTACCTTGGCTATCTCTCCCTCGGCTTGCTGGGGGAAGCCGTACTGTTTCTGGGGCTTGGGATCGGGACCTGTAATGCTTACAACACTTGGGATTTTACCTTAGTCGTGCTTGTGCTGGGCAAATACTGTCTTGTGTCTTTTCAAGACCTCTCTAACTGCTTTGTCTGTGGTAATGATTTGTGGATCAAACCAACTCTCCTACTGAGCTGATTCTATGGGCATAATCTCCTACTGTGAGTGTGGTGGGGGCTCGCGCTGCTCTAGCCATTTTCCAGATGCATCGGTTGACTGGGTCGAATGAAAGGTTGTGCGTACTCATGAAATCGATAACTAGAATGTGTTCTGCTGCCTGGGGCAAATCTACTAAAACAACCGAATGTTTTGTCCTAATATTACCGAGCTGTACGTCCACCGTGGCTGTGATGTGTCCCTGCTGGAGGTGACCTGTAAAGCCACTAAGGGTAATGGTATCCGTAGTGGGCCAAATCTCTTTCTGGAACATGATGAAGGAGTTTAACGTGGTTCGGGACCCTCCTGTGTCCCAAAGGAACTCTACGGGTGTCCCCGGACTGTGCCTGCAACGACCGGTCTTCCAGACTTATCCCAAAGGGTATCGCAGACCCAAGTTGGGAAGCCCGAACACCGTCAATCAGTGCCATTCATGGCTGAATTATCTGGTCGGGCGCTAACGCTGTGAATGGGGCGGGTATTGTTTCTGGGGGGGGGTGCGTTTGGGTGCTGATTCCTTTGCTGCTTCAGGGGGGCATTGCACTCTTGGGCATAATATCCTTCGTGTCCACAATTGCAGCATTCCTGTGTCTTGGGGTGTGGCGCTGTACCTCTGCCTTCATTTACCCATGAGGGGTCTTGGTGAGCCTTTACTGGGTTCATGGTGGCGTCTACTCTCTCATGTTCTGTCCTTTTCCGTACCGACTGTTCCCAAGCTCTGGACAATCATTTCAAAACCCACACTTCATTGTGTGCTGGGTCTGAGGGGTCATAATTGGCACAAGCCTTCTGTCCTGCCTCTGTGGCGTGGGACACTATTGTACGGGTCCATTTGGCCATATTGTCTGCTGATAAATGGGCGCGGGCTAATTCACTGAATACCGAGGTGAAATGGATCCAAAGGCGTCCAGCAAACGCTGTTGGATGCTCTCCCTTTTTCTGCCTGCACCGGTTGAGTCCGTCTACCAGATCTCCTCTGTTATACTCTATGGCGTCTAAAATGGTCGTTTTCATTTCTTGGAGGCTACCTCCTCCTACATTTTGTGGGTCGGGAAGGGCTGAACTTACTGAGGAGTGTAAGCACATAACTATGAGCTTAACCTGCTCCGTCTCGTCTAAACTGTACATGAGGGCCTGTTGTTTCACTAACTCAAAAAAGTGATATGGGTCTGATGTGAGGTGGAAAGTCTCTATCTTCTCACGGGCATCTCGTAACTGGGTGATCGATAATGGGGTGGTGTATACAAAATCGGGTTGGTCTTCCGTGGTAACCCTGCGCTGCGTGGTAATGGGGTTCATTGGGTTGGGTGCTGCCTGTGCAGTCGGTGGGGCGGGTGATTTTCTCTTCGGGGCCTGGGGGGCTCTATTTTGATTCTCGGTCTCGCTTACGTACCGTTGGGCTGTTTCGCTGAGCTCCTGCCAATCGGGGCTGTCTTCCTGGTCTAGCTGTGGGCCAAAGGTGTCTCTAAATCCATTTTGAACTGATAGCAGGTATTGCAACCTTGCAATTTGCTGTCTGCATTTGGCATGATCCACCGAACTCTGCCTCTGTTCCGTGGTGGAACTGTGGAGTGCTCGGAGGGCTGCCTTCAAATCATCGCATTGTTTCTTTAGGATCTGTACCTGATTCTCTGCCTCTTCTCTTACCAGTACAGCACACTGTGTGTCCTGGTAGGCCTGATCATATTGGGTTTGGAAGCTGCTAAGGTGGGCGAGACAGGATTGATGTGCCCTCATGACATCATCCATTTCCTTGTCCTTTGCCGCTAACTGATCCCGGAGCTGTACATTTAACTTCTCGCATTCACTTAAATCTCCCTCTCTACTTTTCTCTTTCTCCTCAAGCTGCTTGCGGAGTGTCTTCACAACCTCCTCTGTGCCTCGCAATTGTGCCAGACAGGACACAATTGCCATCGGCTTACAAACCTTAGCTAAACTCTTTTTATGGATCTCGGTCAGGCTGTCCCACCAAGTCTGCCCTATGCTGCCAGGACCTGTCTCTTCATTCGAGCAAAATTCCGACCATAGGGGCCATCCTTTCCGCTTTAGGTACTTCCTGATCTCTCCCTCCCAAATGTTCCGATCTATTGGTCGCTGCGACCTCGGGCCCTTGTGGATGCATAAGGCATTCATGGCCATCCCTACAAATGCTTCTTTCTACTGGAAATTTGGAACAAGGGGGAATAAAGCGGTGGTGCAAACACGGGTACGGCGTATGCTATTTTCCGGTTTACGCCACTCCCGAAAGTGTCACGCAACAAAATCTATCGCGTTATATCCCTTTGTTAGTACGCATGCAAATTGCACACTTCCGAATTCTGGAGGTTTGATCGGTACTGGTTTCGCTTGTGGTTTCATTTACTTTGCCAATTTGGATTCTAATTCAAATGCTTTTGTGGGTTCTCTCGGAGTGACACGGTCACTTCTAGGTCGAGTCCCGTCAGATGTCGCCAATAACTGTTGTGCGATTTCTCTTTACTCTGCTCTTTACTCCGGCTCTGTTCCAATTAGGGCAATCAGTAGATTTACCTTCTTTCTATATTGTTTCTGTCCGAATGCTTCGAGTCGCCAGGTATCGAAAGATACCACAAGTTTAAACCAGCTATCGATCAAAGAGCCAAACACCAGTTAGTCAGTTCAAGGTCAAGGGTACTTTATTTACATACAATCAATCATGCAACATAAACACTACTAGTTAACTGCTCCTATTACTAAGACAACCTGTACTTAACTTCGGGCACCCGGTTTAGGTCAAGAAACAGTGGCCGCTGTTCAATTCTGGATCTCTTGGGTTCGAAGGGGTAACTGCTGCTCAGCTGGGCTCATCCGTCTGATAGTGGGCATTGAACTCGAACTTGCTTCTGGTGTTGCTGCAGTTGGCGATCGCCGTGACTGGGGTACCAAGGCCAAAAGAGAGCGAGCATATGGCGAATTCTTCCTTTACAATTGGGGTAGCACCCCTCCATACTCTTTCTCCCCCCCCCCCCCTCCCCTCACCAGTTCAAATTTGACCTTCTCAAGCGTCAAGAATTCCAGCAGGTCCCCTCCGCCACTCCAGGGCACAGGGTGGAGAGGTTGATCTCCACCCTAACAGGATCCGCCTTTGGGCGATCAACAAGACGAAGGCTACAACATCTGCCTCCGCGCCCGTTTCCAACCCCGGCTGGTCTGACACCCCGAATATGGCCTCCCGAGAGCCCGGTCCAGTTTCACATGCACTACTTTAGAGATTACCCTAAAAACCTTCTTCCAGTAACCCTCCAGCTTTGGACAGGACCAAAACATATGAATGTGGAGCCCCAGCAATGTTCACACACATATCCTACCCCCTCAAAGAGCCGGCTCGCCCTCACCCTTGTAAGGTGTGTTCTATACACCACCTTCAGCTGTATCAGCCCCAACCTCGCACACGAGGTGGAGGCGTTCACCCTCCGGAGCACCTCACACCAGAAACCCTCCTCTATACCTTCTCCCAACTCTTCCTCCCACTTTGCCTTGACCCCTTCTCCTCTTCCAAAATGGCCCCGTGAACCGCCAATGCTACTCCCTTCTCCAGTCCCCCTGTCGTCAGAACCTCCTCCAGCAACGTGGAAGCCGGCTCTACTGGGAAGCTCTGTTTCTCCTTTCTGGAAAAGTCTCGAACCTGCATGTATCTAAATATTTCCCCCTGCTCCAACCCATACTTTGCTCCCAGCTCCTTCAATCCTGCAAACCCACCCCCAAAGAAACAAATTCCTTTCTCCTCTCATCTCCGAAAATTTCCATTCCACTTCCCTGGCTCAAATCTATGGTTCCCCCACATCGGTATTTCCCTTGACACATTTCTCTCCCTTGATGTGAAGATTGTGACCTTCAAAACGCTCCAATGTCTCTTCTAAATTCTTTAGGTGCTGCTGTTCAATCCTGCCGGTAATTAAAATGTCATCCAAATAGCATTGAACACTAGTTGAGGCCACTATGAATTTGGCCCATGGACTTTTGGAACAGGGCCAGTGCAGACTTTATTCTGAATGGTAGGTGCTTGTACCTGAACAGTCCTTTATGTGTTTCAATGGTTGGAAGAGGTTGCGAGTCAGCTGCTACCTTCATCTGGAGGAATACTTGGGACAAGTCTATCTTACTGAACTTTTGTTCACTCGACAATCCAGCAAAAATGTCCTCTGTTTAACGGTTGCGGATACTGGTTCGCACACAGCACTCAGTTGATCGTCATTTTAAAGTCATCACAGAAACGTATTCACCATCTGGCTTGATAACTGGACCAATTGGGATTGCCCAATCGCTCATCGTCACACTAACAATCACTCTATCTTTGATCAATTTGCCAAGTTTTACTTCGAATTTTGGTTTGATCACATGTAGCACATTTCATGCCTTAAAGCATTAAGGGTTGCTATCAGGTTTTATCTTAAGCGGGCATCGACTCTGGTCATTCCCCCTAAAATGTTTTCAAATATCTTGTACTTTTCGAAGAGTTTCTGTAATGTGTTCCTTCAATCAACCAGTTGGTTCACAACTTTCCAATTTAGTTTGATTTTGTCCAACCATGCTCTTCCGAAAAGTTCCTTTAACCATGTGCAATGGCAATTTTTCAGATTAACCATTTACTTCAACTTGCACCTTGACTGGTTCTCAAGATTATATCAGATGGTTTTAATGGTACGTTCTTGAGCTTTTGTTAATATAATTTTTCAGAGATAAGAGATACAACGGCTCCCATATCTACTTCAGTTTTAATTTTGTTCCCGTTTAGTTTTGGATTGACCCAAAATCTCTGTGTGTCGTCTTGCATCGACAATACACCGGGTTTTAGTTCTTTGATCTCCGGAGACATTGTGTCTTCATGGAAGTTTTCATTGTCTGTGGTCATTCTGTAGATTTTTTAATGGATTTTGGTGTGTTCTTGCATTTACCCATCTTCAAGGTTTGAGGATTTTGTCTGGGCCAGCAAGCAGATGTTAATTTTTTTAAAAATATTTTTTTATTCTCCCCCTTTTTCACATTTTCCCCCAAATTTACACCCAACCATAAACAATAATCAGTAACGAATGTAATGTCAATCCCCATATCAATAACAGCGATACCATCCTCCCCCAAACCCCAAACATTGGCCCGCATGTTAACATAAACAAATGACAAAGAGGAATCAGGAATCACCCATAGTCACCATTAACACAAACAGTCCCCCTCCCCCCAACCCTCCCAGCCCCCAACCCTCCTAATGTTCGAAGTGATCCAATTTTCGAAAGTGCATAATGAATAACGCCCATGAATTGTAGAACCCCTCCATCCTTCCCCTCAGTTCAAATTTGACCTTTTCAAGCATTAAGAATTCCAGCAGGTCCCCCCGCCACAGCAGGGCACAGGGTAGAGAGGTTGATCTCCATCCTAACAGGACAAGCCTATGTTATTTGACCTTTCGTGCCACAATTACAACATTTGTTTTCTTGACACCAACATTCTTGTGGCGAATTCCCCAGCTGGGCCCCTCCCCCAAGGTATTCTTGCATGTTGAGAGATCATCTTGTCTCAGTATTCACCTTGTTTACTTTGGTGCCAGCTCCAAATTGGGAAGCTTCTTTTGCTGCCAATTCCACATGCACTGCTATTTTAACAGCAAGTTTGAGTGATGGGGAACTTTCTGTCAGCAATCATCCCTGGATTGTCTCATTTCACAATCCACACAGGAGTCTGTCTCGCAGTGTGTCCTCAATCTGTTTTAAAAACAGGAGATTTCACTGTAACTCTGCTGTATCTTGGTTACTTTGCGTAATTTTTTTCTTTTTGAGCAGTTGCTTTTCCCAAAAGCAGGTCTCTCTCTCTCTCTCTCCCCCCACTGAGTACGAGGATTCAATGCTGCAGCTGCCAGATGTGAAGGCGCACAGGTGGAAAAACTGCCCAGCTCGATAAGTAACCCCTTTCTTTACGGCCTACCTCCTTACTTCCTGACTTTCTCTTTCCAAGAATGTTTTTGTTTCTGAGTCCACTGATTTGTGCAAATCGACTGGCACCACAGTCGACACTCTGGATGAAAACATTGTCCCTTTTCCCGCCTAGTAGTGGTGGCTCTTTCTGGTAGTTAATGTAACGGCGAAGGCCATTCTTAGATCTTTTGGCGACTTGGGCGGAGAGATGGCAGATGGAGTTTAATCCGGACAAATGTGAGGTAATGCATTTTGGAAGGTCTAATGCAGGTAGGGAATATACAGTGAATGGTGGAACCCTCAAGAGTATTGAAAGTCAGAGAGATCTAGGTGTACAGGTCCACAGGTCACTGAAAGGGGCAACACAGGTGGAGAAGGTAGTCAAGAAGGCATACGGCATGCTTGCCTTCATTGGCCGGGGCATTGAGTATAAGAATTGGCAAGTCATGTTGCAGCAGTATAGAACCTTAGTTAGGCCACACTTGGAGTATAGTGTTCAATTCTGGTCGCCACACTACCAGAAGGATGCGGAGGCTTTAGAGAGGGTGCAGAAGAGATTTACCGGAACCGGTATGGAGGGCATTAGCTATGAGGAGCAGTTGAATAAACCCAGTTTGTTCTCACTGGAACGACGGAGGTTGAGGGGCGACTTAATAGAGGTCTACATAATTATGAGGGGCATAAACAGAGTGGATAGTCAGAGACTTTTCCCCAGGTTAGAGGGGTCAATTACTAGGGGACATAGGTTTAAAGTGCGAGGGGCAAGGTTTAGAGTAGATGTACGAGGCAAGTTTTTTGCACAGCGGGTAGTGGGTGCCTGGAACTCGCTGCAGGAGGAGGTGGTGGAAGCAGGGACGATAGTGACGTTTAAGGGGCATCTTGACAAATACATGAATAGGATGGGACGTTTAAGGGGCATCTTGACAAATACATGAATAGGATGGGAATAGAGGCATAGGACCCAGAAGTGTAGAAGATTGTAGCTTAGTCGGGCAGCATGGTCGGCATGGGCTTGGAGGGCCGAAGGGCCTGTTCCTGTGCTGTACTTTTCTTTGTTCTTTGTTTGTTCTTTGTTATAAAAGGACAATGGACATTTTTTGGAAACCCCGGTATGAATCGATTTTGAGGAGTGCTAACTCTCTTTAAATGAGTCAACGTGATATTTCGAATTAAACCCGTATTGAGTGGATGGCGGCCGCACAGAAAAAATTCCAGTCCTGAGTGTGCTCTATCGCATTTAAAACTAGCGTGCACTCCCGCCAAGGCTAGAAACAGTGGGCGGAATTCTCTGAGCCTCCGCACCGAAATCGCGATCTGTATGGGGGCGGAGAATGGGCGTTGACGCCGAAATCCGGGGCGACGCTGCTCCTGCGATTCTCCGGTCCCTGGTCTACGCGGCGTGGGTGGGGGGGGGGGGGCTATTGACAGAGGCCCTCGTGGCGATTCTCTGCTGAAAACTGGCCGAGTTCTCGATGGCGTTTCGCCTCCAGACCGCCCTGGTTGGGGGCGAGGGGTTCCTTCACCTGGGGGGAGGGGGCCTCACGGACGGCAAGGCTAGCGATCGGGGACCACCGATCCGCGGGTGGGCACGTTTCGCGGGGGCCTATATTATCGGGGCTGCTCCGCAGTGCGAATCCGCCATGAGGCATGGGGCGGCTGCCGCCGTGCGCATGCGTGGACTCCTGACCAGAAGTGCAGGGCCCCGTATCGGCAGCCAGAGCTGCGAGGAGTACTCCGCGGCCCTGCTTGCCCCCTTCAGTGAGGAGAATCACTCTGGACTTTCCGCAAGTCCAGAGTGAAACTCCCACGTTTTGACGCTGGAGTGGGGACATAACCCCATTATTGGAGAACCCCTCCCCTTGTTCCTGACGGCCAGTTTTACCACATTTACGGATGTGGAGTGGTCTCCCGAAAATTAATCTTCGCCTCCAGGTCTGGCTGATTTTATTTCTTCCTGATTATGTCACTGGAAAAACATCCTCATCGCCAGCTTTGTCTTTAATACTGTTATGCTTTTGGGGTCTCACTTTTCATAGATTATCATAGAATTTATCATAGAATTTATCATAGAATTTACAGTGCAGAAGGAGGCCATTCGGCCCATCGAGTCTGCACTGGCTCTTGGAAGAGCACCCTACCCAAGGTCAACACCTCCACCCTAGCCCCATAACCCAGTAACCCCACCCAATACTAAGGGCAATTTTGGACACTAAGGGCAATTTATCATTGCCAATCCACCTAACCTGCACATCTTTGGACTGTGGGAGGAAACCGGAGCACCCGGAGGAAACCCACGCGCACACGGGGAGGATGTGCAGACTCCGCACAGACAATGACCCAAGCCGGAATCGAACCTGGGACCCTGGAGCTGTGAAGCAATTGTGCTATCCACAATGCTACCGTGCTGCCCACTACTCACAGTATAGACAAAGCATAACCAGGTTGCCACACAATAGGTTCCTTAATCCGTTGTCAGAAGTGTTGCTCACTCAGTCTTAGATGGAAGACGGGGAGAATCTCCCAAGTGCCATAAATGATGTCACCACATAATCATGTGACATACTATACCGAGGGCATAGATAAAGGTAAGGTGCGAGTGACTGTCCTTGACATTAAGGCAGCATGTAACTGAGTGTGGCATCAAGCAGCCCCTGCAAAATTGAAGTCAATCATGGGAAAAGTCTCCTCTGAGTCATCCCTCACACAAAGGAAGATGGTTGTGGTTGTCGGAGGTCAGTCATCTCAGACCCAGGACATCACTGCAGGAGTTCAGCAGTAATGTCCACCGTCCAACCATCTTCAGCTGTTTCATCAGTTACTTGCCCTCTATCATGCAGTCGGAAGTAGGGAGGTTTGCTGATGATTGCACACTGCTGAGCACCATTTGTACTCCTCCGGCACTGAAGTAGTCCAAAGATGTGCAGGGTAGGTGGATTGGCCATGATAAATTGCCCTTAGTGTCCAAAATTGCCCTTGGTGTTGGGTGGAGGTGTTGAGTTTGGGTGGGGTGCTCTTTCCAAGAGCCGGTGCAGACTCAGGGGGCCAAATGGCTCCCTTCTGCACTGTAAATTCAATGATAATCTATGATTAATCTAGGACAAAGGTTCGGCACAACATCGTGGGCCGAAGGGCCTGTTCTGTGCTGTATTTTCTATGTTCTATGTAGTTTGTGTCTGTCTGCAACATGAACAATTTTCAGGCTTGGTCCAATTAAGATTTTGGTCAGGATGATATGTTGGTTGTGGGGAGTTCAGTGGTGGCCATCCGATATAATGCCAAGGGGAGATGGTTAGATTCTGACATGTTGGAGGTGGTTATTGCCTGGCACTTGTATGGTAAAAAAGTTGCATGTCATTTATTCGCCCAAAACTTAATATCCTTCAAAAATTTACAATATTCTTAAATTTAGCTGGACTGCGGTCTTTTTACATGCGTTGCATGATTTTATTGCATTTGTGTCTGAACTGTTTGCAAAACCTAGGCTCCCTTACAATCTTTGTCAAACTGTCCTCCTACAGTGATTTGTCTATCCAAACCCTTTAATTTTTGAGCTCCTCTACCCTTTTTGATGGTTTATAACTTTAAAAAATTTTGTTTGGGTACATAAAAATACTGCAGCAGTTACGTGGTTACTCTTCACATTCTACGCATGACCAACCAGAGGAAAAACTATCTTTTTCATTTTAAGAGAAGAATATTAATGAAATGCCGGATGTTGAGAGATGCCAACTGAACTCTGCTCCTCATTCTTCTTTACAGTGCTCTCCATGGCCTGATGCCTCATACGTTAGTAGTACTCCCTGCATAGGTTACCACAGCTTGCCTGCCAGCTTTAGTGTCAGTGAAGGGTATGTACCACATTATCTACAAAATCCCCTTTGTCACTGCATTGGCCATGTAGGTTTTAAGCAATCAATGTCCTTATTTCAATAATTTGGCTCCGGTGAATGAGTTGCTGTGTGAAATGAAAAAAAAAATGAAAATCGCTTATTGTCACAAGTCGGCTTCAAATGAAGTTACTGTGAAAAGCCCCTAGTCGCCACATTCCGGCGCCTGTTCGGGGGGTGCTGGTACGGGAATTGAACGGCGCTGCTGGCCTGCCTTGGTCTGCTTTAAAAGCCAGCTATTTAGCCCTGTGCTAAACTGTGTAGCTACAGGGATGCAGTTGTGGCATAACCATTGTATACATTTGACATAATTGGAGGCCCTCAAAACCACTTTAATCTTTGCCTTTGCAACTGTGGTCTGAACTTGAGGTTCCGACTTTGCACTGCCTTCTGCCATAACTATTACGTGTCACATGCTGACAGTATTTTGGTTCAGGGTGGAGGAGAGATAGAGTCTGGATAGGTTTTTCGCCCTGGCTTGGCAAAAGGCACTGCTTGGAGGGGCTCCTATGTATAGCAGTAGCCTGTGGATGTCACCTGAACTTCAAGTAGCTGCAATTTACTAGACCGATTTAAATGGGAAATCCTAACCCTTAGCCCTCAGCACCATGACATAAAAGCATTGGAGCAGAGTTAAAAGAAAATCGCCAGCAGAGATTGTTTGGACTCCAACCAGCCTCCAGAAACATGGGGCTGGATTATCCACTATCGGGATTCGCCGTTTCGCCTGCAGTCCGGGGATTTCCCGACGGCGTGGGGCTGCCCAAAATGGGAAACTCCATTGGCCGGCTGGCGAGATGGAGAATCCGCACATGGTCATCAAGCCACCCCCCCCCCCCCCCCCCCCCCACCCAAACCCCCACCCAAACCCCCACTCAGCCTGAAAGCACTTGAGGTTTGCTGGGGTAGGTCTTCAGAAAGCTTGGTCACCTTCCAGAACATTCCTGCATTCACCATTGGAATTCAGGCAGTGACATTGGCCATGGTATTTAGTGTAATGAAGGGTGTCACTGTTGAGTGAGATTGTGTCCTCACCTTGTACCTGCAGTTTTTTTTGTTGTTTATTCTGCCAAAGGATGTGGGCGTCCCTGGCTAGGTCAGCATTTATTGCCCACCCCTAATTGCCCTTGAGAAGGTGGTGGTGAACCGCCTTCCTGAACCGCTGCAGTCCCTGTGGTGTAGGTACACCCACTGTACTGCGGGGAAGGGAGATTGTTACTTTCCAGCAGAGACAGTGGATCAGGAGCAGAAATGCTCCTACCCCAAAACATCCATTTATGTCATGACCAATATTGTCACAACCCTCGTGCTATTCTGTCTGCGAGCAGCTAATTTAACGTAGACCGAGGATTAAACCTGTCAACTTGGTGAGCCCCACATTTCAGTACTACATTAAACCACTTGAGGGAGAATTTCTGCTTTGAAGATTATTTGGTGTTTATTGGATGATATTGTTTCAAAAAAACAGTGATGAAGAAATGATTTGTGTTGACAATCTGGTTAATCTCCATTGTACCCTATTTTTGAACCTCTTGCAATATTCTCTGGATTTTTGTGTGCTGAAGGAAGCTGCCTATAAATATTAGGTACATTGGTGGTCATCTGCCTAGAATCCCTACAGCGCAGAAGGAAGCCATTCAGCCCATCGGGTCTGCTGTAAGGGGCAATTTAGCATGGCCAATCCACTAATCTGCATATTTTTGGACTGTGGGATGAAACCGGAGCATCGGGAGGAAACCCACGCAGACACAGGGAGAACGCGCAAACTCCACACAGACAGTCACCCGAGGCTGGAATTGAACCCGGGTCCCTGGCGCTGTGAGGCAGCAGTGCTAACCCCTGTGCCACCGTGCTGCTCTTAGAATAATTCGCTGGCTGGGAATCGAACCCAGGCCACCTTGGTGAATTGAAGGGTATCTAATATAACCCCACTATTTTAAAAAGGGAGGTAGAGAGCAAACAGGAGATTACAGAGAGCAGTCAGGCTGACATCGGTAGCAGCTTGGAAAACAGTGGCAGGATCAGACAGAGTCTGCATGGATTTACGAAAGGGAAATCCTGCTTGACAAATCTACTGCAATTCTTCGAGGATCTAACAGTAGAATTGATGGGGGAGAGCAAGTGGGAGTAGTTTATTTGGACTCTCAGAAGGCTTTCGACAAAGTCCCACATAAGGGTTTGTTGTGTATGATTAAAGTGCATGAGATTGGGGGCAGATGGACAGAAAACCCTTTGGCAGACATGAAAGAAAGAATAGGACGAAATTCTCCCCCAACGGCGCGATGTCCGCCGACTGGCGCCCAAATCGGCGCCAATCAGATGGGCATCGCGCCGCCCCAAAGGTGCGGAATGCTCCGCATCTTTGGCGGCCTAGCCCCTCAATGTCGGGGCTAGGCCGGCGCCGGAGGGATTTCCACCCCGCCAGCTGGCGGAAATGGCGTTTGTTGCCCCGCCAGCTGGCGCGGAAATGTGGCGCATGCGCGGGAGCATCAGCGGCCGCTGACAGTTTCCCGGCGCATGCGCGGGAGCGTCAGCGGCCGCGGAAAGTTTCCCGCGCATGCGCAGTGGGGAGAGTCACTTCCGCTTCCGCCATGGTGGAGGCCATGGCGGAAGGGAAAGAGTGCCCCCACGGCACAGGCCCGCCCGCGGATCGGTGGGCCCCGATCGCGGACCAGGCCACCGTGGAGGCACCCCCCGGGGTCAGATCGCCCCCCCCCCCCCCCCCCAGGACCCCGGAGCCCGCCCACGCCGCCTGGTCCCGCCGGTAAATACCAGGTTTAATTTACGCCGGCGGGACAGGCAATTTCTGGGCGGGACTTCGGCCCATCCGGGCCGGAGAATTGAGCGGGGGGTCCCGCCAACCGGCGCGGCCCGATTCACGCCCCCGCCCAATCTCCGGTACCGGAGACTTCGGCGGGGGCAGGGGCGGGATTCACGGCGGCCAACAGCCATTCTCCGACCCGGCGGGGGGTCGGAGAATGACGCCCCAGGTCTTTTTCCAAATGGCAGGTGGTGACTAGTGGGGTACCGCAGGGATCGGTGCGGGGACCCCAGCTATTCACAATGTATATTAAAGAATTAGCTGAGGGAACTAAATGTAATGCCTAGTGTTCTCCTCCTCTGCGATCGGGAATCCCGATCTGGCAGAGAATGGAGCGTCGGCCAAAAAATGGGATTGGTGCCGGGCGGCAAACCCGTCCCCCAGCCAGGCTGCAAAGGGGGCTTCCCCAAGTTTCCTGGGTTGGGTGGGTGAGGGCTGTGGGTGAGGGCTTGACGCTGGGACCCACCCCTGGGATGTAGGTCCCATGTCTGTACTGCCCCTTCCAGTCCTGCGCAACCTGAAGATCAACCTCGGAATGACGATCTCAGGCACCCCTCTGTTCAATAGCATCATCCTGGTCAGACGTTTTAAACTCTGAAGTGGCCTCCTTGCCCTGAAATACTCTGTGTGACAGCTGATGATCAGTCCAGGCAGTTCAGTGAAGAATCGATGCAGGACCATTTCCCCCTAAAAATCATCTGCTCCCTCAGCCCTAGGCCTTTGAAACTTCCTAGAAAGCCTTCAACACTTGAAAAGGCTTGAAATTCCCAGAGATCCCTTGAAATGCGAAGCATCCATTCAATTTCACAGAGCAGTACTTTTCAGAGCCTGTGACTAAGAACTTAATGGTTCAGTCACAGCTGCTATGGGGTTTGTTTATTTATCTTTCCCTTCATGCTTGAATGTATCGCAAATGTCCTCATTGATCCTAACCACAATATTTATAAACACTCTTGTTATGATTAACTAGTTTACCATATTGATTCTTGGGATGGCGGGACTGATAAATGGGGAGAGATTGAGTTGGTTAGGATTATATTCGCTGGTGTTTCGAAGAATGAGGGGGATCTCATAGAAAACTCTAAAATTCTACCAGGACTAGACAGGGTAGATGCAGAGAGGAAGTTCCCAATGGTGGGGTCACAGTTTGCGGATGCCGGATAGACCACTTAGGACTGAAATGAGGAGAAATCTCTTCACCCAGAGAGTGGTCGGCCTGTGGAACTCGTTACCACAAAGCAGTTGAGGAAAAAAACATTGGGCGGGATTCTCCGACCCTCTGCGCTGAAATCACGCTCGGCGCAGGGCGGAGAATTACCCGAAATAGGCCCCCACGCCGGTATGTGGTTTTCCGGTGATCGGAGAAACGCCGCCATTCGCACGCGCGCGATCGACGTGGCGCCGGTTGGGGGCCGTTGGAAAGGGCCCCCCCCCCCCGGCGATCCTCCGCGATCGACCAGCCGAGTTCCCGCCGCCGTGGTTCTAATGTGGTTCTACCCGGCGGGAACTCGGAGCCGCGGCTGATGTAGGCGGTATGGTGGGGGAGGGGGGGGGGGGAGTGCGTGGGGAATGGACACCGGGGGGGGCCCTCGACGACCGGCCGGTCCGCGATCGGGGCCACCGATCGGCCGACCATCACGATCTGGGAGCGATTATCTTCCTCCGCGTGGGCTCGCTGTGTGGCTCCGCCATGTCGGCGGCACCCGCGCATGTGCGGCCGCGCGATCTGTACAGCAGGGCCCCACCAGCAGCCAGAGCTGTGGGACGCATGCCGGGATCCTGCTAGCCCCCTGGAAAATGGGTAACCACCTGGGACTTTCGAAGAAAATGTCTGGAGTGATTCTCGCCCTTTTTCCAGCGGGCGTGGGGACTTAGTCCCCCAAAGGGAGAATCCCGCCCATTGTGTGTTTTCAAGAAGGAGTTAGATAGATCTCTTGGGGCGAGAGGGATCATAGGATATGGGGGGCAGGCGTGATCAGGCTATTGAGTTAGATGCTCAGCCATGATCATAATGGATAGTGGAGTAGTGCCGAATGGCCTCCTCCTGCTCCTATATTCTGTGCTTTAGTTTGGAATAACATGCAGAACATTTAGATCCTAGATCTTACTCAAACCTCCTTAGCCACACTCTTTGTATTTTCTGCTTGTCTACTATGTGTTACTGTAACTGCATCATCTCTCACAAACCTTTCTTTTTGTTGCACAACCTCAGAAATTGGTCACCAACAAGCCAGGAAGAGCCATTGTCTCTGGGCACTGATGTAAGTACTTGTGAAATAAGGATCATGTTGTACTTTTCTCTTAGCCTTCCACAATCCAAAACTAGGCTGCCCGTGTCCTAACCCGCACCAAGTCCTCTTTGCCTGTCCCTCTGTGCTCGCTGACCCACATTGGCTCCCCGTCAAACAATGTCTTCATTTTAAAATTCTCATCCTTGTTTTCAAATCCCTTCATGCTCTCTCTGTAATTCCCGATCTCCAGCCCCACAATACTCTGAGATATCTGTGCTTGTCTAATTCTGGCATTTTAATCATCCCCAAGTTTAATCATCCCCAATTCCAATCTTCAGCCCCACAATACTCTGAGATATCTGTGCTTGTCTAATTCTGGCATTTTAATCATCCCCAAGTTTAATCATCCCCAATTCCAATCTTCAGTTTGGGGAGAATCCCAGGTTTTGGAATGTCCTTCCTACTCCGCCTCTCTACCTCACTTTCTCCTTTAAGACACTTCTTAAAACCTACCCCTCTTTGTCCCAGCTTTCCAAATGACTCGTCACCCCCCAAGGAGTGGTGATTACCGTCACACTGCCGCTCCAGTCCTACTTTTCCCTGTCATGCCAGAGCTCCGCGTTTCCGGCTGGGACTTCTGATTCCGGCTTCTCCAGAAACGTGGAGCATACCTTCAATCCAACTGCTTCCTCCTGGATCATTGGGGAAGACAAGCCGTGCTCCCTTTTTTATGGCATTAGCTGCCGTATTCTAAATTGTATTCATCATCACACTGAAAAGTTTGGACTTCTAAATAGCCTTCAAATGTGTCAGTGCATGAGTGCCTGAGAGAATGGGCGAATGTGTAACTGGATAAGGAGGTAGGATGAGTGAGATAAATGGGTAAGGGGGTAGGATGAGTGAAATAAGCGGGTAAGGGGTAGGGTTGGGTGAGGTAACTGGATGAGGGGTAGTGTAGGTGAGGTAACTGGGTAAGAGGGTCGGCTGGTTGAGGTTCTAGGTAAGGGGGTAGGATGAGTGAGAAGTTGGTAAGGAGGTAGCATGGGTGAGTTACTTGGGTAAGGGGTCGGATGGGTGGGGTAACTGAGTCAGGAGGTAGGGTGAGTGAGGTGCCTGGGTGAGGGTTAAGGTGGGTGAGGTAACTGTATTAGGAGGTAGGGTGGGTGTGGTAACTGAGTAACCAGCCACCGATGCGAGAGCCGAGAGATGAGCAGAGCAGCAGGCGGGAGGTGTGAAGAAGGCCAGGCAAGCACCTGAGTGAGATAAGTTAGTAAGGAGTAAGGCGGGTGACAAACTGGGTAAGGAGGGTGGGTGAGTTAAGTGGGTAAGGAGATATGGTGAGTGAGGTGCCTGGGTGAGGGTTAAGGTGGATGACGAACTGGGTAAGGAGTTAGGGTGGGTGAGATAAGTGGGTCAGGGGGAGGGTGAGTGAGATAACTAGATAAGGAGGTAGGGTGGGTGAGGTAAGTGGGTGAGGGTTAAGGTGGGTGAGGTTACTGGATAAGGAGGTAGGGTGGGTGAGCTAAGTGGGTAAGAGGGAGGGTAATAGCTGGGTAGGGTGATGAGGTTGATTCAGATTGGGTTGGGGAGTCGGGTGGTGAGATTGGGTTAGGTCAGGTCGAAGTGGAATTGGATGGTCAGTTCAGGTCATGTTTGGGGAGAATTGATACGTCGAGGGAGAATTGGGTGCCGAGGTCTGGTCATGTCAGTTTGGTGGGGGTAGTTGAGGGGTTGTGTAGTAGTCAGGGAGTTCAAGGGGGATGTTGGGGTGTCAGTGTGAGTGATTGCAAGGTCAATATCCAGTTACCCCAGAGTTAGACTAGGATTTCCAGTCTAACATTTCCTATTCGGCTAGGTAACCCGGAACTGTCCAAAGTCTCTGACTCCAACTCCGGGTTTGGGACTTTTTTGGTAGGCCCTGGGAAATGGGAAATTTCCACAGAGTCAGCATGTTGGTGCCTCCAAGGGGTCCAGTAGTGCATTATGTGGGGTATATCCAATCTCTGACAATCTGAAGACTGAAAGATGTGGACCAATATCTCCTTGTGGCACGGCATTGCATTCCAAAGCTCATGTGAAGTGCCTTGCAATGTTAAAGGCGCTGTATAAATATAGGTTGTTGGTGTTTTTAATAGAAGACGTCTTATTCTTTTTGCAATGTAGTACTTGTTGGCCACAACCTCTAGCCAGGATGCACAGCAGTGGCTGCACAGAAATCGCTTCTCCGCATTCTGCCAGCTATTTTTCAACTTTTCAGGTGAGCTATGTTTTGTTTTTACAAATCTTGAATTGGTTGAACCTTGTCAATTGCTCAAGGCCGAGGCGGGCCCCATGTCACACCCTGCCCCTGGTGATGTCGAGCCCCTCCCCCAATGGCACTGAGCCACTCCCCCAATGCTGCCTCTGCTCACCTCTCGGCTCTCATTCTGGTGGTCAGGCCTCGACCCTCTACGACTGGCTGCCTGGTTACTACCGCTGGCTATGTGACCTGGTTTCTGCTCTCTCTGGCCCTCGCCACCCGGTCGGGTTGCTGCCCAGCCCTCTCACCCTCAGCCCTGCCGCTGGTCTCTGGCTCTGGTTGGGTCTCTCTGCTCCTTCCCGATACCCCGAGACAGTACGCCGGTGCTTGCCTGGCCTTCTTCGCACCTGGCTGCTCTGTTCAACTCTTGGCTCTCGCCTGAGCGGCTGGGCCTCAAGCCTTGATACCGTGTGTGCTGCTGGCTGTCTCTCCTGGCCTCTGCTCTCTCTCTCTCTCTCTCACCCTCGCTGCCCGGTCCGGTTGCTCCGAGCCCAGCCCTGTCACTCTTAGCCTTGCTGCCTGGCTGGCCTCTGACTCTGGTCAAGTCTACCTGCTCCCACTGTTTCCTGTTTCCTTGAGACATGATGCTGGCGCTTACCTGGCCTTCTTCGCGCCTCCTGCCTGCTGCTCTGCTCAGCTCTCGGCTCTCGCATCGGTGGCTGGCCTTCGAGCCTTGATAACCGTGTGTGCTGCTGGCTGGCTGCTGGTGGCCCTTGTTCTTTTTGCGTGGTTCCATTTGGTTGGCTTAATGAGCCTATCGGCAAATTTAGAGTTACTAAGGTTCTGATTTGTGTTCACATGGTGTTCAGAGAATTCATAGAATTTACAGTGCAGAAGGAGGCCATTCGGCCCATCGAGTCCCACCACAACAGTCCCCTCTCCATATGCCCCCCCCCCCATTGACCGGGGCTCTGCACTGTGTTTCATTGAAAGCCCACTTCTGCTCAAGGCTCACAGTAATAGCTTATCCCTGGTGTCCCGAGTTTTAATTCTGGATCAAAGAACTACTATATTATTATTTTTTTTAAAAATAAATATTTTTATTCTCCTCCTTTTTCACATTTTCTCCTGCATTTACACCCATCAACAATAAACAATAATCAGCAAGATATGTCAATCCCCATAATAACAACGATCCCATCTGCCCACCAACCCCCAAACCTGAACCCGCATGTTTACATAAAGGACAAAAAGGAATCAGGGATTACCCATAGTCACCCTTAATCTACACAGCCCCCGCCACCCACCCAGCCCCCACCCCCCCACCCCCTCCCAACTAATGTTCGATGTTATCCAGTTCTTGAAAGTGTATAATAAATAGTGCCCATGACTTGTAGAACCCCTCCGACTTCCCCTCAGTTCGAACTTAACCTTCTCAAGGGTCAAGTATTTCACCAAGTCCCCCCCACCACACCAGGGCACTGGGTGGAGAGGCTGCTCTCCATCTCAGCAGGATCCGCCTTCGGGCGATCAACGAGGCGAAGGCTATGATATCTGCCTCTGCTCCCGTTTCCAACCCTGGCTGGTCCGACACCCCGAATATGGCCTCCTGGGGACCCGGGTCCAGTTTCACACGCACCACCTTAGGAATTACCCTAAACACCTCCTTCCAGTACTCCCCTAGCTTTGGACAGGACCAAAACATATGAACGTGATTCCCCCCCCCCTCCCCTGCAACGCTCACACACATCCTCTACTCCTTCAAAAAATCGGCTCATCCTCGCCCTCGTGAGGTGCCACCTTCAGCTGTATCAGCCTATATACCACCTTCAGCTGTATCAGCCCCAACCTCGCACATGAGGTGGAGGCATTCACTCTCCGGAGCACCTCACACCAGACCCCCTCCTCTATAACCTCTCCCAGCTCTTCCTCCCACTTTGCTTTGATCCCTTCCAGTGGTGCCTTATCCTCTTCCAGAATAGCTCCGTATACCACTGACACTGCCCCCTTCTCCAGTCCCCTTGTCGTCAACACCTCCTCCAGCAATGTGGAGGCCAGTTCCTCTGGGAAGCTCTGTATTTCCTTCCTGGCAAAATCCCGAACCTGCATGTGCCTAAACACTTCTCCCTGCTCTAGCCCATACTTTGCTTCCAGCTCCCTCAATCCTGCAAACCGACCCCGAAGAAACAAATCTTTTTGCGTCTTAATCCCCTTCTCTTCCCATTTCCGAAAACTTCCATCCCACCTCCCTGGCTCAAATCTGTGGTTCCCCCGAATCGGCATTTCACTTGACCCTAAACCCAACCCGAAAGTGTTGGCGAAACTGCCTCCAGATTTTCAATGAAGCTATTATTACCGGACTCCCTGAATATTTCCCCGGAGCTATCGGGAGCGGCGCTGTTGCTCATGCCTTCAGCCCTGACCCCCTGCACAAACTCTCCTCCATTCTGACCAACTGAAAATCAACCCCTCTGACCCAGCTCCGCACTTTCTCCACATTCACCGCCCAGTAGTAGGACAACAGGTTCGGGAGACCCAAACCCCCTGCCTGCCTTCCCCTCTGTAGCAGCGCCTTTCTCACTCTGGCCACCCTCCCTCCCCATATGAATGAGGTAATCCTTCCCTCAATCTCTCTGAAAAAAGACTTTGGCAGGAAAATAGGTAGGCATTGAAAAATAAACAGGAATCGCGGCAACACATTCATTTTAACCGCCTTTACCCAACCTGCCAGTGACAGAGGAAAGCCGTCCCACCTTGCCAGATCGGCTTTCACTCTCCCCACCAAACTACTGATGTTGTACCTGCGAAGCCTCCCCCACTCCCGGGCAACCTGCACCCCCAGATACCTAAAATGAGTCCCTGCTCTACAGAATGGCAGCCCCCCCACGCCTGCCCCCTCCCCCGGCCGAGACACCACAAAGTACTCACTCTTGTCCAGGTTAAACTTGTACCCCGAGAAAGACCCAAATACCCGCAGTAGCTCCAATATTCTTCCTATCGACGCACTCGGTTCCGACACATACAGCAGCAAGTCGTCGGCATATAAGGACACCCTATGCTCTATCCGCCCTGCACTATTCCTTTCCATGCTTCCGAACTTCTCAATGCGATGGCCAACGGCTCAATCGCAAGTGCAAACAGCAGGGGGGACATAGGACATCCCTGTCTCGTCCCACGGTGGAGAGAAAAGTATCTCGAACTGATATTATTTGTGCGGACACTCGCCTTCGGCTCCTTATATAATAGCTTTACCCAGTTCACAAACCTTGGTCCAATCCCAAACCGCTGCAGCACTGCCATCAGGTACCCCCATTCTATCCGATCAAACGTCTTCTCGGCGTCCAATGCCACAACTACCTCTGTTTTCTTCCCTTCCGCCGGTGCCATAACAGTGTTCAAAACCCTCCTAATGTTCGAAAACAGCTGCCTCCCTCTCACGAACCCCGTCTGATCCTCCCCTATCACCTTCGGGAGGCACTCCTCCAGCCTACCCGCCAGTACCTTCGCCAACACTTTTGCGTCCACATTCAGAAGCGATATGGGCCGATACAACCCACACTCTGTCGGATCCTTATCTTTTTTTAGCAACAGGGAAATCGATGCCTGCCCCAAGGTTTGCGGCAACACCCCCTTCCCTATCGCCTCCTCAAACATTCCCACCATCAGCGGTGCCAACCTATCCTTACATTTTTTATAATATTCCACCGGAAAACCATCCGGCCCTGCCACCTTCCCCGACTGCATCCTCCCAATCGCATCCTTTATCTCCTGCTCCACTATAGCTCCTTCTAATGTAGCCCTGTCCCCCTCACCTCGCCTCGGGTACTCCAACCCATCTAGAAACTCCTGCATCTCACGGTCTCCCCCGGGTGGCTCTGACTTGTACAACCTCTCATAAAACTCCTCAAAAACCTTGTTAATCAGCACTGGAGCCACCACCAACTTCCCTGCCCTATCCCTCACCTGAAGAATTTCCCTTGCCGCTGCCTCCCTCCGGAGCTGACCTGCTAACATACTTATCTCCATGTTCATAAACTGCACCCCTTGCTCGTCTCAGTTGGCGCACCGCCTTCCTGGTGGACAGTCGGTCGAAGCTCGCCTGTAGTTCCTTCCTCTTTTCCAGCTTCGCCGGGTCCCCATCCTCTGCATACCTCCTATCTACCTCCAACATCTCATCTATTACACTTTGCCGCTCCAACCTCTCCTCTTTGTCCACCCTGGCCTTAAACAAAATTACCTCACCCCTCACCACCGCCTTTAGAGCCTCCCAGACGACTGCCTTCGACACCTCACCCGTACAATTGAAACCTACATATTCCTTAATTACCTTTTCAATTTTCTCACAAAACACTTGGTTCCCCAAAAGCCCCACATCCAGTTTCCACCCCGGTCTCTGCGCTGCCCCCTTCTCCAGCACCATATCCACCCAATGTGGAGCGTGATCTGACACTACAATTGCCGAATATTCCGACCCCTTGACTCCAGCCAGCAAAGCCTTCCCCACCACAAAAAAGTCGATCTGCGAGTCTACCTTATGGAACGCTGAGAAAAACGAGTACTCCCGTTCCCTTGGGTGCAGGAACCTCCAAGCGTCCACCCCTCCCATTTCCACCATTAGCCCAGCCAGCACCTTCGCCCCCCCTGATGGGACCAGCGAGCGCGGCCGTGATCTGTCCAACCTTGGCTCCTGCACCAAGTTCCAGTCCCCCCCCCCCACAATCAGCTCATGCGTGTCCAAATCGGGAATAGCCCCAAACACCTTCCTCGCGAATCCCACATCGTCCCAATTGGGACCGTATACACTTAACAGCGCCACTAATCTCCCCTCCAGCGCCCCTGCCACAATCACATATCTACCCCCCTGATCTGCCACCACCTTCTGCATCTGGAAGCGTACCCTTTTGCTGACCAGCACCGCTACCTCTCGAGCCCTTCCATCAAATCCGGAGTGAAACATTTGGCTAACCCAGTCCTTTTTAAGTCTCACCTGGTCCTTCACCCTCAAGTGAGTCTCCTGCAGCATTGCTACATCGGCTTTCAAACTTTTAAGATGTGCAAGCACCCTTGACCTCTTGACCGGAACTCCTAGCCCTCTCACGTTCAACGTGACTATCCTTACTGGGGGTCTTCCCCCCCCCCCCCCCACCTTTCTTATCCACCATCATCATACGACCGGGCCCTGCCCCATAAGCCTGACCCGCCCCTGTCCATTGTTAACATCGAACCCCATCCCCCCCTCCCAAGAACCCCCCCCCTACAAAAACATCCCCCAACATCCATCCCTCCACCCCCTCTTGCTCGCCTCGTAGACCCATTGAAGCCTGCTATCCAGTCTCCAACGTCCGCAGCCCTCCTCTCACCTCACCCCCGTTCACTAACTGACTTTAGTTAGCTAGCGCGGGTGACTCCACCCGCCAAGACCTCTCGCCCCTTCTGCCCAGTCCCAGAGAAAGAAACTCCAAAACAAACCCAACAATCCAACCCCTACAATTCACTAACATAACATTTAACCGTCGCAACACAGAACGCCATTAACTTGAACTCTGTAACAATGCAAAGAGAAGTAAATTTCAATACAAATCAGTAAAAAGAAAGTTGTAAAATTTCTACATTTTCCAGCTGCTCAAACACAGTCCACAGTCTCTCTTCCAGTTCCGCTCTTCACGTCTGTCCCAAGCCTTCTGCCCTCACGAACGCCTCAGCCTCCTCCGCTGTCTCAAAATAAAAGTCTTTGGCGTTATGTTACTCTCAACTTTGCCGGGTACACCACACCAAATCGCACCCCCTTCTTGTACAAAGCTGCCTTCACTCGCCCAAACGCCGCTCGTCTTTTTGCCAACTCCACCGTCAAGTCCTGGTAGATCCGAACCGCAGTACCATCCCACAGCACCTCACGCTCCTGCTTCGCCCAGCTTAATACCTTCTCCTTCATGCAAAATTTATGGAAGCAGATAATTATTACCCTTGGCGGCTCGTTCACTTTGGGCTTCGGCCTTAATGACCAATGTGCTCAGTCTAGATTGTACAGGGTGGGGTTCTCACCCTCCCCCATCAGCTCCGCCAACTTCTTAGCGAAGTACTGTGTTGGCCTTGGGCCCTCTGTCCCTTCGGGCGAGCCCACAATTCTCAAATTGTGCCACCTTCAGCGGTTTTCCAAGTCTTCCAACTTTGCTCGGAGTCCTCTGTTAACCTCCACCACCCTCCGCAGCTCGTCCCCCATCGAGGTGACCTGGTCGCTGTGTCGTGTCACGGCCTCCTCCACCTCCTTCATCTTCTCGCCCTGCTCTCTCACCTCGGCCGATGCCTTTGCCACCTCCACCCTCATCGGGCCGATTGCCTCCCCCACCAGTGACCTCAACACGACCGCCGTCTCTTTCCTCAAGGCCTCCATGTGCCTCACAAACTGTTTTTCCAGCTCCACCGCCATCACCTCGGTCATCTTCTCCACCGTAAGTAGTGCGGCCCCGCCATGCAGTTCGGCTTCCGCCATCCTGTCAACACTTTTGCTCGTCTTTTCCTTCGGCGGTGAACCCGCGTTTCCTCCTTCGACGCTGCTCTTCGCATCCTTTAGCGGTTTATTGTTTTTTATCTTCTTTCTTTTCTCCTCCCTCCCCCTTCACCCTCCTGCCCTTCATCAATCTGACATTTTTTTTTTGAAAAAAAAGGGGGAAAGAAAAAAAAAACTTTCACCGAACTTCCTTAAACCTTATCAAACGCTTTACTGAAATCCATATACACCACATCAACTGCTCTGCCCTCGTCTACCTGTTCAGTCACCTTCTCAAAGAACTCAATAAGGTTTGTGAGGCATGACCTACCCTTCACAAAGCCATGCTGACATTCCCTGATCATATTATTCCTATCTAGATGATTATAAATCTTGTCTCTTATAATCCCCTCCAAGACTTTTCCCACTACAGACGTGAGGCTCACCGGTCTATAGTTGCCGGGGTTGTCTCTGCTCCCCTTTTTGAACAAAGGGACCACATTTGCTGTCCTCCAGTCCTCTGGCACTATTCCTGTAGCCAATGATGACATAAAAATCAAAGCCAAAGGTCCAGCAATCTCTTCCCTGGCCTCCCAGAGAATCCTAGGATAAATACCATCAGGCCCCGGGATAGTGCATCAATTTATTAAGCAGAGACATTACAGCGATGGAACTTCGCATCAAGCTTGATCGTTGACAGCTGCATCCTCAAGCAGCCAACGCCACGTCGGCCTTGGTCCACACCCCTCGGACGCACAGAAGCTTCAGGTCCTGTACTAACGGGTGAACTCCGATATTGTTTCCCTTATCCGGGATGCACCCACTTACACTGAAGCTATGGAGCTTCTGAAAGACATTATATCTGGCCGATCAACAGACTCTACGCCAGGCACCTCCTGTCCATGTGGCAGCAACTCCCCGGTGAGTCATTAGATGATTTCTGGCATGCCCTGCACATCCTGGTGAGGAACTGTGATTGCCAGGCAGTTTCGGCTGTCGAACATACGGAACTCTTAATCAGGGACGATTTTGTTACGGGCATGGGGTCGGCGTACATCTGCCAGTGCCTATTATAAGGGGGTACACTCGACCTCGCGGCGACCAGGCAGCTCGCGAACTCGCTAACGGTAGCCTCCCGTAAAGTACAGTCGTACGCCCCCAACCACACGGCGCCCTCATGGACATCGTGGGCCCCACCAGCTGCCGCCCCAAGCCTGCGCCGCACGGCAGCCAGCCAGCCCCGGGGGGCCCAAATGCTACTTTTGCGGGCAGACCAAACACCCCTGGCAGCGCTGCCCGGCGCGGAATGCAATCTGCAAGACCAGCGGGAAGAAGGGACATTTCGCTGCTGTGTGCCAGGCCCGGTCGATCACTGCTGTATCTAGGCCCAGCGTTCCTGCAACCCGTGGGCGCCGCCATTTCCGTCCCTGCAGACCACGTGCGGCCCGTGGGCGCCATCATCTTCCTCCCAGCAGACCACGTGCGGCCCGTGGGTGCCGCCATCTTTAACGCCGCCCGCCATGTGCGCCCCGTGGGCGCCGCCATCTTCGGCGTCATTTTGGACGGCGCTTCAGGACCCCTGCCTGTCGGGGACTTTGGCCGTTCATCGCCTGCCACCACCGCCGACCAGCCCGGGGCCTACCAACACCAGCCGCAGCTCGCCTCCATCACGCTCGACCAGTCCTGGCCTCACAACCTCGCAACCGCGACGACGACGGTGAAAGTCGATGGGCACAAGACCTCCTGCCTTCTTGAGTCCGGGAGCACGGAAAACTTCATCCATCCGTCTACGGTAAGGCGCTGCTCCCTCACGGTACACTCCGTTACTCAGAGAATCTCCCTGCCCTCCGGATCCCACTCCATGGCGATCCCGGGGTACTGCATCGCCACCCTCACCGTCCAGGGCGTAGTGTTCAGCAACTTCTGACTCTACATCCTCCCTAACCTTTGCGCTGCCCTGTTACTCGGCCTGGACTTCCAGTGCAACCTCCAAAGCCTAACTCTAAAATTCAGCGGACCCTTACCACCCCTCACCGTATGCGGCCTCACGACCCTTAAGGTCGACCCACCTTCCCTGTTTGCAAACCTCACCCCTGGTTGCAAACCCGTCACCACCAGGAGCAGACGGTACCGTACTCATGACAGGACCTTCATCATGTCGGAGGTCCAGTGGCTGCTGCGGGAAGGCATCATTGAGGCCAGCAACAGCCCCTGGAGAGCCCAAGTGGTAGTTGTAAAGACTGGGGAGAAACACAGGATGGTCATTGACTACAGTCAGACCATCAATCGGTACAAGCAGCTCGACGCGTACCCCCTCCCAAGCATATCTGATATGGTCAATCAGATTGCACAGTACCGGGTCTTCTCTGCAATGGACCTGAAAGCTGCCTACCACCAGCTCCCCATCCGCAAAGCGGACCTCCAATACACTGCGTTCGAAGCAGACGGCCGCCATTACCATTTCCTTAGGGTTCCTTTCGGCGTCACTAACGGGGTCTCGTACTTCCAACGTGAGATGGACTGAATGCTTGACCGGTACGGACTGCGGGCCACCTTCCCGTACGTAGATAACGTCACCATCTGCGGCTACGACCAGCAGGACCACGACGCTAACCTTCTCAAATTTCTCCACACCGCCAAACTCCTTAACCTCACGTACAATAAGGACAAGTGCGTGTTCCGCACCAACCGCTTAGCCATCCTTGGCTATGTTGTGGAAAACGGAGTTCTAGGGCCCGACCCCGACCCCATGCACCCCCTCATGGAACTCCCCCTTCCCCACTGTCCCAAAGCCCTGAAACGCTGCCTGGGGTTTTTCTCCTATTATGCCCAGTGGGTCCCTAACTATGCGGACAAGGCCCGCCCACTCATCCATTCCACAGTTTTCCCCCTGACGGCTGAGGCCCACCAGATCTTCAACCAGATCAAGGCAGACATCGCCAAGGCCACGATGCACGCGGTCGACGAGTCCCTCCCTTTTCAGGTCGAGAGCGATGCATCAGATGTCGCTCTGACCGCCACCCTCAACCAGGCAGGTAGACCTGTGGCATTCTTTTCCCGCACCCTCCATGCCTCCGAAATTCGGCACTCCTCTGTCGAAAAGGAGGCCCAAGCCATTGTGGAAGCTGTGCGGCATTGGAGGCATTACCTGGCCGGCAGGATATTTACTCTCCTGACTGACCAACGGTCGGTTGCCTTCATGTTCAATAATACACAGCGGGGCAAGATCAAAAATGATACAATTACCAGATTTTGTATCGCCCCGGGAAGCTCAAACCCGATGCCATATCCTGAGGTACATGTGCCAGCGCACAAGTGGACCTACTCCGGGCCCTACACGATGGTCTCTGTCACCCAGGGGTCACCGGGTTCTTTCACTGCATAAAGGCCCGCAACCTCCCCTACTCCATTGCGGAGGTCAGGGCTGTCACCAGAGACTGCCAGGTCTGCGCGGAGTGCAAACCGTACTTCTACCGGCTAGACCGAGCGCACCTGGTGAAGGCCTCCCGCCCCTTTGAACGCCTCAGCATGAACTTCAAAGGGCCCCTCCCCTCCACCGACTGAAACACGTACTTCATGAACATGGTCAATGAGTACTCCCAATTCCCCTTCGCCATCCCATGCCCCGATATGACGTCTGCCACGGTCATTAAAGCAATCAACAGACTTCCGGTTGCGGCTATGCCTAGGTAGTTCGCACGTTCGGCAGCTCCCGCCGGGACGGACTTTTGGGCTCTTCAGAGGGGCCCCAACGGCAATTGTTCGACGGCTTCCAGTGTGGGAAGGTGACCGCATGGTCCCCCCAATATTATATGGATTGGGCCAAGAGTAGAGAGGTTGAAAAAGTGATCCTGGTGCAGCGAAAAGTGCGAGGGAGGAAAAGCAAGATGGAGGCGGGTGGAGACCAAGCAGCGTGGGCGCAGTGGTCGCAGGAGCAGCAGGAGTTTCTTAAACGCTGCTTTGAGGAGCTGAGGACAGAAATGCTGGCGCCAATGAAGGTGGCGATTGAGAAGCTTGTGGAGACCCAGAAGGCCCAAGGGGCGGCGATCCGGGAGGTGCGGCAAAAAGCTTCGGAGAACGAGGACGAGATCTTTGGCATGGCGGTGAAGGTGGAGGCGCACGAGGTGCTGCACAAGAGGTGGGCGGAAAAATTCGAGGACCTGGAGAATTAGTCGAGGAGAAAGAATCTTCGGATTCTGGGTCTCCCTGAAGGAGTGGAGGGGCCCGATGCCGGGGCATATATGAGCACGATGCTCAATTCGCTGATGGGCGCGGGAGCTTTCCCGAGGCCCCTGGAGCTGGATGGGGCTCATCGGGTCCTGGCAAGGAGACCCAAAGCCAATGAGCTGCCAAGGGCTGTACTGGTGAGGTTCCACCGCTTTATGGACAGAGAGTGTGTCCTGAGATGGGCCAAAAAAGAGCGGAGCAGCAGGTGGGAGAACACGGAGATTCGAATTTACCAGGACTGGAGTGCGGACGTGGCTAAGAAGAGGGCTGGTTTTAACCGGGCTAAGGCGGTTCTCCATCGGAAGGGGGTGAAGTTCGGGATGCTGCAGCCAGCGCGATTGTGGGTCACGTTCCAAGATCGGCACCACTATTTTGAAACGCCTGATGAGGCATGGAACTTTATACAGACTGAAAAGTTGGACTCAAATTGAGGGTTTGTCGTGGGGGGATGTTTACTGTGTTTACCGCGTTTGGGGAATGTTCTTTTTGTTTGCGTGCTGGGTGGTGATGGGTGAATGGATTTGATGTGGGGGGCTGTGGGAGAGTGTGGGCGTCGGTGTTGGAGGGGCAGGGCCCCATGGAAGAAGAGGGGGGGGTAGAGACCCGGGGATGGGGAGTTGGGGTAAGGCTGCAAAAAGGAGCTGCGCCAGAGGGGGCGAGGCCGGCTCAGGAAAGCGCGGGCTTTTTCCCGCGTTCGGGAAGGATGGGGGCGGGCCCGGGGGGGGGGAAGGGCGGTGCTGGAGAGGAGTGCACACTGACTGCCAAGGGGTGGGGGGATTCTCACACTGGGGAGTCAATGGAATGGCGGGAGAGGCCGGGGTCAGCAGGAGTCAGCTGACTTACGGGAGTGTCATGGGGGGAGCAAAATGGCTAGATGGGGATCTAGCGGGGCTGGGAACTGGGTTGCTACTGCATTGGCCAAAAGGGAGCTGGAAGTAGTTGAGGTAGTTGGGGCGGGGGTCCGCCGCCTGGGGAACTGGAGGGTGCGGGAGGCGCGGGCACGTGGCTGGCCTAGAAAAGGAGATGGCTAGTCGGCAGGGGTGGGTGGCGAGTAGCCCCCCGATCCGGCTGATAACTTGGAATGTGAGGGGCCTGAATGGGCTGGTCAAGAGGGCCCGGGTGTTCGCGCACTTAAAGGGACTGAAGGCAGACGTGGTTATGCTCCAGGAGACATATCTGAAGGTGGCAGATCAGGTTAGGCTGAGAAAGGGATGGGTAGGGCAGGTCTTTCATTCAGGGCTGGATGCGAAGAACAGAGGGGTTGCAATGCTGGTGGGGAAGCGGGTGTCGTTCGAGGCACTGAATATTGTAGTGGATAATGGAGGTCGATATGTGATGGTGAGTGGTAGGTTGCAGGGGGTGCGGGTGGTACTGGTGAACGTATATGACCCGAATTGGGATGATGCCGGATTTATGAAACGCCGGATTCCGGATCTGGAGGTAGGAAGCTTGATAATGGGGGGGGGGACCTCAACACGGTGCTGGACCCAGCACTGGACCGTTCTAGGTCCAGGACGGGTAAGTGGCCTACTGCGGCCAAGGTGCTCGGGGTTTATGGACCAGGTGGGGGGAGTGGATCCATGGAAGTTTGCCAGGCCGCTGGTCAGGAAATTTTCCTCCTTTTCCCACGTCCATAGAGCCTACTCCCGGATAGATTTTTTCATTTTGAGTAGGGCGCTAATTCTGAAAGTGAAGGGAATGGAATATTCGGCCATAGACATCTCGGACCACGCCCCGCATTGGGTGGAGCTGGAGTTGGGGGAGGAGAGGAGCCAGCGCCCGCTGTGGCGCCTCGATATGGGACTGTTGGCGGATGAAGGGGTGTGCGGGCAGGTGCGGGGGTATTGAAAGATATTTGGAGGCCAACGACAATGGGGAGCTGCAGGTGGGGGTAGTCTGGGAGGCGTTGAAGGCAGTGGTCAGGGGAGAGCTAATCTCCATTAGGGCCCACGGGGAGAAGCGAGAGGGGAGGGAGAGGGAGAGGTTGGTGGGGGAGATTTTAAGGGTAGACAGGAGGTATGCAGAAGCCCCCGAGGAGGGGCTACTTAGGGAGCGGCGGAACCTCCAGACGGAATTCGACCTGTTGACCACGGGGAAAGCAGAGGCACAGTGGAGGAAAGCGCAGGGGGCGACGTATGAGTATGGGGAGAAGGCGAGTCGGATGCTGGCACATCAGCTTCCTAAGACGGAGGCAGCGAGGGAGATTGGTGGAGTTAAGGATAGAGGGGGGAATACGGTGCGGAGTGCGGTGAGAATAAACGAGGTAATTAGGGACTTCTATGGGGATCTGTACAGGTCTGAGCCCCCAGCGGGGGAGGAGGGGATGCGACGATTCTTAGATCAGCTGAGGTTCCCGAGGTTGGAGGAGGAGGAGGTGGCTGGTTTGGGGGCGCCGATTGGGCTGGAGGAGCTGGTTAAAGGATTGGGGAGCATGCAGGCGGGAAAGGCCCTGGGGCTGGATGGGTTCCCAGTTGAATTCTACAGGAAATATGTGGACCTGCTGGGCCCGTTGCTAGTGAGGACTTTTAATAAGGCGAGGGAGGGGGGGACCTTGCCCCCGACAATGCCCAGGGCGCTGATTTCTTTGATCCTGAAGCGGGATAAGGATCCATTGCAATGTGGGTCGTATAGACCGATCCCGCTCCTCAATGTTGACGCTAAGTTCCTGGCGAAGGTGCTGGCTACGAGAATTGAGGACTGTGTCCCGGGGGTGATTCATGAGGACCAGACGGGATTTGTGAAGGGTAGGCAGCTAAACACAAATGTGCGGAGGCTCCTCAATGTGAATATGATGCCCTCGGTGGAGGGGGAAGAGGAGGTAGTGGCAGCTATTGACGCGGAGAAGGCCTTTGATCGGGTGGAGTGGGAGTATCTTTGGGAAGTGTTGCGGAGGTTTGGGTTCGGGGAGGGGTTCATCAGTTGGGTCAGGCTGCTATATAGAGCCCCAGTGGTGAGTGTGGCTACAAACCGGCGGAGGTCGGATTACTTTCAGCTGTACCGGGGGACGAGGCAGGGGTGCCCCTTATCCCCCTTGTTGTTTGCACTGGCAATTGAGCCGTTGACAATGGCACTGAGCAAGTCCAGGAAATGGAGGGAACTTGTCCGGGGGGGGGGGGGGGGTGGAGAGGAACACCGGGTGTCGTTGTATGGCGACGACCTGTTGTAGTATGTGGCAGATCCAGTGGAGGGGATGGTGGAGGTCATGCGGATCTCCAGGTCTCCCGCTGGCAAGAGGTCCTCTCCGACATGCTCCACTCCATTCGATCACTACTCTGCACTGCAAACTAATGAAACCCCCCATGAACGCCTCCTTGCCTTCCCCAGGAAGTCCACCTCCGGGGTTTCGCTCCCAACATACCTGGCAGCTCCTGGACCTGTCCTCCTCCGCAAGCACGTGCGGCTCCACAAGGTGGACCCGTTGGTCAAAAGGGAACAACTACTACACGCTATCCCGCAGTACGCCTACATGGCGTACCCCGACGGGCGCCAGGACAGAGTCTCCCTCCGGGACCTGGCACCAGCTGGATCCCCACCCACGGCGCACCTCACTACAGACCTCGCCCCAGGACAATCCGTCCTCCCACTGGTTCCACCCGTGGATGAAGACGAGGACAACACGCTCCCTGAGTCACAGGCGACCAAGTCCGTGCCCGCATCACCACCGGGACCGAGGCGCTCACAGCGGAGGATCAAGGCACCCGACTGGCAGAATTTGTAAATGTCGCCTGGACTGTCAATTTTTCACCAAACTGTAAATTTGTCCACCACCCCCGCTGGACTCCTTTTTAACCGGGGGTGAATGTGGTAGTCACCACTGATTGTATAATAGTTGTAACGATGATTATTAGAGGTAATACGGTAAGGCTCCTGTACTATAGGTACGGGGGTAAATCCCTGCCTGCTGGCTCCGCCCAGTGGGCGGAGTATAAATGTGTGTGCACACCCAAGCTGATTCCATTCTGGTAGCAGCTGCAGGAGGCCACACATCTCTGTGTAATAAAGCCTCGATTACTCTCTACTCTCGTCTCGTCGTAATTGATAGTGCATCATGGTGTCACTAAATTCTCTTGTGTCTCCTTTTTAATGCTGGATGTTTGAGAGTGAGGGAGAAAGGGGTAGGAAGCGACACTCGCGTCCGTGAAAAAATAAATTTAAGAAATCCAATTAATGTAGAATTAACACTCACTGCCTCCCAACATAATGCCAACATTTAATTCTACAATTCATTTTGATGGATAAGAAAGAAATGGCTGGACTGTGCTTTCTGTCTTGTCTGTGAGTGTTAAGGTGAAGACATCATCATACTGCACAACCAGAACAGGCATTGGAATGTCTTCTGTAATTTGGAATTTTTTTTAATGTTGGAAAATATTCTCCTTTCATGAAGGTTCTCGCTACCATATTGTGTCCATCAGCTGTCCTTCAAAATGCTACATTCTGCTTTGTAAATTAAAAAGTAAAAGTCACCATAGTCCCAGATGACGATAGACTGCTTTCCCCTTTGACGGGGAGAGGTGACTGGTGGTGATTTAACCTGAGGATCACCACACCTCAGGTGAGGGGCACGGGTTGAGAAAGCGGGGTCTTCATGAATAACCTCAGCCGTACGGAATTGAACCTGCACTGCTGGCCTCACTCTGCATCACGAACCAGCTCTCTAGTCAACTGAGCTAAATCGGCCCCCGCTTTGTACACTTCTGTGCTCCATACTGAAGCTCTTGTGCAATTCTGACGAAATGTTATGGAAAGTCTATTACATAGAAGCAACGGCATTGTGGGCTAGATATCATGATACCTAATATATACATGGGCTTCTCAAACTTGTTACCCATCTAACTGAAAGTTCAACAGTTGCGCAAGAGCCTAAATTAATCCAGTATTTTTGTGTGCTCCATTCAATTAAACTTACATTTACTTCCAGGGACAGACTTCCATCACACATAACATGCCTTTAACTTCTTCACTGTTTGCATGCTTACATGCATGTTCTAATGAATTCCTCAGGTGCAGACTTGTTGAAAATGTCTAAGGACGACTTGGTCCAGATCTGTGGTCCTGCAGATGGAATCAGACTTTTTAATGCAATCAAGGGAAGGTGCGTTACGCAAAACATTTCACCATAACCTTCCCTGTCTGTTGTAAAACCAGGGGCGTCATTCTCCGCCGGCGGGAGTCTCCGTTTTGCCGGCGCCCGGAGGTTTCCCGACGGCGTGGGGCTGCCCCACAATGGGAAACCCCATTGACCGGCCGGAGTAACGGAGCATCCCGCTGGCGGGTCGGGGCAGAAATGTGGCGTGGCGGGATGGAGAATTTCGCTCCAGATCTTTAAACAAGTCATGCTGAAGCATAGAATTAGAATCCTTTGTTGCAGATAATTTTCCCTTCGAATTCCAATCACAATTTCCTATCTCCTTCAGTCCCAATTTGTGAATATAGTTTCTTGAGAGGCTACCTTTTCACTAACTCCATTATGCAGAATTTAATGAAGTCTTGTGGCTCATTGATGGTGCATGCCTCTTACCTCTGGGCCAGAAAGCCTAGGCTCAAGTCCTTCTTGTAGGCCATGGTAGGGAGGGTTCATGCCACATCCAAACAAGTTGATAATCTAGCTGCTAATTTTTCCAGAAATGCCCGTGGCAAGCAGGAAAAATTCCTGATCTGGCATGCTTAATGCAGAGCACTGCCTTTCAAGCAAGAGCCATTTGATTGTCTCTTAATACTTAGAGATGCCAATGGTTCTTTGAGATCTGTGGTTAATTATGGGCGAACTCACTTTCCATCATTTACCAAATGCTCTCACAACATTCAGTCTTTGGCTGGATGTTTTTTCTCCATCCCCTTGTTCAATGAGTGCCGCTGCTGAATTCCAGTGAGCGTTGGCATTGCACCAAGATACAGAAAATGGCATAGAAAACATGAAGCCATTTTGAGCTACCGACTGATTTTTTCTGTATTATGCTGTGTGCACTTTTGGTTTACATTGAATCTAAGATAATTTTTCTTCATCAGCTTGGAGGGGGGGGTTTACGGGGGATGAAACAGTATCTAGTTGAGGTGCTTTCCTGTGTCTGGGGTCTGACCTGGCTTCACAATGTGTTTTCATAGGATCCCTACACGGCAGAAGGAGGCCATTTGGCCCATCAGGTCTGCACCCGATATAGCACCCTACCTAGGTCCAGTCCTCCACTCTATTCCCATAGCCCCACCTAACCTTTGGATGCTAAGGGGCAATTTAGAATGGCCAATCCACCTAACCAGCACGTCTTTGAACTGTGGGAGGAATTCGGAGCACCCGGAGGAAACCCACGCAGACACGGGGAGAATGTGCAAACTCCACATAGTCACCCGATGCTGGAATTGAACCTGGGACCCTGGCACTGTGAGGCAGCAGTGCTAAGCACTGTACCACCGTGCCGCCCATTTTTCTGTCAGTTGTAGTTGAAGAAAAGCGGAGTTCGAACAATTCAAACTTTGTACAAAGCTACTTTAACATACATTATTTTGTGCATTGATATCGTTGTTAATTTAAATGTAAAAGGTTCTCTCCTGTTTTGAAACATGTCATAACTTTGTATCCACTGTGATCCATGCCTAATATTGCAGTATGAAACTAATTTTGGTTTTAAAATAGTGAAATTAATGTATTTGCAGAAGTGTGCACCCAAAGTTGGCCATCTATGTGTGTCAGGAGACTGAACAAAATCAGGAGAATCATCAACGGAAGCGAGAGAGCATCGAAGGAGTTGGCAGTTCATGTGGTGAGTTTTGTTCCTGGTGCGTTTTAGGAGGAATGAACCTTTGTGAGAGCCTGACAGACCTAGAAGGTGACTAGATATTTCAGAGAAAAAATAAACTTTTCTTCCCTGAACCCCGCTCCCCCGGCCCAAGGGGCTGGTTTAGCACAGTGGGCTAAATAGCTGGCTTGTAAAGCAGACCAAAGCCGCCAGCACGGTTCAATTCCCGTACCAGCCTCCCCGAACAGGCGCCGGAATGTGGCGACTAGGGGCTTTTCACAGTAACTTCATTTGAAGCCTACTTGTGACAAGCGATTTTCATTTCATTGAATTTCAATTGCCTGGCAGCGCTGCAAAGCCTAAAGGTCTTGCTTCCAGATTTAGGGATTTGCTTTAGTTCCCAAGCCATTCCAAAGAAGAAGAGAATATTCCCATTTTTGCATGTTTGCAGAGGTTAGTTTGTTTCCACAATGACAGTGACCCAGGATCTGCTGTGATAACTGTTGTCTCACTTGGGGAAGAGCTTCAGAAATGTGACAGGATGGAGCAAGTCCAGCAATGAATGTTTTCATTGGGATCAGAACATTCACAAAACTGTTCAGCGCTGTATTAGGTCACTGATGAAAAGGACATTGATAGCATAAAAGGATATTAAAGACATTTGGAGAGATCATGACCAATTAAGTGAATGGGTTAAGGAATGGCACACAGCATTGTAGCATAGAGAGGTGAAATTGAGATACTTCGCAAGAAACGGAGCTGTTTATACAGAATGAATGAGTGACCATTTAGCAAAGGTGTGTGTTTGTTGACTATACTGTAGCTACTCAATCAACATGAAGTTATTTGAGTGTGATTACCGATCATAGTGGAGATATAGCAGCTGGACTGTGTCTCAAGTACATTTGGTTATAAGTTGAAATGAATTATTAACTCTGTAGAACACCTTAGCAAAGTCTGAGGTTATTGGCCAGAGCTTTTACTTTGAGCATTACTGTTCTAGCAAAAACCTTGGATTGGCAAGTTCAGAAAATGATCAGATGATGCTGGGGCTCGGCCTCAGAGCTGTGACGAGAGACTTAGAAACCTTTTTTTAAACTGGAAAGGGAAAAGGGGACAAAATTTAGGTCTTGGATGATTGACATAATTAGTATGAGCAGAAGATGGAATTTAACCTTTAATTGCAGTTCAGGGACAAGCACCAGACTAGCAATCCTTAAACAAGACTAGAAATTTGTGTTATGGGCCAGGATTTAGAAAACTCCAAAATAGATGATGGAGTCCACCTGACCTATATCTGTTTGTTGAATTTGGCTGGGATGAGCACAAGAGCCTGCCTTTCGGATGTTATTCAACAGAGTTCTTGGGTGCTTTTAATCAAAAATACAAGCTTTATTCTAAGAATTTAGTTAACGTTTGTATAAATACACACATAGCAAGAAGTTCTATCAACTACAAACACAAAGACCCCACACAGCTACAGTAATCTATGTATAACCCTTAATGAACTCCCCCTTAACTGTTCCAATTCAATAATGAAATCCAAGTAAAACCAGAAACCCTTTTCAAAGGCCTGGCCCAGCACACTGCATTCTCACTGGTCTCAGACTTGTTATTGAGTTCCCTTTTCCAAACAGATTTGAATACCTTCCAGAAAACAATTATCTCTTTTAAGTTACCAAGCAGTCTGTAACAGCTTTTAAAATGAAGATAGAGAAACACACTTCTTTCAACCTGTGCAGTTCAAATCAGTCCAAACTCAAAGCACTCACAGAGCCACAGCCCAGCTCCACCCACACAATGACATTACTGAAGCCATGTGATGAGACAAAAACATTTCTTAAAGGGACACTCCCATGACATTTGGAAGAGTTTTCTCACTCTGCCCATTTGTGGGATACACGTCTGGCAAAAGTATTAATGTACCACTTTTAAATAAGAGCTGATTAAATATCCATTTCATTAAAGGGATCAAGGATTGTGAGGTAAGGAACAGGATGTTACTGAATGGGTGGGGAACAACCAGCGTTTTTAGTCTACATTGGACTGAATGATAAAAGAAAGGTGTTAAGATCCTGTAGAATTTCTGGAGTCAAGGAAGAGACTAAATACCAGGATCCCATAGGTGGGATATTTGAATTACATGCAGGGGCATGTGATACTGCAAATGCGAACAGCAAGATAAAGCAGGTTAATACATTGGTGAAGAAATGGTGCAGGAGGGTGGTCTTCAGATTTCTGAGGCATTGGGCCCACTTCTGGGTCCGGATGATCTGTAAAAGATGGACAGGTTGTGCCTGAGGACAGCTGGGACCAAAGTCCTCATGAGAATGTTAACTAGTACAGTGGGGAATCAGTATGAAGCATAAGGGTGGAAAACAATGTACACACAAAAACAGCATTAGAATGGAGTATCCCAAACCAAGAAGGGATCACGGCAAAATGTAACACAGACCCAAGCAGGACTGGAGAGCATGTGGGTAAATCATAGATTATCATAGAATTTACAGTGCAGAAGGAGGCCATTTGGCCCATCGAGTCTGCACCGGCTCTTGGAAAGAGCACCCTACCCAAGGCCAACACCTCCACCCTATCCCCATAACCCAGTAACCCCACCCAACACTAAGGGCAATTTATCATGGCCAATCCACCTAACCTGGACATCTTTGGACTGTGGGAGGAAACCGGAGCACCCGGAGGAAACCCACGCACACACGGGGAGGATGTGCAGACTCCGCACAGCCAGTGACCCAAGCCGGAATCGAACCTGGGACCCTGGAGCTGTGAAGCAATTGTGCTAACCACAATGCTACCGTGCTGCCCCTGCATACAGCATGACAGATAAGGTTGATTAGCTGCAGGCGCAAGTTGCAATGGGGTTGTCTTCCAATAGAAATAAAGGAGACTCGGCTCAAATGTGGACTGGAATGGACAGTTCTCAGGATTGCAATATATTTAGGTGGAATAAGGAAGGGAGTAAGGATGGCAGTATTAATGACATATCCTATTACATTTCTGAAACTGGGTGATGCATTTGAGGGTTCAAGGACAGAATCTATTTGGTTAGTGATAAGGAGAAGAAGAAGAATTGTCATACTGCCTGGTACGGTACACCAGGTATTGGGAACTAGAACAAATTTGTAGGCATATTTAGTGTAAAAACAATATAGTGATAATGGAGGACTTCATGAGGGAAAAGATTGATGAAAAGGGCAAGAAGGGGAAAAATTGTGTACAGGCGAACTTCCCAAATAAATATATTTCCACCCAATGAGGAAAGAAGCTGGAGATCACTTTGGGGGAATGAAATGGGGCTAGTTGGAAAGCATTTGAGAAAGAGTAATCATAATATATTTAGGTTTGGTGCAAGGAATAATGAAAGGTAAAAATATAAAATTGGAAGAAGGCTATTTTCAGTGAGCCAAAAAGGGACCTGGCCCAAGTAGGTTGGAAAACAAAGATCGACAGCTAAAACAGCAAATGAGCAAGGCAAGGCCTTCAAGGAGGCATCAGTTTGGGTACAGACTAAAAAACATTTCTATAAGGTTGAAAGGCAGGGCATCCAAAGTTGGGGTTCTCTGGTTAACAAAAAAATTATTGCAGTAAAAATGAAACAGAACGAGGTGGCTCATCATAAATATCAGGTTTATAGTACAGTAGAGAATCAAGCAGAATGCACAAAGTTCACACAATTTTGATAGGAGGGAATTAGATAATTATCTGAAGAGAGAAAATCTGCTGGTCTTTGGGGAAAGGGTGGGGGAGTGGGACCAGCTGATCTGCAATTACTGAGACCTGGCATGGGCAAGGTGGGCCGAATGACCCCCCTTCTGTGCTGGACCATTCTATAATTCCATGGAGGTCTCCCCACACCCACAGTATCATGCATCAACATGAGTCAGTATCATCAGGAGAAGTGGGGCACAAAGAGGGGGGAATAAAATTCCAACTATTTAATGTGTCTCTTATTTGAACTGTTTTTTTATGTGATGAAATTCTTTTTCCTGGTTTCCTCCAGTATACCATGCAATCTTTTTGGAAGAGCTGACAGCGATAAAATTAACTGAGAAAATAGCAAATCTGTACAGCATTTCTCCGCAACAGATTAACCAGATCTACAGACAGGGACCCAGTGGGATCCACGTGCTTGTCAGTGATGAGGTGAGATCCAAGAGAGGTCCATGCGCAGAATTGAAGCTGAGACAATGGTCGACCTTTTCTTTTTCTTTTCTCTAGAATCTTCTATTGGGGTTTGAATGCTCTTGAATGGAATTGATTTGGACCGAAATTGAGAATTCCAAGGTATAGCTCTTCACTTACCAGTGTGTTTCTTCCAGCATTTGCACTTCTGAATAGGAGACTGGAAGAAAGTGCTCTTTGCGTCCTTTTCTTGGGGTGGCACGGTACCACAGTGGTTAGCACTGTTGCTTCACAGCTCCAGGGTCCCAGGTTTAGCATTTTAATATATTTGTGGAGGAAAACTAAGCTCTTTATATTATACAGTAACCTACAACCATCTATGACTGGTATTTAGCCACGCAAGGGAATTTATTATATTGTGAAAAAACGTCTCTGGTGGTGGTAAACTACATGTGACATTTATAGAAGCTGTGAATGCTTAACTGGTCACTGTGGCAACGTGCTTTACCAGTTTGGATTAACTCATCAGTGTTTGTCACAGAGTTGAGGAAAATTACATTGAGTAGATTTGGATTTGCAAAGTATTCCCTAAAACATGCTTTCAAAAGTGAGATGCAACAGTTGTACGTAGACTATTTATTGCTCAGTTCTTGGTTCCGACCTTACCAAATCTCAGGTTGAGCAACAGAAAGCGTAATGAGAAATGCTAAAATGGGGGTTGAAGGATGAAGAAATAAGCTGCGCTTTTGGGAAATAACTATATGCTGTACCTGGAAAATGGTCATATTTTACTGCTGCTTAGCCCAGCTCATTCCCCATTAGCCAACTCTGCAGCTCTAATAATAATCTTTATTGTAACAAATAGACTTACATTGACACTGCAATGAAGTTACGTGAAAAGTCCCCAGTCGCCACATTCCAATGCCTGTTCAGGTACACAGAGGAAGAATTCAGAATATCCAATTTGCCTAACAGCATGTCTTTCGGGACTTGTGGGAGGAAACCGGAGCACCCGGAGGAAACCCACACAGACACGGGGAGAATGTGCAGACTCCACACAGACAGTGACCCAAGCCGGGAATCGAACCTGGCACCATGGAGCTGTGAAGCAACAGTGATACTCACTGTGCTGCCACAGTTCTAGTTTTATCAAAAAATGAATACAGTTGTAGATTTGTGTAGGGACCAAAGGTGCTGCGATAAGACCCGTTTTTGTAGTGCCAACACCCAACACCGTTGCAGACTTGCTGGGATTTCTTGGAGCATAGAAAGACCTGGTTAATCATAGAATCACTACAGTGCAAAGGAGGCCATTTGGCCCATCGAGTCTGCACCAACGCTATGAGAGAGCACCCGACTGAAGTCCAAACCTCCACCCTACCCCCGTAATCCCACCTAGGGGCAATTTAGCCTGGCCAATCCACCTAACCTGCACATCTTTTCACTGTGGGAGGAAACCGGAGCACCCGGAGGAAACCCACGTGGACACAGGGAGAACGTGCAGACTCTGCACAGACAGTCACCAAGGTAGGAATCGTGCCTGGGTTCCTGGCACTATGAGGCAGCAGTGCTAGCCACTGCGCCGCCCCTTCATCGCATAATCTTCCTCACTGCTCTTTCTGACTTGCAAAACCCAGGAGCCAGCTTTGCTTGCAGGCAGGCACAGATTTAGCCATTTATAATTGGGCTCCCCAGTCCCACCCCTCTGCCCAAGGCTACTTTTTCAATGAAATGGCATTTTTAAACATTTGGGTGGAGGGAATACTAACCTTTTGTACCAATGTAGAATCAGCTGCAGCAGTTCCTAAACTGTCCCTCCATAATGTGAAGCAAAACATTCAAACTGTATCTCCTGACGCATTTTAATATATTTGATCCCGTATGATATATTTTGTGTTAGGCAGTCAAGAGGACTCAATACCTGGCAAATTCTACCAAAGTGTTCAGGACAAGAATACACAACACTTTCTTCCCCCTTTACATCAGAGGTTCCTGCAAAGAAGCACAGTTTAATGTTAACAATCAGATATTATAATGTGAACAATTAACAAACACCACGGTCAACAAGGAGACGTTTGGAGGACGTGGATTCCTGTGTGGTTGTCATCGAACCTCAGGCATCTGGTTTCTTGTGATGACTTTGACCTCTGTGGTGTTTTTGGTTGCATTTGTACGTCATCCGTTGTTGCCTCAACCGGAGTTGATGTCGTGGTTGCAGGTTGACTCAGTGTTGAAGTGTCCTCAATTGAGGTCCTGTCTTCTACAGTTGTTTCTGGTATTGTCAGGTCCTCAGGGATGTCTAGGTGATCACTTGGCACAATTTGTTGTGGAGTCTCAATTGATTCTGTCTCTGGCAAATTAGTTCTAGTTGCTAAACGTTGGTCAGTATGCCTCCTCCACACTACACCATCCTGGGTTTGAATGGTGTAGTAGACTGGCCCTGTCTGCGCCAAGATGATGGCAGGTATCCTGAATATCGTGCTGTCAGCCGACATTTTATGGATTCTAGTGCTTGAGCTTAATTGTTGACGCTTCCTTAGCTGCTAGTTCCATAGAGATTGTGACGTCTAAAGCCTTCTTTAGGTTTAAGTTGATTTCTGTTAATAGCCTGTTTTTAGATAGCTTCACTTCTTAACCCACACGCAAGTCTGTCTCTCATGTTGTCATTCAAGACATCTCCAAATTCACGATATTCAGCTAGTTTTAAAAAAAGTAGCCACAAATTGTACAATTGATTCACTATCTAGCTGGTTACATTTATGGAACTTGACCCTCTTGGCGTGGAGTCTTGATTCGGGGAGTAGTTTATTAGGCGAGATAGTGAATAGTCGTGTTATCAGGAGCTCTGTAGTTAGCATCAAAGTTTTAGTCCATCTGTAATCTTTTATATGTTAGCATCAAGACAAATCTATTTAGTTTGTAGTGTAAATAAAAATTAATTTTGTTCAAAACATAGCTTGATGCTCTTTGTGAGACAATACACTTCGAAGCCATCCTCATTAAGAAATCAAAGAACATCACATTATATACCCTCTCGGGTCGATGTTAAAGATCCCATGGCACTGTTTAAAGTAGTGCAGGAAAATACACAACAAATTTGCCTCCAGCTATGTTCCACAAACAGAAACAAGATAAGTGACTATTTCTGTGTTGGTGATGATGGTTGAGTATAGGATGCTGTGAGAACTCACCAGGCCTTCTTTGAATAGTGGGATGGAAACTTTTGCATTTACCTGTGTGGGGCTTCATCTCAGTCAGAAGATGGTGCCTTTGACAATGCATCACTACCTGAATAGAATAGTGAATGTCAGCCTAGATTCAGTGCCAATGTCTCTGTCTGAGGTTTTAAGCCACAATATCATATCATAGAATCCCTACAATGTAGAGAAGGCCATTCAGCCCATCAAGTTTGCACTGACCCTTCGAAACAGAACTCTAGCCATGTCCACTCCCTGTAACCCCATCTAAGGGGCTGTTTAGCACAGGGCTAAATCGCTGACTTTGAAAGCAGACCAAGGCAGGCCAGCAGCACGGTTCAATTCCCGTACCAGCCTCCCCAAACAGGCGCCGGAATGTGGCGACTAGGGGCTTTTCACAGTAACTTCATTTGAAGCCTCCTTGTGACAATAAGCGATTTTCATTTCATTTCATTAACCGGCACATTCTGGAACACTAAGAGGCAATTTAGCATGGCCAATCCACCAAACACACACGTCTTTGGAGTGTAGGAGGGAACTGGAGTATCTGAAGGAAACCCATGGGAAGAATGTGCAAACTCCACATAGACAGTGACCCATGGCCAGAATTGAACTCGGGTCCCTGGGGCTGTGAAGCAGCTGTGCTAACCACTGTGTCACTGAGCCGCCCTATCCTGACTCTGAAGCTGTAAGTACTGCCATTGGTCCAAGGCTAATACAGTCTGGTGATCCTTGCCATTGCTGCTTCCAAGGTGTCAGTGGGGATCCTTGTAGTAGCGTGCAGTCTCTTTTTAGGACTTGGGAGATGTGATGTAAATTTCAGCTGCCTCTTTCAACATCTCTGAGGCACTGATACAGGGTGCGTACTTTGGGAGAGGACCTAGTTCTGCCAAAACTCTCTGCCCTGTTTGCATCTATTGGAATTTCTGTTGGATGTGCCAGTGGGTGTAGGAAGCATTGAAATGATCTGTGGAAGATGCATTACATAAAAATTCCCAAGCAATTGTGTTCAACATTAAGTTCAGAATGATTCACTGCAGCATTGTGGCAGGGCCATACACTGCAGCGATGGTAACCGTGAGCACCATTTGGGCCCTTAACGGAAATGGATTTCTTTCACTGAATATCCACCTGGTATATAAAGATTTGCTATTATGCCAACTGTCATAGAAATCCCTACAGTGCAGAAAGAGGCTATTCGGCCCATTGTGTCTGCACTGGCTCCTGCTCCGATAGAGCACCCTACCTAGGCCCAATCCCCTGCCCTATCCCCATAACCCACCTAACCTTTGGGCAATATTAACATGATTAACTCACCTAACCTTGGACATAAGGGGCAATTTAGAATGGCTAATCTACCTAACCTGCACATCTTTGGACTGTGGGAGGAAATCGGAGCACCCAGAGGAAACCCACGAAGACACGGGGGAATGTGCAAACCGCCCAGGGATACGGGTTGAATTCTGGCCATGGGTCAATGTCTATGTGGAGTTTGCACATACTTCCCGTGTGTACGTGGGTTTCCTTCGGATGCTTCAGTTCCCTCCCACAGTCCAACGTCACCCAAGGTCCCTGGCGCTATGAGACAGCAGTGCTAACCACTGTGCCACGGCTTTCTTTCAGATCATGATCCCTTTAATTGCAGGAGCCTAATATAAGAACTAGGAGCAGGAGTAGGCCGTCTGGCCCCTCGAGCCTGCTCCGCCATTCAATGAGATCATGGCTGATCTTTTGTGGACTCAGCTCCACTTTCCAGCCCGAACACCATAACCCTTAATCCCTTTATTCTTCAAAAAACTATCTATCTTTATCTTAAAAACATTTAATAAAGAAGTCTCTACTGCTTCACTGGGCAAGGAATTCCATAGATTCACAACCCTTTGGGTGAAGAAGTTCCTCCTAAGCTCAGTCCTAAATCTACTTCCCCTTATTTTGAGGCTATGCCCCCTAGTTCTGCTTTCACCCACCAGTGGAAACAACCTGACCGCATCTATCCTATCTATTCCCTTAATAATTTTATATGTTTTGATAAGATTCTCCCTCATCCTTCTAAATTCCAACGAGTACAGTCCCAGTCTACTCAACCTCTCCTCGTAATACAACCCCTTCAGCTCTGGGATTAACCTAGTGAATCTCCTCTGCACATCCTCCAGCGCCAGTACGTCCTTTCTCAGGTAAAGAGACCAAAACTGAACACAATACTCCAGGTGTGGCCTCACTAACACCTTATACAATTGCAGCATAACCTCCCTAGTCTTAAACTCCATCCCTCGAGCAACGAAGGACAAAATTCCATTTGCCTTCTTAATCACCTGTTGCACTTGTAAACCAACGTTTTGAGACTCATGCACTAGCACACCCAGGTCTCTCTGCACAGCAGCATGTTTTAGTATTTTATCATTGAAATAATAATCCCAATTGCTGTTATTCCAAAATGGATAACCTCACATTTGGCAACATTGTATTCCATCTGCCAGACCCTAGCCCATTCACTTAACCTATCCAAATCCCTCTGCAGACTTCCGGTATCCTTTGCACTTTTTGCTTTACCACTCATCTTAGTGTCATCTGCAAACTTGGACACATTGCCCTTGGTCCCCAACTCCAAATCATCTATGTAAATTGTGAACAATTGTGGGCCCAACACTGATCCCTGAGGGACACAGCTAGCTACTGATTGCCAACCAGAGAAACACCCATTAATCCCCACTCTTTACTTTCTATTAATTAACCAATCCTCTATCCAAGCTACTGCTTAATGCCATGCATTTACCCTTAATGCCATGCATTTTTATCTTATGCAGCAACCTTTTGTGTGGCACCTTGTCAAAGGTTTTCTGGAAATCCAGATATACCACATCCATTGGTTCCCCGTTATCTACCGCACTGGTAATGTCCTCAAAAAATTCCACTAAATTAGTTAGGCACGACCTGCCCTTTATGAACCCATGCTGCGTCTGCCCAATGGGACAATTTTCATCCAGATGCCTCGCTATTTCTTCCTTGATGATAGATTCCAGCATCTTCCCTACTACCGAAGTTAAGCTAACTGGCTTATAATTACCCGCTTTCTGCCTACCTCCTTTTTTAAACAGTGGTGTCACATTTGCTAATTTCCAATCCGCCGGGACCACCCCATGAGTCTAGTGAATTTTGGTAAATTATCACTAGTGCATTTGCAATTTCCCTAGCCATCTCTTTTAGCACTCTGGGATGCATTCCATCAGGGCCAGGAGCCCTGTCTACCTTTAGCCCCATTAGCTTGCCCATCACTACCTCCTTAGTGATAACAATCATCTCAAGGTCCTCACCTGTCATTGTCTCATTTCCATCAGTCACTGGCATGTTATTTGTGTCTTCCACTGTGAAGACCAACCGAAAAAACCTGTTCAGTTCCTCAGCCATTTCCTCATCTCCCATTATTAAATCTCCCTTCTCATCCTCTAAAGGACCAATATTTACCTTAGCCACTCTTTTTTGTTTTATATATTTGTAGAAACTTTTACTATCTGTTTTTATATTCTGAGCAAGTTTACTCTCATAATCTACCTTTCTCTTCTTTATAGCTTTTTTAGTAGCTTTCTGTTGCCCCCTAAAGATTTCCCAGTCCTCTAGTCTCCCACTAATCTTTGCCACTTTGTATGCTTTTTACTTCAATTTGATACTCTCCCTTATTTCCTTAGATATCCATGGTCGATTTTCCCTCTTTCTACCGTCCTTCCTTTTTGTTGGTATAAACCTTTGCTGAGAAAAATCGCTTGGAATGTTCTCCACTGTTCCTCAACTGTTTCACCATAAAGTCTTTGCTCCCAGTCTACCTTAGCCAGCTCTTCTCTCATCCCATTGAATTCCCCTTTGTTTAAGCACAAAACACTAGTGTTTGATTTTACCTTCTCACCCTCCACCTGTATTTTAAATTCCACCATATTGTGATCGCTCCTTCCGAGAGGATCCCTAACTATGTGATTGTTAATCAATCCTGTCTCATTACACAGGACCAGATCTAGGACCGCTTGTTCCCTCGTAGGTTCCATTACATATTGTTCTAGGAAACTATCACAGATACATTCTATAAACTCCTCCTCAAGGCTGCCTTGACCGACCTGGTTAACCAATCGACATGTAGATTAAAATCCCCCATGATAGCTGCTGTACCATTTCTACATACATCTGTTATTTCTTTGTTTATTGCCTGCCCCACCATAATGTTACTATTTGGTGACCTATAAACTACTCCTATCAGTGACTTTTTCACCTTACTATTCCTGATTTCCACCCAAATGGATTCAACCTTATCCTCCATAGTACCGATGTCATCCCTTACTATTGCCCTGATATCATCCTTAAATAACAGAGCTATACCACCTCCCTTACCATCCATGCTGTCCTTCCGAATAGTTTGATACCCTCGGATATTTAACTCCCAGTCGTGACCATCCTTTAACCATGTTTCAGTAATGGCTACTAAATCATAGTCATTCACGATGATTTGCGCCATCAACTCATTTACCTTATTCCGAATACTACGAGCATTCAGGTAAAGTTGGCTTTTATACCTTTGCATTGAATCTTAACACCTTGATCTGTAACCTCTCCCAAGTTATTTTTTCTCTTAACTTTTCTCCTAATTTTCCTTGTCGTTGAACCCATGCCAACCTTTTTGTCATACTGCCCTGGGTCTTAGCCCCAAGAGTTTGGACACCAGTAGACTGCAGTCTCTGGTCTAGCCCTCCAGAACCTCAACCCTTATGACGATTATGTTGCTTTTCTTGTGGGACTTCTGACTGGTCCTTGTAATAGTTGAGGATGTGCCCAATGTAGCCACATGTTCCAAGTGTTGAGCCAAAGGCACTTCTGCAATGTTGGCACAGAGTGTTGAATCTCATAACACTCCTCGGACTTCAGGGGCAGACCTCTCAAGAGCTTTTGGTCAGGATTAACATCCCCTTCCATTGCTTATTCCTCCAGCATTCCTCTATGCTCTCTGATTCCAGTGCAGTATCTCATCCCTGAACAAAAATCTTTGGGCTGATGATGAATCATGGAATGGGTGGTATGGAAGACTCAGAACCTAAAGAGAGCATGTTTATTCTTTCCATAACTCTGTTTCACCTTGCTGTGATTCATTTGGAGAGGCTGTGAGGTTAGTATGAGTTTTGGACACTCAGAAAAACATGAGTTATAGAAGAAAAAGCAGCAGGAGCTGGACCTGGAGAAGATGAGCCCACAGCTGGTACAAGCCTTTGACCTCTCCTCTGTAATAGTTATCGTGCTGTGTCTACCCAGTAAATCCAGCCCTTGGTCATCACAGGGAAACAAGTGTCTTGAGGTCAGTAGGCATTGTGTCACACCTTCTGCAAGGAAAATGCAGGCGATGCAAAAACGCTGCGCTTCTCAGGACATTGTGCATTCTTACTGCCAACAAGCTGAAAGGCAATGTGAGGAGAGGTTAAACCTTGCGGGGAGAGCAGTTGGCAAATAGAAGAGTGAGAGTGTATAGGAATAATGCTGTGTACCGCATGCCTTCCATTGAACTGTGTGATGGTGAGCGATATGCTGACAAGTTGGAATAATGCATTTGGGACTGGGACTTTGTACCTTACCTGTCTTCCTTGGGCTATTAAATTTCTTCTGGATTTGCTCTGCAGTGGCTGGTCAGGGAAATGGCACGGGCTACCGACATCTCTGCAGGTAGCTTGAATTACTGATTTGTTAAACACTTCTTGTCACAAAATATTGAGCACTCTGGTCCTCTTTCCTCTACTGTTTCATGGAGCGCTCCACATTCCCAACAGAACAGCTGACTGAGTGTTTGAGGGCAGGCGAAGGGAGGGGGCAGTGGGTTGTGGGTGGGAGGATGCCGATGCCAGTCCACTTGATTCCCACTCTGAACGTCCCGAGGCTGGTGATATAATGTGAAAGCTGCCTAGCACGTTGTGCTGAAGGGCTGCTGCTTCCCTTGACCTTCTAATATGTATGTGCTCAGCATGTGATGATCATCACCTTTCCAACGGTGGACCTGCTGCCTCATTAAGTTGCTGCAGCCCTTCATTCCCACCCTGCAGCAGACAGGCATTTCACTTCAGGCTACCCCCCGCCCCCCAGCCAGGCATTTCACTTCAGAGACCCCCCCCCACCCGCCCGTGTAAATTACAAGTCCATAGTTGGGGTTTCGCTAGCTCCCGTACTAGTATTCCAATACACAGGCCCAAGAGTCAGGCTCAACTGATACAGGAGGAGAATTGTAAAATTAAATGCATCTTGTTGGAAGGCCAAGATCACAAGAAGCAAAATCCATGGTAAACATGGGGAGCTACTACTGGGCAGCAAATGTGGCGATGATCCGCAAGTGGGTTATGGAGGGAGAGGGGGCGGCATGGAAGAGGATGGAGATAGCGTCCTGTAAAGGAACGAGCCTGGGGGCGTTGGTGACGGCACCGCTGCCGCTCTCGCCGACAAAGTATACCACGAGCCCGGTGGTGGCGGCAACGCTAAGGATCTGGGGCCAGTGGAGACGTCACCGAGGTGCAATGGGAGCATCGGTGTGGTCCCCGATCAAGGGTAACCATCAATTTGCCCCGGGGAAGATGGACGGGGGGTTCCAGAGCTGGCATCGGGCGGGGATTGGAAGAATGGGGGACCTGTTCATCGACGGGACGTTTGCGAGCCTAGGGGCACTGGAGGAGAAGTTTGAGTTACCCCCGGGAAATGCCTTTAGATATATGCAGGTGAGGGCTTTTGTGAGGCGACAGGTGAGGGAATTCCCGTTGCTCCCGGCACAAGAAGTTCAAGATAGGGTGATCTCGGGTGTATGGGTCGGGGAGGACAAGGTGTCGGAAATACACCAGGAGTTGAAAGAAGAGGGGGAAGCGCTGGTAGAAGAGTTGAAGGGTAAATGGGAGGAGGAGCTGGGGGAGGAGATCGAGGAAGGTCTGTGGGCTGATGCCCTAGGTAGGGTTGATTCCTCCTCCTCGTGTGCCAGGCTCAGCCTGATACAATTTAAGGTGGTCCACAGAGCGCACTTGGCGGGTGCGAGGTTGAGTAGGTTCTTTGGGGTGGAGGACAGATGTGGAAGGTGCTCAGGGAGCCCGGTGAACCATGTCCATATGTTTTGGTCATGCCCGGCACGGGAGGCGTTCTGGAGAGGAGTGGCGGGAGCAATATCTCAGGTGGTGAAAGTCCGGGTCAAGCCAAGCTGGGGGCTAGCAATATTTGGAGTAGTGGACGAACTGGGAGTGCAGGAGGCGAAAGAGGCCGGCATTCTGGCCTTTGCGTCCCTAGTAGCCCGGCGAAGGATCTTGCTAATGTGGAAGGAGGCGAAGCCCCCCAGCCTGGATAAATGATATGGCTGGGTTCATAAAGTTGGAGAGGATTAAGTTCGCCTTGAGAGGGTCTGCGCAGGGGTTCTACAGGCGGTGGCAACCATTCCTAGACTATCTCGTTAGAGGAAGGTCGGTCAGCAGCAGCAGCAACCTTGGGGGAGGAGGGGGGAGGGGGGACTGCCTGGGAGGGTGGATGAGCAAGAGATAACATGAAGGGTTGGGGAAACTGGCACATACGGGAGAGGGCCAGTGTACAAAGCTGTGGAAATATATCATTTTGCCATGTATATATCTTGCTCTGCGCGATTGCTCGGTTTTTTTTAAGTGGGTGGGGAGAAAAATTGTAAGGGAGAAAAATTGTGTTAAAAAACTTTAATAAATATATTTTTTTTATAAAGAAGCAAAATCCAATGGTTAAAGAGAAGCTGCTGCCAAGCTGTCAGGATTTTATTACAGTCGTTTAACTGTTGAGAAGCTACTGCTTTGAAAATAGTATTTTCAATCAGCAGGACTGGGGCTGATTAGCATCCATTCGGACAACTCTTTACTTCCGCGGTCTCCACAGACATACATTCCAGAAGGACCTGGCAGTTAGTGCTGAGAAGTGGGAATATTGGCTGTTGATTTTTTTCTCTCTCCATCCCCCGCCCAGCTTAAAGAGCACCGGGGCCCAAGCTAAGATCAGGTAACCTTGCATAAAATGGCTTGGCCCGGGATGCTTCTGATCTGTATGGCTCTACACTGCATCAGCCAGTGCTTTTACTGACTAGGCAGCACAGTAGCACAATGGTTAGCACAGTTGCTTCACAGCTCCAGGGTCCCAGGTTTGATTCCCAGCTTGGGCCACTGTCTGTGCGGAGTCTGCACGTTCTCCCCGTGTCTGCGTGGGTTTGCTCCGGGTTCTCCGGTCTCCTCCCACAGTCCAAAGACTTGCAGGTTAGGTGAATTGGCCACGCTAAATTGCCCTTAGTGTCCAAATAGGTTAGGTGGGATACTGGGTTAGGGGGATAGGGTGAAGGTGTGGGGTGTTACTTCCAAGGATTGGTGCAGTCTCGATGGGCCGAATGGCCTCCTTCTGCACTGAATATCTATGTCTAGGCCAGTGAAGAGCTGCAGGTAAGTGTAACACTTGTGTAATTAATTTGCGTCTGACTTTGTAATTGTGTTCAAGGATCTTTGTAGGCCTGTTAAATTTCCAACCCAAAGCAAGGTTTGCGATTTTCAAGTGTATACTTTGTGCCCTGCCTGTGTTGATACTTTGGTATTTTATCCAGCACAGGGCTGTGCCCTGAGATCTGGCTAATGCTAATCTGCATACTCAGTCCAAGAATTAAAAATATGGTTGTGTCAGATCCCAGCGGTAGTTTTGCTACTATTGCTGACCCAGGATCAAAGCAATGTCAAGCCAGGTTCAGGAGCACAGCTTGACCAAGACCTGCCAAAAAGGCAATTATATTGTAGACGATGAGTGTATTAATTGTTTCCTCAAATGAAGTGCTATTATTGGCAAACATACACACCATTGGGGAGCTAATGGAAATGTTGCCTTTTACAACCCAGACTAATGTGCTACTTTTATTTCTAGATGGTTAAAAATTTCCATGATGAGGCTTGCTTTATTATCTGCACCTCGAAAGGTACAATTTACTTCCTTACAGTTTTATGTATCTACAATTAGTCCATGCATTGAACATTATTGCTCCTTTATTGAGTACTTTGGCATGTTTCTTAGAAATGTTGACTCTTGCAGCACCAAATTGAACCATGTTTGGGTACGGTAGCGTAGTGGCCAAGCTGCTGGGCTAGCCTTGAACTAATAATCTGGCGGCACGTGTTCAAACCTCACCCTGGCATCTCAATTCGGTTAATGAAATAAACCTGGAATCAGAAGCGAATATAAGTAATGGCGACCATGAAACTACCTGATGGTTGTAACAGCCCACCTGGTTTACTCACGGCCTTTCTGGACGGGGTTCCGCCGTCCTTACCTGGTCTGAACTGTTCTATGTGAAACTCTCGGGGCACAGAAATGTGGTTGTCACTGAATCGCCCTCTCAAAGCCACGCCACTGGATTCAAGAAGTTGCTTCACGACCAGTTCTCAAAGGCAGTTCGTGATGGGCAGTAAAGGCTGTCCTGAGCAGTGATGTCACATCCTCTGACCAGTGGCAACATTCTCCTGCAATGACATTGGCTTATCCAATGTTTACCCGCAATAAACAAGGGCTCTACACAAAGCTCTGTGGTTCTAATACATCGAGTCTAGTTTACATTCCAACTGGTTCATTATTTGCTAATTTAGAGCAATCCGTCTCTATTAGAAAGTTCAGGAGACCTACTTTCCAGTGCCCAAAGGATCCGATCAAATCTCGCTGTGCGGTCTTTGGTTGACGATGGAGCATTTTTACTTTCTGTTCTTAGGGATGAGGTGGGAAGATTTCCTCTGCGTGCCAATGAGGTGAAATTGTAAAGATTATGACTGGGATTTTCTGCAACCCCCCCCCCCCATAGCGGGTTTCACGGCGGCAGAGGTAGCTCACCATTGGCTGCCGGTGGGATCTTTCAGTCTCACCGAAGTCAATGGCCATTTGCTTGCCAACCATGCCATCGGGGAACCCACTGGCCAATAGAGACCCGGCAGAAAACCCGCCACAGGGGGATGGAAAATCCCAACCTATGTTTGATATTCATGCAGTTGTCCCATAGAGCACCTTTCTGCTTCAATCTCTTTATTAAATGTGACCTGAGTTATCAAGTTAAAAAAGTATGTTCGTGAAGGCACAATATTCCAGTGAATGTCAAACTTTTGTCCCTTGCTATTGTAAGATTTAATAATAATAATCGCTTGTCACAAGTAGGCTTCAATGACGTTACTGTGAAAAGCCCCTAGTCACCACATTCCGGCGCCTGTTCGGGGAGGCCGGTACGGGAATTGATCCCGCGCTGTTGGCATTGTTCTGCATTACAAGCTAGCTGTTTAGCCCACTGTGCTAAACCAGCCCCAGATTTGTTGCCATTCCTGATTGCCCTTGAATTGAGTAGTTTGCTGCGCCATTTCGGAGGACAGCTGAGAGTCACCCACTTTGCTTTGGGTCTGGAGCCACATGTAGGCCAGACCAGGTAAGGATGGCAGATTTCCTTCCCTAAAGGGCATTCGAAAACCAGATGAATTTTTTTTTTTAATAAATATTTTATTGAAAATTTTTGGTCAACCAACACAGTACATTGTGCATCCTTTACACAATATTATAACAACACAAATAACAATGACCTATTTTATAAACAAAAAATGAATAAATAATAAATAACAAAAATGAAAACTAGCCCTAATTGGCAAATGCCTTGTCACAAGTCACACTCTCCAAAAATATAATTTAACAGTCCAATATATAATTATCTGTAGCAACGACCTATACATATTATACAGTATATATTAACAACCCTGAGAGTCCTTCTGGTTCCTCCTCCCCCCCCCCCCCCCCCCCCCCCCCCCCGCCCCCTGGGCTGCTGCTGCTGCCTTCTTTTTTCCATTCCGTCTATCTTTCTGCGAGGTATTCGACGAACGGTTGCCACCGCCTGGTGAACCCTTGAGCCGACCCCCTTAGGACGAACTTAATCCGCTCTAGCTTTATAAACCCCGCCATGTCATTTATCCAGGTCTCCACCCCCGGGGGCTTGGCTTCTTTCCACATTAGCAATATCCTGCGCCGGGCTACTAGGGACGCAAAGGCCAAAACATCGGCCTCTCTCGCCTCCTGCACTCCCGGCTCTTGTGCAACCCCAAATATAGCCAACCCCCAGCTTGGTTCGACCCGGACCCCTACTACTTTTGAACGCACCTTTGTCACCCCCATCCAAAACCCCTGTGGTGCTGGGCATGACCAAAACATATGGGTATGATTCGCTGGGCTTCTCGAGCACCTCGCACACCTATCCTCCACCCCAAAAAATTTACTGAGCCGTGCTCCAGTCATATGCGCCCTGTGTAATACCTTAAACTGAATTAGGCTTAGCCTGGCACACGAGGACGACGAGTTTACCCTGCTTAGGGCATCTGCCCACAGCCCCTCCTCGATCTCCTCCCCCAGCTCTTCTTCCCATTTCCCTTTTAGTTCATCTACCATAGTCTCCCCTTCGTCCCTCATTTCCCTATATATATCTGACACCTTACCACCCCCCACCCATGTCTTTGAGATCACTCTGTCCTGCACCTCTTGTGTCGGGAGCTGCGGGAATTCCCTCACCTGTTGCCTCGCAAAAGCCCTCAGTTGCATATACCTGAATGCATTCCCTTGGGGCAACCCATATTTCTCGGTCAGCGCTCCCAGACTCGCGAACTTCCCATCCACAAACAGATCTTTCAGTTGCGTTATTCCTGCTCTTTGCCACATTCCATATCCCCCATCCATTCCCCCCGGGGCAAACCTATGGTTGTTTCTTATCGGGGACCCCCCCAAGGCTCCAGTCTTTCCCCTATGCCGTCTCCACTGTCCCCAAATCTTCAGTGTAGCCACCACCACCGGGCTTGTGGTGTAGTTCCTCGGCTAGTCCCCCTACAGGACGCCCTCTCTAATCTCTTCCACGCCGCTCCCTTCTCCTCTCCCATCCACTTACTCACCATTGAAATATTAGCGGCCCAATAATACTCACTTAGGCTCGGTAGTGCCAGCCCCCCCCTATCCCTGCTACACTGTAAGAATCCCTTCCTCACTCTCGGGGTCTTCCCGGCCCACACAAAACCCATGATGCTCTTTTCAATCCTTTTAAAAAAAGCCTTCGTGATCACCACCGGGAGGCACTGAAACACAAAGAGGAATCTTGGGAGGACCACCATCTTAACCGCCTGCACCCTCCCTGCCAGTGACAGGGATACCATATCCCATCTCTTGAAATCCTCCTCCATCTGTTCCACCAACCGCGTTAAATTTAACCTATGCAATGTGCCCCAATTCTTGGCTATCTGGATCCCCAGGTAACGAAAGTCCCTTGTTACCTTCCTCAACGGTAGGTCCTCTATTTCTCTACTCTGCTCCCCTGGATGCACCACAAACAACTCACTTTTCTCCATGTTCAATTTATACCCTGAAAAATCCCCAAACTCCCCAAGTATCCGCATTATTTCTGGCATCCCCTCCGCCGGGTCTGCCACGTATAGTAGCAAATCGTCCGCATACAAAGATACCCGGTGTTCTTCTCCTCCTCTAAGTACTCCCCTCCACTTCTTGGAACCCCTCAACGCTATCGCCAGGGGCTCAATCGCCAGTGCAAACAATAATGGGGACAGAGGGCATCCCTGCCTTGTCCCTCTATGGAGCCGAAAATATGCAGATCCCCGTCCATTCGTGACCACGCTCGCCATTGGGGCCTTATACAACAGCTGCACCCATCTAACATACCCCTCTCCAAAACCAAATCTCCTCAACACCTCCCACAAATAATCCCACTCCACTCTATCAAATGCTTTCTCGGCATCCATCGCCACTACTATCTCCGTTTCCCCCTCTGGTGGGGCCATCATCATTACCCCTAACAACCTCCGTATATTCGTGTTCAGCTGTCTCCCCTTCACAAACCCAGTTTGGTCCTCGTGGACCACCCCCGGGACACATTCCTCTATTCTCATTGCCATTACCTTGGCCAGGATCTTGGCATCTACATTTAGGAGGGAAATAGGTCTATAGGACCCGCATTGTAGCGGGTCCTTTTCCTTCTTTAAGAGAAGCGATATTGTTGCTTCAGACATAGTCGGGGGCAGTTGTCCCCTTTCCTTTGCCTCATTAAAGGTCCTCGTCAGTACCGGGGTGAGCAAGTCCACATATTTTCTATAGAATTCGACTGGGAATCCATCCGGTCCCGGGGCCTTTCCCGCCTGCATGCTCCTAATTCCTTTCACCACTTCTTCTACCTCGATCTGTGCTCCCAGTCCCACCCTTTCCTGCTCTTCCACCTTGGGAAATTCCAGCTGATCCAAGAAGCCCATCATTCTCTCCCTCCCATCCGGGGGTTGAGCTTCATATAATTTTTTATAAAATGTCTTGAACACTCCATTCACTCTCTCCGCTCCCCGCTCCATCTCTCCTTCCTCATCCCTCACTCCCCCTATTTCCCTCGCTGCTCCCCTTTTCCTCAATTGGTGTGCCAGCAACCTGCTCGCCTTCTCCCCATATTCGTACTGTACACCCTGTGCCTTCCTCCATTGTGCCTCTGCAGTGCCCGTAGTCAGCAAGTCAAATTCTACATGTAGCCTTTGCCTTTCCCTGTACAGTCCCTCCTCCGGTGCTTCCGCATATTGTCTGTCCACCCTCAAAAGTTCTTGCAGCAACCGCTCCCGTTCCTTACTCTCCTGCTTCCCTTTATGTGCCCTTATTGATATCAGCTCCCCTCTAACCACCGCCTTCAACGCCTCCCAGACCACTCCCACCTGGACCTCTCCATTACCATTGAGTTCCAAGTACTTTTCAATGCACCCCCTCACCCTTAGACCTACCCCCTCATCTGCCATTAGTCCCATGTCCATTCTCCAGGGTGGGCGCCCTCCTGTTTCCTCCCCTATCTCCAAGTCTACCCAGTGTGGAGCGTGATCCGAAATGGCTATAGCCGTATACTCTGTTCCCCTCACCTTCGGGATCAATGCCCTACCCAGCACAAAAAAGTCTGTTCGCGAGTAGACTTTATGGACATAGGAGAAAAACGAGAACTCCTTACTCCTAGGTCTGCTAAATCTCCACGGGTCTACACCTCCCATCTGCTCCATAAAATCTTTAAGTACCTTGGCTGCTGCCGGCCTCCTTCCAGTCCTGGACTTCGACCTATCCAGCCCTGGTTCCAACACCGTATTAAAATCTCCCCCCATTATCAGCTTTCCCATCTCTAGGTCCGGAATGCGTCCTAGCATCCGCCTCATAAAATTGGCATCATCCCAGTTCGGGGCATATACGTTTACCAAAACCACCGTCTCCCCCTGTAGTTTGCCACTCACCATCACGTATCTGCCCCCGTTATCCGCCACTATAGTCTTTGCCTCGAACATTACCCGCTTCCCCACTAATATAGCCACCCCCCTGTTTTTCGCATCTAGCCCCGAATGGAACACCTGCCCCACCCATCCTTTGCGTAGCCTAACCTGGTCTATCAGTTTCAGGTGCGTTTCCTGTAACATAACCACATCTGCCTTAAGTTTCTTAAGGTGTGCGAGTACCCGTGCCCTCTTTATCGGCCCGTTCAGCCCTCTCACGTTCCACGTGATCAGCCGGGTTGGGGGGGCTTCCTACCCCCCCCCCCTTGTCGATTAGCCATCACCTTTTTCCAGCTCCTCACCCGGTTCCCACGCAGCTGTATCTCCCCCAGGCGGTGCCCCCCCGCCCATCCTCTCCCATACCAGCTCCCCCCTCTCCCCAGCAGGAGCAACCCAGTAATTCCCCCCTCCCACCCCCCCCGCTAGATCCCCCGCTAGCGTAATTACTCCCCCCATGTTGCTCCCAGAAGTCAGCAAACTCTGGCTGACCTCGGCTTCCCCCCGTGACCTCGGCTCGCACCGTGCGACGCCCCCTCCTTCCTGCTTCTCTATTCCCGCCATGATTATCATAGCACGGGAACCAAGCCCGCGCTTCTCCCTTGGCCCCGCCCCCAATGGCCAACGCCCCATCTCCTCCACCTCCCCTCCCCCCCCCATCACCACCTGTGGGAGAGAGAAAAGTTACCACATCGCAGGATTAGTACATAAAACTCCTCTTTCCCCCCTTTTTAACCCCCCTCTTTGCCCCCCACATTCGCCCCACCACTTTGTTCAAACGTTCTTTTTAATAACCCGTTCATTCCAGTTTTTCTTCCACAATAAAAGTCCACGCTTCATCCGCCGTCTCAAAGTAGTGGTGCCTCCCTCGATATGTGACCCACAGTCTTGCCGGTTGCAGCATTCCAAATTTTATCTTCTTTTTATGAAGCACCGCCTTGGCCCGATTAAAGCTCGCCCTCCTTCTCGCCACCTCCGCACTCCAGTCTTGATAAATGCGGATCACCGTGTTCTCCCATTTACTGCTCCGAGTTTTCTTTGCCCATCTAAGGACCATTTCTCTATCCTTAAAACAGAGGAATCTCACCACTATGGCTCTGGGAATTTCTCCTGCTCTCGGTCCTCGCGCCATCACTCGGTATGCTCCCTCCACCTCCAACGGACCCGCCGGGGCCTCCGCTCCCATTAACGAGTGCAGCATCGTGCTCACATATGCCCCGACGTCCGCTCCCTCCACACCTTCAGGAAGACCAAGAATCCTCAGGTTGTTCCTCCTTGCGTTGTTTTCCAGTGCCTCCAACCTTTCCACACATCGTTTCTGATGTGCCTCATGCGTCTCCGTCTTCACCACCAGGCCCTGTATGTCGTCCTCATTCTCGGCTGCCTTTGCCTTCACGACCCAAAGCTCCTGCTCCTGGGTCTTTTGTTCCTCCTTTAGCCCTTCGATCGCCTGTAGTATCGGGGCCAACAGCTCTTTCTTCATTTCCTTTTTGAGCTCTTCCACACAGCATTTCAAGAAATCTTGTTGTTCAGGGCCCCATGTTAAACTGCCACCTTCCGACGCCATCTTGGTTTTTGCTTGCCTTCCTTGCCGCTGTTCTAAAGGATCCACTGCAATCCGGCCACTTTCTCCTCCTTTTTTCATCCGTATCCAGGGGGGATTCCCTTCTGGTTTACCGCACAGTGTTTTTAGCCGTCAAAATTGCCGTTGGGGCTCCTATCAAGAGCCCAAAAGTCCGTTTCACCGGGAGCTGCCGAAACGTGCGACTCAGCTGGTCATCGCCGCACCCGGAAGTCTCTAAAAACCAGATGAATTTTAACAACAATTGATAGTTTTATGGTCACCATTACTGAGACCAGCTTTCAATTCCAGATTTGTTAATTCCGTTTCAATTCGCCTGCTGCCGTGGTGGGATTTGAATCCTTGTCCCAGAGTGATGCACTATCAATTACAATGAGACGAGAATAGAGAAAAATCAAGGCTTTATTAAGCAGAGATGTGTGGCCTCCTGCAGCTTCTACCAGAATGGAAGCAGCTCGGGTGTGCACACATTTATACTCCGCCGACTGGGCGGAGCCAGCAGGCAGGGATTTACCCCCGTACCTATAGTACAGGAACCTTACCGTATTACCTCAAATAATCATCGTTACAACTATTATACAATCAGTGGTGACTACCACATAGAGCATGTCCAAAGATGTGCAGGCTAGGTGGGGTTGCGTAGATAAGAGGGGGTTGGGGGAGTGGACCTAGGTAGGGTGCTCTTTCAGAGGATCGGTGCGGACTTGATGGGCCGAATGGCTTCCTGACCTGTAGGAATTCTATTCACCGGGGCCTCTGAATTACCATCCAGTGACATTGCCACTGCACCCCATCGCCCCATTCAGTTATTAAAGAATTGTCAAATGTGCTCCTCCCCCACATTCTAAAGTCTCCTTCTTTAATGCTAATGAAACTTAAATTCATTTTATGTTCTTCACAGCTGAGAGAAGCGATGGATACAACATAATCTTAAAATGACAGAAAGTCGGAGCTGATTCGCTGAGCACCGAAGATTGTGTTTTCACATATTGTTTGAACACTGCCATTGAATGCGGCCAACTATCTGCACATCAGGCAAAGGAGGAAGAACCTTTACTCTACCAAAGTGAATATTATATTTGGGGAGGGGAGGCAGGAGGGAGGTGGAGGCAGATTCCTATCGTCTTCATCATTTGGGCAGCACGGTAACACAAGTGGATAGCACTGTGGCTTCACAACGCCAGGGTCCCAGGTTCGATTCCCCGCTGGGTCACTGTCTGTGCAGAGTCTGCACATTCTCCCTGTGACTGCGTGGGTTTCCTCCGGGTGCTCCGGTTTCCTCCCACAGTCCAAAGAAATGAAATGAAATGAAAATCGCTTATTATCACAAGTAGGCTTCAAATGAAGTTACTGTGAAAAGCCCCTAGTCGCCACATTCCAGCGCCTGTTCGGGGAGGCTGGTATGGGAATTGAACCGTGCTGCTGGCCTGCCTTGGTCTGCTTTCATAGATTATCATAGAATTTACAGTGCAGAATGAGGCCATTCGGCCCATCAAGTCTGCACCGGCTCTTGGAAAGAGCACCCTACCCAAGGTCAACATCGCCACCCTATCTCCATAACCCAGTAACCCCACCCAACACTAAGGGCAATTTATCATGGCCAATCCACCTAACCAGCACATCTTTGGACTGTGGGAGGAAACCGGAGCACCTGGAGGAAAACCACGCACACACGGGGAGGATGTGCAGACTCCGCACAGCCAGTGACCCAAGCTGGAATCGAACCTGGGACCCTGGAGCTGTGAAGCAATTGTGCTATCCACAATGCTACCGTGCAGCCCATAAGCTTTCAAAGCCAGCGATTTAGCCCTGTGCTAAACAGGTAAGGTGCAGGTAAGGTGGATTGGCCATGATAAATTGCCCTTAGTGACCAAAAAGGTTAGGAGGGGTTATTGAGTTAGGGGATAGGGTGGAAGTGAGGGCTTAAGTGAGTCGGTGCAGATTCGATGGGCTGAATGGCCAGTTTCTGCACTGTATGTTCTCTTTCCCCGGTTGCCCAACGGGGGTACAATGGTCATTACAGGGCAAATGTGGAAACAATGTTGTACTTTACTATGCACAAAATGCAATAGCATTTATCTTCATAGTATATAATTTACAGTGCCGAAGGAGGCCATTCGGCCCACCGATGTCGTACAGGACCTTGGAAAGAGCACTCCACTTAAGCCTCCACCCTATCCTGTAACCCAGTGACCCCACCCAACCTTTTCGGACACTAAGGGCAATTTATCCTGGCCAATCCACCTAATCTGTACATGTGGGAGGAAACCGGAGCACCCAGAAGAAACCCATGCAGACACGAGGCGAACGTGCAGACTCCGCACAGACAGTGACCCAAGCCGGAATCGAACCTGGGACCCAGGAGCTGTGAAGTACCTGTGCTAACCACTGTGCTGCCCCTATTAACGACCTTGGATCGTTTAAAAGTGGACTGGGCGAACTGCTTCAAAATCACCTTTTCCTTATATTTGTCATTATTCCTAATGCTCAGGCAAAATAAAAATTGGCAATGTCATTCCAAAAACTAACTGCTGATTTTTCTGCACCTCATGCAATTGAAATGGAATTTGGATTATTCAGCTGCCCCGATAATTAAATGCTTTGTTTGCATTTGTATTTGTGACTATTTCAAAAGGATCGCAATTGTATAGTGGTTGCATACTGGGGAGGAAAGTCTACGAGATTAGCTTGTGATACCACTGGTTCCTATTTAACTGTGGAGTACTGTGTTCTATGATACCCAGACTCTGAGTTGAGCAAAGGTTTAAGCTGTCCAATGTTTCCTTCCTCTGGGCATATCTTCCTGTTACATCCTTCATCAATATATTCCTGACAGTGCTGCGACCCTTGTTCTTTTATGAATCCTGCCTTGGTGAATATTTTCCAATTTGAATCAAATGATCGCTGTTTAACTACATACAATCCATTTTCCTTATTTGGTGTTGCAGTGGGGAATGAGGTGGGGAGAGTTGGCGAGCCAGTTAGGCAGCTAACTTTTGCCTACAATAACTTTCAGCATGGATGAAGAATATATTATGCTCCTTAATTACTCTGATGAACTCATGTTTAAGAGCACTCTTCAGTTTGTCTTCTATTTGATTCTTCTACTAAAAGGCATCACTAAAGAAAAGGAATAAAAATACATAGACTCCGGGCAAAACTTTATGGCCGCCCCTGCCGGTGGGATTTTCCTGTCCTGGGACCTTTGAACGGCTCGCGTCATGGGCGGCACGGTAGCACAGAGGTTAGCACCTTTGCTTCACAGCGCCAGGGTCCCAGGTTCAATTCACAGCTTGGGCCACTGTCTGTGTGGAGTCTGCACGTTCTCTCCGTGTCTGTGTGGGTTTCTTCCGGATGCTCCGGTTTCCTCCCACAAGTCCCAAAAGACGTGCTGTTGGGTGAATTGGACATTCTGAATTCTCCTTCTGTGTACCTGAACAGGCGCCTTAGTGTGGCGACTAGGGGATTTTCACAGTAACTTCATTGTGTAAACCTACTTGTGGCACTAATAAAGATTATTATTGTTATTTTCCGGCCCTACAGGGCTGTACAATTCCTCTCTCTGTTTTTAGGGGTGGGTGATAAATTGCCCTTCGTGTCCAAAATTGCCCTTCGTGTTGGGTGGGGTTACTGGGTTATGGGGATAGGGTGGAAGTGTTGGCCTTGGGTAGGGTGCTCTTTCCAAGAGCCGGTGCAGACTCGATGGGTCGAATGGCCTCCTTCTGTACTGTAAATTCTATGAGAGGAAGGGTAATCGCTCAAAGGCTGAAGAAATATGACTTTATTTGTTCATGGGCCACGAAGGTTGCTGGCAAAGTCAGTATTTTATTGCCAATTCCTAATTGCCCTTAAGAAGCTGCTTTCTTGAATAGTTGTAGTCCTTGTGGTGTAGGTACATCCACGGTGCTGTTAGAGAAGGCGCAAATAAGTAAATAAACCTGATTAATGTTTGCCCATTTCTCGCATCTTTTCTGCTTAATGTTTGAAGTTATTCATTATTCAAAGACAACCTGTTGGTTGCAACAAGGACATTAGTGAAGATCTAGCACTTGCTAGATTGTCATAGGCCTTCTCACCCAATAGGATGGTGACTTTTTCAATTAATTGTACTTTATGAACAGCTTATTACAATGTGTTTAACTTCAAAATGTTAATGTTTACACAAATGCTATACAATTGGCAAATCACTTGTGGGGGAACATTGTTAAGCATTTTTTATTCAAAACAAATATTGCTAATGAGCTTGCAACACGATGAGCCCTTAACCTTTGCTGGAAAATCTGCTGCAGTCATTAAGATGCATTAAAATGAGTAGAAACGTGTACTTTTAAAAATTTGCAATGCACAGAGGGATGCCCTAACTCCAGTCCTCCAATTCAGTTATGCTTCCGTATCCTCTCTCCATCTTGAACCCATCTTTCTTTGAAGCGAGAGAGTAGCCAGGTGATTTACTCACAAGTCTTGTCCTGGGCTTCTGGTGGGCAGGGGTGTTCGAATGCTGTTTAACAAAGGGGCGAAAGGTTATCCGGGGTAAGCAAGAATATGGGGTTGAAGCAACGATCTGATCTGCCTTGATTTTATTGTTTCGATGTCACTAGCTTTCGGAGCTAGTGACATCGAAACAAACCTGTTGGACTTTAACCTGGTGTTGTAAGACTTCTTACTGTGCTCACCCCAGTCCAACGCCGCCATCTCCACATCTTGATTTTATTGAATTGCGGAGCAGGTTCGAGGGGCCGAGTGGCGTACTCCTCCTAATCCGTATGTTCGTATGACTGCAATGAACAACTTCAGGTATAAAAAAACTGGGAGGGGAGGATAAGGAAAATGGAGAAGGACAATCCTTTCTACCATTCCAAGGCACTTTGTTATAAAAATAAAACTGACAAATTGAACTTGGGGCCGCTTTCTAAACTACCAGACCGCCTTCACTGTATTTGCTCCGTTATTAACCTTTGGATGGGTGAGGTGGAATCTCCGAAGCTTCTGATCAGTCTGGCCTCCCAGATGAAGACTCCAAATCATCTGAATTTCCCTGACTTCTGAAGCTTCGTAAACCTTACTTTCTCATGACTGCTTAGCAACATTGCCAGGTTTGACATAAAAGGTAGGATATTGAAACTCGGTGATTGTTGGTTTGGCGTTGGCAGCAATGGTGGGGATGTCTGTGTTCAGAGAGGAATGCAAACCAGTTCTCTTCAGTGGTCAGTAGTGCAGGCAACTGAATGTGCCTCAGGTATGCCTGATCCCTTTCTTTGTGCCCACTGCGATGGTGTTGTGATCACTGACTGCTGCCTGTGGTGGTGAGAAAATTCTAACATTGCCCATGCATGGAAGGTTTGGCAAATGAGAATTTAAATATTATAAATTAGGTTCAGAAAAACCATCAGAAATGGAGATCTATTGAAAGACTCCACATGGCAATAAATTGCACGGATTTCTGCGGTAAATTGCCGATTAACTGGAAAGCCATAGGATTTACTTAAATTATTTGCTTTTTTGTTTAATCATGAACGTGTATTATCATTAACACTGCATCTTCGAACACTGCATTGCTGTACTTAAAGGCATAACATTTACATCAAAATAATTTAATGCAGTGCATTTTCGTTCAAATTTTCAGTTTTAAATTCTGATCTGGATTTCTTTTTTAAAAAAAAAAGCAGAAAATGCTGGAGATATTCAGCAGGGGGTGGGACGGGGGCTGGGGGGAGAGTTACAATTGTAATAGGTTTTGAGCAAGGGGCAGGTGGGACAAGGACAAAGGAAGATCGGGGGCAGAGTGGAAGACAGGAGATTGAATGAGAGAAGAGTTGGTCCTCCAGGGCGGAAGGGAATGGTGATGGGCAAGAAAAAAAATCAACAAAACCAAAGATGTCTTAGAGTTGGTGTGTTGCTATCTAAAAACAGAAATAAGAGAAAACCCCTAACACGCGAAGAAAAGGATTCAGAACGGGGGCAAAGATTGTGGTCTAAAATTGTCAAACTTTTTTTTTTTTGTGAAATTTTTTATTTAAAACAAATTTGTAACATTTACAGAGAGAAAAAAGGCCCTCTGCAAAGAGCCTTAACATAGTGAAAATGAACAGTGGAAAAGAATAAACACGTTAATAAGGCACTTCCCCTGTCAGCTCTGTTTGCCCATGCCACACGTGTTCAACTAAACTAACGTGGCTCTAACCCTCCCCGCCTCGGGCGCTGCTGCTGTCGGTTTCCAGCGCTGTTCCCTGAGAGTCTGCAAGCGACTTTCTCTCCTGGGGGATCCCTGGTCAACCCCCCCTTGCCTACTTAAGTCTCCTCTGCTCTACCTCTCAGCTTCCCCCCCCCCCCCCCCCCCCCCGACCTCCCCTGCCCCCCCGAGGCCTGATCTGCCAGGTCAGCCCTGCGCTTGGCCCTAGCCCGCCCCTCCTCCTACTCTCCCTGGTGCCCCCTGACCTACGCTAGCTACGCTGGCCCCTGCCCTTGGCGCTTGTCTGTCTCCCGCCCAAGCGCTCGGGCCCTCCCCCCACACACCATGGACCCATTAACCTGATTGTATCTCACCTTGCCCTTTCAAGTCCCTTAACCAGCCCTTAGCCCATCCCCCTATCAGAGGTCTGATCTCCCGCCAAAAGGTACCAAGTACAGGGCCCCCTCTGCAGGCACCCCCCCCCCCCCCCCCCTTGTTGCAATCTCCCAAAAACACCCTAAGCAGTGTGCCCTCCAGCCCCCGCTCTCTGTCCAGGCTGAAAACAATCTTAGATAATGTCATAATATACACCAGTATATCATGGTGCAGACACACACTGATGGACACACAATGGGACCAATCAACATACACAACACCGCAGCCAATCACCAGTGAGAGCACACGCACTATAAAGACAGGGGACATCAGAGTTCCCGCTCATTCGAGTAGCAGCTAGCTAGGAGCACAGAGCTCACAGCCTGCAACACAGACATTCACCATGTGCTGAGTGCATCAACTGGTTTGGACAAGGCAAAGGTCTTTAGTTAAAGCTGGTATCGTATTTACCCACAGTTCAAGTGGGTAAATGTTTAAACTATGTTTAAATAGTTAACCTTTTAATAAAATAGTGTTGCACTACTTCAAGTGTTGGTGACCTGTATGTGATCCAGAACGCCCAACACATCAGATAAAACATTTACAGTACAGGATAATTTAACAAACCACCGTCACATAAAAGCTCTGAGAGCCCAGAGTCCTTTAGTTCAAGTCCAGCTTCTTTTAATAGAAGTCCACTCCTAGTCAGAGCAAGTTAGGTTAATAGACCGCCGCCACTGTACAGCACTGAAAAAACTAAGTGCCCGTTAGTTCAAGTCCAGCTTACATTTAATGAAAGCCCAAACCTGTTCTGGTGTCTCAAAGTAGTAGTGGAGTTCCTCAAACGTAACCCAAAGCTTTGCAGGATACAGCATTCCAAACCTCACCTCCTTTTTGTAGAGGGCTGCCTTTATCTTGATGAATCCTGCATGCCTCTTGGCCAGCTCCGTTCCCAGGTCCTGGTAAATGCGCATCTCTCAATTCTCCCATCTGCTGCTCCTCTTCGCCTTGGCCCATCACAGCACACGTTCCCTGTCAACAAACTGGTGAAAGCGGACCACCAAGGCCCTCGGTCGGTCGCCCGTCCTGGGCTTCCTTGCGGGGGCTCTATGCGCCCCATCCAACTCCAGGGGTCGAGGGAAGGCCTCTGGTCCCATCAGCGCCTCGAACATACCCGTCACATATGCACCCACATCCAATCCCTCGCAGCCCTCGGGGAGGCCAACGATCCTCAAATTCTGCCTCCTGGCTCTGTTCCCCAGCTCTTCAAGCTGCTCGTGCATCCTCCTCTGGTGGGCGTTCAGCTCCTCCACCTCGTGCTCCAGCTCCGTTACCGTGTCCGTCTGGCTGGAGAGCTTCACCTCGACCCTCCCTGAGCGCCTTCTCTTGGACTGTCTGTGTCTCGACCATTCGGTCCATTACTGCTCTCATCGGGTCCAACGTGTCCCTCTTCAGTTCGACGAAGCAATTCCTGAAGAACTCCATCTGTTGCTCCCTTGGCCAGTGAGCCTCCCCTCCCTGGTCCCTGCCGTCCGCCATGCTTCGCCACCCGGTCTGGGGTCCCCGCTGCTCCCACTTCGATCCTTGCCGCTCCACTTGACCACTTCTGGTCCAGCTGTCCATACCCCCGGGGGGGGAGGCCTTTTCCCTATCGTCTCCTCCATCGATTCAGGTCGCCAGGTCCCGAAAAAGTCAGCTGAAAAAGGTCCGTTTGCCCATCGCGGGTGGGATCCGACCTGCGACTTGCTTCCTCAAGGGCGCCACCGGAAGTCTAAAATTGTCAAACTCAAATATCGAGTCCAGAAGACCTGAATATTGAGTTCAACAGTTTCAAAGCATAATCTCTGCCCCCATTTTGTTTCCTTTTCTCTGCATGTTTCAGTTTTTCTTCTCTTATCCTTGCTTTTAGACAGCAGCACACCGGCGCTAGGCACATCATTGGTTTCTTCTCATTCCCCATCACCATTCCCTTTTGGTCCTGGATGACTAACTCTTCTGTCATCCAATCTCTCTTCCAGGCGCCTAACACAGTCCTTCCCTTTGTCCTCGTCTCACACACACACCCCTTGCTCAAAACCCATTACGATTCTAACTTCTTCCAGTCCCGATGAAAGGTCTTCATCTGAAACATCAACTCTCTCACCCCGGGATGCTCCCAAGACCTGCTGAAAATTTCCAGCATTTTTTGTTTTAATTTCACATTGTCTTACTTTTTCAATTAGCGTTTATTTTTGAGTTGGTGTTAATGCTTTCGATAAACTCTTGTGGTATTATTTTATGTGCCCTAAAATATGTTTGTGTACTCCTACCAATAAGATGTAGTGCGTTATATATATTGTCTTAATTACGGGCAAGGTTTACACTGTTTAAAACAAAAATCTTTGGCCAGCTTTATGAGTTCTCTTAGTCACTGGAGATGCATAAACTTCACAATATAAACCCACAGGATTGCAGAGGATAAAGAGGGGGAATTGATTGGAATTGATTCTGACTTTTTAAAACATTTTTTGCACTGGCTACTGTACACTACAGCCCAGAAATGTAAAGTGTTCTGCCCCTGGGGGTCTGTACGCTAGTCAACTAAGTGCAAATAAATCTACTTTTTGTAACAATATTGCTGTGGGGATTTTATTTTTTTAATGCAGTCTGTGACTTCTGCTTTTGGAATTTATGCGGGAAAAAAAGAAATTGTATTTATCTAACGCCTTTAACAACATGTGATAGTCGGTATTAGGGGTATTATGGTACCTAGGTTGGAGGTACCTGATGCTGTAAGATCATTGGTAAAGCCTGCCTGCTGGTTCCGCCCAGTAAGGCGGAGTATAAGAGTCTGTATTTCTCGAGCTGCTGCATTCTGTACCTGCGCTGCTGGGGACAACATCTAGTTCAAAAAAGCCTTCAATTGACCTACAATCTCGCTTCTGAGTTATTGATCGTGCATCAATTTATTGAACTGAATTTGATGAATGGAGCTCCGCATCAAGCCGGAGTGTCTGCAACTTAGCCCCCACGCGTAAAGCTCAGCGGCGACCTTTAAACACTGGCTGGCGTGTTTCAACGGATACATCAGGATGGCCACAACTACACCCACGGAGGACCAGAATCTGCAAGTTCTCCACTCGAGGGTGAGCCCAGAAATCTACACGCTCATCGAGGACGCGGACGGTTTCGAGGCCGCGATGTCCCTGTTGAAAGGACACTACATTCGCCCAGTAAATCAGGTTTATGCCCGACATCTTTTTTTTTTTATAAATATATTTTATTGAAAATTTTTCGATCACAATCTTTTCCCCTTGCACATTAAACATAAGAAGAAAAAAATTTAACAGTACATGTAACATAATAACCACAGTCTAATAACAAGTAACTAACCAACAGGGTAAACTAATCAATTAACATAAAATAAAACTTCCCCCTCCCCCTGGGTTGCTGCTGCTGGTCATCTATCTTCCCTCTAACGTTCCCCTAGGTAGTCGAGGAATGGCTGCCACCGCCTGGTGAACCCTTGAGCCGATCCTCTCAGCGCAAACTTCATCTGCTCCAGTTTTATGAACCCCGCCATATCGTTTATCCAGGCCTCCAGTCCGGGGGGTTTCGCTTCCTTCCACATGAGTAAAATCCTACGCCGGGCTACTAGGGACGCAAAGGCCACAACATCGGCCTCTTTCGCCTCCTGCACTCCCGGCTCATCCGCTACTCCAAATAAAGCTAACCCCCAGCCTGGTTTGACCTGGACCTTCACCACCTTTGAAATCACTCCCGCCACTCCCCTCCAGTGCCGGGCACGACCAAAACATATGTGTGTGGTTTGTCGGGCTTCCGCCGCACCTCCCACACTTGTCCTCCACCCCGAAGAACCTGCTCAACCTTTCTCCCGTTATGTGTGCTCTATGTAGCACCTTAAATTGAATCAGGCTAAGCCTGGTGCACGAGGAAGAGGAATTTACCCTGCTTAGGGCATCAGCCCACATACCCTCATCTATCTCCTCCCCGAGCTCTTCTTCCCACTTTCCTTTCAGTTCGCCCACCAGCTCCTCCCCTCTTCTCTCATCTCACGGTATATCTCTGACACCTTGCCCTCCCCGACCCACACCCCCGAAAGCACTCTATCCTGGATCCCCTGTGTCGGGAGCAATGGAAATTCCCTCACCTGTTGTCTTGTGAACGCCCTCACCTGCATATACCTAAAAAAGTTTCCCTGGGGCAGCTTATACTTTTCCGCCAATGCTCCCAAGCTCGCGAACGTCCCATCTATAAATAAATCTCCCACCCTCCTAATTCCTAACTGGTGCCAGCTCTGGAATCCTCCATCCATCGTCCCTGGGGCAAACCTATGGTTGTTCCTGATTGGGGACCCCACCAGGGCTCCCAGCACACCTCTCTGTCGCCTCCATTGTCCCCAGATATTTAATGTTGCCACCACCACTGGGTTTGTGGTAAACTTTTTTGGTGAGAGAGGTAGCGGCGCCGTCACCAGCGCCTCTAGACCCGTCCCTTTACAGGACTTTCTCTCCAATCTTTTCCACGCCGCTCCCTCTCCCCCCCCATCATCCACTTATGCATCATTGCCACATTGGCGGCCCAATAGTAGTCGCCCAAATTCGGCAGCGCCAGTCATCCTCTGTCTCTGCTACGTTGTAAGAACCCCCTCCTTACCCTCGGGACTTTCCCTGCCCACACAAAGCTTGTGATGCTCCTGTCTATTTTTTTAAAGAAGGCCTTAGTAATTAGTATAGGGAGACATTGGAATACAAATAGGAACCTCGGGAGGACCATCATCTTAATTGCCTGCACTCTGCCCGCCAATGACAGTGGCTGCATGTCCCACCTCTTGAAGTCCTCTTCCATTTGTTCTACCAATCGTGTCAGATGAAGTCTGTGCAAGGTTCCCCAGGTCCTGGCGATCTGAATCCCCAGGTATCGGAAGTTTCTTTCCACTTTCCTTAGAGGCAGGCCTTCTATCCCTCTACTCTGGTCCCCAGGGTGTACCACGAAGAGTTCACTCTTCCCCATGTTAAGCCTATATCCCGAGAAATCTCCGAACTCCCTCAATATCTGCATGACCTCTGTCATCCCCCCCACTGGGTCCGTCACATACAACAGTAGGTCATCCGCGTAGAGCGACACTCGGTGTTCTTCTTCCCCTCTAATCACCCCTCTCCATTTCCTGGAGTCTCTCAGCGCCATGGCCAGTGGTTCAATTGCCAACCCGAACAGCAATGGAGATAGTGGGCATCCCTGTCTTGTTCCCCTGTATAGTCGAAAATACTCCGATCTTTGCCGACCCGTGACCACACTTGCCGTTGGGGCCCAATAAAGGAGTTTGACCCAGCTAATAAACCCATTCCCGAACCCGAGCCTCCTTAGCACCTCCCATAGGTACTACCACTCCACCCTGTCAAATGCCTTCTCTGCATCCATTGCCGCCACTATCTCTGCCTCCCCCTCTCCTGGGGGCATCATTATCACCCCTAATAACCGTCGCACGTTGACATTTAGTTGTCTCCCCTTTACGAACCCTGTCTGGTCTTCGTGCACCACCCCCGGGACACAGTCCTCTATCCTCGATGTCAGCACCTTTGCTAGCAATTTGGTGTCCACATTTAATAGTGAAATAGGCCTATAGGACCCGCACTGCAGCGGATCTTTATCCCGCTTCAAAATTAGCGATATCGTCGCCTCCGACATTGTCGGGGGTAGAGTCCCTCCTTCCCTGGCCTCGTTAAAAGTCCTCACCAACAGCGGGGCCAGCAGGTCCACATATTTTCTGTAAAATTCCACCGGGAACCCATCTGGTCCCGGAGCCTTCCCTGCCTGCATGTTCCCCAGCCCCTTGATAACCTCGTCCACCCCAATTGGTGCCCCCAGGCCTTCCGCCTCCTGCTCCTCCACCCTCGGGAACCTTAATTGGTCCAGGAACTGCCGCATCTCCTCTTTTCCCTCCGGGGGTTGGGACCTATAAAGTCTTTCGTAAAAGGTCTTAAACACCCCGTTTATCTTCCCTGCTCTCCGCACCGTAGCTCCCTTTTCGTCTTTAATTCCCCCCATCTCCCTCGCCGCTGTCCTCTGTCGCAGCTGATGGGCCAACAGGCGACTAGCCTTTTTCCCCATACTCATACCTCACCCCCTGTGCCTTCCTCCACAGCACCTCCGCCCTCCTGGTGGTCAGAAGGTCGAACTCCGTCTGGAGTCGTCGTCTCTCCCTGTACAGTCCCTCCTCCGGGATCTCCGCAAATTCCCTGTCCACCCTTAAGATCTCCCCCAGTAGTCTTTCCCTTTCCTTTGCCTCTGTTTTCCCTTTGTGGGCCCTGATGGAGATCAGCTCTCCTCTGACCACCGCCTTTAGTGCTTCCCATACCACTCCCACTCGGACCTCCCCGTCGTCATTGGCCTCCAGGTACCTCTCGATACATCCCCGCACTCTTCCACAGACTCCCTCATCCGCCAACAATCCCACATCTAATCGCCAGAGTGCTCGCTGCTCCCTCTCCTCTCCTAGTTCCAGGTCCACCCAATGTGGAGCATGATCCGAAATAGCTATGGCTGAATACTCAGCTTCTTCCACCCTCGAGATCAATGACCTTCCCAAAACAAAAAAATCTATCCGCGAGTACACTTTATGAACATGGGAGAAGAAGGAGAACTCCCTGGCCCTCGGTCTAAGAAATCGCCATGGATCCACTCCCCCCATTTGGTCCATAAACCCCTTAAACACCTTGGCCGCTGCCGGCCTTCTTCCGGTCTTAGATCTGGATCTATCTAACCCTGGGTCCAGCACGGTGTTGAAGTCTCCTCCCAATATCAAGTTTCCTACCTCCAGGTCCGGTATACGTCCCAGCATCCGCCTCATAAATCCCGCATCGTCCCAATTTGGGGCATATACGTTAACCAACACAACCTCCATTCCCTCCAGCCTGCCACTCACCATTACATATCTGCCTCCACTATCTGCTACAATGCTCCTTGCTTCGAATGCTACCCGTTTCCCCACCAGTATGGCCACCCCTCTATTCTTTGCATCTAGTCCTGAATGGAACACCTGTCCCACCCATCCTTTCCTTAACCTAACTTGGTCCGCCACCTTCAGGTGCGTCTCCTGGAGAATAGTCACGTCTGCCCTCAGTCCTTTCAAGTGAGTGAGCACTCGGGCCCTTTTAATCGGTCCATTTAGGCCTCTCACGTTCCACGTGATCAGCCGCACTGGGGGGCTACCTGCCCCCTTCCCATGTCGACTAGCCATCACCTTCTCTAGGCCAGTCCCACGTCCCGATTCCGCGCTCCCACTCGTTCCCCAGGTGTCGCATTCCAGCCCCGACCACCCTTTCTTTAGCCAGTTCCTCTTTGCTTTCTGCAGCAGCAACCCAGTTATCCTCCCCCCCCACCCCGCTAGATCCCCCTCTAGCGTGATTGCTCCCCCCATGTTACTTCCGCAAGTCAGCTGACTTCAACTGACCCCCGGCTTCTCCTGCTCACTCCTTGACCCCCCCGTGTGGGGAACTCCCATCTACCTTGCGCCTATCTTCCCGCCATTATCTTTCTGGCGCGGGAACACCTCTGTAGCTGACCCGCCCCTTGTGGCGCAGCTCCCTTTCCCACCCCACTCCCATTCCTCATCATCCGCCTATGTCCCTTCTTTTCCCCCCCCACCGGCGCCCACATTTCTTAGTGTCTCCCCCCTTCCCAATTTACTTCTCTATATACATCGACAGTAACATTTCCCTGTAATATCAGTCCCTCAGTTCCGATCCAATTTCTCCTCTTTAATAAAGGTCCATGCTTCTTCCGCCGTTTCGAAGTAGTGATGTCTCTCCTGGTACGTGACCCATAGTCGTGCCGGCTGCAGCATCCCGAACTTCACCTTTTTGTGTAACACCTCCTTGGCTCGATTAAAACCGCCCTCCTTCTCGCCACCTCCACACTCCAATCCTGGTACACCCGTACCACTGCATTCTCCCACCTACTACTTCGTACCTTTTTGGCCCATCTCAGAACCACTTCTCTATCATTAAAGCGGTGAAATCGCACGATTGTCGCCCTGGGTGGTTCTCCCGCTTTTGGTCTCCTCGCCGGGACCCGATGAGCCCCCTCCACTTCTAAGGGGCCCGAAGGGGCCTCAGCTCCCAGCAGCGAGCTTAGCATCGTGCTCACGTAAGCCCCGCAGTCCGCTCCTTCCACTCCCTCAGGGAGACCCAGAATCCGAAGATTCTTCCTTCGTGCTCTGTTTTCTAGGGCCTCAATCCTTTCAATGCACTTTTTGTGGAGCGCCTCGTGCGTCTGTGTTTTGACCGCCAGGCCCAGGATCTCGTCCTCGTTATCCGTCACCTTCTGCTCCACCACGCGGAGCTCAGTCTCCTGGGTCCTTTGTGCTTCCTTAAGCCCATCAATTGCCTGTAGCATCGGGGTCAGCACCTCCTTCTTTAGTAGCTCCACACACCGTCTTAAAAATTCGTCTTGATCGGGCCCCCATGTCGCCTGGGCTTTCTCCGCCGCCATCTTGTTTCTTTTTCCTTTCTGTCCCTATCTTCGAGGATTCCTCGCGCTGCAGCCGCCACCGCCGATATTTTCCTCTTTCGTTGGGGGGGACTCCCTATTAACTCACCCCACACCGGGTTTCGTCGTGCGAAAATTTCCCGTTGGGGCTCTTAAAAGAGCCCGAAGGTCCGTTGGAGCTGGAGCCGCCGAAACGTGCGGCTTAGCTGGTCATCACCGCAGCCGGAAGTCCTACGCCCGACATCTTCTAGCTACCAGACGACAAATTCCGGGGGAATCACTAGACAAATTCTACCGTCCACTGCTGGTACTAGGTAGGAACTGTGACTGTCCACAAGATTCAGCCAACGACCACACCGAACTTCTAATCTGGGACGCCTTTGTTGCAGGTATGCTGTCCTCGCAGATCCGCCAGCGACTGCTGGAAAAGGAGATGCTAGGTCTCAAGGAGGCAAGGGTCCTCGCAAGCTCCTTAGACGTAGCCTCCTGCAATGCCCGAGCGTACGTCCCCGACCACGCGGCAGCCCCATGGGCAGTGTGGACCCCACCCACAGCCGATTCCGACGCATCCCCCAACCCCCCACAAGCTTATGCCGTGCGGCTGGCAGGCAACCCCGGGAGCCCCCAACGTTATTTTTGAGGGCAAGTCAAGCACCCCCGGCAATGCTGCCCGGCCCGCTCCGCAACTTGCAAGGGCTGTGAAAAAAAAAGACATTTTGTGGCGGTATGCCAGGCCCCGGCGGTCGCCGCTGTCTCCGGGGGCGAACCAGGGCCGCCGCCATTACCCTCATCACAGGCCACGTGTGGCCTGTGGGCGCCGCCATCTTGTTCCCCAGAGACCACGTGTGATTCGTGGGCGCCGCCATCTTGCCCACCCCCGGCCATGTGCGACGCGTGGGCGCCGCCATCTTGACTGGAGTCTCAAGACCCCGATTTAGATGACTGCACACCGCCCGAGGAAATCCATCAGCTTCTGCCACGACTCGCCTCGGTGACTCTGGACCAGTCTCGGCCACGAACTCTTTCGACTGCTACGACGACTGTACTCCTCAACGGACACAAGATATCCTGCCTGATCGACTCTGAGAGCACAGACAGCTTTATACACCCCAACACGGTAAGCCACTGCTCCCTCCCTATACACTCAGTTAACCAGAAAATATCCCTGGCCTCCAGGTCTTACTCTGTAGAGATCAAGGGGTACTGCATAGCTAACCTCACAGTCCAGGGAAGAGAGTTTAGTAATTTCCGACTCTACGTCCTTCCTCACCTCTGCGCTGCCACACTCCTGGGATTGGACTTCCAATGTAACCTCCAGAGCTTAACCTTTAAATTTGGCGGCCCTAAACCCCCTCTCACTGTCTGCAGTCTCGCGACCCTCAAGGTCGACCCGCCTTCCCTGTTTGCAAACCTCACCCCTGATTGCAAACCCGTTGCCACCAGGAGCAGACGGTACTGTGCCCAGGATCGGACCTTCATCAGGTCGAAGTCCAGCGGTTACTGAAGGAAGGTAATATCGAGGCTAGCAACAGCCATGGAGAGCTCAAGTAGTGGTTGTAAAGACCGGGGAGAAGCACAGGATGGTCATCGATTATAGTCAGACCATCAACAGGTATACGCAGCTCGACGCGTACCCTCTCCCCGCATATCTGATTTGGTCAATCAGATTGCACAATACAAGGTCTTTTCCATGGTGGACCTCAAATCCGCCTACCACCAGCTCCCATTCGCCCGGACGACCACAAGTACACTGCATTCGAAGCAGATAGGCGGCTCTACCACTTCCTAAGGGTTCCTTCCGGTGTCACAAATGGGGCCTCGGTCTTCCAACGGGAGATGGAACAAATGGTTGACCGGTACGGTTTGCGGGCCACGTTTCCGTACCTCGACAACGTCACCATCTGCGGCCACGACCAGCAGGACCACGACACCAACCTCCGCAAATTTCTCCATACCGCCACTCTCCTTAACCTGACCTATAACAAGGAGAAATGCGTATTCAGCACCTATCGTCTAGCCATCCTCGGCTACGTAGTGCACGATGGAGTCATAGGCCCTGACCCCGAACGCATGCGCCCCCTCATGGAGTTTCCCCTCCCACACTGCTCCAAGGCCCTGAAACATTGCCTCGGGTTTTTTTCACATTACGCCCATAGATCCCCAATTGTGCGGACAAGGCCTGCTCACTAATCCAATCCACGGTTTTCCCCCTGTCGGCAGAGGCCCGCCAGGCTATCAGTCGCATAAAGGCAGACGTTGCAAAGGCCATGATGCACGCAATCGATGAGTGCCTTCCCTTCCAAGTCAAGAGCGACGCATCCGACGTAGCTCTGGCGGCCACCCTCAACCAAGCGGGCAGGCCTGTGGTCGCCTTCTCACGCACCCTCCATGCCTCCAAAATCCACCATTCCTCCATCAAAAAGGAGGCCCAGGCCATAGTAGAAGCTGTGCGGCATTGGAGGCATTACCTGGTCGGCAGGAGATTCACGCTCCTCACTGACCAACGGTCGGTAGCTTTCATGTTCGATCATGCACATCGGGGCAAGATGAAGAACAATAAGATCTTACGGTGGAGGATCGAGCTCTCCACCTACAACTATGAGATCTTGTATCGTCCCGGGAAGCTAAACGAGCCTCCTGATGCCCTATCCCGCGGCACATGTGCCAAAGCACAAGTGGACCGACTCCTGACCCTTCACGATGACCTCTGCCACCCGGGGGTCACTCGTTTCTTCTATTTTATCAAAACCCGCAACCTGCCCTACTCCATCGAGGAGGTCAGGACCGTCACTAGGAACTGCCAAATCTGTGTGGAGTGCAAGCCGCACTTCTTACGGCTAGAGAAAGCGCACCTGATAAAGGCTTCTCCTCCCTTTGAATGCCTCACATGGACTTCAAAGGGCCCCTCTCCTCCACCGACCGCAACACGTACTTCCTGAACATGATTGACGAGTACTCCCGGTTCCCGTTTGTCATCCCCTGTTCTGACATGACGGTCATGACCTCCTCGATGGAGTCGGGCAGGTTGCGGGTTTTGATAAAATGGAAGAAACGAGTGACCCCGGGTGGCAGAGGTCATAGTGAAGGGCCCGGAGTCGGTCCACTTGTCCGGAGTCGGACCAACATGATCGCTGCCACAGTCATTAAAGCCTTCCACAGCATCTTTACACTGTTTGGTTTCCCCGCCTACGTCCACAGCGATAGGGGGGTCCTCCTTCATGAGCGATGAACTGCGTCAATTCCTGCTCAGCAAGGGCATCGCCTCGAGCAGGACGACCAGTTACAACCCCCGGGAAAACGGGCAGATGGAGAGGGAGAACGGAATGGTCTGGAAGACCATCCTACTGGCCCTACTGGTCCAGGAATCTCCCAGTCTCCCGCTGGTAGGAGGTCCTCCCCGATGCACTCCACTCCATTCGATCACTACTGTGTACCACGACCAACGAAACACCTCACAAACGTCTCCTTGTCTTCCCTAGGAAGTGTTCTTCCAGGACCTCACTCCCAACCTGGCTGGCAGCTCCGGGACCCATTCTGCTCATAAACACGTGCGGGCGCATAAGTCGGACCAGTTGGTCGAGAGGGTACGCCGTCTTCATGCTAACCCTCAGTATGCCTATGTGGTGTGCCCCGATGGCCGGCAGGATATGGTCTCTCTCCGGGACCTGGCGCCTGCTGGATCCCCATCCACACCCCCCTCACCAACCCCATCCACCCTCCCACTGGCACACCCCACGGCTGCCCCCTTTCCAGGGGGATCGGTCCTTCCACTGGCCCCACCCAGGGGTGATGAAGCTGAAGACGCCATGCTCCCGGAGTCACGGATGCCCGAGCCGGACCCCTGCATCACCGCCGAGACTGCGATGATCACAGAGGACGACCAGGGCCCCCGATCGACTAATAGCTTCATTATGAAATGTACCTGTAAATAAATACCTGTAAATAATTTGTGTGACATGTAAAAAGGCAAAACACTCTACCACCGATGGGTACCGCCATAACCTCCACCACTGTGTAACGTGAGACCACCACACCCACCGAACTCTTTTTTTAACAGGGGGTGAATATGGTAGTCGGTATTAGGGGTATTATGGTACCTAGGTTGGAGGTACCTGATGCTCTAAGATCATTGGGGTTGGAGGTACCTGATACTGTAAGATCATTGGTGAAGCCTGCCTGCTAGTTCCGCCCAGTAAGGCGGAGTATAAGAGTCTGTGTTTCTCTAGCTGCTGTATTCTGTACCTGCGCTGCTGGAGAAAACATCTAGTTCAATAAAGCCTTCAATTGACCTACAATCTCGCTTCGGGAGTTATTGATCGTGCGTCACAACAACCCGAATGTTTCACAGATAATAAAGCCCTTGTGAAGTATTGTTGTTGTTGAACTGGAGGAAACAAGCACAACAAAGTCCCTTAAGCAGCCATGTGAAGGTGGTCAGCTGAACCATTTTAGTGCTGTTGGTTCGGGGATAAATATTGGCCAAAGCACCAGAAGGAACTCCTCTGCCCTAGTATCAAGGGACCTTTTATGTCCCTTGTCAACAAAAGGGATTATTATTTAAATAATATATTAAAACATGCTGCTGTGCAGAGGGACCTGGGTGTCCTAGTGCATGAGTCGCAAAAAGTTGGTTTACAGGTGCAACAGGTGATTAAGAAGGTGAATGGAGTTTTGTCCTTCACTGCTAGAGGGATGGAGTTTAAGACTAGGGAGGTTATGCTGCAACTGTATAAGGTGTTAGTGAGGCCACACCTGGAGTATTATGTTCAGTTTTGGTCTCCTTACCTGAGAAAGGATGTATTGGCGCTGGAGGGTGTGCAGAGGAGATTCACTAGGCTAATCCCAGAGTTGAGGGGTTGGATTATAAGGGGAGGTTGAATGGACTGGGACTGTACCCGTTGGAATTTATAAGGATGCGGGGGAATCTTATGAAGAGAATAGATAGGATAGATGCGGGCAGGTTGTTTCCACTGGCGGGTGAAAGCAGAACTAGGGGGCATAGACTCAAAATAAGAGGAAATAGATTTAGGACTGAGCTTAAGAGGAACTTCTTCACCCAAAGGGTTGTGAATCTATGAAATTCCCTGCCCAGTTGAGGCTCCTTCATTTAATGTTTTCAAGATAAAGATAGATAGTTTTTTGAAGAATGAAGGAATAAAGGGTTATGGTGTTCGGGCGGGAAAGTGGAGCTGAGTCCTCAAAAGATCAGCCATGATCTCATTGAATGGTGCAGTCGGCTCGAAGGGCCAGATGGTCTACTCCTGCTCAATGTTCTTATGTTCTTATGTGCACTTCCAAGGACACAGATGCTTTGTTCAACATCTCACCTAAAATACAGCACTACCTGCAGTACAGCACTCCCTCAGTACTCCCTGCCAGTGGATCTGATGTGGGGGAGTGGTGGCAGGTAAAATCAAGTGGATGGCCTAACCACATAGGCCCAATGTATCTGAAATTTCACAGGGTTTGGGAGGGGTATCAGATGCCCCCCCCCCCAACCCCCCTCCCTTTAGTTCCTTTAGGCCCATTAAAGCCCTTAAGAGACCAGGAGAGGCCTACACCATGCAGGAAACCTGACAGCTGCACAGGCTGGTATCTGGTAAGAGGAGAGAATGTCCTTTGCTGGCCACCTGGGCCCATTGGACGCACCCCCCCCCTCCCCCCCCCCCCCCCCCCCAACAGTGTTCATTCACCTCTTTAACCATCCCCCATGCTACCTGGAGCAACTAGCCACCTTCCTCGACCCTCATCACCCCCTCACTGAGATGGCTGACTCAGGACTGGCCTGAGGCTCCTGGTGTGGTGGGACTTTGTGGAGTCCAAGCAGTGGCCAATGCTCCCAGTGGTGCTGCTTGGAATATAGAGCTGTTGGCCATTTGTTCGACAAGCAGCTCTCCAAGGCAAGATTTCCTCTCGATTCAGGGGTTGGAAGTCTCGTCTTAAAGCAACATTGCGCCCAGTGTTAAATTGCTGAGTGGCAGCTGTGGGCATCGTGGGTGAGGTCTTCCACGCCCTTTCAGTCAGAAGGAGGGGCGTGGGGTCCACAGCGGCCCTTAAAAAGCAGACCAGGGTCTCAGTTTGGTGCTCAGGGGTGCGATCCAATGGGCATGTTGTGTCGGAAAAGCAGCTCGCCGTGGCACAGTGAGGCCGATAAAAACCGGGAGACCCCGCTCCCGAAATCTACCTGACTCGCAACACCTCGCGAGATCCAACGCGATCACATGAGACGTTACAATGTAAACCCCGCTCACAAGGACGGGATCACTTTTTGGCAAAGCTGCCTATTAGATCGAGACCGTTAGTCTCCTCTAATGTGCAGTTTTCCGAGGTACATGAGGCTTTGCGATTCGTCTCCTTCATCTCGGAGACCTTGGGCGAGCGCTGCTCAGCACTGTGGGGACCAGACAGACCTGGGTCTCCCAGGGGATCGGAGACCCCCAGTTGCATTCTCTTTGGGCAGTGTGGTGCCCTGGCACTGATGGTGCCACCTGGGAACCCTGGTAGTGCTACCTGGATGTCAGCCTGGCATTGCCAAAGTGGCACTGCCAGCTAGCATTGCCAGGGTGCCACATTGGCACTGCCAAGGTGCCAAGCTGGTATTTTTTGCACGTGCGTGATCGGGCCAGGGGTGCCCTGCGTGGGTGTTGGGGGTGCGGGGGCAGGAGCTGGAGACCCTCCCATATTGTGTTCGGGCTGGGGGGAGATTGGGGATTGCTTTGGGGTGCCACATAGGAGACTGTTAAATAAGTTAAGAGCCCATGGTGTTACGGGTAAGATCCTGGCATGGATAGAGGTTTGGCTGACTGGCGGAAGGCAGAGAGTGGGGATAAAGGGGTCTTTTTCAGGATGGCAACCGGTGACTAGTGGTGTGCCTCAGGGGTCTGTGCTGGAACCACAACTTTTTACAATATGCATTAATGATCTGGAAGAAGGAACCGAAGGCACAGTTGCTAAGTTTTCAGATGATACAAAGATCTGTAGAGGGACAGGTAGTATTGAGGAAGCAAGGGGGCTGCAGAAGCACTTGGACAAGCTAGGAGAGTGGACAATGAAGTGGCAAATGAAATACAATGTGGAAAAGTGTGAGGTTATGCACTTTGGAAGGAGGAATGGAGGCATAGAATATTTTCTAAAGGGGAAATGCTTAGGAAATCAGAAGCACAAAGGGACTTGGGAGTCCTTGTTCACTGATTCTCTTAAGGTTAACGTGCAGGTTCAGTTGACAGTTAAGGAGGCAAATGCAATGTTAGTATTCATGTCAAGAGGGCTAGAATACAAGACCAGGGATGTACTTCTGAGCCTGACCCCATTTGGAATATTGTGAGCAGTTTTGGGCCCCGTATTTAAGGAAGGACATGCTGGCCTTGGAAAGGGTCCAGTGGAGGTTCACAAGAATGATCCCTGGAATGAAGAACTTGTCATATGAGGAACGGTTGAGGACTCTGGGTCTGTACTCGTTGGAGTTTAGAAGGATGAGGGGGGATCTTATTGAAACTTTCATGATACTGCGAGGCCTGGATAGAGTGGACGTGGAGAGGATGTTTCCACTTGTAGGAAAACCTAGAACCAGAGGACACCATCTCAGACTAAAGGGACGATCCTTTAAAACAGAGATGAGGAGGAATTTCTTCAGCCAGAGGGTGGTGAATCTGTGGAACTCTTTGCCGCAGAAGGCTGTGGAGGCCAAATCACAGTGTTTTTAGGACAGAGATAGATAGGTTCTAGATTAATAAGGGGATCAGGGGTTATGGGGAGCAGCAAGGGCAGCACGGTAGCATAGTGGTTAGCAGAATTACTTCACAGCTCCAGGGTCCCAGGTTCGATTTCCGGCTGGGTCACTGTCTGTGCGGAGTCTGCACGTTCTCCCCGTGTGTGCGTGGGTTTCCTCCGGGTGCTCTGGTTTCCTCCCACAGTCCAAAGATGTGCAGGTTAGGTGGATTGGCCATGATGAATTGCCCTTAGTGTCCAAAATTGCCCTCAGTGTTGGTTGAGTGGGGTTACTGGGTTATGAGGATAGGGTGGAGATGTGGGCTTGGGTAGGGTGCTCTTTCCAAGAGCCGGTGCAGACTCGATGGGCCGAATAGCCTCCTTCTGCACTGTAAATTCTATGATCTAAGGCAGGAGAATGGGGATGAGAAAATATCAGCCATGATTGAATGGCGGAGCAGACTCGATGGTCCGAGTGGCCTAATTCTGCTCCGATGGCCTATGGTCTTATGGTGTTCGGAGATCAGGAAGCCATTTAAAAATGGCGTTCCAATCTCACGCTACATCGGGACGTTCCAGCGAACTCCCCAGTATATGAAACTGGGCTATATGCGGCCTCAGTTGTGCGTTTCCCACTGAGGCCCCTTATACAACGCGGGTTCTCTGCGCTCACAGTGCCGGGAAACACGCGGCTAAACGGACTCGCTATGGGACTTTCTTCCCATTTGGCTGAATCGAGCACCTGGGGCGGGATTCTCCCCTACCCGGCGGGGCTGGGGGTTCCAGCGTAATGGAGTGGCGGGAACCACTCCGGCGTCGGGCCGCCCCAACGGTGCGGGAGTCTCCGCACCTTTAGGGACCAAGCCCTCACTTTGAGGGGCTAGGCCCGCGCCGGAGTGGTTTGCGCTCCGCCCGCTGGTGGGAAAGTCCTTTGGCGCCACGCCAGCCAGGGCCGAAAGGTCTTCGCCGGGCGACGCATGCGTGGGAGCGTCAGCGGCTGCTGATGTCATCCCCGCGCATGCGCAGGGGAGGGGGTCTCTTCCGCCTCTGCCATAGTGAAGACCATGGCGAAGGCGGAAGAAAAAGAGTGCCGCCACGGCACAGGTTCGGTGGGCCCCGATCGCGGGCCAGGCCACCGTGGGGGCACGCCCCGGGGCCAGATCGCCCCGCGCCCCCCCCAGGACCCCAGAGCCTGCCCGCGCCGCGTTGTTCCGCCGTTCAAAAGGTTGTTTAATCCACGCTGGCGGGACAGGCATTCCAGCAGCGGGACTTTGGCCCATCGCGGGCCGGAGAATCGGCGGGGGTGGGCTTGCCGACCTGCGTGGCGCAATCCCCGCCCCCGCCGAATCTCTGGTGGCGGAGACTTCGGGACACGGCGGGGGCGGGATTCACGCCTGCCCCCGGCGATTCTCCAATCCGGTGTGGGGTCGGAGAATCCCGCCCCAGGTCTCTGAAATGCAATTTAATACTCTCTGATTCAGAGGTGAGAATATCACAAATTGAACAGCTAATCTTGCTTTTATTTTGTTTAAAATGTCTCCTTTTAATGCTTTAGCTGACTAGATAAATCCAAGATAAAAATTAAACAGAGACTTTGAAAGAAGAGGAGGCAAAGGAAGCGAGTTTCAGAAAATTTAGTGGGAACTTTCATGGTCTTCCGAGGCAATGAAGACATCTTTGCTGAATTCTGCAATGCTTTGAACTTTAATCCATCTCCTGATTGGATATGGAGCAATTATATGGGGTACCACAGATAAAGCCAATCTCCCAAAGATTGACAACGTTTATGGCAGACAGGACAACCTTATGTCACCGCATTACAAAGAAAAGTGAGTGTGAACGCATGTTCCAGTAGATTTTTAAATAATTTGATATCTTTGATTTTAACTTTAGCTTAACCTAATTCCTGATTGCCAGAATTCCACATATGCAGCAGAGGTCACTAAATGGTAATCAGGAGTCAATTCCTTCCGTCCCAAAATAACTGAGAACTGAAGCAGCTCACTAGGCCCTAACTGGCAGCCATCAATTTAGCGGAAGCCAGTTATTCAGAACCTGGCCACTTTCTCGTCTTTCTGGCTCAGCTACCCACTGAACAAACTCTCTGAAGTATCAGAGTATTTATAGCCGCAGATGGTTAACCAGCAATGCCAGCTTCTCTGCCGAATGTAAAACCTATACTGGAGGCAAATGGCAGACTAAATATCATGGGTAAAATGGCAATTACAGAGTTATCCATCTTCCAGCTCTTTAACATTGGGATCTGTGTCCCAGTGCAATACTTTAACACCTGAATGCCTCATAGAAACCCTATAGCGCACAATGAGGCCACTCAGCCCATCGGGTTTGCACCAACTCTCCGAAAGAACATCCTACCTAGGCTCAATCCTCCACCCTATCCCCGTAACCCCATAACCCCACCTAATCTTTGGACCCTAAGGGGCAATTTAGCATGACCAATCCACCTGAACAACATAACCTGCCAAATGTTTGCATGCTGTTAAATCTACTAGACCCTGTGAAAAGTCTGACATTTCTCACCTTAGTTCCACTCTCAATGAGGGTGAATGGTATTTTGGTGCCTATTTCTTCAGCTAATAGCGGCCAGCTGAAAAGGTGTAAATGACGTGTCCGTGACAATTTTGAAAGTTACTTAAAGGTATGCTCAGCTTTCACCGTTCACTTGCTGCTGTGAATTTGTGGAGGAACGTTGAGACACATAGCAGACTTCCTGGGAGAACTTGTCAAGGTTTCACTGACATTCGAGCGACATTTATTCTGGAAAATCTCTCAGGATTTCACTTGTTAAAAATATTTCATGGGATTTCAGCATTGCTGATAAGGACACCAATTACTGCCCATTCCTCATTACCCTTGAGAAGGTGATGGTGAGCTGTCTTCCTGAACCGCTGCCATCCACATGGTGTGGATACACTCACGTTGCTATTAGTACACCGACCGCCTATTTTCACCCTTTCATCAAAATAACCCCCATCGTCTTTCATTCAGATAAGAATGCAATTATCCCAACTATGCACATTTTGTTTAATATTAAATCTCTGTGTTATTAGGTAATTTGATCTTACAATTATTCCACTCTTAGAAAGCTGATTTGGAAAATGTATGTTGCTTAGTTATAAATCTCTCGGTTAATATGTAATGCAACCTTCTTCTGCAGTTTTGTCCCCAAAGGCAGGTCTGACCCACAGCACCATGATCTGCTCCATAGACAGCGCAAGGAGGCAGGTCTCGAACCCGGTGCTGTTGGCACCAATCTGACCAACACCACCTGTCCGGTCAAGTCAACCAACCAGTACCCCCGAAAGACCCCTAGTTTCCATGGAACATACACTATTACACGCACGTCCACATTGACTCTGACCAACTTTTACAGATGCACCATAGAAAGTATCCTATCGGGCTGCATCACAGCCTGGTATGGCAACTACTTGGCCCAAGACTGTAAGAAACTTCAGAGAATCGTGAACACAGCCCAATCCATCACACGAACCTGCCTCCCATCCATTGACTCTGTCTACACCTCCCGCTACCTTGGGAAAGTGGACAGCATAATCAAAGACCCCTCCCACCCGGTTGACTCACTCTTCCAACTTCTTCCAATGGGCAGGAGATACAGAAGTCTGAGAACACGCACAAACAGACTCAAAAACAGCTTCTTCCCCACTGTCACCAGACTCCTCAATGACCCTCTTTTTTTTTTAATGAACAATTTGATTGAGGTATTGTTGGCATATAAAACAATGACATTGTATAGTACTGTACAAAAAAGAAAAGCAAATAACGCATAGTACAAACCACAATTCCATTCTCGCAAGGACCTGCCTAAACCACCCCCTACTCTACTCTACCTAGGGCACGACCAGAACATGCGCACCTGATGAGCCGGCCCACCAGCACATCTGGCACACTTGCCCTCCAGCCCGAAGAATGTACTCATCTGGGCCACCGTCATGTGGGCCCGGTGCACGACCTTAAACTGGATCAGACTGAGCCTGCCGCATGTTGCGGTCGTGTTTACTCTGCTCAGAGCTTCTAACCAAATACCATCCTCCATCTCTTCCCCCCCCCCCCCCCCCCCCCCGAGCTTCTCTTCCCACTTAAGCTTCAGGTCCTCAGTCTGTGTATCCTCTGCTCCCATTAGTTCTTTGTACATATCTGAGACTCTACCCTCACCTACCTCTCCCCTCGATACTACCCTGTCCTGCCTCCCCTTTGGCGGGAGGCGTGGGAAGGATGGCACCAGCCTGCGCACACAATCCCGCACCTGTAAGTATCTAAAGTTATTCTCTCCCGCCAGCCCAAACTTCTCCTCCCATGCCCTCATGCTCGGAAAGCTCCCTTCCAGGAACAGATCACCCACCCTCGCAATCCCCGCCCTCCGCCACAGTCGATACCTACCAATTCCCCCGGGGCAAATCGGTGATTGCCGCAGATTGGTGTCCACACCGATGCTCTCACTTCCCCCACGTGCCTCCTCCACTGGCCCCAGATCCGAAGAGCCGCTACCTCTATAGGGCTGGTGGAGTACTGTGCCGGCGGGAGCGGCAGAGGCGCCATAACTAGGGCTGCCAAACTGGTGCCCCTGCACGAAGCAGCCTCCATCCACTCCCAAACCGACCCCGTACCCACCATCCATTTCCTTATCATCGCTATGTTGGCAGCCTAGTTGTAGTTGCTGAAGTTCGGCTATGCCAGCCCCCCTTCCCCTCTGTTCCTTTTGAGCATCACCTTCCTCACCCGCGGGGACCTCCCCGCCCAGACAAATCCCATGATCATTTTATTCAGCCTCTTAAAGAAGGACCTCGGGATGAAAACAGGGAGACACTGAAATATGAACAAGAATCTCGGGAGAATCGTCATCTTGACAATCTGCACCCTCCCTGCTAGTGACAGCGGGAGCGCATCCCACCTCCGAACCTCCTCCCTCACTCGTTCCACCACTCGGGACAGGTTGAGCTTATGCAACTTGGCCCAGTCCCGTGCCACCTGTATCCCCAAGTATCTGAAGCTTTCTCCTACCAGCCTGAACGGCAACCCCTTCAGCCTACTCTCCAGCCCCCTCGCCTGAATTACGAACAACTCGCTCTTAGCCATGTTCAGTTTATATCCTGAAAACTGGCCAAATTCCCTCAGGATTTCCATGATGCCGTCCATCCCTGCCATTGGGTCCGCTACGTATAACAACAGGTCATCTGCGTATAACGAGAATTTATGTTCCACCCCCCCCCAGCCCCCGACCAGCCCTTTCCAGTCCCTTGAAGCTCTCAGAGCAATTGCCAGGGGCTCTATGGCCAGCATGAACAGCAGTGGGGAGAGAGGGCAACCCTGTCTTGTCCCGCGGTGTAGTCTGAAATAATCTGATGTCGTCCTGTTCATCCTTACACTAGCCTCTAGGGCCTGATATAACAGCCTAACCCAGTCAATGAACCCCTCCCCGAACCCAAACCATCCCAGCACCTCCCACAGATAGTCCCACTCGACCCAGTCAAAAGCCTTTTCCGCATCCATAGCTACCATTATCTCTGCCTCCCTGCTCTCCGGGGGCATCATGGTCACATTAAGCAGCCTTCTTAGATTGGCCACCAGTTGCCTACCCTTTACGAACCCGGATTGGTTTTCCGCAATTACGTCCGGCACACAGCCCTCAATTCTAGTCGCCAAGATCATGGCCAGCAATCTAGCGTCTACGTTGATCAAAGAGATCGGCCTGTATGACCCACAAGCCTCCGGGTCCTTATCCCGTTTCAGAATAAGCAAAATAGTGGCCTGCGACATCGTCGGGGGTAGAACCCCTCTCTCTCTTGCCTCGTTAAAAACCCTGACCAGCACCGGCCCCACTATCTCGGCAAACATTTTATAAAACTCCACCGGATACCCATCCGGCCCTGGGGCTTTACCCGACTGCATGACCTTCAGGCCCCCCAATATCTCTTTGATCCTGACCAGGGCCCCCAGTCCGTCTACCTCCCCCCTACCCACACTTGGGAAGGTCAGTCCGTCCAGGAATCGCCTCATCCCCTCCGGTCCCCTGGGGGGTTCCGAAGTGTACAAGCTTACTACAAAAGTCCCTAAACACCTTATTCAGCCCTGCCGGGTCCCCCACCAGATTTTCCTCCCCATCCGCTATCCTTCCTATCTCCCTTGCCACTTCTCTCTTCCTTAGTTGTTGCGCGAGCATTCTGCTGGCCTTCTCTCCATGCTCATATATCGCGCCTTTTGCCTTTCTAAGCTGCTCTACGCCCTTGCCTGTGGTCAGCACCCGGAACTCGGCCTGCAGCCTCTGTCGTTTCCTGAGAACTCTGGCCTCGGGGACCCTGCGTAGCTCCTGTCCGTCCGTAAAATGTCCTTAATCAGTCGGTCCGTTTCTGCCCTATCTGTTCTGTCCCTATGAGCCCGGATTGAGATCCGCTCCCCTCTCACCACTACCTTCAGTGCCTCCCAGAGCACCGCTGCTGAGACTTCTCCGATATCATTTACCTGCAGGTAATTCTACATGCATCTCCTGAGTCTCTCACACACCGCCTCGTCCGCTAGCAATCCAACTTCCAGCCTCCATTGTGGGTGCTGAAAACTATCCTTACAAATCTGTAGGTCTACCCAGTGCGGAGCATGGTCCGATTTGGCATTTGCCGAATATTCTGCCCCCACCATCCCGGCCAGCAAGTCCTTACTCATGACAAAGAAATCAATTTGGGAATACACCTTGTGTACGAGGGAGTAGTACGAAAACTCCCTTGCCGACGGCCGGCTAAATCTCCAGGGATCAGCTCCCCCCATTTGCTTCTTGAACCCTCTCAGTTCCTTTGCCATCGCTGGCAACCTGCCCGTTTTTGAACACGACCGATCCAGGCTTGGGTCCAGGACTGTGTTAAAGTCCCCACCCATGATCAGTTTGCGCGAATCCAAGTCGGGGGTCTTCCCTACCAACCTTCTGATAAAATCCACATCGTCCCAATTAGGGGCATACACACTAACCAAGACTACTCTCACCCCTTCGAGCTTACCCCTAACCAGAAAAAATCTGCCGCACCCATCCGCAACTGTACCCTCTGCTTCAAATTGAACCCTTTTATTAATCAGGATCGCAACCCCCCTATGTGGTGATATACATCACTGTACGTACACAAAGGGTTAATGTACGTACACTACATCTAGCTAGACACTAGAGGGAACACCAGAGACATGACACACAGACAGTCAACCAATAGGTCAGTAAGATAGGACACGACCAATGGGCATTCACGACACACACACAGGTGACACTACCACAAGAGGGCATTACACCAACCCATATAAAAGGACACATCACACATGCTCAGTCTCTTTCCAGTGGAGGCACTCAGTGAGTACAGACACAGGGTTGATTGAACATCACATCCACCACGTGGATTGTAGCAGATTGGTTCGTCAGTCTGAGTAGCTATAGCAGGATTAACAGTAGCGTCGAATCCAAGTAGGAGAATTGTTAATAGTTTAATATAAGTGTTAAAGCTATCTCCAAGTCTGAACCTTCCTTTGTCAGAGTGCACATCAAGGAAGCAGGTTATGCTACGTCAAGAGCATAACAAAACACCTTAGTCTTAGTGTCGAGCCCGGAATGAAAGACCTGACTAACCCAGCCCTTCCTTAGCCTAACTTGGTCTGCCACTTTCAGGTGTGTCTCCTGCAGCATGACTATGTCCGCCTTCAGAACCCGCAAATGCGCGAACACAGGCGCCCTTTTCACTGGCCCGTTTAGCCCTCTAACATTCCAGGTGATCAGCCTGGTTGGGGGGCACTTCGCCCCCCCCCCCCGCCCCCCTCCCTTTGCCGATCAGCCATCCCCTTTCCTTGGCCAGCCTCCCAGCCATGTGTCTAAATGACCCTCTTATGGACTGATCTGATCTCTTCACACACCTTCTCTACTGAGTAGTACTACACTCCTGTATGCTTCACCCGATGCCTGTGTCTAAATATTTACATTGTGTATTTTATGTTTGCCCTATGTATTTTCTTTTCATGTATGGAATGACCTGTCGGAACTGGAAGCAGAACAATACTTTTCACTGTATCTTGGTACACGTGACAATAAACAAATCCAACCCAATGCCCCGTTTCAGATTTTCACCATTTGTATTTCTTTGGTATCTCAATGTTTCTGAATTTTCTATTTTATTATCAATCACTGGAGTCATTCAAGAAGGAAGAGGCTGTAACCCCAAGGCATATAATTTTTTTGTGGTACGATTTTGTCGAAAAGAGAGACACATTGCTGAAGTTTGTCATCTTGCACTCATCAGGACAAATACAAGAATGCCAAATTTCAAGCGATTGCAAATTGAAACTGAACTGGACTAGCTTTATAAACACTGTGGCTACTAGAGCTGGTCAGAGGCTAGGAATCCGGTGGCGGGTAACTCACCACCTAACTCCCCAAAGCCCGTCCACCACCTGCAAGGTGCTGCCCTCCTGGATGTGGGTCACAACTGACACGTCACACAAGCTACGTACTCAAGTTCAATTTATTTGGGTAAAATGTGTCACAAAGACTCTTATGCAGTTAATTATTGTCACAAAGACAATTACTTAAACCTAAACAAACCCGTCACACAGACTTTAACCCAGTAAATGATAAATGTTACTCAACGCGTGAATCAAACTCAAATGCCACCCCAATCAGACTAGCTGGCCAGGCTTTCTGGAAGGATGCTTAACTGGTTACCGAGCCCTTGACTCAGGATACTCTTTCTGTGATGGTTATTCCCTGCTTCGTGCTAGTAAAGCTTTGAATCCTTGTTTTTTAGGATTCATGCATTTACCTTTTGGGCTTTTTAAAATTCATTTGTGAGATGTGGGTGTCGCTGGTTAGGCCGGCATTTATTGCCCATCCCTAGTTGCCCTTCAGAATGTGATGTTGAGTTGCCTTCTTGAACCGTCCTTCAGGTGTATGTACACACACTATGCTGTTAGGGAGGGCGTTACCGGATGTTGGCCCAGCGACAGGAAAGGAACGGCGATCTATTTGCAAGTCGGGGTGGTGAGTGACTTAAAGGCGAACCTCCAGATGGTGGGGTTCCCAGGGAAGGTGCTCTCGAAGGAACCTTGGTGAGTTACTGCAGTGCATCTTGTAGATGGTACACACGGCTGCCACTGTTCATCGGAAGTGGAGGGTTTAAATGTTTATGGAAGGAGGAACAATCAAACGGGGTGCTTTGTCCTGGATGATGTCGAACTTATTGAGTGTTGTCGGAGCTGCACTCATCCAGGCAAGTGGTGGGTATTCTATTGCACTCCTGACTCGTGTCTTGTACATGGTGGACAGGCTTTAGGGGGTCAGGAGGTGAGTTACTCGCCGTAGGATTCCTAGCCTTTGACCTGCCCTGGTAGCCACAGTATTAATGTGGCTAGTCCAGTTCAGCTTCTGATCAATGGTAACCCCCAGGATGTTGACTGTGGGAAATTCAGCGATGGTAATGCCATTGAATGTCAAGAGTGCTGAAGCCCTGCTCTTAGTGTTTGATTATTGGCAGCTGCCTCTATGTTGCTGACGCTCCTGGAGTTCAGCCACACTGTTCAGGCATCAAAGTTTGCTTGACATGCTGTGCACTAATTATCCTCTACAACGTGGCATGTGTGCCCTCGAGGAGGCACTTGAAAGTTGAAGTGCTATTGAGGCTAATTTCTCATTTGGAACAGCCTTCAGCTGTGAAGCTAGATGCCGCTCACAGTTGAAGGGGGTGAAATTGAATTTCAGCATTGAAACCACAGCAGGGCTCTGTCCTGGAAGTGGTAGTAGAGACGGGCTGTAGCTGTGGTTGCCTCTGTTATGGTCGCCACTATATTTGGAGACGGCATGAAGGCGTCACAAACGCAAAGATCCCCCCCCCCCCCCACCCCAACCCCACCAGCCAGGGGCGACCACCGACCTAGAACGCTTCAGCCCCATTAAAGCCCAATCTGACTGAGGGGTCTTCCCCCCCCCCCCCCCCCCCCCCCCCCCCCCCGCCCGAGCACTGGGCAGCAGCTTCAGTACCTTTGAGCTGCATGCTGGTAAATGGAAACGGCTGCTCATCTCCTCACTTCCCCTCAGAAGCCATCTTGGCACTTTCAATCTTTAATGAGGAGTACTAAACGACGCCCGTGTGATTTCTCGCTGGGGAGCTCGAGAATTCCTAGGAGGCGGCTGCACCCACCTTCACTGTTTGCACTGAGTGCTGAATTTGGTGCATTTGAGTGCGATAGTGAGAGTTTGGTGACCGAGGGAGTGCTGAATTTGGTGCATTTGAGTGCTATAGTAAGAGCTAGGTGACCGAGGGAGTGCTGAATTTGGTGCATTTGAGTGCTATAGTAAGAGTTTGGTGACCGAGGGAGTAAGGTGCTCCTTTCATTTTGTTTCCGACATTTCCGCAAAGAGTGAGAAGAGAGCCAGGAGTTTACAGAAAGTGTAGCTGACTGGGAGCAGGGTCGGAGGGCGGAGATCTAGTTAGTCCACAGGGCAGCTATATTCTGTCAGGTAAGAGGGGATGGAGGCTAGGTCAGTTACATGCTCCTCCTGTAGGATGTGGGTGGTGAGGGATACCACCGGTGTCCCCGCTGACTATACCTGCGGGAAGTGCACCCAACTTCAGCTCCTCAAAGACCGTGTTAGGGAACTGGAGCTGAAGCTGGATGAACTTCGGATCATCCGGGAGGCAGAGGGGGTGATTGAGAAGAGTTACAAGGAGGTAACCACACCCAAGGTATAGAACAGGAATAGCTGGGTTACAGTCAGGGGGAAAAAAACAAACAGGCAGAAAGTGCAGGGATCCCTCGTGGCCGTTCCCCTTCAAAACAAGTATACCGTTTTGGATGCTTTTGGGGGGGATGACCTACCGGGGGAAGGCCCTAGCGGCCAGGTCTCTGGCACTGAGTCTGGCTCTGGGGCTCAGAAGGGAAGGGGGGAGAATAGAAAAGCAATAGTTGTAGGAGATTCAATGGTTAGGGGAATAGATAGGAGATTCTGTGGTCGCGAGCGAGACTCCCGGAAGGTATGTTGCCTCCCGCCTCCCGGGTGCCAGGGCCAGGGATGTCTCGGATCATGTCTTCAGGATCCTAAAGGGGGAGGGGGAGCAGCCAGAAGTCGTGGTGCACATTGGTACCAACGACATAGGTAGGAAAAGGGGTGTGGAGGTAATAAACAAGTTTAGGGAGTTAGGCTGGAAGTTAAAAGCCAGGACAGACAGAGTTGTCATCTCTGGTTTGTTGCCGGTGCCACGTGATAGAGAGGCTAGGAATAGGGAGAGAGTGCAGTTGAACACGTGGCTGCAGGAATGGTGTAGGAGGGAGGGCTTCAGGTATTTGGATAATTGGAGCGCATTCTGGGGAAGGTGGGACCTGTACAAGCAGGACGGGTTGCATCTGAACCAGAGGGGCACCAATATCCTGGGAGGGAGGTTTTCTAGTACTCTTCGGGAGGGTTGAAACTAATTTGGCAGGGGAATGGGAACCGGATTTGTAGTCCAGCAACTAAGGTAGCCGATATTCAGGACGCCAAAGCGTGTAATGAGGCAGTGGGGAAGGGAACACTGACAAAGGAGAGTACTTGCAGGCACGGAGATGGGTTGAAGTGTGTATACTTCAACGCAAGAAGCATCAGTAATAAGGTGGGTGAACTTAAGGCATGGATCGGTACTTGGGACTACAATGTGGTGGCCATCACGGAAACTTGGATAGAAGAGGGGCAGAAATGGTTGTTGGAGGTCCCTGGTTATAGATGTTTCAATAAGATTAGGGAGGGTGGTAAAAGAGGTGGGGGGTAGTCATAGGGTAGTAGTCATGGGCGACTTTAACTTCCCAAATATTGAGTGGAAACTCTTTAGATCAAATAGTTTGGATGGGGTGGTGTTAGTGCAGTGTGTCCAGGAAGCTTTTCTAACACAGTATGTAGATTGTCCGACCAGAGGAGGGGCAATATTGGATTTAGTACTGGGTAATGAGCCAGGGCAAGTGATAGATTTGTTAGTCGGGGAGCATTTTGGAGATAGTGACCACAATTCTGTGACTTTCACTTTAGTAATGGAGAGGGATAGGTACGTGCAACAGGGCAAGGTTTACAATTGGGGGAAGGGTAAATATGATGTTGTCAGACAAGAATTGAAGTGCATAAGTTGGGAACATAGGCTGGCAGGGAAGGACACAAGTGAAATGTGGAACTTGTTCAAGGAACAGGTGCTACGTGTCCTTGATATGTATGTCCCTGTCAGGCAGGGAAGAGATGGTCGAGTGAGGGAACCATGGTTGACAAGAGAGGTTGAATGTCTTGTTAAGAGGAAAAAGGTGACTTATGTAAGGCTGAGGAAACAAGGTTCAGACAGGGCAATCATCGGTGAACATCTGCTGCTCACACATGCGTATCCTTCTCCCACGTGTCTTCCTGCACCTGATAAGCTGTCTGGTGCTTCCTCAGCTGAAGGAATCAATGCCGTTGGGCTGCAGTGACAGTGGCGATGCAGGGGACGCCGAGTGAATAGCGGGAAAGGCCAAAATCGAGATTCGTGCCGGGTGCAAACCATTTTGCAATTCACCTGATCCACTCAAGACGGCAAGTTCCGGATCTCGCCCCAAAATGGCAAGAATATCATTAATCCTCATTTCCAATCACTTCAATCTCATTAGCGAAATTGAACATAGAACATAGAAAATACAGCACAGAACAGGCCCTTCGGCCCACGTTGTTGTGCCGAACCTTTGTCCTAGATTAATCATAGATTATCATTGAATTTACAGGGCAGAAGGAGGCCATTCGGCCCTTTGAGTCTGCACCGGCTCTTGGAAAGAGCACCCTACCCAAACTCAACACCTCCACCCAACACCAAGGGCAATTTGGACATTAAGGGCAATTTATCATTGGCCAATTCACCTAACCCGCACATCTTTGGACTGTGGGAGGAAACCGGAGCACCCGGAGGAAACCCACGCAGACACGGGGAGGACGTGCAGACTCCGCACAGACAGTGACCCAAGCCGGAATCGAATCTGGGACCCTGGAGCTGTGAAGCAATTGTGCTATCCACAATGCTACCGTGCTGCCCTTGAGAACAAATAAATCTACACTATATCATTTTACCGTAATCCATGTACCTATCCAATAGCTGCTTGAAGGTCCCTAATGTTTCCGACTCGACTGCTTCCACAGGCAGTGCATTCCATGTCCACAATACTCTCTGGGTAAAGAACCTACCTCTGATATCCCTCCTATATCTTCCACCTTTCACCTTAAATTTATGTCCCCTTGTAATGGTTTGTTCCACCCGGGGAAAAAGTCTCTGACTGTCTATCTATTCCCCTGATCATCTTATAAACCTCTATCAAGTCGCTCCTCATCCTTCTCCGTTCTAATGAGAAAAGGCCTAGCACCCTCAACCTTTCCTCGTAAGACCTACTCTCCATTCCAGGCAACATCCTGGTAAATTTTCTTTGCATCTTTTCCAAAGCTTCCACATCCTTCCTAAAATGAGGCGACCAAAACTGTACACAGTACTCCAAATGTGGCCTTACCAAAGTTTTGTACAGCTGCATCATCACCTCACGGCTCTTAAATTCAATCCTTCTGTTAATGAACGCGAGCACACCATAGGCCTTCTTCACAGCTCTATCCACTTGAGTGGCAACTTTCAAAGATGTATGACCATAGACCCCAAGATCTCTCTGCTCCTCCACATTGCCAAGAACTCTACCGTTAACCCTGTATTCCGCATTCATATTTGTCCTTCCAAAATGGACAACCTCACACTTTTCAGGGTTAAACGCCATCTGCCACTTCTCAGCCCAGCTCTGCATCCTATCTATGTCTCTTTGCAGCCGACAACAGCCCTCCTTACTATCCACAACTCCACCAATCTTCGTATCGTCTGCAAATTTACTGACCCACCCTTCAACTCCCTCATCCAAGTCATTCATGAAAATCACAAACAGCAGAGGACCCAGAACTGATCCCTGCGGTACGCCACTGGTAACTGGGATCCAGGCTGAATATTTGCCATCCACCACCACTCTCTGACTTCTATCGATTAGCCAGTTCGTTATCCAACTGGCCAAATTTCCCACTATCCCATGCCTCCTTACTTTCTGCATAAGCCTACCATGGGGAACTTTATCAAATGCCTTACTAAAATCCATGTACACTACATCCACTGCTTTACCTTCAGCCACATGCTTGGTCACCTCCTCAAAGAATTCAATAAGATTTGTAAGGCAAGACCTACCCCTCACAAATCCGTGCTGACTATCCCTAATCAAGCAGTGTCTTTCCAGATGCTCAGAAATCCTATCCTTCAGTACCCTTTCCATTACTTTGCCTACCACCGAAGTAAGACTAACTGGCCTGTAATTCCCAGGGTTATCCCTAGCCCCTTTTTTGAACAGGGGCACGACATTCGCCACTCTCCAATCCCCTGGTGCCACCCCTGTTGACAGTGAGGACGAAAAGATCATTGCCAACGGCTCTGCAATTTCATCTCTTGCTTCCCATAGAATCCTTGGATATATCCTGTCAGGCCGGGGGGACTTGTCTATCCTCAAGTTTTTCAAAATGCCCAACACATCTTCTTTCCTAACAAGTATTTCCTCGAGCTTACCAATCTGTTTCACACTGTCCTCTCCAACAATATCGCCCCTCTCATTTGTAAATACAGAAGAAAAGTACTCGTTCAAGACCTCTCCTATCTCTTCAGACTCAATACACAATCTCCCGCTACTGTCCTTGATCGGACCTACCCTCGCTCTAGTCATTCTCATATTTCTCACATATGTGTAAAAGGCCTTGGGGTTTTCCTTGATCCTACCCGCCAAAGATTGTTCATGCCCTCTCTTAGCTCTCCTAATCCCTTTCTTCAGTTCCCTCCTGGCTATCTTGTATCCCTCCAATGCCCTGTCTGAACCTTGTTTCCTCAGCCTTACATAAGTCACCTTTTTCCTCTTAACAAGACATTCAACCTCTCTTGTTAACCATGGTTCCCTCACTCGACCATCTCTTCCCTGCCTGACAGGGACATACATATCAAGGACACGTAGCACCTGTTCCTTGAACAAGTTCCACATTTCACTTGTGTCCTTCCCTGCCAGCCTATGTTCCCAACTTATGCACTTCAATTCTTGTCTGACAACATCGTATTTACCCTTCCCCCAATTGTAAACCTTGCCCTGTTGCACATACCTATCCCTCTCCATTACTAAAATGAAAGTCACAGAATTGTGGTCACTATCTCCAAAATGCTCCCCCACTAACAAATCTATCACTTGCCCTGGTTCATTACCCAGTACTAAATCCAATATTGCCCCTCCTCTGGTCGGACAATCTACATACTGTGTTAGAAAAGCTTCCTGGACACACTGCACAAACACCACCCCATCCAAACTATTTGATCTAAAGAGTTTCCACTCAATATTTGGGAAGTTAAAGTCGCCCATGACTACTACCCTATGACTTCTGCACCTTTCCAAAATCTGTTTCCCAATCTGTTCCTCCACATCTCTGCTACTATTGGGGGGCCTATAGAAAACTCCTAACAAGGTGACTGCTCCTTTCCTATTTCTGACTTCAACCCATACTACCTCAATAGGGTGATACTCCTCGAACTGCCTTTCCGCAGCTGTTATACTATCTCTAATTAATAATGCCACCCCCCACCTCTTTTACCACCCTCCCTAATCTTATTGAAACATCTATAACCAGGGCCCTCCAACAACCATTTCTGCCCATCTTCTATCCAAGTTTCCGTGATGGCCACCACATCGTAGTCCCAAGTACCGATCCATGCCTTAGGTTCACCCACCTTATTCCTGATGCTTCTTGCGTTGAAGTATACACACTTCAACCCATCTCCGTGCCTGCAAGTACTCTCCTTTGTCAGTGGTCCCTTCCCTCCTGCCTCATTACACGCTTTGGCGTCCTGAATATCGGCTACCTTAGTTGCTGGACTACAAATCCGGTTCCCATTCCCCTGCCAAATTAGTTTCAACCCTCCCGAAGAGTACTAGAAAACCTCCCTCCCAGGATATTGGTGTCCCTCTGGTTCAGATGCAATCCGTCCTGCTTGTACAGGTCCCACCTTCCCCAGAATGCACTCCAATTATCCAAATACCTGAAGCCCTCCCTCCTACACCATTCCTGCAGCCACGTGTTCAACTGCACTCTCTCCCTATTCCTAGCCTCTCTATCACGTGGCACCGGCAACAAACCAGAGATGACAACTCTGTCTGTCCTGGCTTTTAACTTCCAGCCTAACTCCCTAAACTTGTTTATTACCCCCACACCCCTTTTCCTACCTATGTCGTTGGTACCAATGTGCACCACGACTTCTGGCTGCTCCCCCTCCCCCTTAAGGATCCTGAAGACACGATCCGAGACATCCCTGGCCCTGGCACCCGGGAGGCAACATACCTTCCGGGAGTCTCGCTCGCGACCACAGAATCTCCTATCTATTCCCCTAACCATTGAATCTCCTACAACTATTGCTTTTCTATTCTCCCCCCTTCCCTTCTGAGCCCCAGAGCCAGACTCAGTGCCAGAGACCTGGCCGCTAGGGCCTTCCCCCGGTAGGTCATCCCCCCAACAGCATCAAAAATGGTATACTTGTTTTGAAGGGGAACGGCCACGAGGGATCCCTGCACTGTCTGCCTGTTTGTTTTTCTTCCCCTGACTGTAACCCAGCTATTCTTGTCCTGTACCTTGGGTGTGGTTACCTCCTTGTAACTCTTCTCAATCATCCCCTCTGCCTCCCGGATGATCCGAAGTTCATCCAGCTTCAGCTCCAGTTCCCTAACACGGTCTTTGAGAAGCTGAAGTTGGGTGCACTTCCCGCAGGTATAGTCAGTGGGGACACCGGTGGTATCCCTCACCACCCACATCCTACAGGAGGAGCATGTAACTGGCCTAGCCTCCATCCCCTCTTACCTTACAGAATATAGCTGCCATGTGGACTAACTAGATCTCCGCCCTCCGACCCTGCTCCCAGTCAGCTACACTTTCTGTAAACTCCTGGCTCTCTTTGCACTCTTTGCGGAAATGTCGGAAACAAAATGAAAGGAGCACCTTACTCCCTTCCCTCCTCACCTAACTCCCTCGGTCACCAAACTCTCAATATCGCACTCAAATGCACCAAATTCAGCACTCTGTGTTCCTCGATCGTGCGGCATTGGCTGGTGGCGGCTATCTTCCCGCCGATTGTAAATGGGATTTCGGACTGTTACCACCTCATGCCGCTGTGAAACCCGCCGGTGGGTGCGCTGCCGGCCGGAAAATTGAATCGCAACGACTGGAGAATTCCGACCAAGGTGTTTGAAAACATGGTGGGAAAAGCCGGTGACCTGCACACCCCTTACCTTGCCTGAGCCAGAGAATCCCATCCGTTTCTGGTGGAGATCGTGCCAGTGGGAGGATGTAAATGATCTTAATGACTCATTTGCATCCACTTAGCGGGCCCAGCACCCTCTGCTCCCACCCCCCCGTGACTCTCCGGTCTCCTGGGCCGTGAATCACGTGGGCGAGAATCACAATAGGCCTCACCAAAAGTGAGCCTGGTTTGGTGGAACTTGCAGTGGGCCGAGGGGGGTAACTCTTTAAGGGAGTTGCTCCCAAAGTCCATCCGAGGGCCCCCCACTCCCACAATGCGTGACCTACCCACCCCTCCTCTACCAGACACCCCTTGCCCCCACCGAGACCCCCTAAAATGGGAGAATCCCCCAAGAGACCCTCTAAATAGGTGGACCCCCCAAAAGACCTCCAATACAGGGGTACTCACCAAGCACCCCCTAAATAGGGGGATTCCCCCCGTAGACCCCATTCACTAATGGAACCCCCAAGGGCCCCCTAACTAGCGGAACCTTCCACAGAGACCCCTAAATAGAGGGATCCCCCCCACCCCCCCAGAAAAATACCCTTGTAGAAGCTAGAGAGCAGTCCACACAGGGCAGTGACAGAGATTACAGTTGTAACACTTAACTGGAAGCTCCACGTGTCCATTCCTGGAAAGAAAACAGCTGTGATTTAAACCCCTCAGATCCTGTAGCTGGAACCCATTCATTCATTTCTAGTAGTTGGCTGCGATTGTGGGGTTTCCCTGTCACAGGGGTCCCTGTGGGGGTCTCACTGTCACAGGGGTCCCTGTAGGGGTCTCCCTGCCACAGGGTCCCTGTGGGGGTCTTTCTGTCACAGGGGTCCCTGTGGGGGTCTCCCTGTCACAGGGGACCTTGGGTGGGTCTCCCTAGCACAGGGGTCCCTGGGGACACGTCGGGTCACCCCCGTAAATAGTGGAGCACACAGGCAATCTGGAGTTGGGGTCTGCTGTGCAGTGCAAGGGAGGGCAGGGGTGATATGGGGCCGAGGTGCGAGGGGTGGGGGGGCGGGGAAGGCTGGGGTTTGTCGGCAGTTGGGCCTCACTTGGGCTCGGATGGTCTCTACCATCGTGGCTCTGGCGTGGTGGGCAAGGTGGTGAGCCAGGGGGGCAACAATCGCGAGATCCACCACGCCAGGGCCACAATTGTAGAGACCACAAGTAAACCATGTCCATGTGATCCCCGGTCCCGGGGACTGGAGACTAGCGGAAGGCCAGGGCATAGGGCAGCGGTCCTGCTAAATAGATGCAAATAGGTCATTACGACCCATTTGCATTGATTTACATGCTCCCGCAGGTTTGCGACATGGAACTCAATCACGCCGGCAGTGGGGGCTTGGAGCATGGCAACGCCAATCCCGATTTTGGCCCGACGCCCAATTCTCCGACCCATCGGGGAACGCATTCCGGGCGAACCAGGACGGACAATCCATCCCATAGTCTCCCAAACAGAGAATCCTGCTCAATATTGCAAACGACTCTCCTTCCTGCATTATTAGTAAGACACCTATAGAAATCAGCCACAGTATTCAACAACTGAAAGCCAACCATTCAAAGGTTAATTACTTGGACACCATGAGCTTGGTCTTGGGATCACTCCCAGACATGATTCAATCAAGGTATAAATGGAATATACAATCATGTTTGAATTGCTGGAAGTTGAAGAGAGATCACATGACCAGTCTGTGGCTTTAATTTAGTGGGATTTAAGCCAATGTATTTCTCAGGAGAACTGGACTAACAGTTGAGGTAAGTGGAACTCTTGCTCTCTGTCTGTCTCTCTCTCTCTCCAACCAACTAACAAGCTTGAATCCTTTTCTTAATTTTACTTTGGTTCCATTCTGCAGTTGAAAGAGACATAAATTTAAAAGAAGATATTCCGCGGCAACACCTCCAAAAGGACAGAAAGCCCAACTACACCTTTAAATAGCGTTGAAAGCGAGACCGCCAGATTCTGCCTGCAGCCAATACAGGCCCCAAGTTATAAACTGTGAACTTCTTTCACTTCTTATAGATTATAATTTGGCCAAATCTATCCTCCCCTACTCTGTATTTGTGTGTGTGGATATCCAGTTTGTCTGGCCACGCACGGAGTGTAGATGTCACTTCAGGTTGGTTCAGATATGAATTCAAGAAAACCTGTCCGATTGGTTTTTTTTTGATCACAGCATGTAAGCAGTTAATTATTCAGTGAATTGGCAAGTATAACTTTGTTTTAAATGAAAAAGAGGGAAAAAGGGGAACCCTTCAATCGGTCATAACAGTATGTATAAAGTGCATTACTCAAATAATAATACTAAAGACCTTTATTGCCACAAGAAGGCTTACATTGACACTGCAATGAAGTTACTGTGAAAATCCCCTAGTCGCCACATTCCGGTGCCTGTTCGGGTACACGGGTGGAGAATTCAGAATGTCCAATTCACTGAACAAGCAGGTCTTTTGGGACTTGTCGGAGGAAACCGGAGCACCTGGAGGAAACTCACACAGAAACGGGGAGACCGTGCAGACTTCGCATAGACAGTGACCCAAGCCAGGAATCGAACCCAGGTCCTTGGCGCTGTGAGTAACAGTGCTAACCACTGTGCTGTGGCACTTGATAATATTCTATTGAAATATACAACTAAACCAAGGGCAAGTTCCTAATTAACACTGTGCTGTGGCCAATCTATTCTCTAACAAAATTTGATTTAAGCAAAGACCTGACATTGTTTTAAAGCACTGCTAGTTTTAAATCCCTCTCATAGTATGCTGGCTAAGTTAATCTCTATGATCTGAGCAGTGTGAGCTTGTGTGGTACCAAACTCGGCTTATATTGGTTGGTTTCCCTTGTGTTGCAAAGGAGGTTGAGACGATGGCCATCAGCCACTGTATCGTATTTTGGTCCACAAGTGTTTTATTGTGATGGTCACCACTTAATAGAAAGGGGGCACGGTAGCACAGTGGTTAGCACCCCTAACCCCCCCCCCCCCTCCCACCTTGGACCAGGGAGCTCCAGTTTGGCCAATTTCAAGCAAGATTTATTTTTGTTCTACATAAATGAACTGAGCATCCCATTGATTTCCTTTAGGATGCTAGCCAACAACCAGGTTGGCAGCACCTGCAAAGGATACAATAATCTTGGCAATAAAGTTTAAGAGCAGGAGGTTATGCTGGAACTGTATAAAACATTGGTTAGGCTACAGCTAGAGTATTGTGTGTAGTCTGGAATCCACATTATAGGAGGGATGTGACAGCACTGGAAAGGGTGCAGAGGAGTTTTGGGACCATAAACGAGTCCGGACCGAGTTGCTGCAAAGAAAACTTATTTTATTATTTACAATAATATTTACACCACAAGTCAGATCCCAGCTGGGTCCCTCTAGTCAGTACCGACTCTGGCCGACTTTAAATTGAACTCAACCCCAAGTGATCATCGGTTCCCAGCCCCCTTATCGGGGGAACGTATATTCTGCGAGGCTCATGGGAAGACTCATTGGACCAATCCTGTAAGCCTCAAGCAGGTTATAACAAGGAGATTTACCAGGATGTTCCCTGGGCTGGAGAGTTTTAGATATGAAGAGAGATTGGATAGACTGGGGTTGTTTTCCTTGGAGCAGAGGAGACTGAGGGGGGACATTATTGAGATGTATAAAATTATGAGGGGCATAGGTAGAGTAAACAGGAAGAAACCTTTCCCCTTGGTGGAGGGATCAATGACCAGGAGGCATAGATTTAAGGTAAGGGGAGGAGGTTTAGAAGGGATGTGAGGAAAAACCTTTTCACCCAGAGGCTGGTGGGAGTCTGGAACTCGCTGCCTGAAAGGGTGGTGGAGGCAGAGACCCTCAGAACATTTAAGAAGTATTTAGATGTGCAATTGCGATGGCAAGGCACACACGGCTGTGGGCCAAGTGCTGGAAAATGGGATGCTGTTTTTGACATGCACAGACGCAATGGGCTTTTCTGTGCTCTAGGCCTCTATGATACTTTAATCAGTGCTACCCTGCCCAACCAAGATATCGGCAAGGTGAACCAATGATGCAGGTCCCACTTAATAGACGCGAGTAAAGGGAGGTTGATTTGCCCCATACAAATGTCTAATGGAGGGGCAACCAGAATACCCAAATAAGTAAACCCTGAAGGGTACCACCTAAATGGGAAATTAGCAAAGGGGGGATGGCTCCCTCTAAGCCTTCCCCATGGCACAGCCTCAGACTTTGTCAAATTAATTTTATAACCCAAGAAATGGCTAAATCTACCCACAACATGAATAATAGCAGGAACAGAAACATCCTCTTGTCGAGGTCTACAGGATTATGAGGGGCATGGATAGAGTGGATGGGCAGTCACTCTTTCCCAGAGTGGAGGGTTCAGTCACTAGGGGCCATAGGTTTAAGGTCGGTGAGGCAAAGTTTAGGGGAGATGTGCGAGGCAGGTTTTTTACACAGAGGGTGGTGAGTGCCTGGAACACGCTGCCAGGGAAGTTGTGGATGGAGATATATTAACGGCGTTCAAAAGGCATCTCGACAAATACATGGATAGGATGGGCATAGATGGATACGGCACAAGGAAGTGCTGAGGGTTTTGGCCAAGGGTGGTATCATGACCGGTACAGGCTTGGAGGGCCGAAGGGCCTGTTCCTGCTGCATTGTTCTTTGTTCTTTGTATCCAGCTTAGATACAAATAGCAACACATCATTCGTGCATCGCGTAATCTTATGTTGCTTCGCTCAATTGTGTAGCCCAAAAACTGGGGGATTCTGTCTAATTGCCTCTGCTGGCGGATAATGGCTGACACAGCCTAGTCCCTCGCTGGAGACAAGATTGATCAGATCTATAACCATGAGTAAGAACTGCCGCCAGTGGGCTTCTATAAAACATTTGCATCCACTGATCACACTCGCCTCCCAACCCGAACCTCAGCTGTGTATAGAATAAATAATTCCATTCCACCCAATCAAACCCTTTCTCTGCATCCGAGTAGATCAGCAACTCATCTAATGCCTGTTTTTGAAAGACCTGAATGACATTTAACAATCTCCTGACATTATTGCACGAATTTCGGTCCTTTGTAAATCCAGTCTGATCGCCCTGGATGAGAATCCCTTCCAGGCACCACACCAACACGACAGGCAACAATTTCAAATCTACATTGAGGAGCAAAATTGGCCTGTAGAATGCGCACTCTTCAGGAATCTTGCCTGCCTTCAGAATTAAGGGGATGTTTATTTTACGGAGCGTCTGCAGAAGCAGACCGATTTCAAATAGGTCTGCTTCTTCAGTTTCGATTCCCGGTTTGGGTCTCTGTCTGTGCGGAGTCTGCACATCCTCCCCGTGTGTGCGTGGGTTTCCTCCGGGTGCTCCGGTTTCCTCCCACAGTCCAAAGATGTGCAGATTAGGTTGATTGGCCATGATAAATTGCCCTTAGTGTCCAAAATTGCCCTTAGTGTTGGGTGGGGTTACTGGGTTATGGGGATAGGGGGGAGGTGTTGCCCTTGGGTAGGGTGCTCTTTCCAAGAGCCTGTGCAGACTCGATGGGCCGAATGGCCTCCTTCTGCACTGTAAATTCTATGATAAATGAGTGACTGTACATGTCAATCAGCGGATCCATTGGCAAGTTTTAAAAATTCACATCCAAAACCATTGGGCCCTCAGGGCAAGAGCCATTCCTCTTCTAGAAATAGGAGTAATCAGGACCGAGGTTTGGCCCTCGGAGATTGCTGGGAGTAAAGGAGGAGAAGAAATGCTCTATGAGTGTCAATGCATCCCCAGACTGGTCTGTTTATGTATAAATCGGCATAGAAACCTTAAAATGCCTTATTAATACCCTCTGTTTTAATCTTTCTATTACCATTGGAGTCTATCACAGAGAGACTAGCCCTAGAGTCTGCTCTCTTCCTGGTATCTGTGCAGTTTGTTTCCAAACTCATATAACTTTAATTTGGCAAACCTTAAGCTCCTCTCAGCATGTTGATCAACAAGCAGTCCAGTGACTTCGAATTGCATCAATTTCTTATGAAGTTATTTTTGATACAAACTAATTAATATAAGATGGTTCAGCGAGCTGAGTCAGAAATGAAAGTTGAAACCTCACAGTTCCTCAGTGAGGAGTTAAAGGATGTTGTGAAGAACTTGTTGAATTCCTTGGCAGGTATTTATCAAGTTCCCAAGACTAGCTTTCTTACTGAGCAGAATGGTTATCAAATGATAGGGAGGGGAGTTTATGCCTTTGGCTTTCTGCAGTACCATGGGATCCCTACAGTGCAGAAGGAGGCCATTCAGCCCATTGAGTCTGCATCGACCCTCCAAAAGAGTACCATGCCTAGGCCCACCCCCTGCCCTTTCCCCATAACCCCATGTAGCGGCACGGTAGCACAGTGGGTGGCACAGTAGCACAGTGGTTAGCACAGTTACTTCACAGCTCCAGGGTCCCACGTTCATTCCCAGCTTGGGTCACTATCTGTGCGGAGTCTGCACATTCTCCCTGTGTCTGTGTGGGTTTTCCCCAGGTGCTCCGGTTTCCTCCCACAGTCCAAAGATGTGCAGGTTAGGTGGGTTGGCCATGCTAAATTGCTCTTAGTTTCGAAAAAGGTTAGATGGGGTTACTGGGTTACGGGGATAGGGTGGAGGTGTGGGCTTAGGTAGGGTGATCTTGTCATGGGCCAGTGCAGACTCGATGGGCTGAATGGCCTCCTTCTGCACTGCAAATTCTATGATCATCTATGATCTAGAACCTTTAGACACTACAGGGAAGCTTAGCATGGCCATCCAACTAAGCTGCACATCTTTGGACTTTTCACTGCTAATGACATTACGGGTGCGATCTAACTAAATAAAACAGAGTGCCGTTCTGCGCAGGATTGAACATAGAACATACAGTGCAGAAGGAGGTTATTCGGCCCATCGAATCTGCACCGACCCACTTAAGCCCTCACTTCCATCCTATCCCCGTAACCCAATAATCCCACCTACCCTTTTTGGTCACTAAGGGCAATTTATCATGGTCAATCCACCTAACCTGCACGTCTTTGGACTGTGGGAGGAAACCGGAGCACCCGGAGGAAACCCACGCAGACATGGGGAGAATGTGCAGACTCCTTACAGACAGTGACCCAGCGAGGAATCGAACCTGGGACCCTGGCGCTGTGAAGCCAGAGTGCTATCCACTTGTTCTACCGTGCTGCCCCTTTTGGTTGTTCCCGGCATTACAGGCACCTGTAGCGCTGGGAAAGACCTCGCTATCTACCGGCACTATGACTTTTCTTTTAATAAATTTAGAGTACACATTTCATTTTTTCCAATTAAGGGGCAATTTAGCATGGCCAATCCGCCTATTGTGTACATCTTTGGGTTGTGGGGGTGAGACCCAGCAGACCACCCGGGGGTCTCTGACCACCTGGGAGACCCACTCCCCATCTTTGTGGGTACCTGCACTGACCGTTGTCCGGCTGGAGACTCCTTGGCGAGGCCCATAGATGCCGGGTGGCAGAGGTAAATCAGCTTCTAAATGTATTTAACTCTGCGAGACTGAAACCCACCCATTGTTTGTGGGACCAGATCTCAAGGTCTCAGATCTCACAAGGCGTAACAGCTGTCAGGAAGCCTGGAGGAGGCTTCTCCCGGCATCTACTGGCCACGTTGCGCACCCGTTCGGGTACAACACGGCTGGTAGATCGTGCCCCACATCTTTGGGCTGTGCGAGGAAACTGGAGCACCCGGAGGAAAACCACACAGACATGGGGAGAACGTGTAAGCTTCACACAGGGATTTTCAATGTGGAATAATATATAAGAATGAGTCACTGAGATTCAACTTCATCTATTGCTGACCAGCTGCAGAATGGAATAAATACACAGGAACTTTATTTTCTACATAATAATAATTACAATAATCGCTTATTGAACAAGGAGGCTTCAATGAAGTTACTGTGAAAAGCCCCTAGTTGCCACACTCCGGCACCTGTTCAGGGAGGCCAGTACGGGGATTGAACCCGTGCTGCTGGCCTTATTCTGCATTACAAGCCAGCTGTTTAGCCCGCTGTGCTAAACCAGCCCCACTGCGTAACAGGTTTTTGATCGAATAACATTGCCATTCATTCCGAAACGTAATAATTAAAATTTGCATGCAGAACATTATGAAAGTGTTGCTGAAACTCCAAGAAAAATTCATTTGTCAGATAGCTCTTGTCCACTATAGTATTTTCTTATTTCAGTTACTTATGATAACTCAACTTTTTGCACTAAATTTCCATTTTGCTTTGTTACTCATGCTACTTAGTATAAATTGGTGATTTATTCAAATTGGTGAGTGTAAAATTACTTTAAATTATCAGGAGTAGATTACAATTTACTTATTCTGTCATCAAAAAAATGTTGTTTATTGGTTCATGGACCGTGACATATTGCCTCGAACTCCATTCCATTTTGACCGCGATCAGTTCTGCTTTATAGCCGAGAACTAAGAGGTTTGCGAGGGCAGGGCACGGTGACCTTGACATAATGGCAGATTTGAAATGAGTAGTTAATCATGCAGAGATTAGTGTTGGCAAACTCACGTAGAATTTGTTGGAGATTCACTCTTAATACTGTACTGGCATAAATGATCGAACTGGACTATTTAGAAAGGTACAGAGGCGTTCTCCCCAGAGCCCTGGGGCCTCAGCCAACATCACTACAACATTGATTATCTGCTCGTGAACCCATTCCCTTGGAGAGTTCTGGTTGTATGCAAATTGGCTGCTGCATTTCCCATATCACTACAGTTACCACACTTTAGTAAGTACTTCATTGACTCGAAAGCACTTTTTGACATCCTGAAGTTGTGAAAGATTTCAAAGTTGTTCAACCTTTACTTCGCCAGGTGTGTCAATCGGGAACCAATTCTCATTTGCAATAAGGTCCTAGCCAAGAGGCTAATGCCAAATAAAAGCCAGCCTTCCTCTCTGTTCTTTCAGTCAAGGGGCCCACAAAAGCACGGATGGCCAGGACTTGTTTCCAACTCACTAAATGTGTCTTCTTTGTGTTAAACCCCCTGAGCTCATGCGCAATCAATTCCAGCTCCACTTGACCCGGAGTTGCAAAGCAATTGAAATTCATAAATATTTCTTAGAAAAACACCCAAAGTCTTTGGCCCTTTGTTGCCCAATAACTACAGTCACCAGGTTTGTAAATTTAAACACAATTGAGTTTATTAATAACAATAACTATATTTAAATATTCAGCAAATACAACAGGTTAACTATTATTGAATTCCTAACCACTTAAACTCATCCCACCCTTTACAAACACACAAGACAGACAGACACAGAAAGGATTGTCCCTCCTACCTTTCTTAAATAGCTGTACCACATTAGCTATTCTCCAGTCCTCTGGGATCTCACCTGTAGCCAATGAGGATACAAAGATGTCAGTCAAGGCCCCAGCAATTTCCTCAGTTATCTGGGGTAAATCCCATCCAGCCCAGGAGAATGCCTTAAATTTTAAAACACCCAATACCGCCTCCTTTTTGATGTCAACATGACCCAGACTATCCACACACCCTACCCAAGAATCATCTTCCACAAAGTCCTTTTCTTTGGTGAACACTGATGCAAAGTACTCATTTAGTACCTCGCCCATTTCCTGTGGCTCAACACATAGATTCCCCCCACTGTCCTTAAGTGGTCCAATCCTTTCCTTGGCCACCCTCTTGCTTTTTACATATGAATAAAAGCTTTGAGATTCACCTTAATCCTACTTGCCAAGGACTTTTCATGACCCCTCCTAGCCCTCCTAATTTCCCGCTTAAGTATCTTACTACTTTCTTTATACTCCTCAAGGGTTTTGACTTTCCCCACCCTTCTAGACTGTACAAAAGCCTCCTTTTTTTTTTTGATGAGGTTCACAATATCCCTCGTTATCCAAGGCTCCCTAAACTTTCCATACTTACCCTTCGTTCTCTCAGGAACGTGACTTTCCTGAATCCCAATCAACTGTCGCTTGAAAGACTCCCACATGTCCAATGTTGATTTACCCTCCAACAGCCGCACCCAATCCAAATTCTTCAATAAATAAAAGCAAATTACTGCGGATGCTGGAATCTGAAACAAAAGAGAAAATGCTGGAAAATCTCAGCAGGTCTGGCAGCATCTGTAGGGAGAGAAAAGAGCTAATGTTTCGAGTCTAATGACACTTTGTCAAAGCTGTCAAAGCTCTTTCCACTCCCTACAGATGCTGTCAGACCAAATTTTTCTATTCCTGTCTAATATCGTAATTTACCTTTCCCCAGTTTAGCACCTTAACATGAGGGTTACCCGAGTCCCTGTCCAAAAGTACCCTAAAACGTGCAGAATTGTGGTCACTACTCCAAAAATGTTCCCCTACTGAAACCGCAACCACCTGTCCAGGCTCATTCTCCAATACCAGGTCCAGTACTGCCCCTTCCCTATTTGGGCTATCTACATATTGCATCAAGAAGCCTTCCAGGATACACCTGCCAAGTTCCACCCCATCCAAGCCCCAGCACTAAATGAATCCCAGTCAATATAGGGAAAGTTAAAATCTCCTACCATACCAACCTTGTTACTTTTGCACATATCCAAAATATCTCTACCTATCTGCTCTATCTCTCACTGGCAGTGGGGAGCCTGTAATAAACGCCCAACATTGTGATTGCCCCCTTCTTGTTCCTGAGCTCTACGCAGATTGCCTCATTGTATGAGCCCTCCGAGGTGTCCTCCTGCAGTATGGCTATAATATTCTCCTTTACCAGTAATGCTACTCCCCCACCCCTTTTACATCCCCCTCTATCTCTCGTGAAGCATCTATATGGTGGCACAATAGCATAGTGGTTAGCACTGTTGTTTCACAGCTCCAGGGTCCCAGGTTCGATTCCTGGCTTGGGTCACTGTCTGTGCGGAGTCTGCACGTTCCCCCCGTGTCTGCGTGGGTTTCCTTCGGGTGCTCCGGTTTCCTCCCACAGTCCAAAGACGTGTTGTTGGGTGAATTGGACATTCTGAATTCTCCCTCTGTGTACCTGAACCGGCACCGGAATGTGGCGACGAGGGGCTTTTCACAGTAACTTCATTGCAGTGTTGATGTAAGCCTACTTTTGACAACAAAGATTATTATTATTATATCCTCCAACCGAAAGAGAAAACTTTTGTCATCTGGCCTCGAAACGTTAGTTCTTTTCTCTCCCTACAGATGTTGCCAGACCTGCTGAGATTTTCCAGCATTTTATCTTTTGGTTTCAGATCCCAGCATCCGCAGTAATTTGCTGTTCAGCTGCCAATCCAGGTCTAGTAAAACCGAGCATAAAAGTTGGGCTGGCGTGTTGGATGTCCTAATGGGGACTGTGATGTGTACATGGTTACTGCCAGGTTTAGATAAAATAAATCCTGTAGTGTGGTGGGCGGAGTGGCTGCAATCATTGGAGCCGGGTTGGGCAGGTTTCGATGGACCTGGAAGGTGTGATTGGTGGGGGAAGGGGGTCAAGGAGGGTGGCACAAGAGGCCCCCAGTCAGAATGGTGACGTGGAATGTGAGAGAGTTGGGGGGACCAGTGAAAAAGGCAAGGGTTTTCTCGTACTTGAAGAGTTTGAAAGCTGGTTTAGTGATGCTGGAAGAGACCCATATGACGGTAAAGGACCAGATGAGGCTTTAGGAAGGACTGGATGAGCCAGGTGTTTCATTCGGGGTTTGATAGTTGGGTCTGGTGAGATTGGTGATTTTGGTGGGCAAGCGGGTGAAGTTTCAGATGGAGAAGGTGGTGGTGGATCAGGGGCGTAGGTATTTGATCGTAACAGGTGCGCTGGAGGGGAGGTTGGTGGCGTTGGTTAGCGTATATGCCCTCAATTGGGATGACGCGGGTTTGTGAAGAAAATGCTGGCTGCCATTCGGAATCTGGATACCCATGAGTTGATTTGGTGGGGGATTTGGAACACAGTGGGGGAACCGAGGGTGGACATGTGCCAGTCGCGCTTGGTAGTAGCCTGATCAGACTTACTAGCTACCGCATGTTGTTTGTGCTTGCTACTGAGATTCAGGCTACGAGACGAGAAGGGCTTGAGGTTCATAAGGAGGAGGTGTTAGCAGTTCTGGAAAGTGTGAAAATAGATAAGTCCCCTGGGCAGGATGGGATTTATCCTAGGATTCTCTGGGAAGCTAGGGAGGAAATTGCTGAGCCTTTGGCTTTGATCTTTAAGTCATCTTTGTCTACAGGAATAGTGCCAGAAGACTGGAGTATAGCAAATGTTGTCCCCTTGTTCAAGAAGGGGAGTAGAGACAACCCCGGTAACTATAGACCAGTGAGCCTTACTTCTGTTGTGGGCAAAATCTTGGAAAGGTTTATAAGAGATAGGGGGCGAAATTCTCCCGAAACGGCGCGATGTCCGCCGACTGGTGCCCAAAACGGCGCCAATCAGATGGGCATCACGCCACCCCAAAGGTGCGGAATGCTCCGCATCTTTGGGGGCCGAGCCCCAACACTGAGGGGCTAGGCCGACGCCAGAGGAATTTCCGCCCCGCCAGCTGGCGGAAACAGCCTTTGTTGCCCCGCCAGCTGGGGCGGAAATGACATGTCGGGGCGGCGCATGCGCGGGAGCGTCAGCGGCCACTGGAAGTTTCCCGCGCATGCGCAGTGGAGGGAGTCTCTTCCGCCTCCGCCATGGTGGAGACCGTGGCGGAGGTGGAAGGGAAAGAGTGCCCCCATGGCACAGGCCCGCCCGCGGATCGGTGGGCCCTGATCGCGGGCCAGGCCACCGTGGGGGCACCCTCCCAGGGTCAGATCGCCCCGCGCCCCCCCCAGGACCCCGGAGCCCGCCCACGCCGCCTTGTCCCGCCGTTCAAAAGGTGGTTTAATGTACGCCGGCGGGACAGGCAATTTATCGGCGGGACTTCGGCCCATCCGGGCCGGAGAATTGAGCGGGGGGGCCCGCCAACCGGCGCGGCCCGATTCCCGCCACCGCCGAATATACGGTGCCGGAGACTTCGGCAACCGGCGGGGGCAGGATTCACGGCAGCCCCCGGCGATTCTCCAACCCGGCGGGGGGTCGGAGAATGACGCCCAGGATGTATAATCATCTGGAAAGGAATAATTTGATTAGAGATAGTCAACACGGTTTTGTGAAGGGTAGGTCGTGCCTCACAAACCTTATTGAGTTCTTTGAGAAGGTGACCAAACAGGTGGATGAAGGTAAAGCAGTTGATGTATATGGATTTCAATAAAACGTTTGATAAGGTTCCCCACGGTAGGCTACCGCAGAAAATACGGAGGCATGGGATTCAGGGTGATTTAGCAGTTTGGATCAGAAATTGGCTAGCTGGAAGAAGACAAAGGGTGGTGGTTGATGGGAAATGTTCAGACTGGAGTCCAGTTACTAGTGGTGTACCACAAGGATCTGTTTTGGAGCCACTGCTGTTTGTCATTTTTATAAATGACCTGGAGGAGGGCGTAGAAGGATGGGTGAGTAAATTTGCAGATGACACTAAGGTTGGTGGTGTTGTGGACAGTGTGGAAGGATGTTGCAAGTTATAGAGGGACATAGATAAGCTGCAGCGCTGGGCTGAGAGGTGGCAAATGGAGTTTAATGCAGAAAAGTGTGAGGTGATTCATTTTGGAAGGAATAACAGGAAGACTGCGTACTGGGCTAATGGTAAGATTCTTGGCAGTGTGGATGAGCAGAGAGATCTCGGTGTCCATGTACATAGATCCCTGAAAGTTGCCACCCAGGTTGAGAGGGTTGTTAAGAAGGCGTACGGTGTGTTAGCCTTTATTGGTAGAGGGATTGAGTTTCGGAGCCATGAGGTCATGTTGCAGCTGTACAAAACCCTCGTGCGGCCGCATTTGGAGTATTGCGTGCAATTCTGGTCGCCGCATTATAGGAAGGATGTGGAAGCATTGGAAAGGGCGCAGAGGAGATTTACCAGAATGTTACCTGGTATGGAGGGAAGATCTTATGAGGAAAGGCTGAGGGACTTGAGGCTGTTTACGTTAGAGAGAAGAAGGTTAAGAGGTGACTTAATTGAGGCATACAAGATGATCAGAGGATTGGATAGGGTGGACAGTAAGTGCCTTTTTCCTCAGATGGTGATGTCCAGCACGAGGGGACATACCTTTAAATTAAGGGGAGATAGATATACGACAGATGTCAGAGGTAGGTTCTTTACTCAGAGAGTAGTAAGGGTGTGGAATGCCCTGCCTGCAACCGTAGTGGACTCGCCAACACTAAGTGCATTCAAATGGTCATTGGATAGACATATGGACAATAAGAGAATAGTGTAGATGAGCTTTAGAGTGGTTTCACAGGTCGGCGCAATATCGAGGGCCGAAGGGCCTCTACTGCGCTGTAATGTTCTATGTTCTATGTTCTATGCTAGCTCGTGGACTCTGACTGTCTCAGTAGCTGGGTCCCGAGAGAGCGGGAAACCTAGTGCCCTCTGGCTTTATAGTGGTAGTGTCCTGTCTGATGATTGGCTGTGCTGTGTGCTTACTGGTCATCCTGTGTGTCAATCACTGCCTGTCTGCACTTCATTACATACATGAGTGGATATTATGACACATTCGTCCTTCCAAAGTGCATAACCTCACACTTTTCCACATTGTATTACATCTGTCACTTCATTGCCCACTCTCCTCGCCTTTCCATGTCCTTCTGCAGCCCGCCTGCTTCCTCAATACTACCTGTCCCTCGACAGATCTTTGTATCAACTGCAGACTTAGCACCAGTGCCTTCAGTTCCTGCTTCCAGATCATTAATGTATATTGTGAAAAGTTGTGGTCCCAGCACCGAACCCTGCTGAATACCACTAGTCACCAGCTGCCATCCTGAAAAAGACCCCTTTATCCCCACTCTCTGCCTTCTGCCAGTCAGCCAATCCTCTACCCAGGCTATGAGTCAAACCTGGATCTTAGTGTTGGGAAAATACATGGCCTGTTGTGTCTGCACTTCTCAGGAGTTACTGCGCTCCAATCAGGATTGATTGGGGGATGGTGGCGTCGTGGTAATATCACTGGATTAGAAATCCAGAGGCCCGGGCTAATGCTCTGGGAACACTGGTTCAAATTCCAACATGACAGCTGGTGGAATTTGAATTCAATTAATAAATCTGAAATTGAAAGTTAGTCTCAATAATGGTAACCATGACAACGATTGGCATAAAAACCTACCGGTCTTAATAATGCCTCCTTACCTGGTCTGGCCTACTTGTTACTCCAGACCCACAGCAACGTGGTTGACGCTGGGCCATCCTCTGAAATGTCCTAGAAAAGCCCTCAGTTCAAGGGCAGTTGGGAATGGGCAACAAATTCAGGCCTTTCCGGCAACGCCCACATCTGGTGGGAAACAGAAACCGGGAATGATAGACCCTGGCGGCCGTTCCTTTACCTGGCTAATTGCAGCAACTGTCGTCACTCTGCCACCACCCTCGGCTCGCATCAACACAACTGAGAGCATAGGGAAATGGTTAAAAGAAACAGGAGTTTAATTTTTAATCCCTCCGAAAATAACTGCCCTTGTACCATACCCATCCCAACCCCCCCCCCCGTGAACTGACGCAAAACAACAGGCGATAAATTGATTTTAATAAGCCCATCAACACTGGTTCTGTGGCATGAAATGTCACTTTGTGGCATTGGATAAGTAACAGAGCCTCGGGGGCGCAGGGCATTAGCATGCAAAGGCAGCACAGGCATTAAAATGGTGTTTTATTCACTGGGCATTAAACTGCAAGGACAAGGTGCCACTTAAAAAAGGGAATTCATTCATCCTTGGCCAGAAACTATTTGAAATTAGCCGGTCGCTTCCCCCCCCCCCCCCCCAATGATTGAAGCAGCTTTTTGAAGATTTCACTTCCAGTTCCTAGTTGGAGTTCAGGCCTTCGTGGAGCGGGCAGCCGATCTGCATCCTGCCCGGCCCTGGAAAAATTCCCTGGTGGCGGGAATCAGCCATCCCGATCTGTCTCGGAGATGAGACGTTTCTTCACCCAGAGAGCGGTGAGCCTGTGGATTTCATTACCACAGGACGTAGTTGATGGTAAAACTTTTAATTTATTCAAGAGGCGGCTAGATATAGCACTTGGGGAGAATGGGATCAAAGGCTATGGGGAGAAAGCAGGATTAGGCTATTGAGTTGGATGATCAGCCATGACCGTGATAAATGGTGGAGCAGGGGGGGGGCGGCATGTGATGCAGTGGTTAGCACTGGGACTGCGGCACTGAGGACCCGGGTTCGAATCCCGGCCCTCAGTCACTGCCTGTGTGGAGTTTGCACATTCTCCCCATGTCTGCGTGGGTTTCACCCCCACAACCCAAAGATGTGCAGGTTAGGTGGATTGTCCACACTAAATGGCCCCTTAATTGGAAAAAAAAATAATTGGGTACTCTAAATAAATAAATAAATAAATAAATGGCGGAGCAGGCCCAAAGGGCCAAAAAAGCCTCCTCCTGCTCCTATCTTCTATATAACTATGTATGTATGTCTCTCTGCTACTTTCCAAGCTCTCCCACCTCCACAGGGCTAGGAAAATTCTGAGCTCAGACTTGGAGCAAGTCCAGCACCTGGGGTACTGGAAACATGACCATAAGAAACAGGGCAGGACGGTAGGTCCTCTCAAGCCTGCTCTCCCAGTCAGTACAACCATGGCTGGTCTTCTGCCCCAGCTCCACTTTCTCACCGGCTGCCTCTGAGAAACTGTTGTCCTAACAGACAGGTCTGTTCAAGATAAATTTTAAGATCAAACTTAAATCAAACTTTCAGACCCCTGACCATACAATTCTAGAATAGTACAGTACAGAAGGAGGCCTTTTGGTCCATCGGGTTTATGCCTGTTCATTTGCAAAGCAATCCATTATGTCCAACTCCCAGGCCTTTATCCATATTCCTGTAATTTGCTCTCCTTCAACTATTTATCCAATTCCCTTATGAACTCGCCGATTTAATGTGTGAGATTCTTCGTTTGGGAGACTCTGGGCTGGATTCTCCGATTTTTCGTCTCAGTGCCGACGGAGGCGTGGGAAACAGTGGCGTTTTACAATGCCAGAATCGTCCCTGAACCGGTTCTGGGACCGGTGAGGGGCTAGCAGCAGCGGCGGGTAAATCTCCCGGCTCCCACGGCAAAAACAACCGGAGAATTGCCGGGTCGGTGGCCGCGCATGCGCACGCCGTCGACCTACAGCGGGCGCGCCATACAACATGTGGATGTTGGTGTGGATCCGACCTGTCAGATAGTGCCCCAACCACCCCCGGACTATCCCCCATCCCCTGCCGGAGCTCTCCCGGCCAGCGGCATGGCCCCCCCCCCACCCACCAACCCCCACCCCCACCCCCACCCGCCGACTGTGGCGATGCCGGATGCTGAAAACTCAGAGCACAAGTGATCTGGGCTGTCATGAACTTGGCCCATCTAAGGCGGAGCATCGGGGAACGGGCCTTCAGGTGACATCCTGAGGCCGTCCCAACGGCGTGCGGCATACTCCCCAATGACACCATTTTGGGGGGGGGGGGGGGGGGCGGAGTGTCCGAAAACAGGCGCCGCCCCGATTCCTGAGGGAATACCACTATCGGCCACCATTTTGGGCAGGCGGCCTGATAGCGAAGTCCCACGGCTGACCCCCACCCCCGACTACCCGCACCGCAAATCAGCCAACCCCGCATCGCAAAGGAGCTCCTCACCCCAAGATTTTCTGGGTGGCCCCCTTCCCAGAAGTATGAGGATGACACAACCTGCCCCCCCCCCTTTCCCCAGGTCTCCCTAAGTAGGGATTCCCCCCACAAGGACCCCCTAACTATAGGACCCCCCACAGAGACTTTCCAACTAGAGGGAGCCCCACAGAGACCCCCTATCTAGAGGGACTCTCACAGGGACACCCTAACTAGAGGGACCCCCCCCCCCACAGCTCTCTCCCCGCCCCCCCCCCCCCCGAAAAAAGACACCTGCCTGGAAGCTAGAGGGCAGTCCAGACAGGGCAGTGACAGAGATTACAGTTGTAACACTTATCTGGAAGCACCCCGTGTCCATTCCTGGAAAGAGAACAACTGTGACCTGTGTCTAAACCCCTAAGTCTCTGTTTCTGCAACTCATTCATTCATTTTAAAGAGACGTAAGGACATTGCTATCACACACTTGAGTGGTTGGAAGGGAGGTAAGTGCATTCCAAGCACTAAGTGCATTCCAATCACTCAAGCATGTGATTTCACTGCACATAACTCTCTTTGATGCGGTCAGTGTTTACAAACATTACAGTTTCACCACTTAGGTCTCTGAATGTGAGGGGATATGAATGGATCAAAGCCGCAGATAATTTGTACAAGCTATCAATCACAGACCACTATTGAAAGTTATGAATGGTTTGCAGCGAATGAACCTGTGGGAACCAGAGGCAGGCGCAGCTGCTCTCCTTCCAGGAATGGACATGTGGAGCAGCAAGGTAAGTATTACAGTTCTAATGTTTCCCACTGCCCCTGTCTGTAATTCTCTCTAGCTTTTATACGGGGACCCTTTTTCTCAGGGAGGGGGTCTGTGCAGGGGTTATTGTAGCCATGGGGTCCCTGTGGGGTGTCCCCCTATTGCAAGGGTCCCTGTGGGGATTTCCTTATTACAGGGGTCCTGTTGGGGGTCTCCCTATTACAGGGTCCCTGTGGGGTGTCCCCCTATTAAAAGGGTGCTGGTGGGGGTCTCCCTATTACAGGGGGCAGTATGGGGTATCCCCCTATTACAGGGGTCCCTGTGGGGTGTCCCCCTATTGCAAGGGTCCCTGTGGGGGTTTCCTTATTACAGGGGTCCTGTTGGGGGTCTCCCTATTACAGGGGTCCCTGTGGGGTGTCATAGAACATAGAACATAGAACAATACAGCGCAGTACAGGCCCTTCGGCCCACGATGTTGCACCGAAACAAAAGCCATCTAACCTACACTATGCCATTATCATCCATATGTTTATCCAATAAACTTTTAAATGCCCTCAATGTTGGCGAGTTCACTACTGTAGCAGGTAGGGCATTCCACGGCCTCACTACTCTTTGCGTAAAGAACCTACCTCTGACCTCTGTCCTATATCTATTACCCCTCAGTTTAAAGTTATGTCCCCTCGTGCCAGCCATATCCATCCGCGGGAGAAGGCTCTCACTGTCCACCCTATCCAACCCCCTGATCATTTTGTATGCCTCTATTAAGTCTCCTCTTAACCTTCTTCTCTCCAACGAAAACAACCTCAAGTCCATCAGCCTTTCCTCATAAGATTTTCCCTCCATACCAGGCAACATCCTGGTAAATCTCCTCTGCACCCGCTCCAAAGCCTCCACGTCCTTCCTATAATGCGGTGACCAGAACTGTACGCAATACTCCAAATGCGGCCGTACCACAGTTCTGTACAGCTGCAACATGACCTCCCAACTCCGGAACTCAATCCCTCTACCAATAAAGACCAACACTCCATAGGCCTTCTTCACAACCCTATCAACCTGGGTGGCAACTTTCAGGGATCTATGTACATGGACACCTAGATCCCTCTGCTCATCCACACTTTCAAGAACTTTACCATTAGCCAAATATTCCGCATTCCTGTTATTCCTTCCAAAGTGAATCACCTCACACTTCTCTACATTAAACTCCATTTGCCACCTCTCAGCCCAGCTCTGCAGCTTATCTATATCCCTCTGTAACCTGCTACATCCTTCCACACTATCGACAACACCACCGACTTTAGTATCGTCTGCAAATTTACTCACCCACCCTTCTGCGCCTTCCTCTAGGTCATTGATAAAAATGACAAACAGCAACGGCCCCAGAACAGATCCTTGTGGTACTCCACTTGTGACTGTACTCCATTCTGAACATTTCCCATCAACCACCACCCTCTGTCTTCTTTCAGCTAGCCAATTTCTGATCCACATCTCTAAATCACCCTCAATCCCCAGCCTCCGTATTTTTTGCAATAGCCTACCGTGGGGAACCTTATCAAACGCTTTGCTGAAATCCATATACACCACATCAACTGCTCTACCCTCGTCTACCTGTTCAGTCACCTTCTCAAAGAACTCAATAAGGTTTGTGAGGCATGACCTACCCTTCACAAAGCCATGCTGACTATCCCTGATCATATTATTCCTATCTAGATGATTATAAATCTTGTCTCTTATAATCCCCTCCAAGACTTTACCCACTACAGACGTGAGGCTCACCGGTCTATAGTTGCCGGGGTTGTCTCTGCTCCCCTTTTTGAACAAACATTTGCTGTCCTCCAGTCCTCTGGCACTATTCCTGTAGCCAATGATGACATAAAAATCAAAGCCAAAGGTCCAGCAATCTATTCCCTGGCCTCCCAGAGAATCCTAGGATAAATCCCATCAGGTCCCGGGGACTTATCTATTTTCAGCCTGTCCAGAATTGCCAACACCTCTTCCCTACGTACCTCAATGCCATCTATTCTATTAGCCTGGGGCTCAACATTCTCCTCCACAACATTATCTTTTTCCTGAGTGAATACTGACGAAAAATATTCATTTAGTATCTCGCCTATCTCTTCAGACTCCACACACAAATTCCCATCCCTGTCCTTGACTGGTCCTACTCTTTCCCTAGTCATTCGCTTATTCCTGACATACCAATAGAAAGCTTTTGGGTTTTCCTTGATCCTTCCTGCCAAATACTTCTCATGTCCCCTCCTTGCTCGTCTGAGCTCTCTCTTTAGATCCTTCCTCGCTACCTTGTAACTATCCATCGCCCCAACCGAAACTTCACACTTCATCTTCACATAGGCCTCCTTCTTCCTCTTAACAAGAGATTCCACTTCCTTGGTAAACCACGGTTCCCTCGCTTGACGCCTTCCTCCCTGTCTGACCGGTACATACTTATCAAGAACACGCAGTAGCTGATCCTTGAACAAGCCCCACTTATCCAGTGTGCCCAACACTTGCAGCCTACTTCTCCACCTTATCCCCCCCAAGTCACGTCTAATGGCATCATAATTGCCCTTCCCCCAGCTATAACTCTTGCCCTGCGGTGTATACTTATCCCTTTCCATCATTAACGTAAACGTCACCGAATTGTGGTCACTGTCCCCAAAGTGCTCTCCTACCTCCAAATCCAACACCTGGCCTGGTTCATTACCCAAAACCAAATCCAACGTGGCCTCGCCTCTTGTTGGCCTGTCAACATATTGTTTCAGGAAACCCTCCTGCACACACTGTACAAAAAACGACCCATCTATTGTACTCGAACTATATCTTTTCCAGTCAATATTTGGAAAGTTAAAGTCTCCCATAATAACTACCCTGTTACTTTCGCTCATATCCAGGATCATCTTCGCCATCCTTTCCTCTACATCCCTAGAACTATTAGAAGGCCTATAAAAAACTCCCAACAGGGTGACCTCTCCTTTCCTGTTTCTAACTTCAGCCCAGACTACCTCGGAAGAAGAGTCCCCATCTAGCATCCTCTCCGCCACCGTAATATTGCTCTTGACTAGCAGCGCCACACCTCCCCCTCTTTTGCCTCCTTCTCTGAGCTTACTAAAACACCTAAACCCCGGAACCTGCAACATCCATTCCTGTCGCTGCTCTATCCATGTCTCCGAAATGGCCACAACATCGAAGTCCCAGGTACCAACCCATGCTGCCAGTTCCCCTACCTTGTTTCGTATACTCCTGGCATTGAAGTAGACACACTTCAAACCACCTACCTGAACACTGGCCCCCTCCTGCGACGTCAAATCTGTGCTCCTGACCTCTATACTCTCATTCTCCCTTACCCTAAAACTACAATCCAGGTTCCCATGCCCCTGCTGCATTAGTTTAAACCCCCCCCAAAGAGCACTAACAAATCTCCCCCCCAGGATATTTGTGCCCCTCAGGTTCAGATGTAGACCATCCTGTCTGTAGAGGTCCCACCTTCCCGAGAAAGAGCCCCAGTTATCCAGAAATCTGAATCCCTCCCGCCTGCACCATCCCTGTAGCCACGTGTTTAAATGTTCTCTCTCCCTATTCCTCATCTCACTATCACGTGGCACGGGCAACAACCCAGAGATAACAACTCTGTTTGTTCTAGTTCTGAGCTTCCATCCTAGCTCCCTGAAAGCCTGCCTGACATCCTTGTCCCCTTTCCTACCTATGTCGTTAGTGCCAATGTGGACCACGACTTGGGGCTGCTCCCCCTCCCCCTAAGGACCCGGAAAACACGATCTGAGACATCACGTACCCTTGCACCTGGTAGGCAACATACCAAACGTGAGTCTCTCACGCTCCCACAAAATCTCCTATCTGTGCCCCTGACTATAGAGTCCCCAATTACTAATGCTCTGCTCCTCTCCCCCCTTCCCTTCTGAGCAACAGGGACAGACTCCGTGCCAGAGGCCCGTACCCCATGGCTTACCCCTGGTAAGTCCCCCCCCCACAAGTATCCAAAGCGGTATACTTGTTTCTCAGGGGAACGACCGCAGGGGATCCCTGCACTGACTGCTTTTTCCCAGTCCCTCTTACAGTTACCCACCTATCTCCAATCTTTGGTGTAACTAATTCCCTGAAGCTGCTATCTATGACCCCCTTCTGCCTCCCGAATAATCCGAAGTTCTTCCAACTCCAGCTCCAGTTCCCTAACTCGGTCTTGGAGGAGCTGGAGATGGCAGCACTTCCTGCAGGTAAAATCAGCAGGGACACTAACTGCATCCCTCACCTCAAACATCCTGCAGGAGGAACATTGCACTCCCTTCCCTGCCATTCCTCTTACTTTCTACCAAGATCTGGCTAACAACTAAATTAAATTTTTATAAAAAATAATAATAATATAATAAAATATGGTACTTACCTCAGACCAATGGGTTTTATTATTAGGTTAGAGGAGGAGGGCGGGTGGGAGACACTACACGTGTAGTGTCTCGGGTTTCCTCTCCACCAGAATATATTGGTGAGGGTCTTCCCAGACGTCCGCGGGTCGACTTCCTGCTCCCGCCTAAAAAACTAATTTAAAAAAAAAGAAAAATTCTCAGCTCCTGCTGAAATTGACTAACCAGCCAGCTCCACTCCCGCTGAAATCGACTGGCCTGCCCCTGCAAAGACAAGTGCTTTTAAAGGTTGACTTACCTCCCAGCAGCCACTTCCGCAATGCTCCCGCTGAAACTGACTCACCAGCTGATTCTCCCGCCGAAATCGACTGGCCTGCCCCTGCAAAGACAAGTGCTTTTAAAGGATAGACTTACCTCCCAGCAACCACTTCCGCAATGCTCCCGCTGAAACTGACTCACCAGCTGTTCTCACGCCGAAATCGACTGGCCTGCCCCTGCAAAGACAAGTGCTTTTAAAGGTTGACTTACCTCCCAGCAACCACTTCCGCACTGCTCCCGCTGAAACTGACTCACCAGCTGTTCTCCCGCCGAAATCGACTGGCCTGCCCCTGCAAAGACAAGTGCTTTTAAAGGTTGACTTACCTCCCAGCAGCCACTTCCGCAATGCTCCCGCTGAAACTGACTCACCAGCTGTTCTCACGCCGAAATCGACTGGCCTGCCCCAGCAAAGACAAGTGCTTTTAAAGGTTGACTTACCTCCCCGCAGCCACTTCTGCAATGCTCCCGCTAAAACTGACTCACCAGCTGATTCTCCCGCCGAAATCGACTGGCCTGCCCCTGCAAAGACAAGTGCTTTTAAAGGACAGACTTACCTCCCAGCAACCACTTCCGCAATGCTCCCGCTGAAACTGACTCACCAGCTGTTCTCACGCCGAAATCGACTGGCCTGCCCCTGCAAAGACAAGTGCTTTTAAAGGTTGACTTACCTCCCAGCAGCCACTTCCGCAATGCTCCCGCTGAAACTGACTCACCAGCTGATTCTCCCGCCGAAATCGACTGGCCTGCCCCTGCAAAGACAAGTGCTTTTAAAGGACAGACTTACCTCCCAGCAACCACTTCCGCACTGCTCCCGCTGAAACTGACTCACCAGCTGTTCTCCCGCCGAAATCGACTGGCCTGCCCCTGCAAAGACATGTGCTTTTAAAGGTTGACTTACCTCCCAGCAGCCACTTCCGCAATGCTCCCGCTGAAACTGACTCACCAGCTGTTCTCACGCCGAAATCGACTGGCCTGCCCCTGCAAAGACAAGTGCTTTTAAAGGTTGACTTACCTCCCAGCAGCCACTTCCGCAATGCTCCCGCTGAAACTGACTCACCAGCTGATTATCCCGCCGAAATCGACTGGCCTGCCCCTGCAAAGACAAGTGCTTTTAAAGGACAGACTTACCTCCCAGCAGCCACTTCCGCAATGCTCCCGCTGAAACTGACTCACCAGCTGTTCTCACGCCGAAATCGACTGGCCTGCCCCTGCAAAGACAGGAGGTAAGTGTCCCCCTATTAAAAGGGTGCTGGTGGGGGTCTCCCTATTACAGGAGGCTGTATGGGGTATCCCCCTATTACAGGGGTCCCTGTGGAGTGTCCCTATTACAGGGGTCCCTGTGGGGTGTCCCCCTATTGCAAGGGTCCCTGTGGGGGTCTCCTTATTACAGGGGTCCCCCTATTACAGAGGTCCCTGTGGGGTGTCCCCCTATTACGGGGGTCCCTGTGGAGTGTCCCTATTACAGCGGTCCCTGTGGGGTGTCTCCCTATTGCAAGGGTCCCTGTGGGGATTTCCTTATTACAGGTGTCCTGGTGGAGTTCTCCCTATTACAGAGGTCCCTGTGGTGGGGGTCTCCTTATTACAGAGGACCCTGTGGTGGGGGCCTCCCTATTACAGGGTTCCCTGCGGGAGGGGTGGTGAGAGGGGTTTGGCTGACTTGCGGTGCGGATGGGGGGGGAGTGGTGGCCAGGCAGTGCATTTTTGGGGGGGGTTGGCCCTCAGATGGGTGGCATTCATAGAATTTACAGTGCAGAAGGAGGCCATTCGGCCCATCGAGTCTGCACCGGCTCTTGGAAAGAGCACCCTACCCAAGGTCAACACCGCCACCCTATCCCCATAACCCAGTAACCCCACCCAACACTAAGGGCAATTTTGGACACTAAGGGCAATCTATCATGGCCAATCCACCTAACCTGCACATCTTTGGACTGTGGGAGGAAACCGGAGCACCCGGAGGAAACCCACGCACACACGGGGAGGATGTGCAGACTCCGCACAGACAGTGACCCAAGCCGGAATCGAACCTGGGACCCTGGAGCTGTGAAGCAATTGTGCTATCCACAAGGCTACCGTGCTGCCCCGGTGGCAGTGGGAATGACCTCACTAGGAGGGAAGAGTGTCATGCAATCAGTTTGGTTTCACGTTTGTTTTTAAGCAGAGCGCACACAGACAGCTCTGCTGCTGCTGTCTTTACGTTTCCTATCCGGGTATATCTGTTCTGATGTGCTTCGGCTTAATAAACAAACCCACAAAATGTTTACCTAATCTCTTATTGTTGCCTCCACTCACTGATCCCGCCTCAGCTGTCTCCCCCAACCTCCCCTCCCTCTCTAACCCACCCCCGCGAGGCCTCTCGCAAGATTCAACGGCCAAGTCGGGCGCGACAAGGCTGCTGAATCGCGCCTCTCATATTGGGCAAGGCACCAATCAAACTCGCTTGCTTCTCTTCAAATATTGCCATGAGTTCTTACACAACTATCTGATCACGTAGACAGGGCTTCAGCGTAGCACCTCAACTGAAAGACAGCATCTACAACAATGTCCTTGAGTGCTACGTTAGAATATTAACCGAGATTACATGTACAAGTCTCTGGAATGGAGTTTGTATCCATCATGTCCTAACCGCGAGGCAGAGGTCCTATCACTGCTTCAAACAGCAAGGTTTATGGTCACGTGAGATAGTTGATTTACCCACCTACTGAAGGAGGTTTAATAGTGCATATCAGATATTGTGGTGAAATAGAAGGCCTTGGGGTGATTAGAATGGTGTTTTCTTTCCCACGTTTTGTTGTTGGGACAGTCTTCAAACTGAATGAGGTTCTTGAAAACCAAGAACATTGAAGTGACCTATCATCCTTGTGCTCGCTGACCTTTATTGGCTCCCAGTGTAAAGCAACACCTCCATTTTATAATTCTCATCCTGGTTTTCAAATCCATCTCTGGCCGCACCCTTTCCTCTGAGGTACCTATTCTCCAAAATCCTGGCCTCCTGAGCATCCCTGATTTTAACCGTTTCACTTTTGGCGGACTAGCCTTCTGCTGTCAAGGCAGTAAGTTCTGTAATTCCCACCGTCAACCTCTCCATCTAGCAATCGCTCTATCCTATCCTCCTTTAAGACGCTCTTTAATAATAATAATAAAAATAACCTTTTATTGTCACAAGTATGAAGTTACTGTGAAAAGCCCCCAGTTGCCACATTCTGGCACCTGTTCTGGTAAGTGGTACGGGAATTGAACCCACGCTGCTGGCCTTGTTCTGCATCATAAACCAGCTGTTTAGCCCATTGAGCTAAACGAGTTATAAGGCTTTTGGTCACCTGCCTGAATAGTTCCTTGTGAAATTTGTCAATGCTCCGTTGAAGAATTTTGTGATGTTTCATTCTGTTAAAAGTGATACGTGGTGATGTGAGGAAAATGGGTTCAAAATAAATCTTTTGCCGCATGACTGACCGAGGTCTTAAGAGCCAATGGCCACTTCACATGCTGTAACATTCTGTAATTGTATGAATGAATCTACTGCATCTATCTGACTGTTGTAGACAGATAGGCGAAGCAACCCAGTTTGGAACATCTTTCCTGTCCTGAGATAACTTTGGGGTCACAAGTTACAACCTCAAAGATATGGATCTACTTGACTCTCAGGTGTTGCCAAGTGGAACACAACAGACTTACAAAGAACGGGTGGAGCGACCTGCTTTCCTAGTGTATAATCTTACTGTTCAACAGCATTAGTGTTCCAAACTGTTTCTCTTCCCACATCTCGTGGTGCCCAAGGTAGACTTTCATACGTTACAGATGTTAACACAGCACTCCCCAAATTCTCTCTGCTTTGCTTTGAAAATGCTAACGCAGTTAGTCTTACAACTTAGACCAGTTTGCTGTTCGATCCATCCATTCTCCGAATCTATGGATAGCTGTAATGCACAGCTGTAAACGTACATTTTGTTGAAAGGACGAGATTCTAGGTGAGCAATAGGACCGTATTGTGGGAATCAGTTGAGTTTGCCACTTTCAGAAACCACATGCATCGATGCTTCTTTCCTCTGCACTGCCCTCTACTGTTGGATATCCCCAAATTTAAACAGTAAGAAGTCTTACAACACCAGGGCGGCACAGTAGCACAGTGGATAGCACTGTTGCTTCACAGCTCCAGGGTCCCAGGTTCGATTCCCAGCTTGGGCCATTGACTGTGTGGAGTCTGCGCGTTCTTCACGTGTCTGCGGATGCTCCGGTTTCCTCCCAAAAGACGCGCTTGTTAGGTAATTTGGACATTCTGAATTGTCCCTCTCTAAACCCGAACAGGTGCCTGAATGTAGCAACTAGGGGCTTTTCACAGTAACTTCATTGCAGTGTTAATGTAATCCTACTTGTGGCAATAAGGGTTATTATTATAAAGTCCAATAGGTTTATTTGGAATCACTAGCTTACGAAGCTCAGCTCCTTCATCTGATGAAGGACTTTATCCTGGTGTTGTAAGGCTTCTTACTGTACCCACCCCAGTCCAACGCCAGCATCTCCACGTGATGGCTACTTTAAAACAGGCCGGTGAGAAATGTGGCTCCATTGTTGTGAACCTGAATCCCCACAGGTGGACTGACTTGTGCTGGGGTCTGATAACAGTGGCCAACGGAGCTACCGCTGCTTGGGCATTGACCAAAGGCATAGCAGGTGCGCTCCTCGCAACGGTTTCTGAGATGCCCTCAATCTAAACAAGTGAGACCTGGGAAAACCAGCAGCTGTCCTGATGGATTAGCAACCCACAAAGTGAGCTGCATTTCCAATTCTTCAGCTGGAACACTCCCGTCCCTAACCGGTAAATGTTTGAGTACTGCGCTGGTGCGAAGGAACAATCCATTATTGTCATGTACCATTGTCATGCTCCAGTCTACTGAAGGTTTCCCTCTCTGTGGTTCTGAGTAATGAATTATGAAAGCAAGGCCGCCATTAAGCCTGTTAACTTGTATTCACCTGTATATATATATATATATATATATAAAATAAATTTAGAATATCCAATTATTTTTGTTTTCCAATTAAGGGGCAATTTAGCGTGGCCGATCCATCTTTTGGGTTGTGGGGGTGAGGCGCACGCAAACATGGGGAGAATGTGCAAACTCCAAACGGACAGTGACCCGCGGCAGGGATCGAACTCGGGACCTCAGCGCCGTGAGGCAGCAGTGCTAATCACTGCGCCACCCTGCTGCCTACTTCACCTGTATGTGTAATATAATTATTAGAATTTTATTAAAACATGTGTAAGTATATCTGATGTGGTTTAACAATTTAACCAGAGTGGAAAAAATTATTAGATGTTAAACACATAACTAATCTTTGAGTTTATTAATGAACAAATATCTTGGGAAAAGTTTACTGACTTTACTGGGAGCTAATTTTCAACTTTTTTCCTTTTTTTATACCAGTTAAACAGCAGCATTCATCAGCTGTGACATGGGGACTGAACTGATCCAAATGTCCCGTGAAACTGACTTCCAAAAGTAACTCCTGCAATGTGACAATGAAAGAGGGTCTCAGATTATAATTAAGCTTTCCAAACACCCAGCTTTTCATTCGATTTGTACTCCAGCGTCAATAAACTGTGACTTATTTTTAATTCTCATAGGATCATAGAATCCTCACAGGGCAGAAGGAGGCTATTTGACCCATGGAGTCTGCACTGACCCTCTGAAAGAGCACCCTACCCAGGCCCACTCCCTCGCCCCAACCCGGAGGCCCATCCAACTATTTAAGAAGCACTGTAACATTGCCAATCCACATAACCAGCGCACCTTTGGACTGTGGGAAGAAACTGGAGCACCCGGAGGAAACCCACGCAGCCGAGGGGAGAACTTGCAAACTCCACACTGTCCCCCAAGGCCGAATTGAACCCGGGCCCCTGGCACTGTGAGGTAGCAGTGCTAACCACTGTGCCACCCCGATTTCTTCCTGAACCCACACCACTGATATAATCATGGAATATTACAGTACAGGAGGAGGCCAATTGGTCCACCTCGCCGCTCTCAAAGAGCTATCCTATTAATCCCAATGACTTGCTTTCCCCCCCATTTCCTCACCTTTAAATATTGATTCTATTTCCTTCAGGAAGTTACCATCAAATCTGCTTCAATATCATAGCCACATTTAAGGAAAATCTGGATAAATAAATGAGGGAGAAGGGAATAATAAGGAGAGATGAAAGGGGTTGGGGGAAGGCTCACCAGCATTGTCCAGTTGGACCAAATTTCCTGTTTCTGTTGTGCATATTCTATGCAGACCTATGTAAAAAAGCAGACTCAGATGGGGGAAAGATGCCATTACTTTTACTCCCGTTATACACTTGGAACATGTCGGGCGAGATTATTTGGTCTCCGACGCCAAAATCATGTTTGCCGATCAGCCGGAGGAGCCACGTTGGCTCCGCCCCCTCCAAAATGGCGTACTCCTAGATGTTACCTGAGGCCCTCCCCCTGATGGTCCGCCCCCGACCGGCCCTGTTCCCGACGGCATGGGTCCCTCTTGCTATTTATTTTCGGGAACTCGGCGTAGCGGCTGCGGATTAAATTCAGCGCCGCCAGTCAGGGGAGAGCCGATCCATGGGCAGGGAGTGTCTTTGGCAGGGGCTGGGGGCACTGGTGGGGATGGTCCGCGGGTGGTGAGCCTGGCCAAAGGGGGGGGCACTATTTGGCAGGCTGGGTCCGTGCGCGGCCGGCACCATGTTGCTCGGTGCTGCCGCTGCAGGCCACCGGCGTGTGCATGCGTGGCCACGGACCCGCCAATTCTCCGGCCGTATCGGCAGCTAGAGCCAGGTGCTCTACGTTGCGTGCCTGCTAGCCCCCCACCAGACGGAGGATCGGTGGCCGTTTTGTGCCGATTTTTCAGTGCAAAACGCCACCGTTCCCACATCGGCATCAGGGCATAGGGCAAAATTCTCCAGAAACGGCGCGATGTCCGCCGACTGGTGCCCAAAATGGCGCAAATCAGTCGGGCATCGGGCGGCCCCAAAGGTGCGGAATGCTCCGTATCTTTGGGGGTCGAGCCCCAACCTTGAGGGGCTAGGTCAGCACCGGACAAATTTCCGCCCCGCCAGCTGGCGGAAAAGGCCTTTGGTGCCCCGCCAGCTGGCGCGGAAATGACATCTCCGGGTGGCGCATGCGCGGGAGCGTCAGCGACCGCTGACCGCTTCCCACGCATGCGCAGTGGAGGGAGTCTCTTCCGCCTCCGCCATGGTGGTTACCGTGGCGAAGGCGGAAGGGAAAGATTGCCCCCACGACACAGGCCTGCCCACGGATCGGTGGGCCCCGATCTCGGGCCAGGCCACCGTGGGGGCACCCCCCCGGGGTCAGATCGCCCCAGGACCCACTCCCAGGACCCCGGAGCCCGCTCACGCCGCCTTGTCCCGCTGGTAAGGTAGGTGGTTTAATTTACGCCGGCGGGACAGGCATTTTAGCGGCGGGACTTTGGCCCATCCGGGCTGGAGAATCCAGCGGGGGGGCCCGCCAACCGGCGCGGCGCGATTCCCGCCCCCGCCGAATCTCCGGTGCCGGAGACTTCGGCAACCAGCGGGGGCGGGATTCACGCCAGCCCCCGGCGATTCTCCGACCCGGCGGGGGGTCGGAGAATCTCACCCCATATTCTCCAAATCGGAGAATCCAGACCCCCTTTTTTTAATCCATTAATAATAATGGACAGAATAACAGGTTGAGAGTATGCAATTTCCTATAGTGGCATTTTTTACCCAATCCCCAAACAATGATCCCTGTGAATGTGAGGGAGCACAGGATCATCCCTATTGGCTCCTTATTGGGGGACCACCATTTTTAAAAAAATCAAGCAGAAAAATATTGTAAAGTAATGCTTTGTCGCATTTTATCTGATGGTGATAATTTAAAATAAGTTTTAACTTTTACCTGCTGTAGCTAGAATGCAGAGACAACAGGAAGCCCATCATTCAGACGATGGATGGGATTTTCCGGTTCCGCCCGCCCTTCCGGGATCTTTCGGCTCTGCTGAAGTCAACCCCTCATGGCGGGTGGGCCATGCAAAAGCCCGAAGGCTTTGGCGGTTCTGGATGATCTGGCTGGTAGCCAGTGGCTCGCCACATTCGCCAAGGGGAAACCTGCGTGGGTGTGGGGTGGTATAGTAATGACCAGGGGATTCCGGCGAGTTCACAGGGAAACGTCCATTCAGCTTTACAGTGGCACATACATAGGGCCGGTTACACATTACCGGGTCCATACTCCTTTCCATTGGCTATTACCGAGGACGACCTATTATACTGGTTAAATCCCAGTCCAATCGCAATAAGGGAACGATTATCCCCAGCTGGTTGAACCTCAGGCATGTCATTCCAGGTGGGAAAATCCAGGTTTATGACACTTTTTGGATTCTAACCACGAAGAAACATCTGAATTTCTTTAGCACCTTTCATGACCTCGGGGCATCCCAATGCGCTTTGCAACCAATGAAGTGCTTTTGCAATACAACCTGTGTTAAATTCAAACCAGTTCAGAAAAAATGTACAGATTGTCTTTATCAATTAACCAAAATCAGTGCAATGAATAAAGTATGGAAATATTTCCTCCATTTGCATTTTATCCAGCAACACAATCTTCACATGATCATGTATTCTCTCATAAACAACTGAGCATATCATGGAGTACTCCATTGAAACCGATTTTGTTTCATGTTCCATTTCATTGTGAACTAATATTTGACATGCTCAGAACTGAATAGAAACATAGAAAATAGGAGCAGAAGGAGGCCCTTCGGCCCTTCGAGTTTGCTCCACCATTCAATATGATCATGGCTGATCATCCAACTCAATAGCCTAATCCCACCTTCCCCCCATATCCTTTGATTCCCTTAGCATCGTATGTGCTATATCTAACTGCTTCCTGAGAACACACAGGGCGTGATTTCACTAAATGGGATCAAATTTCCATAGTGAGCGCAATGCTGAGAAACACAATGCTCTTAAACGTCGCTCAGGTTAGATACGGGGTCTCAGCGGGAAATGCGTGGCCGAGGCCACACGTACATAGCCACATTTTCTGCACTGAGGTGCTCCGCTCGTCAGAACTCCTCAGGATAGCAGTGATCGGGACGCCACATTTAAATGGCGTGCCGATCTCCGGAGCTCCCCCAGGTGACCCCTGACCCCCAAGCCCAAACTCACAATCAGGGGGTCCCCGGGCCCCAACACGCAGGGCAGGGCACCCCAAGTTCGATCGCTACAGCGTGAAAAATGCCAGCTTGGCAGTGCCACCTGAACACCTTGGCAGTGCCAGGCTGGCACCCAGGTGGCACTATCAGGGTGCCAGGCTGGCATTGCAAGGGTGCCAGGCTGGCAGTGGCAGGGTACCATCCTGCCCAAAGGCCAAGCACCTGGGAGCCTCCAATCTCCTGAGGGACCCCCATGACTGCTGTGTGCTGTTCTGTCTGATCACGCAGCGTGGCCGTTCAGTCATGTCCACAATGTTTGGCCTCAACTACTTTCTGTGGTAATAAATTCCACAGGCTCACCACTATTTGTGTGAATACATTTCTCCTCATCTCTGTCCTAAATGGTCTACCCTGAATCTACTCTATCAGTGACTAAATTACCTTAGATATTCACACTAAGGTGGAAGTCAGGTGTACCAATACTGTTGTGGGTGCAGAGCATGCTGTTGCTATGGTCACAGATTGAGCCTCTGGACATGGCGGCTCACTGATATACACCATTAAAGATTCTAGCAAGACATCCCTCAGAGGTGAAAAAGACTAATGGATCACCCATCTTGCCTTAAAAATGATTTACTATCATGGTCCTGGCTCCTACTATCGGATGCTAACAGGAAATGCTTTTGGATAATTTGGGGAAATTGGGTGTGAGCGCTAATACAATGGGCCTCTTCCTCATTCAGTCAGTGCTGGGGATTTCCTGGAGTTGTGGTGGTAACAGGTCCTATCTCCACCTCCTTCAACATGTACCAGAATTCCCAATAGTTCTTCCTCTGCCACCGCATTTGTCTCTGAGCCGCCCTGCATCTTCAAATGCAGATGGAACACAATATGTGGGAGCAAACATGCAACAAGCCTTTGCCTGTCTTGTCCTCAGAAATAGGCACACATGGAGCCCAATGCTGAGGGAAATCACTCTTGCATTGTTGTCTTGATCAATTCATTTTCACCTGCATGCTTTTATGGTACAGGAAATTCTGCTCAACACCCCTCTTGACAGGTCTAATCTTATGGGTCTAAAAAGGACTTAAACCTTAATTAGAGAAAGGTGCGAAAATGCCTGGGGGCCATGCACACTGCCCCCTGGCAGGTATATCAGGATAGGCACCTTTGCAGATTCAATGTAACAGTCCCAGTGATAGAAATAACTCTGTCCTCAGGATTTAGAACAAGAGCCAGATTGAGGCTAGTGCAGTCACTTGCTTTGCTTTTGTGGTCACTATGAACCCCAAAATTTCAGAACTTTAAAGTCCCCTGAAGTGACCCAGAAAGTGACTCCATTATAAAAACGTTCATTCATGGGGAGGCTCATTGCCATTATCCCAGGTAGGGGGATGCTAATTAACTGTCCAGAATTTCCCTCAATTCTTCAGGAATTAGAGATTGATTGCCGGGGACAGTGCTTGCAAGCAACCAAGAAGAAAATCCATGGTGATATGAAAATTATTGCATGTTTTCTTTAATCTTCTTTGAATACATTTTTTTTATTGGTGCTGACAATATTGGTGATGGGAACAAAGGCCATTTGACTGGATGAGGTGGGAGATCTCATGATGAAGCCTCAAGAAATAGGCCCAAACCAGATTTGCAACCCTCGCTGCAGGGATAGACAATGAATATAAACTTTGTTCAGGGCACAAGAACAAGAAAAATAAATCACAAACTTGAGAAAAATACATTAGAATCTTTGAAGTGAGCCAAATTTCTTTGAAATGATAATGTTGGGAGAATCCAAACCACCTTAATTTTGCACTTTATCTGGAAATCTTGCCACTGGGACCAAAAGTGACACCACTTTGGTGGGCAATGGGACCTGGGGGTGCCATGCTACTGCTGATGGCAGCCCCACTAAAAGGCCACCACCTTTTAATTAAGGACAGTAGCCTGACCCCAAGAGCTTCTGGCCCAGTCAGAGGCTGCACCATCAGTGGGTTAGATTGAGGGAAAACTGGGGCCTGACAATTGGGATGGGGGTGGTTGGCGGAGTGGGACTGTCACCATGAAGGTGGCCACGCGGTGTCCAGCAAGGAGGAATTCTCGACTTCCGGTGACGGCGGGCGGGAGGCAGCCGCACATTGGAGGGCTCCCGTTCAGAACGGCATTTTCGGGGAGTAACGACCGGTCCTAGGGCCAGCGACGGCAGTAAATTCGGGAGATAGCGCAAGGAGAAGAAGGATGTCAAAAAACACCAAAAAAACGGCCGGGAAAGAAGCGGCTGAAAGTCCGTTGGAGAGGGGAAAGGTCACCGCGGGGTCAACAAAGAAGATGGAGGCTGGAGCACCAGGGGAGGCCGCAGTGCTTACGGCTGAAGAACTAACTAAGGTGATGGCTGCGGAATTCCAAAAGCAGTTGGCACAGATTGAGAAATGTATGGAGATGGTGAGGCAGGAGATGCGGGAGGTTTTGAATGTGCTGGTGGAGGAGGCGGTTTCCCCGGTGAAGACGGCGGTGGCGAGCGCAGTGGCGGAGGTGCGAGAGCAAGGGGAGGCGCTGAAGGAAGTGGAGGAGACGGTATTGCAGCACGGTGATCAACTTGCGTCGATGGGGAAGGAGATGCGGAAGGTGATGGACACGAACAAGAATCTGCGAGGAAAAATGGAAGATCTGGAAAACAGATCCAGGCGACAGAATTTGAGGGTCGTGGGGCTGCCCGAAGGAGTTGAAGGACCGAAGCCGACTGAGTATTTTGCCGCGATGCTGGCAAAACTACTGGGGGAGGGGGAGGACCCCTCCCAATATGAACTGGATCGGGCTCATCGGTCGTGGAGGCCTGTACCAAAGGCGAGTGAGCCGCCAAGGGCAGTGACTCTGTGCTTCCGTAGGTACAGTGTGAAGGAGAAGGTCCTGAGCTGGGCCATGCAGAAGCGGGTGGTGCAGTGGGCTGGAGCTGGTATACGTGTATACCAGGACTTTACGGTGGAGCTGGCGAAGAGGCGGGCTGCCTTCAACCGGGTGAAGAGGGCACTGTACATTGGCAAGGTGCAGTGTGGCATTGTATATCCAGCGAAGCTGAGGGTGACTTACAAGCTCAGGGACTTTTATTTTGGAACGGCGGAAGCAGCGGAGGAGTTTGCGAAGGCAGAAGGACTGTGGCAGAACTGACAAATTGAGGAATGGTCATGTGCCAATGTAACCTCATGACTGTATTTTCTTCTTTTTTATTTCACTGGTGTCGGGGGTAAAGGAGCCAATGTTGTATATATTTGGACAAGGGAAGGGACGGGACTTTCATTCGAAAGGAGGGCTCTTTGGGGTGTAGGTGGATATGCGGGGTTTGTGTGCTAAAAGGGGATCTTTGGGCTTTCCTAGGGCCAGGCAAGGGGGAAAGGGACCCGGGCGGGGGCCTCCACGCTGGCCGGTTTAAGCCGGCCAGTGAACGGGAGCGAGGTGGGGGGAGGGGCTGCGGCCATTGGAGCTTGACAGAACAGGGTCCGAGTGGTCTAGCCGGGGTGGAAAGTTGGGGGGAGGGAACCGAGGTTGGTGGAGGGAACCGAGGTTGGGAGGAGGAGTTTTACAAGAGGCAGTGGACGGAAGGAGCTGGAGACTTGGGGGGGGGGGGGGGGTACAACTGTGGGGTATCATGCACGGTACTCTCTTAGAGCCGTGTAGATTAAGGGTGACTGCGGGTAATCCCTGATTCCTTTTTGTCATTTGTTTATGTAAACATGCGGGTTGCAGTTTGGGGGTTGGTGGGTAGATGGGATCGTTGTTATTATGGGGATTGACATATCTTGCTGATTATTGTTTATTGTTGATGGGTGTAAATGTGGGAGAAAATGTGAAAAAGGAGGAGAATAAAAAAATTTTTTTTTTAACAAAGGAGGAATTCTCCTCCTACGTCCCCCACCTCCAATCCCCACTGGAACCCATTTGGAGGTCTCCAAAGTTTACTTGGTAGTCTCCACACGTGGTAGCCGGCCCCATCTACTCGGGAAAAATCCCTGAAGAGGCTGGAAGTTGTTCTTAACCAAGAGGACACAAGATCAAGGTGAGGGGCAGGAGGTTTAGGGGAAATCTGAGGAAAAGCTTTTTTACCCAGGACAGTGGGGTGATAATCTATGCTTACTTTTGTCCCAGTCCTTTAAAAAAAATCTTTTTTGCCTTGTTACGGGGCAAGAATAAAAGAATCTAAAAGGGGGTAGAGAAAGAAAAGGCGTGCTGCAAAGTTGTAACACTAAACGGGTGAAAATTCTGGAACTGTGCAGAAAGTCAACAAGCACAATGAAAAGACTGACCAACATGTTCGTGAAAGTCCCTCATCAAAATCGGTATCGAGCAGTCAGAGCTTTGTTCAAACAAAAGGAAGAGGGAAGGATGACAGATAAAGGAAAGGAATCATAGCACAGAAACTGAACTGGATGATTCTAGTGCTTTCTACCGATTAGGCCAAGGCTATTGATAAAACTGATTGGAATATGACAAGCTCAGGGCGGTGTCGTGTTGGGTGTTCCGCTATACAAACGAACCAACACGGCTGTAGATGGTACAACTCTGTTTTATTACTCTTGATAACAACATCTGTTAACTCATGGCTGTGGTTCGTACTTTACCCGTTAACCTGTGGATCCAGCCCTAACACTATCTTGGAGAGGCACTCAGCACAGGGTGTATGTCTGAGTGGCACGCTGTGAGCTCTGTGCTCTGAGCTATCTCCTGTAGAATGAGCGGGAACTGTGGTGTTCCCTGTTTTATAGTGCGTGTGCTCTCACTGGTGATTGGCTGTGATGTTGCATGTGTGTTGATTGGTCCGTTGATCTGTCCATCAGTGTGTGTGTGTGATTGCACCATGATATGTTAATCTGAATATCATGACAGGCGGTATTCAACCGGTTTCTTGAGGCTATATCCTCTTGCATAAATAAACAAGTACCTCCACCCTATCCCTGTAAACCCACCTAACTTTTTGGGCACCACGGGGCAATTTAGCATGACCAATCCACCCAACCTGTACATCTTTGCACTGTGGGTGGAAACCGGAGCACCCGGAGGAAACCCAAGCAGACACGGGGAGAAAGTGCAAATTCCACACAGTCACCGGAGGCCGGAATTAAACCCGGTCCCTGGAGCTGTGAGGCAGCAGTGCTAACCACTGTGCCGCCCAGGTTGGGGTGGTCTTGGTGGTGTCGGAGGTTGAATAGTTTCCTGCGCGTTCGGTAGGTTAGCTCCACTTCAGTGCGGAGCTTCAAGGTGGCGGGATGCAGTGTTGCTGTGAGAGTTGGTGCGTTGACGCAGCCCTGTTTGCTCCCAGTTTGCGCACGTATTGGGTCTGTGATGGTTTCGTTGGCGAAGATCATGGCTTGCATGTCAAGGTGGAGCAGGCAGAGAATGGTGACAATTTTTTTGTGGACAGCCGCATTTGAGGAAGGTATTCCAAAACCCCTCACAGCTGACAGAGTCGAAGGCCTTTGCGAGATTGAAGAAGGCCACGGACAGAGGTTGATGCTGACCCCCCGCACTTTTCCTGGATTTGTCACGTGCTGAGGACCATGTCCATTGAGCCTCTTGATGGGTGGAGGTGGCACTGAGCCTCGGGGAGGAGCTCACCAACCACTGCGACGAGGTGGGAAGGGCAGGAAAGTTATGTTGGAGCTGTAGAGGACTTTGATTAGCCCGCAGCTGGAGTACTGTGTTCAGTTCTGGTCACCGCACTATAGGAAGGATGTGATTGCACTGGAAAGGGTGCAGAGGAGATTCATCAGGATGTTGCCTGGGATGGAGCCTTTTAGCTATGAAGAGAAGCTGGGCTGTGGTTTTATTTGGAGCAGGGAAGGCTGAAGGGGGACGTGCTAGAGCTGTATCTGATTACCAGGTGAATAGACAGGTGGGTAAAATGCAGCTGTTCCCCTTTGTTGATGGGTCAATATCACGGGGGCATAATTTTCTGATCAAGACTTAGAGGGGATTTGAGGAAAATATCTTCCACCCAGGTGGTGGTGAGAGTCTGGAATGCACTGCCTGGGAGGGTAGGAGAGGCAGAAAACCTCGCAAACTTTAAAAAAATACTTGGTTGAGCCCTTAAAACGTCATAACATTCAAGACTATGGGACAACTGGGAAGTGGGATTAGTGTAGATTTAGAGTAATTTTCTTTTGTTGGTGCAGGCTTAATGGACAGAAGGGCCTCCCATTCTGTGAACAAAGGACTTAAGGGCCATTCGGCCCTTCAAGCCTGCGCTGTCATTCAATAAAATCATTGCTGAACTGGTTTTGGTCTCAATTCCACTTTCCTCCCTGCCCCCCATAACCCCTGACACCCTTGGCTAACAAAAATCTATCAAACTCAGCCTGGAATAAATTCAACGCCCCAGCCTCCACTGCTCTCTGGGGAAGAGACCAATGATCCTCTGAGAGAAAGAAACTCTCCTCATCTACGTCTTAAAAAAGGAGATCTCTTATTCTTAAGCTATGTTCCCAAGTTCTAGTCTCTCTCACACGAGGAAATATCCTCCCGGAATCCACTCTATCAAATCCCCGCAGGATCTTCCATGATTCAATAACATCACCCCTCATTCTTCGAAACTTCAATAGATATAAGCTCAACTGTTCTTCATAAGATCAGCTCGTCATTCCAGGAATGAGTTGCGTAAGCTTTCTCTCAACTGCGAAAGTTATATATAAAAGTTATAACTTACTTTCAAATAAAGAGGCCGAAACTGTACACCGTACTCCAGATGTGGTCGCATCAAGGCCCTGTACAGCCGTAATTAAAACATCCCTACTTTCATATTCCGGTTCCCTTGCAATGAGCACAGTGTTCCATTTGCCTTCCTAACCACGTGCCACCCCTGCATATTTCTTCAGAAGTCAATTAAAGTTGACGATGTTTAAGAAAATGATAACTTTTGACAAATGTTTTTGTTTTCACGTGTATGCCCCATCACTTTTTTCACTTAGTGCAATTTGTGTGTCCTTTTCTTTAACTTCTTACTTTGCCATCTGTGAGGATCCTTCCATCTGATTGGTTGATTGCTGCCCTGCTCCTTTTGCACAGACAGCATAGACCCCATTGTAGGGAATACCCAATTCAAACTGACACTGAAAGATTGGAAATCTGCATCGATAGTCTGTGGGCCATGGTACATGAGGTGAACGGGAAAAGCCATTTTTTGTCGACTAAAGTTTACACAACACACATGACTAAGGGTCTGAAAACGTAATTACATTCTTTTAAATCAGTTTCAATCTACCTTCATAAGGTGTTTAAAACTTGTGCCAAATTTAAGGAACTGAAGCTCAGGTTTGAATTGAATGTCACAATTCTTTTCAAAGGAAGTCATCTATCCCCACCTAGTGGCGCAAACATGACATTTCAGTGTTTTTCCTGCCCTTACTGTCTCTCAGTCAGAAAGCGAAGGGATTGATCCTCGCTCGTGTTCAGGAAAGAAAGTCCAACAGGAGGGAGGCCTAACCATTCCCTGAGGGGCCCAGAAAAGAAACTCCTGCCCCTTGTGGCCGCACAAGGGAAAGCAACAATTACTTCTCAGCACAGCTGGCCTCAGCTGGCCCACGAGTTGCAATCGGGTCCTGATGGCCTTCTTGGCACCAAGATGCCAAGAAGGACCCCACTGATGTTGAGCTGGTGTGCCCTCACTGCCTACTCAGTAGAGCAGGTTGGAAACATGAGCATTCGCTAGCTTTCTGGCAGGTAAGTAACATGGTTGTTTTCATTCACCTGAGAGTCCATCATCCCAAAACAGTGTGAGTTCATGCGTGTACGCTGACGACAGTGCCAGACGGTTTGCCCGGCACCCAATGTCTGATGAGCAGATATTTCCTCCAGGCACGGTGGCACAATGGTTAGTACTGCTGCCTCACAGCGCCAGGGACCAGGGTTCGAAGATGTGCGGGTTAGGTGGGTTACGGGGATAGGGGTGGGAGAGTGGGGCGAGGTTGGGTGTTCTTTCAGAGGGTCAGTACAGACACGGTGGGCCGAATGGCCTCCTTCTGCACTGTAGGAATTTTATGAAATACTGGGGAGTTCAAAGCTCTTGGTCTGGATTCTCTGTCGCGCCGTGCCATATTTCTGTTTCACCCCGCCGCTGGGATGCTTCGTTACTCCAGCTGGTCAATGGGGTTTCCCATTGTAGGGCAGCCCCCCTCCGTCGGGAGACCCCCGGGGCTGCCGGAAAAACGGAGAATCCAGCCCATTGTCTCCAGTTCTTGCCGCAAACGCTGGGTGGGACGTTATGGACAATTCCAACCACTGTTCCTTAAGGGATTCCACCCTCTCTGCCAACTCCCGGAGACTCAAACAGACTGTCTGAAAACCTTGGTGTCATACTTGACCGCACAATGACATTTGGAACACATATCAGTGCCACCACCAACGCTGCCTATTTCCATCTCTGTACCATCGCTGACTTTTCCCCTGTCTCTGCCACTCAAACCCTCATTCGCGCATTTGTTACTTCTCGATTTGACTACTCCAACACACTCTGGTCTTCAACTGAACCCTTTTGAAGTCATCAACTTTGCTCCTCATGTCCTTACTCCCAGCAAGTCCCATTCACCTTTCCCCTTTCATCCCTCTGCTCGCTGACCTACATTGACCATGATTTTAAAATTCTCATCTTTTGTTTCAAATCCCTCCAGGCCTCGACCTAACTCCACAACTCTCTTAAATATCTGTCCTCTTCTAATTCTGCTCTCTTCAGTAGCTTCAGTTTCCTCTACTCCATTTTTGGCAGACAAATCTTTAGCTGCCAAGGTCCTCGTGGCCGCTTTCCCGCCTACCCGGTGGCTTCTTTCCCTGCCCGCCCTATAGCCGCTTCCCTGCCCACCCTGTGGCCGCCTCCCCTCCCGCCTTGTGGCAGTTTCGTCCTCTGAGACCAATTTCCCCTCTCTGCGTCAGTTTCCCTGGCTTCCCAACGGCAGTTTCCCCGCCCGCCTGCCCCATGGCTGCCTCCTCATCGGCCCCATGGCCGCTTCCCCGCCCGCCACATGCCCTCTTCCCCGGAAGCCCGTGACCTCTTTTCCGCTTGCCCCACCTTTCCCGCTCTATGACTGCTGCCTCGCCTGCCCTGTGACCTCTTCCCCACTGCCCCATGGTCGCCTTCCTCCCCTACCCGGGATCGCCTCCCTGCCTGCTTTATTGCTGCTTCCCGAGCACCCGATGGCTGCTTCCCCACCTGCCCCTTGGCCACCTTCCTGCTCCAGATTTTCGGCGGGAGCAGTGTCCAGGGGCCTGTCGGGAAGGTAAGTGTAACTTTAAAAACTTACCTTTACAGCTGCAGGAAGGCGGCCGTGGGGATTTCTGGGAAGATTTGTTAGTACCTGTATATAAGTTGTGCGGTTGCTAAACCCGAGACACTATACTTGTAGTGTCCCCCACCCTTCCACCTCCTCTAACCTAAGGGGCTGAGTGATTGTCAGGTAAGCTCTTCCTTTCTTTTTCTTGTTTTATCTAGAGGGGATGGCAGGGAAGGCAGTGCAATGTTCCTCCTGCAGAATGTTTGAGGTGTGGGATGCCGCCAGTGTCCCTGCTGATTTCATCTGTGGGAAGTGCACTCATCTCCAGCTCCTCAGAAACCATGTTAGGGAACTGGAGCTGGAGCTGGATGAACTTCGGATCATTTGGGAGGCAGAGGTGGTTATAGATAGTAGCTTCAGGGATGTAGTAACTCCGAAGAATAAAGATAGATGGGTGACGGTGAGAGGGGCTGGGAGGAAGCAGTCAGTGCAGGGATCCCATGTGGTCCCCTTAGTAACAAGTATACCGCTTTGGATACTGTTGGGGGGGGGACTTACCAGGGGTAAGCCATGGGGTACAGGTCTCTGGCACAGAGTCTGTCCCTGTTGCTCAGAAGGGAAGGGGGGAGAGGAGTAGAGCATTAGTCATTGGAGACTCCATAGTTAGGGGGATAGATAGGAGATTCTGTGGGAATGAGAGAGACTCGCGGTTGGTGTGTTGCCTCCCAGGTGCCAGGGTCCGCGATGTCTCAGACCGTGTTTTCGGGATCCTTAAGGGGGAGGGGGAGCAGCCCCAAGTCGTGGTCCACATAGGTACCAACGACATAAGTAGGAAAAGGGAAAGGGATGTAAGGCAGGAATTCAGGGAGCTAGGGTGGAAACTTAGATCTAGGACAAACAGTTATTATCTCTGGATTGTTACATGTGCCACGTGCTAGCGAGACGAGGAATAGGGAGAGAGAGCAGTTGAACACGTGGCTACAGGGATGGTGCAGGAGGGAGGGTTTCCGATTCCTGGATAATTGGGGCTCATTCTGGGGTAGGTGGGACCTCTACAAACGGGATGGTCTACACCTGGACCAGAGGGGTACCAATATCCTGGGGGATATTTGCTAATGCTCTTCGGGAGGGTTTAAACTAGTTCAGCAGGGGCTTGGGAACCTGAATTGTAGCTCCAGTATACAGGAGGTTGAGAGTAGTGAGGTCAAGAGTAAGGTTTCAAAGTTGCAAGAGTGTACCGGCAGGCAGGAAGGTGGTTTAAAGTGTGTCTACTTCAATGGCAAGAGCTTCCGAACAAGGTGGGTGAACTTGCGGCATGGGTTGGTACCTGGGACTTCGATGTTGTGGCCATCTCGGAGGCATGGATAGAGCAGGGACAGGAGTGGTTATTGCAGGTGCCTGGGTTTAGATATTTCAGTAAGCTCAGGGAAGGTGGTAAAAGAGGGGGAGGGGTAGCATCGTTAGTCAAGGACAGTATTACGGTGGCAGAAAGAACGTTTGATGAGGACTCGTCTACTGAGGTAGTATGGGCTGAGGTTAGAAACAGGAAAGGTGAGGTCACCCTGTTAGGAGTTTTCAATAGGCCTCCGAAAAGTTCCAGAGATGTAGAGGAAAGGATTGAAAAGATGATTCTGGATAGGAGCGAAAGTAACAGGGTAGTTATTATGGGGGACTTTAACTTTCCAAATATTGACTGGAAACGCTATAGTTCGAGTACTTTAGATGGGTCCGTTTTTGTCCAATGTGAGCAGGAGGGTTTCCTGACGCAGTATGTAGATAGGCCAACGAGAGGCGAGGCCATATTGGATTTGGTACTGGGTAATGAACCAGGACAGGTGTTAGATTTGGAGGTAGGTGAGTACTTTGGTGATAGTGACCACAATTCGATTACGTTTACTTTAGTGATGGAAAGGGATAGGTATATACCGCAGGGCAAGAGTTATATCTGGGGGAAAGGCAATTATGATGCGATGAGGCAAGACTTAGGATGCATCGGATGGAGAGGAAAACTGCAGCGGATGGGCACAATGGAAATGTGGAGCTTGTTCAAGGAACAGCTACTGCGTGTCCTTGATAAGTATGTACCTGTCAGGCAGGGAGGAAGTAGTCGAGTGAGGGAACTGTGGTTTACTAAAGCAGTTGAAACACTTGTCAAGTGGAAGAAGGAGGCTTATGTAAAGATGAGACGTGAAGGTTCAGTTAGGGCGCTCGAGAGTTACAAGTTAGCTAGGAAGGACCTAAAGAGAGAGCTGAGAAGAGCCAGGAGGGGACATGAGAAGTCTTTGGCAGGTAGGATCAAGGATAACCCTCAAGCGTTCTATAGATATGTCAGGAATAAAAGAATGACTAGGGTAAGAGTAGGGCCAGTCAAGGACAGTAGTGGGAAGTTGTGCATGGAGTCCGAGGAGATAGGAGAGGTGCTAAATGAATATCTTTTGTCAGTATTCACACAGGCAAAGGACAATGTTGTTGAGGAGAATACTGAGGTACAGGCTACTAGACTAGAAGTGCATGAGGTTCATAAGGAGGAGGTGTTAGCAATTCTAGAAAGTGTGAAAAAAGATAAGTTCCCTGGGCCGGATGGGATTTATCCTAGGATTCTCTGGGAAGCTGGGGAGGAGATTTCTGAGCCTTTGGCTTTGATCTTTAAGTCATCTTTGTCTACAGGAATAGTGCCAGAAGACTGGAGTATCGCAAATGTTGTCCCCTTGTTCAAGAAGGGGAGTAGAGACAACCCCGGTAACTATAGACCAGTGAGTCTCACTTCTGTTGTAGGCAAAGTCTTGGAAAGGTTTATAAAAGATAGGATGTATAATCATCTGGAAAGGAATAATTTGTTTAGAGATAGCCAACACGGTTTTGTGAAAGGTAGATCGTGCCTCACACCTTATTGAGTTCTTTGAGAAGGTGACCAAATAGGTGGATGTGGGTAAAGCAGTTGATGTGGTGTATATGGATTTCAGTCAAGCGTTTGATACGGTTCCCCACGGTAGGCTACTGCAGAAAATACGGAGGCATGGGATTCAGGGTGATTTAGCAGTTTGGATCAGAAATTGGCTAGCTGGAAGAAGACAAAGGGTGGTGGTTGATGGGAAATGTTCAGACTGGAGTCCAGTTACTAGTGGTGTACTACAAAGATCTGTTTTGGGGCCACTGCTGTTTGTCATTTTTATAAATGACCTGGAGGAGGGCGTAGAAGGACGAGTGAGTAAATTTGCAGATGACACTAAAGTCAGTGGAGTTGTGGACAGTGCGGAAGGCTGTTACAGAGGGACATAGATATGCTGCAGAGCTGGGCTGAGAGGTGGCAAATGGAGTTTAATGCAGTAAAGTGTGAGGTGATTCATTTTAGAAGGAATAACAGGAAGACAGAGTACTGGGCTAATGGTAAGATTCTTGGTAGTGTGGATGAGCAGAGAGATCTCGGTGTCCATGTACATAGATCCCTGAAAGTTGCCACCCAAGTTGAGAGGGTTGTTAAGAAGGCGTATGGTGTGTTAGCTTTTATTGGTAGAGGGATTGAGTTTCGGAGCCATGAGGTCATGTTGCAGCTGTACAAAACTCTGGTGCGGTCGCATTTGAGTATTGCGTGCAATTCTGGTCGCCGCATTATAGGAAGGATGTGGAAGCATTGGAAAGGGTGCAGAGGAGATTTACCAGAATGTTGCCTGGTATGGAGGGAAGATCTTATGAGGGAAGGCTGAGGGACTTGAGGCTGTTTTCGTTTGAGAGAAGAAGGTTAAGAGGTGACTTAATTGAGGCATACAAGATGATCAGAGGATTAGATAGGGTGGACAGTGAGAGCCTTTTTCCTCGGATGGTGATGTCCAGCACGAGGGGACACAGCTTTAAATTGAGGGGAGATAGATATAGGACAGATGTCAGAGGTAGGTTCTTTACTCAGAGAGTAGTAAGGGCGTGGAATGCCCTGCCTGCAACAGTCGTGGACTCGCCAACACTAAGGGCATTCAAATGGTCATTGGATAGACATATGGACGATAAGGGAATAGTGTAGATGGGCTTTAGAGTGGTTTCACAGGTTGGCGCAACATCGAGGGCTGAAAGGCCTGTACTGCGCTGTAATGTTCTATGTTCTATGATATCCCGCCCACCCCATGGCCACCTCCCTGCTCGCCTCATGTCTGCTTCACCATCTGCCCTGTGGCTGCTCCCCCCCCCCTCCCCTCCCTTCCCCCATGGCCACTTCCTTGACGGGAACATGATCAACCTGCAGCAAGAGTCAGTTGGGTCAAAAATACCGCAGCGGACCGATTGGTGGGCCTGGAGAGAAGGCAGTCGCCAAGGCGGAGGTCGGCATCGGGCGAGCATGTGAGACCACACTGAGTTGCGGTTTCTCATGGCACGTGTGTCCACCCCCACCCCTCCACATGACTCCCCCCACCACCACCAAACACCCCAACCCGTGATCCAATCATGCGCCATGTCTTGTGTTTTGCAGGATCACAACACCAACCGCAACCCAGGTGTATAGCAGTGAGGAAGAGGACACGGACAGTGACAGGAGCCCTCGTCCCGCAGCCCAAGACACCCCAGAGCATCAGTCCAGGGACAACACTGACTTCCCGATGTTTCCAACACCCTCCACCATCCCAGAGACACTCACCTCGGTTGGGCACTTCAGTGAAGAGGCCCCTGGGGCACTATCTGGTGCGCACCACACATGTGCTGCAGTACATCAGGTAGAGGTAGGAACCCCCAAGGGGGCAGATGGTCAGAGGGTGGCCCGACCCCAGGGACTAGTTGCCGTCCGGACGGGTTTTGGTCTTCTGGAAAGGCCGGTCCCATCGATGGTGGAGATGCAGTCGCAGAGCCAGGGACTGCATGAGGGGGTGTCAGCAACCATCCAGAGACTGCAGATGCATTTGGAGGAGCCAACCGCCTGCAGGGGCAGGAGGCAGTGCCAACCATGCATGGCATCCAGGCCAGCACTGCACGGGTAGCGTCCACTGTGGTGCCCTTGGGGTTGAAGGTATTGACCATGAGCCAGGATGTGCAAGGCCTGCGGCACTCTGTGCAGATGGTGGCCGAGGCACAGGACAGAGTTCCTTGTCACAGGCAGCCATGTACTAGGGCCGCCAGTGGCGATCCAGAGCGTGGCCCCGTCACAACGGGTCATGGCCGAGGGCATTGCCCGGGTGCTGGCTGACTTGAGCCAGGCACAGATGGAGGTAGCACAGTCACTGGCTGATGTGACACAGATCCAGATGGAGGTAGCGCACTCACTGGCTAATGTGGCACTGACCCAGAGGGTGGCGGCACAGTCACTGGGTGATGTGGCACAGTCCCAGAAGAAGTGTATTTTGATGGCAGGAAGCAGCTGAACATGGTTGATCCGAGAATATCCCCCTGAGGAACTCCTGCAGCGATGTCCTGGAGCTCAGGTGTTTGAGCTGTAACGACCATCACCACCTTCCTTTGTGCCAGGTATGTCTCCAACCAGTGGAGAGTTTTCCCCCTGATTCCCATTGACTCCAGTTTAGCTAGGGCTCCTTGATGTCATACTTGGTCAAATGCTGCCTTGATGTCAAGCACAGTCCCTCCCCCCTCAACTCTTGAGGTGTCTTGTGTTTGGATCAAGGCTGCAATGATGTCACGACTGAGCGGCCCTGGCGGAACCCAAACTCCATCGGTGGAGTCAGCCACCGATTTTTAGTCCGTGTTTTACGCGATGTGGCATCGCTGGTCAGGCCAGCATGGTTATTTCCCATCTCTAAAACGGATGTGGGCTTGAGAACAGCAACAGCCCACACCCTTAACCCGGACTGGTGTAAATGGGGGGCGCCGGTAATGGGGTCAGGAATCCTTGATTCGCGTCCCGGCTACAATCTTTACACCTCCATGGAGTCTCCCCAACTCCACAAACTTCCCAACTTCACTTTGCCTCTATCTGGTCGTGCACTCAGAGCCTGCACGGAACAGCTGACAGATATGTTCGCGGACATCTTTAACCTGTCGCTGCTCCTCTCTGAGGTCCCCACCTGCTTCAAGAAGCCCACCATCATACCGGTGCCAAAGAAGAACCTAAACCTTGCCCCTCGCACCTTAAACCTATGCCCCCTAGTAATTGACCCCTCTACCCTGGGAAAAAGCCTCTGACTATCCACTCTGTCTATGCCCCTCATAATTTTGTCGACCTTTATCAGATCACCCCTCAACCTCCTTCCCTCCAGTGAGTACAAACCGAGTTTATTCAACCCTTCCTCATAGCTAATGCCCTCCATACCAGGCAACATCCTGGTAAATCTCTTCTGCACTCTCTCCAAAGCCTCCACATCCTTCTGGTAGTGTGGCGACCAGAATTGAACACTATACTCCCAAGTGTGGCCTAACTAAGGATCTATACAGCTGCAACATGACTTGCCAATTCTTATACTCAATGCCCCGGCCAATGAAGGCAAGCATGAGTAAGCATTCTTGACTACCTTCTCCACCTGTGTTGCTCCTTTCAGTGACCTGTGGACCTGTACACCTAGATCTCTCTGACAGTCAATACTCCTGAGGGTTCTACCATTCACTGTATATTCCCTACCTGCATTAGACCTTCCAAAATGCATTACCTCACATTTGTCCGGATTAAACTCCATCTGCCATCTCTCCGCCCAAGTCTCCAAACAATCTAAATCCTGCTGTAATCCTGCTGTCAGTTGTAATGAAGTGCTTCGAGAGGTTGGTCATTGTTATGGGCTAGGGTTTAGAGAATCCCAAAGTGAATCATGGAGTTCACCTGACCCACAACTTTTAATAGATTGTGGTATGGGGAGCACACGGCTCACTCTACAGGTATGGTACAGCAGAAAATGGACCAGTGGTTTTTAAAACAAAACAATGTTTATTCTATGAACTCAAGTTAACCTTTTAAAAACAAACAGTGAATATCTTAGCAACCAGTAAATCAAATACACCCCCCAAAGAATACAACACTAAGTAACCTGTATGCTGTTCTTTTAACATCCCAAAAGACTTAACAAACCTTCAAACAGGAGCACATTAGTTTTACATTCAGTACTGAGACCTTTTTACAATATTGAGTTCACCCAAATGATCCATAGTCTTTGGATGGCATAGATCAACAGCAGTGCAGCTCACAGACACATCCAAGCTTTTCTCCAAACTGAAATTAAAAAAGCAGAAGTGGAGCTCAGCTCCACCCATACTCTGACATCACTCCAGTAACATGAGCAGCTCCATTTCTTAAAGGTACATTTCTTAAACACCCATTTCTTAAAGGGTACTCTCACATGACACCTCCCCCCCCAAGAAAAAACAAACAAACCATCAACTTCAAGATGGTTTAATTTTTCACCTTCTCACCATACTTAAAGAAATGCACACAATAAATATACTTTTCATTTCAAGAAAACAACACACGCAAACAGGTACAATAATATAGTCCATTTTTTTCCTTCTTCCAACTGAAATTCGTCTCGATTGACAGTCGCTTTGAACAAGAAGGTCTCTGCACGATCCATCCATTTCTCTACACCTTGGCATTTCTCTTTAAAGTCAGATAATTTAGTTCAATCTGATTATAGAGTCCCTTGCAATTCTCCAACATAGGAGCATTGGTTATCACAGCTTTCAGGCAGTCAAATGCCTGTTGAAAGTCCGCTGTCCATTGAAATTTTTGACATTTCTTAAGCAAGTCCATCAGTGGAGCAATCACGCGACAAAACGTTTGCACAAATGTTCGATCAAATCCACTCATGCCAAGAAATCGCATTATTTCCCTTTGTCTCTAGGGTATTGAAAACTCCTCAAGGAAAGTGATTCGGGCTTTTCGAAATTCACTTTTGGCTACGTTTATCACCAAACCCGTCTCCAGAAGTCGATTGAATAACACCATCAGATGTTTTAAATGTTCTGCCTATGCCTGGCTGCAAATTACTAGATCGTCGATGTATATCGCACAATTGGGTAATCCTGAAACAACTTTGTTAGTTAACCATTGAAGTGTGGCTGGGGCGTTTTTCATGCCAAATGGCATAACTTTGAATTGGTATATACCATCTTGAGTCACAAAAGCTGAAATATCCTTTGTCCTTTCGGATAAAGGTACCTGCCAGTAACCTTTAAGTAAATCCAGTTTGAAAATAAAAGCTGATTGTCCCACTTTCTCAATGCAATCCTCCTAACGTGGGATAGGATAAGAGTCCGTTCTTGTAACTGCATTAATCTTTCTGTAGTCCACACACAACCACGGTAGGGCAGCACGGTAGCCTTGTGGATAGCACATTTGCTTCACAGCTCCAGGGTCCCAGGTTCGATTCCGGCTTGGGTCACTGTCTGTGCGGAGTCTGCACATCCTCCCCGTGTGTGCGTGGGTTTCCTCCGGGTGCTCCGGTTTCCTCCCACAGTCCAAAGATGTGCAGGTTAGGCGGATTGGCCATGATAAATTGCCCTTAGTGTTGGGTGGGGTTACTGGGTTATGGGGATAGGGTGGAGGTGTTGACCTTGGGTAGGGTGCTCTTTCCAAGAGCCGGTGCAGACTCGATGGGCCAAATGGCCTCCTTCTGCACTGTAAATTCTATGAAAAACCGTTGGGTACCGTCTGGTTTAGGTACCATCACTATGGGTGAGCTCCATTGGCTGCAACCCACTTATGCCATTTTTAAGCATACTTTCAATCTCTTTGTTAACTTGTGCCAATTTTAAAGGGTTGAGTCTGTATGGATGTTGTTTGATCGGAACAGCATTCCCCACATCTACACCATGTATAGCCATTTTAGTACTTCCCAATTTAACTCTACAAACTGGCCATGTGATATCAATAACTCTTTCAGGTCAGTTCGTTTTTCCTCTGGAAGATAACTCAACAATTCATCCCAATTTTTAAGAACATCCTCATTTTCCAATTTAATTTGAGGTATGTCAAATTCACAGTCATCTGGATTTGGTTCGTCACTTTGAGTTAGAATCATTACAACTTCCTTTTTCTCTCCTTCCCTTTCAAAGTACCTTTTAAGCATATTCACATGACACACTCGGTGAGTCTTCCTTCTATTTGGTGTTTTTACCTCATAATTCACCTCACTTAATTTCCTTTCAATCTGATAAGGTCCACAAAACCTTGCTTTTAAAGGTTCACCTACCACTGATAACAATACTAAAACTCTATCTCCACTGGTAAAACTACGAACTTTGGATTTCTTCTCCGCTACCCGTTTCATCACATTTTGTGCAACTTTTAAATGTTCTCTAGCCAATTCATCTACTCTATTTAATCGTTCCCTAAAATTTGACATGTAATCCAATAATGCAATTTCCTATTTCTCACTTACCAATTTTTCCTTAATCAATTTAAGTGGTCCTCTTACCTCATGACCAAAAATTTGTTAAAAAGGACTAAATTTCATTGACTCAACAGGTGCATCCCTAATTGCAAACAGTACGAATGGAATTCCTTTATTCCAATCCTCTGGATAATCTTGACAATAAGCCCTCAACATTGTCTTTAATGTCTGATGCCACCTTTCTAACGCTCCCTGCGATTCTGGATGGTACGCAGTTGATTTAAATTGTTTTATTCCAAAGCTACCCATAACTTCTTTGAATAACAAGGAGTCCTGCAACACCAGGTTAAAGTCCAACATGTTTGTTTCAAACACTAGCTTTCGGAGCACTGCTCCTTCCTCAAGTGAATGAAGAGGTATGTTCCAGAAACAGATATATAGACAAATTCAAAGATTCCAGACAATGCTTAGAATGCGAGCATTTGCAGGTGATTAAATCTTTACAGATCCAGAGATGGGGTAACCCCAGGTTAAAGAGGGGTGTGAACTGTGTCAAGCCAGGGCAGTTGGTAGGATTTTGCAAGCCCAGGCCAGATGGTGGGGGATGAATGTAATGCGCCATGAATCCCAGGTCCCGGTTGAGGCCGCACTCATGTGTTTCTGTCGCGACACGACGGACTTCCTACAGAAACTCAGTATCCATGGACCAGTTGAACCAGGAACATTCCTCGTCACAATGGACGTCTCGGCACTCTACACCAGCATCCCCCATGACGATGGCATTGCCGCAACAGACTCAGTACTCAACACCGACAACTGCCAATCTCCAGACGCAATTCTGCAACTCATCCGCTTCATTCTGGATCACAACGTCTTCACCTTCGACAACAAGTTCTTCATCCAGACGCATAGCCATGGGGACCAAATGCGCACCCCAATATGCCAACATCTTCATGCACAAGTTTAACATAGAATTTACAGTGCAGAAGGAGGCCATTCGGCCCATCGAGACTGCTCCAGCTCTTGGAAAGAGCACCCTACCCAAGGTCAACACCTCCACCCGATCCCCACAACCCAGTAACCCCACCCAACACCAAGGGCAATTTTGGACACTAAGGGCAATTTAGCATGGCCAATGCACCTAACCTGCACATCTTTGGACTGTGGGAGGAAACCGGAGCACTCGGAGGAAACCCACGCACACACTGGGAGGATGTGCAGACTCCGCACAGACAGTGACCCAAGCCGGAATCGAACCTGGGACCCTGGAGCTGTGAAGCAATTGTGCTATCCACAATGCTATCGTGCTGCCCTAAGTTTGAACAAGACCTCCTCACCGCACAGGACCTTCAACCGACGTTATACACCAGATACATAGATGACATTTTTTTCCTTTGGACCCACGGCGAAGAATCACTGAAACGACTACACGATGACATCAATAGGTTCCATCCCACCATCAGACTCACCATGGACTACTCTCCAAAATCAGTTGCATTCTTGGACACACTCATCTCCATCAAGGATGGTCACCTCAGCACTTCGCTTTACCGCAAACCCACGGATAACCTCACAATGCTCCACTTCTCCAGCTTCCACCCTAAACACATATAAGAAGCCATCCCCTATGGACAAGCCCTCCGTATACACAGGATCTGCTCAGACGAGGAGGAGCATAACAGACATCTACAGACGCTGAAAGATGCCCTCGTACGAACGGGATATGGCGCTCGACTCATCGATCGAAAGTTCCAACGCGCCACAGCAAAAGACCGCACCAACCTCTTCAGAAGACAAACACGGGAAACAACCGACAGAATACCCTTCATCATCCAGTACTTTCCCGGAGCGGAGAAACTACGACATCTTCTTTGCAGCCTTCAATATGTCATCGATCAAGATGAACATCTTGCCAAGGTCATCCCCACACCCCCACTATCTGCCTTCAAACAACCGCGCAACCTCAAACAAACCATTGTTTGCAGCAAACTACCCAGTCTTCAGAACAGTGACCATGACACCACACAACCCTGCCATGGCAATCTCTGCAAGACGTGCCAGATCATCGACATGGATACCACCATTACACGTGAGAACACCACCCACCAGGTACGCGGTACATACTCGTGTGACTTGGCCAACGTTGTCTACCTCATACGCTGCAGGAAAGGATGTCCCGAAGCGTGGTACATTGGCGAGACCATACAAACGCTGCGAAAACGAATGAACGGACATCGCTCGACAATCACCAGGCAGGAATGTTCCCTTCCAGTCGGGGAACACTTCAGCAGCCAAGGCCATTCAGCCTCTGATCTCCGGGTAAGCGTTTTCCAAGGCGGCCTTCAGGATGCGCGACAACTCAGAATCGCAGAACAGGAACTTATAGCCAGGTTCTGCACACATGAGTGTGGCCTCAACCGAGACCTGGGATTCATGGCGCATTACATTCATCCCCCACCATCTGGCCTGGGCTTGCAAAATCCTACCAACTGTCTTGGCTTGACACAATTCACACCTCTTTAACCTGGGGTTACCCCATCTCTGGATCTGTAAATATTTAATCACCTGCTAATGTTCACATTCTAAGCATTGTCTGGCATCTTTGAATTTGTCTATATATATGTTTCTGGAACATACCTCTTCATTCACCTGAGGAAGGAGCAGTGCTCCGAAAGCTAGTGTTTGAAACAAACATATTGGACTTTAACCTGGTGTTGTAGGACTTCTTGCTGTGCTCACCCCAGTCCAAAGCTGGCATCTCCACATCATTCTTTGAATAACCTTGAGGTAAAATTTGATCCTTGATCCGATTGTATTTCTGTGCGTAGTCCATATCTAGTAAAGAATTTAAGTAACTCCTCCACAATCTTTTTAGCTGTAATATTAAGTACTGGAATGGCCTCTGGAAACCTAGTGGACACATCCATTATAGTCAAAAGATATTGATTCCCACTTTTTGTTTTAGGAAGCGGTCCTAAATTAGGACCCTTGTAAAAGGTTCCTCAAATGCTGGAATGGGTATGAAGGGCACGGGTTTTATCACTGCTTGAGGTTTCCCTATCACTTGACATGTGTGACATGATTGACAAAATTTAACTACATCTTCATATAGTCCAGGCCAATAAAAAGGTTTCTGGATTTTAGCTTGAGTTTTCCTTATTCCCAAATGACCTCCCACTGGTACCTCATGTGCAACTCGCAACACCTCCTTTCAATACCCTACCGGCAATACGACACAATGAACTTCTGCCCACTTTTCATCCGCCTGCATATGTAAAGGTCTCCATTTTCTCATCAAGACATTACTTTTACGATAATAACACTCTGGTAAAAACTCAGATTCCTCTTCCGTGTACGCTTTCTGATACATCCGTTTTATTTCTATATCTTTTTGTTGTAACTCCGCCAATTTTCCTGAACTAAAACTATCCGCCTCATCCTCCACCTGTTCTTGTTGTTTTTCAACCATCTGATCAAAAATCGTTTCTGATATTTGCACTTCAACTTCATCTTCACTCTTTGATTTCTCCTCTTGTCTTAACCTGTGACTTTGTGACCTTGTTACTACACAATCCGGAAAAGTCCCAGGATATTTGTCCTTCAACACTTCAGTTGTCTGATTTTCCACTGGCTTATCAACCACAGTAGGGCATAACTCCCACTTGCGATCCAGCTATATCATTACCCAAGATAAACTGTATTCCTGGACAAGATAATTTCTCTATTACTCCTACTACCACTTCACCACTCTTCACTGGACTTTCCAACCTTACCTTATATAATGGAACGCTACTCCTCTCACCCTGAATTCCACATATTACCACCTTTTTTGGCAACATTCTTCCCAAACTACATAACTCCTCATCTCTTACCATTAAAGATTGACGAGCTCCCGTATCTCTTAAAATTGTGACTTCTTTACCATGGCTTTTGTTTCGGTGCAACATCGTGGGCCGAAGGGCCTGTACTGCGCTGTATCGTTCTATGTTCTATGTTCTATAATCATCTGCCATTTCTGCTGCTAATCTCGCAGTTTTAACCCTCTGCTCTTCCACATGAGTTCTCACTACATCAGGAATTGAATTTTTAAACTCCTTCAAAAGTATAATTTCTCTGAGAGCTTCATATGTTTGATCTATTTTCAAAGCCCTTAACCACCTATCAAAGTTACTCTGTTTGATCCTTTCAATCTCCATGTAAGTTTGACCAAATTCTTTCCTTAAATTTCTAAACCTTTGTCTGTAGGCTTCAGGCACTAGTTCATTTGCACCTAAGATGGATTTATTCACCTCCTCATACGTCCCAGATACCTCCTCCGGTAGTGATGCAAACACTTCACTAGCTCTACCTACCAGCTTTGTTTGAATCAGTAATACCCACATGTCCTGTGGCCATTTCATTTGTTTAGCTACCTTCTCAAATGAAATGAAAAAGGCTTCCGCTTCCTTCTTGTCAAACCTTGGCACTGTGTGGTCATATTTAAATAGATTCCCACCAAGCCTTCGACTATGACGCTCTTTCTCACTATCCTCATCACTATCATCCAACTGTACGTTTTACTTTACGTCAGCCAATTTTAACTGACTGTCATGTTTCATGGCCATTTTCTGAAGTTCAAACTCTCTCTCTTTATCTTTTTCCCTGATCTGTATCTCCCTCTCTCTTTCTTTTTGTTCTGCTAGGGCTATTCTTTCTTTTCTCCTTTCTTCTCTCTCCTTTTCTTTTTTGTCTCTCTCTCTTTCGTATTCAAGCTGCTTTAATTCTTTCTCATGTTCCATTTGTTTAATTTGCAACTGAATTTTTTTGCCATTTCCAATGAGTCAAACTCTATCTCAGGCAACTTTAAATGCTCAACCACCACCATAATTACCTCATCTTTTCGCATTTTGTCAGGTAATGTTAACTGCAATGTTTTTGCCAAATCTAACAGTCTGCTTTTAGTCTCTGTCCGTAAGGTACTGCATGTGACCATCTCCACCCCAAAAACGTCTGAGCCTCTGAAAGAGCCATTGTCCACAACACACTCCCCACTTAAACTAAAATACCACACCTGTAAAGCAACCACAATATGCTCACTGTCTTTACGTTGACTAAGCCAATACAATAGATAGACTTTTATCCCCCTCAAGCCCTCAATTGTTATGGGCCAGGGTTTAGAGAATCCCAAAGTATATCATGGAGTTCACCTGACCCACAACTTTTAATAGATTGTGGTCTGGGGAGCACACGGCTCACTCTACAGGTATGGTACAGCAGAAAATGGACCAGTGGTTTTTAAAACAAAACAATGTTTATTCTATGAACTCAAGTGAACCTTTTAAAAACAAACAGTGAATATCTTAGCAACCATTAATTCAAATACACCCCCCAAAGAATACAACACTAAGTAACCTGTATGCTGTTCTTTTAACATCCAAAAAGACTTAACAAACCTTCAAACAGGAACACATTAGTTTTACATTCAATACTGAGACCTTTTTACAATATTGAGTTCACCCAAATGATCCATAGTCTTTGGATGGCATAGATCAACAGCAGTGCAGCTCACAGACACACCCAAGCTTTTCTCCAAACTGAAACTAAAAAAGCAGAAGTGGAGCTTAGCTCCACCCATACTCTGACATCACTCCAGTAACATGAGCAGCTCCATTTCTTAAAGGTACATTTCTTAAAGGGTACTCTCACATGACAGTCATGAAGCGCATCACCTCCATACTCCCAGAATGCCGTGGTCCACTGCAATTCGCATACGGCTGCAACCGGTCTACAGCAGCTGCCATCTCCCTGGCCTTACACTCAGCCCTAGAACATCTCGACAACAAGAATTCCTATATCAGGCCTATTTATTGATTACAGCTCCGTCTTCAACACCATAATCCCAGGCAAGCTAAGCTCCAAAACCTAGTACTTGGCTCCTCACTCTGCAACTGGATCCTCGACTTTCTAACTCACAGACCACAATCAGTAAAAATAAACAATACCTCCTCCACAATAGTCCTCAATACCGTGGCCCCACAAAGCTGTGTACTTAGCCCCCTACTCTACTCCCTGTACACACACGACTGCGTGGCAAAATTTGGTTCCAACTCCATCTACAAGTTTGCTGATGATACGACCATAGTGGGCCAGATCTTGAATAATGACGAGTCAGAATACAGGAGGGAGATAGAGAACCTAGTGGAGTGGTGCAGCGACAACAATCTATCCCTCAATGCCAGCAAAACTAAAGAGCAGGTTATTGACTTCAGAAAGCAAAGTACTGTATGTGGTAGTCACCACTGATGAATATATTGGGTGCTTTACGGTAAGGCCCTGTACTACAGGTACGGGGGTAGTTCCCTGCCTGCTGGCTCCACCCAGTAGGCGGAGTATAAATATGTGTGCTCCCAGTACAGCAGCCATTTCGTCAGCTGCTGTAGGAGACCACACATCTTAGTGTAATAAACCCTCAATTACATCCTACTCTCGTCTTTGTGTAATTGATCGTGCATCAATTTATTACACTAAAGTTTTCAGAAGATGGACCTCCGCATCAAGCCGGATCGACTGCAGCTGGATCCGCAATCAGGCAACGGCAAAAAGGACTTTGAACATGTTAAATCCCAAATTTCTTTACCCGTCAGTCTGGCCTCAATAAAAGTCGAGATTGATTTGCAGGTACAGCATTAGTTATTTTATTTAGCTTGCAAGCTTTACTCAGTTCACAGTAGCACAAAGCACATCCTGCTTCGTACACCTCTGGAATCAAGTGAGTCTGTAGAACAAAGGAGTCTCTACTGATACATTCAAATGGCATCAAGTTTCACATACACGATTCCCATAGGTCATCCTATACCCCTCCTGACCTGATAATACATTCTGATTGGCTCACTTCCAATCCCTTCCTCTGGCCTCTATTACCCAGCATCCTTTTCTCCTCCTTTGGTGGACACACCTCTTCCTTTGCCTTGCCATGCGGTCTGAAATCCTTTGTCTGTGAACTCACCAGAATTAGACTGGCCTACCTCTACATTACATTATCTAATATCTCTAAAGTAACTATTTTATATCACATTCGTCAAACATTGGCTAGCCTGTTTCGAAGCTTGCATCAGATCTGCACCAGAACCATTTCCGGAAGCTCAGAAGATTCAGATTCTCTACACGCGGCTGAGCTCCAACGTCTTTCCATTTATCCAAGACGCGCCGAACTACGACTGAAGGAAAGCTACGCTCAGCGGACTAACATGCTTTACGCCAGACACATCCTCTCCACGTGCAGTCAACTCCCTGGTGAGTCAGTCGAAGACTTCTGGCGTGCTCTAATTCCCCTAGTCAGAGCCTGTGACTGTCAGGCTGTCACGGCCACGGAACACTTGAACTTGCTTATGAGGGACGCTTTTGTTACGGGGTTAGGGTCAGATTACATCCGCCAAAGCCTTTTAGAAGGGGCCACGCTCGACCTCGCGGCAGCCAAATAGCTTGCGCTCTCGCTGACGGTCGCCTCGCGCAACGTCCAGGCCTACACCCCTGGCCGCGTGGCCCACCCCTCCTACGCATCGTGGACTCCGCAGACGGCCGCCCCATCGGGGACCCCACTCAGCCAACCCCACGCCTGTGCCGCGGGGCAGCCAACCAACCCCGGGGGGCCCGAATGTTACTTCTGTGGGCAGCCAAAACACCCCCGACAACGCTGCCCGGCCCGGAGTGCCCTTTGCAAGGCCTGCGGCAAGAAGGGGCACTTCGCGACGGTGCCAGGCCCGTTCAGACGCTACTATTGTTCCGACCCCCCCCCCCCGTACGTCCAGTGGGCGCCGCCATCTTCCCCTCCTTGGACCACGCATGGCCAGTGGGCTCTGCCATCTTCCCCTCCTCAGACCACGTGCGGCCCGTGGGCGCCATCATCTTGTTCAAGCCCCACCACGTGCGGCCCGTGGGTGCCGCCATCTTGTCCTCCCCAGGAACATCAATCGCCGCCACCTTGTCTCCCCCACGGCACGTGCGGCCCATGGGCGCCGCCATCTTACCAGGACCCATGCCCCCCGGGCACCCCATTGTCTGCCACCATCGACGATCAGCCGCTTCTCGCCTCGGTCATGATTGACCAATCTCGCCCACACAACCTAGCAACCGCCTCTACAAATGTGAAAATCGATGGGCACGAGATCTCCTGCCTGCTGGACTCCGGGAGCACCGAGAGCTTCATTCATCCCGATACGGTAAGGCGCTGCTCCTTCACGATACACCCCGCCAATCAGAGAATCTCCCTGGCCTCCAGGTCCCACTCTGTGGCGATCCGGGGGTACTGCATCGTCACTCTCACTGTCCAGGGCGTGGAGCTTACCGGCTTCCGCCTCTACGTCCTCCCCAACCTCTGCGCTGCCTTACTACTCGGCCTGGACTTCCAGTGCAACCTCCAGAGCCTAACATTGAAATTCGGCGGGCCCCTACCACCCCTCACTGTGTGCGGCCTCGCGACCCTAAAGGTTGACCCACCTTACCTATTTGCAAACTTAACCCCAGATTACAAACCCGACGCCACCAGGAGCAGACGGTACTGTGCCCAGGACAGGACCTTCATCAGGTCCGAAGTCCAGCAACTGTTTCGGGAAGGCATCATCGAGGCCAGCAACAGCCCCTGGAGAGCCCAAGTGGTAGTGGTGAAAACTGGGGAGAAGCACAGAATGGTCGTGGACTACAGACAGACCATCAATAGGTACACGCAGCTCGACGCGTACCCTCTCCCACGCATATCTGATATGGTCAATCAGATTGCACAGTACCGGGTCTTCTCAACTGTGGACCTTAAATCCGTCTACCACCAGCTCCCCATCCGTAAGGCGGACCGCCCATACACTGCATTCGAGGCAGACGGACGCCTTTACCACTTTCTTAGGGTTCCCTTCGGCGTCACCAACTGGGTCTCGGTTTTCCAACGGGAAATGGACTGAATGGTCGACCGGTACGGGCTGCGGGCCACTTTCCCGTACCTTGTCGATGTCACCATCTGCGGCCACGATCAGCAGGACCATGACGCCAACATTGCCAGCAGTACGCCTACGTAGCGCACCCCGATGGCCGCCAAGATACTGTCTCCCTCAGGGACCTGGCACCAACTGGTTCCACACACACACATCCCTCCGACCCAGCGCCACCCTCCCCTTCCCCGGCGCACCCCACCGCAGCCTCCGCCCCAGGACAATCCGTCCTCCCCCTGCCCACGCCCGAGGATGATGAGGATTTCGGCATGCTCTCGGAGACACCGAGGACCAGACCGACACCGGAATCACCGCCATCACTGCGGTGCTCCCAATGGCAGATCAAGGCTCCGGACCGACTGAACCTGTAACTTGATCGGGACTCCATTTTTTCTCTGTAGTTAAGACATGTACTTGTATATAGTTCTCCACCACCCCCGCCGGACTCAATTTTAACAGGCGGTGAATGTGGTAGTCACCACTGATGTATATATTAGGTGATTTGTGGTAAGGCCCTGTACTACAGGTATGGGGGTAGTTCCCTGCCTGCTGGCTCCGCCCTGTAGGCAGAGTATAAATATGTGTGCTCCCCATACAGCAGCCATTTCGCCAGCTGCTGTAGGAGGCCACACATCTTAGTGTAATAAAGCCTCAGTTGCATTCAACTCTCGTCTTTGTGTAATTGGTCGTGCATCAATGTACACACTCCTGTCAGCATCAACGGGGCCAAGGTGGAGATGGTTAGCAGCTTCAAATTCCTAGAGGTACACATCTCCAAAAATCTGTCCCGGTCCACCCACTTCGACGCTATCAGCAAGAAAGCACAACAGCGCCTATACTTCCTCAGGAAACTAAGGAAATTCGGCATGTCCACATTAATTCTTACCAGCTTTTACAGGTGCACCATAGAAAGTATCCTATCAGGCTGCACCACAGCCTGGTATGGCAACTGCTCGGCCCAAGACCGCAAGAAACGTCTGAGAGACGTGAACATAGCCCAGTGCATCACACGAACCTGCCTCTTTCATTGACTCCATGTACTTTTCCTGCTGCCTGGGGAAAGCGGGCAGGATAATAAAAAAACCCTCCCACCCGGCTTACTCACTCTTCCAGCTTCTTTCATCAGGCAGGAGAAACAAAAGTCTGAGAACACGCACGGACAGACTCAAAAACAGCTTCTTCCCCGCTGTTACCAGACTCCTAAACGACCCTCTTATGGACTGACCTCATTAATACTACACCCCTGTATGCTTCACCCGATGCCGGTGTTATGTAGTTACATTGTGTACCTTGTGTTGCCTATTATGTATTTTATTTTATTTCCTTTTCTTTCCGTGTCCTTAATGATCTGTTGAGCGGCTCGCAGAAAAATACTTTTCACTGAACCTTGCTACAAGCGACAATAAATAAAATCCAAATCCCCCTTTCCTTTTAGATAATGTTAACATTCCAAAGTGATGAAGGAATGAGATTGCAATTCACTGAAAGAGAACAATGGTTCATGTGTCATCTATTGAGGACACCTAACAGGTAACTGTAAAGTGAATTGGGTTAAGGATGTCTCAAGCTAAAATAGTTTCTTGTTGGTCACTGGGGTATGAAGAATGTGTAGCTTAATGGTGGAAGTCAAGATGATGGACTGCATTGAAAAGTGCTGAATTGGTGAATTTCAACGTTGATTCACCAGCACATAACTCCAGCTGCATATGGTTCTCCTGTGCTAAGATGACCTCACAATGTTCAATCAGTTGGATGGATGGCTCAGCCAATTGTACCCAGGCAGGTTTGGTCCCCCTGTTTCTCAGCTGATGTGCGCAGATGCAGTCACGTGGTTATTTTTAACAGATTTTGTGGGCACGATACTCCGGCCTCGTTACGCTCTCGCTCAAGTGAAACAAGGCCGGTGAATAGCAGGAGAGGCCAAAAATGAGAACCGTGGCAGGCGCCAAACGGTTTGCAATGCAACCGGCCCGCTCCCGTCAGCAAAACCGGGATCTCACCAAAGTGTGGCAAGAAACCAATTATCACCACTTAAACCCTATTTCCATACAATTAACGGGAACCACACAGCGTTCTCCCCAGCAAGTGGTCACGCTGGCACTGGTTAGTAATCTTTTTGAAAAACGTGAACCTGGAGGGCTGTGGTGTGAAGTACTCTGGAGGGTGAAGGCCTCAACTTCGGGCGTGAGGTTGGGGCTGATACAGTTGACGGTGGTATATAGGGCGCACCTCACGAGGGCGAGGGTGAGCCGACTCTTTGAGGGGGTGGAGGATGTGTGTGAGTGCTGAGGGAGGATCCCCGCAAACTATGTTCACATGTTTTGCTCCTGTCTGAAGCTGGAGGGGTATTGGAGGGAGGTTTTCAGGGTAATTTCGAAGGTGGTACATGTGAGACTTGAGCCGGGTCCTCTGGAGATCATATTCGGGGTATCGGACCAGCCTGGGGTGGGTGTGGAGGCACATATTTTTTTAATATCATTTATTTATTTAAAAAATATTTTTTTATTCTCCTCCTTTTTCATATTATCTCCCAAATTTACACCCATCAATAAGCAATAATCAGTAACGAATGTAATGTCAATCCCCATATCAATAACAACGATCCCATCCTCCCACTAAATCCCCAGACATTGGCCCGCATGTTAACATAAACAAATGACAAAGAGGAATCAGGAATCGCCCAAAGTCACCATTAACACACACAGTCCCCCTCCCCCCAACCCTCCCAGCCCCCAACCCCCCTAATGTTCGTTGTGATCCAATTCTCGAAAGTGCATATGAATAACGCCCATGGATTGTAGAACCCCTCCATCTTTCCCCTCAGTTCAAATTTGACCTTTTCAAGCGTCAAGAATTCCAGCAGGTCCCCCCGCCACAGCAGGGCACAGGGTGGAGAGGTTGCTCTCCACCCTAACAGGATCCATCTTTGGGCTACAAAATCTGCCTCCGTGCCCGTTTCCAACCCCGGCTGGTCCGACATCCCGAATATGGCCTCCTGGGGGCCCGGGTTCAGTTTCACCTGCACCACTTTAGAAATTACCCGAAACACCTCCTTCCAGTAATCCTCCAGCTTTGGGCAGGACCAAAACACGTGAACGTGGTTTGCGCCCCTCCACCCCGCAACGTTCACACACATCTTCTACCCCCTCAAAGAGCCGGCTCATCCTCGTCCTTGTGAGGTGTGCTCCATACACCACCTTCATCTGTATCAGACCCAACCTCGCACACGAGATGGAGGCTTTCACCCTCTGGAGCACCTCACACCAGGACCCCTCCTCCATACCCTCTCCCAACTCTTCCTCCCACTTTGCCTTGATCCCTTCTAGCGGCACCTTCTCCTCCTTCAAAATGGCCCCGTAAACCACCGACACTACCCCCTTCTCCAGTCCCCCTGTCGCCAGCACCTCCTCCAGCTATGTGGAAGCCGGCTCTACTGGGAAGCTCTGTATCTCCTTTCTGGCAAAGTCCCGAACCTGCATGTATCTAAATATTTCCCCCTGCTCCAGCCCATACTTCGCTCCCAGCTCCTTCAATCCTGCAAACAGACCCCCACAAAACAAATCTTTTAGTGTCCTAATTCCTTTCTCCTCCCATCACCGAAAATTTCCATTCAACTTCCCTGGCTCAAATCTATGTTTGCCCCGAATCGGCATTTCCCTTGACCCTGCCCCCAACCCGAAGTGCTGTCGAAACTGCCTCCAAATTCTCAACAAAGCTATTATTACCGGAGTCCTTGAGTATCTCCCCAGGGCCGTCAGGAGCGGCGCTGTCACTAGCGCCTTCAATCCCGACCTCCTGCACAAACTCTCCTCCATTCTGACCCACTGGGAATCAACCCCTCTGACCCAGCTCCTCACCTTCTCCACATTCGCCACACAGTAATAATACATCAGGTTCGGAAGACCCAAACCCCCTGCCTGCCTTCCTCTCTGTAGTAGCACCTTTTTAATTCTGGCCACCTTCCCTCCCCATATAAACGAGGTCATCATCCCTTCAATCTCTCTAAGAAATGCCTTCGGCAGGAAAATCGGCAGGCACTGAAAAATAAACAGGAATCGCGGCAACACGTTCATTTTAACCGCCTGTACCCGACCCACCAGTGACAGAGGGAGAACATCCCACCTTGCCAGGTCAGCTTTCACCCTCCTCACCAAACTAGAAATGTTGCACCTACGGAGCCTCCCTCAATCTCGAGCAACCTGCACCCCAGGTATCTAAAGTGAGTCCCTGCCTTACGGATTGGCAACCCCTCCATTCCTGCCCCCACCCCTGGCCGAGACACCACAAACTCTTGTCTATATTTAATTTGTACCCTGAGAAAGACCCAAACACCCGAAGCAGCTCCAGTATTCCCCCTATTGACATACTTGACATGTATAATAACAAGTCATCGACATATAAGGACACCCTATGCTCTATCCCCCCCCCCCGGACTATCCCTTTCCATGCCCCCGATCTTCTTAACGCGATGGCCAATGGCTCAATCACGAGTGCAAACAGAAGGGGGGACATAGGACATCCCTGCCTAGCCCCACGGTGGAGAGGAAAGTATTCTGAGCTGATGTTATTTGTGTTGATACTGGCCCTCGGCTCCTTATATAGTAGCTTTACCCAGTTCGCAAATCTTGGTCCAATCCCAAACCGCTCCAGCACTGCCATCAGGTCCCCCCATTCTACCCGGTCAAACGTTTTCTCGGCGTCCAATGCCACAACCATCTCTGTTTCCTTCTCCTCTGCCGGTGCCATAACCACGATCAATACCCTCCTAATGTTCGAAAAGAGCTGCCTCCCTCTCCCAAACCCCGTCTGATCCTCCCCTATCACCTTTGGGAGGCACTCCTCCAGCCTACCCGCCAGTACCTTCGCCAATATCTTTGCGTCCACATTCAGAAGTGATATGGGCCTATACGACCCACATTCCGTCGGATCCTTATCTTTCTTAAGTAACAGGGAAATCGATGCCTGCCCCGACATTTGTGGTAACACCCACTTCCCTTTCGCCTCCTCAAACATCCCCACCATCAGGGGTGCCAGTTATCCTTGAATTTTTTATAATATTCCACCGGAAACCCATCCGGCCCTGCCACCTTCCCCGACTGCATCCTCCCAATCGCATCTTTTATCTCCTGCTCCACTATCACTCCTTCTAATGTAGCCCTGTTCCCCTCCCCTAACCTCGGGTACTCCAGCCCATCTAGAAATTCCGGCCTCCCCCAGGTGGCTCTGACCTGTACAACCTCTCATAGAATTCCTTAAAGACCTTGTTAATCTGATCTGGAGCTACCACCAACTTCCCTGGCCGGTCCTGTACCTGGACAATTTCCCTTGACGCAGCCTCCCTACGGAACTGACCCACCAACATACGCCTTCTCTCCATGCTCGTAAACTGCCCCCCTTACTCGCCTCAATTGGCGTACCGCCTTCCTGGTAGATAGTCGGTCAAAGCTCGCCTGGAGTTCGTTCCTCTTTTCCAACTGCGCTGGGTCCCTATAGAACATAGAACATAGAACAATACAGCACAGCACAGGCCCTTCGGCCCACGATGTTGCACTGAAACAAAAGCCATCTAACCTACACTATGCCATTATCATCCATATGTTTATCCAATAAACTTTTAAATGCCCTCAATGTTGACGAGTTCACTACTGTTGCAGGTAGGGCATTCCACGGCCTCACCACTCTTTGCGTAAAGAACCTACCTCTGACCTCTGTCCTATATCTATTACCCCTCAGTTTAAAGCTATGTCCCCTCGTGCTAGTCATTTCCATCCACGGGAGAAGGCTCTCACTGTCCACCCTATCTAACCCCCTGATCATTTTGTATGCCTCTATTAAGTCTCCTCTTAACCTTCTTCTCTCCAACGAAAACAACCTCAAGTCCATCAGCCTTTCCTCATAAGATTTTCCCTCCATACCCGGCAACATCCTGGTAAATCTCCTCTGCACCCGCTCCAAAGCTTCCACGTCCTTCCTATAATGCGGTGACCAGAACTGTACGCAATACTCCAAATGCGGCCGTACCAGAGTTTTGTATAGCTGCAACATGACCTCATGACTCCGAAACTCAATCCCTCTACCAATAAAGGTCAACACTCCATAGGCCTTCTTCACAACCCTATCAACCTGGGTGGCAACTTTCAGGGATCTATGTACATGGACACCTAGATCCCTCTGGCCATCCACACTTCCAAGAAGTTTACCATTAGCCAAATATTCCGCATTCCTGTTATTCCTTCCAAAGTGAATCACCTCACACTTCTCTACATTAAACTCCATTTGCCACCTCTCAGCCCAGCTCTGCAGCTTATCTATGTCCCTCTGTAACCTGCTACATCCTTCCGCACTGTCGACAACACCACCGACTTTAGTGTCGTCTGCAAATTTACTCACCCACCCTTCTGCGCCCTCCTCTAGGTCGTTGATAAAAATGACAAACAGCAACGGCCCCAGAACAGATCCTTGTGGTACGCCACTTGTAGCTGAACTCCATTCTGAACATTTCCCATCAACTACCACCCTCTGTCTTCTTTCAGCTAGCCAATTTCTGATCCACATCTCTAAATCACCCTCAATCCCCAGCCTCCGTATTTTCTGCAATAGCCTACCGTGGGGAACCTTATCAAACGCTTTACTGAAATCCATATACACCACATCAACTGCTCTACCCTCGTCTACCTGTTCAGTCACCTTCTCGATAAGGTTTGTGAGGCATGACCTACCCTTCACAAAGCCATGCTGACATTCCCTGATCATATTATTCCTATCTAGATGATTATAAATCTTGTCTCTTATAATCCCCTCCAAGACTTTTCCCACAACAGACGTGAGGCTCACCGGTCTATAGTTGCCGGGGTTGTCTCTACTCCCCTTTTTGAACAAAGGGACCACATTTGCTATCCTCCAGTCCTCTGGCACTATTCCTGTAGCCAATGATGACATAAAAATCAAAGCCAAAGGCCCAGCAATCTCTTCCCTGGCCTCCCAGAGAATCCTAGGATAAATCCCATCAGGCCCCGGGGACTTATCTATTTTCAGCCTGTCCAGAATTGCCAACACCTCTTCCCTACGTACCTCAATGCCATCTATTCTAATCGCCTGGGTCTCAGCATTCTCCTCCACAACATTATCTTTTTCCTGAGTGAATACTGACGAAAAATATTCATTTAGCATCTCGCCTATCTCTTCAGACTCCACACACAACTTCCCATCCCTGTCCTTGACTGGCCCTACTCTTACCCTAGTCATTCTTTTATTCCTGACATACCTATAGAAAGCTTTTGGGTTTTCCTTGATCCTACCTGCCAAATATTTCTCATGTCCCCTCCTTGCTCGTCTTAGCTCTCTCTTTAGATCCTTCCTCGCTACCTTGTAACTATCAATCGCCCCAACTGAAACTTCACACCTCGTCTTCACATAGGCCTCCTTCTTCCTCTTAACAAGAGATTCCACTTCTTTGGTAAACCACGGTTCCCTCGCTCGACGCCTTCCTCCCTGCCTGACCGGTACGTACTTATCAAGAACACGCAGTAGATGTTCCTTGAACAAGCTCCACTTATCCAGTGTGCCCAACACTTGCAGCCTACTTCTCCAACCTATCCCCCCCAAGTCCTGTCTAATGGCATCATAATTGCCCTTCCCCAAGCTATAACTCTTGCCCTGCGGTGTATACTTATCCCTTTCCATCATTAACGTAAACGTCACCGAATTGTGGTCACGGTCCCCAAAGTGCTATCCTACCTCCAAATCCAACACCTGGCCTGATTCATTACCCAAAACCAAATCCAAAGTGGCCTCGCCTCTTGTTGGCCTGTCAACATATTGTGTCAGGAAACCCTCCTGCACACATTGTACAAAAAACGACCCATCTAATGTACTCGAACTATATCTTTTCCAGTCAATATTTGGAAAGTTAAAGCCTCCCATAATAACTACCCTGTAACCTTCGCTCTTATCCAGAATCATCTTCGCCATCCTTTCCTCTACATCCCTAGAACTATTTGGAGGCCTATAGAAAACTCCCAACAGGGTGACCTCTCCTTTCCTGTTTCTAACCTCAGCCCATACTACCTCGGAAGAAGAGTCCCCATCTAGCATCCTCTCCGCCACCGTAATACTGTTCTTGACTAGCAGCGCCACACCTCCCCCTCTTTTGCCTCCTTCTCTGAGCTTACTAAAACACCTAAACCCCGGAACCTGCAACATCCATTCCTGTCCCTGCTCTATCCATGTCTCCGAAATGGCCACAGCATCGAAGTCCCAGGTACCAACCCATGCTGCCAGTTCCCCTACCTTATTTCGTATACTCCTGGCATTGAAGTAGACACACTTCAAACCACCTACCTGAACACTGGCCTCCTCCTGCGAAGTCAAATCTGTGCTCCTGACCTCTATACTCTCATTCTCCCGTACCCTAAAACTACAATCCAGGTTCCCATGCCCCTGCTGCATTAGTTTAAACCCCCCCAAAGAGCACTAACAAATCTCCCCCCCAGGATATTTGTGCCCCTCAGGTTCAGATGTAGACCATCCTGTCTGAAGAGATCCCACCTTCCCAGAAAGAGCCCCAGTTATCCAGAAATCTGAATCCCTCCCGCCTGCACCATCCCTGTAGACACGTGTTTAATTGCTATCTCTCCCTATTCCTCATCTCATTATCACGTGGCACGGGCAACAACCCAGAGATAACAACTCTGTTTGTTCTCGTTCTGAGCTTCCATCCTAGCTCCCTGAAAGCCTGCCTGACATCCTTGTCCCCTTTCCTACCTATGTCGGTAGTGCCAATGTGGACCACGACTTGGGGCTGCTCCCCCTCCCCCTTAAGGACCTGGAAAACACGATCCGAGACATCACGTACCCTTGCACCTGGGAGGCAACATACCAAACGTGAATCTCTCTCGCTCCCACAAAATCTCCTATCTGTGCCCCTGACTATCGAGTCCCCAATTACTAATGCTCTGCTCCTCTCCCCCCTTCCCTTCTGAGCAACAGGGACAGACTCCGTGCCAGAGGCCCGTACCCCATGGCTTACCCCTGGTAAGTCCCCCCCCCCCACAAGTATACAAAGCGGTATACTTGTTACTCAGGGGAACGACTGCAGGGGATCCAGCAATGTCAAATGAAACGCGAGTGCAGGGTGTCGAATCAAATGCAGAAAGAGAAATTAAAAGAGAGGAAAAGATTTGATTAAGAGACAGAGAAATAAAGGGGCAGAAAGGATAAGCGGGGAGGGGGAAAAAGTTTTAAACTTAAAATGCGTCATTTGTAAAATCATCTCAACCAATTCAAAAGGAGTGAGACTGCTTACTTATAATTGCTCACTTTATAGGCAAGAGAGGCAGTCATGAATAATTATCACATTGTTAAAAGGATGTTTCTGTTGATAATTACTAGACTTAAATTTCTGTGGCAAGTTTAATAGGCAATTAATGTACAAATGCAATGACTTAATAAGAATCACTGGGAGGTTAAGATTGATGCCATTTTGCAATGTTAATGAATGAGTGGCACCAGTCAACCGGCAACTTGTGATGGTTATTAATTAATGGGACGCAAGAACAAAAGCATGTAAGAAATAGGAGCTGGTGTGAGCCTTTTTGGCCTCAAACATGGTCTGCCATCCGATAGGATCATGGCAAAATTTCTTCAAGAGACATGAGAGAGTGAGATGCAAGAGCTTGACAGTCGCTGTACTCACTGGTGCAAGAGGTCATTCGGCTGCTCCGTGTGTGGGGAGCACCGAGGGAACGGCGGGAACACCGAGGCCCCGACCCGGGTGAGGCCAGACAGTGCGGGGCCTACACAAGGCCCAGAAGGAGCAGCAAGAGGAGCGGGAATGCCGAGGGAGCGGCCGAGCACAGGAGGTCACCCACACCGGCTGTGTCCAGAGAGTGACATTGCACTCCAAAAATGAATGCAGGCAGATGACTGGTGGAGTGTTTGTCGGTCCCCATTCTACAAGAGAGCCTGGTCTCCAGTCATCTAACCCAGCCAGTGGGCCAAGACATCACTCTGCTGGCGCTGGGTGGTATGCACCCCACATTAAAAGAATCTATGCACAGGTATCTGCCACCCCAATCCCATTCCACCCCACTCAAATGAATTTCGGGACCTCGAACGTCAGGATAACTCCAACAGTGACAGACCCAAACGTTGCACTGCCATCATAGCCTGGGAACTCCAGCATTGACATCACTACCCTGAGCGAGACACGACTGGCAGGAGATGCCAGTTTAAAGGACAAGGTTGCAGATACACCTTCTTCTGGAAAGGCAAACCAGAAAAGGAATGGTGTCACTACGGGGTTGGCTTTGCCGCAAAAAACAAATTGGTTGGATGTCTCAACGAAACCCCTCTGGAGTAAGTGACCCCACGGCTCGCCCTGGCACACCGGTGCCTACACACAACCCTAGACGCAACGGATTAGACAAAAGAAGCATTCTGCTCCAGCCTCGACCAAACGCTGTCCCTCACCCCAAAGGGAGACAAGCTGACTCTCCTCAGCGACCTCAATGTCAGAATCGGGAGGGATGCAGATCTTTGGGAATGTGTGTTCGGGAGGTAAGGCGTGGGGAAAACATATCCCAACAGAGTCCTCCTCCTGACAAAACACCCAGGACATGGCCTTGTCATAATGAACACACTGCTCTGCCAGATGGACAAGCACAACACCCCCGCTCCAAGCACTGGCATCTAGTAGACTACATCATAGCCCAAACAAAGGGTTCCCAAAGATGTCCGCATCACCCGTGCCATGACTGTAGCCAATGGCTGCTAGGCTGACCATCAACTAATCCATTCCACCGCCTCCATTAACCTGGCCCCAAACAGCCAGAGGCAGAAAGACTCTGTCACAGGATACTTTGATGTCGCTGGACTCAAAGACCCCGAGAAGAAAGTCACAGCCAACCTGGCGATGACCAACGAGCCAGAGCCACAGATTGCCCACAGTGCCTGGTCGGCCATTAAAGCCACCATCGGCAGCACCTATGAGGACACACTCGATCTCTCGACCAGGATTAACCAAGATTGGTTTGATGAGAATGATCAAAGAACAAAGAAAAGTACAGCACAGGAACAGGCTCTTCGGCCCTCCAAGCCTGCGCCAACCATGCTGCCCGTCTAAACTAAAATCTTCTACACTTCCGGGGTCCATATCCCTTTATTCCCATCAGGAGATCCAGGATCTTCTAGACTGAAAAAACAAGGCATTCCTGATGTGGCAGCTCCACCAAAGTTTGAGCGAGAGGAAACAGGCCTACAGGCACTTGTGACTCAGGAGGAGACTCAGCAACCCGCTGACAACCACGACGTGCGTGGCTTCTTCAGCACAATGAAAGCCAGCTATACGGCCTGAGTACCCAGGGACCCACCCCACTGAGAGCCAAAAATATAGAGGCTCTCATCAAAGGCAGAGAGGCAGTCAACGCCCGCTAGGGAGAGCACTTTGAGGACCTCCTCAACCAAGACGAAGTCCTCATCGCATATGCCCCCGACACCGTCCTACAACACACTACCCGCCACCATCTCAGCACAATCCCAGCCCGCCGTCAAGTTGAAAAACCCACCCGACAGCTGAAAAGCCACAAGGCTTCTGGCGCAGAAGGAACCCCTGCAGAAGTACTAAAATATGGCTGAGAATCAGCCTTGACACAAATGCACAACCTCATCTCCCGTGTCTGGAAGGAATAGAGCATGCTGGGAGATCTCAGAGATGTCGCAATTGTGACCATCCTCAAGAAAAGAGACAGAGGCGACTGCGGAAATTACAGAGGGGTTTCCCTACTGCCCGGCAAATGTAAAGATTCTGACAGATCACTCACCCACTCCGCTGTCCTTGCCACTCTGGAACCTACCACCCCAACAAAATCCTCCTCCGGGCAATCAGGGAGGCAATGGCCAACATGTCAGCCTCTCTCCCCTCCTGCACTCCCGGAGTTTCCAACACCCAAATATCGCCTCCCATGGGCTCAGGGCCACCTGCGCCCCCAAAATTTCCAATGTTAGCACCGAAAAGGACTCCCCAAAACCCACCAATGTTGGACAGAACCAGAACATATGTGTGTGTTTCGCCGGCCCCCGAAAACACCACTCGCATATGTCCTCCACTTCTGGAAAGAACCCATTCATGTATGTCTTTCTCATATGTTCCCTGTGCACCACTTTAAATTGAATTAAGCTCAATCTTGCACATGAGGAGGTTGAGTTTATTTTACGCAAGGTCTCACTACAAACCCCACCCCATCCTCAAAAGCACCACCCAACTCCTCCGCCCACTTCCTCTTTATCTCCTTCAATGAGGCCCTCTCGCTCTCCACTAACTGCCCAGAAATATCGGGGAACTATCCCTCCCCTATCTCATCCTCAGACACTATCTTTTCTAGCAACGAATGGGGTGGCAATCGCGGAAACGTGGCCAGCTCCTTCCGCGCAAAATGTAAGTGCCAGAACCCGCTCCCCCTCGGAGGCTTAAATGTTTCTACCATTTTCCCCAACTCTGCGAATCTACCTTTCTCAAACCAATTCCTAAACCTCTCTTATCCCCTCCCGTTCCCAAACCCTGGATATCGAATCCAACCAGCTGGAATGAATCTCTGATTTCCACAAATCAGCATCCACAGCGACACACCCTGCAGCTTAAAATGTTGCCTAAACTGATCCCAAACTCTTAACGAAACAACCACCACCGGACCCGTAGAGTATTTGGCTGGCGAGAATGGAAGCGGAGCCATCACCAGTGCCCTCAGACTTGACCCTATACACGAAGCTTCCTCCATTCACCCCAAACCCACCCACCCCCCGCGACCCATTTCTGAACCTTCTCCACATTCGCCGCCCAAAAATAGTTAATCAAATTCGGCAATGCCAATTCCCCCCCCCCCCCCCCCCCAACCGCCTGACGCTGGCAAAAAGGAGTATCTGAGGCCCCTTACCTGCCCATACAAAGACCAAAATTATCCTATTTCCCCTCCCAGAAATAGATTTAGGCAGGACAATCAAGAGATTCTGGAAAATAAATAAAAACTTTGGAAGGATTGTCACTTTCACAGTTTGAACCCGTCCTGCCAATAATAGTGGGAGAATGTCCCACCTCTTTAAATCCTCCTTCACCCCCTCTACCAAGTTGGCTACATTCAATTTGTGCAACAGAGGCCAGTTATGCACCACCTATATTCCCAGATACCAAAAACTTTGTAAAAAAAATAAATTTAGAGTGCCCAATTCATTTTTTCCAATTAATGGGCAATTTAGCGTGGCCAATCCACCTACCCTGCACATCTTTGGGTTATGGGGGCGAAACCCACGCAAACACGGGGAGAATATGCAAACTGCACACAGACAGTGACCCAGAGCTGGGATCGAACCTGGGACCTCGGCGCTGTGAGACAGCAGTACTAACCCACTGCACCACCGTGCTGCCCCTCATGTACCAAACACTTGACCTGACCGACTGAAATGGCAACTTCTCCAGGTCCCTATCTTGTACCTGGGAACTCATAGTGAACACCTCACTTTTCCCCACATTTAGTTTGTACCCTGAGAAAGAGCCAAACCTAGTCAGCATCTCCATAATCCTACTCATCATGGAGAGCGGGTCCGTCACATATAACAAGTTGTTGGCATACAGGGACACCCGGCCTCTCACCCCCCCCCCACCCCCCCACCCGCTTTCTATTCTCCTCCACTCCATCGATGTCCGATGAACGTTCACCAACAGCTGAATTGCCAATGCAAAAGGTAAGGGGAAAGTGGACATCTTGGTCTTATACCCCTGTGTAAATGAAAATACCCCAAACTTGTTGTGTTAGTGCGAACATTAGCCATGGGAACCCTGTACAACAAGCTAATCCAGCCAATGAACCCCAGTCCAAACCCAAACCCCCCCCAATACCTTGAAGATTCTTCCACTCAACCCGGTCAAACAGCTCCTCCATGTCCATGGAACCTGGAACCAGCACCTAATCCATAATAGGAATGTCGATACGGGAGTACACTCAGTGTTCATGAGAAAAGAAAGTAAATTCCCTCGCCCTCATGTGCCCAAACCTCCACGGATCCACCCCCCCATCCGCTCCATAAACCCAAGCAACTCCTTTGCCACTCCGATACTTTCAACAATTTGGGACATGACCGGTCCAGCCTAGGATCAAACACAATCTCCTCTCATAATCAACTGATGTGTATCCAAATCCCAAACCCTCGGCAACACCTTCTTGATAAATTCCACATCATCCCAGTTAGGAACGCTGACGTTCACCAACACCACAGGAGCCTCCACCAAGCTTCCACTCACCATCACGTATCTTCCCCCTAGATCTCTCGCCATAAAATCCACCCTTTTGTTGATAAGCCCCGCGGCCCCCCTCGGCTTCGTATCCAACCCCGAATGGAACATTTGTCTCACTCACCCTTTCCTCAACCTCATTTGGTCCTTAACCCTCAGGTGAGTCTCCTGCAGGGAGGCCATGTCTGACTTCAAACATTTTAAATGGGTGAACACCAGAGACCTTTTAATAGGCCCATTCAGTCCCCTCACGTTCCATGAGACCAGTCTGGTCGGGGTGGGGGGGGAACGGACACTCCAATCCCTCCCAACGTGAACAACCATACCCGACCCCTAATGACTCCTCCAGGCCCCTCCCTCGCCCAACTCCCGGGCCCACCCAAGATGGCCGACACCACCCCCTCTATCAAATGGCTCCCTAAAGAAACCTTCATTGTGAACAACCCACCCACCCCTCCCGCACATCTATTCCCCAACCCAAACAAAGAAAACCCCACTGCCCCAGGCTCGCTATCCCAACCCACACGAAAAGCAAAGATAATTGAAAACCAACCGCACCTCCCTCTCAAAAACCAGCTCTGGCGTTCCCCCCCCTTCACGTCCATTGACCAGCTAGCAAGATGACTCCCAATGAGGCTCAAGACAAATGTTATTCACAAAAAGACCCACATAATCCTTCCAGCCCGACCCCTTGTACTCAAACTCCTTCATCCCCACGCCACCTCCCCCACCACTCCCTCCCTACCATACCCCAAAAATGTTTTAATATACCCAGTGCTTCTATCCCACACGCGATGTAGCAGATATTACAAAACTATACATTTAGAGAACAAAGGGAACAGAAAATAGCAAACAACTCCTCACCCCCCTCCTCCGCCACCAGTACTTTGCTTCCTGAAGTCAATTACCAGCTCTTTAGTTTTGCTGGCATTGAGGGAGAGATTGTTGTCGCTACACCACTCCACTAGGTTCTCTATCTCCCTCCTGTATTCGGACTCATCGTTATTCGAGATCCGGCCCACTATGGTCGTGTCATCAGCAAACTTGTAGATGGAGTTGGAACCAAATTTTGCCACGCAGTCGTGTGTGTACAGGGAGTAGAGTAGGGGGCTAACATTCATGGGTCTCCTTGCGGGGCCCTGGTGATTGAGGACTATTGTGGAGGAGGTGTTGTTGTTCACTGGATTCATAGACTCAACATTGTTTTGTTTTAAAAGTACTTTAGATCTCTGTTGCATCACACCTGCAGAGTGGGCCCCTGTGCTCCCCATAACCAAAATCTATTAAAAGTTGTGGGTCAGGTGAACTCCATGATACACTTTGGGGTTCTCTAAACCCTGACCCGTAATAAATGCCATAGCTCAAACATGCAGGTGAACCCACTCAGAATCCTCAAATTTCAACAGACCATGATTCTTTAGAAAGTTACTCGCCTCCTCCGGCATGTCGAAATAATGTTCTCTAACCCCATGCATGACCCACAAGTGAGCCGGGTACATCATGCCAAAATGCATATTGCTCCCGAAAAGAGCAGCCTTGATCTAGTTGAACCCGGCCTTTCGTTTTGCAAGCTCCGTTTCCAAGTCCTGGTAGATTCGGACATCACGGCCTTCCCAGCTACATTCATGGGTCTCTTTTGCCAACCTCGGGATCTTTTCCTTGTCCAAATATCGATGGAGCCATGGTGGTTCCCCAGCCCTTAGCTTCTCCCTCAGTGACTGATGGTTCTGGTCCATTTCAGGAGGACGGTTGAAGTCCCTCGCCCCCACCAACTGCTTGAACATCTTGGCCATACATTCCATGGCATATTCCATGGATCTAGTCAATGCCTTTGGGTAGTCCCATGATCCTCAAGTTCTGCCTCCTTGAGCGGCTCTCCAGATCAGCGATCTTAACCTTCAGCTTATTTTGTCCCTCTGTCACCATCAGCATCTCTGCATCCAAAGAGGCAATCTGATCTTGTGGTCAGCAACCGTCTCCTCCACCTACTGGATCGACGCATTCTGTGTCTCGAGACGCTGTTCCACCCTCTCCAAACGACTCTTAGTCCTCACTGACCACCAGCCTTTAATTTTTGAATTCGGCCAAGAGGAACTCAACCAACTTCTCCTTCGACCAGAGTGTGGGCAATGACGGGACAGGTCCCTCCGCCATCTTTTCCCCTCTAGGCCCTCCAGGTCTGAAGAATGCCCTTTGCTTGACACACACCTCGTCCGGTAATTCTTCGACATCGCCCACTGGAGGCGAAGGCTTAGTTCTTATATTTCACCACTTCTCCACCTGCACCTGTAAAATGGGCCAGGACCAAAAAAACAGTCCTCAGACAGGAGCCAGCTTATGTGCGACCACTCACTTCATGGCCGCCACCGGAAGTCAAGAAATTGTTCCTGGTGGTTGCACACGAGGTTTAGTTGACCTTTTATCATTATGCCATTTTCTACATATTTTAATTCATACCACCAACTTGTTTTCCTGTGAATCTACTGGATTGAAATCCTCTGAGGTTCTGGAAGCATCTGTATGACCACGTGAGGAGGAGTCAAATTGCTCACCACTTGTCTGTCTCCTCGTTTGACTCCAACAGGTTTTGTTGTTTGACAAGATTAACTTGTCAATTCAGTGAGTACTTAAATGTTTGCGCTGTGTGATCATAAAAGAACCAAATTTTCTGAGTTAGCGAATGAAGTCTTTAGCTTGATAATACTTAAACCAATGTTTGCAGACGCAAACACACAAACACACACTTGAAGTTCACAAACACACATGCAAATACAGATTACAGAGTAGGGAAGGTTAGGTTGGCCAAATTAGGCTCCGAGATGCCAAGAGAGAATATCAAACCAAGCTAGAGTCACAGACAGAGTCTCGGCGATTGTGGCAAGGACTAAACAACATAACGGGCTACAAAGCTAACCCGAGCAGTATCTCCGGCAACAGCGCACCCCTCCCCAATGAACTCAATGCATTCTATGTTCGGTTTGAGCAGGTAACCACCAATCCGCTGTCGAGTGCCCCAGCAGCCCATAACTCACCCACACCCACCATCACCGCTTCCAAAGTCAGATTGGCCTTCCTGCAAGTGAACCTCGGAAGGCGACGGGCCCGGACGGGATCCCTGGTCATGCACTCAGAGCCTGCGCGGACTAGCTACAGAGGTATTCGCGGACATCTTTAACCTGTCCCTACTCCACTCCGAGGTCCCCACCTGCTTCAAGAAGACCACCATTATACCGGTGCCAAAGAAGAACTAGGCAACGTGCCTCAATGACTACCTTCCGGTGGCCCTGACTTCAGCCGTAATGAAGTGCTTCGAGTGGTTGATCATGAAGCGCATCACCTCCAAACTCCCAGAACACCTTGATCCACTGCAATTCGCATACCGCCGTAACCGGTCCACAGCAGACGCCATTTCCCTGGCCCTACACTCACCCCTAGAGCATCTCGACAACAAGGACTCCTACATCAGACACCTATTTATTGACGACAGCTCCGCCTTCAACACCATAATCCCAGCCAAGCTCATATCAAAGCTCCTGTGGTGTTGGGTGCTCTGGTGCACAGATGAGCCAACACAGTTGTATGTGGTACAACTCTATTTTATTATAACTCTTATAATACAGTTCGTTCTGGATACTCTGCACGTGCTGTCTCCCTGAGTGTCCCCGGCTATAGCTGTGTCCTGGTTCTCCTCTGCCGCTCTTACTGACCACCAGGGGTTGTGTCTGTGCTTTTATATCTTTCTGTCATTGGTTGTGGTGTTGTGTGTTCTGATTTGTCTGTTGGTGTGTCTATCGTGATGTGTGTGTTTGAATATCATGACATCCCCCTTTTTTACAAAGACAAGTGCCTACGTGGTTATAAATACAATTGTGTCGTGAGTGCATCTAAGAGTGTGCGTTTGTGTTGTGTACAGCGTGTGTTCATGACGTAACTATTTACATGGGGCGATGTCGGGTGCGTCACACTAACAAGGTTGTACCATAACAAAACTTGGATACGAGAGAAAAAAAAAACTTGAACATTGGTCCGGTCAGACGATATCTGGAACAATAAACAACAACAGGTTATAATACAGAAGTGTTTGACTTTTTTGAACGTATTAACAGCGTTAGAAGTCCAGTCTAATGGGTGACCGCCTCAAGAATGGGCTGGTCCTCAAGCCGGTTCAGCTGTGGAGATTTGGGGTCACACTGGTTCACCTTGGACTGTTGGAGGTGATGCTGTTGCCGAAGTCTCTACTTTACCATTTGTTGTACTTCCTGCAGTGCTTGGTCTTTTTCATTCTTGCAAATATAACATTCAACATCTTTGTTAGTGGTGCCCTGGCTGTGGTTTGGTTCTGGTGGCGATGGAAGGGGCATGATCCGTGGCACCTCCACGAAGTCATCCTTGGGAACCAGTGGAGGATCCGGCGTGTGCGTACGGTGCAGTTGCGAGCGTGGAAGGCGGCACAGAGCCCGCTGATTGCGCCTACGCACCAATCCATCCGCCCTGCATGCCAGGAACAAGGTGGAGTCTGTTTTCTTTTTATGTTTGTGGTGGACGGCATCTTGTAGCCGATGGGTCGTTGCCATTGAAGTAGCACCATCACTAATATCATGCAAGGCGATGACTGTGCCAGATGTGGAAGTTGGCCAAGACCGTGTACGCTGGTTCCGGCCACCTGCTGTGCCGGAAGGGCGACTCCGCAGAGAAACGTCGAAGCATGTCGCCTTGGATAGAGAATTGTTGCTCGCATCAACGTCTGGCGATGGCGCGAGTTGGTGTGTCCATCTTGGACCGCCGGTGCTGGTTGCCACTGCCGACCCAGTGGGACTGCCACGCGATCCATTCCCTGTCGCCGTGGCATCTGCCGTCACCCTGAGCGTGCCATCACCGAGGCCGCGACACCGCCCGTCCGGAGCAAGGTCTGGCGTGCGCAGATCAGAGTCGGCGCTTGGCTGCTCCCCATCTGGAGTCCGGTCTGCCTTCCTTCGATGCCCCCCGTCCGGAGTCCCAACAGGTTCACTGGAGGCAGCCGAGATTCCCTGAAGCTGCACTTCTGGAGTCGGAACATGCAGGAATGCACCAACCAGTGGAGAGGCTCGAGCCATCGAGGGTGGAAGCGGTGCGCCGCCACCGCAGTCGTCAGTGGTCCCACCGTGATCGTTGAGTGCCTTGGTACGCACTAGGCGAGGTCTGTCACCTTGCACCTTTTGCATGGGAAGTGGGATGCTGTCGTCACTCGTCTCACATCCCGTGGATAGATCGTCATTAGCAGCTTGCTGTTCACTAGGGTTGGGTAAATTGTCAGAGTTTTCATCTGGTGGTGCACACCATGTCGGTGGACTGTCATTGTCTTGCCATTGTCCTTCATTTGGGCTTTTCTTCTTTGGAACTTTAAATCTTCCCCCAGACATTGCAGAACCTTGTTTATTACCCCCAAATTCTCCCATATGTATGGTCTCGAATATAGTATCCACTGTTTCTATCGACATTGTACCATTTTCCAAAGAACATTCCGTTTCACTTTTCTTCTCAGGTACCTCATATGTAACTTTGTTTGATGTACATGCCTTCATGGTCTCTGGGTCTGATTTTGCTGGGACTGGCATGGTCACAGTCTCTTTTTTACTGTTCTCAATTGCCCACATTATACTCCCCATACATAACTGCTTGAGCACTGGGGTTAGTGTGGTACAATGGATAATCGGTTCGACCTTATCTGCATCTTCATCATTAGTGGAAAGCACACTTGGTTCACTTGAAACTGCTGTGGGTGTTAAATTCGTTATCTGGCTACTCGATGTCGGTGTCCTCAGGATTCTTGCTCCAATGTTCTGCTCAATAATCAGTGGAGTGTGTATAGGTTCAATGCAATTAATGTTCCCCTCCAGGTTTGAAGAGTCATTACTGACTAACTGCTGGTCTCCGAAGTTGGGATTTTGCGGCATTGTGTTGAAGGGAGACATTTGTCCCTGCTGTAGATATGAGTCAGGTTGTGTTATTTCCATTACCTGAGGATCAATGTCTTGTCCATTTTTTCGATCCGTACTAAAACACTGGCAATTCTCAGTCTGCTCCTTGCAAGTTAAACATACAATTAATTTCGTTAGCAAATCCTCAGCATCCTTCTGTGGCCGTGCTGCATTATTAATCTCTGTTCGGCTACAATGATCCTGAAGGTCAGCGCATAAACCTTTTTTCTTCGGGCTTGGACGAGGCGATTCCTTTGGCTTGTCTTCAGTTGGGCTTGAACAGTCTTCAGCGCTGTGCCCTTTATTGTAGCATGAGAGACCGTCATGGTCATGCTGCTGTTTGGGGAGCATGGTAGGCTGTTATAGCCTTCTTGCTGTTCACGGGAGCATGGCAGACTTGCATCGTCTGCCGCTGGTTGGTCAGGAGAGGTTGCTAGACCCTCATGGTCTTGTTCCTGCAAGGACTGCGCTCTGGAGTCTTGCGTTCCTTCCATCGTGGAGTCCGTCCACGAGCTCTCTGTGGAGGCTTGTGACACTGGAGTCACTTCTTGTCCGTGCAAGGACTGCGCTCTGGAGTCTTGCGTTACTTTTATCGTGGAGGCTGTCCACGAGCTTGCTGTGGAAGCTTGTGACACTGGAGTCACTTCTGGTTCATGCGAGGACTGCACTCTGGAGTCTTGCATGTCTTCTTTCATAGAGTCGGGAACGTTGAGCGGGACGTGGACCACGCTCTGTGTGGCAGCAGGGCACTCTCCGTGTGCTTGCACCGCTCCCTGTCTGGTAATGTCAGGCTGCAGCATCATCCGGTACTGATAAGTTGGAACGTCATATCTGCTGGGTTGAAGATCCTCAAATCCGAAAAATGAATCCGCATCTGCGTCGGATTCAGTATGGGGGCCGCCAATGTGCAACACGAAAGGTTCGTCCGAGTCATAGTCATATAGGACCACGGAGCTATCATTGGGCTCGCGAGGTCCGGAAACACTGTAACAATCGTCATCAAAGTATTCAAGGTCGGAATCATCGGCTTGTGCGTAGGTAACTGCTTGTCGGAGGGTTCTTCGGAGGTAAAATTCATCTCCTGGGTCAATTTGCGGCACTGCGCTGTCATTCCAGGTGAGGGAAGGTTGTTTTACAGCTTTAACAGATTTTTGTTTTTTTGATTTGGGACGTTTCCCTTTTAAATTGGATTTGGGACATTTCCTTTTTAAATTGATCCAGTCTTGGGCCTCTGACATCCTGACGCTCGGTATGTAGCACGTAGGAAGCGACTGCGCATGCTCAGATCGCTGTTCCTTTACCGATGGCCATTTTCTTAACTGCGGATGCGCACCATATTGCGCATGCGCATACAAAACTTCCGGTTCTGCGCACTTCTCGCGCAACTGTGCTAGCGTTATACCTTTAGCAAGATGGCCGTCGACCTCGACCCAGCCTTTTCTCAGGCCCGGGACCTCGGGCTCCGGGATCCCAGCCACGAGGTGAGTACTGCAGCTTTTCTTACCTTTAAGTCCCCATTGGATTGCGTATTCTTCACAGTACTTGGCGAATTTGCCCATGACTGCCTGGTAATCGTGCCTTTGCTGCCTCCTGAAGAACCTGAACCTTCTGAACATTGCTCTTGCCCTTGCACCGGCGACGATGAGGAGAAATTCAATTTTTTCCTTATCATCCAGGTCTTGGAGTTGAGCTGCCGCCAGGAACATCTCGAACATTTGCCGGAATCGGCGCCAGTTTTCGTGGAGGTCGCCGTCGCACTGGAGCGCCTGCGGAACCGGGAGCTCGTACATCATTTTGCCTGGGCACTGCTGGTTGTCTGTGTACACTGATGTATGCCGGCAGGTATCGATCCACTCCTGTACCATGTGGTGTTGGGTGCTCTGGTGCACAGATGAGCCAACACAGTTGTATGTGGTACAACTCTATTTTATTATAACTCTTATAATACAGTTCGTTCTGGATACTCTGCACGTGCTGTCTCCCTGAGTGTCCCCGGCTATAGCTGTGTCCTGGTTCTCCTCTGCCGCTCTTACTGACCACCAGGGGTTGTGTCTGTGCTTTTATATCTTTCTGTCATTGGTTGTGGTGTTGTGTGTTCTGATTTGTCTGTTGGTGTGTCTATCATGATGTGTGTGTTTGAATATCATGACAGCTCCAAAACCTAGGACTTGGCTCCCCACTCTGCAACTGGATCCTCGATTTTCTGACCAACAGACCACAATCAGTAAGAATGAACAACAACACCTCCTCCACAATAGTCCTCAATCACCAGGGCCCCGCAAGGAGACCCATGAATGTTAGCCCCCTACTCTACTCCCTGTACACACACGACTGCGTGGCAAAATTTGGTTCCAACTCCATCTACAAGTTTGCTGATGATACGACCATAGTGGGCCGGATCTCGAATAACGATGAGTCCGAATACAGGAGGGAGATAGAGAACCTAGTGGAGTGGTGTAGCGACAACAATCTCTCCCTCAATGCCAGCAAAACTAAAGAGCTGGTAATTGACTTCAGGAAGCAAAGTACTGTACACACCCCTGTCAGCATCAACGGGGCCGAGGTGGAAATGGTTAGCAGTTTCAAATTCCTAGGAGTGCACATCTCCAAAAATTTGTCCTGGTCCACCCACGTCAACGCTACCACCAAGAAAACACAACAGCGCCTATACTTCCTCAGGAAACTAAGGAAATTCGGCATGTCCACATTAACCCTTACCAACTTTTACAGATGCACCATAGAAAGCATCCTATCTGGCTGCATCACAGCCTGGTATGGCAACTGCTCGGCCCAGGACCGCAAGAAACTTCAGAGAGTCGTGAACACCGCCCAGTCCATCACACGAACCTGCCTCCCATCCATTGACTCTATCTACATCTCCCGCTACCTGGGGAAAACGGGCAGCATAATCAAAGACCCCTCCCACCCGGCTTACTCAAGCTTCCAACTTCTTCCAATGGGCAGGAGATACAGAAGTCTGAGAACACGCACGAACAGACTCAGAAACAGCTTCTTCCCCGCTGTTACCAGACTCCTAAACGACCCTCTTATGGACTGACCTCATTAACACTACACTCTGTATGCTTCATCCGATGCCGGTGCTTATGTAGTTACATTGCGTACCTTGTGTTGCCCTATTATGTATTTTCTTTTATTCCCTTTTCTTCCCATATACTTAATGATCTGTTGAGCTGCACACAGAAAAATACTTTTCACTGTACCTCGGTACACGTGACAATAAACAAATCCAATCCAATCCAATCTGAAAACAAGTAAATGTCTCCGGTCGGGATGTTGGTGACTCAGCTGGCTTCAGGCTGAAGTCAATGGTCCCAATGTTCCAATTTAAAGTTGTCAATGACTGAGTTGGTTGTTCTCCGGGAGATGCTGGTTGCCACGGGATTATCACAATCAGCAAACAAGGCTTGAGGCTTATCAGGTGGGTTAGAGAAAAAAGGGAGCCAGGACGGACTTCACTTAGATCTTCTCCCAAAGCTGCTTGACCTCAGTTCTGCTGAATTAACACGTGTTTAAAACAGACATGTCATGTGACCTTCCTTCTCCAACTGCCGGGAGAGTCAAAAAGACACTGTCCATGTATTCCAGCTATTTTGGTCCAAATCAAATAACCAAGGAAACTAAATCAAACAAACTGAGGGACAAATTAATCGGACATCCCCCGGAAGAGAGCCTGCCTTAAACAAAAACAAATCACAAATGAAACATCAAACCAAAACGTGATTAAGAGGGCCAATAATGCCCCTCAGTCCCTGCGGTGCCCACCTGGTATGGAGGACCTCTACAGTGCTGGTGGACTCTCTCTCCAGAGATACCCGGCTGCGAATGTAGCCACGGTAGAGTGGCAGGCAGTCGGGTCAGACTACTCCCTTGGTTGCCCCGTTGTTTGGACCTATTTCTGGCACGTTTCACCAGGCCCAGGAGCAGGTTTACCAGAAGGTACTCCTTCTTCCCCGCCCTCCTTTGTACTGGGTGCCCACAGATCAGAAACGTGGGGCTGAAGTGTAAACAAAACTGTGACAATAGTTTTTTTTAGCGAACTGAAATGGGGGTACAGTCTAAAACAACCTATATGCACATAGTCCACGGGCCTCACAAGGCTGGAGAAAGAGCAGGCATCTTGGGAGTCTATGAACCGATGCAAGCTACAGTTGTGTGGGACTGCTGCATGCAACACCCTCCACCCCAGGTCCCTGTTGTTTTGTGGGAGGACTCCTCCGTAGAGAGACCTCCACTGGTGACCTTCACCGTCAGACAACAACAAGACTCAATCAGCTCATGTTTGGAAGTGGGCCTAGCCAGTGTCCCATTGTTCAAACGATTATTCCAAATGGCCCATATCCAACAGTTGAATATTTCCATATATGCCTTTTCATGAGACAGGAAGTGTCAATCATTCACACTCCCCTGAAGCCATTGCCCTTGATAGATTGCAGACAGACTGACTCCACTCCAACTATTTTATTGAACCAAATAAACAAAATTTAAAAAACTGAGGGACAAATTAAAAGGGGCAGCCCCTTAAAGGAATACTGCCTTAATCAAAAACAAAACACAACTGAGACTTAAAACATCAAATTGAAATGTGATTAAAAAGGTCAATAAAGCTCCGGGCACAGAGGGCCTCGATGGTGGCCATGGACACCACATGTTCCCTCTCCAGGGACACCCAGCCATGAATGTGACCACCGAAGATGGGCAGACAGTTGGGTTGGATGAACCCCTTGGCTGCCCAATGGACCTGTTTATGGCAAGTTTGGCTATCCCCAAGAGCAGGTTCATTCTCAGGTCCTCCTTGTTCCCCACCCCTCTCTGTGCAGGGTGCCCGTCGATCAGTAGCGTGGGACTGAAGTACAAACAAAACTGCAACAAAAGGCTCTCCATGAATTCCCAGTTGTGTGGGAGTGCTGTGTGCAACTCCTTCCACCCCTAGCCCCTAATGTTAAGGGGGGGGGGGGGAATCCTTCGCAGAGAGACTTCTGCTGGCGACCTCCACCGCTGGATGGCAACAAGGCACATGGCTTAATTAGCTCATGTTTGGAAGCTCAATGAGCCAGCACCCCATTGTCCAAGCGATTGTTCCTAATGGCCCAGCTCCAACAGTTGAATGTATCCATATATGCCTTTATCATCAGACAGGAAAAGTGAGTTCTTCACACTCCCCTGAAGTCATTGTCGTTGATAGATTGCAGACTGACCTTACTCCAATAGGTTGGAATTGGGAATGTATAGTTGGAGTTAGCCATCTTGGGCTCTGAGTTCAAGTCACTTTAGTCTCCATGTTTCTTTTAAGTCTGTTTTCAAACATTTCATTCAGGTTCCCAGCCAGTGGATTAAAAATCATTATTTGGCACAGATCATATTTTCATGACACACCTACAAAGAACAAAGAACAGTAGAGCACAGGAACAGGCCCTTTGGCCCTCCAAGCCTGCGCCATTCACATTTCCTATCTAGAGCAGCCGTCTGCATCCTGCTGTACCCTGTCTGTTCATGTATCTATCCAGCTAAATCTTAAAGGTCGCTAACGTATCTGCCTCAACCACCTCACTTGGCAGTGCATTCCAGGCCACCATCACCCGCTAAGTAAAGAAATGCCCCCTCTCTAAAACTTGTAGGGAGAATGGTTGAAAATTCATTCACGGGGTAGTTTAATAGGCAAACAGTAAACTTGGTTGACTTCGTCCTATCCCTGAAGTAAATGGATCAAACTATGCAATATTTTGACGCTGTAATGTTTATATCAAATTAACTTGTCAGTGACCTTGCATGGGGGTTGGGTGTGGGAGTGAGGTAGAGAAGAGTTTGCAGGTAAAACTGGAAAAATGTAGCCATTTTACATCAAACATCAGAAAAAAATGCAGCAAATTTACTTTCAAGATTTCAAACCAATGTACATATCTGTGTACTTACTTACCCCATGTAGCAAGTGGAAGGGACTAGTTTAGCACAGTGGGCTAAATAGCTGGCTTCCAATGCAGAACAATGCCAGCAGCGTAGGTTCAATTCCTGTACTGGCCTCCCCGAACAGGCGGCGGAATGTGGCGACTCGGGGCTTTTCACAGTAACCTCATTGTAGCCTACTTGTGACAATAAGCGATAATTATTATTAAGTAAATGGGCAAGGAAATTAAAATGTTAAAATTCCTTCAGTATTTTCAGGGGCATGAAAATTCAGGTCACGACCAGCGTAACATCCAAAGTATAAAAATGATTGAAAACATGAATTCTATCACTGAAACTGAACTACATGCTGAAAACATACTGCGATATTCTACTCATCCCAGGATTTAAAAAAAGGTAGCACTTCTCACAAGCTCAAAGTGTTCATAGCTGAAGAGGTATTCCAGATTCTCAATTTTCCGACACCGGAGTTTGAAAGTGTTATGATTAGGTGTGGAGGGGTAGAATGTCTCCCCTCTTTTCCCAGTCCTCATTTGGCCACAACAGCCTTTTTTTATGTTAGCCAATTCAATGAGTGTTTATGTGTTGTGACTGCAAAAGGCACAAATACCCAAGTTTTCATTAGCTCAAAGAAAGAAAAGAGTATAGTTTTTATTGTACTTGATTTAGTTTAAACACTCACCCCCCCCCCCCCCCCCCCCTGTGCAAGATGAAGCAATTTAAAGTTCAGTAAAATTAAAGGGTACACAGCTTTTGAAGGCTGAACTTGTTGGTCCTTCTGCGTTCAGTGTCGAGAAGGTTTATAGGTAGAGGACAATTCATCTGTTCCTCTGGAGGCAGAAAGCTGCTGGATTGAGTTCTTTATAAAGGTCTTTGCCTGCGGTACCAGGCTAGTCAAAATCAGAAGACAGGGCTCAAAACCTGCAAGTTGGACGGAGAGAGAGAGAGAGAGAGAGAGACTGGAGTGGGTGGGGAGGTGGGGGGCGGGGGGGGAACTCAGGATGTTATTTCTTCAGCAATTCATTTGCTAGTGCTCTGGGCTGCAGAGAAAACAGGTGCTCAAACACACAAAGGGTTAGTTGGCTTGTCATATGACCTTCTTACTCCACTGTCCACTGGTCTAAATGGCCAGTGGATTCCAATTGCTTGGCTTACATGGATAGATTACACCTGGGCACCTTCCTTTTGTAGCTAGGGTCCCATTGACCAAGTGGTTTGTCCTAGCCAGTTGAATACTAAGGTGAATGTTTGGATGCTTTGTTAATGGTACAGGTGAAAACCATCACTCCGACTCCTTCAACCTATTTGTTTTTAGTGAGGCTTCACAGACAGGTTGTCTGTATTTCAAAGACCTTGGAATGTAGAAGGTACAACAATACAAATGTTCAGGCTTCATAGAAACATAGAAAATAGGTGCAGGAGTAGGCCATTCGGCCCTTCGAGCCTGCACCACCTTTCAATATGATCAAGGCTGATCATGCAAATTCAGCATCCCACTTTCTCTCATAAGAACATAAGAACTAGGAACAGGAGTAGGCCATCTGGCCCCTCGACACCGTGACACCCATGTCTCGTTGCACTTCCCCTTTTCCTAAACTGCCACCATTCAGATAATAATCTGCCTCCCTGTTTTCCAAAGTGGATAACCCACATTTATCCACGTTATATTGCATTTGCCAAGTATTTGCCCACTCAGCCAGCCTGTCCAAGTCACCCTGCAGCATCTTAGCATCCTCCTCACAGCACACACTGCCACACAGCTTAGTATCGTCTGCAAATTTTGACTGTGATTTCAAGTCTTTGGAATGTGGCTTAGTATTTTTAAAAATCCAGAGTAGTTTCTAGCCAATGAATTCATAAAGTACTTTTAAAAAATTAAGCCTGGCTTTGTAACAGAGGGATCTACCTCTCAAAACATGCTCCTGTGTCCTGGATCAGTTGCATTTTTACTGCAGGAGAGTTGGACTCAAAACCCATTGTGAAAATCCTTCAGAGGACTTGGAGGAATCTGGTATGATAGTATCACAAAGAAGCTCTATGTATGCAACGAAAGTGCTGCATGGCACACTATACAACACCACAGCAGAGAGTGACCAGCATAGTCATCCGCACTTATCTTAGCATAGTATATAATAATAATAATCTTTATTGTCACAAGTAGGCTTACATAACACTGCAATGACGTTACTGTGAAAAGCCCCTAGTCGCCACATTCCAGCGCCTGTTCAGGTACACAGAGGGAGAATGCAGAATGTGCAAATTACTTAACAGTACATCTTTCGGGACTTGTGGGAGGAAACCCATGGAGACACTGGGAGAACGTGCAGACTCCTCACAGACAGTGACCCAAGCCGGGAATCGAACCTGGGACCTTGGAGCTGTGAACAGTGCAACCCACTGTGCTACCATACTGCCCCTGTTTTTCTCAATACGGGAAAATACCCCTTGAATCATATCAGCTTACATTTATTCCCAGTAATGAAATGTGGTGAATGTGTTCACCTAATGCATGTACGATACTGTAACCTATGACCTATGACCTGGAAGTGGTGATACGAGCTGCTTCCAGATATTGTACTGTAACCACGGTGAGCTCCGCCTCTGGCTGCGCCCTCACTGCGGCCATATATAGACCGGCCGCCTGTGGGCGTCATTCATCTGTACAACCGACTCTGGCTATGCAAGTTCATGATTAATAAAGCCTAATGTTCACTCGCTCTCTCTGCCTCGCGGTGAATTGAAGGTATATCAATTTATTAATCATTGACAGCACTATGGAAGCTGCTCTAAAGCCAGACAGGCTCGAACTCGACGCCCGCGCGTCCGAAGCCAAGGAGATAATCGAACATTGGCTTTGATGATTCGAAGCCTACCTCGACTCCTCCACAACGCCTCCCACAGAAACCCTCAAGCTGCGACTCCTCCACCCTCAGGTGAGCCATCAAATCTCAGTAATGATCGAGAAAGCGGCCACGTACGAGGCGGCGGTCGTAACCCTCAAGGCGCACTTCGTGAAGCCCGTAAACAAGCCGTTCGCCAGACACTTCATCACTACTAGCCATCAATGCACCGGAGAATCGCTGGACGAGTATCTGGAAACCCTGACTCCACTCGCGAGGAACTGCAGCTATCGAGATGTGACGGCAGAGGAACACATGAACTCACAGATCCGGGACACCTACGTGGTGGGGGTCCGCTCGAACTACATCAGGCAGCGCCTGCTGGAAAACGGGACCTCCGACCTGCGGGACACGGTAAAGCGAGCTACCTCGCTAGAGATGGCCCACCAGAACCTCAGTGCGTTCCCCGCGGGCCTGGCGAACCCCTCGTGGACACCATCGTCGCGGCCCCTGTCGGACCCGACTACGTCGCAGGCCTGCGCCGGGCGTCTGCCAGCCCAGCCCGGGGAACCACCGTGTTAGGTCAACACCCCCGGCAGCGTTGCCCAGCCCACACAGCGACGTGCAGCGACTGTGTGAAAAAGGTGCACTTCGCTAGAGTCTGTCTGGGCCGACCTAAGGCTCAGAAATCGAAAATGCACCAGGCCCGACCCATGGACGTGCAGCCCCATAGACCCCGCAATGTGGCTGCGTGCCTGCCCGGAACGCCCCTGTCAGATGCGACATCAGCATTGTGCGACTCGTGGGGGCCGCCATCTTGGCCGGCGGCCCCAACACTGACCGGCATGTGCGACTCATGGGGGCCGCCATCTTGGCCGCCGGCTCCGGCACCGACCAACACGTGCGACTGATGGGGTCGGCCATCTTGGTCACCATCTTCGTCCCAGCCCGACACGTGCGACTCATGGGGCCGCCATCTTGTGATTCCACCGACCACACAGGCTACCCTCAGCTGGGCGCAGTCACTCTCGACCAGTCGCAACAGAAACAGCTGAAGAACTCCATGATGGTCGTCCGAGTCAACGGGCACGAGAACCCCTGTCTTTTCGACTCCAGGAGCACGGAGAGCTTTGTCCACCCCAACACGGTAAGGCACTGCTCCCTCCACCCCTACCCCGCCTCACAAACAATCTCCCTTGCCTCCGGGTCCCATTCGGTTCAGATCCGGGGGTACTGTATCGTCAATCTCGCGATATAGGGCGCAGAGTATACCCATTTCAAGCTCTACGTCCTCCCCCACCTCTGCACCCCCCTACTGCTCGGATTGGACTTTCAATGTAACCACCGAAGCCTGACCTTACAGTTTGGCTGACCCTTGGCCCACCCTCACAGTATGCAGCCTCGCGACCCTCAAGGTCTCCCCCCCCCCTCACTCTTTGTGAACCTCACTCCTGACTGTAAGCCCACTGCCACCAGGAGCAGGCGGTACAGCTCATTAGACATGACTTTTATCAAGTCGGCGGTCCAGCGACTGTTGAGTGAAAGGATCATCGAGACCAGCAACAGCCCCTGGAGAGCACAAGTGGTCATCGTCCGGACCGGGGAAAAGTACCGGATGGTTGTGGACTACAGCCAGACAATTAACCGGTTCACGCAACTGGATGCGTACCCCCTCCCCCGCATAGCGGCGATGGTAAATCAGATCGCGCAGTACCGTGTGTTCTCCATGGTCGATCTGAAGCCGGCCTACCACCAGCTCCCAATCCGCCCGGAAGAGCGCCACTACACTGCCTTTGAAGTAGCCGGCCAACTCTTCCACTTCCTTACAGTCCCCTTCGGCGTCACTAACGGGGTCTCGGTCTTTCAGAGAACGATGGACCGAATGGTGGACCAGTATGGTTTGCGGGCTACATACCCGTACCTGGACAACGTGACCGTCTGCGGCCATGACCAGCAGGACCATGACGCCAACCTTCAGAGGTTCCTCCAGGCCGCCCAATCCCTCAATCTCACATATAACAAAGAAAAGTGCGTCTTCCGTACCACCCGACTAGCCATCCTCGGCTACGTCGTGGAGAACGGAGTCCTAGGGCCCGACCCCGACCGGATGCGCCTCCTCACAGAACTCCCCCCTCCCCACAGCCTCAAGACCCTAAAACGATGTCTGGGGCTGTTCTCCTACAACGCCCAGTGGGTCCCCAACTATGCGGACAAAGCCCGCCCACTTCTTCAAACCACCAGTTTCCCCCTGACGGATGAGGCCCGCTCGGCCTTCAGCCGCATCAAGGCCGACATCACCAAGGCCGCAATGCACGCGGTGGACGAGTCCGTCCCCTTCCAGGTAGAGAGCGATGCGTCAGACGTCGCCCTGACCGCCACCCTCAACCAGGCGGGCAGGCCAGTCGCATTCTTCTCTATGACTCTCCATGCTTCCGAAATCCGACCCCCCTCGGTTGAGAAGGAAGCACAAGCCATAGTGGAAGCCGTGCGGCACTGGAGACACTACCTAGCCGGTAGGAGGTTCACCCTCATCACCGACCAGCGGTCGGTCGCCTTCATGTTCGACAAGGCACAACGGGGCAAAATAAAAAATGACAAAATCTTGAGGTGGAGGATCGAACTCTCCACCTACAATTACAATATCAAGTATCGTCCTGGGAAGCTGAACGAGCCCCCAGATGCCCTGTCCCGCGGCACATGCGCCAGCGCGCAAGATCGCCGACTTCGGGCTATCCACAATGATCTCTGTCACTCGGGGGTCACCCGGCTTACCCACTTCATTCAGGCCCGCAATCTGCCCTTCTCCACCGAGGAGGTCAAGGCAATGACCAGGGACTGCCAAGTCTGCGCGGAATGCAAACCGCACTTCTACCAGCCAGACAAGGCCCGCCTGGCAAAGGCCTCCCGGCCCTTTGAGCGCCTAAGCATTGACTTCAAAGGGCCCCTCCCCTCCACCAACCGTAATATATACTTCCTCACCGGCATCGAGGAGTACTCCCGCTTCCCCTTCGCTGTCCCCTGCCCCGACATGACCTCGGCCATTGTAATAAAGGCACTGCACAGCATCGTCACACTGTTCGGGTTCCCTGCCTACGTCCACAGCGACCGGGGCACATCGTTCATGAGCGATGAGCTACGTCAGTACCTGCTCAGCAAAGGCATCGCCTCGAGCAGGACTACAAGCTATAACCTGCAGGGAAACGGGCAGGTGGAGAGGGAGAACGCGGCGGTATGGAAGGCCGTTCTTCTGGCCCTCAGGTCTAGAAGTCTCCCAATCCCCTGCTGGCAGCAGGTCCTCCCCGATGCCTTCCACTCCATCAGATCACTCCTCTGCACAGCCACGAACGAGACCCCTCATGATCGTTTGTTTATCTTCACCAGGAAGCCCATCTCCGGGGTCTCGCTTCCATCTTGGCTGACAACTCCGGGACCTGTCATTCTCCGGAAGCACATGAGGAGCCATAAGAACGACCCCCTGGTCAAGAGGGTCCAGCTGCTCCACGCCAATCCCCAGTTACGCCTACATCGCGCACCAGGACGGACGGCAAGATATGGTCTCTCTACGGGACCTGGCGGCAGCTGGTTCCCCTGCCAACGCGCCCCCCTCCCCGCTGCCCGCCACCACCCTCAGCGCCCCGTACGGTCCCCTGGGTCTTCTGTATTGTCCCGTGTCGACACTGCCGCCACCATCACCCCCCTGCCTACCCCCACACCCCAACCGTCTCCAGACACAATGCTCCTGGAGTCACCACCTGCAACAACCGTGCCCGCCACACCGCCAGAGCTGAGGAGGTCGAAGAGAACGATCTGGCCTCCAGATAGGCCCCACGTCACCCCCGTTGGACTTGATATTTTTTTACAGTAGGTGAATGTGGTGAATGTATTCACCTAATGCATGTATGATACTGTAACCTATGACCTATGACCTGGAAGTGGCGATACGAGCTGCTTCCAGATACTGTACTGTAACCCCGGTGGGCTCCGCCTCTGGCTCCGCCCTCACCGGGACCATATATAGACCGGCTGCCTGTGGGCGACATTCATCTGTACAACCGACTCTGGCTAGGCAAGTTCATGATTAATAAAGCCTAATGTTCACTCGCTCTCTCTGCCTCTCGGTGAATTGAAGGTATTTCATGAAACCTGATATGAATGTGATGGAATACACCCAATAACTTATAAATTATCGGATCGCCATCCTCACCCACTCCCACTCCCACTCTCCTCACATGCTGATGTAACTGGTAGAAATGGTGATTTTAGTTCTCTAGTCTAAAAAGTGTTAACCCAGGGCAAACAAGAAAAAGAATAGTCCGGAAAATTCCTCTCAGGTTGCCTTAGGCAATCAGAGTCAGTGCAGGTGAGCACATGAACCCAATGACATTGATACCTATCTTCCATAAAATGTGGGGTTGGATTCTCCGCACTCCGACGCCAAAATCGCATCTGACGCCAGGGGGGAGAATCCATTTCCGCGCATGGAATCGGGACTGGCGCCAGTTCCGCCATTCTCCAGCCCCGAAAAGTGGTGTACTCTCCGAGTACGCCGCGTATCTCCTACCTGCGGCCATTGCCAGAGGCCCACCCTGCTATTCACCGCCCCCGACCGGCCGAAGTCCCGATGGCGTAGATCGAACATGGTCCTGCTGTTCTGAAAACTTGCCTGGCGGCTGCGCACTCAGTCCACGGGCGCCATGGTCAGGGTTGGGCCGATCGGAGGGCAGGGGTGGGGCCTCAAACACAGCTACGTTATTTTTGGACGGGCGGTCCGGGTCGGGCGCGCGGCCGATCGGGGACACTATTTAGGGGGTCCAACTCCGCGATCTGAATCTGCCATGCAGCATGGCACGGCCGCTGGAGGCCCCCGCCGTGCGCATGCGCGTCCTCTGACCTGGAAGTGCGGGGGCCCTTATCAGCGGCTAAAGCTGTGAGATTCACGACGGGTTCCTGCTAGCCCCCCTCTATGAATATGGGGCCTTTTGACTCCAGTTTTTCTGGCGTGAAAGACCACAGTTTTTACGACGGCTTGGGGACATAGTCCCTGACATGGAGAATCTAGCTCCTGATCTCTGTCCCAGTCAAGAATCAATCCAGCTCTCTCTTGAGGATCGAGTCAGTGCTGATGTTCCAGACGCGCATCCTTCCCTTGGAAAAGAGCAGCCGAACATACAATCTATTCTTACTCTTTGCACAGTTTAAACTCATATCCTGTTGTCCTCCCCATTTTTTAAAAACTGGAACAATCTATTGCACGCTCAGTAATTATTTTAAAAACCTCTCTCAGATACCCTCCAAGCCTTTTGCTGCCCTGAACTTGGGGGCCCTTGTTGTCTGATGTGGCACACACTGCCAACAACACAGTTCGTTCACCTGCCGAACATCAGGGAAGCTTGGCCCGCTTGGCACACAGTTAATGGAGAAATTGCTCGCTGTCTAAAAATAGTCCCCCGGATTCCAGGCAGGTTGCTTTGGGGCCTGTTACTCTTTGGGAACTAATTTGAAATGGGAAGAGCTCATTCTTTGTAACAGCTACAACAGCCATTTGGGGGAATTGTGAGCATCATTCCCTGTACCGTTGGCTGCCTTGGAATTCCCACAACCCAAGGTGAAAAGATAGTGTGAAACACATTGAATCATCCCATTCCCCCATTTGACGCGCACTCTAATTGCGCCATCATTTTCTTTTTTGCCGTCCTCTATAATTGAATTGCACCACCGTCTTCTAAATAAAAGGCCAGCAAAGCTTTATTGTACACCTGGCTGTTTTAAATGGGGGTTTATTACCGAAACAGCAGTATGATATTTTCAACTAACCTCCATTTTACACCGAGGATTAAAAAGACACACACAGCTGTGTCACAGGATTTTTTTTTTTTTAAACTCGGGAGATTTTTTTTCAGCAACTTTCAAGTTCAGGTTCAAACTACCCATTGGAGCCTCCACTGAAAGCTGTCCTGGCAGCCCCATCCTTAACTGAGTGCTAAGTGGTTTGGGTAAAGGAATGATTTGATTAATGAAGCAGAACTGGAAAGGCTGTCTGCTGACACCAGCCCCCAATGGACGCTGTGAGGACACTGAATGTAATTGGGAGCCAGCAGTCAGAGTCTGGACCATATGCCTGGACATCTGGGGAAGCAGTTACATCTTTCTCTCCGTACTTGGTTAAAGAGGCAGCATCCCTTTTGTCAGACTCCAGGTTGTTTCAGTTGCTACATTTAAGTGGATAATCTGATACCCGAGAAATGCTTTTCACTGAATATGAATTGTCACTCCTCAGTCATTTACAGGATGTTGAAAACAATTATTTATTTTCCAGAATTTCATGAATTGATTTAACTGCTTCATCAGTCGTGCGAGCATCACAGTTATATTTGTGTATTTTTTTTTAGGGGAGACGGTAGTGTAGTGGTAATGCTACTGGGCTAGTAATCCAGTGGCCCAGAGCAGCTGGTGAAATTTGTGTATGTTTTTTTACATTTTTCTATATCTTTATAGTTTAACTCTTTAAATATTTTTAACTCTGGAATTGATGGCAGGTCCAGGGAAATGGTCAGGCGCACTGTGACATTGAAATGCTAACCACGTGGCAATAAAGCGACTTTAGCATCAAATATGCTTTAATGTTGCATTATTGACCTTGACGACAGAAATTAGCACTGTGTAGCACCATCGATCACACACGAGGCGAGACGTAAAGAACTTCAATCGAGGCTTTATTGAGCAGACTTGTTCAGACTTGTTCCCCAGCAGCTCAGTCACAGAATGCAGCTGCGGGGACTAAACCGGGATCTTATACCCCGCCTATCTGGGTGGAGCCCAGGAGGCGGCAGATCCAATCGGGACCCAGCATCTGTCCTCCAATCGCTCCTCGGCATTCATGGTGTACCGTATTACCCCTAATACATACCACCACACACTGCAAAACCACTTTCATCAAGCATCAAATGATGAAATTCTGTAATTGTGCCTTGCCAGCCCCAGCGGAGGGCTCCAGTCTGACCTGAGCATTCATTTGCAAAAAGCCTGCGGCTCAATCAAGGCCTTTCGTGGGATCCTTGAGCTACTCTTTGCTGCCTCTAGTGGTGACTCAGCTTCAACACTGCCAGAATATTCCGCACCCAAACCGATGGGTTTGTTCTTGGTGATGGGAATCTTGATGGGGGAATCGCCAGGTCGATGGGATAAATCCTGACCCAGAATAATAGTTTGGGGTTGGGATAGACAGTGTGGAAATCTCTCTGCCGGCTTTAACTTTGCCCTGAAGATGAGAATCCTGACACCGGTAGCTGCGCAAAGAGTTTCCTTGGCGTATGAAACAACCCCATTACTGCTGGATTTCTCATAAGGAATTTATCCCTGTTTATTTGGAAATGTTGGCTGGAATTTTCCACTGGTGGGATTTACCACTCCCGCTGAAGTCAATGGACTTTTAAATGGCTCCCCTATTTTCCAACCTCCTCCCCCACAGGGCCACAGAATTCAGCCCCATTGTTCCTTTCCCCTACTTTGGAAATGTTTCCAGAAAACGCTGGGAATGCTGGGCAGGCCAGGCAGCATCTGTGGAGAGAGGAAAAGAGTTAACGCTTCTTTTTGATGACCTTTCATCGGAACTGGAAAAAGATGGACAGAGAGGCAGAGAAAGGGCGAGGGAAGGAAAAAAAAAGGGCAGGCCTGTGAAAGGGTGGAAGGCAGGACCAAGGCAAAATAAAGATGAGGGCGCTGGGCAAGAGGGACAAGTAAAGAAACAAAAGGGGTGTCTGGTGCAGGTGTTCTATGTTCTAGGTGTAAATAGGAATGGATTGAAGCAATCGCGATCTGGATTAAAATCCAGCCGAGATTGAAGAAAGTCACCAAGCTCTCTTTCAGCTGTCTTTATGGGGCTTGTTTTCTCGACTTTTGTCTTGGCACCTGACCATTTGACAGCTGCAAGAGTCCAGAGATGGTGCTGTGGTGTGTGGGGAGGTGGGGTAGGGGCAGTGTTTGGGGCAGAAAACCCATCTTGCTGAAGTGTGCCAGGGTCGGGTCAGCCGTTCTTTTCACAGCGGTCTGATTCCAGATGTTCTGATGTCCCGTGAAGGCTGTCGTTAGGACTGTGCCAAAATTTCCGAAAGGCCCTGACAACAGGCCTAGTGAGGATCCCAGAAGACAAGCTGTCATTTTTAGCATTTAAACTTCACTTCAGGGATTTTCGAGCTCTTTTCACCGATGCTGGAATGCAGCAACTAAAAGACTCTAAAATTGCCAAGAATATTGCTGCAGGCTTCAAACCTAATCTGCACTGGAATCACCAATGCCCCAAATCAGGTGCTCTAGCTGCTAATGCTTGATAAAGGCAGCCACTGGCCAATGTCTGATAGCCATTCCGTGGTTGTCATTTGCAAAGTAAGAAGTCTTACAACACCAGGTTAAAGTCCAACAGGTTTATTCCAATATCACAATCTCTGCAAGACGTGCCAGATCATCGACATGGATACCACTATTACACGTGAGAACACCACCCACCAGGTACGTGGTACATACACGTGCGACTCGGCCAACGTTGTCTACCTCATACGCTGTAGGAAAGGATGTCCCGAATCGTGGTACATTGGAGAGACCATGCAGACGCTGCGACAACGAATGAACGAACATCACGCGACAATCACCAGATGGAATGTTCCCTCCCAGTCGGGGAACACTTCAGCAGTCGAGGGCATTCAGCCTCTGATCTCCGGGTAAGCGTTCTCCAAGGCGCCCTTCAGGGCGCGGGACAACGCAGAATCGCCGAGCAGAAACTTATAGCCAAGTTCCGCAGAATTGCGTCTGGAGATTGGCAGTTGTCGATGTTGAGTACTGAGTCTGTTGCGGCAATGCCGTCGTCATGGGGGATGCTGGTGTAGAGTGCCGAGACGTCCATTGTGACGAGGAATGTTCCTGGTTCAACTGGTCCATGGGTGCTGAGTTTCTGTAGGAAGTCCGTCGTGTCGTGACAGAAACACATGAGTGCGGCCTCAACCGGGACCTGGGATTCATGTCGCATTACATTCATCCCCCACCATCTGGCCTGCAAAATCCTACCAACTGTCCTGGCTTGACACAATTCACACCTCTTTAACCTGGGGTTACCCAATCTCTGGATCTGTAAAGATTTAATCACCTGCTAATGCTCGCATTCCAAGCATTGTCTGGCATCTTTGAATTTGTCTTTATATATGTTTCTGGAACATACCTCTTCATTCACCTGAGGAAGGAGCAGCACTCCGAAAGCTAGTGATATCGAAACAAACCTATTGGACTTTAACCTGGTGTTGGAAGACTTCTTACTGTGCTCACCCCAGTCCAACGCCGGCATCTCCACGTCATTTGCAAAGGCATTACTTAAGTTACTTTAAAAGCTCCAGGCATTCTGAGGAAAATCAGGTCTTAAACCAGCTTCCGTCAGCTCTTCAGCCTCATTAAGGTAGGATTACCTTAATTATTTAATTCCCTCTATGTGTTGATTTAAGCTCCGCTTCTTTCAGGCAAACCCCAGCCTTAAGAGCAGCTGCTCAATTAGCTCTTTACAACTCAATAAGGTGCAATTATCTTGGCTACTTACATGTAAGTATATGTTAATTAGCCTCCAAAGCAAAAGCGCCCTTTACAATGGCCAATGATCAACCAACCACCTGTTGTAGCGGGCGACCCACATCAGCGACAACACACCCATTAAGACTGACTGTCCTGCGAATGCCCAATGCTGCGATGGGAGGAAAATCAACCCCAATCCGTGTTTTTTGCATGAGCATTCTTTATCCAGTTTCTAACGGCAGGGATCAACATTGCAAAGTCAATCCTATTCAAAGCAGATTGGTACTAATTTGTGCTGCTGCAAAATGAATAATCTCATTGCTAGCCCCCAGGAAAGGCACTGCTCAGAAAGACAAGTTGAAGTTAACAATAGAAGATTTTTCCGAATGGAAAATCCTTCATGCTGAGATGCCATTTGAGAACTGATGGAAAGAATGGGAAAACTGACACTGGAACAATAACAGCCCTTCTTCTGAATTTTAATTGAAGTTATATTCTTGGTTCATAATGATTCCCCTTATGGCCTTTCACCCGGAGTGCATGTAAAAAGGGTGTGGGAAAAGCAATCCGTTAATGGGATTGTTGGTGCAGAGTACACATTAAAGTTGAATTATATTTATGCTTTATTCATATTTTCAGAACTACGCAGAAATCCTTTCTGGATTTTTTGAGTCATAGGTTTACCTCAGTTTATAACTACATTTGAATCAAACAGTCTTGCACTATTGCAACCAAGGACCGAAGGTGAAATTTTAACTACTGAGCTTAATCTCACCTTCAGGAGTCATGTGGGGCAATTTTGGATTTTGTGTTATTCAATGAGAAAGGTTTAATTAATGAAATGAAATGAAAATCGCTTATTGTCACAAGTAGGCTTCAAATGAAGTTACTGTGAAAAGCCCCTAGTCGCCACATTCCGGCGCCTGTTCAGGGAGGCTGGTACGGGAATTGAACCATACTGCTGGCCTGCTTTGGTCTGCTTTCACAGCTAGCGATTTAGCCCTCTGGGAAATAGTGACCATAATATGAAACATTTTGCATCAAGTTTGGATACCATATTGTTCATTCTGAAAGGGTCTTAAATCTGAAGAAAGGAAATAATGAGGGCGTGACTATGATAGATTGGGAAAATACAGTAATAGATTTGACAGGCAATGGCTAGTATTTAAAAAAACACAACGCACAGATATACATTCCTCTATGGCTCAACACGCACAAAGGGGAAAGTAAATCAACAGTGGCTAATGAAAGAAGTTAAAGATTGCATTAAATTAAAGAAAATGGCTTAAAAGGATGCCAGAAAAAGTGGTAAGCCTGAGGTTTGGGAGCAATTTAGAACCCAGCAAAGGAGGACCAAGAAAATGATTAAGGAAGGGAGAAGATAATATGAGTGCAAACTAGCAATGGAACACAAAATCAGACTGTAATGGCTTCTTCCAGTATGTTAAAAGGAAATGATTAGCTCAGAATGATTGGGGCAGCATGGTAGCACAGTGATTAGCACTGTGGCTTCACAGCGCCGGGGTCCCAGGTTCAATTCCTGTTGTGTGGAGTCTGCACATTCTCCCCGTGTCTGCGTGGGTTTCCTCCGGGTGCTCCGGTTTCCTCCGGGTGCTCCGGTTTTCTTCCACAGTCCAAAGACGCGCAGGTTAGGTAGATTGGTCATGCTAAATTGCCCTCAGTGTCCAAAAAGGTTAAATGGGGTTATTTGATTATGTGGATAGGGTGGAAGTGAGGGCTTAAGTAGGTCGGTGCAGACTCGATGGGCCGAATGGCCTCCTTCTGCACTGTATGTTCTATGTAGACAAATGTGGGCCCATTACAGTTGCGGACAGGAGAATTTATAGTGGAGAACAGGCAAATGGTGGAGTACCTGAACTTTGCATCTGTTTTCAAAGACGAAGGTACAGAAATTGTCCCACAAATACTAGGCAACAAATGGACTTGTGAAACTGAAGACCAGAATAAATTATAATTAGTAGAGGGATAGTGCTTGAAAAGGTAACTAGATTGAAAGTTGATAAATCCCCTGGACCAGATTAGCTTTATCCCAGCGTGTTGAAGGAAGTGACTAGAATGAAGTATCGGTAGTTATCTTTCATAATTCTATAGATTCTGGAAATATTCCTGCGGACCAGAGTGAGGCAAATGCAACCCCACTATTTAAGAAGGAAGGAAGATGAAGAATGGAGAACTACAGGCCTGTTAGTTTGACATCTGTGGTGTATACATGTTAGAATCTAGTATAAAGGATGTGATAACCGGACATTTAGAATAGAATTTAAAATTCGGCAGAGTCAACATGAATTTATGAAAGAGAAATCATGTTTGACAAACCTGTTGGAGATTTTTGAGGATGTTTCTTGTAGCACAGATAAAGGAGAACCAGTGGATGTGGTGCATTCGGATTTTCACAAGGCTTTTGATAATGTCCCACAGCAGGTTAGTATATAATAGATCGAGGGAAAAATACTAGTAATTGATTGAGAATTGGTTATCAGGTCGAAAACAGAGAGTAGGAATAAACGGTTCATTTGCAGGATGGCAGGCTGTTACTAGTTGGGTACAGAAAGGATAAGTGCTGGGGTCACAATTGTTCACAATCCATATACATGATTTGAATGTGGGGACCAATTGTAATATTTCCATATTTGCTGATGACACCGAACTGGGTGGGAATGTAAGTTGTGAGGAGGATGCAAGGAGACTAAGTGAATGGGCTAGAACATGGCAATGGAATATAATGTGAATAAATGGGAAATTATTCACTTTATTAGAAAAAGCAGAAAGGCAGAATATTTCTTGAACCGTGAGAGGTGGGAAATACAGGTGTCCAAAGCTAAGGACCGCCCTGAATGTCATTGCTCAGGAGTCACTAAAAGCTACCATGAAGGGGCAGCAAGCAATTCGGAAGGCAAATAGTATGTTGGCCTTCAACACGAGGAGATTTGAATACAGGAGTAAAGGTGTCTTGCTGCAGTTGTATAGAGCCTTGGTGAGGCCTCACCTGGAGTATTTACTGCTGTCCATGTGCCCGTCCAAGAGTCGCTTAAATGTCCCCAATGACTCTGATTCCACCACCTCCACTGGCAGTGCATTCCACGCACCCACCACTCTCTGTGTAAAGAACCTACCTCTGACATCTTCCCTATACCTTCTTCCAATCACCTTAAAATTATGTCCCCTCGTGACAGCAATTTCCGCCCTGGGGAAAAGTCTCTGGCTATCCAGTCTATCCATGCCTCTCATCACCTTGTACACCTCTATCAAGTCACCTCTCTTCCTTCTTCGCTCCAGTGAGAAAAGCCCTAGCTCCCTCAACCTTTCTTGATAAGACATGCCCTCCAGTCCAGGCAGCATCCTGGTAAATGTCCTCTGCACCCTCTCCAAAGAATCCACATCCTTCCTATAATGAGACTACCAGAACTGGACACAATATTCCAAGTGTGGTCTGTTGCCAAATTAACTAGATATGGCAGTTATTAATGATAATATTGCTTTTCAGAGTCGCCAATAATGTTGCCAATCGGCACCGGAGTCACCAATAATGTTGACAATTAATAATGATGCTCTTTAGAGTCACCAGATATCAAATGATACCACCACAAGGCTTTACCGGATGTCGATCAAAGACCAAACAACCAGTTAGTCAGTTCAAGTTCAAAGATAGTTTATTTACGCACAAGGATTACTTTGACATGCAACATAAAACACTACAAGTTAAACTACACCTAACAACTACAATAACCTATACTTAACTTCAGGGCAATCGGCTCTTTGCAGATGAACAAGGCCTTTGTTCGGATCTTGCGGGCTGGGTAGAAGAAGTGGCTTCGTTTCTGCTGGGCTCATCCGTCTGGTAGCGATCGTTGGTCTTGAACTTGTCTTCTGGTCGTAATGCTACACTTGGTTTGAGGCGTAGGCTGGGGCCAAGAGAGACCAAACACATGGCTGTGTCTCTTTTTATTCCTCTGGGATTTTGCATTCTTTGGGGCAGTCCTTAGCTTTGGACCCAATAATTCGACAGGCTTCGATCACTGCCTTCGATTTTGGCCAATAAAGGGGCGGGTGCCTTGATGGCTGAACGTGTCCTGAGCGGGCTTTCTTAGCAAAGGGAGTGGCACTGGTTAGTCTGCATCTGTATCGGTTACCTGAGTACAGTCCTTTTGTTCTGGGGAAATGGGCCATTAGAATGCAAACGAGCGAGGGTTTCGATCGCGTCTAGCTATCTGGATTGCAAATACACAGACAAGCTCTGAGTGTGTCTGAGTCCTGGGTTGGCCATAATTCCCATGGTCCTTTGCAGGTGGCCATCTGAGATGGCTACAGGTCTAATCAGGGTTTTATAAAGCTACAGCAAAACCTCGCGGCTCTTAAACTCAATCCCTCTTTTAATGAAAGCCAACACACCATATGCCTTCTTAACAGCCCTATCAATCTGGGTGGCAACTTTGAGGAATCTTCGTCAGATTAATCCCCAGGATGGTGGGATTGTTTTATGGGGAGAGATTGAGGAGACTGGGTCTGTATTCCCTAGAGTTTCAAAGAATGATGGCTGACCTGATTGAAACTTATACATTCTTACAGGGTTTGATCATCTTACCTCTGCTTTCTCAAGGTGAATTCCCATGTTTGATTTCTAAGTCCTTGCTATGCCGCGAAGGTTTACCAGGCTGATTCCTGGCATGGCAGGACTGTCATATGAGGAAAGATAAATTGATTACGATTATATTCATTGGCGTTTAGAGAGGCAATCTCATAGAAAGTTCTAACAGGATTGGACAGCAGATTCACAAAGAATATTCCCGATGGTGGGAACGTCCAGAACTAGGGGGCCATAGTTTGAGGATGAGAATTAGGACTGATGTGAGGAGAAATGTCTTCACCCAGAGTGTGGTGAATCTGTGGAATTGGCTATCACAGAAAGTAGTTGAGGCCAAAACATTGTGTAATTTCAAGAAGGAATTAGATATAGCTCTTGGGGCTAAAGGGATCAATGGATATGGGGGGAAGGCGGGATCAGGGTATTGAACTTAATGATCAGCCATAACCATATTGAATGGTGGAGCAGGCTCGAAGAGTCGAATGGCCTACTCCTGCTTATATTTTCCATGTATGTATCTATGTGTGTTCCTTTACAATGTCTTCAGGCAGATGTCCACTGGAAATGTTTGCCTTTTCACAGTAACAGCTGGGACTAGTGTTTATTTAATTGTTCTTAGTAATATTTAAGAGTTAATGTTTAGTTCTGTGAAGATTGTTGCGAAGGTGCTTTGGAGATTCACAAAACACCCAAAAGAAAATGGCAATTCTGAATGTTTGTTTAATAGAGTCAGAGTAGAGGAGATGAAACAATAAAGCAACAGGTGGACTTACTTAGATGGGACAGATGCAAAGAAGCGCTAGTCCAGAGGGATGTTTAGATTAGGGATTTAGAGTTAAATTAGTTTTAAAACATACAGCGAACCCTAAAGAGGTTATGAAGATGTGTGGAACTTAAGAAGTTTCATTGCTTTCAATTCATCCCAAGAGTTCTGCAGCAGGGGAAGAGGCTGAATTATGACAGGGTGCTGCTGTTAGCAGGCTGCAGGCAGTTAGGACTCCGAGATGTCCAGGGGAGCTGAGAAGGGGGCAGAGGGTCATTGTTCCACTCCAGGTAGTCAGGGTTCAGAGGAGACCTGGGAATCATTTATAGCTCTGTGCAGCCAGGAGACTGGATTTCAGAAAAACCCAGGGGCACTGGCAGCTTTGTGAAGCTAAAGATCTGCAATACAGCTGGAGGTATGCTGATAATTAGGGGCGGTTATGCAGCTTTTTGGATGCTGCGCAACGCAGTTTCAGGAGAAGAGATTGAACCATCAGGAGGTGAGTAGTTGTTCAAGCAATCTAAGTCTAAATGGCTTTTGAGAGAATTCAGAGGCTAAATCTTCAAATGTGAAGAGTCTAAATCCCTCTACAGAGACAGAATTTTAATGATAGATTGTGACCTGCAGTTGTCAGTGACATCTGCTGAGAAATCCATGGGAACTGTCTTGGTCACAGCTACCATTTAATGTACAGTGTTCTGTGTTCGACCATAGTTTGTCTGTTAACTCATATTTACCTCATGTTAATTCTGAATATTAGAGTGTATTAATAATAATAATCGCTTATTGTCACAAGTAGGCTTCAATGAAGTTACTGTGAAAAGTCCCTAGTCGCCACATTCCGGCGCCTGTTCGGGGAGGCCGGTACGGGAATTGAACCCGCGCTGCTGGCATTGTTCTGCATTACAAACCAGCTGTTTAGCCCCCTGTGCTAAACCAGCCCCTAAGATACATACTGTCAATTGTTTTATTTTTCTGACTTGTACTGTAAAGTTTATTTTGTTTCATCAAAATGGTGGAATCTTGTGGCTTTATTCTCCCAGTGGGTGATTGGGATTTCAGACTTTGCTTTAAACAGAAGGTTACTTGTGCCTCACTGGGTTGCAATACAGTGACCACAGCAGATACATATCAAAGCGCCATTCCACAGACGTGCACAAGAAGCTAGGAGTTCATTACTCCGTGCACAATGTGAGGTCTTTAAAACCTTTGAGGGAACTCAAGACGGTGAATTGAGATGCCGAATTACGAACAGAAAGTGGTGGAAAAACTCAGCAAGTCTGGTAGCTTCTGTGGCGTGAGAAAAACAGAGATAATGTTTTGAACCAATGTGACTTCTTTGAGATTTGAGTTCCAGAAAAGAGTGATATTGAACTCAAAACATCAACTCTGTTTTTCTCTCATACAGATGCTGCCAGATCTGCTGAGTTTTTCCAGCATTTTTATTTCAGATTTCCAGCATCCATGGTATTTTCCTTTTATTAATATATAGCAATGTAGGTGAGGACCAGTGCAAAGAAGATGGAAAGCTGAAGAGGCCTGCCAGATGATTTAAAATTTCCTTCAGGGGACGGGAAGTGCTGAAGGTTTCTTGGTGTTCTGGCTAAATTTACCGAGTTTTCTTGGTGCTCTGAGCAATATTTACCAGGCTTTCTTGGTTTCCTGGCCAGTCATGTATCCTTCAAACAAAATTATTAAAAAAAAGAATAACTGTTCATTTTTCTTAACTGTGATTCATGGGACTTTGGTGGGCACTAATTGGTCAATCTGCTTAATCCAAATATAAAGTGCACCTACAAATCAAAAGTGATTCGTTGGGCTGGACTTTTCAGCCATTCCTGCCAAGAAAGATATTCCGGTCCTGCCGTAGGTGCCAGCGCTCCAATGCGGTGGGTTCAGGCAAAATGCCGGAGACATCAGTGGGACCAGACGATCCTTGCCGGCAGCCAATGGTGAGCCACCTCCAAAGCCGCTGGGGTGGGGTGGGTGGGTGGGTGGGGGGAATGGAGGACAAAATTTCCTGCCCCGTGACTCTGGGGTGCTTTTGGAAAGCAGTGCCAATGCTCTCTTTATTTTGGGAGACAGGGACGTGCGGCATTCAGGAGCCAATCCTCCGTCATCAATATCCAGTCCGCATCGAACCCGCGAAGCCGACAGATCTTTGTTCCGATTTCTCCCGCAGGGGAAGAGTGTTGTGGGGACAATGGCTCAGAACCAATACCGGTCTGCAGCATTTCTGAAATCAGAGTGAAAACAGAACTTCTGCACAATCGTTTAATGTTCTGAAGCCACACGGTGGACAGTAGCAGGCCATGTTGGTGGAAAATGACCCACTCAGCCTCTCTCTCTCTCTTTCTCTCTCTCTCTCTGGTGGTTAGTTGTCATTTTAAGCAAACAGCCAATTTGTTTTATATTATAATTAGCATGTATTTCTGCTGAAAATTAGTTCGGTAAAGGTCAAAATTCCCAAGCAACCAGTCAAACACTGTTAAATATTGTTTTAGTGAATGATTAATACATATTTTCTAAACCTGCCTGGGACTATACAGGAAGAGGGCAGAGGCCAGGTGAATAAAAGAAACTGGCTTCATTGTGGGATGATTGGCCCATAAATCACGGCACATTTTCGATAAATCATGGCAGATGGCAGAAGCAAGCACTAACTCAAGGGAAGTGACATGCTCTGTGCATGATGGGAGCGGTGCGCCATAACAGACGGGGGTGGGGGGGAATAAAAGGTCACTCCTTGGCGGAACGGATCCACCAGAGATCTGACACTGCGACTCTGCCTTCACACCGTCTTCTGGCTGTTATTCCCAGATAAAAGTGAGAGGTGTAGGCTGTTAAAAAGCAGGAATGTATCCCCTCACCTCTGCTTGCTTTGTACTCTGGATTGTCTCACGACACCTCTTTCAACTTGACACTATTCATTTTGATTTCAGGGATTTTAGGTGGATCTTGCTCGGTGTCAGGAGCCCCAGCCAAATACATCATCAGAGCTCCATAGCGACCTTTAGACGGCCGCAGTCTCGGGGAAAGCCTCGTGTAGTGCAAAATAACACCCGTTCCCTCCACAGACGCGCACTAATGTCACAGTAAGAAAGGGATTCAAGCATCAAGAGCGAGCCTCGCGCCGCGACATTAACGTTAAGCACCAACTCCGACCGTCATCCTGCATTTAAGAAACGTTTTGAACATTTAGCCTGTCTTGTGACTCCTTCTCCCCTCCCTTCTTCTAAAATTCCTGCCCCTTTTTCATTTTAATAAGACAGTTTTAATTACACTCTTTCAAGCATACAGCCAACACCAGGGATTCTCTGGTCACAGAATCACAGAAGATACAGTGCAGAAGAGGCCTTCCGGCACTGACTCAACATCTTCGTGGGAGTGTGTTAGCAGTTTGGCTGCCCCGTTTCCTACATTAGCAATAGTGGGCACATTTATAAAAAAAGCGCTCGATTGGCTGCGAATTACTTTGAAACATCTTGGGGATCATGAAAGGCATTATGTAAACGCTCGTCTTTTTCCAGTAACTCCTCGCTTCTACTTGCCGTTCTGCGGGGTTTCTTTCTGTCAGATGTTTCTCAGTACATGTTCATTTGATGAAAGTTGTCTTTGAAGAGCAGACTCCTGGTTAATTGAAAGCCCAGATTCTCGGAAATAGACCTTTTCCACCATGGATGTGGCAAGATCAATTTTTGACATGGAACAACACATTCAGGCCTGGTGTGGCAGCTGGTGACCAGTTGTTTGCCTGGTGCAGTGCAGCAGCTCACACCGAGGAGTTTTGTTCCCGATCCTCCGAAGCCTACTCTTGCTTACAGTCAGTGCATGTTAATTGACTATCAGCCCATTTGACACGGCACTCTTTTCACATATCGCTGAGTTCAGTGTGTGCATCAGTAAGTGTTAGCTATGCTCCAATTTGTTCCTTGCTTTTATCAGAATTGGAATTTTGACGTTATCTGTTAGTGGGTGCTTTTCATCGAATCATAGACTTTACAGTGCAGAAGGACACCATTCGGCCCATCGGGTCTGCACTGGCCCTTGGAAAGAGCACCTTACTTAAACCCACACCTCCACCCAATCCCAGTAACCCCACCTAACCTTTTGAGACAACTAAAGGCAATTTAGCATGGCCAATCCACCTAACCTGCACGCCTTTCGGGACTGGTGGGAGTAAACCGGAGCACCCGGAGGAAGCCCGCACAGACACGGGGAGAAAGTGCAACCTCTGCACAGCCAGTGAGCCAAGCTGGGAATCGAACCTGGGACCCTGGAGCTGTGAAGCAGCAGTGCTAACCACTGTGCTACCGTGCCACCCAATGTGCTACCGTGCCAACCATTTAACTTTTTCTTCAGTAGAAATCATTAAATCATACAGCACAGAAGGAGGCCATTCTGCCCATTGCACCTGTGCCAGCTCTTTGAAGGATCGATCTGATTATTCTCATTCACTGGTCCAGGAGCCCATGCAGGACAACTGGAACTGGGGCGATGGATGGCCAGGACTTGGTGCAAGGTAACAGAAGGTGGGATTTGCTGGCCCCGCCAATGGGATCTTCCCCCTCGCCTCCCCTGCGGTGGATTCCCCAGCAGTGGGACGGACGAACCACGTGAAAAGGCGTAAGGATGGAAGATTCCACCAGTGGCAAATGGTGAGCCCCCTAAAGAAAAGACTCCGGGGGGGGGGGGGGGGATGAAAAATCCCACCCAGAGTTTTGGGTGATCTCGGATTTCCAGAAAGCCTTGTCGAGGATGAATTAATAATAGCTAAGGCGATGCTTTCTGCAAATTAATTTTACATTGTTTGCAGCTTTAAACTGCTGGTAGAAAATGATTTATTTTCTGAGGATTTTTCTTTTGCGAATATAACGTTCTTTTAAAAACAGAAATCCAAGTTAATTTTGGGAAAGGTGCAGGGATTCTTAATTCTTTTCAGGTGAAGGCTGGAGCTTAATTAAAAAATTTTGAGAACCAAATATGCACCTGAAGGTTAGTAAGACCTGAAGGTGTATGAAATTTTTGCAATAATGTTTAAAAACCATCTTTTCATTTAGTGCAGCAATAGCATGGAATTACAAATGTATATTTGGCAGGAAATGTGCTCATTATTTGACCTTTCATGGCCTTTTTCTGTCCCTTGTGTGATTGAAGCCACAGGAGTCCATGTATTATTTTGTTTCAAGGGCAAACTGCAAGCCTACTTATATACAAAGTGCTGCTCAATTAGACAGGCACTTGTAGCACACCCTTACGAGGATACCCCTTTTTAGGGGCAGCACAGTGGCACAGGGGTTTGTACTGCTGCCTCACAGCGGCAGGGGCCCAGGTTCAATTCCCGGCTTGGATCACTGTCTGTGCGGAGCCTGCATGTTCTCCCTGTGTTTGCGTGGGTTTCCTTTGGGTGCTCCGGTTTCCTCCCAAAGATGTGCAGGTTAGGTGGATTGGCCATGACAAATTTCCCCCTAGGGCAGGGTTGCAGGACGGGGGATTGGGCCTCGGTAGGGTGATCTTTTGAAGTGTCGGTGCAGACGTGATGGGTCAATGGCCTCCTTCTGCACTGCAGGGATTCTATGATTCTGTGATGACTGAACAATGTACACAAAGTCAATAATAGTGAATATGAAGAAGCAGATACCTTGCTGCCTGGGCTATCCATGATGCCAGTTAAGGCATCAGACATGCTTAACAACAATGAGTGTACAATCACTTGTATGGTCAGATAATGGGGTTTTGATTCTTGTGTTGCCAGAGGCTGATATTGGTATCTGCGCAAATATGGCTCATCTATCGGTGATTGAAAATGCATCAATTCTAGGAGCTGACAATGTTGACAAAAAAAGCAGTGAGCAGTATGTGAAGTAAGAACTCAGAAATAACAATGATTGAAATACCTTAATTAGCTTGCACTATTAGAGACTACCCAAGTTGAGAAAACTGTCAACAAAAACTGCCTTTACTGCTAATGAATGCTGAGAAAAATGAGAAGGGATAAAAATTTGATTGTAACATTAATGACGCAGGAACACAATGTGGAAAGGGATATGCCCAGCTGCTCACGCACACTTGTATGTGCCTTGACTTTCAGTTTGTCCTCAAATTATATTCATAGCAATTGTCCACCCACCGTGTGAGCAGACCTAGAAACCTGCATGCATGTGTGAAAGTTTTCAAGTGTTGTTGGAAGAGGTTTTAGTTTTCCAACAACCCTCCAAAGCAGGCAAGGGCCAGGAACGGGCTTGCAAGGTGACATGGCCAAAGTGTTTGGTGATGAAAACGGAACACTCGAGAAGAACTGTCGGATTCTCTAATGCAGCAGTTTAGCTCCCTGCTGCATGGATGTCCAGGTCCTCAGAGAAGCAGGGAGGAAACTGCTGCAAGATGTAATGTTGCCTCCACTACCTGCACCGTCTATCCAAATGAGAAAGACAAAGGCAAAATTGAAAGGAATGTTGGAGTTGGGGTGAACCCTTGTAGGAGATGGTCATTGCCTAGCATTTGTGTGGCACGAATGTAACTTGACACTAATAAGCCCAAGCCTGGATATTGTCCAGATCTTGCTGCATTTGGACACGGACCTCTTCAGTGAGGCCCTGCCTCATTAACTTGATCGAGATTTTTGAGGAGTGATAAAGATGATTGATGAGGGGAGGGCAGTGGATGTTGTCTACATGGACTTCAGTCAGGACTTTGACAAGGTGTCTCATGGCAGACTAGTACGAAAGCTGAAGTCACACAAGATCAGAGGTGAGGTGGTAAGATGGATACACAACGGGCTCCGTCACAGAAGGCAGAGGGTAGCAGTAGAAGGGTGTTTTTTTGAATGGAAGGTTGTGACTAGTGGTGTTCCACAGGGATATGTGCTGGGGCCTCTGTTGTTTGTAGTGTACATAAATGATTTGGAGAAAAATGTAGCCACTCTGATTAGTAAGATCGGGGATGACACTAAGATTGGTGGAGTGGCAGATAGTATTGAGGATTGTCAGAAGATACAGCAGGACATAGCTAGGTTGGAGACTTGGGCAGAGAAATGGCAAATGGAGTTTAATCTGGACAAATGTGAGGTAATGCATTTTGGTATGTCTAACATAGAGGGGAAATCAGAGAGATCTGGGCATGCAGGTCTACAGATCTTTGAAGGTGGCCAACACATGTGGACAAGGTAGCCAAGAAAGCATACGGAATGCTTGCCTTCATTGAACTGCATCGAGTATAAAAACTGGCACGTCATGCTGCAGTTGTATAGAACCTTGGTAAGGCCGCACTTGGAATATTGCGCACAATCCTGGTCGCCACTTTACCAGAAGGATGTGGAGGCTTTGGAGAGGGTGCAGAGGAGGTTTACCAGGATGCTGCCTGGTCTGGAGAGTGTCAGCCCTGCGGAGAGGCTGAATAACTCACTGTTTTCATTAGAAAGATTGAGGTTGAGGGGTGACCTGATAGAAGTCTACAAGATTATGAGGGGCATGGATAGAGTCGATGGGCAGGCATTCTTTCCCAGAGTGGAGGGGTCAGTCACCAGGTTGGTATCATGACCAGTACAGACTTGGAGGGCCGAAGGGCCTATTCCTGTGCTGCACTGTTCTTTGATCTTTTAGTCGCTAATGGTGCTGAATATTGTGCAATCATCAGCGAACATCCTCACTTTTGACCTCATAATGGAAGGAAGGTCATTGATGAAGCAGCTGAAGATGGTTGGGCCTAGGACACTACCCTATGGATCTCCTGCAGTGATGTCCTCGAGCTCAGATGACTGACCCCCAACAACCTCAATCATGTTTCTTTGTGCTATGTATAACTCAGCGTAGGGTTTTCCCACTGATTTCCATTGACTCCAGTTTTGCTATAGCTCCCGAATGCGAAACTCAGTCAAATGCAGCCTTGATGTCAATGGCAGTCATTCTCATCTCACCCCTGAGTTCAGTTTTTTTCACCATGATGCAACCAAGACTGTAATGAGGACAGTCTGAATTGCCCTTGCAGATTGTAAACCAAGTGTCAGTGAGCAGGTTATTGCAAAGCAGACACCACTTGATAGCAATGTTCATGACTCCTTCCATCACTGATGATTGAGAGTCGACTGATAAAGTAGTTGGCCAGGTTGAATTTGTCCTGCTTTTTGTGTACATGACATGCCTGGGCAATTTTCCACCATGCCAGCTAGAAGCCAGAGTAACAGCTTGGATAGGGGCACGGCAGGCTCTGGTGCGCAAGTCTTCAGCCATTTCTTCATATCACATGGAGTGAATCGAATTGGCTAAAGGCTGACATCTGTGATGCTGGGGATCTCCGGAGGAGACTGAGGTGGATCATCCACTTAGCACTTCTGCTGAAGATTGTAGCAAATCTTTTACACTGATCTGGTAGACTCTGCTATCATTGCAGATAGCTGGTACGATAGCACAGCGGTTAGCACTGCTGCTTCACAGCGGCAGGGTCCCGGGTTCAATTCCCGCATGGGTCACTGTCTGTGCGGAATCTGCACGTTCTCCCCGCGTCTGCGTGGGTTTCCTCCGGGTGCTCCGGTTTCCTCGCACAAGTCCCGAAAGACGTGCTTGTTAGGTGAATTGGACATTGTGAATTACATAGAACATAGAACAATACAGCGCAGTACAGGCCCTTCGGCCCACGATGTTGCACCGAAACAAAAGCCATCTAACCTACACTATGCCATTATCATCCATATGCTTATCCAATAAATTCTCTCTCAGTGTGCCCGAACAGGTGCCGTAGTGTGATACTACTAGGAGATTTTCACAGTAACTTCATTGCAATGCTAATGTAAGCCTACTTGTGACAATAATAAAGATTATTATTATTTTATTTGAGGAGCCTCCTCTTCCAGTAAGTTGTTTTATTGACCACCAACATTCAGGGGTGGATGTGGCAGGACTGCAGGTTTTCGATTGGATTTGTAGTTGAGGAATCGTTTAGCTCTGTCTATCAATTGCTGCTTATGTTGTTCAGCATCGTTTAGTCGTGTACTGTAGCTTCACCAGGTTGACACCTCATTTTTAAGTCCACCTGATGTTGCTCCTGGCATGCTCTCCTGCACTCTTCATTGAACCAGGTTTGATCCCCTGGTTGCTGTTCTACCGATACTGTCATGGACAGACTCATCTGTGGCAGGCAGGTTGCTGAGGATGAGGCTAAATACCTTTTTCCTTCTTTTTGGTTCCCTCATCACCTGCCGCAGACCCAGTCTAGCAGTTATGTCCTTTAGGACCGGCCAGCTAGGTCTGTGGTGATACTACCGGGCCACTCTTGGTAATGGACATTGAAGTCCCCCACCCAGAACATATTTTGTGTGTGGTAAACCACTGTACTGTATTGTATTGTATTGTTACATACCTGGGCTTGTCCATGCTGGCTCCGCCTGTGGCTCCTCCCCTCAGGCTCATGTATAAAGGTGGCTGGTCTCCGCCTCTGATCCAGTTCGGGATCAGAGGCCAGGAGGCTTTCTGTTTAGTGTATTAAAGCCTCAGTTACGTTTACCACTCGTCGTGTGTTCATTGATGGCATATCACTGCGCCCTTGCCACCCTCCGTGATTCCTTGCAGTGATGTTCAACATGGAGGAATAGGAGGAAAGATAGATTTTGATTTGGTTTGGTTTATTATCACATGTACCGAGGTACAGTGAAAAGTATTGTCCTGCGTACAGTCCAGACAGATTGTTTGATACATGAAAAAACACAGGACATTCATAAATATACAATGTAAATACATAGACATATAGGGGCAGCATGGTGGTGCAGTGGTTAGCACTGCTGTCTCACAGCGTTGAGGTTCCGGATTCAATCCTGGCTCTGGGTCACTGTCCATGTGGAGTTTGCACATTCTCCATGTGTTTGTGTAGGTTTCGCCCCCACAACCCAAAGATGTGCAGGTTAGATGGATTGGCCATGCTAAATTGCCTCTTAATTGTAAAAAATGAATTGGGTACTCTAAATTAAAAAATTAAAAAATACATCGACACAAGCATCCGGTGAAGCATACGGAGTGTAGTGCTACTCAGTAGAGAAGATGTGTGGAGAGATCAGTTCAGTCCATAAGAGGGTCATTCAGGAGTCTGGTAACAGCGGGAAGAAGCTGTTTTTGAATTTTGTATCTCCCGCCCGATTGAATGTGTTGGAAGAGAGAATAACCCAGGTGAGAGGGGTTATGCTGCCCGCTTGTCCAAGGCAGCGGGAGGTGTAGACAGAGTCAATGGATGGGAAGCGGGTTTGTGTGATGGACTGGGCGGTGTTCATGACTCTCTGAAGTTTCTTACAGTCTTGGGCCGAGCAGTTGCCATACCAGGCTGTGATGCAGCCAGATAGGATGCTTTCTATGGTGCATCTGTAAAATTTGGTAAGAGTCAATATGGACATGCAGAATTTCCTCAGTTATATAGGTGACGTTGTGCTTTCTTGGTCGTAGTGTCAACGTGGGTGGACCAGGACAGATTTTTGGTGATGTGCACACCTAGGAATTTGAAGCTGTCAAGCATCTAGGCACCATTGACGCAGACAGGGGTGTGTACGATACTTAGCTTCCTGAAGTCAATGACCAGCTCCTTAGTTTTGCTGATGTTTAGGGAGTGATTGTTGTCATTACACCAAGCCACTGGGTTCTCTATCTTCCTCCTGTACTTTGACTCATTGTTGTCCGAGATCCGAGCCACTGCGGTCGTGTCATTAGCAAACCTGTAGATGGAGTTGGAACCAAATTGAGTGTGTGTGTGTACAGGGAGTATATTAGGGGGCTAAGTACGCAGCCTTTAAGGGCCGCAGTATTGAGGACTATCGTGAAGGAGGTGTTGTTGTTTATTCTTACTGATTGTGGTCTATGGGTCAGGAAGTCGAGGATACAGTTGCAGAGGGGGGAGCCTAGTCCTAGGTTTTGGAGTTTTTATATAAGCTTGGCTGGGATTATGGTGTTGAAGGCAGAGCTGTAGTCTGATGTAGGAGTCCTTGTTGTTGAGGTGCTCCAGGGATGAGTGTCGGGCCGGGGAGAATGGTGTCTGCTGTGGACTGGTTGTGACGCTATGTGAATTGCAGTAGATCAAGGCATTCTGGGAGTATGGAGTTGATGGCTGGGATTCTCCCTTCTGGGGACTAAGTCCCCACGCCGGCGGGAGAACCGACCACTCCGGGGCTAGGTGGACAGCGGAGGGATTGGCGCCGCTCTAGCTGGCGCGAATTCGTGCATGCGCCGAAGGGCCGGCGTATTCTCGTGCATGTGCGGAACCGCCGCCGTGGTTCCGTGCATGCGCAAACCGGCCGGCGTATTTTGCCGCATGCGCGGGGGGTTCTCATCTCTGCGCCGGCAATAGCGGAGCCCTACAGGGGCCAGCGCAGATGAAGAAGTGCCCCTACGGAACTGGCCCGCCCCAATCGCAGGCCAGGCCACCGTGTGGGCCCCCCCCCCAGGGTCAGATCCCCCTGCGCCCCCCCACCCCGCCCGAAAAATAGCACTGGAGAATACAGCAGGGGGCGTTGGGGCGGGATTCGCGCCGCCCCCCGGGGATTCTCCGACCCGGCGGGGGGTCGGAGAATCCCGCCTGATATGTCTCATGACCAATTTCTCGAAGCACTTCAGAATGATAGATGTCTGGTTGTTCTTTGGCACCAGTATGATCGTGGTCTTCTTGAAGCAGGTGGGAATCTCGAAAAGGAGTAGGGAGAGGTTGAAGATGTCCACGAATACACCCACCAGTTGGTCTGCGCAGGATCTTTTTTTTAAATTTAGAGTACCCAATTCTTTTATTTTCCAATGAAGTGGCAATTTAATGTGATCAATCCATCTACCCTGCACATCTTTAGGTTGTGGGGGTGAGACCCACACAGACACGGGGAAAATGTGCAAATTCCACACGGACCGTGACCCGGGCCGGGATCGAACCCAGGATCTCGGTGCCGTCAGGCAGCAGTGCTAACCATTGTGCCACCGTGCTGCCCTGGCTCACGCAGGATCTGAGTGCACGACCAGGGACTCCATCAGGTCAAGTTACTTTTTCAAGAAAGCCGATCTGACTTCGGAAGCTGTGACGGTAGGTATGGGTGTGTCTGAGGCTGCTGGGCCAGTTCACAACGTCTTGATGGTTTGCTGCTCAAAATGAGACGAGGATGCATTGAGTTCATCAGGGAGGGGTGCTCTGCTGCCATAGATTCTACTCAGCTTTGCTTTGTAGCCCGTTATGTTGTTTAAGCCTGGCGACAACCGACGAGAGTCCATGTCGTTAGCCTGTGACTCTAGCTGAGTCTGGTATTGTCTCTTGGCGTCCCTGATGACTTTGCGGAGGTTGTACCTGGATTTCTTGTATAGGTCAGGGTCGCCTATCTTGAATGCCTCAGACCTGGCCTTCAGTAGCGAGTGAAAAACTATGGTTTCCGGTTGGGGAACATATGAAGGTTGCGTGCCAACCTTCTTCACACTTGAAATGAAATGAAAATTGCTTATTGTCACAAGTAGGCTTCAAATGAAGTTACTGTGAAACGCCCCTAGTCGCCACATTCCGGCGCCTGTTCGGGAAGACTGGTACGGGAATTGAACCGTGCTGCTAGCCTACCTTGGTCTGCTTTCAAAGCCAGCTTGCTGATGAAGTCTGTGACAGTGGTGGCATTTAGTTTGGCTGCAGAGTTTTTGAATATGAATCAGTCCACTGACTCCAAGCAGTCACGTAGGAGCTCTTCTGTTTCCTCGGACCAACATTGCACGACCTTCTTACGATGGTAATCAGTAGGCGGCTTCCTTGCCCACATTTGACTTGATGCCATGAGATTTCATGGGTCCAACGTTGTTGTTGAGGACTCCCAGGGAAACTCTCTCCTAATAATGATAATCTTAATTAGTGTCACAAGTAGGCTTACATTAACACTGCAATGAAGTTACTGTGAAAAGCCCCTAGTTGACACATTCCGGCACAGGGAGAATTCAGAATGTCCAAATTACCCAACAGCACGTCGTTAGGACGCTCTGTAGAGAGATAGAGGAGAGAGACAGAAGTAGTGAGGTAGACGTGAGCGAGGTAGAGAAGGGGAATAGAGATTTAAAAGAGCAGTTAGCAGCGAGGGACAGAGAGGTGGATGATGCCAAGTGGGCACACCAGCCTTGTCTCGCGCATTTGAGTAGTTTCCAAACGCAATACGATAAGGCCTACCAGGACACGCAACATGCGGTCTTGGTAAGTCAAGAGACTGAGCCACAAGTTGAGAAATTGCAGAAACAGTGCAATGATCTGAAAGCAGCCCGAGGAGCACTCCATACTTCCACGAAGGAACAAAGGCAGAGCTCAGTAGACCACGCAAAGTGCCGGAGGCAAATTGCAGAATTGCAATCTCTGCTTTCCGTTCAAAATGGGTTTCAAAGCACATTTGGACTCCAATTAGACCAAGAAAAAGGCCCCGATTGGCAGGAATTGAGCAAGACTGCCCATAGATATGTACATGGGACATGTACACAGGAAAAGCCCCAGAAAAGGAAAGCGCCCCAACCCCCAACCGAACAGGCAGGACACACCCCCATGAACCCTGTAACCACACACCGCAGGGCCGCAGCAGAAGGAGATGCAGATTTCCTTTACACAACCCCGTTAACCGTGACCCAATTATGGGACGCGTGTGTAAAGATTACACTGTTCCTTCCCACATCAGACCCCCACCAATCTTTCACGTAAGTCAGAGCAGGCTACCATGTACGGCCTGGACGAGAAGGAGCAAGTGAAGCTCACAGTTTTAAGCCTCGACCCTTCAGTCGTAGCAGCCCTTCCCGACCGACAGAATGTAGGAGGAGGCACACTCCAAGAGATGCACACAGCGATCCTTGATGCGGATCGGCTGCAACAGAGGAGACCCCATAGAAAGCCTAAATAAGTGTAGGTAAAAGAAGACAGAGCACCCCACAGCGTTTGCTGGACGATAGTGGATACACTTCACAGCAGTTTTCGGAGAGTTAGCCCGCGCCCATTTGTCCGCGGATAATATGGCCAAATGGACTCGAATCCTAGTCCCTCACGCGACAGACACAGGACAGAAAGCTTGCGCAAATTATGACCCCTCAGATGAGGCCCACAATGAAAAATGGGTTTTGGAGAGATTGTCCCGCGCTTGGGAGCAATCAATTGCAGGCAAAACCGCATTGATAACACCCGATGAAGAGCAGGTAGAGATGAACCCAGTTAAAGCACACCAGAACCCCGCATGGGTAAATGTGGCAGGAACAGCCCACCCCAACCAAAACCTCAGGAATGCTACAACTGTGGACAGTTAGGACACTTTGCACGAGAGTGTCAAGCGCCCCAGAAGCAGCAGAGAAACCAACAGACAGGCACCCTAAACAGGAATAGGGCAAAGCCGATACATAGCGTTAGTGCCCGTTCAGAGAACGCAGACATGAACGGCACCGACTGACGGTGTTCGGGCTCCCCAACTTGGGTCTGCGACTCCCTTTGGGACAAGTCCGGTAGACCCGTCGTGGCAGGCAAAGTTCAGGGACACCCCGTAGAATTTCTTTGGGACACAGGAGGGTCCCGTACCACACTCAATTCCTCCACGATGTTTCAGCGAGACACGTGGCCCACAACAGACACCATCACACTCAGTGGTTTTACAGGCCATTTACAACAGGGACACATCACAGCCCCTGTAGCAATACAAATAGGGAACATCACAACTAAGCACCCTGTAGTTTTGGTTGATCTGCCCCAGACAGCAGAACATATCCTTGGGATTGATTTCATGAGCTCCCATAACCTTTCTTTTGACCCAGTTAACAAGTGTGTTTGGAAAATGGCAAAGGCAGCACGAACACCCGCCACGCTCACAGTTGGAGAGTATGTAAACAGGATTAGCTCAGGAGACTTCTGGTTCGACCCTCGAGCCATTAGTGCAGACAAACAAGTTAGGGCAGTCCTGCAGGAACATAAAGCAGCATTTGCACAGCACAAGCACGACTGTGGCAAATTGGTTGGCTTTGTGAACATTACAGGTCCCGACCCAAAACTCCAGAAGCAGTACGGATTTCCCCAGGAAGCAGAGGGAGAAATATCCAAAGTAATAGAGAGTTTGTTGGATCAAGGTGTACTCAGATCAGTAGCCTCCACAAACAACGCACCGATTTGGCCCGTCAGGAAACCGGATGGATCATGGCAACTGACCATTGATTACCGGGAACTGAACAAAGTAACCCCAGCAGCAGCCCCCACCATAGCCACGACTCCTGAGACCAGACTCAAAACAGGGACTCCAGTCAAATTTTCTTTGGTTTTGGACATGAGTAACGGCTTTTGGTCCATTCCATTAGCTAAAGCGTGCCAGTACAAATTCACCTTTACATTCCAAGGGCAACAGTACACATGGACGTGCCTTCCACAAGGCTTCCACAACTCCCCCTCCATTTTCCACCGACAGCTGGCAAATGGATTAGCAACATTTTCCCGTCCCGATTGTCTGGTCTAGTATGTAGATGACTTGTTACTACAGACAGACACAAAGGGGGAGCACATTTCGCTTCTCGCCGATCTCCAGGCACTCCTAAAAGAAATTGGTTGTGAAGTCAACCCCAAGAAGACCCAGATTTTGAAAGAGAAAGTGATTTACTTGTGAACAGTGATCACACATGGTAAACGCGAGATCGGCCAAAAGAGAATTGACTCGATCGTCAAATTGCCCCTTCCCCACAATGTCTCAGCCCTCTGGTCATTTTTAGGACTGGTTGGCTACTGCTGAAACCATATGGATGGTTTCGCCACTAAAGAAGCGCCCCTTTCCGAACTTCTCAAGAAGCAGGCATCTTGGGAATGGATTCCACAGCATACAGATGCTGTGGATGCGTTAAAAGAGCACTCAGAGCAGCCCCCGCATTACAGGTCCCAGATCCCTTTCCCCGTACGCTATCGAAGTAGCAAACACCAACCGAACCCTTTCGGCCGTACTCCTCCAGGAACGCCATGACCAATTACGCCCCGTGGCATACGCCTCACGCGTGTTAGACCCCGTAGAGCAAGGATTTTCTGCCTGCGAAAGGCACCTGCTCGCAGTTTTTTGGGCAGTACAATACTTCGCCTACATTACAGGACTCAACCCCATCACCATTCGCACAGAACACACCCTGACACAACTATTGTTGGACGGCCGACTTAAAGACGGCACAGTCAGCCAAATCCGTGCAGCCTGTTGGACCCTTCTTTTACAGGGACGGGACATTACAGTAAAACGAACCAAGACCCACACCCTCCTTGCCGATAATTTGCAGTATACAGGAACCCCTCATGAGTGTGAGATCATCACCACAAAACACAACACAGGCCCATTTATTCCTAAAACACCTCCCAGGAGAACAGGTAGTACACCCCAGAGACCCCAGCCCACAGACAGGTGCGCACCCCTGAGGATTTATGTGGATGGCTCCTCCACAGTATTAAATGGAAAAAGAATTACCGGTTGCGGTATTTATGTAGAGGACGTGCAGGGACGCGCTCTAGATGAGGTTGCATTAAGTTGCCAGGACACTTAGGCTCGCAGGCAGCAGAGCTGACAGCAATCGCTTACATTGTAGACCACCCCGACTTGTTCCCTACCCCTGCAGACATCTATTCAGACAGCTTGTATGTATGCAATAGTTTGATGGAATTCCTACCCCTATGGAAAACGAGAGTATTTGTTTCCGCGGACGGTAAACCGCTACCCTCGGCCCCATTACTCCGACATATCTTAGAGACAGCGAAGATTAGAAAATATGGAATAATTAAGGTTCGCAGTCATCACCGTTCTTCCCCCCCGGTAACGTTAAAGCAGATGCCCTAGCGAAGGCAGGCTCCAGACATGCTTATTTTTGGAACCCCCCCGAAAGCACCCCAGTACACGCAGTTCAGGTCTCACTGACCAATATTCAGGATTTAGCGAAGGCACAGAAAGAGGACGAGAAACTCAGGGAAGTTTTAAAGGGAACCTTCCCAGCCCCGTATGATAAATACAAAAACGCAATCACCACACACGACGGTGTGATTTTAAAGGATGGCATTTATATAGTTCCCAGCCAGGACAGGAACCAGATCATTTGTCAGTTCCATGACAATCATGAACACCAAGGAATTGAACCCACCCTAGCCCACCTCAGACTGCTCTGCTGGTGGCCTGATTTAAAAGCCGATGTTACGCACTACATAGAGAATTGCTTGATCTGTGCCTAGAACAATCCGGACAGATATGCGAAAAAGGCTCAACTTAGTCATACCCGCCCCGTTAATTGAACCTGGACAAATCTCCAGATAGACTATATAGGACCCCTACCCCCTTGCAGAAATGGTTGTAAGTATGTGTTGGTGGTCATAGACACCTTCATAAAATGGGTGGAGGCATTTCCATCGAGAACTAATGTGGCCGAGACAACGGCTAAAATATTAACACATCACATCTTTACAAGATGGGGCCTCCCACGCAGTATAGAGTCCGATCAAGGCTCCCATTTCACCGGACGTGTAATGAAAAACGTCCTCACGATTTTTGACATTTGACAAAAGTTTCACATTGCATACCACCCCCAGTCAAGTGGTATTGTAGAGAGGATGAATAGGACATTAAAAGCCACCCTCAGGAAAATGGTTCAGCAGAATAACAGCACCTGGGATTCAGTTCTCCCATTTGCTTAAATGTTTATAAGAAACACTGTATCCACGTCCACAGGATACACCCCCTCATGACCGGACGCCCCATGAAAGGCACAGAGTACTTATTAGGACTGGATTTGTCCAGCCCCACAGTTACAGCCCTCAACAATTGATACAGAACATAAAGGTGGCCCAACTCGCAGCAGCTGTGAGACTTGGAACCAGGAAGAAACAGAGCAAGGCTTGTTTCGACAAAACAGTACACGCCACTGAGTTTGCAGTAGGGCAGCAAGTGATGTTTTCTCTTTACAACTCCAGTTCGTTCCTTTCCCCTAAATTCTCCGGACCGTACTCCATTTTGGACAAAGTCAACCCCTTGGTATACAAAATTACATATCCCAATGGTAAGTCTGCTTGGTTTCACATAAACCAGCTCAAGGCTTATGGCTCGCAGAATAACCACACACACCACATCCTGCTCGCAGCAGATGATCACGCCCCTCCCACAGATGATGTTTTCCTACCTTCCCCCACCCAGTCCAGCCCGTCCTCAGACACGACTTCAACTCCACCTCAGACACGATTCCGCCTCTCCCTCCCTTCAACCAGCAGCGACAGCGCAGTGATAGCGATCACGGCGACGATAGCCACAGCACACCACGTTACGATTATCCCCCTGTACCAGGCCCCACTCCCAGCGAATCCGAGCATACCACTGACCCCTTCGAGATTACATATATCAAAGCCCCTGACCCAGACACACCGCCCAACGATTACGGATTGAAGCATAGTAGCTCCAACCTCGACACACGATTCTCGCACCGAGACAATTCGTTCAGGCTCATCTGGAATAATGAGATGGACCCCAATTCGCCCCAAGCAACTTTAGCACGGTTACTACAGTCAAGAGTTTGGCAGCCGGGAGAAGATGATGACATAGAGCCTGACTCCCACCAAACAATTCCCTTTGCGACCCTGTTCACTGTTGAGCAGTGAGGTGTCCAGGTGATGGAAAAAAAGGAACCGATGGAGATGGAGAAACAAACCATGTTTGTTGCATGTTTGTTCATCAGTGTTAATGTTAAGTGTTGCTTGTAAACTTCAAACTTCTCACGGCCCCACATCACCACTCCTTTGTACGTCAGTGTTAATGTTAAGTGTTGCTTGTAAACTTCAAACTTTTCATGGCCCCACATCACCACTCCTTTAACGCCCCCTGGCTGTTAATGGAACACGTTTGTCCCCAGACAACCGTTCAGAGGAACTAGTTTGTCGACAGAAACCAGTTTAGAGGTACAAGTTTGTCAGCGGCCAACAGGGCAACCCCCACGACGACCACCTTCTTACCCGTTCTTGCCGGTTGCTCAGGCAGTGGAGAAACGGCACTGGTCTCCGCCCTGCCTGCGGACCCCCCTCTGGGTAGCTACACTCGGGTACAGCACAAATGGCATTGATCATCGTCCTACCCGGAGATTCCACCCATTTCTTACCCGCCGCGGCCCATTCGCACCCCATTTTGGCACTTTCAGTTCGAAATTCTTTTGTTTGGATTTGGCAACCCTTAGGTTGCTTCCATATGCTATTTACATACTGAAACATTAAGACGGTAGATCGCACAGGCTGCGAGACAGCTCGCACTATGGCAGTATTTTTCTCGGATGTCTTGTCCCAAATATTTGGTTTACAAAAAAAAATGAGGGAGTCACAGATGGTGACCAATTATAAAGGGAAATTAGCAACAAAGGACAGACAGACAGGCATACAAGATCTTAAGCAAGATAATAACAGATATTATGCTTGTGTTCACAGAACTCCGGAACGTCAGGAACCCCAGAGGAAGACAAAGGAGAAGACAGAAAGATGGAACAATGAAGGCCCTCCATCTTTTTCACCTGGATCTTAGCGGGATTCCTTCAGTTGCGTGCGGACGCTACCCCCCTGACCCCTACCACACAAGCCGTGAATGATTCACACCCCTGCAATACACAGAACCTCGTGACAGCTAACAATACCCCGACCTTGTGTGATAAGATTATCACCTGGTACTCACTATCATATGTAGTATAAGCCCTCTTAGTACTGGCGATACTTTGTAGTGGCGTGCAGACACTTAGAGTCAGGAAATGGTGAAAAAGAGCCTTCCACTCTCGCACCCCGGTATACAGGATCAGGTCCCCTATTTTCGGATTTCACCAGACCCCCGAACCCATTGAGACGATTAAAGAGCATCCATTTCTCCTTATGTATTTTGTGAAATAAAGAGATGTAAACCTCTGTGTCTGACTGCCAGGCCAGAGAAATTTGTGTGCTGCTATTTTGTACAGTTTAAGATGTTGTAGATTTTTGGATTGTTTGAATGAGGATAGTTTATTGAGGACAGTTAGAGGTTCCAGTTTTTTTATTTTTCTGTAATGCATGCATTAATGTGATAGCACCCCGTAGAGTTTTATAATAATGTATGTATTTAAAATGATTTAGGTAAAATTGTATTTCATAGGATAGGATATGTAGCCATCTGGGATGGCCACGTCCTGATTACAAAATGGACACTTGCAAAGAATGCAGGGAAAATTGGACAATACCGAAAAAGCAAGCAGGTACAAGGTTTGTCTGTTGATTAGAGCCTTAGCTCTCAGACAGGACCGGCACTGCTAAGCCATCTACATACTAATGAGCCATCCCCGGGAACAAAAGGCAACATTTAGGTAAACAATGTTAAGCCAGACATCCCGGCGCCAGAGGAGACCTGAACAAAGCAAACCAACGGCCACCTAGGACACGCCCAGCAATCAGGGAACCCACCCCTCTATTGGAGGAAAATCGATAAGGACAATTGGGAAATGGCCCAATTAATTGGGACCAAGTTCAAGGCCCGCCCAAAAACACGCAAAGTCCTTTTGGGGTATAAAATGGACTCCCAAAGAGAGGATCTCTCTCTTGGCCTTGGCTCTCAGCGAGGAGAGACCTGCCTAGCAGCTACACCAGACCAAGTAAGTTCCAAGTCAACGCATGCTACGAGATAGACGCTCCTAGTTGCTATCCTGTAAACAGCTCAACCCAGCAGCCTCAAAACTGAGCAACGGCCATTGTTACTCTGACTGAGTGGGCACCCGAAGCTAAGTATAGGCTTTAGTAATAGTGATAGTTTAGGTTATCGAGTTTTATGCATGAGTAGATTTGACTGTGTGTAAATAAATGAGCATTGCTTTTGAACTTACTCACTGGTGTATCGAGTCATTGATCAGTATTCGGTTTTGAACAGTGGCGGTGTCGAAAGATACCTGGCGACTCTTGAGCAAATGTAATTAGATAGAGCCAAATTAAGAGACAACAGCAAGTTGGACACGGATGCACAAATTGAACCTGGCCAGTCTGGTGGCTGATGTAAAGAAGGACCTCCAGAGATGGGACACACTCTGACTCTCCCTGGCGAGGAGGGTGCAGACGATCAAGATGAACGTATTGCTCAGGTTCCTCTTCCTGTTCAGATCCATACCGTTCTACATCCCCAAGGCCTTTTTTAACAAAGTAGACAAAATGATCATGCCGTTTGCATGGGCAGAGGGAAGAATCCAAGGATCTCTAAAAATTCCTGCAAAGGAAAAGAAGCATGGGGGGACTGGCCCTCCCAAACCTGCAATACTACCACTGGGCGGCCATAGCAGAAAGAGTGATGGGATGGGTAAGAGAGTCAGAAGCAGAATGAGTAAGGATGGAGGAGAGCTCCAGCATAGGGATGTCCCTCCAGGCCCTTGCCACAAAACACTCGCCAGTCAAGCACTCTACAAACCTAATGATTATAGCCACGCTCCGGACATGGAATCAGCTACGGCAACACTTCGGCCTGACCGAAATATCCACCATAGCCCCCATCTGCAACAACCACAGGTTCACGCCATCCACAATGGATGGCACCTTTAAAAGATGGGGACAGGAAATGAAATGAAATGAATGGGGGAACACTAATGGTTAAGGACTTCTACATTTCTACATGGACAAGAGATAGCAACGCTAAATGAGCTGAGGGAGAGGTTTCAACTGCCCAAAGGGAACGAAGTACGACACATACAAATCAAAACCTTCCTCCGTAAGGAGACGACAACATAACCACAGACGCTGGGACATTCACTGATAGAGGAATTGTTGGATGCGGGTGACTTGGAGAGGGGGAACTGCGGGGGCCTGTGTTAGAAAAGGACAGGACAAGGGAAAAATGGGAAGAAGAACTAGGGATAAAAATAGGGTGGGGTCTCAGGAGCGAAACACTGAACAGGGCAAACTCCACCTGCACATGCGCAAGGGTAAGCCTAATGGTGGTGAAGGTTGTGCACAGAGCGCACCTAACCAGAACCCGAATGAGCAGGTTCTCCCCAGAGGTGGAGGACAAATGTGAACAGTGCTAGGGAGGCCCGGCCAACCACACCCGTGTTCTGCACATGCCCCAGACTTGTTGGGTTCTGGACAGCCTTCTTTGAGGCAATATGCAAGGTTGTGGGAGTGAGGGTGGAGCCAAGCCCAAAAGTGGCGGCCTTTGGGGTATCAGACCTGCCAGAACTCTTCATGGGGATGGGAGCCAACGCCCTTGTCTTTGCCTCCCTAATCGCCCGCCGGAGAATCCTGATCGGCTGGCGATCAGACGCACTACCCAAAACGGGAGACTGGCTGTCCGACCTATCAGAATATCTCCAACTGGAGAAAATCAAATTTGCCATGTGTGGGTCGGTAGAGGGCTTCCACAAAACGTGGGCGCCATTCACCAACCTGTTCCAGGACCTGTTTGTAGCCAACAGCCAATAGAGCGGGAGGGGGGGGGGAGGGGGAGGGGGCACAGATGAGCCACAGATTGTAAAGGAAAGGGAAGGGGGGAGGGAGGAGAGAAGGGGAGGGGGGCGTAACACAAGGGGCACAGCCGCAGGGGACAGGCCCAATGGCAAACAGACAACCAGAAGAAGCAGCAACACATGGGGAAACACACGCTCGGGCCCACAATAGGCAGGGCAACTGAGGCAGACCGGCCAAATGGGGTCCACAGCCACCGAGGGGGAGGGGCAAACAGGAAAATGTAAATATGTATAGTGATCTTTATTTGTTTGTGTTTTGTTTTTCTAGCTCTTTGGTTTACCTCTCTCTTGTAATTAGAATTTTGCCTTGATTGCTTTTTAAGATACTGTGCGTGGGTGTGACACTTGTAAGTTAATGTCCGAATTGAAATATGTAACATAAAATGTGAAAACGAATAAAAACAGGCCTTGGTTGGGAGTGACGGAATGCAGGGCCATAATATTCGGTTTGTTCTTTGCTTGAAAACTATGAGCGGAACTTGAAGAACCCAATGGCGGTGGATACGGACGAAGGTGGGCACGCTGTCACTATCCCCATCCCCAGGCCATCTACTTGGAAGTGGGTAGCCAATTAATAAGAATCACTTATTGTCACAAGTAGACTTCAATGAAGTTACTGTGAAAAGCCCCTCGTTGCCACGTTCCGGCACCTGTTTGGGGGGGCAGGTGCGGGAATTGAACCCTTGCTGCTGGTCTTGTTCTGCATTACAAGACAGCTGTTTAGCCCACTGTGCTAAACCGATCCCTGGTTTAAAGAATTAAGATTCTTTAAAGGTGAACTGGTTACCATTAGCTGTTGGGGGTGGGGGTCTTGTTGGTTTGCTAAGATTTTGCTTTCTTTGTGGGTTACTGAGGGGGGGGGTGGACTGGGGTTCGGGTTTATGTAGTTTGTAGTTTGTATTGTATTGGGACTTGTTGCATTGCTGTTATTTTGTTACAATGAAAATGTTTTTGAATAAAAATATTTGAAAAAAATAATCCCAAATTGAAAAGCTAACCTCAGTAATGGTGACCACGGAACCATTGTTGATTGTCGTTAAAAAGAACTATCTGGTTGACTAATGGCCTTTAGGAAAGGAAATCTGCCATTTTTACCTGGTCAGGCTTACATGTGACTCCAGACGCAGGTGGGTGAATCTTAACTGCCCCCTGAAATGGCCGAGCAAGCCACTCGGTTCAAAGGCAATTAGGAGTGGGGAGCAAATGCTGACCTTTTCAGAAACATTGAAATCCCATCATTTGGCCCAGTGGCATAGGGGCTGGTTTAGCACAGTGGGATAAACAGCTGGCTTGTAAAGCAGACCAAGGCCAGCAGCGCGGGTTCAATTCCCGTACCAGCCTCCCCGAACAGGCGCCGGAATGTGGCAACTAGGGGCTTTTCACAGTAACTTCATTTGAAGCCTACTTGTGACAATAAGCGATTTTCATTTCATTTCAGATGTCGATTGGCATCTCTCTCGTTTAAGTCAACAATGGGCTACTGCTTCTTCAGTGCTGGAGGGTCTCCTCTTGGCCCTCCAGCTTTGAGAGCCCGCTCATCACCCTTACCTGGATAGCAAGCCTGTCCTCCGCCTGTAAATTGGCCAACTGGGGGAAAATCACCGCCAGCTGACAGTTCCCCACACAAGTGCGGGTTTGTGACCCCCATTTGACCCCATTATTGGCATCTCGACCCAAAGGGCAAAATTCTGCCCCAGTTGTCTGCGATTGGAAATTCCAAAATAAAATGGAAATTGGTAAGATGAGAGTTGTGGAAATGATGCAGTCTGTTTGCCCATGGGCCACTATCGGAAGTCAGCAAATAGGTTTTCCAATCTATTTAAAAAGGTCGATATTATTATGGGAATTACAAACCTGCGTCTGAGGTTTATAGTATCAAGGATATTGAATTGTACTATAAAGATATTAATTCAAAAGCACCAATCATAAGCAAAGACAATAAACTAAAATTTGTGAAGGTCAGGTGCCTTATCTCCTTGCTTTTCACATCGATTCCAACCCTTATCTCTCCTCTCCTGAAGCCAATCCCTTCTATTGAGCCCACTGCCAACGATGTGCCTCACCACTGTTGCTAACTTTTCGGTTGGTTCAATTGCTCTGTTTTATTACCTTTGCTCTCGAGTCGCCAGGTATCTTTATGATACCGCCACGAGGTTCAAGTCCAAGTAATGATCAATAACTCAATACACCGATTAGTAAGATTCAAATCAAAGCACATTTATTATACACAGTAATCGCTACTCATGCACACATTCTACGTCTAAGCTACTTCTACAACTAACAGGCCTATACTTAACTTCGGACTGGCCCACCAGGTCAGGGGAACAAATGGCCTTTCATTCGGGTTCTGAGTCTGCGGGATTCGAAGTTGGTACGGATTGGTAGCTAGGAACGCCTATCTCGTGCAGTGCTGGTCCGAGGAGACAGAAGAGCTCTTACGTGACTGCTTAGAGACAGTGGACTGGTCCATATTTAAGAACTTAGCGACTAACTTAAATGAGTACGGCACCACCGTCACAGACTTCATCAGCAAATGTGTGGACGACTGCGTGCCAAAGAAAGCAGTACGTGCGCTCCCCAACCGGAAACCATGGCTCAATCGCGAGATTGACTCTCTACTGAAGGACAGATCTGAGGCGTTCAAGGCAGACGACCCTGACCTATACAAGAAATCCAGGTGCGACCTCCGCAAAGCCATCCGGAACGCCAAGAGAGAATATCAAACCAAGCTAGAGTCACAGGCAGACTCTCGGCGGTTGTGACAAGGACTAAACAACATAATGGGCTACAAAGCGAAGCCGAACAGTATCTCTGGCAGCAGCGCACCCCTCCCCGATGAACTCAATGCATTCTATGCTCGGTTCGAGCAGGTAACCAACAATCCGCTGGCGAGTGCCCCAGCAGCCCATAATTCACCCATACCCACCATCACAGCTTCCGAAGTCAGATTGGCCTTCCTGAAAGTGAACCCTCGGAAGGCGACGGACCCAGACGGGATCCCTGGTCGTGCACTCAGAGCCTGCGCGGACCAGCTGGCAGAGGTATTCGCGGACATCTTTAACCTGTCCCTACTCCACTCCAAGGTCCCCACCTGCTTCAAGAAGACCACCATCATACCGGTACCAAAGAAGAACCAGGCAACGTGCCTCAGTGACTACCGACCAGTGGCCCTGACTTCAGTCGTAATGAAGTGCTTCGAGAGGTTGATCATGAAACGCATCACCTCCATACTCCCAGAACGCCTTGATCCACTGCAATTCGCATACCGCTGCAACCGGTCCACATCAGACACCATTTCCCTGGCCCTACACTCATCCCTAGAGCATCTCGAAAACAAGGACTCCTACATTAGACTCCTATTTATTGACTACAGCTCCGCCTTCAACACCATAATCCCAGCCAAGCTCATATCAAAGCTCCAAAACCTAGGACCTGGCTCCCCACTCTGCAACTGGATCCTCGATTTTCTGACCAACAGACCACAATCAGTAAGAAGGAACAACAACACCTCCTCCACAATAGTCCTCAACACCGGAGCCCCGCAAGGTTGCGTACTTAGCCCCCTACTCTACTCCCTGTACACACACGACTGCATGGCAAAACTTGGTTCCAACTCCATCTACAAGTTTGCTGACGATACAACCATAGTGGGCCGGATCTCGAATAACGATGAGTCCGAATACAGGAGGAAGATAGAGAACCTAGTGGAGTGGTGTAGCGACAACAATCTCTCCCTCAATGCCAGCAAAACTAAAGAGCTGGTAATTGACTTCAGGAAGCAAAGTACTGTACACACCCCTGTCAGCATCAACGGGGCGGAGGTGGAGATGGTTAACAGTTTCAAATTCCTAGGAGTGCACATCTCCAAAAATCTGTCCTGGTCCACCCACGTCGCGCTACCACCAAGAAAGCACAACAGCGCCTATACTTCCTCAGGAAACTAAGGAAATTCGGCATGTCCACATTGACTCTTACCAACTTTTACAGATGCACCATAGAAAGCATCCTATCAGGCTGCATCACAGCCTGGTATGGCAACTGCTCGGCCCAGGACCGCAAGAAACTTCAGAGAGTCGTGAACACCGCCCAGTCCATCACACGAACATGCCTCCCATCCATTGACTCCATCTACACCTCCCGCTGCCTGGGGAAAGCGGGCAGTATAATCAAAGATCCCTCCCACCCGGCTTACTCACTCTTCCAACTTCTTCCATCGGGCAGGAGATACAGAAGTCTGAGAACACGCACGACAGACTCAAAAACAGCTTCTTCCCCGCTGTTACCAGACTCCTAAATGATCCTCTTATGGACTGATTTCATTAACACTACACCCTGTATGCTTCATCCGATGCCAGTGCTTTTGTAATTACATTGTATATGTTGTGTTGCCCTATAATGTATTTTCTTTATTCCCTTTTCTTCTCATGTACTTAATGATCTGTTGAGCTGCTCGCAGAAAAATACTTTTCACTGTACCTCGGTACACGTGACAATAAACAAATCCAATCCAATCCAATCGTAGCGAACGTTGAATTAAGACTTACGGTCTTTCGGCGGTCACTGCACCAGTCATGGTCAAGAATGGTTCGCGTTGCTGGGTGACCCGGGCAGGAAGAAGAGAGCGAGTTGAACTTGGGGGCTTAAATTTATAGTCCCCAGGGGCTTCCAGCCTTTTGGGGAGGACCCCATACCTGGTCCCAAGTGATTGGACTTTGTCCCAATCGCTTGGTTCGATTTCTCCAATACTGGAGCGGTTCCCTGATCGATGGGCGGTCTTGAGGCGCCCGTTAACCTCTTTTGCCGGGGAGTCTGGCTTTGCTTTGTTTATCCCAAATGTTTCAATTGCACCCGGGGATTGCGCATTAGTATGTAGATGGCTGCTACATTATTATGCTGATGGTCGCTGGTATCGATGCTGTCGGGGCATTTGCAGAGTTTTAATACACAGCAAACCTGCACCTGCTGGTTTCTGCCTGTGTTGGCTGAATTTCCCTTCAGCCTTTGCTGTTCTCCATTTTAAATCGGGACTTGGCCAACTCAGGTGGCTACACCACCTCAGCCAAGTAGCTATTCCTCACAGGTTTGTGAACAATAAATGTTAATGAGTTGTTTGACTACAGGGATCATCATGGCTGAATGTACTTCTATCCAGATAGGCTGTAGCCAAGCCATGCGATACTGCGTAAGGAAAACGGAGGCATGTACATTTTACTGACACACATTGCCATTTTGAGTTGCACCTGGTTTTGAATTTCATCTAGTTTTTCTGAATGGAGGTCTGTAACTAGTGGTGTTCCGCAGGGATCAGTTCTGGGACCTCTGCTGTTTGTAATATATTTAAATGACTTGGGAGAAAACGTAGCGGGTCTGATTAGCAAGTTTGCGGATGATACTAAGATTGCAGGAGTTGCGGATAGTGCTGAAGATTGTCAGAGAATACAGCAGGATATAGATTGCAAAATTGGGCAGATAATGGCAGATGGAATTTAACCCAGACAAATGCGAGGTGATGCATTTTGGTAGATCCAATTCAGGTGGGAGCTATAAAATAAATGGTAGAACCATCAGGAGCACAGTCACACAGCGAGATTTGGGCATGCATGTCCACAGATCCTTAAAAGTGGCAGCACAGGTGGAAAAGGTGGTAAGGAAAACACATGGCGTGCTTGCCTTCATAGGACAGGGCATCAGGTATAAAAGCTTGAAAATTATGTCACAGTTATATGGAACGTTTGGAATACTGTGTCCAATTCTGGTCACCACATTACCAGAAGGATGTGGAGGCTTTGGAGAGAGTACAGAAAAGGTTTACCAGGATATTGAATCACGGCGAAGAATCACTGAAACGACTACACGATGACATTAATAAGTTCCATCCAACCATCAGACTCACCATGGACTACTCTCCAAAATCAGTTGCATTCTTGGACACACTCGTCTCCATCAAGGACGGTCACCTCAGCACTTCGCTTTACCGCAAACCCACGGATAACGTCATGATGCTCCACTTCTCCAGCTTCCACCCTAAACACATTAAAGAAGCCATCCCTTATGGACAAGCGCTCCGTATACACAGGATCTGCTCAGATGAGGAGGAGCGTAACAGACATCTACAGACGTTGAAAGATGCCCTCGTACGAACGGGATATGGCACTCGACTCATCGATCGACAGTTCCAACGCGCCACAGCGAAAAACCGGACCGACCTCCTCAGAAGACAAACATGGGACACAACCGACAGAATACCCTTCGTCGTCCAGTACTTCCCTGGAGCGGAGAAACTACGTCATCTTCTTCACAGCCTTCAACACGTCATTGATGATGATGAACATCTTGCCAAGGTCATCCCCACACCCCCACTACTTGCCTTCAAACAACCGCGCAACCTCAAACGAAACATTGTTTGCAGCAAACTACCCAGTCTTCAGAACAGTGACCACGACACCACACAACCCTGTCATGGCAATCTCTGCAAGACGTGCCAGATCATCGACATGGATACCACTATTACACGTGAGAACACCACCCACCAGGTACGCGGTACATACTCGTGCGACTCGGCCAACGTTGTCTACCTCATACGCTGCAGGAAAGGATGTCCCGAAGCGTGGTACATTGGCGAGACCATGCAGACGCTGCGACAACGAATGAACGGACATCGCGCAACAATCACCAGGCAGGAATGTTCCCTTCCAGTCGGGGAACACTTCAGCAGTCAAGGGCATTCAGCCTCTGATCTCCGGGTAAGTGTTCTCCAAGGCGGCCTTCAGGACCCGCGACAACGCAGAATCGCCGAGCAGAAACTTATAGCCAAGTTCCGCACACATGAGTGCGGCCTCAACCGGGACCTGGGATTCATGTCACATTACATTCATCCCCCACCATCTGGCCTGCGAAATCCTACCAACTGTCCTGGCTTGATACAATTCACACCTCTTTAACCTGGGGTTACCCCATCTCTGGATCTGTAAAGATTTAATCACCTGCTAATGCTCGCATTCCTAGCATTGTTTGGCATCTTTGAATTTGTCTATATATGTGTTTCTGGAACAGACCTCTTCATTCACCTGAGGAAGGAGCAGCGCTCCAAAAGCTAGTGACATCGAAACAAACCTGTTGGACTTTAACCTGGTGTTGTAAGACTTCGTACTAGGATATTGCCTGGTCTGGAGGGTATTAGCTATGAGGAGAGTTTGAATAAAATGGGATTGTTCTCCTTGGAAAGACGGAGGCTGAGGGGCGACCTGATAGAAGTTTATAAAATTATGAGGGGTATAGATAGGGTGAACAGTTGGAAGCTTTTTCCCAGGGTGGAAATGACAATTACAAGGGGGCACAAGTTCAAGGTGAGCTGGGAAAGTTTCAGTGAAGTTGTGCGGGGCAAGATTTTTACACAGAGGGTGTTGGTGGTCTGGAATGCACTGCCATGTGAGGTGCTTGAAGCAGACAGTGAGCGACCTTTAAGATTTACCTAGAAGGAAGCTTCCTCAAAGCATAGGGGCCGTTCGTCGGCCTGTTCCAAGAACTGTTCAAGGCCAACAGCGACGAGGGAAATAGTGAGAGACGGGGGATAGCAGACAGAAATACACAACACTATGAGGTATAAAGGGAAGGGGGGAGGAAACGGGGAGGAAACTCAGGGGAACCACAGGAGGAAGGGGGGTGGGAGGGAGAGGGGGCAGGATGTCTCCCCCCCCCCACCCCCCCACTCCCGATCTCACAAGTCCTGCAACAAAAAACACAGAAGGAAGGGGGCAAATGGGACGACAGGAGCTCTGGGACAGAATGCCCAGAACAAAAAAGGGGGATGCCAAGGTGGGGTCAGGAAGAGGATGGACAGGGAGAGGGATAGGGGGGCAGAGAGGAAATATCAAGAAAGATTGTATGTGACGGCTTCCAGTTGCGGCTATGCCTAGGTAGGTCGCACGTTTGGCAGCTCCCGCCGGGAACGGCCTTTTGGGCTCTTCAGAGGGGCCCCACCGGCAATTGTTCGATGACTTCCAGTGTGGGAAGGTGACAGCAAGGTTCACCCAACACTATATGGATTGGACCAGGAGTGATCCTGGTGCAGCGAAATGTGCGAGGGAGGAAAAGCAAGATGGCGGCGGGTGGAGACCAAGCAGCGTGGGCGCAGTGGGTGCAGGAGCAGCAAGAGTTTCTTAAACGCTGCTTTGAGAAGCTGAGGACAGAAATGCTGGCGCCAATGAAGGCGGCGATTAAGAAGCTTGTGGAGACTTAGAAGGCCCAAGGTGCGGCGATCCGTGAGGTGCGGCAAAAAGCTTCGGAGAACGAGGACGAGATCTTGGGCCTGGCGGTGAAGGTGAAGGCGCACGAGGCGCTGCACAAGAGGTGGGCGGAAAAATTCGAGGACCTGGAGAATAGGTCGAGGAGGAAGAATCTTCGGATTCTGGGTCTCCCTGAAGGAGTGGAGGGGCCCGATGCCGGGGCATATATGAGCACGATGCTCAATTCGCTGATGGGCGCGGGAGCTTTCCCGAGGCCCCTGGAGCTGGATGGGGCTCATCGGGTCCTGGCAAGGAGACCCAAAGCCAACGAGCCACCAAGGGCTGTAGTAGTGAGTGTCATGATATTCAGATAAACATCATGGTGCAAACATACATACACACTGATGGACAGATCAACGGACCAATCAATACACACACAACATCACACCCAATCACAGGCAAGAGCATACACACTATAAAACGGGGAACACGACACTTCCCGCTCATTCCAGCAGGAGACAGCTCAGGGTACAGAGCTCAGAGCAAACCACTCAGACATTCACCATGTGCTGAGTGCTTCTCCAAGATAGTGTTCGGGCTGGGTCCACAGGTTAGAGGGTAATGAACGAACCACAGTAACCAGTTTACGGATGTTGTTATTGTTAGTAATAAAACTGAGTTGTACCATCCGCAACCGTGTTGGTTCGTCTGTGTAGCAGAGCACCCAACACGACATAGTACCAGGATTGGAACCCAGTAACTGTGAGACCTACCTACACATCCTCAGGAATCCGCCATCCTGCGCCATGGACACCATCAGCCCGCCGCAGCCGCTCCAAATCGCTGGAAACCTCGGCGTCAACTGGAAGCTGTTTAAACAGCGCTTCCAGTTCTTCCTGGAAGCCACAGAAAGGGAGGATGCTTCGGACACCAGGAAAATCGCCCTCTTCCTCTTCACGGCAGGGCAACACGCCATCCACATCTACAACTCCCTGGTGTTCGCGGAAGGTGAGGACAAGGCGAAGTACAAGACGGTCCTTCTCAAACTCGAGCAACACTTCAGCGTCGAGGTAAATGAGAGTTTTGAGAGGTACCTCTTCCAGCAGCGCCTGCAGGGTAAGGACGAGCCTTTTCAATCTTTCCTAACACACCTCCGTATCCTCGCGCAGTCCTGCGGTTACGAGGCCACCTCCGACTCCATGGTCCGGGACCAGATTGTTTTTGGGGTCACCTCAGGCACCCTACGCTAGCAGCTCCTCAAAATTAAAAGCCTCACCCTAGCCACCGCCATCGAAGCCTGCGTCCTCCATGAAAACGCGACCAGCTGCTACTCTCAATTCCAGGTGGCCAAAACGGCACGGCAGGGATCCTACGCGGCCGAATCGGCAAGGCAGGGGTCCTACGAGGCCGAGCAGGTCCAGGCGATCGAGTTCCTCCCGGCCCGCGGCCCGGACGAGGGCGGCCATTTCACGCGCTTTCCGCGGCCTCCCGTGCTTGTACGCGCCAAAAGAGACGTCGACGCAGAGGGACGCGTAGGCGCGCTCTACGCAGGACCGAACTGCGCATGCGCGATGGCGCAATGAACGCCATGATGTCACGACGTGCGGCAAATGTGGATCCGCACATTTAAAGCGGCAAAGTCGGCAAATAACTGACAATGCCTCCACTGGGGCAAGATGGGCCACTACGCTGCCTGCTGTTGAGCAGCTCAACCTGCCAATGCTCCCCAATTCCGACAGCCTCGCAGGGACGTGCGGACCATTCAGCCTCCGTACTCCGAGTCATACCCGGACGATATACAAACCGGTGATACAGACGACCGGGAAGCCTTCCGTGTTGCGGTCATTGACAGGAACCGGATGTCTCCAAGCAGAACCCACCAGCCGATGCCAGTGAACAGTATCAGTCCGGGTGATGAATGGTGTGCAACCCTAACGGTCAACCGATCACCAATAGCATTCCGTTTGGACACTGGCGCCTCCGCCAACCTAATAGCATGGTCAGCCTTCTACGCCTTGAAGGTCAGACCACCAATTCGGTCATCCCGTTGTAAGATGGTCGACTACAACGGAAACGTTATCCCGGCCATGGGATCCTGCCAGCTCCAGGTGACACACAATACATACATGGCCACACTGTCCTTCGAGATAGTTGGATCATCGAAGGACTCTCTGCTAGGCACACAGGCATGCAAGGTTCTCCACCTCGTTCAGCGGGTACACGCTCTGTCTCCAGAAGGCACATCAGACTTCCCGGATGCAGAATTTAGGGCACAGCTCCACTCGCTCCTCGCCCACAACCAGGAGGCATTCGAGGGCATGGGTACACTGCCCTATACCTACAGAATACGGCTCAAATCGGATGCCACCCCGGTCATTCACGCACCTCGCAGGGTCCTAGCACCACTCAAAGACCGCCTCAAGCAGCAGCTGCAGGATCTCCAGGACCAAGGGGTGCTATCCCGGGTCACGGAGCCCACGCCATGGGTCAGCTCCATGGTGTGTGTTAAGAAGCCCTCTGGCGAACTCCGGATCTGCATCGACCCAAAAGACCTGAACAACATCATGAGGGAACACTACCCCATACCCAAACGGGAAGAGATCATGAGCGAAATGGCCCGGGCTAAAATTTTCACAAAGCTTGATGCCTCGAAGGGTTTCGGCAAATCCAACTGGATCAGTCCAGCAGGAAGCTGTGCACCTTCAACACTCCTTTCGGCAGGTTCTGCTATAACAGAATGCCGTTTGGCATCATCTCAGCATCCAAGGTGTTTCACAGAATCATGGAACAGATGATGGAGGGCATCGAAGGGGTGCGCATCTATGTTGACGACGTCATCATCTGGTCCACCACACCACAGGAGCACATCAGTCGTCTCCAGCGTGTCTTTGCGCGGATACGGGAACACGGCCTGCGCCTCAACCGAGCCAAGTGTTCTTTCAGCCAAACTGAGCTAAAGTTTCTGGGGTCCACATATCCCGGTCAGGAGTGCATCCGGATGCAGACAAGGTGAGCGCCATTACAGCCATGCCGCAGCCGGCAGACAAGAAAGCAGTGCTACGCTTTCTCGGGATGATCAACTTCCTGTGGAAGTTCATTCCCAACCTTGCCTCCCACACAACGGCTCTTCGCCACCTAGTAAAGAAGTCCACGGCATTCCAGTGGCTGCCCGCACACCAGAAGGAATGGGAGGAGCTCAGAATTAAGCTCACCACAGCCCCGGTATTGGCGTTCTTCGGCACCTCTCGTGATACGAAGATCTCGACTGATGCCAGCCAGTCCGGCATTGGGGTGGTACTCCTGCAACAGGATGACACTGCATCATGGGCCCCGATCGCCTATGCCTCGCGGGCCATGACCCCCACAGAACAGCGCTATGCGCAGATCGAGAAGGAGTGCCTGGGTTTGTTAGCCAGTATAGACAAGTTCCACGACTACGTGTATGGTCTCCCCCAGTTCACCGTGGAAACTGAACATCGCCCCCTGGTCAGCATCATACATAAGGACCTGAACGAGATGACCCCTCGCCTCCAGCGCGTCCTACTCAAGCTCTGGAGGTATGACTTCCAACTGGTCTACACCCCGGGAAAGGACCTCAACATTGCGGATGCCCTATCCAGAGCAGTGAGCACACCGCCCGACTCGGAGGGGTTCGTCTGTCAGGTCGCAGCGCATGTGGCCTTCACATTGGCCAATCTGCCAGCTGATGATTCAAGTCTGGCCCGTATTTGCCGGGAGACTGCGGCTGACCCCCTTCTACAACGTGTGATGCACCACATGACGGGAGGGTGGCTCAAAGGACAGTGCCCACAATTATACAATGTCCGGGACGACTTGGCCGTCATTGACGGTGTCCTCCTAAAGCTGGACCGGATTGTGATTCCACACAGCATGCACAAGCTGGTCCTCGACCAACTACACGAAGGCCATCTGGGGGTTGAGACGTGCAGACGGAGGGCCCGAGAGGTGGTATACAGGCCGGGCATCAGCGATGACATTGCCAACATGGTGCTCAACTGCCCCACCTGCCAAAGGTTTCAGCCGGCGCAACCCCCTGAGACGCTTCAGCCCCATGAGTTGGTAACGTCTCCCTGGGCGAAGGTGGGTGTGGACCTTTTTCATGCGCTTGGCAGGGACTACGTCATCATCATAGATTACTTTTCGAATTATCCAGAGGTCATACGCCTGCACGATTTAACATCGTCCGCTGTCATAAGGGCCTGCAAAGAAACCTTCGCTCGCCACGGCATTCCGATTACTGTCATGTTGGACAATGGGCCCTGTTTTGCAAGCCAAGAATGGTCTTCTTTTGCTGCTTCGTATGGCTTCACACACGTGACGTCCAGCCCTCTGCATCCCCAGTCCAATGGCAAGGCAGAAAAGGGCGTTCACATCATCAAGCGGCTCCTCTGCAAGGCTGCTGATGCCGGATCGGATTTGTGCTTAGCCCTGCTGGCCTATCGCTCGGCCCCACTAGCCACTGGCCTCTCCCCAGCCCAGCTGTTGATGGGTCGCGCCCTCAGGCCCACTGTGCCATCCATTCTGGTCCCTACACCCAACTATGCTCCAGTACTGCAAAGGATGCGTCAGCAGCGTGCTCAGCTGAAGGTGGCACATGACACTCGGACAACTGTTCTTCCTGCCCTGGCACCTGGAGACAACGTCCGCATCCACCTACCAGAGGGTGGCTGGTCGGCAACTGCCGAAGTTCTCCGACGCGTGGCTCCCCGCTCGTTCCTGGTTCGCATGCCTGATGGTTCCATTCGCAGGCGCAATCGCCGGGCTCTTCGCCTGATTCCGCGCTCGCTACGTGATCATACACCGGTGCCACGCCCTCCTGTTGTTCCTGATGTCGACTTTGTGGAGCTTTCTGCCACCATGCCCATTCCTCTGTCGCCTGTGGCCAGGCCCATTCCTCAGCCGGTGGATCCTGACCCACCCTTGAGGCGGTCAACCCGAATTCGTCGCCTACCTACTAGGCTGGACTTATGAGCCTGTTTGAACATTGAACTCACTGACGTATTATGCCACAATGTTAATATGTTTCTCTTTTTGTCGTTACTGGAGTTCGTTTTGATGCTTAATGTTTACACTTGTTTTGTTTATGGGACAACCTTGTTGCTATGTTGCCCCTGACACCTTCCTATGTATATAGTTTAGTCTCATGTACGTGTTGTAGATATTGCACACACACATTCAGCTGCACTCAGTACACATCTATATTTATTACCACATAGGCACATATTCTTGTAAAAAAGGGGGGATGTCATGATATTCAGATAAACATCATGGTGCAAACTGATGGACTGATCAACGGACCAATCAATTCACACACAACATCACAGCCAATCACAGGCAAGAGCATACACACTATAAAACGGGGAACACGACACTTCCCGCTCATTCCAGCAGGAGACAGCTCAGGGCACAGAGCTCACAGCAAGCCACTCAGACATCCACCATGTGCTGAGTGCTTCTCCAAGATAGTGTTAGGGCTGGGTCCACAGGTTAGAGGGTAATGAACGAACCACAGTAACCAGTTTACAGATGCTGTTATTGTTAGTAATAAAACTGAGTTGTACCATCCGCAACCGTGTTGGTTCATCTGTGTAGCAGAGCACCCAACACGACAGTGAGGTTCCACCGCTTTATGGACAGAGAATGTGTCCTGAGATGGGCCAAAAAAGAGCAGAGCAGCAGGCGGGAGAACATGGAGATCCGAATTTATCAGGACTGGAGTGCGGAGGTGGCTAAGAAGAGGACTGGTTTCAACCGGGCTAAGGCGGTGCTCCATCAGAAGGGGGTGAAGTTCGGGATGCTGCAGCCAGCGTGATTGTGGGTCACGTTCCAAGATCGGCACCACTATTTTGAAACGCCTGATGAGGCATGGAACTTTATACAGACTGAAAAGTTGGACTCAAATTGAGGGTTTGTCGTGGGGGGATGTATACTGTGTTTACCGCGTTTGGGGAATGTTCTTTTTGTTTGAGTGCTGGGTGGGGATGGGTGAATGGACTTGATGTGGGGGCTGTGGGAGAGTGTGGGCGTCGGTGTTGGAGGGGCAGGGCCCCACGGAGGAAGAGGGGGGTGGAGGCCCGGGGATGGGGACTTCGGGTAAGGCCGCAAAAAGGAGCTGCGCCAGAGGGGCGGGGCCAGCTCAGGAAAGCGCGGGCTTTTTCCGGCGTTAGGGAAGCGCGGGGCCGGGGGGGGGGGGGAGGGCGGTGCTGGAGAGGAGCACACACTGACTGCCAAGGGATGGGGGATTCTCACACTGGGGGGTCGATGGAATGGCGGGAGAGGCTGGGGTCAGCAGGAGTCAGCTGACTTACGGTAGTGTCATGGGGGGAGCAAAATGGCTAGATGAGGATCTAGCAGGGGGAAGGAAGGGGGGAAGGGGGGGAACTGGGTTGCTGCTGAATTGGCCAAAAGGGAGCTGGAAGTAGGAGAGGTAGTCGGGGCGGGGGTCTGCCGCCTGGGGATCTGGAGGGTGTGGGAGGCGCGGGCACGTGGCTGGCCTAGAAAAGGAGATGGCTAGTCGGCAGGATGGGGGGCGAGTAGCCCCCCGATCGGCTGATAACTTGGAATGTGAGGGGCCTGAATGGGCCGGTCAAGAGGGCCCGGGCGTTCGCGCACTTAAAGGGACTGAAGGCAGACGTGGTTATGCTCCAGGAGACACATCTGAAGGTGGCAGATCAGGTTAGGCTGAGAAAGGGATGGGTAGGGCAGGTCTTTCATTCAGGGCTGGATGCGAAGAACAGAGGGGTTGCAATACTGGTGGGGAAGCGGGTGTCGTTCGAGTCACTGAATATTGTCGCGGATAATGGAGGTCGATATGTGATGAGTGGTAGGCTGCAGGGGGTGCGGGTGGTACTGGTGAATGTATATGCCGCGAATTGGGATGATGCCGGATTTATGAAACGCATGCTGGGTCGGATTCCGGATCTGGAGGTAGGAAGTTTGATAATGGGGGGGGGGACTTCAACACGGTGCTGGACCCAGCACTGGACCGTTCTAGGTCCAGGACGGGTAAGAGGCCGGCTGCGGCCAAGGTGCTCAGGGGGTTTATGGACCAGATGGGACGTGGATCCATGGAGGTTTGCCAGGCCGCTAGCCAGGGAATTTTCCTTCTTTTCCCACGTCCATAGAGCCTACTCCCGGATAGATTTTTCATTTTGAGTAGGGCGCTCATCCCGAAAGTGGAGGGAACAGAATATTCGGCCATAGCCATCTCGGACCACGCCCCGCATTGGGTGGAGCAGGAGTTGGGGGAGGAGAGGGACCAGCGCCCGCTGTGGCGCCTCGATGTGGGACTGTTGGCGGATGAGGGGGGGTGCGGGCGGGTGCGGGGGTGTATTGAAAGATATTTGGAGGCCAATGACAATGGGGAGGTGCAGGTGGGGGTAGTCTGGGAGGCGTTGAAGGCGGTGGTCAGGGGAGAGCTAATCTCCATTAGGGCCCACAGGGAGAAGAGAGTGGGGAGGGAGAATGGAGAGGTTGGTGGGGGAGATTTTAAGGGTAGACAGGAGATATGCAGAGGCCTCCGAGGAGGGGCTACTTAGGGAGCGGCGGATCCTCCAGACGGAGTTCGACCTGTTGACCACGGGGAAAGCAGAGGCACAGTGGAGGAAAGCGCAGGGGGCGACGTATGAGTATGGGGAGAAGGCGAGTCGGATGCTGGCTCATCAGCTTCCTAAGAGGGAGGCAGCGAGGGAGATTGGTGGAGTTAAGGATAGCGGGGGGAATACGGTGCGGAGTGCGGTGAGAATAAACAAGGTATTTAGGGACTTCTATGGGGATCTGTACAGATCTGAGCCCCCAGCGGGGGAAGAGGGGATGCGACGATTTTTGCGTCAGCTGAGGTTCCCGAGGGTGGAGGAGCAGGAGGTGGCTGGTTTAGGGGCGCCAATTGGGCTGGAGAAGCTGGTGAAAGGATTGGGGAGCATGCAGGCGGGGAAGGCCCCGGGGCCTGATGGGTTCCCGGTTGAATTCTACAGGAAATACGTGGACCTGCTGGGCCCGTTGCTAGTGAGGGCTTTTAATAAGGCGAGGGAGGGGGGGACCTTGCCCCCGACAATGTCCAGGGCGCTGATTTCTTTGATCTTGAAGCGGGACAAGGATCCATTTCAATGTGGGTCGTATAGACAGATCTCGCTCTTCAATGTTGACGCTAAGTTGCTGGCGAAGGTGCTGGCTACGAGAATTGAGGACTGTGTCCCGGGGGTGATTCATGAGGACCAGACGGGATTTGTGAAGGGTAGGCAGCTAAACACAAATGTGCGGAGGCTCCTCAATGTGATTATGATGCCCTCGGTGGAGGTGGAAGCGGAGGTAGTGGCAGCTATGGATGCGGAGAAGGCCTTTGATCGGGTGGAGTGGGAGTATCTTTGGGAAGTGTTGCGGAGGTTTGGGTTCGAAGGAGGGATTCATCAGTTGGGTCAGGCTGCTATATAGAGCCCCAGTGGTGAGTTTGGCTACGACCCGGCGGAGGTCGGAGTACTTTCGGCTGTACCGGGGTACGAGGCAGGGGTGCCCCTTATCCCCCTTGTTGTTTGCACTGGCAATTGAGCCACTGGCCATGGCACTGAGGGAGTCCAGGAAATGGAGGGGACTGGTCCGGGGGTGAGAGGAACACCCGGTGTCGTTGTATGCCGACAACCTGTTGTTGTATGTGGCGGATCCAGTGAAGGGGATGGTGGAGGTCATGTGGATCCTTATTGAGTTTGGGGCCTTTTCGGGGTAAAAGCTCAACGTATGGAAGAGTGAGCTCTTTGTGGAGCATTCAGGGGACCAGGGAAGGGGGATAGATGAGCTACCGCTGAAGAGGGTGGAAAGGAGCTTTCGGAACCTAGGGATCCAAGTAGCGAGGAGTTGGGGGGCCCTGCACAAGCTCAATTTGACGCGGTTGGTGGAGCAGATGGAGGAGGAATTTAAAAGATGGGATCTGCTGCCACTCTCACTAGCGGGTAGGGTGCAGTCGGTCAAAATAACGGTCCTCCCGAGGTTTCTCTTCGTGTTCCAATGCCTTCCCATTATGATCCCCAAGGTCTTTTTCAAATGGGTAAGCAGGAGCATCATGGGATTTGTGTGGGCGAATAAGACCCCGAGGGTGAAGAGAGTGTTTCTGGAGCGAAGCAGGGACAGGGGGGGCTGGCGCTGACAAATTTGTGTGGCTAATATTGGGCAGCCAATGTGGCGATGATCCATAAGTGGGTAATGGAGGGAGAGGGGGCGGCGTGGATGAGGCTAGAGATGGTGTCCTGTGTGGGCACGAGCCTGAGGGCGTTGGTGACGGCACCGCTGCCGCTCTCGCCGACAAGGTACACCACGAGTCCGGTGGTGGCGGCGACGCTGAAGATCTGGGGGCAGTGGAGGCGACACAGGGGCGAGGTGGGAGCCTCGGTTTGGTCCCCGATTCGGGAGAATCATCGGTTTGTCCCGGGAAGGATGGATGGGGGGTTTCGGAGCTGGCATCGGGCAGGGATTAGAAGAATGGGGGACCTGTTCATCGATGGGACATTTGCGAGCTTAGGGGCGCTGGAGGAGAAGTTTGGGTTACCCCTGAGAAACGCTTTCAGGTACATGCAAGTGAGGGCGTTTGTGAGCCGGCAGGTGAGGGAATTCCCGCTGCTTCCGGCACGTGGGATTCAGGACAGGGTGATTTCGGGTGTATGGGTTGGAGAAGGCAAAGTTTTGGTGATTTACCAGGAGCTGAAGGAAGAGGAGGAGGCCTCGGTGGAGGAGTTAAAGGGCAAGTGGGAGGAGGAGCTTGGGGAGGAGATAGGTGAGGGTTTGTGGGCTGATGCCCTGAGTCGGGTTAATTCTTCCTCCTCTTGCGCCAGGCTCAGCCTAATACAGTTCAAAGTTACTCACAGAGCGCATATGACAGGGGCGAGGTTGAGTAGGTTCTTTGGGGTGGAGGACAGATGTGGGAGGTGCTCTGGGAGCCCGGCAAATCATGTCCATATGTGCTGGTCGTGCCCGGCGTTGGATGGGTTTTGGAGGGGTTTTGCGAGGATTATGTCCAAGGTGGTGAATGCCCGGGTCAAGCCGAGCTGGGGATTGGCATTATTTGGGGTATCGGGCGAGCCGGGAGTGCAGGAGGCGAAAGAGGCCGGTATTCTGGCCTTTGCGTCCCTGGTAGCCCGGCGGAGGATTTTGTTACTGTGGAATGATGCGAAGCCCCCGAGTGTGGAAGCTTGGACCAATGACATGGCAGGGTTCATCAAGCTGGAGAGGATAAAGTTTGCCTTGCGAGGGTCTGTGCAAGGGTTCCTCAGGCGGTGGCAACCGTTCCTAGACTATCTCGCGGAGTGTTAGGAGGAGGTCAGCAGCAGCAGCCCAAGGGCGGGGGGAGGGGGGGGGGGTGGAGGGGTGGGGGGGAGAGGGGGGGAGGGGGGGGTTCTTTTGGGGTGGCATTTGGGTGAAGGTGGGGGGGGTTTCCCTATTTGTGTTTTTAAATGTTATATGGGGGGTTATTGTATATGGGGGAAATCTAATGTATAATTTCTGATTGTTGTGTTCTTGTTTCTTTCTTTTTGTTGGGGGGGGTTTTGTTGAAAATTTGTTGAAAAATTTGAATAAATATACTTTTTTTTTAAAAGATTGTATGTACATAACAACTGCATAAACTGTAAATATCGGACGCAAAGTTTCATTATGTAAAATTGAAAACGGCAATAAAAATATACATACAAAAAAAAAGACTTATCCAGATAGACACGTGAATAGACGGGATGTAGAAGGATACATGCGGTTGGTCTAGATAGAACACGTGATCGGTGCAGGCTTGGAGGGCCGAAGGGCCTGTTCCAGTGCTGTACTGTTCTTTGTTCTAATTGACGTGGGCAGAATCACAGCCGAGGGCAGAGCTATTTTGAAGTACTTTGCACAGATAGTGGGCGCAAATAATTGAACATTATTTTGTGGCTAATCTCGGTCATGATGCCACAGTCCTCGTGCCAACCTGTTGTAACACGAAAAACGAGTACTCAACTGACAGAAGTCAGTGAGAGAATAAACCAACAGAATGCAGCACCCGTTGAAGACTGTGAGGTTTTTTTTGTGTCGGCCTCTATCGGCCCAGGCACGTTCATCCATATTGGTTAGGGTAGATGTCTCCCTGACTGAGAGATTCTGCAACCCAGGTCCAGAATCTGCCGGCTGCTCCAGTGTGGCAGTGAAAGCAGATGTAAGGTAACGGTAAAATTGCCCATAGTCCCAGATGACTATCGGCTGCTTTCCCCTTTGAGGGGGAGAGCTGACTGGTGGTGGTTTGACCTGAGGATCACCATACCTCAGGCGAGGGGTAAGGCTGAGAAGGCGGGGCCTACATGAATAACCTCAGCCAGTATGGGAAAGCAGATGTGCCAGTATGTCAACAGCCCTGTGTCAGGCTCAGCTGGTGGCCCAGGCTTCGGACCTGCCCACAGCATATTAATGTTGACCGGGGAGAACGTTCTTTTGCGTGTAAAGGAGGCGCGTGGGCCAACTTTCCAGAATCCTCCATAGGGGCAGCTCTCAGAACAGACATGTTCCGAGACATTTTGCGGCATTCCTAGACGGGCCGGAATCTGCGAGGTGTCCGAATGGTGTCGGTACCTCTGCAGATTCGTGAAACAATACTCAAAGCCAGCTGTGCCCTGCAGGGATCAGGAGCGAATGTTGCCGGGGGACACGAGGTGATATTTAGGCTGGAGTTTTACATCGGACTTACAGTCATTTGGGCTAACAGTCGTTTATGCTCCACATCAGCCTTTGCTTGCCTCACATCATCTGACTTTATTAGCATATTTTCCATTTCCTTCCCTCTATGTGTAAAACTAGCTTTCTCTTAAATGTGCACGTTACTCACAAGGTTCATAGTTTTAACCACTGCACCTTTTATGAATTTATTTATATCTGGGGGCAACTCTCATCTACTGAACCTTTTGCTTTTAAAACAGATCGACAAGGAACTCATCAGTTTACCATCAGGCCATTTCTTTTACATAGTGCTTCATTTCCTTTATTCAATATGAGTGTCGGTAGGCCAGCATTTGTTAACCATCCAGCATTGACCGACTTGCTTGGTCATTTCTGAAGGAAGTTAAGACACCAGACAAGGACAGCAAATATTCTTCCTTTACAGGCAAGAACAGGTAGTTTCACCATTACTGAGAGTAGCTTTTAATTTCAGATTGATCAGAAACTGAACTGGACTAGCCACATTAATACTGTGGCTACCAGGGCAGGTCAAAGGCTAGGATTCCTACAGCAAGTAACTCACCTCCTGACTCTCCAAAACTTGTCCACCATCTACAAGCCACAAGTCAGGAGTGTAATGGAATACTCTCCACTTGCCTGGATGCATGCAGCTCCAACAACACTCAAGAAGCTCAACACCATCCACGGCTAAGCAGCCCGCTTGATTGCTCTTCCTTCCACAAACATTCAAACCCTCCACCACCATCGACCAGTGGCAGCCGTGTGTATCATCGACAAGATGCACTGCAGTAACTCTCCAAGGTTCCTCAGACAGCACCTTCGAAACCCACGACCACTACCATCCAGAAGGACAAGAGTAGCAGATATCTGGGAACCCCATCACCTGGAGGTTCGCCTCCAAGTCACTCATCAGCCTGACTTGGAAATATATCGCCGTTCCTTTGCTGTCGCTGGGACAAAATCCTAGAACTCCCTCCCTAACAGCACAGTGGGTGTACCTACACCTGAAGGACTGCAGTGGTTCAAGAAGGCAACTCCCCACCACCTACTGAAGGGCAACTAGGGATGGGCACTAAATGCTGGCCTGACCAGCGACGCCCACGTTCCGCAAATGAATTAAAAAAAAGATTTTATGAGTTGAATTTAAATTCCACCAGCTGCCAAGCTGGGATTTGAACCCATGTCCCTGGAGCATCAGCCTGGGCCTCTGAATTATTAGTCTAATGACATTACTACCAACCCACTGCCTCCCACAGCAATATAGACTTGGCAATATCGTTTAGCACTCTGTTAACGTTATTGATTATATGCTCTGCAATGATACCGCTTGTTAATCTGTCCCTGGCCAGTTGACACCATTCATTGAACAAGTGTGTCTCTCATTCTTTTTTTGAATCTGTAATAAAATTACCTTAACCTGTATTATTTTTCACTGTTGTAGATCTGCCCCTTTCCCCCGGTGTATTGTTGATCAGCATTGAATATAAAATACTCTTAATGCTCACTAATTTCAGTAGCTCTGACCTCAAGAGCTGGAACTTACTTATTTGGCAAGTTAGTTCTGCAATCTGTTGTTGTTTCACAGAGGCAACATGCAAAGCACAAAAGCAATCATCCACCTGGTTGACACATGCACGTGCATGTTCCTGTTGCTGTAGGGCAGGCTTTGTTGCTGGCAGAGGAATATGCTTCAATGCTGCACTTAATTTTAGAAAGCTTGGACCACCAAGTTTGTTATCAACTTGTGCTACCTTGGACTCCGATCCGAATGGGGCACGGGGCCCTTTGGTGGCACTGGAGCTGATATCCATCCGCCTCCCTTCCCATTTTTCGGCATGAATGGGTGTTAGGCAGAGGAACATTATCAAATGACATAAATCACAGCAACACTTCTGTAGTGATATCATGGTTGTGCTGTAATTCGCTGACAGCCCACTAGGATTCTCACTAGTATATAAGTGAATGTTAAAGTCAGCTGACCTCAGACTGACTGGAGGAAGCTGATGAGAGTGGTTGCATGTATGTGTTTTTACTGTTAGTCATCTGTTTTCTTATATATAGTTTACCTACAGTTAATGTTAATAAATCGTTGATAGCTTTAGCTACAAGTGTTCTTGTAATAAATCAGGCCAACTGACAAGAACATTACATGGTACCAGGGATGAATGGTATTAAACACTGAGAAAGCCTGCCACAGAGATGTGAAGATTTTGCAGTCTGCAGAATTAACAGCAGTGAGTCCTTGACGCCACCAAAGTCTCTCAGCTTTCATGGCAATGTGGACAGCAACTGGCAAGTGTTCTAACAATAATTTAATCTGTTTCTTACTGAAATAAATTTAGAGATCAATCAGATTCGCGTAAGGTAGTGATGCTCCTCATTGTGACATGGCCCGAAGCAATTGCTGTGTTTAATACATTTAAAGTTGTAAACAATGAAGATAGTAAAAATTTTAATGAAGTAATTTGAAGATTTGATGCCCATTGCACACCCAGAAAGAATGAAATTTGTGAATGCTATGTGTTTAGGTCACGTTTACAGAAGACAGAAGAGTCCATAGATCATTTCATCACTGATTTAATGTGAAAAACCAAAACCTGTAATTTTTCTGCAGTGGAATCTTCCATGATTCGGGACCAGATTGTGTTCGCTGTGAATGAAAATAAGCTGAGGGAAACGGAGCTGTCTTTGGAACAAACAGTCAAGATTTGTCAGGCACACAAGCTAGCAGCACAGCATTCTGAAATGTTTCTCAGTAAAGGTGACGTCTTCTTGGAGGAGAAAACTCCGGTTGCCATCCTTTTTCCAAAAAGGCGGGAAAGTTCCTGCAGCTCCTCGCACCAAAAAAAGGTTAAATATCAGAACAAAGTACTTCTGTGTAAAAGATGTGGTCAAAGGCACAAATTAAGGCCGTGTCCAGCGTTTGGCAAGTTTTGTTCCAGGTGCAAAGGAAAAAAAATCACTTTGCTCAGAATTGTTACTCTTAAGCTCAACTCCAAATCAAACATCAGTGTTTGTTGGAGTAATAACGCAGAAGAAGAATTTTTTTGAGACATCAATAAAATTCTCCAGCACTTAAAAAAATGCAAACTGAAACTCTATTTAAAATAAATGCGGTTGATGAGGACAAATGGCTGCTACCATTTGAAGTGAATAGTACGATTGAAGTTAGACACTGGTGCCAACGCCAATTTAACTAGCATGACTGATTTAAACATCTAAAAATTCAGCCGATTAAAAGAAATCAAAAAATATCTCTGAGACATTATAATGTTTCAAGCATTGAATGTTATGGTGCTTGTGACCTGAGTGAGGTTGTGAAGGACACAGTTTATTCCGTCCCATTCTATATTGTATCTGAGGGCTTGGATTCGTTATTAGGTGATCAGTCCTGTTAAGAATTAGGTCTAGTGCAGTTGGTATATAGCATCCACAAAGGATTGGGTCAATACTCCAACGATTCTGAGAACATTATCAGCAAATTCAGCGATGTGTTCACAGGTTTTGGTACACTACCATTCACCTACAAGATACAGCTCAAAGAGTATGCAAAACCTGTGATACAGCCACCCAGAAGAGCACCTGCACCTCTTCGGGATCACCTCAAAAAGGAGCCAGACAGTATTACAAAATTAAAAGTAATCAGAAAAATAGAAGAACCTACCGACAGGGTAAACTTCATGGTTTGTGTAAAGATTGGATTGGATTGGATTGGATTTGTTTATTGTCACGTGTACCGAGGTACAGTGAAAAGTATTTTTCTGCGAGCAGCTCAACAGATCATTAAGTACATGAGAAGAAAAGGGAATAAAAGAAAATACATAATAGGGCAACACAACATATACAATGTAACTACAAAAGCACTGGCATCGGATGAAGCATACAAGGTGTAGTGTTAATGAAATCAGCCCATAAGAGGGTCATTTAGGAGTCTGGTGACAGTGGGGAAGAAGTTGTTTTTGAGTCTGTTCGTGCGTGTTCTCAGACTTCTGTTTCTCCTGCCCGATGGAAGAAGTTGGAAGAGTGAGTAAGCCGGGTGGGAGGGATCTTTGATTATACTGCCCGCTTTCCCCAGGCAGCGGGAGGTGTAGTTGGAGTCAATGGATGGGAGGCAGGTTTGTGTGATGGACTGGGCGGTGTTCGCGACTCTCTGAAGTTTCTTGCGGTATTCTTGCGATATTTGCATATGCGTGGATCCTAAAGATCTTATCAAGAATATCAAAAGAGAACTTTACCAAATACCAAAGTGTGAGGGAGTCACATCTGAGATGGCTGGTGCATAATTCTTTATGGAACTTGACGCATCTCAGGGTTTCTGGCAACTAAAGCTAGAGGAACAAAATACAAAATACTGCACTTTGAATACGCCACTTGGACGGTACTGCTTTCTGAGAATGCCGTTTGGCATAATTTTAGTATCAGACATTTTTAACCGTGCCATGGAGCACATCATCATTCATAGAATAGGAAAACACTTTATTGTCAGCTGAGTGTAGGTTTCAGGATGACTGAACTGCAAGAACAAGAAAGACTTTTCAACAAAAGACTGGTCTGGGACTAGAAGAGAAGAACTCCGGACACCCTAAGGAACTTGTTGCTCCCTGAAATGAGCCTGGAAAGAAGCTTCAGAAGAATATTCATCTTCAACTCCGTAGAACACCTAAAGTGCATAAGGAGGATATTCGGTCAATAGAGTCTGCACCGACCCTCTGAAGAGTTATCTAACTTGGCCCACTCCCCCGCCCTACCTCCATAACCCAATGGCCAATCCTCCTAACCTGCAAAACCTTGGAAACCATGGGGCAATTTAGCAACACCAATCAGCCGAATCTGCACATTTTTGGACTGTGGGAGGAAACGGGAGTATCCGGAGGAAACCACGCAGATATGACGAGAATGTACAAACTCCACACCGACAGTGACCCAAGCCAGGGATCAAACCTGGGTCCCTGGCGCTATGAAGCAACCAAAAAAAAAAGGCTGTGTGGTGAGTTGGTGAGGTAAGCTTTTCTTTCCTTTTCCTCTCTCCACCCTTCCGCCACCTCTAACCTGCGGGGAGTGTGAAAATCAGGTAAGCTTTTTTGTTCTCTCTGTAATTGTCAAGTGGATAAATGGAAAGGATGGCAGAGAGGGCAGTGCAATGTTCCTCCTGCAGGATGTTCGAGGTGAGGGACACTGTCAGTGGCCCTGCTGAGTTCACCTGCGGGAGGTGCACTCATCTCCAGCTCCTCAAAGACCGTGTTAGGGAACTGGAGCTGGAGCTGGATGAACTGAGGATCATTCGGGAGGCAGAGTCGGTTATCGATAGAAGCTACAGTGATGTAGTTACTCCTAAGAATGAAGGTAGCTGGGTGACGTTTAAAAGGAGGGGGAAGAAGCAGTCAGTGCAGGGATCACCTGCGGTTGTTCCCCTCAATAACAGGTATACCGTTTTGGATACTGTTGGGGGGACGACCTACCAGAGGTAGGCCACGGTGACCAGGTCTCTGGCACTGAGTCTGTCCCTGTGGCTCAGAAGGGAAGGGTGGAGAGCAGGAGAGCATTAGTTATTGGAGATCTATAGTTAGAGGTACAGATAGGTGGTTCTATGGCAATGATAGAGGCTCACGGTTGGTGTGTTGCCTCCTGGATGCCAAGGTCCGTGACGTCTCTGATCGTGCTTTCAGGATCCTACAGGGTGTTGCTCTTAATTTTAGCCTTAGTTTAATTGCTCTTGTTCTATCACCTTTGCTCTTGAGTCGCCAGGTATCTTTCTGATACCGCCACGTGGTTCAAGTCCGAGTAATGATCAATAATCCAACACACCGCTTAGTAAGAGTTAAATCAATGCACATTTATTACATACAGTAATCAATACTTATACATAAATTCTACTTCTAAGCTACTTCCTACAACTAACAGGCCAATACTTAACTTGGAAATGGCTCACCAGGTCAGGGAAACGAATGGCCTTTCGTATAGGTTCTGAGCCTGCGGGATTCGAAGCTGGTACAGATCGATAGCCAGGAGCGCCTATCTCGTAGCGAGCGTTGAAGTAAGACTTACGATTTGAGCGGCTGTTGCAGATGGTCAGCAGCAGGGGTTGCAGAAGGGTGTCGAAGGGTGGCAGAAGGGTGCGGAAGGGTCGATTTGAACTTGGACTCTATTCTTATAGTCCCCAGGGGCTTCCCGCCTTTCGGGGCGGACCCTGTACCTGGTTCCAAGTGATTGGACTTTGTCCCAATCACTTGGTTCGATATTCTCCAATGCTGGAGCGATTCCTTGATCGATGGGCGGTTTTGGGGTGGCCGTTCACCTCTCTTTGTGTAGACTCCTGCTGGCGTCGAAAAGTCTGGGTTGGCTTTGTGTGTCTAATTTGTTGCACATTGTTCCCGGGGATTGCTAATTAATATTCAGATTGCTGGTGTTTTGTGATGCTGATGGCTGCAGGTATCGATTCTGTCTGGCCTTCCCAGAGGTGAATACACAGTTTTACCTGCAGCTGCTTGTTTTAGTCCTGTTGGCTGATTTTCCCATCAGCCTTTTCCATTCGCCATTTTAAATCGGGCTTAGCCATTCTAAATCGGGAGTTAGCCATTTTAACTGGCTACAAGGGGAAGGGGAGCAGCCACAAGCCGTGGTACACATCGGTACCAACGACATAGGTAGGAAAAGGGACGGGCATGTAAAACAGGAATTCAGGGAGCTAGGGTGGAAGCTAAGAGCCAGGACAGACCATGTTGTCATCTCTGATTTGCTGCCAGTACCACGTGCTAGCGAGGTGAGGACCAGGGAGAGAGTGCAGTTAAACACGTGGCTACAGGGATGGTGTAGGAGGGAGGGTTTCAGTTACTTGGATAATTGGAGAACATTCTGGGGAAGGTGGGACCTGTACAAACAGGACGGGTTACACCTGAACCAGAGGGGCACCAGTATCCTGGGAGGGAAATTTGCTACAGCTCTTCGGGGGGGGTTTAAACTAATTTGGTAGGGGGATGGGAAACTGATTTGTAGTCCAGGAGATAGCATTGCTGGAGTTCATGAAGTTGAGGGTAGTGCAGTACTGAGGAAGGTACCAAGGTGACAAGGGTGGACCTGCAGGCATGAAGGTGGTTTGAAGTGTGTCTATTTCAATGCGAGGAGCATCAGGAATAAGGTTGGCGAGCTTGAAGCATGGATTTGTACCTGGGACTACAATGTTGTGGCCATTATGGAGACGTGAATAGAACAGGGGCAGGAATGGTTGTTGGAGGTTCCGGGGTTTAGATGTTTCAGTAAGATTAGGAAAGGTGGTAAAAGAGGTGGAGGAGTAGCATTGTTAATCAAAGATAGTATAATGGCTGCAGAAAGGCAGTTTGAGGAGGATCTGTCTACCGAGGTAGTATGGGTTGAAGTTAGAAATAGGAAAGGAGCGGTCACTTTGTTAGGAGTTTTCTATAGGTCCCCAAACAGTAATAGATGTGGAGGAAAATATTGCAATGCAGACTTTGGATAGGTGCGGTTGTCACAGGGTAGTTGTCATGGGTGACTTTAACTTTCCAAGTATTGATTGGAACCTCTATAATTCGAATAGTTTGGATTGGGCTGTTTTTATCCAGTGTGTGCAGGAGGGTTTCCTCACACAATATGTGGATAGACCGTCAAGAGGCGGGGCCACATTGGATTTGGTACTGCGTAGATTAACTAGTGTTAGATTTGGTTGTGGGAGAGCACTTTGGAGATAGTGACCACAATTCGGTGACTTTCACTATAGCAATGGAGAGGGATAGGAACGTACGGCAGGGCAAGGTTTTTAACGGGGGGAAGGGTAATTACGATGCGATTAGGCAAGAATTGGGGAGCATAAGATGGAAACAGGAACTGTCAGGGATAGGCACAATTGAGATGTGGAGCTTGTTCAAGGAGCAAATACTGCATGCCCTTGATATGTGTGTCCCTGTCAGGCAGGGAGGAAATGGTCGAGTGAGGGAACCATGGTTTACAAAAGAGGTTGAATGCCTTGTCAAGAGGAAGAAGGGGGCTTATGTAAGGATGAGAAAACAAGGTTCAGTTAGGGCACTTGAGGGATACAAGATAGCTAGGAAGGAGCTCAAGAAAGGGCTTAGGAGAGCTAGGAGGGGGCATGAGAGGTCCTTGGAGGGTAGAATCAAGGAAAACCCCAAGGCTTTTTACACTTCTGTGAGGAATAAAAGAATGATGTGGAGATGCCGGCGTTGGACTGGGGTGAGCACAGTACGAAGTCTTACAACACCAGCTTAAAGTCCAACAGGTTTGTTTCGATGTCACTAGCTTTCGGAGCGCTGCTCCTTCCTCAGGTGAATGAAGAGGTCTGTTCCAGAAACACATATGTAGACAAATTCAAAGATGCCAAACAATGCTTGGAATGCGAGCATTAGCAGGTGATTAAATCTTTACAGATCCAGAGATGGGGTAACCCCAGGTTAAAGAGGTGTGAATTGTCTCAAGCCAGGACAGTTGGTAGGATTTCGCAGGCCAGATGGTGGGGGATGAATGTAATGTGACATGAATCCCAGGTCCCGGTTGAGGCCGCACTCATGTGTGCGGAACTTGGCTATAAGTTTCTGCTCGGCGATTCTGCGTTGTCGCGGGTCCTGAAGGCCGCCTTGGAGAACGCTTACCCGGAGATCAGAGGCTGAATGCCCTTGACTGCTGAAGTGTTCCCCGACTGGAAGGGAACATTCCTGCCTGGTGATTGTTGCGCGATGTCCGTTCATTCGTTGTCGCAGCGTCTGCATGGTCTCGCCAATGTACCACGCTTCAGGACATCCTTTCCTGCAGCGTATGAGGTAGACAACGTTGGCCGAGTCGCACGAGTATGTACCGCGTACCTGGTGGGTGGTGTTCTCACGTGTAATAGTGGTATCCATGTCGATGATCTGGCACGTCTTGCAGAGATTGCCATGACAGGGTTGTGTGGTGTCGTGGTCACTGTTCTGAAGACTGGGTAGTTTGCTGCAAACAATGGTTCGTTTGAGGTTGCGCGGTTGTTTGAAGGCAAGTAGTGGGGGTGTGGGGATGACCTTGGCAAGATGTTCATCGTCATCAATGACGTGTTGAAGGCTGTGAAGAAGATGACGTAGTTTCTCCGCTCCGGGGAAGTACTGGACGACGAAGGGTATTCTGTCGGTTGTGTCCCATGTTTGTCTTCTGAGGAGGTTGGTCCGGTTTTTCGATGTGGCGCGTTGGAACTGTCGATCGATGAGTCGAGTGCCATATCCCGTTCGTACGAGGGCATCTTTCAACGTCTGTAGATGTCTGTTACGCTCCTCCTCGTCTGAGCAGATCCTGTGTATACGGAGCGCTTGTCCATCGGGGATGGCTTCTTTAATGTGTTTAGGGTGGAAGCTGGAGAAGTGGAGCATCATGAGGTTATCCGTGGGTTTGCGGTAAAGCGAAGTGCTGAGGTGACCGTCCTTGATGGAGACGAGTGTGTCCAAGAATGCAACTGATTTTGGAGAGTAGTCCATGGTGAGTCTGATGGTTGGATGGAACTTATTAATGTCATCGTGTAGTCGTTTCAGTGATTCTTCACCGTGGGTCCAAAGGAAAAAAATGTCATCGATGTATCTGGTGTATAACATCGGTTGAAGGTCCTGTGCGGTGAGTAGGTCCTGTTCAAACTTGTGCATGAAGATGTTGGCGTATTGGGGTGAGAATTTGGTCCCCATGGGGGGACATAAAAGAATGACCAAGGTGAAGTTAGGGCTGGTCAAGGACAGTAGTGGGAACCTGTGCATGGAGTCTGAAGATATAGGAGAGGTCCTAAATTAATACTTTTCTTCAGTGTTCACAAAGGAGAGGGGCCATGTTGTTGAGGAGGATAGTGTGATACAGGCTGGTAGGCTGGAGGAGCTAGATATTCGGAAGAAAGATGTGTTAGAAATTTTGAGGAGCCTGAGGATAGATAAGTCCCCTGGGCCTGATGGGATATATCCTAGGATTCTTTGGGAGGTGAGGGATGAGATTGCAGAGCCTTTGGCTTTGATCTTTATGTCCTCACTGTCTACAGGAATAGTGCCAGAAGACTGGAGAGAGGCGAATGTTGTCCCCTTGTTCAAGAAAGGGAATAGGTATAACCCTGGGAATTATAGGCCGGTTAGTCTCACTTCGGTCATAGGTAAATTATTGGAAAGGGTCCTGAGGGATAGGATTTACGATCATTTGGAAAGATACAGCTTAATCCAGGATAGTCAGCACGGATTTGTGAGGGGTAAGTCTTGCCTCACAAGTTTGATTGTATTCTTTGAGCAGGTAACTAAGTACATAGATGGAGGTAGAGCAGTTGATGTCGTATACATGGATTTTAGTAAGGCATTTGATAAGGTGCCCCATGGTCGGCTCATGCAGAAAGTAAGGAGGCATGGCATAGAGGGAAATTTGACCGATTGGATCAGTAACTGGCTATCACATAGAAGACAGAGGGTGGTGGTAGATGGTAAATTTTCATCCTGGAGCCCAGTCACCAGTGGTGTACCACCGGGATCAGTGCTGGGTCCTCTGCTATTTGTGATTTTTATCAATGACTTGGATGATGGAGTTGAAGGTTGAGTTAGTAAATTTGCTGATGACACCAAGATTGGTGGAGTAGTGGATAATGTGGAGGGTTGTTGTAGGCTGCAAAGAGACATTGCTAGGATGCAGAGCTGGGCTGAAAAGTGGCAGATGGAGTTTAACCCTGATAAGTGTGAGGTGATGCATTTTGGTAGGACAAATTTGAATGCGGATTACAGGGTTCTGAAGAATGTGGAGGAGCAGAGAGATCTCGGAGTTCATGTCCATAGATATCTGAAAGTTGCCATTCAAGTGGATAGAGCCGTGAAGAAAGCCTATAGTGTGTTAGCATTTATTAACAGGGGGATTGAGTTTAAGAGCCGTGAGGTTATGCTGCAACTGGACAAGACCTTGGTTAGACCACATTTGGAGTATTGTGTGCCGTTCTGGTCACCTCATTCTTGGAAGGATGTGGAAGCATTGGAAAGAGTGCAAAGGAGATTTACCAGGATGCTGCCTGGATTGGAGAGGAGGTCTTATGAGGAAAGGTTGAGGGAGCTAGGGCTTTTCTCATTGGAGCGAAGGAGGACGAAAGGTGACTTAATTGAGGTGTATAAGATGATGAGAGGGATAGATAGAGTGGACGTTCAGAGACTATTTCCTTGGGTGGATGTCGCGGTTACAAGGGGGCATAACTATAAGGTTCAGGGTGGGAGATATAGGAGGGATGTCCGAGGTAGGTTCTTTACTCAGAGTGGTTGGGGCGTGGAATACACTCCCAGCTATGGTAGTGGAGTCGGATACTTTAGGAACTTTCAAGCGGTTATTGGATAGGCATATGGAGTACACTAGACTGATTGGGAGTAGGTTGATTTGGTTTTAGTTTCAGATTAGTTCGGCACAACATCGTGGGCCGAAGGGCCTGTACTGTGCTGTACAGTTCTGTGTTCTATGTATGTGCTAACCAATACAAAAACTGTGGTTAGAGACAATACATGTTCAAAAGGGGAAACACCCCAGAGTTAATGGACCTTGACGAGTTATAAAAACAAAGCTAATCCCGCTTTTGAAATAGCCTGGACCTGTCCAAGGCAGCACGGTAGCACAGGGCAGCATGGTAGCACAGTGGTTAGCACAGTTGCTTCACAGCTCCAGGGTCCTAAGTTCGATTCCAGGCTTGGGTCACTGTCTGTGCAGAGTCTGCACATCCTCCCCGTGTGTGCGTGGATTTCCTCCGGGTGCTCCGGTTTTCTCCCACAGTCCAAAGATGTGCAGGTTAAGTGGATTGGCTATGCTAAGTTGCCCTTAGTGTCCAGAAATGTTGGGTCAGGTGGGGTTAGTGGGATAGGGTGGAGGCGTGGGGATAGGCTGGAGGTGTGGGCTTAGGTAGGGTGCTCTTTCTGAGGGGCGGTGCAGACTCGATGGGCAGAATGGCCTCCTTCTGCACTGTAAATTCTATGATTCTATGAATCAGGGGGCTTGTAAAAGGTAATGAATCATGAAATGAATGAAAATAATACAGTTCAAAGCTTTTAGGCTCATCAGCAACTTAGAGGCTTGAAAGCATTAAAGAGGAACGACATTGAATGTGAAAAAGAACCATAGAATTACCATAGAACCATAGAATTTACAGTGCAGAAGGAGGCCAATTGGAGTGGCAGAGGTCATTGGTTTTGAAGTTGCCGTTGAAGGAGCTTTAGTGAGTTGCTGCAGATGGTACACATGGCTGCCCCTGTGCCCCGGGGTGGTGGAGGGAGTGAGTGTTTAAGGAGGTGGATGGGATGCTAATCAAGCAGGCTGCTTTTGAGCTTTTCAGTATTGTTGGAGTTACACTTAGCCAAGCAAGTCGAGAATATTCCATCACACCCTTGGCTTGTATCTTGTTTCTGGTGGATTGGTCTTGGGAGTCAGGAGATGAACCACTCACCACAGAATCTCCAGCCTCTGACCTGCCTGTGCACCAACAGTATGTCTGTGACTTGTCCACTTAGTCCTGGAAAATGGTGATCCACAGGATGTTGATGGTGGGGGAACTCAGAATAATAATCAGCTGAGGTAGTTGGACTCCGATTTGTAGGAGATGGTCAGTGCTTGGCATTTATGTGGCATGAATGTTAGCGGCACGGTAGCACAGTGATTAGTACTGTTGCCTCACAGCACTAGGGTCCCAGGTTCGAATCTCACCTTGGGTCACCGTCTGGGCGGGGTCTGCACATTTTCCCCGTGTTTGCGTGGATTTCCTCCGGTTTCTTCCCTCAAGTCTGAAAGACGTGCTTGTTAGGTGAATTGGACATTCTGATTTCTCCCTCAGTGTACCCGAACAGGCACCGGAATGTGGCGACTAGGGTCTTTTCATTGTAGTGTTAATGTAAGCCTACTTGTGATACTAATCAAGATTATTATTATTATTAATTACCACTCATCTGTTCAAGGCTGAATGTTAACTAGATCTTGCAGGTGACTGCAGTTCCCTTCATTATCTGATGAATTGTAAGTGAAACTGAACACTGCAGTCATTACAAACATTCGCACTTCTGGTTTTATGCTGGATGGAAAATCATTTATGAAGGATCTGAAGATGGTTGGACTGAAAGACACCACCCTGAAGCCTGGGGCTGAGTTGATTGTCCTCCAACAACCACAACCATTTCCCTTTGTTTAGATATGACTGCAGCTAGTGGAGAGTTATTCCCCTGATCTTGACAATATTCAGGCTTGGGCTGACAAGTGGCAAGTAACATTTTTGCCACACAAGTTCCATTTAATGACCATCCCCAACAAGAGAGAATCTAACCACCATCCCTTGACATTCAATGCCATTACCATCACTGAATTCCACACTATCAACATCCTGGAGGTTACCATTGGCCAGAAACTGAACTGGATTAGCTATTTGAATACTGCGGCTATAAGAGCAGGGCAGAGTCTAGGAATCCTGTGGTGAGGAACTCACCTCCTGACTCCTCAAAGCCTGTCCATCCAAAAGGCACAAGTCAGGGGTGTGACGGAATATTCTCCACTTGCCTGGATGAGTGCAGTTCTAACAACACTCAAAAACTCAAGACCACCCAGGGCAAAGCAACCTGCTTGATTAGCACCGCATGCACAAACATACATTCCCGCCACCACCGATGTACAGTGGCAGCCGTGTGTACTAGCTACGAGATGCACTGCAGGAACTCACCAAGGCTCCTTTGACAGTACCTTCCAAACTCACAACCACTACCAGCTGGATGGACAAGGGCAGCAGACACATAGGCACACCACCGCCTGGACATTCTCCTCCAAACCTTAGCTAGGCCACACTTGGAGTATAGTGTTCAATTCTGGTCGCCACACTACCAGAAGGATGTGGAGGGTTTAGAGAGGGTGCAGAAGAGATTTACCAGAATGTTGCCTGGTATGGAGGGCATTAGCTATGAGGAGCGGTTGAATAAACTCGGTTTGTTCTCACAGGAACAACGGAGGTTGAGGGGCGACCTGATAGAGGTCTACAAAATTATGAGGGGCATTGACAGAGTGGATAGTCAGAGGCTTTTCCCCAGGGTAGAAGGGTCAATTACTGGGGGGCATAGGTTTAACGTGCGGGGGGCAAGGTTTAGAGGAGATTAAAGGCAAGGTTTTTACACAGAGGCTAGTGGGTGCCTGGAACTCGCTACCGGAGGAGGTGGTGGAAGCAGGGACGATAGTGACATTTAAGGGGCATCTTGACAATTACATGAATAGGATGGGAATAGAGGGATACGGACCCAGGAAGTGTAGAAGATTTTAGTTTTGACGGTCAGCATGGTCGGCACGGGCTTGGAGGGCCGAAGGGCCTGTTCCTGTGCTGTACTTTTCTTTGGTCTTTGTTCTTTGTTCAAACCACTTAACGTCCTGACTTGGAAATATATCGCTGTTCTGTCACTGGACCAAAATCCAGGACCTCCCTCTCTAACAGCACTGTGACTGTATCTGCATCACATGACCTGCAGCGGTTCCTGAAGTCAGCTCATCACCACCTTCTCAAGGGCAATTAGGGATGGCCAATAAACGCTGGCTTAGCCAGCGCCACCCAGGCTTCATGAATGGATTTTTAAAAATGATCACATTGCTGTTTGTGGGTGCTTGCTGATGTTATGGACCAGGGTTTAGAGAACCCCAAAGTGTATCATGGAGTTCACCTGACCCACAACTTTTACTAGATTGTGGTATGGGGAGCACACGGCCCACTCGACAGGTGTGGTACAGCAGAAATCGAAAAGTATTTTTTTAAGCAAAACAATGTTTATTCTATGAACTCAAGTTAACCTTTTTAAAACATACAGTGACATCTTAGCAACTATTAATTCAAATACAACCGCCAAAGAATACACTAAGTAATCCTTAAGCTTTCCTTTTAGCATCCATGAGACTTTAAAAAACACCTTTGACAGAAGCACATCAGGTTTAAATTCACTACTGAGAACAGTTATAACTCTGAATTCACCAAATGATCAAGAGATAGTCTTTACATGGCAGAGAGAACAACATTACACATTCTGTGGCTGGCTGCAGCTCAAACACTGAAACAAAACCAAAAATACACAGACACACCCAAGCTTTTCTCAAAGTGAAACTAAAAGCTGAAAGACAGCCCTGATTCACCCACACTCTGACAACACTGCAGTAATAAACACCCCATTTCTTAAAGGTACACCCACTACAGTTATTCAAAACTCAAACTTTCCTTTTTCTACAATCAAACAAAAGGATCAAACATCCCCCTTTTCTATAGAATCCCTGCAGTGCAGAAAGAGGCCATTCACTCCATCAGGTCTGCACCGACCCTTCTAAAAGAGCATCCAGAGGAAATCAACACAGACATGGGGAAAACGTCCAAACCCCACTCAGCCACACAAGACTGGATTTGAACCTGGATTCCTGCTGTTGTGAGGCAACAGTGCTAACCACTGTGCCACCGTGCCACCCTTATCTGGTTTCCTCATGAACAGAAGACATATTTGCCTGCATAATCCTGTGTGACTGTGAGTTACCCATGTTACCTACAGCGCACCCACAGTTCTCATGCATTAACAACTGTTCAAAAAAGGGACTAGGGATAACCCTGGGAATTACAGGCCAGTTAGTCTTACTTCGGTGGTAGGCAAAGTAATGGAAAGGGTACTGAAGGATAGGATTTCTGAGCATCTGGAAAGACACTGCTTGATTAGGGATAGTCAGCACGGATTTGTGAGGGGTAGGTCTTGCCTTACAAGTCTTATTGAATTCTTTGAGGAGGTGACCAAGCATGTGGATGAAGGTAAAGCAGTGGATGTAGTGTACATGGATTTTAGTAAGGCATTTGATAAGGTTCCCCATGGTTGGCTTATGCAGAAAGTAAAGAGGCATGGGACAGTGGGAAATTTGGCCAGTTGGATAACGAACTGGCTAACCGATAGAAGTCAGAGAGTGGTGGTGGATGGTAAATATTCAGCCTGGATCCCAGTTACCAGTGGCGTACCACAGGGATCAGTTCTGGGTCCTCTGCTGTTTGTGATTTTCATTAATGACTTGGATGAGGGAGTTGAAGGGTGGGTCAGTAAATTTGCAGACGATACAAAGATTGGTGGAGTTGTGGATAGTGAGGAGGGCTGTTGTCGGCTGCAAAGAGACAGGATGCAGAGCTGGGCTGAGAAGTGGCAGATGGAGTTTAACCCTGAAAAGTGTGAGGTTGTCCATTTTGGAAGGACAAATATGAATGCGGAATACAGGGTTAACGGTAGAGTTCTTGGCAATGTGGAGGAGCAGAGAGATCTTGGGGTCTATGTTCATACATCTTTGAAAGTTGCCACTCAAGTGGATAGAGCTGTGAAGAAGGCCTATGGCGTGCCCGCGTTCATTAACAGAGGAATTGAATTTAAGAGCCGTGAGGTGATGATGCAGCTGTACAAAACTTTGGTAAGGCCACATTTGGAGTACTGTGTACAGTTCTGGTCGCCTCATTTTAGGAAGGATGTGGAAGCTTTGGAAAAGGTGCAAAGAAGATTTACCAGGATGTTGCCTGGAATGGAGAGTAGGTCTTACGAGGAAAGGTTGAGGGTGCTAGGCCTTTTCTCATTAGAACGGAGAAGGATGAGGGGCGACTTGATAGAGGTTTATAAGATGATCAGGGGAATAGATAGAGTAGACAGTCAGAGACTTTTTCCCCGGGTGGAACAAACCATTACAAGGGGACATAAATTTAAGGTGAAAGGTGGAAGATATAGGAGGGATATCCGAGGTAGGTTCTTTACCCAGAGAGTAGTGGGGGCATGGAATGCACTGCCTGTGGAAGTAGTTGAGTCGGAAACATTAGGGACCTTCAAGCAGCTATTGGATAGGTACATGGATTACGGTAAAATGATATAGTGTAGATTTATTTGTTCTTAAGGGCAGCACGGTAGCATTGTGGATAGCACAATGCTTCACAGCTCCAGGGTCCCAGGTTCGATTCCGGCTTGGGTCACTGTCTGTGCGGAGTCTGCACGTCCTCCCCGTGTCTGCGTGGGTTTCCTCCGGGTGCTCCGGTTTCCTCCCACAGTCCAAAGATGTGCAGGTTAGGTGAATTGGCCAATGATAAATTGCCCTTAATGTCCAAAATTGCCCTTGGTGTTGGGTGGAGGTGTTGAGTTTGGGTAGGGTGCTCTTTCCAGGAGCCGGTGCAGACTCAAAGGGCCGAATGGCCTCCTTCTGCACTGTAAATTCAATGATAATCTATTATTAATCTAGGACAAAGGTTCGGCACAACATCATGGGCCGAAGGGCCTGTTCTGTGCTGTATTTTCTATGTTCTATGTTTGTTTTACTAGTAGGGCAGCATGGTAGCACACATGGCTAGCACTGTGGCTTCACAGCGCCAGGGTCCCAGGTTTGATTCCCTGCTGGGTCACTGTCTGTGCGGAGTCTGCACATCCTCCCAGTGTGTGCGTGGGTTCCCTCCGGCTGCTCCGGTTTCGTCCCACAGTCCAAAGACGTGCAGGTTAGGTGGATTGGCCATGATAAATTGCCCTTAGTGTCCAAAAAGGTTAGGAGGGGTTATTGGGTTATGGGGATAGGGTGGAAGTGAGGGCTTAAGTGGGTAGGTGCAGACTCGATGGGCTGAATGGTCTCCTTCTGCAATGTATGTTCTATCTTCTGTGTTCTAGTCAATCACTGCACATACATTCCACACATAGACTTGAAATCATGCAGGTCTCCGAATGGTACCTGCGCAGGTTGACATTGGCTGTTTGTCTGGTTGCTGTTTCTTCTCCGGAGAATATCATTCCCATAGCCTGGTTGTCTTGGTCACTCTTATTGTTCCACTGCAGTTAATGGGGGGCAAGTACTGTACAGTAAAGTTCTGTACACAGTATGGAGGTAAAGTACTGTACAGTAAAGTTCTGTACACAGTATGGAGGTAAAGTACTGTACAGTAAAGTTCTGTACACAGCATGGAGGTAAAGTACTGTACAGTAAAGTTCTGTATACAGCATGGAGGTAAAGTACTGTACAGTAAAGTTCTGTACACAGCATGGAGGTAAAGTACTGTACAGTAAAGTTCTGTACACAGCATGGAGGTAAAGTACTGTACAGTAAAGTTCTGTACACAGCATGGAGGTAAAGTACTGTACAGTAAAGTTCTGTACACAGTATGGAGGTAAAGTACTGTACAGTAAAGTTCTGTACACAGTATGGAGGTGAAGTACTGTACAGTAAAGTTCTGGTTTAGCTCAGTTGGCTGGACGGTGGGATTGTGATGCAGAGCAAGGACAACAGCACAGGTTCAATTCCCGTACCAGCTCAGGTTATTCATGAACCTTCTCAACCTTGCCCCTCACCTGAGCTGTGGTGATCCTCTAGTTAAACCACCACCAGTCAGCTCTCCCCCCTCAAAGGGGAAAGCAGACGATGGCGACTTTATCTTTTACCGTTACTCAGCAATGGAGTCTTTCAGGGCTGCAACTTCTTTGTGAGCCCTTTCTGCCTTGCTGTGCATCTGGTTGAGTTGTTCAAAAAAACTCGTGATTTGATTTGCTGTCTGTGGAATTGAGGGTCATTATTTCCACCTGATACCGTTGTGTGATCTCTGATGTTTGTTCAAATCTCGCGCAGCTTGGATCAGTTTATCATGTGTGTTCGAGTTCAGCTCTTCTGTGAACATTTTCCTGCAGAACTGCTTCATTTACCCTCGACTCTTACAGTTCATTGCACTGGGGTGGTCGGCATCCATCTTGTGGTTTACTTGAACATTGTCTCCCTCGTTTTGGAGTCTTTTGTTTTCCTCTCTCTGGGCTTTTCTGTTGCCTTCTCTCTGGAGACTATCGTTTCCCTTTCTCTGTTGGCTGGGTTACCAGCCTAAGCTTTGAACAGATGTTGTGAGTGGCCACTGAGTCCCATTTACGATCTGGAACTCTCGGGCCGGAATTCTCCGGCCGTTGGGATTCACATTTTCCGGGGGTTTGCCGGCGGCACGGGTTGGCTTCAATGGGAAATCTCATTGACAAGCAGCGGGAAGAGAGAATCCCCATCGCCAGCGAATGGCGAACGGCGCGCCGCCGATTAACACACGGCTGGGGGACTGGAGAATCCTGCCTCAGATCTTCCTTCTTGCCATTGCATTGAACCCTCAGACTAATGTGTCCCCTCGGTATGAGTATCCCACCATCGTATAGCCTTAACCTTGCTTTCAAGGATTTCATTATCATACCACGAGGTTGTGCCAGTTTGTGCAGATCTGTGAAGGTGTTTGGCACATAACCTTCTGGCTCCCCAGAGTTGCATTTGGGAGGGTACCCCAAAGATGTGCTGGGGAATCCCTCTCATATGTTCCCACGTAAGGGTTTACCTGGCAATTGTCCAGGAGAGCTAACGTCCTCTGCACAATTGCACTGTGCAGGGAATTATCCAACAGAAGCGATTTAAATCACAAACTTTGTACGGTATTGCCTGTTTTACCCCGATACTTACTCTGAAAGAAAGAGTTAGGAGGGGAAAAAAAGCACGTCTCACCCCAGAGTAACAATTTAAAAAAAACCCAGACCAGCGCCGCACGGGACACCCTCCACACCCATGCCCCCACCCCCCCTCCCAGACGATCCCCCAACCCCCGCTCCTCCACAGCACCACCACACCACCAACCCACCAAACCCCCAGTGGAACTCCACACCATACCAAACAAGCATACGTCCATGACCGATCCGACACCCCCCAACCTCCGGACCAACACCCCAACCCCCACCTCTCTTCTTGTCTGACCCCCTGGCCCGGCCGGACCTCCTCAGCTGATATTTTTCCAGTAGACCCCTGCATAGGCTTCTTTTGCCTTTTTCCTAGCCTAACGCATGTGAAGCAAAATGATTCTGTTTCTTGCAGTTAAAACTGCTTTCCTCGTGTTAGGCACTCCTTCTTTTCCTTTGTATTTCCATCCCTGCCCATATGGTCTAGCTGACGTTTCACAACTTCTGCATTCATCTATCGCTTTCTTTAATGTCAGTTTCACATCTTTCAGTAAACTGCTCCCACTGAGGGGACTCTCCTAAGACTAATCTATCTTTAATCGGGTCATCTTTTATCTGTCCGAATTCACTTGATTCTGCAAACTGTGTTGCTGCAGTGATGTGCTGCTCTATAGCTTCTGTCTCTCCTTGAGCTGTAATGTTGAAAACATTGTGAAAAAAAAAGTTTGAAAGAACGTTTTAAAAAATTCCAATTAAGAGGCAATTTAGTGTGGCCAATCCACCTGCCCTGCTCATCTTTGGGTTGTGGGGGTCCTCAGCACCATGAGACAGCAGTGCTAGCCATTACGCCACCGTGTCGCCCGCTAATGTTGACTACATAGCGCTCATATATAACATTCACTCGGGGTTCAAAGCATTCACAAGGGCCAGAGCAGACTCGATGGGCCAAATGGCCTCCTTCTGCACTGTAAATTCTATGATTTGTTCAAGGCTTTCAAAATCCCTCTTGTCTTGCTTCTTTCTTGGTGGTTAGATTTAGAGTGGTACACACTTTGCAGCAGTTTCTTCCCAATTGTGTTATATGTGGCTACACTTATTAGTTCATGCTTGTTAATTAGATCTGTCACTATCTCGTAGTTCTGCTATTGCAAGTGGAAAAACTGACAATTTTGCCACATCTTAAATTTCATCTCTTCTGGAGCTGGGATTAGAATTTTTTAGAAGTTTGCCTTGTTCCTTCATCCAGTATTTATTTGCAGCCTTCATTTGCTTTTCCTTTGTCCTTTTTCAGTGGTTTCCGGCAGATTTGAAGTTTTCTTTGTGCCTGGATATTCAGTGTTTTCTCTTCAGCATTTGCAGGGTTCAAAAATCTGTTTGACCGCCACTTCATGGCACCATATTTCAAGTTTAAGGGCAGCTATGCTTCTTCAGCGTTTTACGCATTGTAAGTCTTTATTGAACTGCCTTCAGGTGTGCCGCCAGAGAGACAGGTCACATGGCATAGCCCCATGACCAAGGGAAGCCAGATGTGACATCAGACTGATTCCATTTCAAAACCCAACCCGTGGCCCTTTGGCAACCACAGACAGTGGTGCCCGGGGTCCTGCTTCAAGATTTCGGATCGAGGCTGCAACAAGGTATACAGTTTGGTGTCAGTGTACTTTGTGAAGTGAAGGAGCCTGAGACATTGCTGCTCACTGAGGTTTAGGTAAGAGGAGTACTCCCCGAGCACTTGCTGTGGGTTTGGCATGCTGTGCAGCACTCTCCTCCTCCCCGCTTCTCCCAGCTGCTCCTGTTCTCTCCTGTCTTCTTGGCTGCTGGTCCTCATCCTCCAGCCCCAAAGGCAGCCCAAACGGACCACCCACGAATGCAGTGAAACAGTTTTGAAAGCAGCCTGAAGCATGAGCAAAAACATTCTCAGAAGTCAGAATTACGTTGTGGAAAGAATAGTCTGAAAATAGGCCAAAAAAAGGCAAGAAGCGAATTGGCAGCCCAAAATACACAAACAAGCAGCTAACCTTTATGTAAAGAACAAAAGAAATATATAGTAAATAATGGATATACCCTTCAAATCAAGCTGCGAAAGGGTTCACTTGGCACTAATGGCGATCAAACGAGATTATTATGAGGCCTGTCAAACTTGTATCTGAGGTCACCACTGCGGACGTCAGAGCAGCCTTCTCGAAGGTCAACCCACGGAAAGCCACTGGCCCGGATCGGGTATCCGGACGAGTACTCAGGTCTCGCGCGGATCAGCTGGCCGCGGTATTCGCAGACATCCTCAACCTCTCTTTACAACAATCTGAGGTCCCTATCTGCTTCAAGAAGACGACCATCATCCCTGTACCAAAAGAAAGTCAAGCAGCGTGCCTTAATGACTATAGTCCAGTGGCTCTGACATCCATCATCATGAAGTGCTTCGAAAGGTTAGTCATGGCACGAATCAACTCCAGCCTCCCGGATTACCTTGATCCACTACAGTTCGCCTATCACTGCAACAGGTCCACAGCAGACGCTATCTCTATGGCCCTGCACTCTACACCTAGATAACAAAGACACCTATGTCAGACTCCTATTTATTGACTACAGCTCAGCCTTCAACACCATCATTCCTCCGAAACTCATCTCCAAACTCTGTGTCCTTTGCCTCGGCTCCTCCCTCTGCGACTGGATCCTGAACTTTCTAACCCACAGGCCACAATCAGTAAAAATACGCAACAACACCTCTTCCACGATCATCCCCAACACCGGTGCCGCACAAGGCTGTGTCCTCAGCCCCCTACTATACTCCTTATACACCTATGACTGTGTGGCCAAATTCCCCTCCAACTCGATTTTCAAATTTGCTGATTGTGGTGATCCACTGTACACCTGTATTAGGGGATGTAAGGTAGGACCTGTACTACAGGTTCGCCGGTAGCCCCTGCCTGCTGGCTCCGCCCAGGAGGAGGAGTATAAATATGCATGTCCTCCATTCAGCTGCCATTTCGCCAGCTGCTGTAGGAGGCCACACATCTTACTGCAATAAAGCCACAGTTGTACCCAATCTGAGTCTTTGTACAATTGATTGTGCATCAATTTATTGCAGTAAGATTTTCTACAAGATGGACCTCCGAATCAAACCAGATCGCCTGCAGCTGGATCCGCAATCGACCAACGCCAGAAAAGACTTTAATCACTGGCTAGCTTGCTTCGAGGCTTACATAAACTCAGCGAACACCCCACCGATGGAGGCTCAGGTCCTGTACTCAAAGTTGAGCTCAAGCGTGTTTCCGCTGATCCAGGACGCCCCGAACTACACGGACGCCATGGCGCTCCTCAAAGAGAACTACGCGCAGAAAGCGAACACACTCTTCGCCAGGCATGTACTCGCCACTCGCTCTCAACTCCCTGGTGAGTCCATTGAAGACTTCTGGTGGGCCCTAATCCCACTCGTCCGGGACTGTGACTGTCAGGCCGTTACGGCCACCGAACATTCTAATCTCCTCATGCGCGATGCTTTTGTAACAGGGATTGGGTCGGACCTCATCCGCCAAAGACTGCTTGAAGGGGCCACACTCGACCTAGCGGAGACTAAAATACTAGCGCTTTCCATGACGGTCGCCTCACGTAATGTTCAGGCCTACCCCTCCAGCTGCGCGGCCCACCCCTCCTATCCCTCCTGGACCCCATAAACGGCCACCCCAGCCGGGGCATTACCCAGCCAATACGCCTGCGCCACACGCCAATCCGCGCACACCGGGGGTCCCCGATGTTACTTCTGCAGCCAGCAGTAGCACCCCCGCCAACGCTGCCCGGCCCGCGATGCCATTTGCAAGGCTTGCAGCAAAAAGGGCCACTTCGCCGCAGTGTGCCAGGCCCGCACAGTCGCCGCTATCGCCCCCCTCCCCCCGACACATGCACAATGGGCGCCGCCATCTTCACCCCCTTGGTCCACGCGCAGCCAGTGGGCGCCACCATCTTCACCTCCCCGGGCCACGCGCGGCCAGTGGGCGCCGCCATCTTGTCTTCCCCACTGGGCATGGACGCCGACGACATTCCACGACCTGGGCCCCCCACGCTCTCCATCTTCTGCCACCAGTGACGATCAACCGCAGCTCACCTCGATGACGCTCGACCAATCTCGTCCACACAACCTGGCCACCGCTTCGACTACAGTGGAAATCAACGGCCACGCGACCTGTTGCCTGCTGGACTCCGGGAGCACCGAAAGCTTCATCCACCCGGATACGGTAAGGCGCTGGTCCCTCGCGGTCCACCCCGCCAATCAAAGGATTTCCCTGGCCTCCGGATCCCATTCTGTCCCGATCCGAGGGTTCTGCACAGTCACTCTCACGGTCCAGGGCATAGAATTCAGCCGGTTCCGCCTCTACGTCCTTCCTAATCTCTGTGCTGCACTATTACTAGGCCTGGATTTCCAGTGTCATCTGCAGAGCCTCACCCTCAAGTTCAGCGGGCCCCTACCACCCCTCACTGTGTGCGGCCTCGCGACCCTAAAGGTCGACCCACCCTCCCTCTTTGCCTATTTAACTTCGGATTGCAAAACCGTCGCCACCAGGAGCAGACGGTACAGCACCCAGGACAGGACCTTCATCAGGTCTGAAGTCCAGCGGTTGCTTCGGGAGGGTATCATCGAGGCCAGCAACAACCCCTGGAGGGCTCAAGTGGTAGTCGTTAAAACTGGGGAGAAGCGTAGAATGGTCGTGGACTATAGCCAGACCATCAATCGGTACACGCAGCTCGACGCGTACCCCCTCCCACGCATATCTGATATGGTCAGTCAGATTGCGCAGTACCGGGTCTTCTCAACGATAGACCTAAAATCCGCCTACCACCAGTTCCTCATCCGTAAATTGGACCGTCCATACACTGCTTTCGAGGCGGGCGGTCGTCTCTATCACTTCCTCAGGGTTCCCTTGGGCGTCACTAACGGTGTCTCGGTCTTCCAAAGGGAGATGGATTGAATGGTTGACCAGTACGGTTTGCAGGCCACGTTATCTCACCATCTGCGGCCATGATCAGCAGGACCACGATGCCAGCCTTGCTAAATTCCTCCGCACCGTCACTCTCCTCAATCTTACTTATAATAAGGAGAAGTGTGTGTTCAGCACGACCCACTTAGCTAGCATAGATTATCATAGAATTTACAGTGCAGAAAGAGGCCATTCGGCCCATCAAGTCTGCACCAGCTCTTGGAAAGAGCACCCTACCTAAGCCCACACCTTCACCCTATCCCCATAACCCAGTAACCCCACCCAACACTAAGGGCAATTTAGGGCACTAAGGGCAATTTATCATGGCCAATCCACCGAACCTGCACATCTTTGGACTGTGGGAGGAAACCGGAGCACCCGGAGGAAACCCACGCACACACGGGGAGGATGTGCAGACTCCGTACAGACAGTGACCCAAGCTGGAATCGAACCTGGGACCCTGGAGCTGTGAAGCAATTGTGCTATCCACAATGCTACCGTGCTGCCCATCCTCGGCTATGTGGTCCAGAACGGAGTTCTGGGGCCCGATCCCACGCAAACCAGCCTCCCGTCCATTGACTCTATCTATAATGTGCCCCCTCATGGAGCTTCCCCTCCACCACTGCCCCAAGGCCCTCAAACGCTGCCTGGGGTTCTTTTCGTACTACGCTCAGTGGGTCCCAAACTACGCGGACAATGCCCACCCACTCAGACAGTCCACCCAGTTTCCCCTTACGGCCGAGGCACAACAGGACTTCGCCCGTATCAGAGCAGACATAGCCAAGGCCGGGATGCACGCAGTAGACGAGACACTGCCCTTCCAAGTAGGAGCGACGCATCAGACGTCGCCCTTGCCGCCACCCTCAATCAGGCAGGCAGACACGTGGCATTCTTTTCCCGCACCTTTCATGCCTCAGAAATTCGGCATTCGTCCGTCGAAAAAGAGGCCCAAGCTATCGTTGAAGCTGTGCGGCATTGGAGGCATTACCTGGCCGGCAGGAGATTCACTCCCCTCACTGACCAACGGTCGGTAGCCTTCATGTTCAACAACACGCAGCGGGGCAAGATCAAAATGATAAAATCTTGCGGTGGAGAATCGAGCTCTCCACCTATAATTACGAGATCTTGTATCGCCACGGCCAACTCAACGAGCCCCCAGACCCCCTATCCCGAGGTACATGTGCCAGCGCACAAGTAGACCAACTCCGGGTGCTACACGACAGCCTTTGTCACCCGGGGGTCACACGATTGTACCATCTTGTTAAGGCTCGCAATCTGCCATACTCCATCGAGGAAGTACGGACAGTCACCAGGGACTGCCAGGTCTGCGCAGAGTGCAACCCGCACTTCTACCGGCCAGACCGTGCGTGCCTGGTGAAGGCCTCCCGCCTTTTTGAACACCTCAGTGTGGATTTCAAAGGGCCCCTCCCCTCCACCGACCGTAACACGTATATCCTCAGTGTGGTCGATGAGTACTCCAGGTTCCCCTTCGCCATCCCATGCCCTGACATGACGTCTGTCACCGTCATCAAGGCCCTCAACACAATCTTCGCTCTGTGTCCCCCTCACATTGGATTAGATTGGATTGGATTATTGTCACCTGTACCGAGGTACAGTGAAAAGTATTTTTCTGTGAGCAGCTCAACAGATCATTAAGTACATGAGAAGAAAAGGGAATAAAAGAAAATACATAATAGGGCAACACAAGGTATACAATGTAACTACATAAGCACTGGCATTGGATGAAGCATACAGGGTGTAGTGTTAACGAGGTCAGTCCATAAGAGGGTCGTTTAGGAGTCTGGTAACAGCGGGGAAGAAGCTGTTTTTGAGTCTGTTCGTGCGTGTTCTCAGACTTCTGTATCTCCTGCCCGATCGAAGAAGTTGGAAGAGTGAGTAAGCCGGGTGGGAGGGATCTTTGATTATACTGCCCGCTTTTCCCAGGCAGCGGGAGGTGTAGATGGAGTCAATGGATGGGAGGCAGGTTCGTGTGATGGACTGGGCGTTATTCACGACTCTCTGAAGTTTCTTGCGGTCCTGGGCCGAGCAGTTGCCATACCAGGCTGTGATGCAGCCCGATAGGATGCTTTCTATGGTGCATCTGTAAAAGTTGGTAAGAGTCAATGTGGACATGCCGAATTTCCTTAGTTTCCTGAGGAAGTATAGGCGCTGTTGTGTTTTCTTGGTGGTTGCGTCGACGTGGGTGGACCAAGGCAGATTTTTGAAGATGTGCACCCTTAGGAATTTGAAACTGCTAACCATCTCCACCTCGGCCCCGTTGATGCTGACAGGAGTGTGTACAGTACTTTGCTTCCTGAAGTAAATTACCAGCTCTTTAGTTTTGCTGGCATTGAGGGAGAGATTGTTGTCGCTACACCACTCCACTAGGTTCTCTATCTCCCTCCTGTATTCGGACTCATCGTTATTCGAGATCCGGCCCACTATGGTCGTATCGTCAGCAAACTTGTAGATGGAGTTGGAACCAAGTTTTGCCATGCAGTCGTGTGTGTACAGGGAGTAGAGTAGGGAGCTAAGTACGCAGCCTTGCGGGCCGCCGGTGTCGTTGTTGGCCCAGAGCATAGGTTCACCACCCAATTAACAATGGTGGGTGGCTATTGCAGCTGGGGGCCAATGGGAGGCTGTGGGTTACCAGGGCAGCTACGTGAAGGAAAGGGTGCTTCAAAACTGAGGTGCCAGCTCTCCAATTTCTTTTTCAAATTTAAAAGTCCTTCACAGCCGAGCTATCATGGTGGGGAGAACCCTCCATGCCTCTGTCCCGCCCCCCCCCCCCCCCCTCGCCAGCGTGGCCACGATTTGCTTCCCACTCCTGCCGTCTGCCTCCAAGTAGCTGCCCTGTCCCCTGCCACCTGCGAGGGTCTGGACAATAACTGGAAAATCCCAAACGGCCTGACAATATGCCTTCAGCTCGTTTAATCAACTACAGGCTCCTTGTGCGTGGTTATCCCTGCTGTTTCTACTGCCACCATATTGCACCCCTCGGAAATTGGCCTGGAATGTGGGAATGGATCTGGGAAATTGGCGCTCGGGCCAGAAGCATTAGAATTCTGTGCCCTGCTGCCTCCGTACCTACCCCTGGTTTGTGGCAAAACAGTCCAGCAAACAATAACACCTCGAAGAGTGCAACATTGCACAAGATTGTTAGCCCAGGTTATGGACTCAAATTTGTCGTGGGGTATGAACTCACAGCCTTCGAAGTTCGGAAGAATGTTTCCAACTGGGCTAATCTAACATATAGCGTAAAAAAGATTACCATCCAACCCAATCAGCATTCACAAACATTTCATATATTTTAATGAGTCCTTGTTGAAAACAATGGGATTCCTTAGACGAGTTCATGGAGTGTACTCAGGACAGTTCATGGAGTGTACTCAGGACAGTTCATGGAGTGTACTCAGGACAGTTCATGGAATGTACTCAGGACAGTTCATGGAGTGTACTCAGGACAGTTCATGGAGTGTACTCAGGACAGTTCATGGAGTGTGCTCAGACAGTTCATGGAGTGTACTCAGGACAGTTCATGGAGTGTACTCAGACAGTTCATGGAGTGTACTCAGGACAGTTCATGGAGTGTACTCAGACAGTTCATGGAGTGTACTCAGGACAGTTCATGGAGTGTACTCAGGACAGTTCATGTAGTGTACTCAGTCAGTTCATGTAGTGTACTCAGGACAGTTCATGGAGTGTACTCAGACAGTTCATGGAGTGTACTCAGGACAGTTCATGGAGTGTGCTCAGACAGTTCATGGAGTGTACTCAGGACAGTTCATGGAGTGTACTCAGACAGTTCATGGAGTGTACTCAGGACAGTTCATGGAGTGTACTCAGACAGTTCATGGAGTGTACTCAGGACAGTTCATGGAGTGTACTCAGGACAGTTCATGTAGTGTACTCAGTCAGTTCATGGAGTGTACTCAGGACAGTTCATGTAGTGTACTCAGTCAGTTCATGTAGTGTACTCAGGTCAGTTCATGGAGTGTACTCAGGACAGTTCATGGAGTGTACTCAGTCAGTTCATGGAGTGTACTCAGACAGTTCATGGAATGTACTCAGGACAGTTCATGGAGTGTACTCAGACAGTTCATGGAGTGTACTCAGGACAGTTCATGGAGTGTACTCAGACAGTTCATGGAGTGTACTCAGGACAGTTCATGGAGTGTACTCAGGACAGTTCATGTAGTGTACTCAGTCAGTTCATGTAGTGTACTCAGGACAGTTCATGGAGTGTACTCCGGTCAGTTCATGGAGTGTACTCAGGACAGTTCATGGAGTGTACTCAGGACAGTTCACGGAATGTACTCAGGACAGTTCATGGAATGTACTCAGGACAGTTCATGGAGTGTACTCAGGTCAGTTCATGTAGTGTACTCAGACAGTTCATGGAGTGTACTCAGGACAGTTCATGTAGTGTACTCAGGACAGTTCATGGAGTGTACTCAGGACAGTTCATGGAGTGTACTCAGGACAGTTCATGGAATGTACTCAGGACAGTTCATGGAGTGTACTCAGGTCAGTTCATGTAGTGTACTCAGACAGTTCATGGAGTGTACTCAGGACAGTTCATGTAGTGTACTCAGGTCAGTTCATGTAGTGTACTCAGACAGTTCATGGAATGTACTCAGGACAGTTCATGTAGTGTACTCAGGACAGTTCATGGAGTGTACTCAGGACAGTTCATGGAATGTACTCAGGACAGTTCATGGAGTGTACTCAGGACAGTTCATGGAATGTACTCAGGACAGTTCATGGCGTGTACTCAGGACAGTTCATGGAGTGTACTCAGGACAGTTCATGGAGTGTACTCAGGACAGTTCATGTAGTGTACTCAGGTCAGTTCATGGAATGTACTCAGGACAGTTCATGGAGTGTACTCAGGTCAGTTCATGTAGTGTACTCAGACAGTTCATGGAATGTACTCAGGACAGTTCATGTAGTGTACTCAGGACAGTTCATGGAGTGTACTCAGGACAGTTCATGGAATGTACTCAGGACAGTTCATGGAGTGTACTCAGGACAGTTCATGGAATGTACTCAGGACAGTTCATGGCGTGTACTCAGGACAGTTCATGGAGTGTACTCAGGACAGTTCATGGAGTGTACTCAGGTCAGTTCATGCAGTGTACTCAGGACAGTTCATGGAATGTACTCAGACAGTTCATGGAGTGTACTCAGGTCAGTTCATGCAGTGTACTCAGGACAGTTCATGGAATGTACTCAGGACAGTTCGTGGAGTGTACTCAGGTCAGTTCATGTAGTGTACTCAGGTCAGATCATGTAGTGTACTCAGGACAGTTCATGGAATATACTCAGACAGTTCATGGAGTGTACTCAGGACAGTTCATGTAGTGTACTCAGGACAGTTCATGGAATGTACTCAGGACAGTTCATGGAGTGTACTCAGGTCAGTTCATGTAGTGTACTCAGGTCAGTTCATGTAGTGTACTCAGGACAGTTCATGGAGTGTACTCAGGACAGTTCATGGAGTGTACTCAGGTTAGTTCATGGAGTGTACTCAGGTCAGTTCATGGAGTGTACTCAGGACAGTTCATGGAGTGTACTCAGGTCAGTTCATGGAGTGTACTCAGGACAGTTCATGGAGTGTACTCAGGTCAGTTCATGGAGTGTACTCAGGACAGTTCATGGAGTGTACTCAGGTTAGTTCGTGGAGTGTACTCAGGTCAGTTCATGGAGTGTACTCAGGACAGTTCATGGAGTGTACTCAGGACAGTTCATGGAGTGTACTCAGGACAGTTCATGGAGTGTACTCAGACAGTTCATGGAGTGTACTCAGTCAGTTCATGGAGTGTACTCAGGACAGTTCATGTAGTGTGCTCAGGACAGTTCATGGAGTGTACTCAGGTCAGTTCATGAGGTGTACTCAGGACAGTTCATGGAGTGTACTCAGGTCAGTTCATGTAGTGTACTCAGGTCAGTTCATGTAGTGTACTCAGTCAGTTCATGGAGTGTACTCAGGACAGTTCATGTAGTGTACTCAGGACAGTTCATGGAATGTACTCAGGACAGTTCATGGAGTGTACTCAGGACAGTTCATGGAATGTACTCAGGACAGTTCATGGAGTGTACTCAGACAGTTCATGGAGTGTACTCAGGACAGTTCATGTAGTGTACTCAGGACAGTTCATGGAGTGTACTCAGGACAGTTCATGGAATGTACTCAGGACAGTTCATGGAGTGTACTCAGGTCAGTTCATGTAGTGTACTCAGGACAGTTCATGGAGTGTACTCAGGTCAGTTCATGTAATGTACTCAGGTCAGTTCATGTAGTGTACTCAGGACAGTTCATGGAATGTACTCAGGTCAGTTCATGAGGTGTACTCAGGACAGTTCATGGAGTGTACTCAGGTCAGTTCATGTAGTGTACTCAGGTCAGTTCATGTAGTGTACTCAGTCAGTTCATGGAGTGTACTCAGGACAGTTCATGTAGTGTACTCAGGACAGTTCATGGAATGTACTCAGGACAGTTCATGGAGTGTACTCAGGACAGTTCATGGAATGTACTCAGGACAGTTCATGGAGTGTACTCAGACAGTTCATGGAGTGTACTCAGGACAGTTCATGTAGTGTACTCAGGACAGTTCATGGAGTGTACTCAGGACAGTTCATGGAATGTACTCAGGACAGTTCATGGAGTGTACTCAGGTCAGTTCATGTAGTGTACTCAGGACAGTTCATGGAGTGTACTCAGGACAGTTCATGGAATGTACTCAGGACAGTTCATGTAGTGTACTCAGGACAGTTCATGGAATGTACTCAGGACAGTTCATGGAGTGTACTCAGGTCAGTTCATGTAATGTACTCAGGTCAGTTCATGTAGTGTACTCAGGACAGTTCATGGAATGTACTCAGGACAGTTCATGGAGTGTACTCAGGTCAGTTCATGTAGTGTACTCAGGACAGTTCATGGAATGTACTCAGGTCAGTTCACGGAGTGTACTCAGGACAGTTCATGGAGTGTACTCAGGACAGTTCATGGAGTGTACTCAGGTCAGTTCATGTAGTATACTCAGGACAGTTCATGGAGTGTACTCAGGACAGTTCATGGAGTGTACTCAGGACAGTTCATGGAGTGTACTCAGGACAGTTCATGGAGTGTACTCAGGACAGTTCATGGAGTGTACTCAGGACAGTTCATGGAGTGTACTCAGGACAGTTCATGGAGTGTACTCAGGACAGTTCATGGAGTGTACTCAGGACAGTTCATGGAGTGTACTCAGGACAGTTCATGGAATGTACTCAGGACAGTTCATGGAGTGTACTCAGGACAGTTCATGGAGTGTACTCAGGACAGTTCATGGAGTGTACTCAGGACAGTTCATGGAGTGTACTCAGGACAGTTCATGGAGTGTACTCAGGACAGTTCATGGAGTGTACTCAGGACAGTTCATGGAGTGTACTCAGGACAGTTCATGGAATGTACTCAGGACAGTTCATGGAGTGTACTCAGGACAGTTCATGGAGTGTACTCAGGACAGTTCATGGAGTGTACTCAGGACAGTTCATGGAGTGTACTCAGGACAGTTCATGGAGTGTACTCAGGACAGTTCATGGAGTGTACTCAGGACAGCTCATGGAATGTACTCAGACAGTTCATGGAGTGTACTCAGGACAGTTCATGGAATGTACTCAGGACAGTTCGTGGAGTGTACTCAGGTCAGTTCATGGAGTGTACTCAGGACAGTTCATGGAATGTACTCAGACAGTTCATGGAGTGTACTCAGGACAGTTCATGGAATGTACTCAGGACAGTTCGTGGAGTGTACTCAGGTCAGTTCATGGAGTGTACTCAGGACAGCTCATGGAATGTACTCAGACAGTTCATGGAGTGTACTCAGGACAGTTCATGGAATGTACTCAGGACAGTTCGTGGAGTGTACTCAGGTCAGTTCATGGAGTGTACTCAGGACAGTTCATGGAGTGTACTCAGGACAGTTCATGGAGTGTACTCAGGACAGCTCATGGAATGTACTCAGACAGTTCATGGAGTGTACTCAGGACAGTTCATGGAATGTACTCAGGACAGTTCATGGAGTGTACTCAGGACAGTTCATGGAGTGTACTCAGGACAGTTCATGGAGTGTACTCAGGACAGTTCATGGAGTGTACTCAGGACAGTTCATGGAATGTACTCAGGACAGTTCATGGAGTGTACTCAGGACAGTTCATGGAGTGTACTCAGGACAGTTCATGGAGTGTACTCAGGACAGTTCATGGAGTGTACTCAGGACAGTTCATGGAGTGTACTCAGGACAGTTCATGGAGTGTACTCAGGACAGTTCATGGAGTGTACTCAGGACAGTTCATGGAATGTACTCAGGACAGTTCATGGAGTGTACTCAGGACAGTTCATGGAGTGTACTCAGGACAGTTCATGGAGTGTACTCAGGACAGTTCATGGAGTGTACTCAGGACAGTTCATGGAGTGTACTCAGGACAGTTCATGGAGTGTACTCAGGACAGCTCATGGAATGTACTCAGACAGTTCATGGAGTGTACTCAGGACAGTTCATGGAATGTACTCAGGACAGTTCGTGGAGTGTACTCAGGTCAGTTCATGGAGTGTACTCAGGACAGTTCATGGAATGTACTCAGACAGTTCATGGAGTGTACTCAGGACAGTTCATGGAATGTACTCAGGACAGTTCGTGGAGTGTACTCAGGTCAGTTCATGGAGTGTACTCAGGACAGCTCATGGAATGTACTCAGACAGTTCATGGAGTGTACTCAGGACAGTTCATGGAATGTACTCAGGACAGTTCGTGGAGTGTACTCAGGTCAGTTCATGGAGTGTACTCAGGACAGTTCATGGAGTGTACTCAGGACAGTTCATGGAGTGTACTCAGGACAGCTCATGGAATGTACTCAGACAGTTCATGGAGTGTACTCAGGACAGTTCATGGAATGTACTCAGGACAGTTCATGGAGTGTACTCAGGACAGTTCATGGAGTGTACTCAGGACAGTTCATGGAATGTACTCAGGACAGTTCATGGAGTGTACTCAGGACAGTTCATGGAGTGTACTCAGGACAGTTCATGGAGTGTACTCAGGACAGTTCACGGAGTGTACTCAGGACAGTTCATGGAGTGTACTCAGGACAGTTCATGGAGTGTACTCAGGACAGCTCATGGAATGTACTCAGACAGTTCATGGAGTGTACTCAGGACAGTTCATGGAATGTACTCAGGACAGTTCGTGGAGTGTACTCAGGTCAGTTCATGTAGTGTACTCAGGTCAGTTCATGTAGTGTACTCAGGACAGTTCATGGAATGTACTCAGGACAGTTCATGGAGTGTACTCAGGTCAGTTCATGTAGTGTACTCAGGACAGTTCATGGAGTGTACTCAGGACAGTTCATGTAATGTACTCAGGTCAGTTCATGTAGTGTACTCAGGACAGTTCATGGAATGTACTCAGGACAGTTCATGGAGTGTACTCAGGTCAGTTCATGTAGTGTACTCAGGACAGTTCATGGAATGTACTCAGGACAGTTCATGGAGTGTACTCAGGACAGTTCATGGAGTGTACTCAGGTCAGTTCATGGAGTGTACTCAGGACAGTTCATGGAATGTACTCAGGACAGTTCATGGAGTGTACTCAGGACAGTTCATGTAATGTACTCAGGTCAGTTCATGTAGTGTACTCAGGACAGTTCATGGAATGTACTCAGGACAGTTCATGGAGTGTACTCAGGTCAGTTCATGTAGTGTACTCAGGACAGTTCATGGAATGTACTCAGGACAGTTCATGGAGTGTACTCAGGTCAGTTCACGGATTGTACTCAGGACAGTTCACGGAGTGTATTCAGGACAGTTCATGGAGTGTACTCAGGTCAGTTCATGTAGTGTACTCAGGACAGTTCATGGAGTGTACTCAGGACAGTTCATGGAGTGTACTCAGGACAGTTCATGGAGTGTACTCAGGACAGTTCATGGAATGTACTCAGGACAGTTCATGGAGTGTACTCAGGACAGTTCATGGAGTGTACTCAGGACAGTTCATGGAATGTACTCAGGACAGTTCATGGAGTGTACTCAGGTCAGTTCATGGAGTGTACTCAGGACAGTTCATGGAGTGTACTCAGGACAGTTCATGGAGTGTACTCAGGACAGTTCATGGAGTGTACTCAGGACAGTTCATGGAGTGTACTCAGGACAGTTCATGGAGTGTACTCAGGACAGTTCATGGAGTGTACTCAGGACAGTTCATGGAGTGTACTCAGGACAGTTCATGGAATGTACTCAGGACAGTTCATGGAGTGTACTCAGGACAGTTCATGGAGTGTACTCAGGACAGTTCATGGAATGTACTCAGGACAGTTCATGGAGTGTACTCAGGACAGTTCATGGAGTGTACTCAGGACAGTTCATGGAGTGTACTCAGGACAGTTCATGGAGTGTACTCAGGACAGTTCATGGAGTGTACTCAGGACAGTTCATGGAATGTACTCAGTACAGTTCATGGAGTGTACTCAGGACAGTTCATGGAGTGTACTCAGGACAGTTCATGGAGTGTACTCAGGACAGTTCATGGAGTGTACTCAGGACAGTTCATGGAGTGTACTCAGGACAGTTCATGGAATGTACTCAGGACATTTCCTTCGAGCAATGCATTCTGGAACGACTTAGACCTGGTGATATGTAACGAGACAGGATTAATTCATGATCTCATTGTAAAGAGATGGTAATTAAGTGAGTGTGTAAGTTGTGAAAAGAATGCAAGGAGGCTTCAAGGGGATGTGGACAGGATAAGTGAGTGGGCAAGAACAGGGTAGATGGAATATAAAGTGACTAAGTGTGAAGTTACCCTCTTTGGGAGAAAAGAACAAAAATGCAGAGTACTTCTTATGTTGTGAGGGGCTGGGACGTGCGGGTGTCCAAGGGGACCTGGGTGTCCTAGTTCATGAGTCACTAAAAGCCAGCATGCAGGTGCAGCAAGCAATTAGGAAGGTAAATAATATGTTCGTCTTCATCACAAGGGGATTTGGGTACACGAGGAAAGAGGTCTTGCTGCAATTGTATAGAGCCTGGTGAGACTGCCCCTGGAGTATCGTGTATAGCTGTGCTTTTCAAACGTTTTTCCCCTGGACCCACTTTTATCAACAGGCCAACCTTTGGGATTCATGCCAACAATCGCGACCCACGCCGGCTGACCTTCACGACACACGTGGGCTGACCTTCGCGACACACCATTATTGCTTACCTTTAATGTGAGAGGTGTGCTTGCTTGATCGTCATCATCTCCCTTGCTTTGTTATTCAGTGTTACATTTCTGCTGAGGACTTCAGCTGACGATTTAAGTTCTCACTGCATCCTTTGAAAAAAATCAAAAGGCTTGCCCTCAAAGTCACCATGCTTAGTCTTCAAATGCGTTTGATGTTTTGAGGGTTTTAAACTTTCATTTACCAGTACTTCCCTGCATATAACACACATGGGCTTTGCATCCTGATTTGTATTGGCACAATTTACAAAGCCATACCTCAAGAAATCATTTTTATACTGCAGAACAGTAGCACAGTGGTTAGCACTGTTGTTTATCAGCAACAGGGTCCCAGGTTCGATTCTTGGTGTGGGCCACTGTTTGCGCGGAGTCTGCACGTTCTCCCCGTGTCTGCGTGGGTTTCCTCCGGGTGCTCTGGTTTCCTCCCACAAGTCCCGAAAGACGTGCGTGTTAGGTGAAGTGAACATTCTGAATTCTCCCTCACTGTCCCCGAACGGGTGCAGTAGTGTGGGGACATGGGCTTTTCACAGCAACTTCATTGCAGTGTTAATGTAAGCCTACTTGTGACAATAAAGATTATTATTATTGTTATTATTGTTCCTGATTTCAGCATCTTCTTAATAGGTTGTTCACCAGAAGCTCTGGAGCTCACATCATCACAGTGCAATGAAGATTGGGAACATTTTAGAAAGCAGCAAAGAATGACTAAAAAATAGTAAAGCTGGAAAAATTGGACGATGAGAGAAAATTAGCACCAAATATAATGCAGACAGTATTAGCTTCGACATGGATATCAAATAAAAAGAACAGCTAAAAGCATTGGTCCCTTAGAGGGTCAGACTGGATAACTGATGATAGGAAACAAGGAAATGGCAGAGGCTTTGAACAAACGTTGTGTATCTGTTTTTACAGCAGAGGACAGGGGAAAAAAATCATCCCAGGGATAGCAGAAATCAGAGGGCTAACGCCAGAGGAGCTGAAAGTAATCACAATAACTAGAAAAAAGGATTAGGACAACATGGAAACATAGAAAACAGGAGCAGGAGTAGGTCATTTGCTCTGTCGAGCCTGCTCGGCCATTCAGTATGATCAGTTTCTGCAAACTGTGTTGACCTCCAACCACCACAACTATCTTCCTTTGTGCGAGGTGTGACGCCAGCCAGCGGAGAGTTTTCCCCCTGACCCCAATTGACTCCAGTTTAGCTCGGGCTCCCTGATGCCACACACAGTCAAATGCTGCTTGATATCAAGGGCAGTCAGCCTCACCTCACCTCTTGAGTTCAGCTCCTCTGTCCATGTTTGGACGAAGGCTGTAATGAAGTCAGGAGCTGAGTGTGAGTGAGCAGGTTACAGGTTATGGCTGAGTCAGGGCTGCTTGATAGCACCCGGGTGCGGCAATTTGAGGAAATTTCTCCTCACCTCCATCATAAATGGGGCGGCACGGTAGCACAGTGGTTAGCACTGTTGCTTCACAGCTCCATGGTCCCAGGCTCAATTCCCATCTTGGGTCACTGCCTGTGCGGAGTCTGCACGTTCTCCCCGTGTCTGCGTGGGTTTCCTCCGGGCGCTCCGGTTTCCTCCCACAAGTCCCGAAAGACGTGCTGTTAGGTAATTTAGACATTCTGAATTCTCCCTCTCAGTGCCCGAACAAGCACCGGAGTGTGGCGACTAGTGGCTTTTCAGAGTAACTTCATTGCATGTTAATGTAAGCCTACTTGTGACAACATAGAGTATGAAATGAAATGAAAATCGCTTATTGTCACAAGTAGGCTTCAAATGAGGTTACTGTGAAAAGCCCCTAGTCGCCACATTCCGGCGCCTGTTCGGGGAGGCTGTTACGGGAATTGAACCGTGCTGCTGGCCTGCCTTGGTCTGCTTTCAAAGCCAGCGATTTAATAATAATAATTATTATTATAAATGAGAGGCCTCTTATTTTTAGAAAGGCGATTGGTTTATTGCAATGGCGACAACGTATTAAAATAGGGAAGCTTCGTTGCAACTGTACGGGGCATTGGTGAGACCACACCTGGAGCAATGTGCATAGTTATGGTGTCCTTCTTAAGGGGAGATATACTTGCATAGGAAGCAGTTGGGTTCACTAGGTTGATTCCTTGTCTTATGAAGGAAGGTTGAATAGGTTGGGCCTATACTCACTGGAGTTTTGAAGAGCGACAAGTGACCCTATTGAAGCTGAGGGGACTTGACAGGGAAGGCAAGGAGAGGATGTTCCCTTGTGGGGGGAATCAGGAACTATGGGGCACAGTTTAAAAATAAGGGGCCTCCCTTATGAGGGATGGTTTAATCTCTCAGAGGTCTTTGGCCAGTGGCATTTTCTTTCCCAAAGAGCAGTGTGGGCTGGCTCATTGAATGTATTTCAAGTTAGACAGATTTTTGATCAACAAGGGAGCCAAGGGCTATGGGGGGGGGGGGGGGGGGGGGGCAGCCAGGAAAGCGGAGTTAAAAGTCACAGTCAGATCAGCCATGATCCTATTGAACAATAGCACAGACTCGAATGGCTGAATGGAGAGCTCCTGCTCCTATTCATATGTTAAAGTCTTTGGAAGTGTGCGTCATCAGAAATGGGCACACAAACGTATCACATTAATGCATTAAATCATTTTGATATGGGGATTATGAGCCCAACTTATAATGTTTAGTGGAAATGAAATACTGGGCTACATTCCTTCTGCTAAATAAACATTTGGTCTGGGAACTGGAGGGTTTTAATACGTTTTTCAATTCAAAAGTTCATGTCTGTCTGATTTCCACGCTATCTTTGAATGAATTAATTGGATTCGGGTGGCGGGAACTGTTTGTAAGCTCAAAATATGTTCTTGTTGTGGCTGTTCAACGTATAAAAGAAACATTTTAGAAATCACCGCTGGTCAGCATGAAAACATATTCCTCCCCTCTAGGTGGCACTGATGAGCTTTTCGACTGACTAACTTGTCCTCTGCAACTGTTTGTTTCAGCACAGAGGGCTGAGGGCCAGCTTCTCCCGATCGCCGCCGCTCTATCAATACAAAAACACAACATAGTTGGTGATAACTAACTTTTATAACACCCATCTCCGCACACGTTTTCGTCCCCCCGTTCATTTCCGCTGTCATTTTTCAAACAACAAAAGAAAAAAAAGGACTTGCATTTGTCTAGCACCACTCACCTCCACAGGACCCCTCAAAGTGCTTTCCAGCCAGTGCAGCACTCCTGAGGCTGTTGCAATGTAGGAAACCTGGCAGTGAGCTCCCTAAAACAGCAGTGTGATGATGACCAGACGATCTGTTTTTTTAGTGATATTGATTGAGGGATAAATATTGGCCAGGGCACGGTAGGGGGCACTCCAGAGTGTCAGTTTTAACTTTTGTGCTCGAGCCCTTATGAAACTTGCACCCAGATCCTAAATCAAATCACGGTGTCCGAATCTGAGAGGATCACAGCTCCGATCGAGGCCAATCAGCCCATTGCATCTATGATGGCCCCTTTGAAAGACCGAACGAATTTGGCCCCAACCCCTTGCTCTTTCCCTGTAGCCCCACAGACCACCCCCCCCCCCCCCCCAACGCACAAGCATTTATCTAATTTCCTTTGGCAAGTTATCATTGAATCTGCTTCCACATTACAGAGTTGCACAGATGCATCTGTGTGGCTTGTGTGTGCGTGTGTGCTGGGAATAAAAGCACTCTGTGCTGATTTCCACAGCTGTTGGGTCCACACATGTAAGAGGAGAGAGAGAGAGGGAGAAAAGAAACTTTTGACACCCCCTCTTACCATGCAACAACCTTGCCTGACAGTCAGGGAATTGAAAAGCTGTCTAGTGCACAGTTATTGAGATGCTGTCAGGCAAAGGGAATTTCCGGATTAACCCCATCCTACAAGGTTGAGGGAGGGAGGCTAGAAACCGCAAGCAATGTAAACAGAAAATGGCGGAACTTTTAATGTGGGTCAGCCAGTCAGCAAGTGAGAGAGATGGGTCAATGTTGGGGTGGGAATCACCGTTGGAGCACGAGCTTCTAACAAAGGGTTAGTATTTCGATGAAGGGCCGGCCCTGGCGGCCCACTTCCAATGTTTTCAGTTGTTATCTTAAAGTTCCAGGCTCCGTGGCTTCTCCTTGTTATCTCTGCTATAAATTCCACGGCCGCGTATTGCTTCGAGCTTTCCCACGCGTAAAGCGGTCAACTCAGAGCGACAAATGGTTGAAATGGAACATCAGTGAAAAGTGGGAACAGAGAATAGTGGTCTGAACTGGGTTTTTTTTCCTACTGGAGAGATGGAGGGCGTGGAAAGATTACAGGGATAGAGTTGCGAGACCATGAAAGGATTTAAAGTGGTTTAATCACTGGACTAGTAAATCAGAAATGCTCTGGGGTCTGGGATTCGAATCCCGCCACTGCAGATGACGAAATTTGAATTCAATAAAAATCTGGAATTAGAAGTCTGATAATGACCATGAAACCATTGTCATAAAAACTCATCTGGTTCACTAATGTCCTTTCGGGAAGGCAATCTGCCGTCCTTACCTGGTCTGGCCTACATGAGACTCCAGGTGCACAGTAATGTGATTGACTCTTAATTGCCCCTCCTCAAGGGGTAATTAGGGATGGGCAATAAATGCTGGCCCAGCTGGCGGTGCCCACATCCCATGAACGAATAAAAAATAAATTAGAACTTTAAAATCAAGGTATTGCCAGCCCGGGACCCAATGCAGGCCAGCATGCTGATGGGCGACTGAAGACTTGGTGTGAGATATGGCATGAGCAGCAGAGTTCTGGATGACCTCCAGTCCGTGGAGGCTTTCAGGTTGTAGGTTGGAGCAATTGAAACCAGAAGTAACAAAGACAGAAAAAAAAAGATGCCTGTCGCGTACCCAAGAACCAAAAACGCTTGACTCTGTCACAATGCTTTTCTCCATGATTTATATTGCACCTTTTCGTGACAATGATAATCTTGATTTAATTAAATAACGAGGGTGCATTAGGAGAAGTACATAAAAAAATAATTTTTGCAAGCCTAAACCCAGATAACTGGCCTGAAATCAAACCTCCCATAATTCTTACTTCCAATTCTCTTGTTAAGGCACATAATTCTATCATAAAAACAGAAAAGCTGGAAAAACCCAGAAGGTCTGGCACCAGCTGCGTGGAGGGAAACAGGGTTAACGTTTTGAGTGCACGAAAACAGCCTCAAGTCCCTCAGCCTTCCCTCATAAGATCTTCCCTCCATACCAGGCAAAATTCTGGTAAATCTCCTCTGCACCCTTTCCAATGCTTCCACATCCTTCCTATAAAGCGGCGACCAGAATTGCATTACTCCAAATGCAGCCGCACCAGAGTTTTGTACAGCTGCAACATGACCTCATGGCTCCGAAACTCAATCCCTCTACCAATAAAAGCAAACACACCGTACACCTTCTTAACAACCCCCTTAACCTGGGTGGCAACTTTCAGGGATCTATGTACATGGACACCGAGATCTCTCTGCTCATCCACACTGCCAAGAATCTTACCATTATCCCAGTACTCTGTCTTCCTGTTATTCCTTCCAAAATGAATCACCTCACACTTTTCTGCATTAAACTCCATTTGCCACCTCTCAGCCCAGCGCTGCAGCTTATCTATGTCCCTCTGTAACTTGTTACATCCCTCCGCACTGTCCACAACTCCACCGAGTTTAGTGTCATCTGCAAATTTACTCACCCATCCTTCTACGCCCTCCTCCAGGTCATTTATAAAAATGACAAACAGCAGTGGCCCCAAAACAGATCCTTGTGGTACACCACTAGTAACTGGACTCCAGTCTGACCATTTCCCATCAACCACCACCCTTTGTCTTCTTCCAGCTAGCCAATTTCTGATCCAAATTGCGTGTTTTTAGAATTGTAGCACAAAAGGACACAATTTGGCCCATACACCAGTATTACGATAGGTCACATCTGAACCATCCATTTTCTTTCACTCTTTCACACTCTTTCCCGTAACAGCCTCCCCGAACAGGCGCCGGAATGTGGAGACTCGGGGCTTTTCACAGTAACTTCATTTGAAGCCTACTTGTGACAATAAGCAATTTTCATTTCAATTAGTTCCCTATGCTTTGCATTATTAGTGGCCTATTAGTCATCAGATTAAATAGTTTTTAAACGTGCGTGCATCAAAGACAACTAATTTGCAATGAGTCATGAGAGTAAAAAGTTCAGGACAGTCAGTAAAGTCATATATAGGTCAGAAATGAAACATAAAAGTTGACTCTCCCTCTCATTTTTCTTTGTTGCGATTTCATGGAAAAATATGGGGGGAAAAACTCACAAAGCTCTCTCTGTTGTTGCTTAACACAGTTGGACAGAAATGTGTTCTGCTATGTTTAAAATATTTTAAGGACTGATATGAGACAGACTATGATCACGATGATACTGTGATAACAGTTGAATGCTGCGGGAGAACATCACCTTTCGTTGTACAAATTACAGCGCTTACAATAGAGCTACATTGGATCCTGAGATGGGGAGTGACCAGTTAAATGCAGCTTCCGTGTCCAGATTTAATGAAAAGCCATCTTCAGTTTCTAAATTATAAAAAAAGTTCAGTTTTCATGTAAGAATAGGGATTGAGTTTTGAAAAATTATGAAGAATAATTCAAATAAGTAATATCAAAAGAAGTGATTGAGTTCATCTTTTTTAATTCATTCGTGGGATGTTTGCATCTCTGGCAAGGTCAGCATTTAATGTCTATCCCTAACTGCCCTTGGTGGTGAGCAGCCGACTTGAACAGCTGTAGTTCATGAAGTTTAAGTACTCCCACAGTGCTGTTAGTAAGGGAGTTCTTGGATTTTGACCCAGTGACAGTGAAGGAATGGTGATATAATTCCCAAGTCAGGGTGGTGTGTGACTTGGAGAAAAACTTGCAGATGATGCTATTTCCAGGCGTCTGCTGCCCTTGTCCTTCTAGGTGGTAGAGGTCACAGATATGAAAGGTGCCATCTGAGGAGCCTTGACGAGTTGCTGAAGTGCATCTTGTAGATGGTACACACTGCTGCTATTGTGTGCCGGTGGTGGGGGGAGTGAATGTTTCAGGTGGTGGATGGAGTGCCGATCGAGTGGGCTGTTTTGTCCTGAATAGTGTCATGGTTCTTCAATGCTTTTGGAGGCAATTGGGAAGTATTCCATCACACCCCAGCTCGTGTTTTGCAGATGGTCGGCAGACTTTGGGAGTCAGGATGGGCGGTAAATGCTGGCCTAAACCAACAACGCCAACATCCCGTAAATGAATTTCTAAAAGAACGTGAGAAGCATGCTGCAGAATTCCAAGCATCTGACTTACTCTGGTCTACTCTTGTCTATTGAAGTACCAGCACTGCACTGTAACTCGTTCCTAACTTTGAGTCAGATGACAGAATTCTAGTCAGGACTGGTCTGAATCTGCCCTGTTTAGAAGTAGTTATTCCCAAACTTTCACAACAGTACCCTGACTATATACGCGTCAGTGAGAACATCACCAGATTAACATGCTGGTTTTGACTGATGAATGTCAACAAGTTTACAAAATAAAAAAGTTCAACGTGTAATAAAAGTTGTCTTCTTCGTCTTCTACGTCAGCGATCACTCACTAACGAGTACGATTGTCCACCTCAGAAACAACCCAGTTTCCCATTACTTATTTTCCTGAGGATGGAGCGGCCTAGTGCTGCTTTACAGTGAAAAGCCTCTTCTCGGAATGCAGTGTCGCTGAGATTATCAGTGGCCTCTGCGAGATACGAAATCGTCAGTAATGTAGTTATCTTCAAGATTAAATATCTTGCCTCCCTCAGATGCTCCTTTTATCAGCTAGGGAAATCTATTGCTGATGCAGGAGTACACTGTGCAGGTAATGGATAGTCTCCTCCGGATGCTGCCCGTACTTGCTCTTGTGATAGTGAGCAGATATCGGCGGCAGATAAAAAGACTTCAGGAGGAACCATCGCTCCTTTCAGCCTTATTTCACATACTCACACTCAGTACGGCAGGGAGAACACCACCACCATCAATCCTGCCCCCCACACAAGACAGCACAAGCTCAATTCCCCCTCCCCCTGGGCGGGATTCTCCCAGCCCCGCGCCGGGCCGGAGAATCCCCGCAAACGCCCCCCGACGCGGAGCGGAGAATCGGCGCCAATGGCGCCAGCGCGTTTGGTGCGCCGCCGGTCGCGGGCCGCCGATTCTCAGGCCCGGATGGTCCGAGCGGCCGCTCTAAAAAGGCAGAGTCCCGCCGGAGGCCGTCCACACCTGGTCGCAGCCGGCGGGAGCTCTGCGCGCAGGGTTGGAGGGCAAACCGCGGCAGCGCCGTGCTGGCCCCCTGTCGGGGCCAGAATTAGACGTGGGAGCGGCCCGTTCACGCCGTCGTAAAACGCGACGGCGTTTACGACGGCGTGGACACTCTGCCGCGGGATTGCAGAATCCCGCCCCCTATCTCCGTGAGGCAACATGTACAAGTCCCACACTTGACAATCCCTGAAATCTGAGCTCTCTGATTCTAATTCGTTTGCAGCTCAGTTCCTTTTAGGAATGTGCATTGGGAGTCTTTGACTGCAAAGGAAATGAGAGAGAGATTTTTTCTGCTTAATCTTCAGTGTTGCTGGGATTTACTCAGTGGGAGCACCAAGGCCTAACATAATATTTTGGGGTTTTGTGTTTGTAAATTGTTTGAATCACACAACTTTGTTTCAATATGTAAAAAATACACCACAGCATATAGCCAAAAGGAATAGGGGCTTCACAACTATTTATGGTCGTGTCCGTTTAATCTTTCCATATTTCTTTTATCTCCATTTTCCTTTTGGCATCTTCTCCATTCAGTGTGGGATGATTCCACTGGTCACCCATATTCTCCTTAGTCCTATCCCTAAGTGATCACTATGTATTTATGTCCTGTGCCTAGAAGGTAAAACACAAGAACATAAGAACTAGGAGCAGGAGTAGGCCATCTGGCCCTTCGAGCCTGCTCCGCCATTCAATGAGATCATGGCTGATTTTTTGTGGACTCAGCTCCACTTTCTCGCGCCAAACACTATAACCCTTTATTCCTTTAAGTGCCGGCAGTGTGCCTGACATTAGACAGCAAACTAGCGGAGTGTTCACTTGGCGGTCAAATTTAGGTACAGCAGACATTTCTGTCTAGTTAACAGGGGTCGGGCCGTGGGTGATTTCCCCCTTCCCAACCCAGAGTCCTTACCTGCAAGTCACGCACCACCCAAATCCAACAGCATGCTGACTCGGTAAGCACCGCGTTTCTTCAGCGTCGCGGAGTCAACGTCCTGGAATTCCTTACCAAACAGAACTGAGAGAGACTCTTCACCACACGGACTGCACGGTTAAGCTACGTGCTCACCGCCAACTTCTGAAGGGCAACTTGGGATGGGTATTAAATAGAGGGCCTTGCTGGTGATGCCCATGCCCCAAAAATGAGTGAAAGGAAACCGCTGTTCCATCTGAATTTGCCTCACTCAGACAGACTGAGGGCTGAATGAAGGTTAATCCTGGCCTGTGAAGCTTTTTATTGACAAAACAGAGAGTGGGTTCCAGTTTTCGATGTGCAGCAGTCCTGCCCAGTGACCAGAAAGCTGGGGGCAACCTCATCTCAGCTGTTCCCATGAGTTCTGACCCGGATTCTGTGGCAATCAGGTAATTCACTACCTGCTGTTGTGGGCTCCCACTCCTTCAAGTGATGAAATCCAATTCAAGTGACTCTCACAAACTTCTACAGATGTGCGATAGAGAGCATCCTATCCGGCTGCACCACAGCTTGGCAAGGCAACTGCTCGGCCCAAGATCGCAAGAAACTGCAAAATGTGGTGAATGTGGCACAAGCTTGCCATCCTCCCATTGATTCTGTCTACACCTCCCGCTGCCTCAGGAAGGCAGACAGATTGTCAGAGACCCCTCACATCCAGGCTTTGCCCTCTTCTAGACCCTTCCACCAGGCAGAAGATACAGAACAAACAAAGAACAAAGAACAAAGAAAAGTACAGCACAGGAACAGGCCCTTCGGCCCTCCAAGCCCGTGCCGACCATGCTGCCCGTCTAAAATAAAATCTTCTACACTTCCTGGGTCCGTATCCCTCTATTCCCATCCTATTCATGTATTTGTCAAGATGCCCCTTAAATGTCACTATCGTCCCTGCTTCCACCACCTCCTCCGGCAGCGAGTTCCAGGCACCCACTACCCTCTGCGTAAAAAAACTTGCCTCGTACATCTACTCTAAACCTTGCCCCTCGCACCTTAAACCAATGTCCCCTAGTAATTGACCCCTCTACCCCGGGGAAAAGCCTCTGACTATCCACTCTGTCTATGCCCCTTATAATTTTGTAGACCTCTATCAGGTCGCCCCATAACCTCCGTCGTTCCAGTGAGAACAAACCGAGTTTATGCAACCACTCCGAGGTTCAGAGGAAGACTGAAGACCCGCACATCCAGACATAGGGACAGCTTCTTCCCCACAGCTACAAGACTCCTCAACGACTCTCCCTCGGACTGATCTGTTCCCTGTAAGAACACTATTCATGGCGCCCTATGCGGCTCTTGCTCTTATGACCCCCTCGCCTGAGGTGTGGTGAGGGTGGCACAGTAGCACAGTGGTTAGCACTGTTGCTTCACAGCTCCAGGGTCCCAGGTTCGATTCCCGGCTTGGGTCACTGTCTGTACGGAGTCCGCAAGTTCTTCCTGTATCTGCGAAGGTTTCCTCCGGGTGCTCCGGTTTCCTCTCACAGTCCTAAGATGTGCAGGTTTGTTGGATTGGCCATGATAAATTGCCCTTAGTGTCCAAAAAAGGTGAGGTGGGTTTACTGGGTTACGGGGATAGGGTGGAGGTGTGGACTTAAGTAGGGTGCTCTTTCCAAAGGCCAATGCAGACTCGATGGGCCGAATGCCCTCCTTCTGCACTGTAAATTTTATGATTCTATGATCCTCAGGTTAAATCACCAGTTTGACCCTTGTTCCGCACTGTAATCAATCATGTTTGTTGATGTACCATTTGTCAATGTACTCTGTAGATTATTCTTTTTGTCTGTTATGTACGTACTGTCTACATTCCCTTGGCCGCAGAAAATACTTTTCACTGTACTTCGGTATATGTGACAATAAATCAATCAATTAATCAATCAAAATCAAACCTCTAAGAGCTACCAGTCACTCAGGTGGTCCGCGGCTCATCAGCCGCAGCAGTGCGACCAGGTATGGAAGACGTTGTTGGGATTGCACCTGGCCCAGAACAACATCATAGAGGCTGCCCTGGCTTGGGTTGCTGAGGCAAGTCACACAGGTCCTGAGGAGAGGTAGATTAGGTGGCAAGTGTAGGACGCGATGGGTGTTTCTGCAGTGGAGCCCTCCATGGACCAACTGGGGTGCCTGGGATCAGGAAGGCCCATAGCCAGATCTGCATGGAGGGCCCGGGTTTTACTGGATGGTCTTCCGTCATGGCTGAGGATCCCGTTGCCCTTGGCAACATGACAGCAGCAGTGGGAAGACACTCTTAAGAGGCCCTTACCGTGGAAGGTCACCCTCCATCTTCCCTGCTGGTGAGGGAATTCCATGTTGATGGGGAAGTGATGGGCAATCTATCCCTGCCGTCCCTCCTGATTCTCCAACCTCTCCCCCATTTCACATCCTGCGTCATGGGAGCTCCATTAAATGCGGCCCAGTTTCTATGAGCAGTTTGCAAAGTCTTATGTTTTAGTGATCCTTGAATGAAATTAAACTCAGTTCTCTTTTATAATGTTACATGACTATGAAAGTGCTGAAACAAAGGTCAGCAAACATCCAAGAGTACTTATTGGATTGGACTGGATTGGATTTGTTTATTGTCACGTGTACCGAGGTACAGTGAGTGAAAAGTATTTTTCTGCGAGCAGCTCGACAGATCATTAAATACATGAAAAGGAAATAAAAGAAAATACATAATAGGGCAACACAACATATGCAATGTAACTACATAAGCACTGGCATCGGGTGAAGCATACAGGGTGTAGTGTTAATGAGGTCAGTCCATAAGAGGGTCATTTAGGAGTCTGGTGACAGTGGGGAAGAAGTTGTTTTTGAGTCTGTTCGTGCGTGTTCTCAGACTTCTGTATCTCCTGCCCGATGGAAGAAGTTGGAAGAGTGAGTAAGCCGGGTGGGAGGGATCTTTGATTATGCTGCCCGCTTTCCCCAGGCAGCGGGAGGTGTAGATGGAGTCAATGGATGGGAGGCAGGTTTGTGTGATGGACTGGGCGGTGTTCACGACTCTCTGAAGTTTCTTGCGGTCCTGGGCCGAGCAGTTGCCATACCAGGCTGTGATGCAGCCCGATAGGATGCTTTCTATGGTGCATCTGTAAAAGTTGGTAAGGGTTTATGTGGACATGCCAAATTTCCTTAGTTTCCTGAGGAAGTATAGGCGCTGTTGTGCTTTCTTGGTGGTAGCATTGACGTGGGTGGACCAGGACAGATTTTTGGAGATGTGCACCCCTCGGAATTTGAAACTGCTAACCATCTCCACCTTGGCCCCTTGATGCCCCGTTATCAGGAGTAGAAAAAAACATCGGAAAAGCAGCATCTGCCAAAATATATACTCCAGGCTGAAGTGCCCTCTCTGTCACTTACCCAGGCTGGTGCTTCTTTCAATCTGGGAGATCTCTTGGCCACCCAGCTTCGATAGTCCATCCATCAGACTGAGTTGCACAGGGAACCTGTCTCTGAGCCAACTAAGAGAGAAATTCCAGAGAATGGCTGCTCCCCATCCTCGCACCCGGTCACAGTCAGCATCCAGAATTGGACCTGACTCCTGTTCCTCGCCCGCAGAGGGAAAATCCATTAAATAATTAATAAAAAGTAAATGTAAAGTCGCCATAGCCCCAGATGACCAGAGGCTGTGTTCCCCTTCGAGGGGGAGAGAGCTGACTGGTGGTGATTTAACGTGAGGATCATAGAATTTACAGTGCAGAAGGAGGCCATTCGGCCCATCGAGTCTGCATTGGCCCTTGGAAAGAGCACCCTACTTAAGTCCACACCTCCACCCTATCCCCGTAACCCAGTAAACCCACTTCACCTTTTTTGGACACTAAGGGCAATTTAGCATGGCCAATCCAGCTAACCTGCACATCTTCGGACTGTGGGAGGAAACCGGAGCACCCAGAGGAAACGCACACAGACACAGGGAGAACATGCAGACTCCGCATAGACAGTGACCCAAGCCGGGAATCGAACCTGGGACCCTGAAGCTGTGAAGCAACAGTGCGAACCACAGTGCTACTGTGCCGCCCTCACCACACCTCAGGCGAGGGGCCATAAGACCATAAGACATAGGAGCAGAATTAGGCCACCCGGCCCATCGAGTCTGCTCCGCCATTCAATCATAGCTGATATTTTCTCATCCCATTCTCCTGCCTTCTCCCCATAACCCCTGATCCCCTTATTAATCATGAACCTATCTATCTCTGTCTTAAAAACACTCAGTGAATTGGCCTCCACAGCCTTCTGCGGCAAACAGTTCCACAGATTCACCACCCTCTGGCTGAAGAAATTCCTTCTCATCTCTGTTTTAAAGGATCGTCCCTTTAGTCTGAGATGATGTCCTCTGGTTCTAGTTTTTCCTACAAGTGGAAACATCCTCTCCACGTCCACTCTATCCAGGCCTCACAGTATCTTATAAGTTTCAATAAGATCCCCTCTCATCCTTTTAAACTCCAACGAGTACAGACCCAGAGTCCTCAAATATTCCTCATACGACAAGTTCTTCATTCCAGGGATGATTTTTGTGAACCTCCTCTGGACCCTTTCCAAGGCCAGCACATTACAGGTGATACGGGCCCCAAAACTGCTCACAATACTCCAAATGTGGTCTGACCAGAGCCTTATGCAGCCTCAGAAGCACATCCCTGGTCTTAAATTCTAGCCCTCTTGACATGAATGCTAACATTGCATTTGCCTTCCTAACTGCCGACTGAACCTGCACATTAACCTTAAGAGAATCATGAACAAGGACTCCCAAGTCCCTTTGTGCTTCTGCTTTCCTAAGCATTTCCCGATTTAGAAAATAGTCTATGACTAAATTCCTCCTTCCAGAGTGCATAACCTCACACTTTTCCACATTGTATTTCATTTGCCACTTCATTGCCCACTCTCCTAGCTTGTCCAAGTCCTTCTGCAGTCCCCTTGCTTCCTCAATACTACCTGTTCCTCTGCAGATCTTTGTACCATCTGCAAACTCAGCAACAGTGCCTCCAGTACCTTCTTCCTGATCACTAATGTAAATTGTGAAAAGTTGTGGTCCCAGCACAGACCCCTGAGGCACACCACTAGTCACCGGCTGCCATCCTGAAAAAGATCCCCACTCTCTGCCTTCTGCCAGTCAGCCAATCCTTTATCCATACCCTTAACATCATGGTCTTTTAACTTATTTAACAGTCTCCTATGCGGCATCGTGTCAAAGGCCTTCTGGAAATCTAAATAAATCATGTCCACTGGTTCTCCTTTGTCTAACTTCCTTGTTACCTCCTCAAAGAACTCAAACAGATTTGCCAGTGACGACCTCCCTTTGACAAAGCCGTGCTGACTCAGTCCTATTTTACCATGCACTTCCAAGTACTTCGCGATCTCATCTTTAATAACAGACTCTAAAATCTTACCAGTGACCGAAGTCAGGCTAACCGGCCTATAATTTCCCGTCTTCTGCCTCCCTCCCTTCTTAAACAGTGGTGTTACATTCGCCACCTTCCAGTCCTCTGGGACACTTCCTGCCTCCAGTGATTCCTGAAAGATCATCACCAATGCCTCCATAATTTCCTCAGCTATCTCTTTTAGGACCCTGGGGTGTAGTCCATCTGGTCCAGGTGGCGTATCCACCTTCAGACCTTTCAGTTTCCCCAGAACCTTCTGCTCAGTGATGGCCACTTCACTCACCTCTGCCCCCTGATTCTCCTGGAGCTCTGGCATCCCACTGGTGTCCTCCACCGTCAAGACTGATGCAAAGTAACTATTCAGTTCATCTGCCATTTCTTTGTTTCCTATTGTTACTTCTCCAGCCACATTTTCCAGTGGTCCAATGTCTATTTTTGCCTCTCTCTTACCTTTTATATGTTGAAAAAATTCTCTTCCTATCTTCCTTTATATTACTAGCTAGCTTGCACTCATACTTCATCTTCTCCCCCCTTATTTCTTTTTTAGTTGTCCTCTGCTCACTTTTAAAGGCTTCCCAATCCTCAGGTTTCCCACTAATCCTCGCCACTTTGTATGCCTTCATGCTGTCCTTGACATCCCTCACCAGCCATGGATGCCTTGCCCTCCCCTTAGCATGTTTCCTCCTCCTTGGGATGAATTTCTGTTGTGCGGCAAGGTTGAGAAGGCGAGGTCCTCATAAATAAACTTAGCCGGTACGGGAATTGAACTACCTGGTGTTGGCCTCGCTCTGCATCATGAACCAGCTGCCCAACCAACTAAACTAATCTGGCCCCCGGTGCGTTATGGCGATATGGTGAAAGGCTGTTGCTCCAGTGCAAATTCCTTGGAAAAAGAGGGCGGGATGCTCTGGTCCCCCAGATCCTCGTTTCTCAGTGGCGCACCATTCGCTGATGGCGGGTTTCAATATCCCGTCGCTTGTCAATGGGACTTCCCATTGAAACCATCTCGGACGGACGGGAAACCTGCAGCAGTGGCACGCTGCCAGTGGGAACAGAGACTCCAGGGTTTTGCTGCCAGTGTGGCACTGCCAGGGTGCCAGGCTGGCAAGGCCAAGGTGCCTGGGTGCCAAGGGGAGTATCAGGGTCATAGAGTCATAGAAGTCATAGAATTTACAGTGCAGAAGGAGGCCATTTGGCCCATCGTGTCTGCACCGACCCCTGAAAGAGCACCCTATCTAAGTCCACACCTCCAACCCATCCCCGCAACCCAGCAACCCCACCTAAATCTTGGACACTACAGGGCAATTTAGCGTGACCAACCCACCTAACCGCACACCTTTGGACTTGTGGGAGGAAACCGGAGCACCCGGAGGAATCCCACGCAGTCATGGGGAGAACGTGCAGACTCCGCACAGACAGTGACCCAAGCCGGGAATCAAACCCGGGTCCCTGGTGCTTAGAGATTGGCGTTGGGTGCATGGTGGGTGTATGGTGCTTTGAACAGTGTAATAGCCTGATGGAGCAAGGGGTAGGAGATGCCATGTGATGATGCAATCACTGATCTTCACCACTCATGTAAAGTAATTAGAATTCTTGTGGTTCGTTGGGGGCCATTTGTCTGTAATTGGCCTCCCTGGCAACCTGACATCACTTTCAACATTAATGCCACCCTAGAATGCTCTCTCTGCCAGAGTGTTTAATTTTCCCCTGTTTAGTTTTCAACAGCATCCTCATATAACACAGTGCAGCTTAGCACTAAAAAGGGGCAGACTGCCTTTAAAAACAGAAGGTGGGCTGCACCACCAGCAACAGCTCAAGGCTGCTGGGCCCCTGCAGATTGCGCAGGCAACCAAAAGTCTGGAAGATTCTCGGTTTATGATGCAATAATTTAAATGAGGTGACAGGATGAAGTCTAGGTGCTGTACGCCTTCAACAGCACCAGCGCGGTAGGTCACAAATTTGGGCTCCCACTTCCGAAAAGCGGGCCAACGCCTAATTGTTAAGAATCACCGAAAAATACTGTGCATTTGGGTGATGCACCTAACATCAGCGGAAGGAGGAGAAAATGGCAGGGGGTGAGGGAAGGGAAGCGGAAAGGTTTCAGGAGAGAAAAGCTAAATACCCTACCTCATTATCCTTTTAAACTGTAAAGAAAATCCTTTAGACTAACATGACACAGAAATCATGCTGAAATCATTCTCCAGAACCTATTTTTTAAAGATGAGAAATGTGAATGCTGGAAGAAAAATGATTAAAACATTCATTATTTAAAATACTGATTCCAAAGAATTTGACGTGTACAGCAACAGAACAACAACCCTAGATTTCTGACATTCCTCTGAAAACGTAGACCTTTTCTTCACTGCTGTCAGGTAGCTGACGGAACATCTCCCTTTTAGCCTCCAACACCTCAGCAGCATCAGCCAGGATGGAAAAGCTCATATATAAAGGTGAGACTTATAGACCTTGAATTACGATACAGGACAGGAAATGTGCATTTTTCTTTGGTTGGCCCACACCAAAAGGGAAGCGAAAAGGCCCCATTAGGCCTAGTATAGTTTTTGTTTATCTGTCCAACTGGCCATGAACCAGACATGCTAATCCCCAAAAGGGCCACTTTTAAGTACTCATTCAAGCAGGACAACACCAACAAATGGCTTTAATCCTCTGGTTGCCCACACGCTAATGAACATCTGCTAATGTTCCTTACAAGTTCAAGGACTTTGTGGGATCTGGGGGAGGGAGAAAAATGCAGTGTGGGCACAAAAGAATAACAGAGTTATAGTGTCATAGTGTTCACTTTAGTGACTGCCAGCTGTCGTCGGTAACCCCCTCTGGTAACAGGCTTCCCATATCCATTCTGACAAATTGTTATCCCAGTATTCCTCCCTAACCAATGGAGAAAGACAAAAAGGCGAGTAAGCTAACCAAAATTGCAAGATCATTTTGGCTTCCTTTCCTTCCACATAACATCAGCTGACACTACACAAAGCCAAATAAACAGGCGTAAGCCACTAGTCATAAGGAGGGTCAGTTTGAAACTCAAATCAAAAAAAGGGCTATATGACTCATTGAAAGTAAGAAAGTTAATTCGCCATAGTCCCAGAAGACCACAGGCTGCTTTCCCCTTAGAGGGGGGAGAGCTGACTGGTGGTGGTTTAACCTGAGCATCACCACACCTCAGGTGAGGGGCAAGGTTGAGAAGGCGGGGCCTTCATGAATAACCTCAGCCGGTACCGGAATTAAATCCACGCTGCTGGCCTCGCTCCGCATCACAAACCGGCCGTCCAGCCACCTGAGCTGAATCAACCCAGAGGTTGCATTTATAACAGGGACATTTGTTTCACCATTCTGAAGACGCCTGGTTACACCTGGATAGTGTATGGAGTTTGAAACCAAAGAAAAAATGCTGGAAAATGTCAGCAGGTCTGGCAGCATCTGCAGGGAGAGAAAAGAGCTAACGTTTCGAGTCCAGATGACCCTTTGTCAAAGTGTATGGAGTTCCCTGTTAATACTATCACATGCCTTGCAGTCTTTGAGCCTCAAATTATTTGTTGCGTCCTCTGAACAGACGCCTTCTAACACCAAACCCATTGTTGTTGTATTAAAGAGATGCCGGCTGGAATCTTACAGTATTTTATCAAAATGTCAGTTCCGAGGAGAAAAACGATGAAAAAATCACCAAATATCGAGTGTCTTTAACAACATTTTTTTTCCCATGTGATTCACGTCTCGCTTGTGGCGGTTCGCCTCTGATTCGCTCGCCCTTGGAGAACCTACTCTCTGCAATCAGTGGGGCGCTCCTTTAAAACGCCTCCCCAGCACTTGTCCCAAGTCCAGTCGGGGGATGGCTGCCAGGAAGTCAGCACCAAGATTTTCAGAGGGAGCCCTCACCAGACTCCTGGACGGTGTGACATCCTCTTCCCGTGTTACCACACACATCCACCAACAAGGCCACCGCCCTGCCTGGGAGGCAGTGGCCGCAATAGTGAGTGTGAGTTCGCTGCACTAGAGGACGGGGAAACAGTGCCGAAGGAGATGAATGACCTTCGTCACTCAGCCACTGCTCGTGATGTGTTCCACTGCACCCCCTTCACACCCCCTTGTCAGCACTGTGGTGGTCTCTCACCCAGCCACCTCAAGGATTACCAACACTTGTCATGGCCCCCTTCCACTTCCTCCCCTCCCCGCCCCACTCACCATGTTCCACCCAGTAGATAATCTGTTCTTCACATCCCTGGTCCCACTCATGTCCCATGCACGCCAGACTTCATCACCATCTGACCTGGCAGTACTCCCACCGACACTCTCCCCATCTGTCTTATTGCAGGACAAACCTGAGCAACACCGACGTGAGCGGGCTCAGCCTGCCAGCGTCATGCCCCAGCTGAGATTCCTAATTGCCCTTTGAGAAGGGAGCTGGCAGGTGATGAGCAGGACCATACCCTTGCCTAGGGCGAAGTCAGGGCAGCAGACAAAAGTGAGAACCGTCAGGACATGCAGCTATGGTGCAAGCATCACGTGAGTTAGCTTTTTCCATCATTAATCCCCCATGATGTACTAATGCCATCTCGCTACAACTGCAAGTCAATCAGTCAACCAGCCCAGGATATCCTCACGCCGTCTGGGCACCATAGACCCATGCAGCTCTGAGACATCTTGGAGAAAAGGATTGGGAAGCCGGCACAGTTGTCAGTTCGGTTGGAGCAGCAATTGGATGCACTTAGGAGCATGCAGGTGGCGGAAAGCGTCATAGATCGCAGTTATGTAAATGTGGTCACTCCCAAGGTGCAGGCAGAGAAATGGGTGACCACCAGAAAGGGCAGGCAGTCAGTGCAGGAATCCCCTGTGGTTGTCCCTCTCTCGAACAGATATACCCCTTTGGATACTGTCGGGGGGGATAGCCTATCAGGGGAAAACAGCAGCAGCCAGAGCAGTGGCACCACGGCTGGCTCTGATGTTCAGAAGGGAGGGTCAAAGCGCAGAAGAGTAATAGTAATAGGGGACTCTATAGTCAGGGGCACAGATAGGCGCTTCTGTGGACGTGAAAGAGACTCCAGGATGGTATGTTGCCTCCCTGGTGCCAGGGTCCAGGATGTCTCCGAACGGGTAGAGGGAATCCTGAAGGGGGAGGGCAAACAGGCAGCGGTCGTTGTACATATTGGTACTAACGACATAGGCAGGAAGGGGCATGAGCTCCTGCAGCAGGAGTTCAGGGAGCTAGGCAGAAAGTTAAAAGACAGGACCTCGAGGGTTGTAATCTCGGGATTACTCCCTGTGCCACGTGCCAGTGAGGCTAGAAATAGGAAGATAGAGCAGACAAACACGTGGCTAAACAGCTGGTGTAGGAGGGAGGGTTTCCATTATCTGGACCACTGGGAGCTCTTCCGGGGCAGGTGTGACCTGTATAAGATGGACGGGTTGCATCTAAACCGGAGAGGCATAAATATCCTGGCCGCGAGGTTTGCTAGTGTCACACGGGAGGGTTTAAACTAGTATGGCAGGGGGGGTGGGCACGGGAGCAATAGGTCAGAAGGTGAGAGCATTGAGGGAGAACTAGGGAATAGGGACAGTGTGGCTCTGAGGCAGAGCAGACGGGGAGAAGTTGCTGAACACAGCGGGTCTGGTGGCCTGAAGTGCATATGTTTTAATGCAAGGAGCATTACGGGTAAGGCAGATGAACTTAGAGCTTGGATTACTACTTGGAACTATGATGTTGTTGCCATTACAGAGACCTTGTTGAGGGAAGGGCAGGATTGGCAGCTAAACGTTCCAGGATTTAGATGTTTCAGGCGGGATAGAGGGGGATGTAAAAGGGGAGGCGGAGTTGCGCTACTTGTTCGGGAGAATATCACAGCTATACTGCGAGAGGACACCTCAGAGGGCAGTGAGGCTATATGGGTAGAGATCAGGAATAAGAAGGGTGCAGTCACAATGTTGGGGGTATACTACAGGCCTCCCAACAGCCAGCGGGAGATAGAGGAGCAGATAGGTAGACAGATTTTGGAAAAGAGTAAAAACAACAGGGTTGTGGTGATGGGAGACTTCAACTTCCCCAATATTGACTGGGACTCACTTAGTGCCAGGGGCTTAGACGGGGCGGAGTTTGTAAGGAGCATCCAGGAGGGCTTCTTAAAACAATATGTAAACAGTCCAACTAGGGAAGGGGCAGTACTGGACCTGGTATTGGGGAATGAGCCCGGCCAGGTGGTAGATGTTTCAGTAGGGGAGCATTTCGGTAACAGTGACCACAATTCAGTAAGTTTTAAAGTACTGGTGGACAAGGATAAGAGTGGTCCGAGGATGAATGTGCTAAATTGGGGGAAGGCTAATTATAACAATATTAGGCGGGAACTGAAGAACATAGATTGGGGGCGGATGTTTGAGGGCAAATCAACATCTGACATGTGGGAGGCTTTCAAGTGTCAGTTGAAAGGAATACAGGACAGGCATGTTCCTGTGAGGAAGAAAGATAAATACGGCAATTTTCGGGAACCTTGGATGACGAGTGATATTGTAGGCCTCGTCAAAAAGAAAAAGGAGGCATTTGTCAGGGCTAAAAGGTTGGGAACAGACGAAGCCTGTGTGGCATATAAGGAAAGTAGGAAGGAACTTCAGCAAGGAGTCAGGAGGGCTAGAAGGGGTCATGAAAAGTCATTGGCAAATAGGGTTAAGGAAAATCCCAAGGCTTTTTACACGTACATAAAAAGCAAGAGGGTAGCCAGGGAAAGGGTTGGCCCACTGAAGGATAGGCAAGGGAATCTATGTGTGGAGCCAGAGGAAATGGGCGAGGTACTAAATGAATACTTTGCATCAGTATTCACCAAAGAGAAGGAATTGGTAGATGTTGAGTCTGGAGAAGGGGGTGTAGATAGCCTGGGTCACATTGTGATCCAAAAAGACGAGGTGTTGGGTGTCTTAAAAAATATTAAGGTAGATAAGTCCCCAGGGCCTGATGGGATCTACCCCAGAATACTGAAGGAGGCTGGAGAGGAAATTGCTGAGGCCTTGACAGAAATCTTTGGATCCTCGCTGTCTTCAGGGGATGTCCCGGAGGACTGGAGAATAGCCAATGTTGTTCCTCTGTTTAAGAAGGGTAGCAAGGATAATCCCGGGAACTACAGGCCGGTGAGCCTTACTTCAGTGGTAGGGAAATTACTGGAGAGAATTCTTCGAGACAGGATCTACTCCCATTTGGAAGCAAATGGACGTATTAGTGAGAGGCAGCACGGTTTTGTGAAGGGGAGGTCGTGTCTCACTAACTTGATAGAGTTTTTCGAGGAGGTCACTAAGATGATTGATGCAGGTAGGGAAGTAGATGTTGTCTATATGGACTTCAGTAAGGCCTTTGACAAGGTCCCTCATGGTAGACTAGTACAAAAGGTGAAGTCACACGGGATCAGGGGTGAACTGGCAAGGTGGATACAGAACTGGCTAGGCCATAGAAGGCAGAGGGTAGCAATGGAGGGATGCTTTTCTAATTGGAGGGCTGTGACCAGTGGTGTTCCACAGGGATCAGTGCTGGGACCTTTGCTCTTTGTAGTATATATAAATGATTTGGAGGAAAATGTAACTGGTCTGATTAGTAAGTTTGCAGATGACACAAAGGTTGGTGGAATTGCGGATAGCGATGAGGACTGTCTGAGGATACAGCAGGATTTAGATTGTCTGGAGACTTGGGCGGAGAGATGGCAGATGGAGTTTAATCCGGACAAATGTGAGGTAATGCATTTTGGAAGGGCTAATGCAGGTAGGGAATATACAGTGAATGGTAGAGCCCTCAAGAGTATTGAAAGTCAAAGAGATCTAGGAGTACAGGTCCACAGGTCATTGAAAGGGGCAACACAGGTGGAGAAGGTAGTCAAGAAGGCATACGGCATGCTTGCCTTCATTGGCCGGGGCATTGAGTATAAGAATTGGCAAGTCATGTTGCAGCTGTATAGAACCTTAGTTAGGCCACACTTGGAGTATAGTGTTCAATTCTGGTCGCCACACTACCAGAAGGATGTGGAGGCTTTAGAGAGGGTGCAGAAGAGATTTACCGGAATGTTGCCTGGTATGGAGGGCATTAGCTATGAGGAGCGATTGAATAAACTCGGTTTGTTCTCACTGGAACGAAGGAGGTTGAGGGGCGACCTGATAGAGGTATACAAAATTATGAGGGGCATAGACAGAGGGGATAGTCAGAGGCTTTTCCCCAGGGTAGAGGGGTCAATTACTAGGGGGCATAGGTTTAAGGTGAGAGGGGCAAGGTTTAGAGTAGATGTACGAGGCAAGTTTTTTACGCAGAGGGTAGTGGGTGCCTGGAACTCACTACCGGAGGAGGTAGTGGAAGCAGGGACGATAGTGACATTTAAGGGGCATCTTGACAAATATATGAATAGGATGGGAATAGAAGGATACGGACCCAGGAAGTGTAGAAGATTGTAGTTTAGTCGGGCAGTATGGTCGGCACGGGCTTGGAGGGCCGAAGGGCCTGTTACTGTGCTGTACATTTCTTTGTTCTTTGTTCTTTGTCACCCACACCCTCCACCAGCGCAGGTACTCACACCTCCGTTGGGTAAACGAGTAGGCAGATTCCTGGGTCACTGACTGGTGAGCACCTCACAGCTGATGGTCCACAGCAGGCGAAGGAAGGAATGTCCCAGGGACCTGGCGCTTGGAGGGACGTTAGAGCCCAGGACTCTGCTGAGCCCCTGGCTGATGACGTGCCCCTGGCTGATGACGTGCCCCTGGATACAGGGGCTGGATTCTCCGCACCCCGACGCCAAAATCACGTTCGGCAACGGGGCGGAGAATCCGGTTTTCCGCATGAAATTGGTACCGGCGGCGGTTCCGCAAGTCTCTGCCCCCCGAAAAGAGCCACCCTCAGGTGGCACGCCCCCCCCCGAGTATCCACCACCCGAGGCCATTGCCTGAGGCCCGCCCCACTATTCTCCATCCCCGACCGGCCGAATTCCCGACGGCGTATTTCTCATGTGGTCCTGCCGTTCGCGATACTCGCAAGGTGGCTGCGGACTCATTCCGCGGCCCCCACAGTCGGGGGCAGGCCAATCGGAGGGCAGGAGGGGCCTCATTCCGCGGCCTCCACAGTCGGGGGCAGGCCAATCAGAGGGCAGGAGGGGCCTCATTCCGCGGCCTCCACAGTCGGGGGTAGGCCAATCGGAGGGCAGGAGGGGCCTCATTCCGCGGCCTCCACAGTCGGGGGTAGGCCAATCAGAGGGCAGGAGGGGCTTCATTCGGGACTGGGGTATTACTGTGTGGGCGGTTCGGGTCGGGTGAGGGCCGATCGGTGGCACTATCTCCGCGGTCCAGGTCCGAGGGCTGAGTCTGCCATGGGGCACGGCGCGGCCGCTGGAGGCCGGCGCCATACGCAACCGTGGCCTCTGACCCGGACGTGTGGGGGACCCGGAAGTATCGGCAGCTGGAGCTGCGAGCCCCATGACACCTGCCTGCTAGCCCCCTGCAAGGCTGTGAATCTGCGGCCTTTCGACGACAGGCTTCCTGGAGTAAAAGACCACAGTTTTCACGATGGCGTGGAGGCATAGTCCCAAAAACAGAGAATCCAGCTCCAGTTGTGCCAGCACTGCTTGAGCTGCTCGAGTCACAAACATCAGGAACGGATGATAATATCTCTCCTTGGATGCAAGGCCAACTGGAGGAGTCCCATCGACCTCTTACGAGGAGATGGTGCCGTCACTCTAAAGTAACGAGTCCACCACTGAAAGGTTGAGGTCGGCAGGACAGACCTTGGTGCAGGATATGCATCCATGACAGGAGATGTCCGCTCCATGGTTCAGCTCATGGCCTCCATGGTGCAGGGTTTCAAATAATGTGAGCGACGCACTTCCACACCGAGGAGGGCAGCACTGCCACGCCTGTGCAGCCCGTAAGTACATCCGGGCCCTCAAGGTGCACCAGGGGATGTCTGCCAAGGTCATCTCAGACAAGAGGGCACAAAAGGAAGAAGGTCACCTCAACCTCAGCTGTGGATCATAGAGTGAGTCACCTGATGAAGGAGCTGTGCTCCGAAAGCTAGTGATTCCAAACAAACCTGTTGGACTTTAACCAAAGCTGGTGTTGTAAGGCTTCTTACTACTCCCAGTACTGACTCTATAGATTCACCTGCTCCCACCCGCTTTCCAGCTGCCACTCTGGAAGAGCAATCAATCGCTCAGCAATTGTGCCAGTTGATACAAGAGTTGGCACGACATGGACTCACAAATCCAGCAAGGAGGACACCGAAGCGCTGCCTGTGTAGCAGTTGCCAGATCCCTTTACACCCAGAGACTCAGAGACATGTAGGGCCGCTAAGGCTTGTGAGTGACTCCATTCTCTGAGATGCCGAGACTGAACCGCCATCCTCCGACCCCGGGTTGAACCTAACTGGTCCGCCGTGTCCTCTCTGTTGCCCCCTCTATGACTGGCGCCCTGGATGGAAAAGGTGACCTGAGCGCTCACCTCCAAAATTCCCTTCAGAGTGAAGTCACCAGGTTCTCATTTTCATACAGCTGGTGTAAATCGCTCTGGCGGCCAGTGAATGTTCAGTGAATGGGGAAGTCCCAGAGTCAGTGATCGGGAATGATGTACAATACAATGAGGTTCCAGGCCTTACACTGATGGCTAACCCGGGCTCAAAGTCGCCCCAATTTATATTTCATTAGTGACTATGTAAAGAAACCACCCATGACTACACTGAATCTCCACCTTGGGGAGACGGTGGCAAAGTGGGTAATATTGTCGGACCAGTAATTCAGAGGCTGAAGCTAATGTTCAAGAGAACAGGGGCTCAAATCCTACCATGCCAGTTGTTGAAATTGCAATTAATATATCTGGAATTATAAAGCTGCCTTTAGTAATGGTGACCATGAAATCAATGTCATAAAAATCCACCTGGTTCACTAATGTCCTTTCGGGAAGAAAATCTGCCATCCTCACCTGGTCTGGTCTACATGTGACTCCAGACTCATGGAAATGTGGTTGACTCTTGACTGCCGTCTGAAATGGCCACTTGGCTCAAGGACAATGAGGGCTGAGGAACAAATGTTGGCCATGCCACCAATGCCCATGAAATGACACATTTACAAAAAACTACTCCCCCATCTCCAATCTTCCTTTTCTCTCCAAAGGCTCTGGAATATATTGTCACTTACCAAATCTGTGTCCTTACTGTCTTTGCTTAAATCTTTCCAATTAGATTCCTACCCCAGCTACAGAATGAAATTGGTCCCAACCACAGCAATAAGTGCCATCTGCGGTGACTGTGGCCCTCTTCTCAATCTCCTTCACATCTTTCAGCCTTTGACACAGTCGACTACACCATCTTCCTCCAATGTCTTTCCTCTGTCGTCCATCTCAGCGGAGCTACCCTCACTTCATTTCACTACCCATCTGATTGTAGACAGACAATCTCCAGCAATGACCACTATTTTTGCATGATTACCTCCAGTGCACCCCAAGGCACCCTTCTCTTCTTCAGCTGCATGCTGCCCCTCGTCAACATCATTTGCGCCCAAGGGAGCAACTTCCACATGTACCGAGGGTTGGTGTCACATCCAACTCAAAGCTGTATCCCTGTATCCCGCATGAGTGTTGCAAGGTAGGGATGATCCACTACCCCATGAAGCTTGCAGAATATGAGCTCCTTCGATAAGGGGGCGGGAGACTCTTAACAAGGTTCAACTGCAAGTTTCTCCGTCAGCGGGATTCCCCGCTTTGCCAGCAGCACACCCATGCCTGTGGGTTACCTGACTGTGTGGGGTGGCCACAATGGGAAACCCCATTGGCCGGCTGTGGGGCAGAGAATCCTGCCCCATATGTCGTTGGCTAGTTAGGCACCGACTCGAGAAGACCCAGTAAGGAGCTACTTGAGCTGTACATAATTGTTAAAGTGTTAAATAAAGTAAGTTTTGTTTTTCTCTTCAACTCAGTGTTGGTTCTTCGTTGTCCCTTACAACAAGAAGTATGTTTCTGATCTCATATCTTCTCCATCTGAAAGACTGCTTACTTCTATCACTGCTTAAACCCTCATCCCCACTTTTGTTACCTCAATACCTGAATGACCTAAGTTTTCTTGGCCTCCCACCCATTTTCCCTGCTACGTAAACATCAGATCATCCAAAATGTTGCTGTCTGTATTCAAAGCTACATCATCAACTTTGTACTCACCAGTTTGTATTGGCTCCAGACTCCAATACCTTCAACATAAAATTCTCAAACTTGTATTTAAAGCCGTTCATGACCCTTGATCGCTCCATTCCTTCAAGCTTTTTGAAATTCCTCCTCTCTTTGTCCACTGTGCTTTCAATCTCTTGGGTCTCTCACTCTGGAATCCCCTCCCTCCCTTCCCCTTCTTCCCCAAAACTCTTTAAAATCAATTTCCTTGGCTCAGCATTTTGACCACTGCCCCTGAAATCACCTTCCTTTCCTTACATCTCTGTGATGCACATTGAGACTTTTATTCTACATTGGCTGTGTCATTGAAATAAAAGCTACTGTTGAATTATTGCACCAGGCTCCTTTTGACGCTCCTTTTTCTGTCCGCTTTCTCCCTTCCCCTACTCAAGCAGGAATCCTGACTAATTTCCCCCTCAACACGTGAGATTGAGGTCAACTTTTAGGCTGATCCTATCCTAGTTGAGATCAATGAACACGTGTTCCACAGATCCAGAAGCAAATCAGGACCTTATTAGTCTATACTTGAGGGCAGCACGATAGCATTGTGGATAGCATAATTGCTTCACAGCTCCAGGGTCCCAGGTTCGATTCCGGCTTGGATCACTGTCTGTGCGGAGTCTGCACATCCTCCCCGTGTGTGCGTGGGTTTCCTCCGGGTTAGGTGGATTGGCCATGATAAATTGCCCTTCGTGTCCAAAATTTCCCTTAGTGTTGGGTGGGGTTACTGGGTTATGGGGATAGGGTGGACGTGTTGACCTTGGGTAGGGTGCTCTTTCCAAGAGCCGGTGCAGACTCGATGGGTCGAATGGCCTCCTTCTGCACTGTAAATTCTATGATAATCTATACAGGACAACCACATAACCCGGCCTAAATTTACTGCTTACATTCCATCCCCCACAGATGACATTCGTCTTATCGCTATTTTAGTGACGGTATTAATTCATTTCAAATCAATGGAAAAGATCTCTGTTAAAGTAGAAGCAGAGTGATACTGTATGAACAAGGTATGTGATGTACATGACTATTGCACAAGGTAATTTCTAGGCACTGTCACCTTATCCGCTGGAGGCATTGGGCAAGCCGATATGATTTTGCCTGCTTTATTTCCAATCCATCCACCCATTTGATCTTCTAGGTCGAACTGTTCATTTGCAAAAAGCTTATGCTGCCCATCAGATTAACAGACTGGTAAATGCAGTGTCAGGTGAAGAAGATATTGCTTCTTTCAAACAGTAAGAAGTCTTACAACACCAGGTTAAAGTCCAACAGGTTTATTTGGAATCACTAGCTTTCGGAGCACAGCTCCTTCATCGGGTGAGTGAAGAGGTAGGTTACACAAACACAGCATATAAAGACAAAGCCAATGATGCAAGATGATACTTTGAATGCTCTTTCAAACAGTTTGCTAAGAAGACACCTGCTCTTCCTCAATAGTCAAGGTTGTAATTTCACGAGACTGACTGGGATAATTCTGTGCCAGCCCCAAATGTGAGAATTCCTTCCGGTTTAGTCCAGTCAATTGATTCTGGCACCAAACTGTTGCATTGTAGCATGCTTTACAATATCAGCATAGCCTCAAAATAAGGGGAAGTAGATTTAGGACTGAGTTTAGGAGGAACTTCTTCACCCAAAGGGTTGTGAATCTATGGAATTCCTTGCCCAGTGAAGCAGTAGAGGCTCCTTCATTAAATGTTTTTAAGATAAAGATAGATAGTTTTTTGAAGAATAAAGGGATTAAGGGTTATGGTGTTCAGGCCGGAAAGTGGAGCTGAGTCCACAAAAGATCAGCCATGATCTCATTGAATGGGGGAGCAGGCTAGAGGGGCCAGATGGCCTACTCCTGCTCCTAGTTCTTATGTTCTTATTAGCATTCACACAGCACATATGATTTTTAGCCTTTTGCTCCCTTTAAAAGCTCTTTGAGATGCCACAGAGCCAGAAATTAGCAAATTAAAAACAAAATTGAGCTCACAAATTCTTAATGAAAAGTAAGTTATTCTGTAATCTGGAAGCGAATGACCTTTTTGGATCTGTCAGCAGCTGGAAGAGATCACATAGGCCCCCTTATCATTTAACGGTTAGCTGGATTAGAACTGAGTTCTGTGGAATTTCTTCACCCACCCACCCACAGCTTTCTCCCTTCCTCTAACTGCTGACTGATGTAGCAGTCAGGTTATAATAGGTGCCAAGAGGCCGCTCGAGCTTTTCCAATGCCCACTAGCCCTGTCAGAGCTTAGTCAGGGCCAATGGACTAATCAAACATCCCCACGGAACCCATTCCATCTTTCCCTCATACGTAAACACAAGAATAATCACTGAATAATCACACAGAGTGGGAAGTGGGGAGAGCAGAATCTGCCAAACTGTGTATGATCTCCCCACTTCCCACTCTGTGTGATTATTCAGTGATTATTCTTGTGTTTACGTATGAGGGAAAGATGGAATGGGTTCCGTGGGGATGTTTGATTGTTAAGGGGCTGCAGTGGCCCAATTGCAATACCTCAGCCGCCATCTCAACCTTTAAATCACATTTCCGGTCAGTGAAAACCCGCTTTTCTTTAAAAAGAACAACTCAGCAAAACATACAGTCATAGAAACTTGACAGTGCAGACGGAGGTCACTCGACCAACCCTCCAAAAGAGCACCCTCCCTAAGCCCGATCCCTGTAACCCCACCTAACTTTTGGACACAAAGGGGCAACTTATCATGGCCAATCCACCTAATCTGCACATCTTTGGACTGTGGGAGGAAACCGGAGCACCCGGAGGAAACCCACACAGACACGGGGAGAATGTGCAGACTCCGCACAGACAGTGACCCAAGGCCGGAATAGAACCCGGGACCCTGGCGCTGTGAGGCGGCAGTGCTAACCACCGTGTAACACCTTAAGGTTAGTTTTAAGACTGCAAGGATAAGAGCTGCGAACCTCAGCCCTGGTTCGGGTGCAGAATCAGCAATATCTGGGTATCGTGGGATGGGGAGTGGGGGCATCAGAGGACAATTGAGGAATTCAAAGGCAGAGACTGGTCCTTCTGCCCACTTGCCCCCTCCACCTTCCGCGAGTTCCAATGCCAGATTCCGAGGTGGCACTGTTGCCAGGCTGGCTGGAGAACACATCGATTCCATCCAGACTACAGGTAGAGTACAACCAATGGTAACTAAACCTGCTCGAACTTGCCATGCTCACTGTCCCCTAGCTGTAAGTGGGCCAATAATGCTGCAGCCTAGGAGAAGCAGCATCTCAACACTGAAACAGCAAGCAGATCGTTTTCTTTCCACCTCTGGCTTGACTAGCCAGGCTGCTCACAAGCCAAACTCAGGTAGGTATTTCCACCTGTGGAGGGTTTACCCCAGTTGGCTGGGTAGGACAGCTGGTTCGTGACGCAGAGTGGGGCCAACAGCGCGGGTTCAATTCCCGGACCGGCCGAGGTTATTCATTACGGCCCCGCCTTCTCAACCTTGCCCCTCGCCTGAGGTGTGGTGATCCTCAGGTTAAATCACCACCAGTCAGCTCAACCCCTCAAAGGGGAAAGCAGCCTATGGTCATCTGGGACTATGGTGACTTTATCTTTACTTATTTTATTTCTCACCTCAAAACCTCCCCTAGAAATGTATCCACAGATTGTTTGGGTGAAAACGTTCTGCCTGATTTTCCTTCCAACACTGACCTTCCTCATTTTTAACTGGTTTTGCTGGGCACTTTAATCTTATCATGGTGAACATATTGTACATCAATTTACAAATTCCCATTGTAACCAGAAGGAGATCAACCCAATGCCTACTCCTTACAGTGCCGAGGGCCACCATTCAGCCTATTGAGTCAGCACCGACCCTCTGAAGGAGCACCCTACCTAGACCCACTGCCCAGACCTATCCCTGTAACCCCACCTAACCTGCACACTTTGGACTGTGGGAGGAAACCGGAGCACCTAGAGGAAACCCACGCAGACATGGGGAGAATGTGCAAACTCCACACAGACAGTCACCCAAGACTGGAATCGAACTCGGATCCGTGGCGCTATGAGGCAACAGTGCTAGCCACTGTGCCACCGTGTCGCGCATGCGTATCAAAAACACCAGAAGTCAAACTTCCTTAATCTGTCCCAATAACATAGAATCATAGAATTTACAGTGCAGAAGGAGGCCATTCGGCCCATCGAGTCTGCACCGGCTCTTGGAAAGAGCACCCTACCAAAGGTCAACACCTCCACCCTATCCCCATAACTCAGTAACTCCACCCAACACTAAGGGCAATTTTGGACACTAAGGGCAATTTATCATGGCCAATCCACCTAACCTGCACATCTTTGGACTGTGGGAGGAAACCGGAGCACCCGGAGGAAACCCACGCAGACACGGGAAGGATGTGCAGACTCCGCACAGACAGTGACCCAAACCGAAATCGAACCTGGGACCCTGGAGCTGTGAAGCAATTGTGCTATCCACAATACTACCGTGCTGCCCTAGTTGCCCTCACCCGTGTTGCACCAACACCCACCCCCCCTTCCGCCAATCCTCTTCTAGCAGAATCCTGCCGCGTGTACGCGTGTATACTGTGTGTTTCTGGGCAGTCACTTACCGCACCCCATTTAAAGACTGCCAAAGTTGACACAGCAGCAGGTTTGGCAATATCAAAACTTCCATCAAAATCCATTGGTTTTGCAAACAAGGACATGTTAAACTTTGAAGGTGGATTTATGCAAGCCAGCTGTCAATGGGAACTCAGACCAGATTCCTGACAGAGCTGAGGAGGGACATTAATGTAATCAAGTGCCAGTAATTTAATCATTTCATAGGCTTGATCAGGTTTTTTATTACATTTGTTGTCAAGCAGGCAGTTTCTCCCTATCATAAGAAAATAAACACCATTTATCATCCCTGTAAATATTACCCAGTGACAGGTTCAGCATTGCTTTGCATAAATATCTATGAATGAGAATACTGTCTGATAGAAGCAGAAAAAGTCTATTCTTCATATTTTGGGCCTGTCAGAATCATTTTAGTTGTGGTTTATGCACACTATCATCAGCTTGTGAATCTTTAATTTGTTGTAGAGACTGCATATTTACTGGACGCAGATGATTACTTTATCTGTTCTTCATAGGAATTTAAGGTTTGCATAAGGTGATGTTTTGCCATTTGAAATCTAAATAGTTCCCAAGTGCTACCATTACAGATCAGGTACATTGAAGGTAAACCGCAATTCCATGTTTGAGTGACAGAAATGGAGCTCACAGCGCTTAATGGCTGACATGCCAATCTTCTTTAATTCAGAGACAGGTCATATCACTTTTGCTTGAGGATATAAGTATGACCATTCAGGTGTAGCCATTAATTGATTATTTTCAAACATGTTGAATTAGATCTCAGGGCTGCATTACTTAGATATTAAGAGGTAATTTCTTCCAAATTAGGTTGTGAAAGAATGGGGCTAGATGGGACAGACTTGATTCAGTAATGGAGATTCAATGCGGGGTAGGGGGGGAATCATTAATAGGCTTACAACATTGATAAGGGGGTCATTGTTAGCTCTCTGCTGATTAGGTCGTGGCAAACAAGGCAACCAAAATCGTAACCTCAGCTACTGTTGATATAGTAACTAAGAAAGCTGAATCAATTGATCAGCACCTCCACCACCCAAAAGTTATTACCCTGCCATTAATGGGTATTTATTAGTTCTTTTGAAATGCTATAATTGCTGTTATCTTGATTGATTGTTGATAGTTTGTCACCCAACTTGAATGCATTTGTTCCAAATTGTATGGCAGTGCTCTAACTCAGTCAAGTATAACAGACACTTAAAACCCACTGCATTTGTTTTGCTGTGCAGTTTTAATAATTGCATTTGACAGTCAATGGCTTCATCAGCCCATCACACAATTATTTAGCTATGACTGTCTTTAGTAAATAATTGCATTTATTCGGAGAACAGCAACCTTTTTCTTAGAGACGGTTCACCCCGTTAATATGGGGGAAAATATATTGGGCGGGATTCTCTGTTAGCCGATGCCGAAATCGGGGTGTGCGATCGGGCGGAGAATAGTTTCCAATGCCAAACTCGCAGCAGGCGCCGGTTGGACGACAAATTGCGATGCTCCGTCACCTCAAACGGTGTCAATGCGAAGCACGCTGCACGTACTTTAAACATCGTTTGCATATCATTAGTTGGCCCTCCCGTGATTCTTCGCCTCTGACGGGCCGAGTTCCCGACGGCGCGGTCCACGTGTACTCTCAAAAATCGTCAACCTGGCGTGGTGGCTGCTGAGAGAGAGGGTGTATGGACAGTGTCCAACACTGCCATACTTCGCCGACAGTCGTGCTGCTGGCCAGGGGACTTCTGCCAGGGCCGGGGGGAGTAGTGGGGGATTGGCCAGGAGGTGGGCTGTGGGGTCGGTGTGGACAGGTATGCAACACCATTACCGCAACCAGCAAGGCAGCCATGTGACTGTGCATGCCGCTGACAGCCTGCTTTAGACGTGGTACCCTGGGTCATATAGGTGACCCCCCTCCCGGGCACTCCCCTGAGTGCCCTCTGGCCCCAGCCAACCCATCAGGTGTATGGGTGCTCCAGCACAACCTGTCCCATCATAATGACTTTGATAAGTGTGTGTGCGGGGAGCGTGAGTTTATGCGGGGCTGCAGCTTGTCAGCCCTGCGAGTGTCGATTACGGACCTGGCGAATCCCGCACCGTTTTTCATGGGATTCGATGGTGTTCCACGCGGCACTGGTGCTAGCCCCTCACCGGTAGCGGAATCGGTGAAGGTGCGGCACTTATTTGCCTGTCTTAAAGTCCACGGGTTCTCTGTTGGCGTCAACACTTAGTCGCAGAAACAGAGAATCCAGCGCAAAATATTTAAGGATGGTTTTGGGATCATCTCAGGAGGAGAAAATGGAGGATGAGTGTATCAAATAAAACAGTAAGCAACATGTGCGTCAAATGAACAGCGAATTCCATTTAAAAAATGGCAATTTTGAATTCAGGGTTAATTATGCCATAAAATGCATCTGAAGAGACCAGAAATAAAGCGCAAGTCTCATAGAATCATAGAACCCTGACAGTACAAAATTAGGCCATTCGGCCCATCGAGTCTACACCAATCCTCGAAAAGAGCCCCACCCAGGTCCACTCCCCACCCCATTCTTATCACCCCACCTAACTTTTGGACATTACGGGGCAATTTATCATGGCCAATCCACCTAACCTGCACATCTTTGGACTGTGGGAGGAAACTGGAGCTCATGCAGGAAACCGATGCAAACACGGGGAGAATGTGCAAACTCCATCCAGACCGTCACCCGATATTAGAATTCAATCCAGCTCTCTGACACTGTGAGACTTCAGTACTAACCACTGTGCCACCATGTCGGCCTCAGTGGGCAGAATTTTTTTTAATCGCAATAAAATATTGATTGGAAAAGGAGCCTAGCAGGGAAGACAGTGGAACACCAATGGCAGGAGTTTTGGGGGGGTTATTAAGGAGGCACAACAGAAATTCATCCCAAGGATGAGGAAACATGCTAAGGGGAGGACAAGGCATCCATGGCTGACGAGGGATGTCAAGGACAGCATAAAGGCTAAAGAAAAATCATACAAAGTGGTGGGGATTAGTGGGATACCAGAGGATTGGGAAGCCTTTAAAAGTGAGCAGAGGACAACTAAAAAAAGCAATAAGGGGGGAGAAGATGAAGTATGAGTGCAAGCTAGCTAGTAATATAAAGGAAGATAGGAAGACATTTTTTCAATATATAAAAGGTAAGAGAGAGGCAAAAATAGACATTGGACCACTGGAAAATGTGGCTGGAGAAGTAATAATAGGAAACAAAGAAATAGCAGACAAATTGAATAGTTGCTTTGCATCAGTCTTCACGGTGGAAGACACTAGTGGGATGCCAGAGCTCCAGGAGAACAAGGGGGCAGAGGTGAGTGCAGTGGCCATTACTAAGGAGAAGGTTCTGGGGAAACTGAAAGGTCTGCAGGTGGATAAGTCACCTGGACCGGATGGACTACACTCCATGGTACTAAAAGAGATATCGGAGGAAATTGTGGAGGCATTTGTGTTGATCTTTCAGGAATTACTGGAGGCAGGAAGGTGGCGAATGTAACACCACTGTTTAAGAAGGGAGGGAGGCAGAAGACGGGAAATTATAGGCCAGTTAGCCTGACTTTCATCATTGGTACGATTTTAGTGCATGAAAAATAGGAATGAGGCTTTGTCAAAGGGAGGTCGAGTCTGACAAATCTGTTAGAGTTCTTTGAGGAGATAACAAGGAAGTTAGACAAAGGAGAACCAGTGGACGTGATTTATTTAGATTTCCAGAAGGCCTTTGACAAGGTGCTGCATAGGAGACTGTTAAATAAGTTAAGAGCCCATGGTGTTCAGGGTAAGATTCTGGCATGGGTAGAGGATTGGCTAACTGGCAGAAGGCAGAGAGTGGGGATAAAGGGGTCTTTTTCAGGATGGCAGCCGGTGACTAGTGGTGTGCCTCAGGGGTCTGTGCTGGGACCAAAACTTTTTACAATGTACATTAATGATCTGGAAGAAGGTACTGAAGGCACTGTTGCTATGTTTGCAGATGATACAAAGAACTGTAGTATTGAGGCAGCAAGGGGGCTGCAGAAGGATTTGGACAAGCTGGGAGAGTGGGCAATGAAGTGGCAAATGGAATACAATGTGGAAAAGTGTGAGGTTATGCACTTTGGAAGGAGGAATCTAGGCAAAGACTATTTTCTAATTGGGGAAATGCTTTGGAAAGCAGAAGCATAAAGGGACTTGGGAGTCCTTGTTCACGATTCTCTTAAGGTTAATGTGCAGGTTCAGTCGGCAGTTAAGAAGGCGAATGCAATGTTAGCATTCATGTCAAGAGGGCTAGAGTACAAGACCAGGGATGTACTTCTGAGGCTGGAGAAGGCTTTGGTCAGACCCCATTTGGAGTTTTGGGACCCGTATCTAAGGAAGGATGTGCTGGCCTTGGAAAAGGTCCAGAAGAGGTTCACAAGAATAATCCCTGGAATGAAGAACTTGTCGTATGAGGAACGTTTGAGGACTCTGGGTCTGTACTCGTTGGAGTTTAGAAGGATGAAGGGGATCTTATTGAAACTTACAAGACACTGCGAGGCTTGGATAGGGTGGACGTGGAGAGGATGTTTCCTTTTGTCGGAAAAACTAGAACCAGAGGACACCATCTCAGACTAAAGGGACGATCCTTTAAAACAGGGATGAGGAGGAATTTCTTCAGCCAGAGGGTGGTGAATCTGTGGAACTCTTTGCCGCAGAAGGCTGTGGAGGCCAATTCACTGAGTGTCTTTAAGACAGAGATAGATAGGTTCTTGATTAATAAGGGGATCAGGGTTATGGGGAGAAGGCAGGAGAACGGGGATGAGAAAATATCAGCCATGATTGAATGACGGAGCAGACTCGATGGGCTAAGTGGTCTAGAACATAGAACATAGAACATAGAAAATACAGCACAGAACAGGCCCTTCGGCCCACGATGTTGTGCCGAACCTTTGTCCTAGATTAATCATAGATTATCATTGAATTTACAGTGCAGAAGGAGGCCATTCGGCCCTTTGAGTCTGCACCGGCTCTTGGAAAGAGCACCATACCCAAACTCAACACCTCCACCCAACACCAAGCGCAATTTGGACATTAAGGGCAATTTATCATTGGCCAATTCACCTAACCCGCACATCTTTGGACTGTGGGAGGAAACCGGAGCACCCGGAGGAAACCCACGCAGACACGGGGAGGACGTGCAGACTCCGCACAGACAATGACCCAAGCCGGAATCGAACCTGGGACCATGGAGCTGTGAAGCAATTGCGCTATCCACAATGCTACCGTGCTGCCCTTAAGAACAAATAAATCTACACTATATCATTTTAGGGTCATCCATGTACCTATCCAATAGCTGCTTGAAGGTCCCTAATGTTTCCGACTCAACTACTTCCACAGGCAGTGCATTCCATGCCCCCACTACTCTCTGGGTAAAGAACCTACCTCTGATATCCCTCCTATATCTTCCACCTTTCACCTTAAATTTATGTCCCCTTGTAATGGTGTGTTCCACCCGGGGAAAAAGTCTCTGACTGTCTACTCTATCTATTCCCCTGATCATCTTATAAACCTCTATCAAGTCGCCCCTCATCCTTCTCCGCTCTAATGAGAAAAGGCCTAGCACCCTCAACCTTTCCTCGTAAGACCTACTCTCCATTCCAGGCAACATCCTGGTAAATCTTCTTTGCACCTTTTCCAGAGCTTCCACATCCTTCCTAAAATGAGGCGACCAGAACTGTACACAGTACTCCAAATGTGGCCTTACCAAAGTTTTGTACAGCTGCATCATCACCTCATGGCTCTTAAATTCAATCCCTCTGTTAATGAACGCGAGCACACCATAGGCCTTCTTCATAGCTCTATCCACTTGAGTGGCAACTTTCAAAGATGTATGAACATAGACCCCAAGATCTCTCTGCTCCTCCACATTGCCAAGAACTCTACCGTTAACCCTATATTCCGCATTCATATTTGTCCTTCCAAAATGGACAACCTCACACTTTTCAGGGTTAAACTCCATCTGCCACTTCTCAGCCCAGCTCTGCATCCTATCTATGTCTCTTTGCAGCCGACAACAGCCTTCCTTACTATCCACAACTCCACCAATCTTCGTATCGTCTGCAAATTTACTGACCCACCCTTCAACTCCCTCATCCAAGTCATTAATGAAAATCACAAACAGCAGAGGACCCAGAACTGATCCCTGCGGTACGCCACTGGTAACTGGGATCCAGGCTGAATATTTGCCATCCACCACCACTCTCTGACTTCTATCGGTTAGCCAGTTCGTTATCCAACTGGCCAAATTTCCCACTGTCCCATGCCTCCTTATTTTCTGCATAAGCCTACCATGGGGAACTTTATCAAATGCCTTACTAAAATCCATGTACACTACATCCACTGCTTTACCTTCATCCACATGCTTGGTCACCTCCTCAAAGAATTCAATAAGATTTGTAAGGCAAGACCTACCCCTCACAAATCCGTGCTGACTATCCCTAATCAAGCAGTGTCTTTCCAGATGCTCAGAAATCCTATCCTTCAGTACCCTTTCCATTACTTTGCCTACCACCGAAGTAAGACTAACTGGCCTGTAATTCCCAGGGTTATCCCTAGTTCCTTTTTTGAACAGGGGCACGACATTCGCCACTCTCCAATCCCCTGGTACCACCCCTAATTCTGCTCCTATGTCTTCTGTTCTTATGGTCTTATTTTTAAAATCCAGAAGTCTAATGATAACCACAAAACCATTGTCGATTGTCACAAAAGGCCACCTAGTTCACTATTGTCCTTTAGAGAACGTTCTTCAGCCAGAGGGTGGTGAATCTGTGGAACTCTTTGCCGCAAAAGGCTGTGGAGGTCAAGTCACTAAGTGTCTTTAAGACAGAGAAGGCAGCCAGATGGGGGGAGTGGATCCATGGAGGTTTGTCAGGCCCCTGGCCAGGGAATTTTCATTCTTTTCCCACGTCCATAGAGTCTACTCCCGGATAGATTTCTTTATTTTGAGTAGGGCGCTAATCCCAAAAGTGGAGGGAACGGAGTATTGGGCCATAGCCATCTCAGATCACGCCCCGCACTGGGTGGAGCAGGAGTTAGGAGAGGCGAGGGACCAGCGCCCGCTGTGGCATCTAGATGTGGGATTATTGGCGGATGAGGAGGTGTGCGGGCGGGTGCGGGGGTGCATTGAAAGATATTTGGAGGCCAACGACAAAGGGGAGGTGCAGGTGGGGGTAGTCTGGGAGGCGCTGAAGGCGGTGGTCAGGGGAGAGCTAATCTCCATTAGGGCCCACAGGGAGAAGAGAGAGGGCAGGGAGAGGGAGAGGTTGGTGGGGGAGATTTTAAGGGTAGACAGGAGGTTTGCAGAGGCCCCCGAGGAGGGACTACTCAGGGAGCGGCGGAACCTCCAGACGGAGTTCGACCTGTTGACCACAGGGAAAGCAGAGGCACAGTGGAGGAAAGCGCAGGGGGCGACGTATGAGTATGGGGAGAAGGCAAGTCGGATGCTGGCACACCAGCTTCGTAAGAGGGAGGCAGCGAGGGAGATAGGTGGAGTTAAGGATAGCGGGGGGAATACGGTGCGGAGTGCGGTGAGAATAAACAAGGTATTTAGGGACTTCTATGGGGTTCTGTACAGGTCTGAGCCCCCAGCGGGGGAAGAGGGGATGTGACGATTCCTAGATCAGCTGAGGTTCCCGAGGGTGGAGGAGCAGGAAGTGGCTGGTTTAGGGGTGCCAATTGGGCTGGAGGAGCTGGTTAAAGGATTGGGGAGCATGCAGGCGGGGGAGGCCCCTGGGCCAGATGGGTTCCAGGTCGAGTTTTACAGGAAATACGTGGACCTGCTAGGCCCGTTGCTAGTGAGGACTTTTAATAAGGCAAGGGAGGGGGGGTCCTTGCCCCCGACAATGTCTGGGGCGCTGATCTCTCTGATCCTGAAGCGGGACAAGGACCCACTGCAGTGTGGGTCGTATAGACCGATCTCGCTCCTCAATGTGGATGCTAAGTTGCTGGCAAAGGTGCTGGCTACGAGAATTGAGGATTGTGTCCCGGGGGTGATTCATGAGGACCAGACGGGATTTGTAAAGGGCAGGCAGCTAAACACTAATGTGTGGAGGCTCCTCAATGTGATTATGATGCCCTCGTTGGATGGAGAAGCGGAGAAGGCCTTCGACCGGTTGAAGTGGGAGTATCTTTGGGAAGTGCTACGGAGGTTTGGGTTTGGGGAGGGGTTCATCAGCTGGGTCAGGTTGCTATATAGAGCCCCGGTGGCGAGTGTGGCTACGAATCGGCGGAGGTCGGAGTACTTTCAGCTGTACCGAGGGACGAGGCAGGGGTGCCCCCTGTCCCCCTTGTTGTTTGCATTGGCAATTGAGCCTCTGGCCATGGCACTAAGGGAATCCAGGAAATGGAGGGGACTGGTCCGAGGGGGAGAGAAACATCGGGTGTCGCTGTATGCGGACGACCTGTTGCTGTATGTGGCAGATCCAGTGGAGGGGATGACGGAGGTCATGCGGATCCTAAGGGAGTTTGGGGACTCCTCGGGGTATAAGCTCAATGTAGGGAAAAGTGAGCTCTTTGTGGTGCATCCAGGGGACCAGGGGAAGGGGATAGATGACCTGCCGTTGAAGAGGGCGGAAAGGAGCATTCGGTTCTTAGGGATCCAGGTGGCTGGGAGTTGGGGGGGCCCTGCACAAACTCAATTCGACGTGGTTGGTGCGGCAGGTGGAGGAGGATTTCAAAAGATGGGATGTGCTGTCACTCTTGCTAGCGGGCAGGGTGCAGTCGGTTAAAATGATGGTCCTCCAGAGGTTTCTCTTTGTTTTCCAGTGCCTTCCCATTATGATTCCCAAGGCCTTTTTCAAACGGGTAAGTAGGATTATCATGGGTTTCATGTGGGCAAATAAGACCCCGAGGGTAAAGAGAGTGTTTCTGGAGCGTAGTAGGGACAGGGGAGGGCTGGCTCTGCCGAATTTGTGCGACTATTATTGGGCTGCCAATGTGGCGATGATCCGTAAGTGGGTAATGGCAGGAGCGGGGGCGGCGTGGAAGAGGTTTGAGATGGCGTCCTGTGTGGGCACGAGCCTGAGGGCGCTGGCGACGGCACCGCTGCCACTCTCGGCGACAAGGTACACCACGGGTCCGGTGGTGGCGGCGACGTTGAAGATCTGGGGGCAGTGGAGATGACCTGGGGCGAGGTGGGAGCCTCGGTTTGGTCCCCGATTCGGGAGAACCATCGGTTTGTCTCGGGAAGGATGGATGGGGGGTTTCGGAGCTGGCATCGGGCAGGGATTAGAAGAATGAGGGACCTGTTTATAGATGGGACGTTTGCGAGCCTAGGGGCGCTGGAGGAGAAGTTTGGATTACCCCCCGGAAATGTTTTCAGGTATATGCAAGTGAGGGCGTGCGTGAGGCGGCAGGTGAGGGAGTTCCCGCTGCTCCCGGCACAGGGGACTCAGGACAGGGTGATTTTGGGTGTATGGGTTGGAGAAGGCAGGGCTTCGGCGATCTACCAGGAGCTGAAAGAAGAGGAGGAGGAGTAGGTATAGGAGTTAAAGGGCAAGTGGGATGAGGAGCTTGGGGAGGAGATAGATGAGGGTCTGTGGGCTGATGCCCTGAGTAGGGTTAATTCTTCCTCCTCTTGCGCCAGGCTCAGCCTAATACAATTCAAGGTTACTTACAGAGCGCATATGACAGGGGCGAGGTTGAGTAGGTTATTTGGGGTGGAGGATAGATGTGGGAGGTGCTCGGGGAGCCCGGCGAATCACGTCCACATGTTTTGGTCGTGCCCGGCACTGGATGGGTTTTGGAGGGGTTTCGCGAGGACTATGTCCAAGGTGGTGAAAGTCCAGGTCAAGCCGAGTTGGGGGTTGGCATTATTTGGGGTAACGGACGAGCCGGGAGTGCAGGAGGCGAAAGAGGCCGGTATCCTGGCCTTTGCGTCCCTGGTAGCCCGGCGGAGGATCTTGCTATTATGGAAGGACGCGAAGCCCCCCAGTGTGGAAGCCTGGATAAATGACATGGCAGGGTTCATTAAGCTGGAGAGGATAAAGTTTGCCTTACGAGGGTTTGTGCAGGGGTTTTTCAGGCGGTGGCAACCGTTCCTAGACTATCTCGCGGAGTGTTAGGAGGAGGTCAGCAGCAGCAGCAACCCAAGGGTGGGGGGGGGGGAGGGGTGGGGTCTCTTTCGGGGGGGGGGGGAATTCGGGTGGGTGGGGGGGCCTTCCCTACGGGCACCTTTGAATGTCATATTCAAAGGGGGGTTACTGTATATGGGGAAACCCAATGTATAAGTTTTGTATAAGTTTTGACTGTTGTGTTTGTGTTTCTCTCTTTTTGTTATGGGGGGGGGGGGGGTTGTTAAAACTTTTGTTGGAAAATTTGAATAAACATTTTTTTTTTAAAAGAGAGAGAAGGCAGGAGATTGGAAATGAGAAACATTTCAGCCATGATTTAATGGCAGAGCAGACTCAATGGACCGAATGGCCTAATTCTGCTCCTCTGTCTTATGGTCCTTAGGGAAGGAAATCTGCCATCCTACCTGGTCTGGCCTACTTGTGACTCCAGACCCAATGTGGTAGACGCTCAAATGCCACTGAAATAGCCGAGAAAACCACTCAGCTCTATTGCACTGCAACAAAGAAAAGACAAAGGAATTAAATTGGGCTGACCACCCGGTTTTGACCCAGGCAACGGAAACGAGAATGGCAAACCCACCCCTGTCGACCCTGTAGAGTACTCCATATTAACATCTGGAGGCTTGTGCTGAAATTAGAAGACCTGTCTATAAGACAAGTCAAGCAATAGCCTGCCATAGTCATACTCACAGAATGATACCTTACAGATAATGTCCCAGACACTGCCATTGAATGGGTATGTCCTGTCCCACCAGCAGGACAGACCCAGCAGAGGTGGCGGCACAGTGGTATACAGGACGGAGGGAGTTTCCCTGGGTGAGTCCTGAACATTGACTTCAGACACCATGAAGTCTCATGGACAAGAAACCCTCCTGCTGGATACCACGTACCACCACCCCCACTCAGCAGATGAACCAGTACTCTTCCATGTTGAACAACACTTGGAGGAAGTACTGGGCGGCAAGGATACAGAATGTACTCTGGCTGGCGGACTTCAATGTCCATCACCAAGAGTACTCAGTCGTACCACATCAGACCATGCTAGCCAGGTCCTAAATGGCTTAAGTCATAGACTGGAAGCATGGCACATGGTGAGGGAACCAAAACGAAAGAAAAACATACTTGACCTCATCCTCACCAACTTGCCTGTCACGGATGCATCTGTGAATGACAGTATTGGTAGAAATGACCACCGCACAATTCTTGTGGCGATAAAGTCCCGCGTTCACATTAAGGGTAGCCTCCATCGTGTTGTGTGGCACTACAACCGTGCTAAATGGGATAGACTTCGAACAGATCTAGCAAATTAAGACTGGGCATCCATGAGGTGTTGTGGGCCATCAGCAGATTGTACTCAACCACAATCTGTAACCTCATGGCCCGGCATATCACCCACTCTACCACTACCACCAAGCCAGGGGATCAACCCTGGTTCAATGAAGAGTTCAGGAGGGCATGTCAGGAGCAGCACCAGGCATACTGAAAGATCAGGTGTCGACCTGGTGAAGCTACAACACAGGACTCCTTGTGTGCCCAGCAGCATAAGCAGCAAGTGATAGGCAGAGATAAGCGATTCCACAAGAAACAGGTCAGATCTAAGCTCCGCAACTCTGCCACACCCAGCTGTGAATGGTGCTGGACAATAAAACAACTCACTGGAGGAGGAGGCTCCACAAATATCACCATCCTCAATGATGGAGGAGCCCAATATATATGTGCAAAAGTTAAGGCTGATGTATTGCAACAATCTTCATCCAGAAGTGCTAAATGAATGATCCACCTCAGCCTCCTCTGCAGGTCCCCAGTAACTCAGATGTCAGTCTTCAGTCAAGTCCATTCACTCTGCGTGATATCAAGAAACAGCTGAAGGCCCTGGATACTGCGAAGGCTGTGGACCCTGACAATATTCCTGCAATAGTACTGAAGACTTGTGCTCCAGAGCTTGCTGCACCCCTAGCCAAGCTCTTCTAGTACAGCTACAACACGAGCATGTACCCAGCAATGTGGGTGGAACAGTGGCTAGCACTGCTGCCTCACAGATCCAGCGACCTGGGTTCAATTCCGACGTCGGGTGACTGTCTGTGCAGAGTCTGCACGTTCTCCCCATGTCTACGTGGGTTTCCTCTGGGTGCTCGGTTTCCTCCCACAGTCCAAAGTTGTGCAGGTTAGGTAGATTGGCCTTGCTAAATTGCCCCTTAGTATCAAAAAAAGGTTAGGGGGGATTAATGGGTTATGGGGATAAGGTGGGCTTAAGAAGGTGCTCTTTCCAAGGGCAGGTGCAGACTCGATGGTCCGAATGGTATCCTTCTGCATTATCAATTCTATGATTCTATGAATGTGGGAAATTGTCCAGGTATGTCCTGTCCGCTAGAAACAGGACAAATACAACACGGCCAATTACAGCTCCAAAAGACTACTCTTGATCATCAGTGAAGTGATGGAAGGGTTCATCATCAAAGCAGCACTTACCCAGCAATAACCTGCTCACGGACGCTCAGTTTGGGTTCTGCCAGGGTTACTCAGTTCCTGACCTCAACCCAGCCTCGGTTCAAACATGGACAAAAGAGCTGAATGCCAGAGATGAGGTGAGAGTGACTGCTCTTGACATCAAGGCAGCATTTGATCAAGTATGGCATCAAGGAGCCCTAGAAAAATTGGAATCAATGGGAATCAGGGGGAAAACTCCCCGCTGGTTGGAGTCAAACCTGGCATAATGGGAGATGGTTGCGGTGGTTGGAGGTCCATCATCTCAGTTCCTGGACATCACTGCAGGAGTTCCTCAGGGTCATGAATAGGCCCAACCATCTTCAGCTGCTTCATCAATAATCTTCCTGCCACCATATAGTCAGAAGTGGGCATGTTTGCTGATGACTGCACAATGTTCAGCACCATTCGTGACTCCTCAGATACTGAAGCAGTCCCTGTCCAAATGTAGACCTGGATAATATCCAGGCTTGGGTCGAAAAGTGGCAAATAACATTCACACTACACAAGTGCCAGGCAGTGACTACCTCCTACAAGAGAGGATCTAACCACCAACCCTTGATATTCAATGGCATTACCATTGCTGAATTCTCCACTATCAATAATGAGGGCTGCCGTTGTCTAGAAACTGAACTGGACTTGCCGTATAAGTTCTGTGGTTATAAGAGCAGGTCAGAGGCTAGGAATCCTGTGGCGAGCAAATCACCTCCTGACTCCCGAAAGCTTGTCCACCATCCACATGGCACAAGTCAGGAGTGTGATGGAATATGCACCACTTGCCTCGAGTGCAGCTCCGACAACACTCAAGAAGCTTGACACCACCCAGGACAAAGCAGCCCGCTTGATTGCTCCCCCTTCCACAAATATTCAAACCCTCCACCACAGACGAACAGGCAACTCACCAAGGTTCCTTAGGTAGCACTTTCTAAACCCACGACCACTACCATCTCGAAGGACAAGAGCAGCAGATACCTGGGAACCCCACCACCTGAAGGTTCCTTTCGAAGTGACTCAATATCTTGATTTGGAAATATGTCACCATTCTTTCACTGTTGCTGGGTCAAAATCCTGCAATTTCATCCCTCACAGCACTAGGGATGTACTTACACCTGAGGGACTGTAGCGTTCAAGAAAGCAACTCACCACCACTTCCTGAAAGGCATTTAGGGATGGGAAATAAATATTGGCCTAACCAGAGACACCCACATCCCGTAAATGAATTTTTAAAAAATTATACAGGGACCATTTATTTTCTTGATACATAATAGACCTAGACTTAGGTGTACAGGAATAGGTTCCAAATTTGCTGATGATACCAGGCTTGGAAATATTGCAAAATGCAGCAGGATTAAGTCGCCGGATGACTATAGACTGCTTTCCACTTTGAGGGGGAGAGCTGACTGGTGGTGATTTAACCTGAGGGTCACCACACCTCAGGCGAAGGGTAAGGTTGAGAAGGCGGGACCTTCATGAATAACCTCAGCCGGTACGGGAATTGAACCCGCACTGTTGGTCTCGCTCTGCATCACAAATTAGCTGTCCAGCTAGCTGAGGACAGTGAATATACTTGAACGACAAGAGTCTGGATTCTCGTTTTGAGAGACTAAGGGCTGGCCTCACCGTCCCGGATGCCCAGAATGTGTCCCCCGATGAGACGGAGAATCGGGCGTCAGGGCAAAATCGGAATCGATGTTGGGTGCCGACCTGAATGCGATGCTCCGACCACCCCCGTTGATGGCGTGAGTGACTTCCATGCTGTACGCCAGCGGGAGTGTGGAAATAAATGCAAATGCTTTTTAATGACCCATTTGCATCTATTTAGCGGGCCAGGCGTCCCGTGCTCCGGCCTTCCATAATTCTCTGGTCCCCGCGGCCGGAAATCACGTGGGTGCGGTTCACTTGTGGTCTCTAAAATTGAGGCCATTCTCCGCCCGATTGCCGATCCCAATTCTGCCCAGAAAATACTGTACAATCTCAGCAGGTCTGACAGCACCTGTGGAGAGAGTAGAGAGCTAACGTTTTGAGTCTGGATGACTCTTTGCCAAAGACCTTTAAGAAGGACTGAAGGATTAGGAGAAGGTGCAGAAAATATTTATGAGAATGGTTCCAGGAATGAGGGATTTTAGATAGAATCCCCTAAAGGTTATGGCACAGAAGGAGACCATTCAGCCCATTGAGTCTATGCTGGCCGCCTGAAGGAGCAATTCACCTAATGCCACTCCCCTGCCTTTTCCCAACAGACCCAACTTCTCCAATCTTCATAAAATCTGTGTCGTTTTCTTCAGAGGCCATGAACAGATTTGATTGGGGTGTTCGAAGTCATGAGGAGCCTAGGCAGAGAAGATAGGGTGAAACTGCTCCATTAGAAAAAGGGTTGAGAACCAGAGGGGTCGCATAAAGGGCGAATGGAAAAAGAACCAATTGCCATCTGAGGAAAGCCTTTTTCATGTTAGAATGGTGAGAATGTAGAATGCACTGCCTGCGACCCTGGTAGAGACAGACTCAGCCGCGGCTTTCAAAGGATAAAAACCTGAAGAGAAAAGTACTTTCAGGGCTGCAGAGAAAGGTTGGGGGAGCGGGACTCATTAAATTACCCTTGCAGATGGCAACTGCTTGGCCCGCAATCGCAAGAAACTGCAGAGTGGGGTGAGCTCAGCCCGACGTATCACACAAGCTTGCCACCCTCCCATTGATTCTGTCTACACCGCCCACTGCCTCAGGAAGGGAGACAGCATTGTCAGAGACCCCTCCCACCCAGGCTTTGCCCTCTTCCAGACCCTCCCATCAGGCAGAAGATGCAGAAGTCTGAAGACTCGCACATCCAGACATAGGAACAGCTTCTTCCCCACAGCTACTAGACTCCTCAACGGTTCTCCTTCGGACAGATCTGTTCTCTGTAAGAATACTATTCACGAGGCCCTAGGCTACTCTTGCTTATGTCGCATTTGCTTTGTTATTTTGCCCTTCTTCCATACTGTAACTAATTATTTATTTGTCGATGTACTGTGTGCTTTTTCTCATTCACTGTAACCATCTATTATTTTTTGTCTTTTGTCCACTGTGTACGTACTGTGTATGTTCCCTCAGCCACAGAAAAATACTATTCACTGTACTTCTGCACATGTGACAATAAATCAATCAAATCAGAGGCAGCAAAGATGTGGGCTGATTGTACTGCAGCTATTCGAAGATTCAGTGAGCACTGTGGAGTTGCCAGGATGCTTATTTGTATTGCCTTGTTTAATTTAAATTTTTTAGTGATCTTTATTGTCACAAGTAGGCTTACAATGCAATGAAGTTACTGTGAAAAGCCCACACTCCCCCGCCTGTCCGCGTACACTGAGGGAGAATTCAGAATGTCCAAATGACCTAACAAGCACGTAGTTCGCGACTTGTGGGAGGAAACCGGAACACCCGGAGGAAACCCACGCAGACACGGGAAGAACGTGCAGACTCCGCACAGACAGTGACCCAAGCCGGGAATGGAACCTGGGACCCTGGCACTGTGAAGCAACAATGCTAACCACTGTGCTACTAGCCCCACATACTAGTCTTAAAGAGAAGCACCACCTCTTTCTAGTGAAAATCACTCAATGTTGGAGCAGAGAAAGAGACTGTTCAGCCCAGGAGGTCTGTTTAATTGTTCCACTTAAATTGTCCCACAATCTTAACTTTTTCAGAGGTGCAGCCCTGTACACTTCCAGCTCGTTGCCCCTCACTGTTCCTTTTATGATTTAGACTTGATGGCTGGACTTAGATGGACACATTTAGTCATGAAAATCTATGATCACTCTCCTTACTGATGAGCCGCTGGGGAGCAAGTTCTGCATAAAATGTATCTAAATAAACTCACATTTTGAAGAAAAAGATTACATGTGTCACCTTATAAAAGGGTCAAATACTTAATAAAAAAACTACATTTGATGCAACCAATGATCTACGTGTAGGTAAACATAGCAGCCGCCTGCCTCAGTAACATCCCTCAGCAACAATCGCAAGTTCCTCTGTTTTTGGCGACACTGATTAAAGAATACAACAAGTAGTTGAATTTAACATATAATCCGCAAGATGGGAAGTCCCGCAGGGCAACACAGTCCCAGTATTTCACTGGAACGCTGGACTTGTTGGTGGACTGAAACGTCATCATCTTACAACAGTAACTCCACTTCAAAAGTCCACCATGGGCATCTTGAGATAGTGAAAGGCGCGATATGAATGCAGGATCTTGCTTCTCTCTTCACGGGGCTTAAACACGCAGCATCATGATAGAGGAAAGGAACATTGGTGTCAATGTAAAGTTTCTCTGTGCAAGCAACATGGCAGCAGAGAGATAAGGATAAATCGGTTGTACAACACAAAGATGTCCATGCGGAATTTCCCCATAGTTTGTCCGAGTGTCAGGCTGTGAGTGAAAACCTCAGACTGAAGTGTCTCTCCAGATGCACTGCCGAGTTTTCAGACCAGGTCTTCTGGAACTTTGACCAAAAGTAAATTGGGGACATGGCTTAGGGCGTCATTCTGGCAGTGCGGGGCCTGTAGAGTCGGCAAGGCCAGCTCCACAGATATTGGGGTGCTATCATCAAAGGGTGCCCCGATCAGAACTGATGTTAAACATTCACCTCCCCACCCCCAAGCCACCATGAAGGTATGGGGGGGGGGGCGCTCTCCCCATCATGGCACAATTATCGGGGACTCTTTCCCCCCACGCCACGCACAACCAACAATCACCGCAGCAGTATCGTTGGCACTCGCTCCTGACTGCCTGGTAACTCGGCTCAGTGTCAGGTCCTCCCCTCAATGCCAGGTCCCCTTCTCACTGCCCGCTCTTCCTCGTCACTGCCATGTCCCCCCGTTCAATGGCATCAATGCTCTCCCCCCACCACACCACGCATAACAGGATCCCCCCGCCCCCCCCCCCCGCCCCCCCCCAATTGGGCTACCCAGAAGGCCTGTCCCTAACACTGCCCCAGCACAGGTGGCACAGACTGGCAATGCCAACTCATGTCACCGGCAAGGGGTGGGAAAATGTAGGAAATGAGATCTCGCTGGCGAGAATCCCATTTCCCGACTCTCGTGGTATTTTGCACCCACATTCCCATTCTCACTGATAGCGAACGCAGGCGCATAATCATCCGCCGTTCCAGCGCTTGGCAGAAATTCTGTTCCTTATTTCATCAAGAGTTGTCCTGGAGGAGCTGCATGCAGCATCTGGTATAATGTTTTCATTTTGCATTGTTGTTAAGCATGGCAATTGAGGATAATGGTTACTTTGAACAGTTGCAACAAAAGCAATCTGACAGGGGGCAATAGATTCCTGTGGTTTGGGGAGTGCATACTCAGCATTAGTAAATTAAACATTACCAGTTCATTGTGAGTACTGCGTTTGTGTTCCATTTAATTATAGTATCTTAATGTTCTATATAATCTGATGGATGACTTCTGTGAAAATTAAAAATGCATGTTTTTTTTTCCTTCCCAAACAATATTTGTTGTTTCCAGGTGTGTACAAAACGAATATCTTTAGAAACACGCATGCTTACAAAATGAAGGGTGAGTTTGAGCTCACATTGGAAGATAATAAGGATTCTCATTGTTCTAATATTTCCAACTTTCTCTTCATCTAAAAGTGCAGATCCATTTGGAGGTTCTGTTCCGCCTCCATTCTCAGTAAAAATTATCCTAGCTAGTACGTGTGGTGGATCAGATTATTTTAATATCAGGAACATCAACGTTATACCCGACAACCTAGTACATAATTCCAGCAGGAGTCACTTGGTAGAAAACAGGATAAAGTAACCTATCTGTTTTTGTTATTTTTTTTTGTTTCACCCTGTCCATGGTGAATTTCTAAGGGTCTATTTTCCAACTTTCCACTCAAAGTAATACGTTTTGCCATTCAAGATGGTCTGTTGGAAAGTCTAGAGACTGCCAAATCAAGGAGTTACTCTTCCACAGTCATCCTGGCTCAGATCTCCAGGGTTTGACCAATTTTCCAGAATACAATACATTGATCCGCTAGGTCAATGAGGAAATATGTCCTTGAACTTTGTAGTTGTCTCTTTCTCCTCAAACTCCCATTCCCACTTATCAAAGATGTTTCTCTCAGTGATTTATTTTTAACCTGTATCACCTCACGTATTTGGCATCATAAACATCCGAGGAATACATGTGGATATACATGTGGACAAAGCAACAAACCGACAAGGACTTGTATACATCATATAAAACAATGTTAATGGTGATTTATCTTTATTCCATTAATATCTCAGAATTGCCTTCTTCCCTTCAGTCCCAGTTGTCACCTCTGAATCCTATTATTCTTTCTCCTTGTTTTAACCACTTCATCATATGGAGACCAATTTTTTATATACTGAAGGGCAAATGTTTCGAATGGATCTACTAGGGCAGCACGGTGGTGCAGTGGTTAGCACTGCTGCCTCATGGCACCGAGGACCCGGGTTTGATCCTGGCCCCGGGTCACTGTCCGTGTGGAGTTTGCACATTCTCCCCGTGTCTGCGTGGTTTTCACCCCCACAACTCAAAAAGATGCGCAGTGTAGGTGATTGGCCATGCTAAATTGCCCCTTAATTAGAAAAAAATAATTGGGTACTCTAAATTTGTATTAAAAAAGTAGATTAGATCTATTGTCCGATGAGACCTACTGTTGGATGAGATCTACTGTCAGATGAGACCTACTGTTGGATGAGATCTACTGTCGGATGAGATCTACTGTTGGATGAGATCTACTGTCGGATGAGATCTACTGTCAGATGAGATCTACTGTCAGATGAGATCTACTGTCGGATGAGATCTACTGTCAGATGAGACCTACTGTTGGATGAGATCTACTGTCAGATGAGATCTACTGTCAGATGAGATCTACTGTCGGATGAGATCTACTGTCGGATGAGATCTACTGTTGGATGAGATCTACTGTCATATGAAATCCCACATGCTCAGTGTTCCTTTATGGAGTCTGCCAGGCTATTATTTTCTCCCGAATGCAAAAGAAGAAATAATAATAATCTTCATTATTGTCACAAGTAGGCTTACATTAACATTACAATGAAGTTACTGTGAAAAGCCCCTAGTCGTCACACTCCGGTGCCTGTTCGGGTACACTGAGGGAGAATTCAGAATGTTCAATTCACCTAACAGCACGTCTTTCGGGACTTGTGGGAGGAAACCGGAGCACCCGGAGGAAACCCACACAGACACAGGGAGAACGTGCAGACTCCGCACAGACAGTGACCCAAGTCGGTAATTGAACCTGGGACCCTGGAGCTGTGAAGCAACAGTGCTAACCACTGTGCTAGAAGGTCTCCCCTTATGCCTCCAAAGCTTTAGAAGATGTTCCAAAATAACTCTGTAACGTGATTCCTGCCTTCAAAACTTCCTAAGGACCACGGGGTAGAATTCCCTTTGGGCTTTACCTCACCTGGTGCCATAACGTAGATGGTAGTTTGACGGACAAAAACAAAAGCTACTTACACGGTTTCTCTGGGGTTTCCACTGGTCTTGCATGCAAGTTGTAATGAGAGTTTGGGAAAATCTCTGAGGAAATTCCAGATGTACCTCTTCAGCCGTACCCCACTTCACGCCTGGTGTCCACTCCTCTGCCTTTGTAAATCATAGAATCATAGAATCATAGAAGTTTACAGCATGGAAACAGGCCCTTCGGCCCAACCAGTCCATGCCTCCCAGTTTTTACCATTAAGCTAGTCCCAGTTGCCCGCACTTGGCCCATAACCCTCTATACCCATCTTACCCATGTAACCATCTAAATGCTTTTTGAAAGACACAATTGTACCCGCCTCTACTACTACCTCTGGCAGCCCATTCCAGACACTCACTACCCTCTGAGTGAAGAAATTGCCCCTCTGGGCCCTTCTGAGTCTCTCCCCTCTCACCTTAAACCTATGCCCTCTAGTTTTAGACTCCCCTACCTTTGGGAAAAGATGTTGACTATCTACCTTATCTATGCCCCTCATTATTTTATAGACCTCTATAAGATCACCCCTAAGCCTCCTACGCTCCAGGGAAAAAAGTCCCAGTCTATCCAGCCTCTCCTTATAACTCAAACCATCAAGTCCCGGCAACATCCTAGTAAATCTTTTCTGCACTCTTTCTAGTTTAATAATATCCTTTCTATAATAGGGTGACCAGAACTGCACACAGTATTCCAAGTGTGGCCGTACCAATGTCTTGTACAACTTCAACAAGACGTCCCAACTCCTATATTCAATGTTCTGACCAATGAAACCAAGCATGCCGAATGCCTTCTTCACCACCCTGTCCACCTGCGACTCCACCTTCAAGGAGCTATGAACCTGTACTCCTAGATCTCTTTGTTCTATAACTCTCCCCAACGCCATACCATTAACTGAGTAGGTCCTGGCCTGATTCGATCTGCCAAAATGCATCACCTCACATTTATCTAAATTAAACTCCATCTGCCATTCGTCGGCCCACTGGCCTAATTGATCAAGATCCCGTTGCAATCCTAGATAACCTTCTTCACTATCCAAACTGTGGACAAAATTCCTTTACGTCAAGAGAACCAAATACATCAAAGTTGTTTCTGTTGTTATTAACAACAACAACAAAAATCCCGTTTCGCAATTCAACGATGCCAATATCTCTTATTTCTTTTGAATTAAGAGCTTATACAGTCCCCGCTTCATTTTTTTAGACGAGCAGCTTATACTAAATAACAAACTGTGAAACTATTTGTCGTGTGTCAGAATGATTATTTTAGCTCTTTGTAACAAACATTGTTAATGGGTTGATAACAAACAATGGAAGGGATTCAAAGCTTGCAGACATCAAATTCACCGCCTGCGTCCAGCTTAATCCGCAACATGAACACCACAGTCACTCCCAACACCCAATGTTAGGGACAATAGACTCGATCAGTATCCATGTTCCCAGTCACCATCCCAATCCCTGCTGCAAAGTCTGGACAATTAGGTAGGACAGGTAAAAGTGCAATTTTGATAACCTTCAAGGTTAAATAAAATCCAAATTCTTATTGTTTCAACTCTCACCCTTGTTTGACCATTTGGGTGAGATATAGGAGGGTGATTGACATCTTTTATATTAAATTATTCTTTCAGGATGTGGGCATCACTGGCTAGGCCAGAATTTATTACCCATCCCTAATTGTCCTTGAGAAAATGGTGGTGAGCCACCACCTTGAACCACTGCAGTCCATGTGGTGTAGTGTTGCTCGTTTTAGCCTTAGTTTATTTGCTCTAATTCTGTCACCTTTGTTCATGAGTCGCCAGGTATCTTTCTGATACCGCCACGTGGTTCAAGTCCAAGTAATGATTAATAATGCAACACACCGCTTAGTAAGAGTTAAATCAACGCTCATTTATTATATACAGCAATTAATACTTAACAATAATCCTACTTCTAGACTACTACCTACCACTAACGGCCAATACTTAACTTTGGAAATGGCCCACCAGGTCAGGGAAACGAATGGCCATTCGAATTGGTTCTGAGCCTGCGGGATTCAAAAGCTGGTACAAGTCGACAGTCAGGAGTGCCTATCTGGTAGCGATCGCTGGAATAAAACTTACGTTCTCTTGTAGAAGGGTCTCGAAGGTTGCGAGCAGGAAAAGAAGGGTCGAGTTGAACTTGGCCCCTATTCTTATAGTCCCCAGGGGCTTCCCGCCTCTTTGGGCGGACCTCGTACCTGGTTGCAAGTGATTGGACTTGGTCCCAATCACTTGGTTCGATATGCTCCAATAATCGGGCGATTCCTTGATCGAGGGGTGGCCGTTTACCTTCCTTTGTGTCAGCCCCTGCTGGCGCCGACAGGTCTGGATCGGCTTTATGTTGCTAATGTGTAGCAATTGTTCCCGGGGATGGCTGCTTACTATGTAGATGGCTGGGTTGTTGTGATGTTGATGGCTGCAGGTATCGGTCTGGGCTGACTTCCCCAGAGGCGAATACACTGTTTTACCTGCAGCTGTCCGTTTGAGTCCTGTTGGCTGATTTTCCCATCAGCCTCTTTCGTTCGCCATTTTAAATCGGGGTTTGACCATTCTAATCGGGAATCAGCCATTTTACGTGGCTACAGTAGATATACCCACAGTGCTGTTAAGGAGGGAGTTCCAGGATTTGGACCCATTGACAGTGAAGAAATGGCTCCAAGTCAGGATGGAGAGTGGCTTGGAGGGGAACCTGCAGTGGCTGTATTCCCATGCATCCGCTGCCTTTCTCCTGCTCGGCAGTAAAGGTCATGGGTTTGGAAGGTGCAATGCATCTTCTAGAAGGTACACACTGCTGCTCCATCAGTGGTGGAGGGAGTGAATGTTTAAGGTGGTGGGTGGGGTGCCAATCAAGCAGACTGTTTAATCCTGCATGGTGTTGAGCTTCTCGAGTGTTGTTGGAGCAGCACTCATCCTGGCAAGTCGTAAGTATTCCATTACAGTCCTGACTTGTGCCTTGTAGAGATGGTGGACAGGCTTTGGGGAGTCAGGAAGTGGATTAGTCGCCACAGAATTCCCAGCCTCCGACCTTTTCTAGTAGCCACAATATTCATGTGCACCTTCCAGTTCAATGGTAACCCCTGGGACTTTGATCCTGGGCGATTCAGTGACTGCAATGCCACTGCATGTCAAGGAGAGATGGCTAAATTCTTTCTTGTTGGAGATGGTCATTGCCTGGCATTTCGGTGGTGCAAATGTTCCTTGACACTTATCAGCTCAAGCCTGAATGTGGCCCGGGGCGAGAGGAGAAATAAAAAAAAACCTGACAATATAATAAGAAATAAGGCACTGATGTGATATGGGGACAGTGTAGGGAGGTGAATTTGAGGAAGATGAGCCCTATTAATAATGAATGTCACAGCAGGCTCGACGGGCTGAATGGCTAACACCTGCACTATTTTTAATGTTCTTATGTTCCCAGGGTCTAGGTCATCATGGAGAAGGTACATTTTTGACAGCAATTGTCAGTTTCAGCCTCAAATTTGGGTCACTTTGCAGGTATGTTACAGTGCTGGCATGTGGGAATATTACCGTGGATGGCACTCAGGACCATTGACCTTGCAACACATTGCTGTAGTGCTACATCTAGTGCTGGGCTGGGCTCCTCCATTACTTGCTAGCATTTCATGGCTGCACCTTGGATTTATTTTCCTTTTATTTGTTGTTGAGTGCCTCCTTATTCCCTTACTTGCTCATGATTGCAAAACGCAGGGCAGCACGGTAGCACAAGAGGGCAGCACTGTGGCTTCACAGCGCCAGGGTCCCAGGTTTGATTCCCGGTTTGGGTCACTGTCTGTGCGGAGTCTGCACGTTCTCCCCTTTTTACGTGGGTTTCTTCCGGGTGCTCCGGTTTCCTCCCACAGTCCAAAGACGTACAGGTTAGGTGGATTGGCCATGATAAATTGCCCTTTGTGACCAAAAAGGTTAGGAGGGGTTATTGGGTTACGGGGATAAGGTGGAAGTGAGGACTTAAGTAGGTCGGTGTAGACCCGATGGGCCGAATGGCCTGCTTCTGCACTGTATGTTCTATGTTCCTTGTGAGTTTGTCAGAACCTTTGACAAAATCTATTCTAAAACCTGACCTTTAAACTTCACTTCCACGCAATGTCCCATTGCTACCACTGGCATGCTCCTTACACCCAACTCAATTAGCAACTAAAGCGATGAAAACGAGCAGATTGTGTAAAATCTATTTCAAGCCACGCACTTTGAGCTGAGTGTTTCGAAATTTGCATTTCATGTCTAAGTTGTCCCAAAAGCAGAAAATCTAAGATCCAAGGTGTAGAAGGGGGTAAGTGAAAAAGGCTCTTGAGAGCACCGCAGAACGTGGGATTCAGCAGAGTCGAAAACATCTACATTTCGTGCTTCATACAGTTCAAATTGTGTGAGAACATCAATTGTGCATCAGCTCTCCATGTTTAACATTTCCAACACTGGCTCCCTTAATTTGGTGGTAAGATCTTACTTTTGTGGAAACATTTGTCTATGTTTCTGTCCTTGGGGTAAAGGGAGATGGTTTTAACACCATCAGGATGTGAGCTGCTGGATGCTGAACTCCTGCGATCCAAACTAAACAATACTGTCGACGGGAACCTTGAAAGAGATGGTGGCACCCTGACACCATCATGTCTTTTCTGCTGAACACTCAGAAGGAAAGAAGGACTTGTATCTTTGCCACGTCTTCCGTTACCTCAGGGACATCTGAAAGTGCTTTACAGTCAAATAAATACTTTGGGAGCGTAGTTACTGTTCACTGTAGGAAATGCAGTGTAGCCACCTGGGTTGGCCAATTCCCGATGTAAAATGGAGAACAGCAAAGGCTGAAGGGAAATTCAGCCAACACAGGCAGAAACCAGCAGGTGCAAGTTTACTGTGTATTAAACTCTGCAAAGCCCAGACAGCATCGATACAAGCAGCCATCTGCATAATAATGTAGCAGCCATCTACATACTAATGCGCGATCCCCGGGAACAATTGAAACATTTGAGATAAACAAGGCCAAGCCAGACTCCTCGGCGCCAGCAGGAGCCAACACAAAAGAGGGTAACGGACACCTCAAGACCGCCATCGATCAGGGAACCGCTCCAGTATTGGAGAAACCGAACCAAGCAATTGGAACAAAGTCCAATCACTTGAAACCAGGTACGGGGTCCGCCCCGAAAGGCGGGAAGCCCCTGGGGCCTATAAAGTAAAGCCCCCAAGTTCAAATCGTCCTTCTTGACAGGGTCACTCAGCAACGCAAACCAACCCTTGACAGTGACCTGTTCAGCTGCCGCCAAAAGAACGTAAGTCTCAAGTCAACGCTCGCTACGAGATAGGCGCTCCTAGCTGCCAGTTCATACCAGCTTTTGAATCCCGCAGACTCAGATCCCGAATGAAAGGCCATTTGTTCCCCTGACCTGGTGGGCCAGTCCGAAGCTAAGTATAGGCCTGTTAGTTGTAGAAGTAGCTTAGAAGTAGAATTTATGCATGGGTAGCGATTTACTGTGTATAATAAATGTGCTTTGATTTGAATCTTACTAATTGGTGTATTGAGTTATTGATCATTACTTGAACTTGAACCTCGTGGCGGTATCATAAAGATACCTGGCGACTCGAGAGCAAAGGTTATAAAACAGAGCCAATTGAACCAACCAAAAGTTAGCAACAGCAGCAGCCAATTTGCACAGAGCAAGGTCCTACATATAACAACAAGACAATCACCAGATAATCTGATTTCTTGTGATGTAGGTTGAGATCTGAATATTGGTCAGGACACTGGAAATACCTTCCCCGCTCTCCTCTGAAGAGTGGAATGCAATTTTTTACACAACTGGGACCTTGGTTTAATGTTGCATTTGAAAGACTAAAATGATAAAGATTTTTAGACTTTGTTGTAAAGAGGCACCCTGCTGGAGTAGCCTTAGGCGGGATTTTCCAATAATGGGGCTATGTCCCCACGCCAGCGTCAGATGTGGGCATTTCACTCTGGACTTTCCTTAAGAAAGCTTTTTGGATCGGTCTTCACAATGGAAGACACAAATAACATGCCAGTGACTGATGGAAATGAGGCTATGACAGGTGAGGACCTTGAGATGATTGTTATCACTAAGGAGGTATGAAGAGCAACCTAATGGGGCTAAAGGTAGACAAGTCTCCTGGCCCTGATGGAATGCATCCCAGAGTGCTAAAAGAGATGGCTAGGGAAATTGCAAATGCACAAGTGATAATTTACCAAAATTCACTAGACTCTGGGTGGTCCCAGTGGATTGGAAATTAGCAAATGTGACACCACTGTTTAAAAAAGGAGGTAGGCAGAAAGCGGGTAATTATAGGCCAGTGAGCTTAACTTTGGTAGTAGGGAAGATGCTGGAATCTATCATCAAGGAAGAAATAGCGCGGCATCTGGATGGAAATTGTCCCATTGGGCAGACGCAGCATGGGTTCATAAAGGGCAGGTCGTGCCTAACTAATTTAGTGGAATTTTTTGAGGACATTACCAGTGCGGTAGATAATGGGGAGCCAATGGATGTGGTATATCTGGATTTCCAGAAAGCTTTTGACAAGGTGCCACAAAAGGTTGCTGCATAGGATAAAGATGCATGGCATTAAGGGTAAAGTAGTAGCATGGATAGAGGATTGGTTAATTAAGAGAAAGCAAAGAGTGGGGATTAATGGGTGTTTCTCTGGTTGGCAATCAGTAGCTAGTGGTGCCTCTCAGGGATCAGTGTTGGGCCCACAATTGTTCACAATTTACATAGTTGATTTGGAGTTGGGGACCAAGTGCAATGTGTCCACGTTTGCAGACGACACTAAGATGAGTGGTAAAGCAAAAAGTGCAGAGGATACCGGAAGTCTGCAGAGGGATTTGGATAGGTCAAGTGAATAGGCTAAGGTCTGGCAGATGGAATACAATGTTGACAAATGTGAGGTTATCCATTTTGGTAGGAATAACAGCAAAAGGGAGTCTTATTTTTATTATTTAAATGATATTAAAACATGCCGCTGTGCAGGGAGACCTGGGTGTGCTAGTGCATGAGTCGCAAAAAGTTAGTTTACAGGTGCAGCAGGTGATTAAGAAGGCAAATGGAGTTTTGTCCTTCATTGCGAGAGGAATGGAGTTTAAGACTAGGGAGGTTATGCTGCAATTGTGTAAGGTGTTAGTGAGGCCACACCTGGAGTATTGTGTTCAGTTTTGGTCTCCTAACCTGAGAAAGGACGTACTGGTGCTGGAGGGTGTGCAGAGGAGGTTCATTAGGTTAACCCCAGAGCTGAAGGGGTTGGATTACGAGGAAAGGTTGAGTAGACTGGGACTGTTCTCGTTGGAATTTAGAAGGATGCGGGGGGATCTTATAGAAACATATAAAATTATGAAGGGAATAGATAGGATAGATGCGGGCAGGTTGTTTCCACTGGCAGGTGAAAGCAGAACTAGGGGCCATAGCCTCAAAATAAGGGGAAGTAGATTTAGGACTGAGTTTAGGAGGAACTTCTTCACCCAAAGGGTTGTGAATCTATGGAATTCCTTGCCCAGTGAAGCAGTTGAGGTCCCTTCATTAAATGTTTTTAAGATAAAGATAGATAGTTTTTTGAAGAATAAAGGGATTAAGGGTTATGGTGTTCGGGCCGGAAAGTGGAGTCCACAATAGATCAGCCATGATCTCATTGAATGGCGGATTGGTTCGAGGGGCCAGATGGCCTACTCCTGCTCCTAGTTCTTATGTTCTTATGTTTTTATAATTCTCCTACCTGCAGGGGGCTAGCAGGGCCCTGGAGTGCTTCTCACAGCTCTGGCTGCAGATACGGGGCCCTGCACTTCCGGTTGGGAGTTCGCGCATGTGCACCCTCACAGCGCCGCCCTGCGGCGGCCCCCCCGTGGGACATGGCGGACTCGCACCGCGGAGCTGCACCAAAAATGTAGGCCCCCTCCCAAGATCGTGCGTGCCCCCGATCGGTGCCGCCCGATCTCCTCCCTGGCCGTCCATGAGGCCCCCCCCCCAGTGAAGGATCTCTCCGCCCCCCCGCCAGAGCGGCCGCGGACTGAGTCCGCAGCTGCCACCGGCCTTCCCCGACAGGCAAAATGTGGTTAGAACCACGCTGTTGAGAACTCGGCAGGTTACCCTTGATGAATCGCGAGGGGGGCCCTCTGTCAATGGCCCCCTACCCGCACCGCATAGACTGCGCGTTTGCGATTCTGGGGATTCTCCGGGTACCGGAGAATCACGGGAGCAGTGTTGGACCGGATTTCGTCGCTAACGCCCATTCTCCGCCCCCCCCCCCCCCCCCCCCGCCCCCCCCCCCCCCCCCCCGCGCCGATCGTGATTTCGGCGAGGAGGCTCGGTGAATCCAGCACCTTAGGTGAGCAAAATCTTATTGCCATCCTCAGTCACTTTCAGAGCACCTACTAACGTACTCAATAACTACTGAGGGAGGTCAACATTGGTTTATTAAGAACCAAAAATCATTTACTCCATGTATGCTAATTTGAAAAATTGTTGCTCCTTTCCTGAGTTATTATTATACCAAGTCATCTTCAACTGTTCGTTCATATTAATTAGAATCATTGTGGGAAATGTAATGTTAAATCCCAATTTATTGAACAAATTGACATGATTGGGACTGCTGTTTCCTCACACTTTACTGTGATGTCAATCCACTTTCCAAAATCTGCAAGAAGAGGTTGAAAATTTTGAACATAAAAACCTTGGTCCCGATAAAGTTATTTCTCGGAATACTCTGATTTCATGCAGGCATCAGGGGCTGTTAAAATGGAGCTGGATGTTAGAATGACCATCCTCCCATTCCCCTCCTCACTTTGATGGGCTGATTAATATTCTCTGTTCCTTAACTATGTTTATTGAAATCAATAGATTTGCAACTGATCAGATGGGTACAAAACTTGTGTTACGCCCTGCCACCTATTATAGAACCTGTTTGATTTCCATTTTTTTGGTATTCTGCCACACTCCAGCATGGAAGCTGCAGAGCCCTGGATCTTCCACACACACCCTCGTACAGACCAGTGGAAGCACTGTCTGCTTCTGCCACTGTCTCAGTTCATATGCCACAGAAATCCTCATCCAAGCCTTTACCACTGTGATGATCTTTGTGAGGCGTTCCCAGCATGGAAGGCGTAGTGGTCACAAAGATACACAAACCTCTTTTGAAGAACTAAACTAATTTTATTAACACTACTAAATTTGCATTCGACACTTATTCTGAATAGCAAACCTCCATGTAAGAATTATACTACACTCACTAACACTATCTCTATCCACTAATTTTAACTATTATATCTTAACTAACTCTGCAATACACTATGAATCTTGGGCGGGATTCTCCGAGCCTTCGCACCGAAATCGCGATCGGCGCGGGGGCGAAGAATGGGCGTTATCGGAAAAATCCGGCGCGACGCCGCTCCCGCGATCCTCCGGTCCCCAGAGAATCATTGCGAATCGCGCGCACGGTCTATGCGTCGCGGGTAGGGGGCCATTGACAGAGGCCCCCGCGGCGATTCTCCGAGGACAACTGGCCGAGTTCTCGACGGCGTGGTTCTAACCAGATTTTTCCTGTCGGGGACGGCCGGTGGTGGCTGCGGACTCAGTCCGTGGCCGCCCTGGTGGGGGGCGGGGCGGATCCTTCACTGGGGGGGGCCCTTACAGACAGCCAAGCAAGCAATTGGGCGGCACCGATCCGCACGTGCGCGCAATCTCGGGGGACCCACATTCCTGGTGCCGCTCTGTGGGTTAAGTCCGCCATGTCACACGGGGCGGCTGCCGTAGGCCGCTGCCGTGCGCGTGCGCGGACTCCCAACTGGAAGTGGAGGGCCCCATATATGCAGCCATAGCTGCAAGATGCACTCCGGGGTACTGCTAGCCCTCTGCAAATTGGAGAATTACTCTGGACTTTCTTAAGTAAAGTCCAGAATGAAACGACCGCGTTTTTACGTTGGCATGGGGACATAGCCCCATTATTGGAGAATCCCACCCCTTATCTTCTTCAGCTCCAGTCTAAACTCCTCCCCTTAGCTTAAGATCCAGTGCAATTTATAGTACTGTCCCTTAGCTCCCTGTAGTGGCTAGGCTTAACATAACATTAACTCTTCACATGCTGTACATTTGTATAATGTCACAACCACTTCCAATGCTCTCTTGGCTCTCCATGTTTCATAAACTTCACCCCAACATGTCTATCTTTTCGTTACAGGCCCAAATTGGATTTTGGTCGCACCAAGATCTCCAATTTAAAATGTTCATCTTTATATTTAACTCCCTTCATAGCCTCACTCTTCCCGAGCACTATAATCTCCTCGAGCACCAAAGCTACCTCAGAGCTCTCCACTCCTCCGACTGTGACATTTAGTGCATTCTCTTCCTTTTTTGCTCCAATGTTGCCGGATCATCTTTAGCCAGCCAGGACTCTCGAATTTCCTCTCCCTTCTTTTGAAAAATCTTCCTGAAAATCTAGCACTCATTCCGTCACCCCCCTTCTCATATCTCTTTCTTTGGATCGGCAGTCATTTTTGTCTAATTACATTCCCATGTGGTGTCCTGGGACAGTTTTCCCACGTTAACGGCATTGGCGAAATGTAAGTTATTGTTATTGTTGTAGTCTCTAGCAGTTGACAGGAATCAAACGAAAGAACTTGCCTTGCTTGTCAAAAAGAACAACTTGCTTGTCAGCTCAAAATATTTGTAATCTTACAGTAAGGATGATGTGGAGATGCCGCCATTGGAAGTCTTACAGCACCAGGTTAAAGTCCAACAGGTTTATTCAGGTGAGTCACCTGATGAAGGAGCTATGCTCCGAAAGCTAATGATTCCAAATAAACCTGTTGGACTTTAACCTGGTGCTGTAAGACTTCTTACAGTAAGGATGCACTGGACTACCAACTTACAAATTTATGACTTGAACCCCAGTATGAAAATAGGCTGTTTCAAGTCATAAGTGTTTGAGACATTGCAATGATGCATTAGTAAGATGAGGGGTGCAGACTTTGGTCTCAAGAATGAACTATACTGTATGCATTAGGGAAAGATAAGCAGCAGACTGGTATATTAATGTCAGCAATGCTCCAGCAATTCAGACTCTACAAATATCAAGGTCACCTTACATTGGATACATAATAGATTTGGATGCATGGAGAATGGATAATATTAAACAGTAAGTTTTATGTATAACAAACGTCATTTTTTATTATGTAGTATTTTAAATGGAAATGATGGTGCATGGTTGGGTAGAATTTAAATGCAGCAGTGATCATTTCTTCACTATACAGTTGAGTTTTAAGATCAGAGCAGTGGAATACTGAATGCGTTTTTTAAGTGGGGTTCTGTTTAATACATGAGAAAACTCACTGGGAATTAAGTAAAAGTGCTGAATGCTCCTGTGGTTTTTGGACTTTTTCCATGATATCCTTTCTATTAGCAGTTGGATGAGAAGCCTTAGCTCCGGGTTTTGATTCTTTTCGATTTGAAATAATCCAATTGCACAACATGTGGATTCAGAGTAGGTTCAAGATAAGTTTTGCCGTCTCCCACTGATGTCCACCCATAGGCTCTCTGCTTTTCATGAAGACTCCCCGCCAACTTTTGTTCATATTACCGCTGTTAGATTGGTTGTGCTTCACAACGTGCAATCCCGCAGAAGAAGCCCATAGCAGGAGAGTGTCCCAACGTGCCATTGATGTGTGCCTGGGCACAGAAATGTTTAGAGGGGCTGTGAACATTGAGTTGCCCAATTTGTGCAAACAAACCATGAAGCGGGTTCCCCCAAATATTGAACCCCCACCCCCCCAGAAAATGCTGGAAATACACAGCAGAGAAACACTTGACGCTTGAGGTCAATTACCTTTAATCAGAATTGGCCACCGGAAAAGATCATTGGCCCAAAACGTTAACTCTGTTTCTCGGACCTGCTGAATATTTCCAGCATTTTCTGTTTATATTTCAGATTTTCAGCATCTGCCGTATTTTGCTTTAATCTCCCTGATGCACAATCAAATACTCTTGAGACAAGGTGAGTCATAACTAATAGGCTTTAATCAGCTAGAACTGTACCCAGCATCTTCGATACAGAAAGTGAAGGCTGCTGGGACGGCATTGGTTTTTATACCCCGCCCCTCAGGGCGGAGCTATGTACGTTAGCCAATGGTAGACTCCTAGGTCTAGCCAATGGTCATCCACCTCTCAGGTACTGCAATACCTGGGATTACCACACTCCCCAAATTCTCAGAAGGGCCATGAACAACTTGAACTCCACTGTGAAGATATCTTTAAGGTGTCCCGACTGAACACACAGGCAGAGTCAATATGGTTTTGTGAAAGGGGGATTATGTTTGACTAAATTATTGGAGTTCTTTGAGGAAGTAACAAGCAACATGGATAAAGGGGAACATGTAGATGTGCTGTACTTAGATTTTCAGGAGGTGTTTAACAAGGTGGCACATCAAAGGTTACAACCCAAAATAAGAGCTCATGGTGTGGGGTTAACATGCTAGCATCGATAGAGAATTTGTTAGCTAACAGGAAACAAAGTGTAAGTATAAATGGGTGCATTTCAGGTTGGCAAGATGTAAGCAGTGCAGTATCACAGTGATCGGTGCTGTGGCCTCAAATATTTACAGTTTATATCAATGACTTGGATGAACACCTGAATATACGGTTATTATGTAGGAAAGTAAGTTGTGAAGAGGACATAATGGTCTTCAAAGGGATATAGAACATAGAAAAATACAGCACAGAACAGGCCCTTCGGCCCACAATGTAGGCAGATTAAGTGAGTGGACAAAACTTTGGTAGAGGAGTATAAAGTGGGAAAATGTGAACTTCTCCACTTTGGCAGGAAGAATTTTTAAAAATCAGCATGTTATTTAAATTTAGGGGGATTGCAGAACTCTGTAGTGCAAAAAGGAACTAGTTGTCCTGGTACATGGGTCACAAGATGTTCATATGCATGTACAGCAAGTGATTAGGGAGGCAAATGGAATGTTGTTGTTTATTGCAAGGAGAATGGAATATAAAAGTAAGGATATTTTGCTACAGTTGTACTGGGCATTGGTGAGACGTCTGAAGTACTGTGTACCATTTTGGCCATTTTATTTAAGAAAGGATATAAAAGTATTAGAAGCAGTTCCGAGAAGTCGCATTCGACTGATGCCTGTGATTGGGAGCCATAAGGCATAGGAGCAGAACTAGGCCGTTCAGCCCACTAAGTCTGCTCCGCCATTCAATTATGGCTGATATGTTTCTCATCTCCATTCTCCTGCCTTCTCCCCATAACCCCTGATCACCTGATTAATAAAGAAAATATCTATCTCTGTCTAAAAGGCACTCAGTGACTTGGCGTGGGGTGGTGGGGACAGGGGGAGCTTATCTTATAAGGAAAGGTGGGGTGGCTTCAATGGGAAATCCCATTGACAAGCGGCGGGAGTCAAGAATCCCACCGCCAGCGAACGGCGCACCACCGATAAACACGCGGCTGGGGGACCGCGAATCCAGCCCGATGTTTCTGTCTCTCAGAGCATCGTGATTCTTTGGAGATCTCTTCCCTGGAGAGGGGTGGAGGCCGGATCATCATATATCTTAAAGCACAAGTATCAAGGGTGTTATAAGTTTATAAGAGGAAGGCGGAATGTGGAGTTGAGGCCATAATCAGATCAGCCGTGATCTTATTGAATGGTGGAGAGGCTCGAGCGGTGGAATTCATATGTTAATATGTCTGGAAGTTCGTATGAAGCTTGACCTCGGCTTACCACAGATGCACCATCACACCTCGGGATATTCAGACCATCGTGCTGCTGGTGAGATGGATGCCGAGCCTAAAGGGAATAGAAAGGACGTGTAACGAGTACATTAATTGCGAGTAAAATTCGAAAACATGATGAACAAACAATCATTTTCCTCTTGCTGACTTTTGTTCTGGTTAATAGGGTGGACACTCCCTTTTGACACCGCTTCTTTCCTCATGCCTCGACCAATCTTCTCCTCTAATGTGCCAAGTGTAACATCAATTTTCCCTGCACTTAACAAGATGAAAATAATTCTCTTATCTTTAAGTGTTTAAGTGTTCAATGGACCCTGAAGCTGTCCTGCGTAGATATCATTCCAGCTGAAAACCCAGTATCTGTCTCGCCCTCAGGTACCCATACGTACAATGTGTTAATTGAATCGAGCCACTAGTTAGCCTGCAGTACGAACATACTTGGATGAAGAATTAATTTGCTTTCGTTAAGATAAGCAATGTTTTGGTCATTATGTGTGATCATGTAATTGTTTTTATAAATGTATTATTTTAGAATGACCTGCACCAAGATGCAGGAAGGAAAACTTTCTATTTTACATGGAATTTGATGAGGCTTCATTATTGATATGGGATAAAGATCAAATCTGGGGCTTTAATAATGTGGGGTGAGATTTAACAGTAAAAAATCTGTGTCTGGTTTTAGGCACTGAGAACCACCCTGCTATTCAACAACATTTTGCCGTTTTCTTTGGCATCGGGGAGTTTCTCTCCACCGAAGCCGTACTTACGGCTGGCGAGCCCAGCAAGAAAGGCTCCTCACAGATTGGGCTGCCATTTTGTCCGGCAGCCCTGATCTCCCCCCCCCCCCCCCCCCACTTCTCTCTCCCCCCCCCCCCCCTCCATTCAGTTATCCCACCCCGTGTTTGCAAAACACCTCCCCTACCAAACTCAGGAAGGCCCCTTGGCTACACCCCCTCAACCTGGTAAGCCCCCCCCCCCCGGGGCACTATCCTTGGCAGTGCCAGCCTGGAACCTGGGCACCCTGGCGCTGCCATCCTGGCAATGCCCCTGCAGCCTGGCAGTATCACTAGGGTGACATTGCCAGGGTGTCCATGTGGCAGTGCCAGGGTGCTAGGCTGGTAGTGCCAAGGTGCTAGAGGGTGTGTCAGGGTGCCACGCTGCCCTCTCGCCAGCCACCCGTTGGACTTAATGGCCTGGAATACCCCCCCATGTGCCAATATGACTGGCCCACATTTGTGGAAGCCAGTACTAAATGCTGCCCTGGCGAGGTCTTCCTGGTGCGGTCGTCAGGTCCCAGGTGCCAGGAGAATTCCGAGAACGCATATTTAAATGAGCCTAATAGCTCATTTAGACATGTTGATCTGGATCACACCCAGTCAGGGGCAGATCCACATCGCGACATCTCGCAAGAGTCGTTAAGGTCTCTGGTGAGGACTTTTGAGCGTCACAAATCTCGTGAGAAGTCTCTCGTGAGATTCAGCTGCCTCCCAACACCAAGTCGGGCGCGATGAGGCTGTTAAATCACGCCCATTGCCTTAATTCTATAACTCATTGTTAGAAACATTCTGTCCAGCAATGCAGCCTCTGGTAGAATTCTCCCTCTGTTCCATTAATATCAGCTTGTATTACAACAATGTCTTGAATGCTTAATAGAGCAAGTCAATAATAATTCATAGAATCGTACAATGGTCACAGCACAAAAAGAGGCCATTTGGACAATCACATCTGCAAAAGTTAATCAGCTAGTCCCACTCCCCTGCTTTATCCTTAGCCGTGCAATTCTTTTCTCTTTAAATAATTATCCAATTCCCTTTTGAAAGCCAAAAGGTTTCCTAGCTGACCAAACACCTACACGTTAAAAATGCGGTGCTTTAATTTGCTCTTTGAACACTGACTATATTCTGAATGAGGGTTAATTCCCATGTCTCAATACTCACGTTCAAACACAGCACATTCTTGGAAATTTAGAAGTTGTGCATCATTAGCACCATCAAGTCATGGAAGTTTGCACTAAAGGAGGAGGCCATTCAGCCCATTTGTTTTGTGTTGGTGCTTTGCTAGAACATTCCAAAATCAGCAAGTTCCCTTCTCCCAGCTCGCCATTGGCTTACGCTCCAAGCGGGGCCAAAAGAAAAGATTTAAGAATCTGCTCAAGGCCCTAAAGCACGGTCGCATCAATACCACTGACGGAGGAGAAGGCAGCGCACCGCTCAGTATGGCTCTACCAGGTCCATCGAGGCTCAATCCGCTGTGAGGCTCAGCGAGATGGAACAGCAATGGCAGACGAAGGAGAGGGAAGCCAATCTGGAGCTGCGAATTCCACTCCCCTGCACAACAACGCACCCCCCCCCCCCCCCCCCCGCCACTTGTCCAATTGGGCTCCTCAGTCATCTGAGGACTCAGCAAGCCTGACGCACGTCATCCTCAATTTCGAGGGACCACCAATGGTACATTGTTAGAATGATCTAAAACTAATAAAAACTAATCCCACTGTTATTTCCAGAACACTGCATTTAACTCTTCTTCACATACTTATCCAATGTCAGCCACTGATCTTTGGTCGCACACTCCCCCTTTGGGTCAGACGGTTGCGCGTTGATGTCCCACTTGCACACAAAACCTAGGCGGGTACTCAAATGCAGTACTGCGGGGGTGCTACACTCGTGGAAAGTGCGATCTTTCAGATGACCTGTGCTTTCAGTTGACCAGTAAAGCTTCCATTGCATTATTCTGAAGAAGATCGAGAAGAAAAGTTGGCAAAGTCAGTCAACTGCGCTGCTGCGGCGGCAGACAGCGTGCCCAAGAAAGCGGGCACCTGCCCAGGAGCCTGCCTGGAGGCTGCCAGAGATAACCTGTCTCCACGTACAGTGGAGGATACCCCGGTGCTGGTCAAATATCAGTAGAGATGCGAAGACGACCTAACTTTGCCACTTAATTGGCTCAATTGGGCTCTAGGTTGGAGGGCTGTCTGACATCTTCCCTGCTGCTGGCAAGATGGCATGGTGGTGAGAAGACAGTGGGCGCACCCCTATCTCGCCTTACCATTTCACAGGCACTCTGCTTCCCAGCCTGTCCCCAGAGAGTTGGTAAAATCCTATTTTCTTGACTGAGGTTGCAGTTGAATAGTTTTGTGGCCCTCTCCCCAAATCGTGGGACAGGGTTTACATCAGGGGCTGAATTCTCTGTTCACTGGGGCTGGGAGCAGTGCCCAAAAGCCATTCACTCTGCCTTGCCATGCAGATTTCCGCATGGCGGGGAGTGCAAGAGATTCCGTTCCGAATTCCGTTATTCATAGATTCTATGGCATTGGGATAGGCCCTTCGGCCCAAACTGGTCTATGCCAACCAGAAAGCCCATCTAAGCTAACCCCATTTGCCTGCATTTGGCCCATATCCCTCTAAACCTTTCCTCTCCATGTATCTGTCCAAATGCCCTTTCAATGGTGTCAATGTCCCTGCCTCAACCACTTTCTCTGGCAGCTCATCCCATTGTAAAAAAGTTGCTCCTCAGGTTCCCATTAATTCTTTCTCCTCTTAACTCAAACCTATGCCCTGTAGTTCTCAATTCCCCCATCCTGGGAAAAAGACTGAGTGTATTCACCCTATCCATGAGCTGGATTCTCCCCTACCCGGCGGGGCGGGGGGGGGTCCCGGCAGGATGGAGTGGCGTGAACCACTCCGGCGTCGGGCCGCCCCAAAGGTGCGGATTTCTCTGCACCTTTAGGGGCCAAGCCCTCACCTTGAGGGGCTACCCCGCGCCGGAGTGGTTGGCGCACCACATCATCGGACGGCGGAAGTCCACGCATGCGCGGGGGGGGGTCTCCTATGCATCGGCCATGATGAAGACTGTGGCCGAGGCAGAGGGAAAAGAGTGCCCCCACGTCACAGGCCCGCCTGCGGATCGGTGGGCCCCGATCGCGGGCCAGGCCACCGTGGGAGCACTCCCAGGGGCCAGATCGACCCACGGCACCCCCAGGACCCTGGAGCCCGCCCGCGCTGCCTAGTCCCGCCGGGAAGAGAGCTGGTTTGATCCTTGCCGGCGGGACAGGCATTCCAGCAGCGGGACTTCGACCCATCGCGGGCCGGAGAATCGCCGGGGGGGGGCGGGCCCGCCGACCGACGCAATTCCCGCCACCGCTGAATATCCAGTGTCGGAGAATTTGGCAACCGGCGGGGGTGGGATTCACGCCAACCCCCGGCGATTATCCGACCCGGCGGGGGGTCGGAGAATCCCGTCCCTCGTCTCTCATGATCTTATTCACCTCCATAAGATCACCCCTCAGTCTCCTATGCTCCAAAGAATAAAGTCCCAGCCTGTCCAATCTCTCCCTGTAACTCAGTCCCTTGAGTCCTGGCAACATCCTTGTAAATCTCTTCTGTTCTCTCTCCAGTTTAATGGCATCTTTCCTATAGCAAGGCGACCAAAACTGAACCCAATACTCCAGGAGCGGCCTCATCAATGTCCTGTACAATTGCAACATAACTTCCCAACTTCTCTATTCAATGCCCTGACTGACAAATGCCAGCATGCCAAAAGCCTTCTTCACTGACCTATCTACCTGTGGCTCCACCATTAGAGATCCGTGCACCTGAACTCCAAAGTCTCTCTGTTCCACGATACTCCCTAAGGTCCTACCATTCACCGTGAAAGTCCTCCCTTGATTTGACTTTCCAAAATGCAACACCTCACACTTATCTGTATTGAACTACATTTGCCATTTCCCGGCCCATTTCCCCAGCTGATCAAGATCCTGCTGAAATTTTTGAGAATGTTCCTCACCGTCTACAATACCACCTATTATAGTGTCATCTGCAAATTTACTGATCATGCCTTGCACATTCTCTTCCAAATCGTTGATGTAGATAACAAACAGCAACGGGCCCAGCACTGACCCCTGAGGCACACCACTAGTCACAGGCCTCCAGTCTGACAAACACTTTTCCACCATTACCCTCTGCTTTCTACCATCAAGCCAATTGTATATCCAATTTGCCAGCTCTCCCTGAATTCCATGTGATCTAACCTTCCAGAACAGCCTACCATTTGGAACTTTATCAAAAGCCTTACTGAAGTCCATATAGACTACGTCTACCTACCTTCATCAACCTTCCTGGTCACTTCATCAAAGAACTCTAACAAATTTTTAAGGCATGATCTCCCATGCACAAAGCCGTGCTGACTACTCCTAATCAAACCCTGTCTTTCCAAATGTCTGCATATCTTATCCCCCAGAATCCTCTCTTGTAACTTAGGATGTTAGGCATACTGGTCTATAAAACCCAGGTTTTTGTTTGCAGCCCTTCTTAAATAAGGGCACATCATTTGCTACCCTCCAGTCTTCTGGTACTTCACCTGTGGCTAACGATTATGCAAATATCTCAGCCAGGGCTCTCGCAATTTCTTCTCTAGCTTCACGCAGTGTCCTTTGATATACCTGGTTATACCTTCATACATCTTAATACATCCATCACTTCCTCTACTGTAATGCAAACTGCCCCCACTATATCGCCACTAACCTTCCCAGGTTCCCAAGTCTTCATGTCTTTCTCCACGGTAAACACAGAGGAGAAATATTAATTGAGAACCTCGCCCATCTCCTGCGGTTCTACACATATGTGTCCACACTGGTCCTTGAGGTGTGCTATTCTCTCGCAAGTTATTCTTTTTCCTTTAATATACTTAAAGATTCCCTTTGGGTTCATCTTAATACTCTTAACCAAAACTATCTCATGCCCCCTTTTTACCCTCCTAATTTCCTCCTTGAGTATACTCCTGTATCTCCTGTACACCTCCAGGGAATCCCATGATTCCAGCTGTTTGGACCTGAGCCATGCCCCCTTACTTTTCCTGGCCAGAAGCTCAATACGTTTTGTCATCCAGGGTTCCCTACTCCTGCCAGCCTGCCCTTCACCCTAACAGGAACATATAAACCCTGATCTCTAGATTTTTCACTTTTAAAGGCCTCTCACTTGCCAGAGGTCCCTTTGCCCTCAAACAAGCTACTCCAATCAACCCTTGCTCCTGTTTAATTCCATCAAAATTCACCTTGCCCCAATGCATCTGTGGTCCAATTTTGCCCCTTTCCATAACTATTTTAAAATTAATAGAACTATAGTCACTGGTCCCAAAGTGGTCCCCCACCATCACCTCAATCTCTTGCCCTGCCCTATTTCCCAAGTGTAGGGAAAGTTTTGCTTTTCCCGAGTAAGACTCTCCACATACTGCCTGAGGAAACTTTCCTGAACGCATTTAACAAATTCCACTCCATCCAAGCATCCCAGTCTATGTTAGAAAAATTAAAATCCCTTACTATGACAACCCTATTACTCCTGCAAGTGTCCCCAATCTCCCTGCATATGTGTTCTTCTAAATCCTGTTGAGCCACTATTTTGAGTAGGTGACCTGATAGCGAGATCTGGCAGCTGGGCTCCCTCACCCCCACAAAGCAAATCCTTCCTCTGCTCGCTGACAAGTAGTGGCATCCTCGCCCCACCCCCAACCACGGGAATTCTTGGGTCACCCAACCCCTCTCAGGACGCATGCATGAGGGTGACCTGACCCCCTATCAACCCCGATCATAGACCCCTCACCAGCCTCCCCAGCAGACCTCCCATCAGAGACCACCCATTACAAGTACCCTGCTTTGAACCTAACTGCAATATTTATATGCATCTAGGAGTTAGATACTATCACATCCTCTTTTTCTCAGCAGAAAGTACTTAACTGCTTTTGATGCGGTCAGGAGCTGTCAATAATAGTTAGATGTTTATAATCATTGTAGTTAGGAAACTATTACGCTGTCAATTATAGTCTACTATGAGCTGTTTCTCCCTGAAAGTGAATAGAAGCCTTGCAAATCAAAGGATCTGAGGGGGTTTAAAGCCTTCTAATTTGTTTTGACTTTCTAACAGCTGCTGCTTTCTACATCCCTGTCTGAGGCAGCAGGTGTAAGGGACAGGTGAGTGAAAACGCAGTGACCTGTCACTGTTTCTGCATGGACTGCTCTTTAGCTAATGGGGAGGGGGTGGGGTTATGTTGTGGGGAGGGTCTCTGTTATGGAGGTCTTTGATATGGGGGATTCTCTGATATGGGGGTTCTCTGATATGGGGGTCTAATGGGGTTCTCTGATGGGGTTGTCAAGTGTGGAGTCTGATGGGGTGCCTGGTGGGGTGTCTGGTGGGTGGATCTGATGAGGTGGTCAGGTAGGGTGGAGTCTGGTGGGTGGTCTAGTATGGTGGTCTGATGGGAGGGTCTGATGGGGGGTTCTGGCAGGGGGGTCTGACAGCGGGGTCTGACGGTGGGGTCTGGTAGGGGGGGGGGAGTCTGCTGGCGGGTCTGATGGAGGGCTTGGTTCCAGGGTGGGCCCGATTTGTGTTGTGGGGGGGGGGGGGGGGCCCTTCGATGGGCTTTGGGGACACCTATCTTAAATTCTTACCTCCTTGGCGTACCGTGAGGTCCACCAAGGCAAGACCATGATGGCAAATACTTGCACCAATCCATGTCCACGTGAATCCTGGTCGAGAAGGCCAGAGCATCACGAAGATGTTGAGAATCTGGTGTCCAGTCCGTTAATAGGATGCAAATGCGTTCAAATGACCCATGTGAAGCCTCCTGCTGGTGTGGAGTGAGAACCTTGATTCCGTCACCGGCGGGAGGACTGGAGCATCAGTGGTGCCAATCCCATTTTTGCCTGAATGAGATTCCCCACCACCCCAGGATTCAAAGGTGCACAGGAGTTCTGTCATTCTGCATACTGCCTCGTGCAGCTGGATCCAAGAATAAACCAATGGTGTCCCAGTCCAGAGATTTGGGAACATAAATCAAGGCTGGCGCTCCAGTGCAGTACTGAGGAAGTGCTGCACTATCAGCAGTGCGCTGTTTTAAACGAGATATTAAAGAAAGGTGTTGCCTGCTCCCTCAAGCACTCGTGTAATATCTCAAGGCACCGTTTTGTAGACGAGCAGTGGATTTCTTGCCAATGTCCTGGTCTATAGTTATCCCTCAATTAACATCACTAAAAATCAGATTGTCTTGTCATTATCATGTTGTTGTTTGTGGCAGCTTGCTGTGCTCAAATTGGTTGTCATTGGCTTTCTTGTTTTGCTACAGTTACTACAATTCTAAAGTCCTTCGCTGGCTGCAAAATGCATTTGGATATCCTGAGGTTTTGAAAGGCGCTTCATAAATGCAACACTACAAGCAATTTCATAGTTGACCACATGAGAAATGTTTGTTCACTCAGTGCTCAGAATCTATGGACATTGGCAGCTTTGAGTTAATGGATGTATTGAAATTGTTTAAAGCCACATGGACTATAACTTTAGTCCCAAATTTTTCAAATATTAATTGTTGGTTTTTAGCTATTCACAAATTCATAAAATGAAACGGTAGTTAGAATCAATTGTGAAACTCCTTCCCAACTTAAAAAAAAACAATAAACTCCTTCTTAAAAGAAAACAGAAAATAATAGTCCTGCTGTATGTCATTTTGGAGGTTTAGTCCCTGCAATAATTCATTACATGGCAATGGCCTAAAGACTTATAATTTTTCATCTATCATTTTATAAATGACGAGAAAAAAAAGAAAACGTATCGCCCTTTTGTCTGCTCGCGTTCGGAACCAGCTGAAATGAGCATCTTGTTCTGCCCCACATCCTTCAATTGTCTACTCTGCTACCATCAGTTGTCTAATCCACTAACGCAAGCAGACAGCACACTTAAAAGTGCTAAAAGCTCGGAGATTGTTGTGAAGAAGACATTGTACCAATTCATACAATTCACTGTGTGCTGCAATTCCTGGCGGAGTTTGCAGCCATCCCTACAGGCTTCTCACACTCCCTACTATTGCATTAGCAAACATAGAATTCTGGAGGTTGCAAGCATCACAGTTTGCCTCTAGAATTTATTTGCAGAAGACTGTTTTGTAAAAGTAAATATCTATTGATTTTTTTTTGTACTGTATTTTATTCACTGTTATTCCTGGGAACAGTTTTTCTTTGCCAATGCAAGGTAAAATATCATTATTTAACCCTTTTTTTTGATTTCCTCGATTTACAACAAGCGTTAAACTATGAAGAGAGATTAGACAAACTAGGATTGTATTCCCTGGAATTTAGCAGGTTAAAGGGTGATTAGCTTTTGGTAGTTTGGTAGAAACTATTGCTGCTCTTTGTGGCGTTTCGCACTCAGGCCACAGTTGCAAAACTAGAACGAGGCTTTTCAGGAGTGAAATTAGGAAACTTCCTCACTCAAAGGCAGTGGACATTTGGAACTCTCTTCTGCAAACAGCAATTGATGCTAGATCAATAGTTGATTGACAGGCTTGAAGGGATAAAAGGCCTACTCCTGGTCCCATATTCCTTTCCAGCTCTCCTTGTGCAAACATGAATTACTCATGGGTTAAGACCCAACAACACAATGTCCAACACGCTTATTGATCTTATTGACATGGATTAGTTGGTGCTGATGCAAGTTTAGTGTCCGTTGAGAGTAAGTATCAATGCAGTGTGGAAGTGCCTGAGGGGCATCGGGTAGGCAGTAGCTCATTAAGGCCTCAAAAACGATGTTAATTGTAGGGTAAAGAGTTCATAGTTATGTTAATGAGATCATTATGTTAATGATGATGTTAGCCATTCAGAATTTACAGTGCAGAAGGAGGCCATTCGACCCATCAAGTCTGCACCAGCCCTTGGAAAGAGCACCCTACTTAAGCCCACACCTCCACCCTATCCCCACACTGCCACCCTGTCCCTGTAACCCCACCTTACCTTTTTTGGACTCTAAGGGTAATTTTGCATAGCCATCCACCTACCCCTGCGCATCTTTGGACTGTGGGAGGAAACTGGAGCACCTGGAGGAAACCCACGCAGACACGAGGAGAATGTGCAGACTCCACACAGACAGTGACCCAAGCCAGGAATCGAACCTGGGACCCTGGCGCTGCGAAGCCATTATGCTAACCACTATGCTACCGTGCTGGCCTCATAACATCAGGGAGATGACTAAGAGGCTCCAAGAAAGCAGGATATGGAACTGTCTGTGTCCATGGAATCTTGTACTTAACTATTTACATGCCTCCCACGGAGTAAGTAACACCTCTTCAAGACACGGTGACAGCTCAAAACACTAATGTGGTCCTTCTTCCACAGTGTGCTCATGGTGCCTGAACAATGCAGCTGGATCAAATCAAATTAAAATGGATGCTGAATGTTTGGATCATTCGTGTTGGTTCTTGCTGGGAATCTCTTTGGTAGTTGCATCAAAGGGAAAATTGTTGAAGGGCAATGGAGTCGTCCTGATTGAATGGCTCTTTGTACGATGGGCCAAATGGTCTCCTTCCACGTTGTATCGTTTTTAATATGACATACCTGTGCTTTTCGAAAAAGATTATTCATGGGAAGTGGATTGAGCATTTATCGCCCATTCCTCGGTGGCCTTTGAACTGAGTGACTTTCTAGGTTTCGGGCATTTAAGAGTCAACCACATTGCCGTGGATCTGGAGTCACATGAAGATAAGGATGGCATTTCTTTCCCTAAAGGATCATTAGTGAACCAAATGGGTTTTTACAACAATCGGCAATCATTAGACTTTTTATTCCAGATTTTTATTGAATTCCAATTTCACAATTTGCAAATTCATCTTATCTTGAAGGAGCCCAGAGAGGAAATAAAGCAGCAACCAGTGGCTGAAGATGATGCCAACCGTGAGGTAGAAGATTTTTCTGCGCATGACGACGGTCAGTCAGAACGGGTTATAATAGACAATAGGCAACATATTTCATTAAATTCTTAAAACATCAAAGGCACAAAAGTCATGGCTATTTTGGCAAATAAAGCAGCCCCATTAATAATGAAAACCTATGAGTATACCAACATTTCTCCCCAACTGGGAGTGTTGTGTCAATTTTAGAAGTGGATATATCATATATCATTTATGGAATTTTATTCTTAGGGGAAAATCAGGGCCACAGCCAGAAAGTTGTGACTTTTGATAGCACATGCCAAACCTGAGACTTCAGTGGCCTTGGAAAAACAGCTGCAGCAGGTTGCATAGGAACACTCCTACCTGTAGGTTCCCATCCAAGTCACAGGCCATCCTGACTTGGAAATATATTGCCATTCCTTCACTGTTTCTATGTCAAAACCTTGTAGCTCTCTCATAAAATAGCACAGTGGATGTACCTACACCACAACTGTATCAGTTCAAGAAGGCAGCTTTTTAAAAGTGTTTTCTTTCATGGGATTTGCGCATCGCTGGCAGGGCCAGTATTTGTTGTCCGTCCCCTAACTGTGCTTGAACTCAGGCCATTTCATAGGGCAGATAAAAGTCAACCACATTGGATGTGGAATCACATTTAGGCCAGGCCATCTCCAAAGGACATTAGTGAACCAGATGGGTTTTTGTGACAATTGATCACCATTGCAGTGACTAGCTTTAGATTGCAGATGTGTTTTTTTGTTGATTGTATTTAGGGCAGCACGGTGGCACAGTGGCTAGCACTGCTGCCTCACAGCTCCAGGGTCCCGGGTTCAATTCCGGCCTCGAGTGACTGTGTGGAGTTTGTACTTTCTCCCCGCGTCTCCCACAGTCCAAAAATGTGCAGGTGGATTGGCCGTGCTAAATTGCCCCTTAGTGTCCAAAAGGTTAGGTGGGGTTACAGGGATAGGTTGGAGGCGTGAGCTTAAGCAGGATGCTCTTTCCAAAGGCTGGTGCAGACTCGATGGGCTGAATGGCCCCCTTCTGCACTGTTGATTCTCTGATTTAAACTCCGTCAGCTCCATGGTGGGATTTGAACCATTGTCACCAGAGCATTCGCCTAGGATTCTGGATCACTAGCCCAGTTGACATTACCATCATACCACAATCTCCCCTCATTGCTAACACTGCAATGCTCCCTCAGTGCTACACTTACAGCCTCAATTACAAGCCGGGACTTTCCAGCTCTCACACCGGCGGGATTTCAATGACTCAAAGAACATAGAACAAAGAACAATACAGCACAGGAACAGACCCTCTGGCCCTCTAAGCCTGCGCTGCTCATGAGTCCTATCTGGACCAACCGCATGTATCCTTCTGTTCCCCGTCTGTTCATGAGTCTATCTAGATAAGTCTTAAAGGTCGCTAACGTAGCTGCCTCAACCACCTCACTTGACAGTCCATTCCAGGCGACCACTACCCTCTGTAAAAAACATTCCCCGCACATCTCCACTGAATCTATCCCCTGTGGTAAACACCACTAGTAACACATTGCATGTATTACGGTACTGCCACTGTATTACAGGTACCACAGTAAATCCCAGCAGGCGGCGTATAAAAGTGTATGCTCTCCTGCGCTGCTCCCATTCTGGTTCCAGCTGTAGGAGGCACAACATCTTGTGCAATAAAGCCTCGATTGTTTCACCATTCTCGTCGCGTGGTATTTGACGGTACATCAATTTATTGCACAAGATTTTAAAAGATGGATATCTTAATCAAGCCTGATCGCCTGGAGCTGAGCCCTCACGCAGCCAACGCCACGTCCGCCTTCGAGCACTGGCTAGCCTGCTTCGAAGGCTACCTCAGAGCAGCCGCTGAAGAACTCTCGGACCCACAGAAGCTCCAAGTCCTCTACTCATGGGTGAGCCCTGAAACTTTTCACCTCATCCGGGATGCACCCACCTACACAGAAGCGATGACGCTCCTGAAGGGACATTACATTAAGTCGGTGAACCAAGTGTACGCCAGGCACCTCCTGGCCACGAGACGGCAACTCCCAGGGGAAACTTTGGACGATTTCTTGCGGGCTCTACAGATTCTTGGTAGGAACTGTGACTGCCAGGCAGTTTTGGCAGTCCAACACACCGAACTACTAATCAGAGACGCTTATGTCACGGGCATGAAGTCTACGTACGTTCGCCAGGGGCTATTGGAAAGGAGTACGCTCGAACTTGCAGAGACTGCGCAGCTTGCCAATTCCCTGGAACTGGCCTCCCGTAATCTGGAGGCCTACACATCCAACCACACGGCACCCTCGTGGGCATTGTGGGCCCCACCATCTGTCGACTCGAGTACACCGCAAGCCTGCGCCGCGCGGCAGACAGCCAACTCCGGAAGGCCCAGATATTATTTTTGCGGCCAGAGCAAACATCCCAGGCAGCACTGCCCGGCGCGGAGCGCGACCTGCAACGGGTGTGGGATGAAGGGCCACTTTGTTTCCGTTTGCCAGGCCCGGTCGGTCGCCGCTGTTTCTAGGCCCGGCATTGCGACACCCCCCACGTAGATGGGCTTTAGAGTGGTTTCACAGGTCGGCGCAACATCGAGGGCTGTACTGCGCTGTAATGTTCTATGAAGAAGAAATTTATTATGAAGAACGTGTGATCCAGGGGCGCCGCCATCTTCGCCACCACAAGCCACGTGCGGCCCGTGGGCGCCGCCATTTTTAACGCTGCCCGCCATGTGCGCCCCGTGGGCGGCGCCATCTTCGGTGCCGTTTTGGACCGCGACTCAGGGCCCCTGCTCGTCGGGCCGTTCGCTGCCCGCTGATACCTCTGCCACCGCTGATCAGACCGGGACCTCCCAACATCTTCCGCAGCTCACCTACATCACCCTTGATCAGTCTCAGCCCCGCAACCTCGCGACCGCTACGACGACGGTAAAGATCAACGGGCACGAGACGACCTGCCTCTTTGAGTCTGGGAGCACAGACAGTTTCATCCACCCTGCTACGGTAAGGCGCTGCTCCCTCCTGTTACTCCCCGTCACCCAGAAAATCTCCCTGGCCTCCGGATCTCATTCCGTGGAAATCCGGGGGTACTGCGTCGCGACCCTCATCGTTCAGGGCATAGCGTTCAGCAACCTCAGACTCCACGTCCTCCCCCATCTCAGCGCTGCCCTGTTACTAGGTCTTGATTTTCAATGTCACCTCCAAAGTCTTACTTTGAAATTCAACCACATCAAAGCGGACATCGCCAAGGCCACGATGCATGCAGTCGACGAGACCTTCCCCTTTCAGGTGGAGAGTGATGCATCAGACGTAGCTCTGGCCACCACCCTCAACCAGGCGGGCAGGCCCGTGGCCTTCTTTTCCCGCACCCACCATGCCTCTGAAATTCGGCACATCTCTGTCGAAAAGGAGGCCCAAGCCATTGTGGAAACTGTGCGGCATTGGCGGCATTACCTGGCAGGAGATTCACTCTCCTCACTGACCAACGATTGGTTGCCTTCATGTTTAACAATACGCAGCGGGGCAAGATCAAGAATGACAAAATCTTGAGGTGGAGGATCGTGCTCTCCACCTATAACTGTGAGATTTTGTATCGCCCGGGGAAACTCAATGAGCCCCCTGATGCCCTGTCCCGCGGTACATGTGCCAGCGCACAAGTGGACCGACTCCGGGCTCTCCACTATGACCTCTGCCAACCGGGGGTCACCCGGTTCTTCCATTTTGTCAAGGCCCGCAACCTGCCCTATTCCATCGAGGAGGTCAGGACCGTAACCAGAGACTGCCCAGTCTGCGCAGAGGGCAAGCCGCACTTCTACCGGCCAGATAGAGCGCACCTGGTGAAGGCTTCCCACCCCTTTGAGCGCTTCAGCATGGACTTCAAAGGGCCCCTCCCCTCCACTGACTGGAACGTGTACTTCCTCAACATAATTGATGAGTGCTCCCGGTTCCCTTTCGCCATCCCATGCCCCGACATGACTTCTGCCGCGGTCATCAAAGCCCTGCACAGCATCTTAGAACATAGAACATAGAACCATACATCGCAGTACAGGCCCTTCGGCCCACGATGTTGCACCGAAACAAAAGCCATCTAACCTACACTATGCCATTATCATCCATATGCTTATCCAATAAACTTTTAAATGCCCTCAATGTTGGTGAGTTCACTACTGTTGCAGGTAGGGCATTCCACGGCCTCACCACTCTTTGCGTAAAGAACCTACCTCTGACCTCTGTCCTATATCTATTACCCCTTAGTTTAAAGCTATGTCCCCTCGTGCCAGCCATTTCCATCCGCGGGAGAAGGCTCTCACTGACCACCCTATCTATCCCCCTGATCATTTTGTATGCCTCTATTAAGTCTCCTCTTAACCTTCTTCTCTCCAACGAAAACAACCTCAAGTCCATCAGCCTTTCCTCATAAGATTTTCCCTCCATACCAGGCAACAGCCTGGTAAATCTCCTCTGCACCCGCTCCAGAGCCTCCACGTCCTTCTTATAATGCGGTGACCAGAACTGTACGCAATACTCCAAATGCGGCCGTACCAGAGTTCTGTACAGCTGCAACATGACCTCCTGACTCCGGAACTCAATCCCTCTACCAATAAAGGCCAACACTCCATAGGCCTTCTTCACAACACTATCAACCTGGGTGGCAACTTTCAGGGATCTATGTACATGGACACCTAGATCCCTCTGCTCATCCACACTTCCAAGAACTTTACCATTAGCCAAATATTCCACATTCCTGTTATTCCTTCCAAAGTGAATCACCTCACACTTCTCTACATTAAACTCCATTTGCCACCTCTCAGCCCAGCTCTGCAGCTTATCTATGTCCCTCTGTAACCTGCTACATCCTTCCACACTGTCGACAACACCACCGACTTTAGTGTCGTCTGCAAATTTACTCACCCACCCTTCTGCGCCTTCCTCTAGGTCATTGATAAAAATGACAAACAGCATTTGTTCGGTTTCCCCGCCTACATCCACAGCGATCGGGGATCCTCCTTCATGAGTGATGAGCTGCGTCAGTTCCTGCTCAGCAAGGGCATCGCCTCGAGCAGGACGACCAGCTACAGCCCCGGGGAAATGGGCAGATGGAGAGGGAGAACGGGACGGTCTGGAAGGCCGTCCTGCTGGCCCTTCAGTCTAGAAATCTCCCAGCCTCCCGCTGGCAGGAGGTCCTCCCCGGGGCGCTCCACTCCATCCGGTCACTCCTGTGCACCACTACTAATGAGACCCCTCACGAACGTGTGTTTGCCTTCCCTAGGAAGTCCATCTCCGGGGTCCAGCTCCCAACATGGCTGACAGTTCCTGGACCCGTCCTCCTCTGGAAGCATGTGCGGAGCCATAACTCGGATCCCTGGGTTGACAAAGTCCACCTCCTCCATGCAAACCCGCAGTACACCTACGTGGCACACCCTGACGGGCGACAGGACACAGTCTCCCTTCGGGACCTGGCACCCGCTGGGTCCCCACCCACAACCTCCGACCTGATACCACTCCCTCCCCCCCCCCCCCCAGTTGCCTCATTCACCCCTGCGCCACCCACCCTCCTACCAGCGATCCTCACCGCAGCCCTCACCCCAGCAGGATCCGTCCCCCCACTGGATCCACTAAGGGGTAACGAACAAGAGGACAACACGCTCCCGGAGTCGCAGGTGACCACGTCGGCGCCCACATCACCACCAGGTCTGAGGCGATCGCAGCGGAGGGTCAGAGCCCCCGACAGACTCAATCTGTAATGTTTTTCTTCACCTCCGCCGGACTCTTTTTTTAAACAGGTGGTGAACGTGGTAAACACCACTAGTAACACATTGCATGTATTACGGTACTGCCACTGTATTACAGGTACCAACGTAAATCCCAGCCTGCTGGCTCCTCCCAGCAGGCGACGTATAAAAGTGTGTGCTCTCCTGTGCTGCTCCCATTCTGGTTCCAGCTACAGGAGGCGCAACATCTTGTGCAATAAAGCCTCGATTGCTTCACCATTCTCATCTCGTGGTAATTGGCGGTATATCATCCCCCTCACCTTGAACTTGTGCCCCCTTGTAATTGTCATTTCCGCCCTGGGAAAAAGCCTCCCACTGTTCACACTATCTATACCCCTTGTAATTTTACAAACTTTTATCTAGTCGCCCCTCAGTCTCAGTCTTTCTCGGGGGAACAATCCCAGTTTATTCAATCTCTCCTCATAGCTAATATCCTCCATACCAGGCAACATCCTGGTAAACCTTTTCTGTACTCTCCAAAGCCTCCAAGTCCTTCTGGTAGTGTGGCAACCAGAATTGGACACAGTATTCCAAATGTGGCCTAACCAACGTTCGATATAACTGGCACATAATTTGCGAGCTTTTCTACTCGATGTGTAAAATATTTATGTCTTGCTATAATGCTGTGCTTTCTTTGCCTAACAAGTACTGTTGATGTTAGCAGATGAATGCATAATGTTTTTATATGATATTCATCTCCATTACATGAATGCAGGTGTTCAACCTACTTTTTAAAAATCTTTTTGAAAATCTAAGCTAATTTTTCAATAAATCTTCTTCAGTTCTCTGCTTGAAGGCAGGTCCGATCCACATCCCCACAGAACAACAAGGCGGCAGGTCCCAAATTCCCAGTTGGAATGGGATTGAAACGCCGTGCTGGGGGCACGAATCTGATCCATACCAACCATCCGAGAAAACCAGCAACTCCCCCCACCCCCAGCCCAAGTGATACAGGTTGCTGAGACGACTTTCACTTTTGGATGCATGCCGTAGCCTGAAGCTATGAGTTGTGATAGCGGAGGCCCCGATTTCTTTTCATCACATGTCTGACCAGGAATTTCCCCTGCTTTTACTGTCATACGTTGGTGAAGATTTTACAAATTGTCCCGTTTGGCCATCAAGCCCAGAATTGGTCAGAATTTCATGTTGTTCGATCAGGCGTGCGGCCGACCCAGAAGCATGTGAATTCGCCCGTGAAGATGTTGGATACATGTGGCACACTCCTGCGATATTTCAGTCGATGGGCACGTGCGAGGGTTGGAAGCCTCCCTGCTGACAATCAAGCAGGCAACATAATCCAGTAAGGGGCCAACTGAACGCAATCTTATGGGGCCCGGCTACATTTATGGTTGGTGGTCAGGCAATAAGACCATCAGACATAGGAGCAGAATTAGACCACTCGGCCCATCGAGCCTGCTCCGCCATTCAATCTTGACTGGCCAGGTAGCCATTTTAGCTGTAACCTCGATCCAGTGCGGGATAAAATGCCAGGGCTGACATAATTTTATTTTAAGTGTTTGAATGCGCTGCCTAGACTTTTCAGTGTTTTTCCATCGCAATTTACTTTTTTACAGGTCAGCAGTTCCCTGAGACAGCTCCCCCTGAGGGTGCACATTAGAAGTGCCAGACCACACCTAACCTTTTCTCGGCGCTCGTTGTCTTTGTGGCACCCAGCAGCATTCATTCGGGGCTGATCGCGGCCGGAAGGGCATTTGCTGAGTGCGTGTACCCGAGGGGTGGAAGATTCAGGCCCTGGACCACGACTTAAACCTAGAGTTTCCGGATCAGAGGCAGTGACGCTATCCACAAGATAAGATAACCAAATGGATAAATGTCTCCTTTAAAATAGAGGGTAAACAAAAATCAGATAAATACATTAAGTTTTCATTCAGTTATATCGCCAAGAGTAATTTCTAAGATGTGGCCTCCAATGAATCATTGAGAAAACTGTAGAGTGGTGCAGTGTAATAAATAGCTAATTACAGTAACTACCACAGTGCTGTAGCGAGGAGCAATAAAATGTGCAGCATCAGAACAGATCCCACAGTCCATTGGGAATGTCCTTAACATCACTATCCCTGGATCAGAAGATGGCTGCCCTCGTCAGATAGATCTTGCGTGCTTTACCAGTTTGCACATTTGAAGCCACAACCTTTGTCTCCAAACTAAGTGAGTGTATTGAGCATGTCAATGATTTTGTGCTGTCAAAAATTGTTTACTTATTCCTCCATAAATAAATATTGAGGACACTCAGTATACCTGAGTATCCCCTCCATTACACCCTGGACAATCTATCATAACCAGCCTCATATCACAAGAAATATCAGGATACATTTCATGATCAGTCATCTCAACTGCTCAGTGTGTACGGTGTAGTGTGTCAAGTGTGTATTATTTGGTGTCTCTTCTTAGTGAAAGAATAAAAGAATAGCATATGTATCTTTTCATTTCTAACCATGTACTCCTATCAAGTACCTTTGAATTTGATATGGTAGCACAGTGGTTAGCACTGTTGCTTCACAGCGCCAGGGTCCCAGGTTCGATTCCCGGCTTGGGTTACTGTCTGTGCAGACTCTGCATGTTCTCACTGTGTTTGCATGGGTTTCCTCCGGGTGCTCGAGTTTCCTCCCACAAGTCCCGAAAGACATGCTTGTTAGGTGAATTGGACATTCTGAATTCTCCCTCTGTGTACCCGAACAAGAGCCAGAATGTGGCGACTCGGGGATTTTCATAGTAACTTCATTGCAGTGTTAATGTTAGCCTATTTGGGACAATAATAAAGATTATTATTTAAAATTCTTCTCTTGCCATTAAGGATTAATAGAATTTGTTGTGAAACAATTGCATCTATCATTTGTAGTTATTAGACAGAAATCTAATTTAAACATAATTGTGCTCAAATAGCAAAATACTGATCAGAAATGAAACATCGTTCATAGAATCATAGAAATTACAGTAAAGAAGGAGGCCATTGGGCCCATCGGGCCTGCACTGGCCCTTGGAAAGAGCACCCTACCTAAGCCCACACCTCCACCCTAACCCCACACCTCCATCCTATTCCCTTAACCCCATCTAACCTTCTTTGGACACTAAGGGCAATTTAGCACAGCCAGTCCACCTAACCTGCACAACTTTAGACTGTGGGAGGAAACCAGAGCAACCGGAGGTAACCCGCGCAGACACGGGGAGAACGTGCAGACTCCGCATAGACAGTGACCCAAACCGGGAATTGAACCGGGGCCCTGGAGCTGTGAAGCAACAGTGCTAACCACTGTGCTACCGTGCTGCCCACTGTGCTACCATGCTGCCCACACTTTGATTGGTAATATTTTGTTGGCACTTTGATAATAATATTGTTGGTTGGTTGCTTAATATAGCATTTTTGAAATTTAAGGTTAACAAGAGTTAGAGATTTAGAAACTTGCTCCAGAGAGCCATCTTGTCTGCCACCATACCATGACAGTCGACCTAGATTAGTAAATAGGAACTGGGATTTTTGGACAGAAAATATCTAGCTTATATACAAACAGATTTTAGTGTTTTGAAAATGTATGCTAACTGTTGAATAGATATATGGTATGCATTTTTTACCACTACATTTTGTTAAATATTGTATTCATCATATTAAATAAATTTTGTTACAATTTCCCCATGGAGATTGATAGCTTTTAAAAAGAGATGGATTTCCCAAACTACCAATAGCAGTAACCAAGAACAGGATTTCACGTTTTTAGACTTTTGCTGTAACTAACCAACTAAAATCGACATAATTCAAATATTAACCAACAGGCACATTGTTGTTGCTTCTTTTCCCACACCTAGTGGTGCCCAAGGCAGACTTTCATCTGATTCCATGGCTGGTATTTCCCGGAGCAGGTCACTAGCCTGTCGCCAGAGGCTGAGAGCTTGAGGGGCGCCACTCCACATCAAACATGGCCGGCCAGGAGTCTCCCCACTCTTACCGCCTGCCATTGGGGTGCGTTGGAAGGATTTCACAGGTTGATGTTCAACCTGTTCACCAAATTATGAACTCTCCTCCCCTGATTATCAAGTCTTGGAGTGGAACTTGAACACAGAGCTTCTGACTTAGAGACCATGATGACCAGGAAACCATTGCCGATTGTCGCAAAAACCCATCTGGTTCACTAATGTCCCTTCGGGATGGAAATCTGTCGTCCTTACCTGGTCTGGCATACATGTGACTCCAGGACGGCAGCAATGTGGTTGATTCTTAAATGCCCTTAGTGATGGGCAATAAATGCTAGCCCAGTCAGCGATGCCCACATCCCATGAATGAATTTAAAAAAACTTAACTTCTTGCTTTGGGCACACGTAATATCATACATTAGTGCAAAAGCTAATTCCAGTTCTCTGGTTGAGCTCAGTCACTCCTCGTCATGCTGAATCAAATCTTTTTGTGTCTATCATCAACTGTTCCACTCCCACTGAGGTTTTCACATACGATTATGACCAGCACACTTGAATGAACCCCCACTCTCCCAATCTTCAAGGGCCCATCTGTTTCCTCTCTTTTCAACAGAAACACATTGGGCTGGATTCTCCGCTGTCAGGATTCTCCATTGCGCCGGCAGCCGGGGGTTTCCCGATGGCGTAGGGAAACCCAATTGGCCGGCTGGCGAGACGGAGAATCCCAGGGGCGCCAGATTTCTGTAGCAGCGGGATGGAGAATCCCGCCCATCCTGCTTGATCTTTAACGCAGTTTCCACCATTTCTCCACAGGAGCTTACATTGTCTTCTCTGAGCTTCTGTAAGAACTGCAACTTGACACGTCAATGGGGTTCTAATTGCGTTTCTCCCCTTCCTCAACGCTCATCCCACATGACAATGGGCCCTTCTCCAAATTGAGGTGTTTGGCAGAAATTCACACCCCCTTTCAGAACCCAGTTTTAATTTAAGTTAAAAGGACATTTTAAAACAGTCCAGTGTTTAAGACAACTTATTTATTGTACTTATTGATTCAAGATAAGAATGTTTTCCTTGGAATCTTCCCTGTCCAAATCCATGATAAATATTTGCCTAACTATGGCAAACTGCTGTGATATTTCTATTATGGGTGGGGTGAGGGGACAGGCCCTAAGTCCACCACAGCTGGGATGGGATTGAACCTTCCACTGGTCGCGTTCATCTGATAGGCATGCCAGCTGTCGAGCCAACAGAGCTAAGCAGTTGGGGATATTGTCAATGACTATAGGAAAATGGCAGACATGTTGAAAAGTTACTTTACTTCAGTATTTACAGTAGAACAGGAAGATAGCTTGCTGGAAGTCCCGAGGACATTAATAGTGGACTGGGAACAGGGACTAAATCAAATTAATATAAGTAAAACATTGATAATGAGGAAATTAATGGAACTAAAAAGTGACAAATCCCCAGGACCAGCCGGTTCCATTAAAGGGTGTTAAAAGAAGTAGGGAGCACATTGTAGATGACCTAACTATAATTTTTCAGAGTCCCCTGGATTTAGGAGTTGCCCCTCTGGATTAGAAAATTGTGCATGTCACTCTGCTTTTTAAGAAGGATGAAAGAGGAAAACCAGAGGATTACAGACCAGTTAGCTTAACTTCTGTGGTGGGGAAATTGTTGGAGTGTATGATCAAGGATAGGGTAAATAAACACCACAACATTTCTTCAGTTAATCAGGAAGAGCCAGCATGGATTTGTGACAGGTAGGTGATGCCTGACAAACCTCATTAAACTTTTTGAGGAGGTAACTAAGGTAGTGGACAGGGGAATATCTATGGATGTTGTTTATATGGATTTCAAGAAGGCATTTGGTAAAGTCCCACATCAGAGACTCTTAACTAAGATAGAAACCCACAGAATTGAGGGTAAATTGCTGACATGACTGGGAAATTGGTTGAGTGGCAGGCGACAGAAGGTAGGGATAATGAGTAGATACTCAAATTGGCAGGATGTGACTAGTGGTGTCCCACAGGAACCTGTGTTAGGGCCTAAATTTCATATTATTCATTAACAACTTGGATAATGGCTTAGAGAATCCAATTTCTCTGCTGATATAAAGTTGGGTGGCATTGAAGCAGTGTAAATGACAGCATAAAATTACAAAGGGATATTGTTAGACGTTGGGCGGGATTCTCTGCCCCGCTGTACCAGTTTTCTGGTGTGGTACACCAGTTGGCCAATGGGGTTTCCCATTGTGGGATGCATGGTAGCACAGTGGTTAGCACAGTTGCTTCACAGCTCCAGGGTCCCAGGTTCGATTCCCGGCTTGGGTCACTGTCTGTGCGGAGTCTGCACGTTCTCCCCGTGTATGTGTGTGTTTCCTCCGGGTGCTCTGGTTTCCTCCCACAGTCTAAAGATGTGCAGGTTAGGTGAATTGACCATTCCAAATTGCCCTTAGTGTCCAAGAGGGTCGCAGGTTCGATTCCCGGCTTGGGTCACTGTCGTGCGGAGTCTGCACGTTCTCCCTGCGTGGGTTTCCTCCGGGTGCTCCGGTTTCCTCCCACAAATCCCGAAAGATGTGCTATTAGGTGTAGTGGACATTCTGAATTCTCCCTCTGTGTATCCGAACAGATGCCAGAATGTGGCAACTAGGGGCTTTTTACAGTAACTTCATTGTAGTGTTAATGTAAGCCTACTTGTGACAATAAAGATTATTATCATAGAATTTACAGTACAGAAGGAGGCCATTCGGCCAATCGAGTCTGCACTGGCTCTTGGGAAGAACACCCAAGGTCAACACCTCCACCCTATCCCCATAGCCCAGTAACCCCACCCAACACTATGGGCAATTTTGGACACTAAGGGCAATTTATCATGGCCAATCCACCTAACCCGCACATCTTTGGACTGTGGGAGGAAACCGGAGCACCCGGAGGAAACCCACGCACACACGGGGAGGATGTGCAGACTCCGCACAGACAGTGACCCAAGCCGGAATTGAACCTGGGACCCTGGAGCTGTGAAGCAATTATGCTATCCACAATGCTACCGTGCTGCCCCTTTTGACAATCGGCTTTTAATTCCAGATTTTTATTGAATTCAAATTTCACCATCTGCCATGGTGAGATTCGAACCTGGGACCCCAGAACATTACCCTGGGTCTCTGGATTACTAGTCCAGTGATAATACCACTATGTCACCTCCGCCCCTTGTATATCATTATTGTCACCCCGTCTGTACTATGCAGACTTGTATCCTCCTCAGCATTTGCTTTCCGACCGATCTTTGCATCATCAGCAAAATCTGTTATGATACAGTCAGTCCATTCATCCAAGTCATTCATATAGATTGTTAAATAGTTAAGGTTTCACACTTGATCCCTGTAACACTCCACTAGTTGCAGTTTGCCATTTTGAAAATGATCTATTATCCTGTTTCCTATCAGTTAATCAGTCCTCTATCCATACAAATATATTACGCTCAACGTCATGAGCTCTTAACTCGCGTAGTGACCTTTTAGAAAGAAAAGTAAGTCAATCAGCATGTTCCTGAGATTTGCTCTCCCATCGTAGCTCGTCATCCCTTGAACTTGCTGGCCAATATGTACGTTAATAAAGTTGTTCATTATTATCATGCGGTAGGTTTTCCAGCAAGATTTGGCCCCTTATTTATTAAGGAGAAACCTTTTGGGATTGCAAGATAAATGCAACATTTAGTTTTAATCTTACGCACTTTGACTTTTTATACATTTTCTAACATTGTACTGATTTTCTTCCAATATTGGAGTAATTTTTAAATTTATTAAGTCCCACTGTTTCCCATATCAATAACTTACTACTTAGCAAGAAGCCAAATAGGTGGGTTAACCACAGCCCCAAATGCAGTACCCATAGAATCATAGAATTTACAGTGCAGAAAGAGGCCATTTGGCCCAGCGAGTCTGCACTGGCTCTTGAAAAGAGCACTCCACTTCAGCCCACACCTCCACCCTATCCCCATAAACCAGTAGCCTAAGGGCAATTTAGCATGGCCAATCCACGTAACCTGCACATCTTTGGACTGTGGGAGGAAACTGGAGCACCCGGAGGAAACCCACGCAGACACGGGGAGAACATGCAGACTCCGCACAGACAGTGACCCAAGCCGGGAATCGAACCTGGGACCCTGGAGCTGTGAAGCGACTGTGCTAACCACTGTGCCACCATGCTGCTCTGTGAGCTATTTCGCAAGCCTGTAGTTTCAGTTCTTCTCAGATATAAATTAGTGATACAGGCCGGCACTAATGATAAAATATCATGCACTGAAGTGCAGTAAAAATAGAATTTATGAGTCTTACAAATTTATGAATAGTTTAATCTATGATTCAGTCTGAGATTTTATTTCCTTATCACTTTGCATTGCGATAAATGCAAGATTTTAGATATATTGGGCTGTAAATCTTCGGCACTTTAAGGGTTAAAAGCCTGGGTTAGAGTGTGTTTGACTGCAGTGGTCATGTTTTTAAAACAATCTTGTCTTGCAGGACCAGAAAGCTTTTAGGAGACAGAGGTGAAATTGATCAGAGTAAAAGCCTGGGCTAATGCACTGTTGTTTGACTAAGACGAATCCCTGGGGAGTTTTCAGCCTGGGGAGCTAATTTGTTTTCAGCTTAGGAGATGATGTCATTACTGGGTGGAGCTAAGACAGTCAGACATTTTGAGAAAGCTTTTGAATTGATCTGGCTCCTCTTTAGACCATAAGGAAAGTATTTTCTCTCACAGTAGGACAGCTAAAGAAAAGATTAATAGTATTTAAAGCAGTGTAGACTTGTTTGAGGACAAAGGGGAAGCTTAAACAAACCAGTTGAAACAGCTTTTTGAAGACATCCAGCCAGAGTCTGCAGGGGTTCTAACAGGAGCCAAATCAAATTTGGTTAGCATTTGTCATTGGGTGAAGGATGGATTGAGAGCTGTATGTTTTTTTCTTTCTTGTTTAATTGGGAATAGAAATAGTAATTTTAGGTCATTTTAAGCTATTTTCGGATTGTGGTAGTCACCACTGTTGTATTATATTGTATATACTGCACTGCATACGAGGATATTATGGTAAGGTAACTGTACTACAGGTACAGGGGTAGATCCCTGCCTGCTGGCTCCGCCCAGTAGGCAGAGTATGAATGTGTGTGCTCTCCGAACTGCAGCCATTTCGGCAGCAGCTGTAGGAGGCCACGCATCTCTGTGTAATAAAGCCTCGATTACTCTCTACTCTCGTCTCATCGTAATTGATAATGCATCACGGATGTGATGTTAAAGAGTGTAATATTGTGTTCATAATAAAGTTTTGTTTTAAAATAGCAAACCTATATTTATTTGTGCAATAATTCCTGGAGTGAATCGTTCTTTCCGCAATGTCTTACAAAATAAACTAAAATATTGTGGTTTCGGTCCAATATCCTAGCCACTGTTGGCATCTTGTTGGGGTCGTAATACAATGTTTAAACTTACTGCTGTAATCAATGCGTTCAGCTTAAAGAAAATTACATTAATTATTTGAAATGAAACTCCTAACACCCCCCCTGTAGATCTGAGATTATTAAACAACTAACACGTGCATCACTGCCTGAGGAACAGCATCTACAGAATAGAGTAGCCAATGACATTCATTTCCTCCACCACTGAATCCCTATGTATTGGTCTGGCAGACCACAGCTAAAATGTTTACTATCTCGCATGACCGGAAGTCACCAATAATTCTAGGGTCATTTAAATCAACTAAATGGCTCTCTTGCTCCTTAGAAGGGGGCTACTGCTGGGAATGGAGAGGAGGAAGTTAGAAGGAAAATCACCAACTCCAGTGGCACCAACTGGTACCTGAAATGAAAGATAAATTACTTTAATAAAAGCAAAATATTGTGGATGCTGGAAATGTGAAATAAAAACAGAAAACTGCTGGATAAACTCTGCAGATCTGGCAGCATCTGTGGAGAGAAACAGAGTTAATGTTAGAAGTCCAAATAGCCCTTCTACAGAACTGAAGAAAGGTAGTAATGTAATGAATTACATGGTAGGAGAGGTGCGCACGGAGATGGGGCAGAATAGAAAAACAGGGATAGGTTGGGGCAAAGGACAGATTGACAAAAGTGTCATGGACAAAGAACAAAGAAAAATTACAGCACAGGAACAGGCCCTTCGGCCCTCCAAGCCTACGCCGATCCAAATCCTCTATCTAAAACCGTCGCCTATTTTCTAAGGATCTGTATCCCTCTGCTCCTCGCCCATTCATGTATCTGTCTAGATACATCTTAAATGACGCTATCGTGCCCGCCTCTACCACCTCCGCCGGCAATGCGTTCCAGGCACCCACTACCCTCTGCGTAAAGAACTTCCCACGCATATCTCCCTTAAACTTTTCGCCTCTCACCTTGAACTCGTGACCCCTAGTAATTGAGTCCCCCACTCTGGGAAAAAGCTTCTTGCTATCCACCCTGTCTATACCTCTCATGATTTTGTAGACCTCAATGAGGTCCCCCCCTCAACCTCCGTCTTTCTAATGAAAATAATCCTAATCTACTCACCCTCTCTTCATAGCTAGCGCCCTCCATACCAGGCAACATCCTGGTGAGCCTCCTCTGCACCTTCTCCAAAGCATCCACATCCTTTTGGTAATGTGGCGACCAGAACTGTACGCAGTATTCCAAATGTGGCCGAACCAAAGTCTTATACAACTGTAACATGACCTGTCAATTCTTGTACTCAATACCCCGTCCGATGAAGGAAAGCATGCCGTATGCCTTCTTGACCACTCTATCGACCTGCGCAGCCACCTTCAGGGTACAATGGGCCTGAACACCCAGATCTCTCTGTACATCAATTTTCCCCAGGGCTTTTTCATTTACCGTATAGTTCGCTCTTGGACATAACACGAAGGCGATTGTTAATGGTGCCATTAAGGGATGAAGAGTGTTAATAGTGGCAAAAGAGAAGATAGCAGAATATGTTAGTGGGAACTTTTAACGTTTTAACCTGGCCGCTTTTCCTCGTTTTCAGTCCCTGCTCATGATCGTTGGGCCTCAGTGGGTCTGGTGCAGATCTCAACCTAATTTACCTCAGCACTGGTTAATGGAAGACCACCAAATATTGTCAGAGTAAAAATTAAGGCCATTAGATCTGGGGCCAAGCACTCCAAACTTCTTGAGGAAATCCTGGAAAATAGGCAACTCAGAGGGAATGGATTCTCACAAGTCCCCAAACCTGGTACAAAAATAAACATTACCAGTTTGTTCAACCTTACTCTCTAATATTTGAAATCCTGAAACTGGTCGATAAATTGGCATTGTCTATATATTTGTGGAGTATTATGTACAGGTGTTGCACATGGCATAATGGATGCAGAAACATTAATGAATTACAATTAAGCTGATGAATTATTTGAAAGGAGGATTGGCTAGCTTATATTTGCCTATGCCTATGGATGGATATTACATAAAGTCACCCAAAACAAAGTGGTGACCATCTGCCATTTTGATTTGGGTGCTTTAAAACCAGTGGAACAGCACAAGTTGCCCTTCATTCATTGACGTGAAAATGAAGCTGAGGTAGATCTCAATAAATATCGAGTTAGGAATGAGACTGATTGATATGGCCAGTTGTAGGCTGAGATTGTTGAATACTTACAGGACATGGGGACAACAGGAGAGAAGGATGTAATTCAGAGGATAGCAGGTTAGGGTGGAATGGTGGAAATGTAGAGATAGACGAAAGTGCTTGCTATTGTGCGGAATCAATTATTTTTATGGAGAACTTTCCCTCAGTTGAAGATTAATGTTTAAAAGGATTCACCGTTGAAGAGGGAAATATTCAAAGCTATGTGAAAAGAACAGGGCAGTGGAAGTACTTTGATTGCTCTTTCAAAGAGCCAGCATAAGCACGATTGACAGAATGGCCTCTTCCTGTGATGTATCACTGTATGATTCTATGACTGTACACATAACAGGAAAGAGTTGAGCTTGCTGGACCAAATGATATTTTCTCATCCCTCCCTGCTCTGTCTTCTTAAAGGCATACCTAGTGGAGACCTTTTGCTTGATGTAGTGGAATATGAGACAACAAAGATATTAAAGTCCGAGGGGCTAATTCACCCCATACTCACCATAATCATAGAACATACAGTGCAGAAGGAGGCCATTCAGCCCATCAAATCTGCACCGACCCACTTAAACCCTCATTTCCACCCTATCCCTGTAACCCAATTACCCCTCCTAACCTCTTTTTGATCACTAAGGGCAATTTATCATGGCCAATCCACCTAACCTGCACGTCCTTGGACTGTGGGAGGAAACCGGAGCACCTGGAGGAAATCCACGCAGACACGGGGAGAACGTGCAGACTCTGCACAGACAGTGACCCAGCAGGGAATCGAACCTGGGACCCTGGCGCTGTGAAGCCACAGTGCTATCCACTTGTGCTACCGTGCTGCCCGAAAGGAAAGGGCAACTGCAAGGAAACCTTGAAAGCCAACATCAAACTTTGGAAAACGGCAGCTGCCCACAATTCTGTAATATGGATGGAACCCCCTAGAATGCCACAAGCAGTATATATATAGTTAAAACAATGTCCAACTTTTTACTCACTCATTTTCTGCTGAGATTTGTTTTGTGCTTAAAACCAGTTTACTAATGACAGCATCATGGTTGCAGACGTGATTTGAATGCATTTATTCTGCCATGACTTTCGCTCTCTGGCTCTCCCCATGTCATGCATCATTCCCCACCTGAGATCACAAAACATTATCTCCTTAAAGGCCTTTGCCAGTGACTCATTCTTAACCTGACTCTGTAAGGACCTCTGTGACCTCCATTCGAGCTTTCGCGAGTTATCAGTAAATCAATTAATGAAGTGGCTGTTAGTTTAGGTCAGTTAATAACTTTGAACTCAAACAGTTCAAGCTGAAAGGCAACGATTTAGAATGCCAAGCATCGTTCTTCAGACAGAACCCATTAATTATCATGGACAATTTCCATTTCAGATTTCTTGATATTAAGTGGCATTAAAATCTCAATTTGTAATTAACTTTTTAGCGCATTTGATGCAACATTATAGGCATAAAACAAACCTCAGAGAAATGTTCATGCTTATAGTTATCCTACATTTAATTTTATTCCCCCCACCGCCCACATAACCGCTACCACCACTGCCTACCTACCAAAACCAGGGCCTCAACCTCACGACCTTAGAATCATAGAATCCCTACAGTGCAGAAGGAGGCGATTCAGCCCATTAAATCTGCACGGACCATCTGTAAGATCACTCCAACCAAGTCCACTCCCCGCTCCACCACAATAACCCCTTAACCTAACTTAAACATCGCTGGACACGAAGGAACAATTTGGCATGGCCAATTCACCTAACCTGTACATCTCTGGACTATGGGAGGAAACCGGAGTAACCAGAGGAAACCCACGCACACACGGGGAAAAATTCCGCACAGACAGTCACCCAAATTGAACCTGGGTCGCTGGCACTGTGGGGCAGCAGTGCTAGCCACTGTGTCACCCTTATTTTGGCATTTTTCTCCTTAGAGCATTGAAGCTTCAGAAAAGGTTTACTTGAGTTGTTGAACAGTGTGAAGGGTTTTGATAGAGCAAATGGAGGAAAACTGTTTTCACGGGTGGGAGGGTTAATAACCAAAGGACTAGATTTGAGGAGGTTGTTATAAGCGAGTTGTTATGATCTGCGATGGACTGCCTGAAAGGGTAATGGAAGCATATTCAATAAGCTTTCAAAACGGATTTAGATATAAACATGAAAAGGAAAAGCATTCCAAGGTTACGGGAAATGGGTCTGGGACTGATTACGCAGCTCTTTCAAGTAGCCAACAGAGGTACAATGAGCCAAGGCCTTCTGTGATGCAAGGTACTATGATTGTGTGTTTCTGATGTTCCTTGCATGCTTTTACATAATTATTTTTGTGTCTCTCATTACTGTTACAAATGCGACATGTACTAAATTGTTATGTTTTAGACCGTCTTTATAACTTAAGAGAAAACAGAATGCATGGGAAAGGGAAGTTGATAGCAGGTTGCACAACTTTGGCCGGCACAGGCCATGTGCCATGGGTAAATGGGCATAGATTGGGACTTGTTGAGCAAGGTGTAAGGCTCTCATACCTGAAACAAAGGTAAGAGCAGCTGGGCGGACTTTCTGCCTCTGAGGTTTCAGACAGAAAGGGTGAAAAATAGGAAAAGCGAGGGGGCGGTCTCACAGAGGGACTAAATGCTGCAGATAGTGTGTAATCAGCAGAGGGGAGAGTGTGCCTTTTGTGTGAGTTTGGGAGGGAACACAGTCTCGCGTAAAGAGATGCATCTCATGGCAAGGCATGGGGCTGGACTCTCTGCCGGTGGGATCCCCCGTTGCGCTGGCAGCGCACCCACGTCCCCTCAATGGGAAAGCCCATTGGCAGGTGGCAGGAACAGAGAATCCAATTGCCGCCCTGGACGAGCCGCCCAGGAAAATGGCCCAGAGAACCCCACCCATGGAATCTGAAAGAGCCATCCTGGTGTGGCTAGGTGTGGGTGTGTCGTGAAAAGAATTGCATCCTCACACATCAGGGTTGAAACTGTACTGAGCGTTATTACTAAGACAAGTTAACAGTTATCAAATTCCATTCAACTGCTATTTCAAAAAAGCTGTCCTTTTATTTTTTACATTTATTTAACTAGTTAATTACGAACATCATATTCTACCCTAATAAGGAAGATTAGGTAGGTCCATCGTTTGATGTGCAAGTATATTCCTTTCCTGAAGCTCTGCATTGAATACAAGACCAGGGATGTAATTGTGAGGCTGTATAAGGCCCATTTGGAGTATTGTGAGCAGTTTTGGGCCCCCGTATCTAAGGAAGGATGTACTGGCCTTGGAAAGGGTCCAGAGGAGGTTCACAGGAATGATCCCTGGACTCTGGGTCTGTAGTCGTTGGAGTTTAGAAGGATGAGGGGGGATCTTATTGAAACTTACAGGATACTGCAAGGCCTGGATAGAGTGGATGTGGAAAGGATGTTTAGACTTGTAGGAAAAACTAGAAGCAGAGGACATCATCTCTGACTAAAGGGACGATCCTATAAAACAGAGATGAGGAGGAATTTCTTCAGCCAGAGGGTGGTGAATCTGTGGAACTCTTTGCCGCAGAAGGCTGTGGAAGCCAAATCACTGAGTGTCTTTAAGACAGAGATAGATAGGTTCTTGATTAATAAGGGGATCAGGGGCTATGGGGAGAAGGCAGGAGAATGGGGATGAGAAAATATCAGTCATGATTGAATGGCGGAGCAGACTCGATGGGCCAAGTGGCCTAATTCTGCTTCTATGTCTTATGGTCTTATGAAGAAAATGGATGACATTTTCTAATCTATTGTTAGGGTTACACACATCTCTCATTTTATAATGGTTTGCAACAAGTTCGGCATATTCTTACAAACTGTAAATATGAATGTAAAGGTGTTAAATATTAAGGTTCTTTTACACTGGAATCTTTGGTTCACAGTATCAGTAAAATTGTGCTATAATTTATATCCCGACCAGCTTCTGGAGCAGATCGTGACCTGATTCTGGAGTGGGCTACTGATCTGATACTGGAGTAGGGTCTTCACCTGACTCTGGAGTGGGTTCTGATATAATTCTGGACTTGAAATTTATCTGATTATGGATGGTTCTGATCTAATTTTGAAGTTAAGTTTGATCTTATTCTGGAACAGATCCTGATCTGATTCTCGTTTGGGCCCCTGATCTGGGGCGAAATTCTCCGTTATCGGCGCAAAGTCCGCCGACCGGCGACAAAAACGGCGCAAATCCCACCTGCATCACGCCGCCAAAAATGTCGCAAAGTCTCCGGCCCGGAATGGGCTAGCAGCGACGTGACGCTATCCGCGCTGGCTCACGTCATACACGCCGCATGGCGTGACGGCTCATTAAGGACGCGCTGCTCCCCCCACCCGACCAGAACACCCGACCGGATGGCCGCCCGCCGCTCAGCCCCGAGGTTCCAGTCTCCTGACATTGAGGCGCTCCTGGACGCAGTGGAGCAGAGGAGGGAGGCCCTGTATCCCGGGCACGACCGCAGAGTTGCCCCTCGCCACAGCCGGCGTCTGTGGAGGGAGGTGGCAGAGGCCGTCACCGCTGTGGCCCTGACACCACGGACAGGCACCCAGTGCCACAAGAAGGTGAACAACCTCGTCAGAGCAGCCAGGGTGAGCCTCCCCCCCTGCCCGATATCCATATCCCCCCTCCCCCATATCCCCCCTCCCCCATATCCCCCCTCCCCCATATCCCCCCTCCCCCATATCCCCCCTCCCCCATATCCCCCCTCCCCCATATCCCCCCTCCCCCATATCCCCCCTCCCCCATATCCCCCCTCCCCCATATCCCCCCTCCCCCATATCCCCCCTCCCCCATATCCCCCCTCCCCATATCCCCCCTCCCCATATCCCCCCTCCCCCATATCCCCCCTCCCCATATCCCCCCTCCCCATATCCCCCCTCCCCATATCCCCCCTCCCCCATATCCACCTTCCCCCATTTCCCCAAGTGAATCCAGCCCTAACCGTAACCTCTGCTATACACGCGCAACCGATGGCATGCATTCATATACCTAACACTGTTGCCTTTTACCCCTGCCACCACCCCCCACAGGAGAAGCGCGCACACAACACCAGGGAGCATGTGAGGACTGCAGGAGGCCCAGCTGATGAGAGGCCACTGACCGAACATGAGGGAAGGGCCCTGGAACTGGCTGGCAGACCTGAGGACCGGGAGGTTGCTGATGCAGAGGTCGGGGGCCCACCAGCAAGTGAGCCACTGACAGTCCGTCCCCATATCCCCCCCGTCCCCATATCCCCCCTCCCCCATATCCCCCCTCCCCCATATCACCTGATCACTGCCTGCGTGTCTAACCATGCATGCTTCATTGTGTATCGCAGGAGCAAACGTCGAGGCACCCATCCCCGCAGATGCAGACCGCCCGCAGGATGCCCCTCGGAGACCACGGGAGATGGAGAGACCCGGACCCTCTGGCATGCGACGCCTGCAGGATGCCCCTTGGAGACCACTGGAGATGGAGAGACTCAGACCCTCTGGCATGCGACGCCCGCAGGATGCCCCTTGGAGACCACTGGAGATGGAGAGACCCGGACTCTCTGGCATGCGACGCCCGCAGGATGCCCCTTGGAGACCACTGGAGATGGAGAGACTCAGACCCTCTGGCATGCGACGCCCGCAGGATGCCCCTTGGAGACCACTGGATATGGAGAGACCCGGACTCTCTGGCATGCGACGCCCGCACGATGTCCCTCGGAGACCACTGGAGATGGAGAGACCTGGAGCAACAGGGAGACGATGCCCCCGTCTCGTGCTTTCCGTGCAGGCGGCGTCTGTGGCCCAGGACATGGCTGCCCTCTCACAGGAGGCCATGAGCCAGCGCCAGCGGCAGATGGCAGAGGCGCTCAACGCCATGGCCCAGTCTCAACAGTCCATAGCCCAGTCTCTGCAGGCCATGGCCCAGTCTCAGCGGGCCATTGCTGAGGGCATCGGCGCCATTGCCCATGTGCGAGCCGGCGTCGCACAGTCACAGACAGGGTTTGCCAATCCCCTGAGCTCCATGGCTGCAAACCTGCAGACCCCTGTCGATACCAGCACGGGCCTCCAGGACTGGCAGCGCCAGATGTCGGGGGGGGCGTCGGATGGCCAGTCCGTTCGCATCCCCCACCCATGTAGAGGCCTGGGGCCATCGTACACCCCGAGGGAGGAGGAGATGCTGTGGTCCGTCCCGGGTCCCCCTGTAGGGGAGGTCCCGGAACACCGCGACACCTCGGACTCCCCCCCTTCCGTCCCAGGTGCATCGGGTGGGCAACGGGCAGGACAGGCTGGCAGCTCGCCATCCCAGTCGCCCGGGCCGCAGCCTGGCCCATCTCGGCCAGGACGCCCCAGGAAACGGCCGCCAAAGGGATCCCGTGTCAGAGGGCAAGAATCACAGGAGTCCACCTCCAGTTCTGCTGTACCGTCTGGGGAACCACGTCGACGTAGTCATAGGGTCCGTAAGGCCAAACAATTAGTCACTGAGTAAGTTGGCACGGGTGCAGGGCACAGATGGGTTTTAGGGGCTAGGGCACGTGCATGAACTCCTTTCGTTACTAAAGTCAATGTTACACCTACAGAAGCTGCCTTTGTGCTCTGTCCAAAGCGTGCGGGTGAGTCATGTACGTTGAGTGCAAGTGTGTGTGTGAGAGGTGGTCTTACCTCAGCCCCAGGTGAGTCTTCCCCCTCCCCCTGGGCCACCATCAACATCCCCCCGGGCAGAGGACGGGACCGTGCGTTGCAGTGTCACAGCCGCATGCAGGGATGGTCCGGGTGGATGGTGGTACTGTGGCCATGGGTCAGACATAGTCCAACGATGTGGAGCCAGGAGCTCATCGCAGGGCGGGTTGTCATCATCCTCCATGGCCTGCGATAGACACGCATCCACCGGCAACTGTGTGAGCCCGGCCGTTGTGCCACAGGTGGATCGGCAATGGGGGGGTGGTGTGCATGCGGGTGGGGTGGGTGGGGGTGGGGAGGGGGGTGAGGGTGCTGGGTGGGTGGATGGGTGGGGGGTGTGGGTGGTCGGCTGTTGCCATGGTGTGCGGTCTGTGGCCATACTACCCGATTCCCACGCCCATCTAGTCAGTGAAGCGGGCGGCTATCAGCCTGTCCCGTGCCCGCTGGCCCAGCCAGTAACGGTGGACAGCCACCCGCCCATGTCTAGCCCGTCTGCCCTGACCATTGCCCCCATCCCCCTCATCTGGGGAGGACTGGGCCTCTTCCTGCTGCTCCTCCACTCCGCCCTCCTCTGCCTGCGGCACATCGCCCCTATGCTGGGCTATGTTGTGCAGGACGCAGCACACCACAATGATGCGGCCGACCCTATCTGACCGATACTGGAGGGCGACCCCAGAGAGGTCCAGGCACCTGAAACGCATCTTCAGCACGCCAAAGCACCTCTCTATCACTCCCCTTGTCGCTACATGGGCATCATTGTAGCGGTTCTCCGCCTTATTGCGTGGCCTCCGTATAGGCGTCATCAGCCACGATCGCAATGGGTAGCCCCCGTCGCCCAGCAACCAGCCCCTCAGCCGGGGATGGCGTCCCTCGTACATGCCGGTGATGTATGACCGCGACAACACGCATGAGTCATGTACACTGCCCGGGTAACGGGCACAGACGTGCAGGATCATCATGCGGTGGTCGCAGACCACCTGTATGTTCATCGAATAGGTCCCCTTCCTATTGGTGAACGCGGCCCTGTTATCTGCAGGTGGCCGCATGGCGACGTGCATCCCATCAATCGCGCCCTAGACCATGGGGAACCCGGCCACGGCAGAGAAGCCCACGGCCCGGGCATCTTGGCTGGCCCGGTCCACAGGGAAGCGTATGTAGCGGTGCGCCTTGGCATATAGGGCGTCTGTCACTGCCCGGATGCACCGGTGCACCGATGTCTGCGATATGCCGGACAGGTCCCCACTCGGTGCCTGGAATGACCCCGTTGCATAAAAGTTCAGGGCCACCGTAACCTTGACGGACACGGGGAGAGGGTGTCCCCCGCCAGTGCCACGCGGTGACAGGTGCGCCAGCAGGTGGCAGATGTGTGCCACAGTTTCCCGGCACATCCGGAGTCTCCTCCTGCATTCTCGGTCCGTGAGGTCCTGGTATGACTGCCGGGGCCGGTACACACGGGGCGCCCTCGGGTGCCTCTGTTGCCGTGGGGCTGCGACGTCCTCCTCCCCCTTCTCATCCTGTCGGTCAGGTGTCCCTCCAGCCTGGTCGGCTGCCGCCTGCCCCTCTGCGGCAGCCTGCGCCGCCTCTCTGGCACGCTCCTCCTCCTCACCCAGGGCAACATGGACATTAGCGGCTGCCGCCACAGCGGCCAACATCACTGGCTGATCGGAAAACATGACGGCCTGGGGGGGTGGGGGGGAACGACGGCATGTCATCATTGCCCATACCCCCTCCTCCCCCCAGCCAGGTAGCATGGACTGCATGGGTCCGACTGTTGGAGGCTGGCACCTGGCCAGGTGGACCAACTCACTTGCCCCCCCCCCCCAGTCCCTCCCCGGCACGGACCCCGTCCCCCATCCCGCTCCCCGGCACGGACCCCCCCCATCCCCCTCCCCGGCACGGACCCCATCCTCCTCCCCGGCACGGACCCCATCCCCCTCCCCGGCACGGACCCTGTCCCCCCATCCCCCTCCCCGGCACGGACCCCCCCCCCCATCCCCCTCCCCGGCACGGACCCCATCCTCCTCCCCGGCACGGACCCCATCCCCCTCCCCGGCACGGACCCCATCCCCCTCCCCCTCCCCGGCACGGACCCCATCCCCCTCCCCGGCATGGAGACCCCCCCCATCCCCCTCCCCGGCACGGACCCCATCCTCCTCCCGGCACGGGCCCCATCCCCCTCCCCGGCCCGGACCCCATCCCCCTCCCCGGCACGGACCCCATCCTCCTCCCCGGCACTCACCCCCCCCCTCCCGGCACTCCCCAGGAGCCCAGCCCACTCTAACCACCCCACTCCCCCCGCTGCACACACACACACAAAACCCTACACACACCTCTCCCCCACACATTCATACTGCGGCCACGCCATCGCCTCTCCAGCGGCCAATCCCCCAGGCCGTCACCCACCTCCACGCTGGTCGGTGTAAACCTTGAGCACTGGTTGACGCCGATTGAAAGGAGGTTTGATTTACGCCGATGTGACCCGTCATCAGGTCGCCGGGACTTCGGCCCATCCGGACGGGAGGATATCGGCAGCCCCAAAATCCATTGCCTTGCGCCCACCTGTGCCATTCTCCGAGGTCTGCGGCGCCATTGAAGCCCCGCCGACATTTCTCCCTTCGGAGACTTCGGTGGGCGGCGGGGACAGAACTCACGGCGGCCAACGGCCACAGCGGGTCGGAGAATCTCGCCCCTGATTCTGGACAGAGTGCTGATCTGATTATGGATTGGGTTCTTATCTGATTCTGGAATGGTTCCTGATCTGTTGCTGTAGTGGGTCCTGATTTGATGCTGAAGTGACTCCTTATTTTATTCCGGAATGGGACTGATCTAATAGAAACATAGAAAATTGGTGCAGGTGTAGACCATTCGGCCCTTCGAGCCTGCACCACCATTCAATATGATCATGGCTGATCGTGCAAATTCAGCATCCCGTTTCTCGCCATACACCCTAATCCCTTTAGCACAAGGGCCACGTCCAGCTCCCTCTTGAATATACCCAACAAACCGGCCCCAACACCTTTCTGTGGTAGAGAATTCCACAAGTTCTCAACGCTCTGAGAGAAGAGGTTCTTCCTCATCCCAGTCCTGAATGGCTGACCCCTTATTCTTAGGCTGTGACCCCTAGTTCGGAACGTTCCCAACATCAGGAACATTCTTCCCGCATCTAGCCTGTCCAGTCCCATCAGGATTTTAAATGTTTCTATGAGATCCCCTTTCATTCTTCTAAACTCCAGTGAGTACAAGCCCATTCGAACAAGTCTTTCTTCATAATTCCTGGGATGGCACGACTGACATATGAAGAAAGTATCACATCTGTTCAATTTACTGTTCCCAGTCGCCCGTACCTGCCTCGACTGGTTCCAGCTTCCCAATGTGGGGCATCTTTTCGGGCAGGTTCGAAGTCAACCAAGGCCTAAACGAGATGGTCCAGTGTCGCAGCACTTGGTGCCGACAGCAACTTCACTTTACCCTCGTCGCCAGTGTAGTATTCATGCCAAAAGAATAAGCATGAAACGGCAAGTAGGATGCAAACGGTGCTCTTTTATTTACAATACACAAATCTCCTCTCCCCGAAGGGTCTCCCTTCCCAACCCGTACCCAGCTTGGGGTTTTTATACTGCGAGGGCTCCCTCATTAAATGGGAAGCCCCATGACCAGGGAAGTTCATATTCTGTGGAGGTCACGAATGGTCCACACCCTGTGGCTTCCATGGGAGATATAACCAGGATCGTTAACATAATTGGAACAGGCAGTCTGTGTCTTCTGCAAAACGTAAAGCTACTCAACCCAATTCCCTTGTTGAAACCTGGAGCATTTACACACTTGGTCTCACAGCCATTCACACATAGTCCATGTGTGAAAAGGGCTCTGTGTATTTCTGTTAGCACTTAGCTGTAACTATCCGAATGCCTCAACATCACTGTATTGTTCTTTCAGTATACACTAAGTGTAATGTTTGAATGTTAAATAAGCACGAACGTGACTGACATATATTTTATGCACAATTACGTTGTGTTTTTTTTTCATTCCGTTTCCTGTCCGGCAGCCAGCCAGACAAATAGGCTGAAGGACTGGGCTGGGCTGGAAAGCTAGCAGTAGGAGGCTAGCCGGGACTATTGAGTAACGGGGCTTTGTTGTGCATGTGGGGTGGTTGGCAAGGTGGTGGGGAGGATGGGGGTCTTAGGGTGATATTAGAGATTGCTGATCGGGTGGAAGGGAAATATTAGATGTGGGGAATGTTCCAGCCGATCGTGGGAAAAGCTGCTGGGCATTAGGGGCTCGATGGTAAGTTGGGTAAGTTGTGGCCAAGCAGTGAGGGGAGTCCGCGACCAGCAAAGTGTTTGCTTGAGGACTTGGGGGAAGAGTTCTTGGGCATCCTCGTGCACATTGGTCGGCTCCATAAAGCACTCTGGGGGCGCTTCTCCGATATTGAGGCCAAGTGTTCGCGCCGTCGTTAACGCCGTCGTGTTTCACGGCGGCGCAAACAGGACCCGGACACGACTTATTCTGGCCCCCATAGGGGGCCAGCACGGTGCTAGAGTGGTTCACACCGCTCCAGCATCCTTATGCGGTGCCAAATGGGCGCCGTGCCAACCCGCGCATATGCAATTGGCGCAGCCCAATCCTGCGCATGCGCGGGGAACGTCTTACGCACGCCGGCCCCTCACCAACATGGAGCCGGTGTTCTGGGGCCTCGCACGGAAGGAGGTAGGCCCCGGGGGGGGGGAGAGGCCGGCCCGCCGATCGGTGGGCCCTGATCGCGGGCCAGACCCCATTTGAGGCCACCCCAGTGAAGGAGCCCCTCTCCCCCCCCCCCACCCCCCACAGGCCGCCCCCACCCCCCAGCGTTCCCGCAGAGTTCCCGCCGGCAGCGACCAGGGGTGGACAGCACCGGCGGGAACCTTTTGCGTCGTAGCGGCTGCTCGGCCCATCCGGCCGGAGAATCGCCGCTCGCCGGTTCTCCGAGCGGCCCGGTGCGAGTCGCGCGCCGCTGGTTTCCGGGGGGGTTGGGAGAATTGCGTGCGGGGGCCGGGGCGGCGTGGCGCGATTCGCGCGCCGTCCCGGCGATTCTCCCACCCGGCCTGGGGGGGAGAATAGCGCCCTCTGTTTCTGCAGTCCCCTGCTCCTAATTCCATTTCAAGCCCAGATTTCCTCGGTACAGGTTGAGTATCCTTTATCAGAAATCTTTGGGGGCCAATTGCATTTTGGATTTCGTTTTTTGGACACCACATACAAACACTGCAGTGGTCTAAACCGAGGTTAGCTATCGATTGCAGTAAATAAAATAGACCACAGAGGAAACAGTGCAGACAAACAACTAAACTTCCCGCACTAAAGGTCGATGAGGTTTTCAAAAGTTTGGATTGACGGATAAAGGATACTTGACCTGCACCGAAAAACCTGGTCAGCAAACCTTCAATTTAAACCAGCTTGCCAACTGCACAGTGGGAGCCCGGTTTTAATACTGAAATTAGCAACTTTTCCAATGTTAAACAAAGGACTGAGAAGCAAATCCAAATCGGGCCTTCAGCCGGCACAAACGACGAGGCAGGCTGCCTGGGCCTACTGAATTGTTTGGGTACAGGGAACAGAAGAAAGAAAATCAGGTGTGAAGGGCACAGATTCAAGAGGGAACCTGCCCCTTTTCCCATCCATTCAAATTAACGGGTTGAAAATCGGGCAGGTTTCCTCGTGAGCAAGCAAGAACCTACGCTCGATTTTCCTGTATTCGCTTGACATGAAAAGCTACCCCTATAAATTGTAACAGGCATGGCGACCGGCACTGAATAGTGCCAACGAGAGATACCCAAGTCGTGTCATTTCAGTAATGGATTGCTCCAACTACTGTTAATGGACACCTTTCAGTCCTATTAGCCTTAATAAAGCTTTATGATATCAGGAATTAATAATTAAAGCAAACTGTTGTAAAATTGTCAAAACAGATGGTACATTTTTGAGAACAGCTGTCCTTTTAGCATAAAATACAATTTATGAATATTTATATCAATTATTTCAACATGCAAATTATATCAATTAGCAGGGAGACAGCTTATTTCAATTTTGCTCATGAAAAACTTGTTAATTTTGCAGATATATTAGAAAGCTGGTGTCAGGATATGAATGCAGGTTATGCCACTATGTAGGATGTACAGTTGAGTTTCACTGAATACTTAAGTGCGTGTAGGCTTGATGTTTATTAAGCTCATGAAAGTTAATCTGCCCCATAAATGGGAATAGTTAGCATTTCTTTTATGTTTTCATTTTTGAGCAAGTGTGCTCTTCAAGGTGAGGGAGAATAGTGTCAGAAATTGAACTTTTTTTTTGTTTAAAACACTCTCTGACAGCTTTGAGTACTGCCAGCTCAGGTGATGTGGCACAGTGCGCATTCGATGGGGAAATTCCCTCGACATTGCCATTTGCTCCACTGTAGTGTAAATGTTGCCTCCTCGCCCCTCACTACACCCAATTTCCATTTCTCCCGTGGTCCCCCTGTGGCTGCTCTCAACGAGCTAGCAAAATGAACACCAATTACTGCCAAATTTGAGGGCAGTTCTGCGAGGCGGCCTAACATCTGCTGAAAGCTGGACTGAGACTGCCTGAATGTGTCTCACTTAGAGCTCTGTCAACCACCTAAAGAAGACAGCTCTGCTGCGGAGAAGCTGCATTCAATCTCTGGAATAAGATGGCGTTATTGTGTTCCAATTCATCTAAGTATCTTCCTTTAATACTTCACCAAATTCACCGATTATCAGATTAGAGCTGGTCAATCAAGTCTGAAGTTGATCATTCGATGGAAATCTTGATTGATTTCAAGGAATCCTGATGACGAAGCGATGTATGGTGGCGCGGTAGCACAGTGGTTAGCACCGTTGCTTCATAGCGCCAGGGACCCAGGTTCGATTCCCGGGCTTGGGTCACTGCCTGTGCGGTGTCTGCATGTTCTCCCTGTGTCTGCGTGGGTTTCCTCCGGGTGCTCCGGTTTCCTCCCACAGTCCAAAGATGTGCGGGTTAGGTGGATTGGCCATGATAAAGTGCCCTTAGTGTCCAAAAATGTTAAGTCGGGTTACTGGGTTACAGGAATCGGGTGGAGGCGTGGGCTTTAGTAAGGCGCTCTTTCCAAGAGCTGGTGCAGACTCGATGGGCCGAATGGCCTCCTTCTGCACTGTAAATTCTATGATTCTATGATGTCTTTGTTACCCCTGTGGTGTTCTTTGTGTTGGTAAATTCAGGATGGTCAACGTAGTGTTCACAAAGACCACAAAATAGCTTGAACTTAAACAAAGCTATAAATTTATTAACACTACTAATTGGATTTGAATTGTACCCCTAAAGAATACACAGGTGGTTATTAATATATAAACTACACTCATCTACAACTAATATTTATACTGATATAAACTATGAGCTGCTCTTACTCACACTATTTGTACTTCTGAGTTTCTCTAGCTAACTCCTGCACACACTCTCCCACAAGGCTTAGCACCACTGCCTTATATACTTGTAACTGTAGCTTCCTCTAGTGGCTGCTCTTGACACTTCATTAACCCTTGCAGTTCTTACAGTTATGATAACACCACAGCCCCTGAGACCAATGTTCTCATGGCGGCCCTCCCGCCTTCCACCCTTCATAAGCCTCAACACCTCCAAATCTCTTCCGCCATATTCTAACTCGGACCAATTCCAGTTCGCGTAATACCCCATGTGCTCATTGACGTACAGTGGCTCCCTGACCAATAATGGCTCAAAATCAAATTTTTAATCTCTGTTCAAAATCCCTCACCCATCACTACATCTATAACCTCCTCCGGGCAGCCAACCATCTGCACTCTTCCAATTCTGACCTCCTGTGCACCCCGACCATTTTCAATTATTGGGGGCCATCTTCAGTTGCCTCAGCCCCGGTCTCTGAAATTCCCGCCCTAAACCTCTCTGCTTCTCTACCTGTCTCTGCTCCTTTAGGATTCTTCTTAACTAGCTTCTAGTCACTTGTCCTAATTCATATCTCTGTATCAACTTTGTTTGGTAATTGCTCCTGTGAAGTACCTTGGGATGATTTACTCCATTAGAAATAGAACTAGGGATCGCTGTTTTAAAATAAAGGGCCACCCATTTAAGACAGAGATGAGGAGAATTCTTTCCTCTCACAGAATCTCAGCCCAAAGCATCACACAAGCTTGCCACCCACACATTGATTCTGTATACACCTTCCGCTGCCTCAGGAAGGCAGACAGCATTGTCAGAGACCCCTCCCACCCAGGCATTGCCTTCTTCCAGACCCTTCCATCAGGCAGAAGGTATAGAAGTCTGAAGACCCGCACATCCAGACATAGGAACAGCTTCTTCCCCACAGCTACTAGACTCCTCAACGACTCCCCCTTGGACTGATCTGTTCCCTGTAAGAACACTATTCACGATGCCCTATGCTGCTCTTGCTCATGTATTTGCTTTGTTTGGCCCCTTGTTCCGCACTGTAACCAATCACTGTTTGTCGATGTACCGTTTTCCAATGCTCTCTGTTGATTATTCTTTTGTCTACTATGTACGTACTGCATACGTTCCCTCGGCCGCAGAAAAATACTTTTCACTGTAGTTCGGTACATGTGACAATAAATCAAATCAAAACAAAAGAAATCAAATCAAATAGCGAGTCTTTGGAACTCTCTTCCTCAAAAGGCAGTGGAAGCAACCTTTGAATATTTTTGAGGTAAACTAGCCAGATTCTTGATCAACAAGGGGGTGAAAGGTTATCGGGGGTAGGTGAGAATGAGTAGGTGAGAAGTTACAATCAAGTCAGCTCTAATCTTATTGAATGATGGAGAAAGTGCGAGGGATTCGGCTGCCTACTCCTTATTCATATGCAGAGCAATTAAGGGTGATATGTAAGTGTTGTATACATTCCAACATACCAGCAGAAAAATACACCAATGTTTAACAAGTGTTCAGCTGTTAATTGATTGGTGCTAGTGTGTAGAAAAGAAAACTGACCAATGTTGTTTTCCTTTGCTTCAGGCAGACATTGGTTTCAAATTTCTGGTTGCGAAAGCCACCAAATGCCCTTTGTGGACTGAATCAGATATTATAATCCCCATTCCTTCCAATGGAAGGCAGCAGGTAGCCGCCATCCCAGAAAGCTCTACGTTGCTCTGCTAAAGTAACTGCAACAGCTTGCAGCTTAATGATCCAACAGTGCTCTCGCTCAGTCTCCTCTGGACTTACGTAAGCTATTGCTGACTACATGTTCCAATTATACTGCCAAAGTTCTGTCACAGGGTGTGTGAGAATTCGAGTATTAACTTTGGAGCTTTGGAGGTTTAATTTGGCTAGATATTAATTAGTTAAAAACCATTGACCTGGGCATTGAACAGCTACCTGTGATTTTTTTGAAACTTAAATCTTAACAGCGCTGAAGACAACTCTAAAGAAACTAGACTTTCATTTTGCAAAGGAATTGCTCACGATTTCAGGAGCAGTTACCAATGCTTTCAATAATTCTTTTTGCCTCCGAGGTTGGCAGCAGGGACCCAGCCGGCGGGGGGGGGGGGGGTCGGAGAATCCCGCCCATAATCTTTGTTTTCTACCTGCCTGGTCGATGTGTGCTGCTTTCGTGGATGCTACAGGAAAGTACTTTAGATCTGGCGATCCAACAATTTGCACAGAGGCAGAATTTTTTACCATCACCCACCCACCTCCACCCTAACTTGTACATGCTAGACTGAGAAAATGCCAAATAATAAACAGGAAGTACTGGAAATACCCAGACCCTCTTGTACCATCAGTGGAGAGAGCAACAAAGTTAACGTTTTCAGTCCAAAATGTGACCCTTCTTCAGAAGGTTAAACCTTCAGGAGAAGGCTGTTAATAGACTCAAAACAGCTGTTTTCCCTCACAGATGTTGTCAGCATTTTCTGTTTTTATTTTTTATAGGGAGCAGAGTGGCGCAGCGGAATCGTGCTGGGCCCATATCCCAGAGGTCGATGGATCAAAACTATTTACTGCTACAGGTCTTAGGCAGCACAGTAGCACAGTGGTCAGCACAGTTGCTTCACAGCTCCAGGGTCCCAGGTTCGATTCCCGGCTTGGGCCACTGTCTGTGCGGAGTCTGCACGTTCTCCCAGGTTCCCTCCCGGGTGATCTGGTTTACTCCCGCAGTCCAAAGATGTGCAGGTTAGGTGGATTGGCCATGCTAAATTGCCCTTAGCGTCCAAAAAGGTTGGGTCAGGTGACTGGCTTACGGGGATAGGGTGGAGGCGTGGGCTTAAGTAGGGTGCTCTTTCCAAGGGCCAGCGCAGACACGATGGGCCGAATGGCCTCCTTCTGCACTGTAAATTCTATGATTCTATGATTGTCCATGCCGCTCAGTTTCTATCACTAAGCTAGTCCCACTTGCCTGCATTTGGTCCATATCCCTCTATACCCACCCTGCCCAGGTAACTGTCTAACTGCTTTTTGAAAGACAAAATTGTACCCCCCTCTACCACTGCCTCTGGCAGCCCGTTCCAGATGCTCACCACCCTCTGTGTGAAGAAATAGCCCCTCTGACCTCGTTTGTATCTCTCCCCTCTCACCTTAAACCTACGCCCTCTAGTTCTAGACTCCTCTACCTTTGGGAAAAGATGTCGACTATCTACCTTATTTATGCTCCTCATTATTTTATAGCCCTCTATAAGATCACTCCTAAGCCTCCTATGCTCCAGGAAAGAAAGTCCTAGCCTAACCAGCCTCTCCTTATAACTCAGACCATCAAGTCCTTGTTGTCGTGTTGGGTGTTCCGATACACAAACGAACCAATACGGTTGTAGATGGTACAACTCTGATTTATTATTCTGTACAATAACAACTGTTAACTTCTGGCTGTGGTTCGTACTTCACCGGCTAACCTGTGGACCCAGTCCTAGCACTATCTTAGTGAGGCACTCAGCGCATGGTGTATGTCTGAGTGGCGCGCCGTGAGCTCTGTGCTCTGAGCTATCTCCCGGTAGAATGAGCGGGAACTGTGGTGTTCCCTGTTTTATAGTGCGTGTGCTCTCACTGGTGATTGGCTGCGATGTTGTGTGTGTGTTGATTGGTCCAACTACCTGTCCATCAGTGTGTGTGTGTGATTGCACCATGATATGTTAATATGGATATCATGACACTTGTAGCATCCTTGTAAATCGCTACTGCATCCTTTCTAGTTTAACAATGTACTTCCGATAATAGGGTGACCAGCACTGAACACAGTATCCCATGTGTGGTCTTACCAATGTCTTGTACAACTTCAACAAGACATCCCAACTCCTGTATTTAATATTCTGGCCAATAAAACCTAGCATGCTGAATACCTTCTTCACCACCCTGTCCACCTGCGACTCCACCTTCAAGGAGCTATGAACCTGTACTCCTAGATCTCTTTGTTCTGTAACTCTCCCCAACTCCCTACCATTAACTGAGCAGGTCCTGCCCTGATTTGATCTACCAAAATGCAGCACCTCACATTTATCCAAAGGAGTGGAAAATATACATCCTGGTGTCCTTAAAAAGATCCCCAATGAGTTGCACTTCAGCAGCAAGATAACATGGTGCAAGGTTATCCCGTTATCACCCAACATTCCCTCTGGCCCACCACGGGGCAATGTCATGGGACACCCCGAGTGTATTTGATGAAACCTTTCAGTGTTTTACAGCAGCTGCTGAAAATCTGAAATAGAAACAGAAAATGGGATAAATGTGCAGCAGGTCAGGCAGCACTTGTGGAGAGAAAACCAAGAGTTAATGTTTCAGGGCGTCGACCTTTCACCGGAGCTTCTGACAAGAATCGTTACTGTTTTTCTCCCCACATGCTATGCCAGACCATTGCAGGCATTTTGATTTCATTGTTTGGCTACTTGATATCCAAATTATGATTAAGGACCATGAATAAACTCTGCTCCATATCTAGAAAGCTATCCGTCTCCACCTCTAGAAATTAAATTCCCGTACCGGCCTCCCCGAACAGGCGGCGGAATGTGGCGACTAGGGGCTTTTCACAGTAACTTCATTGAAGTCTACTTGTGACAATAAGCGATTATTATAATCAATGAATGAAAAACTGAGGAAGAACAAAATTCAAACAAAAGAAATCAGCTTAGTCCCTGTTGCAGAGAGTCATCATGTACATAACAGGTCAAATGGTCACCTCCTTTGTTGTAATCAATTGTTTTATTCTATAAATACTTCACACGGGGGATGACCCCTTCTGAGACTCCCTCAAGCCCTCAATCTGGTCTATTACTCTTTTGCTCTTCTTTATGAAAAGTGTAAGTTGGCGAAAATGATTTTGCATCAATCTGTAAGGCCAGGGTCACTTCTGTCATTAGGCAATTGGAACATTCATAGAATACCTATCGTGCAGATGGAGGCATTCAGCCCATCAAGTCTGCACTGACCCTCCGAAAGAGCACCCTACCGAGCCCCCCCCCCCCTCCTCCCCCGCCCTATCCACATAACCCTGCGCATTGATCATGGTCAATCCAGGGCAGCACGGTGGATGATACCGGCCCCGGGTCACTGTCCGTGTGGAGTTTGCACATTCTCCCCGTGTCTGCGTCGGTCTCACCCCCACAACCCAAAAAGATGTTCAGTGTAGGTAGATCGGCCACGCTAAATTGCCCCTTAATTGGAAAAAAAAGAATTGGCTGCTCTAATTTTTTTAAAAAGAAATTTTGAGTACCCAGTTACTTTTTTCCAATTAAGAGGCAATTTAGCGTGTTCAATCCACCTACCCTGCACATCTTTGGGTTGTGGGGGCAAAACCCACGCAAACACGGGGAGAATGTGCAAATTCCACACGGACAGTGACCCAGAGCCGGGATCGAACCTGGGACCTCGGCGCCGTGAGACTGCAGTGCTACCACTGCGCCACCGTGCAGCTACTCTAAATTTATTTTAAAATGTTCATGGCTAATCCACCGCGCCTGCACATATTTGGATACGAAGGGGCAATTTAGCATGTCCAATCCACCTAACCTGCACATACATAATAATATGTATATAGAAATACTTCACTTTTCCCATAATATCTCACCTCGGGTACTGGGGGATATGGGGCTTAAAGATGTTTTAAAATAAACATTATTTGAAAAAAACACTAATAGTGAGGCGATTTGGATCCATGGTTTGTGCCATAATTCGAATCATTGGCGAGACTTTTGTCCTTCCTTGGTCGGTGGGAGAAATTGGAGGTGGTTAAAGAGATTACAGGGGGAGATTGTGGGTTCAAGCAAGAGAGCCAGAGGAGGTAGGTTTGCTGAAATGACAGGTTGGGTGGGGGCTGGAGGGGGAAATTGTGAGTGATAGGACTTGAGATTGTGGAAGGGATTGCAGATTGGGGCAATGGGGGAGTTATGTAAGTTGGTTTTGGAATGGAGGGACAGGACAGAAGCATTTCTGTGCCTCCTGGACAACAAGCAGTGCTGGAAAGGAAGTTAACTGTTGGATCTAGGCACTGTTGCCTCTCAAAATATAAACCCAATCCCATTCCACCTCCAACCTACTTAATTTCCTCAAGAAGTGGGCCAATGACTTCAATGTTTTAATGTGTCTGCATACCTCAAATTTGAACAGGCTGCCGTGGGCTGTGTTTACCAGGGCCCAGTAAACCCAGCAGCTGAGGTGATGCAAGAACAGCTGAAACCCACAACCAGTGATCACAACCCGGTGTATGTCCCTCGAACTATGATTTTCACTCACTTCAATCGTGATCGCCTCATTAACCTCCCCCACTCCGTGATCTCGCCCTGCCAACTCACCATTCCCTGGTTGCAGCCTTCCAGTGCATGCTTTCCTGCCTAATAGCCTCTGAATCTGGCAGGCTGCCAACTGGGAAATGGAGACAAAGAAAAGTACTACATTTGCAGGACCTCACCATTTCCTAATTTTCCAGGTTTCCTGTCATCTATCGAACAGCCTTTACCTCCCGGCTCACTGAAAATATTGGAGCCAGTGTGAATTTGTTTTTAACAAGACCAGTTTCTAGAGTGCTATGTCTGAGGAAACGTCCCACCACCTGGTTATCTGCTCTCCTACTCTTTTTGCCCAGGTTTCTCAAGAGAGGGAACAAAATCCAGTCTGATTTTACATTTAGCGCCATGCCAAACAAATCCAATAGGTCTTTCTGTTGTAAAACTGGACTGCAGTGAAATTTCCACATTGGCATCTAAATAAATAGACGTTTAGCTGTTGTAGGCAGCAAACACCTGTTGTGCAGCAATTCTTCTCTGTGGGATTTTTGTGTCTTCAAGCAAAAGCTGCTTAATAACTGAGAGCGAGACTTTGCAGCCAATAGCAAGCTGACTCCACTGCTTCCACCGCTGTAAAACACACCGCGGCGTGGGGGGGGGGCTGGAAAATTCCACCCGGGGTTTTTTTAAGTTGCTGTAGGTTGAAGGTATTTGACCTTTAGCTAGAGAAATGGCTACATTTGGGGTTTTTTTTAACGCCAGAGAGCCATGTTGTAGAAGGCTTTCTCAGTCTACAGAACCTAATCCTTCTGAAAATCTACGCAACTTTTCATTGGGTTGGTTTGACTTGCTTACCTGTGAGGCATGGCTTAACAGCCCTGTGCAATTTCCAGCTCAACATCATTCATTGGTCTAAAAGAATTAGGAGGTGCATCGGAATATGAGTAGGCCATTCAGCCCCTCGAGTTTGTTTGTCATGCGATTATATCACCAGTGGAGGGGCAGCCCGGTGGCACAGTGGTTAGCACTGCTGTCTCACAGCTCCAGGGACCCGGGTTCAATTCTGGCCATGGGTCACTGTCTCTGAGAAGTTTGTACATTCTCCCTTCGTCTGCGTGGGTTTTCTTCGGGTGCTCCGGTTTCCTCCCACAGTCCGAAGATGTGCAGGTTAGGTGGATTGACCATTCTAAATTGCCCCTTCCTCAGCCGTGTCCAAAAGGTTACGTGGGGTTACTGGGTTATGGGGATAGGGTGGAGGTGTGGGCTTAAGTAGGGTGTGTGGTAGTCTGTGTTAGGAGGATTACAGTACCTAGTAATGACGGAATACCATTGGTGGAGAATGTACTTGTTCCCATTGGAGAGGCTTGCATGTTAGCTCCGCCCTGCAAGGCGGGGTATCAGAGCCCGTGCCGCCCCAGCAGCTTTCTTCTGTACCTGCGCTGCTAGGGGAAACATCTAGCGTATTAAAGCCTTCAATTGTCTCCAATCTCGTTTCTGAGGTTATTGATCGTGCATCAATTTAATACGCTAGATTTTAAAGAATGGAGCTCCGAATCAAGCCAAGTGTCTGCAACTCAGCCCCCACGTGGCAAACTCAGCGGCAACCTTCAAGCACTGGCTGGCGTGTTTCAACAGATATCTCGGGACAGCCAAAAATACACTCATGGGAGAACAGAGACTGCAAGTCCTGCACTCGAGGGTGAGCCCAGAAATCTACACCCTCATCGAGGAGGCGGACGATTTCGATGCAGCAATGGAGTTGCTGAAAGGACATTATATTCGCCCTGTAAACCAGGTCTACGCCCGACATCTACTAGTGATGAGGCGACAAATCTCTGGGGAATCGCTGGAAGAATTCTACCGTGCGCTCCTGGTGTTCGGGAGAAACTGCAGCTGCCCGCAAGTTTCGGCAAGCGACCACACAGAACTTTTGATCCAGGACGCTTTTGTTGCAGGTATGCTGTCCTCCCAAATCCGCCAGCGATTGCTGGAGAAAGACACACTAGGCCCTTGCCGGCTCCCTGGATGTGGCCTCCCGAAACGCCCACGCTTACATCCCCGACCGCGGGCAGCCCCCTGGGCAGCGTGGAACCCCCTCCACTTCGTGGCGGTATGCCAGGCCCAGGCGGTCGCTGCGGTCTCCGGTGGCGAATGCGGACCGCCACCACAATCCTCTCCACGGTCCCCGTGCGGCCAGCGGGCACCGCCATCTTCCTCCTCCAGGGCCACGTGCGGCCTCCGGGTGCCGCCATCTTGTCCTGCGGATGCCACGTGCAATAGATGGGCGCCGCCATTTTGTGCACCCCCAGCCATGTGCGACCAATGGGCGCCGCCATCTTGGATGGATTCCCAGGACCCCAGCTCGGCTGACCACACACCGCCCAAAGAAAAAATTCAACTGCTGTCACGAGTAGTCTCGGCCCCGAACACTATCGACTGCTACGACAACGGTGCTTATCAATGGGCATGAAACATCCTGCCTAATCGACTTTGGGAGCACAGAGAGCTTCATACACCCCGACACAGTAAGACGCTGTTCTCTCCCCGTCCACCCCGTTAATCAAAAAATCTCCCTGGCCTCCGGACCTCACTCAGTAGAGATCAAGGGATTTTGTGTAGCTAACCTCAGTCCAAGGAAGAGAGTTCAAAAACTACCGACTCTACGTCTTTCCCCACCTCTGTGCAGCCAAACTCCTAGGGTTGGGTTTTCAATGCAACCTCCAAAGTCTAACTTTCAAATTTGGCAGATCTATACCCCCTCTCACTGTCTGCAGCCTCGCGATCCTCAAGGTCGATCCACCTTCCCTGTTTGTGAACCTCACCACGGATTGCAAACCCGTCGCCACCAGGAGCAGACTGTATCCTGTCCAGGACCGGATCTTTATTATGTCAGAGGTCCAACGGTTACTGAAGTAAGGTGTCATTGAGGCTAGCAACAGCCCCTGGAGAGCTCAAGTAGTGGTTGTAAAGACTGGGGAGGAGCATAGGATGGTCATCGACTACAGTCAGACCATCAACAGGTTTACGCAGCTTGACGTGTACCCTCTCCCCTGCATATCCGACCTGGTCAACAGGATCGCGCATTACAAGGTCTTCTCCACGGTGGATCTTAAGTCCGCCTATCACCAGCTCCCCATCCGCACTAGTGACCGCAAATACACTGCCTTCGAAGCAGATGGGTGGCTCTCCCACTTCTTAAGGGTTCCCTTCGGTGTCACTAATGGTGTCTCGGTCTTCCAACGAGAGATGGACCGAATGGTTGACTGGTACGGTTTACGGGCCACATTCCCGTACCTCGATAATGTCACCATCGGCAGCCACGACCAGCAAGACCACGACACCAACCTCTGAAAATTCCTCCAAACCGCAAAAATCCTTAACCTAACGTATAACAAGGATACATGCGTGTTCTGCACCGACCGCCAAGCCATCCTCGGCTAAGTAGTGCGTAATGGAGTGATAGGCCCTGACCCTGAACGCATGCGCCACCTTATGGAGTTCCCCCTCCCGCACTGCTCCAAGGCCCTGAAGCGCTGCCTAGGTTTTTTTTCCTACTATGCCCAGTTGGATCCCCAACTATGCGGACAAGGCCCGTCCACTGATCCAATCCACAGTTTTTCCCCTGTCGATAAAGGACCGACAGGCCTTCAGCCGCTTCAAAGCAGACATTGCAAAGGCCACAATGCACGCCATCGACGTGTCCCTCCCCTTCCAGGCCGAGAGCGACGCGTCCGACGTAGCTCTGGCGGCCACCCTCAACCAAGCGGGCAGACCCGTGGCCGTCTTCTCACGCACCCTCCACGCCTCCGAAATCCGCCATTTCTCAGTCGAAAAGGAGGCCCAGGCCATAGTAGAAGCTGTGCGGCATTGGAGGCATTACCTGGCCGGCAAGAGATTTGAACACCTCAGTATGGATTTAAAGGCCCCCTCCCCTCCACCGACCGCAACACGTACTTCCTGAACGTGATTGATGAGTACTCCCGGTTCCCATTCGCCATCCCCTGCCCCGACATGACCGCAACCACCGTCATAAAATCCCTCCATAGTATCTTTACGCTGTTCGGTTTCCCCACCTACATACACAGTGATAGGGGGTCCTCCTTTATGAGCGACGAACTGCGTCAATTCCTGCTCAGCAAGGGCATTGCCTCGAGCAGGACGACCAGTTACAACCCCCGGGGAAACGGACAGGTAGAGAGGGAGAACGGAACGGTCTGGAAGACCGTCCTACTGGCCCTGTGGTCCAGGAATCTCCCAGTCTCCCGCTTGCAGGAAGTCCTCCCGGATGCCCTCCACGCCATCCGGTCACTGCTGTGTACCACGACCAACCAAACACCTCACGAACGTCTCCTTGTCTTCCCCAGGAAGTCCTCCTCTGGGACCTCGCTCCCGACCTGGCTGGCAGCTCCCGGACCCGTGCTGCTCCGAAAACATGTGCGGGCGCACAAATCAACCCATTGGTCGAGAGGGTCCATCTCCTCCACGCTACCCCTCAGTACGCCTACGTGATGTACCCCGACGGCGGAGAGGATACGGTCTCCCTATGGGACCTGGCGCCCGCTGGATCCCCACACACACCCCCGCCACCAGTCCCATCCTCCCTCCCACCAGCGCACCCCACAGCCTCCCCCTTCCCAGGAGGATCGGCTCTTCCACCGGCCCCGTCTAGGCCCTGCCCACCGGCGCACCCCACAGCCGCCCCCTTCCCAGGTCAGTCGGCCCTTCCACCGGCCCCATCTAGGGGTGATGAAGCTGCCACAGAAGGCGAAACCACACTCCTGGAGTCACAGATGCCCGAACCTCCACCGACATCACCACCAAACCTACAACGATCGCAGGGCCCCCGATCGACTAATTGCTTCCTTTTGAAATGTACATTACTGTTGTAAATAGATAAAAGTTGTAATGAGGCAAAACGCTGTACGGAGGCATTACTGTACGCACCCATACCTTCATAACTATAACTTCTACCACTTTTACCATGTTGTAATACGAAGCCACCACTCCCGCCGGATTCTTTTTTAACAGGGGGTGAATGTGGTAGTCTGTGTTAGGAGGATTACGGTACCTAATAATGCCGGAATACCATTGGTGCAGAATGTACTTGTTCCCATTGGATAAGTTTGTATGTTAGCTCCGCCCTGCAAGGCGGGGTATAAGAGCCCGTGCCGCCCCAGCAGCTTTCTTCTGTACCTGCGCTGCTGGGGGAAATATCTAGCGTATGAAAGCCTTCAATTGTCTCCAATCTCGTTTCTGTGGTTATTGATTGTGCATCCGGGTGCTCTTTACAGGGCCGGTGCAGACCCAATGGCTTCCTTCTGCACTGTAAATTCTATGATTCTATGAACAGGCCACATCACGCAATTCTGAATCCCTTGCCCAACAGAAATCTATCAATCTCACTTCTGAAATTTGCCATTTTTCCCTCTCCCGCAATAGATTTGTTGGGAGAGAAAGAGTCCTGATTTTTACCAGTGGAAATTACTCTTGACATTACGTCTGAACCCTTGACATAATATTATCGTTCAATACCATTTCTTCTGGACTCTCCCAGCGGAAGGAATGGTTTCTGTCGGTCTACCCTGTCAAATCTGTTAATCATCTTAAACACCTCAGTTAGACCCCCTGAATATTCCACAATCAAGGGAATGCAAGCCTAGTCTATGCTGCCTCATAATTTAAACCGTTTCGCTCCAATTTTGCACAGACAAGCTGATTGTGTGGGAAGTTGAAGGATTTCCTTCCCGATCATAAACTCCAGCTGGGGACCACCAGTCGCTCTAATTTGTTTGGATGACACCCAATGGTTGTCAGAGAGGATCGAGTGGGGCGAGGTGTTAATCCCAAGGGTACGGAAAGCTTGGAGAAGCTGATTCAGACTGCTCAAATTATGCCCTCAGGGTTCCATTAACAAAGCAGCTTTGAGAGCAGAAAGGTCCGTGACTCAAACCATTATACTCCCCCTCACCGGGCTGATGAGGACAACTGATATCTGGAGGAGGAATTAGAGAAGAATCCAGTAAAGAGTATTGAGTTACTCAATCTTGGCTGTGTTTACACAAGGGAAGCAGGGTAAATTTGAATCAGATGCTTCTGAATTTACTCATTTTTGCTTTGATTTCCAACGCAGTCACATATGTCCGAAGGTTAACTTGGCCAGGAAATGCAAGGGAAATATTATTGCCCAGCAGCCACAGGAGCAACTTGAAAATGTGCTTGGGTTTCACAATCAGACACAATTGTGAAAGACCTTTTATTATAAGAAATCACTCCCAATTAAGAGTTTAAGAAACGTTTTGAAAAGCATGGCTGTCTGTGAGTGCGATGTGGACATTTGCTACCCACCCCCAATTGCCCTTGAGAAGGTGGTAGTGAGCTGCCTTCTTGATCCGCTGCAGTCCATGTGGTGCAGGTGCACCCATAATGCTGCTGGGCAGGGACTTACAGACTTTTGACCCCGTGACAATGAAGGAACAGTAATATAGTTCCGAATCAGGGTGGCGTGTGGTTTGGAGGTGAAGGCATTATCAGGTGTTTGCTGCCCTTGTCCTTCTAAGGCAGTGTTTTTCCAACTTTTTTGCCCGGGACCCATTTTTGCCAATCGGTCATCCTTCGGGACCCACACCAGCCGACCTACACGACTCACGCCGGCTGACCTTTGTGACCCACGCTGGCTGACCTTTGCGCCCCACGCCGGCCAACCTTAGGGATCCACCATTTTCACTTACCTTTAATGTGACAGATGAGCCTGCTTGGTCTTCACAATGTCACTTGCTTTGTTATACACGTCACATTTCTGATAATGACTTCCGCTGTTGATTTAAGATCTCACTGCATCCGCTGAAAAAATTAGTGGTTTGCCCTCAAACTCACCATGTTTAGTCTTCAAATGTCATTGAAGTTTTGAGTGTTTTAAACTTTCAATTGCCAGTGCTTTCCTCCATACAACACACATGAACTTTGAATACTTATTTGCAGTGAAAGTATTAATAACCCATACTACAAATAAACATCTTCATGCTGCTTTGTTCCTGTTTTCAGCTTCTTCTTCATGAGTTGTTCACCAGAGGCCCTGGAGTTCACACCAACACTGCTGGCAGCTGCAAACTGGAAGAATCTCTCTCGCACCCAGAACATGTCACGTCAGTTTACGGGGCATGTAACCTGTACTCGGCCACTGCTAATATGCCATTGATGGGAGGGCTCCATTGTTTGCTGAAAAAAAACTGTTCCTGGACAGCACGTTGATGTCAGGAGGAGGCGGTCCACCCTACTGGGCTCTGGGCCTGTGCACTGATTGATCCAGCACGCATGCACGGGATGGCCGGCAACCTTAAAAGCCCATCGCAGCCGGAATTTTTAGAAGCCGGTCGCGGCCATTGGGTGTTTCTCCCGCAGTCAGGGGCACCGCGACCAACCCAAAACTTGCCCGTGACCCACCCACGGGTCGTGACCTTCAGTTTGAAAATCTGTGTTCTAGGTGGTAATAGTCACAGGTTTGCAAGATGCTGTAGAAGAGACTTGATGAGTTGTTGCATTGCATCTTTTATATAGTGCACACTGCTCCCACTGTGCATTGGAGGTTGAATGTTTAGGTTGGTGGATGGGTGCCAATTAAGCGGGCTGCTTTGCCTTGGATGGTATCGCACTTCTTGAGTGTTGCTGGAGCTGCACTCATCCAGGCAAGTGTTCATCACACTCCAAATTTGTGCCCTGGTGATGGTGGACAGGCTTTGTTCGCGTCAGGAGTTGAGTTAGTTGCCACAGGGTTCGCAGCCTCTGACTAGCTATTCTTGCCACTCTATTTACACGGCTGGTCAATGGTAACCCCCGGGATGTTGATAGTGCGGGATTCAATAATGACAATACCATTGACTGTCAAGGGTAGATGGTTTGGTTTTCTCTTGTTGGAGATGGTCATTGCCTGGCACACGTTTGCCGTAAATGTTACTTGCCACTTATCAGCTCAAACCTGAATGTTGGCCTGATCTCGCTGCATATTGCCAGTGACTGGGTCGATGAGGATTTACAACGGTAATGAACATTGTGCAATTATCCTCACTTCTGGCTTTGTGATGAAAGGATGGTCATTGATGAAGTAGCTGAAGGGATTGGGCCTAGGACACTACTTCTCCAGTGAACCAGATGATTAACCTCCAACAACCACAGCCGTCATCCTTTGTGCTAGATATGGCTCCAAGCAGTGAAGAGATTGCCCCTTGATTCCCATTGACTTCAATCTTGCCTAGGCTTCTTGACACCGCACTTGATCAAAAGCTGCTTTGATGACATTGGCACTTTCTCTCATCCTTTCTCTGGAGTTCAGCTCTATTGCCCATGTTTGGGCCAAGGCTGTAATGAGGTCAGGAGCCAAGGGGCCCTGGTGGAAGCCAAACTGAGCATCAGTGAGGAGTTCATTGCTGAGTAAGTTCTGCTTGACAGCACTGTTAGCAATACCTTCCATCACTTTAAATGATGTTTGAGACAAGGATGATGAGGCGGTTATTGGCTGCATTGGACTTGTCCTGTTTTTGTTGGACAGAACATACCTGGGAAATATTCCACATTGCCAGGTAGATGCCAGTGTCGTAGCTGAGCTGGAATAGTTTGTCCAGGGGAACACGTCGTCTGGAGCACAAGTCTCCAGTACTATTGCTGGAATGTTGTCAGGGCCCATAGCCTTTGCTGCATCCAATGACTTCAACTGATTCTTGATATCAGGTGGAGTGAATCGAATTGGCATTTTGGATGCTGGGGCCCTCAGGAGGAGGCCCACTCAGCATTTCTGACTGGAAATGGTTGCAAATGCTTGAGTTTTGCAATGATGTGCTGGGCTCCCTCATCACTGAGGATGGGAATATTTGTGGAGCCTCCTCCTCCTGTTAGTTGTTTATTTGTCCACTACAGTTCTCTAATGGATATGGCAGGACTGCTGCAGTGTCACTAATTCTAGATGTCTTCTGTAGCCATAAGAGCATGGAGTTCATGGGGTGTGGACGTCACTGACTGACCAACATTTGTTTCCCATCCTTGAGGGCATTTAAGAGTCAACCACATTGCTGAGGGTCTGGAGTCACATGTGGGCGAGACCAGGTAAGGACGACAGATTTCCTTCCCTAAAGGAAATGAGTGAACCAAATGGATTCTTACGACAATTTTTCTTTTCAAATTTTAGACTACCCAATCATTTTTTCCAATTAAGGGGCAATTTAGCGTGTCCATCCACCCTGCACATCTTTGGATTGTGGGGGCGAAACCCACACAAACACGGGGAGAATGTGCAAACTCCACACGGACAGTGACCGAGAGCCGGGATCGAACCTGGGACCTCGGCGCCGTGAGGCAGCAATGCTAACCACTGCTCCACCGTTCTGCCTGAATTTTTACGACAATTGACAATGATTTCATAGTCGCCATGAGAGCTTTAATTCCAGATTTATTTATTGAATTCAAATTCCACCATCTGTCCTGGTGGGATTTGAACCCATGTGCCCAGAGCATTACTTTTGTGAGGGCCACGAAGAATCCAGCACGAGTTTGTAGAATCGAAATAAATAACTTTATTTACAATTACATATATACAACAGCAGCCGTACTCCACCACTGCTCACTCCTCTCTAGCTGGTTCCACACTGGCCAGCTCTATTTATGCAGGTGACTGCTAATGATTTCTCCGCGGATTGAGAAGGAAGAGGAGAGAAAGTTTACCTTTGTCACAGTCATATAGGATGTTATTTGTAACTTTCATACAAGCCGATTTATACTAGGACAGGGATGGAAATCTGGGCCGGAACTCTCTGGCCATTGCCTACTCGTGGATTTCCTGGTGGTGTGGTGTGACTTTAATGGGAAATCCAGTTGACAACTGACGGGAAGCGAATATCCTGCCACCAGCGAACAAGAAACATGCGGCTCTGATCACAGGGATTCAAACGTAGAAATTAATGGGGAGAATCGCGCCTTCTACGTGTGGTCACCGGCGGGAAGCAAGGTGTGAGTCTCGTTGGGTGGATCACCGTGGTCCAGATCATAATCCACCCACACTTTGATCATTTTTTGGGGGGGGGTCAAGGGTGATTCATGCCGTGGGACCCGAAGAAGCCGGCAAGTCCGGATCCTTTGAAGAAACCAACCCAATTTCAGAATAAAACTGCAGCCTCCCCAATCACTGGGAAGCCCCCCTCCCCCCAAGTGAGCGACACTCAGCTATGGGCTTGCTTCCATCAAGGCAGTCCCTGTAGACCCCCACCAAGTCTCCAACTTCAGGTCTCGCCCTTGGCAGTTCCAACCTGCCAGGGGGCAGTATCAGGCTGGCACTGCCAGAGTACTGGGGGCAGAACTCAGACAGGGCACTTGGTCATTCTAGGAAGGACTTAAGAACAAAGGAAACCCCAGCAGGAAAACAAAAGTCAGACAGAGCGCCTGGTCTTTCTAAGAAGCTTTTCAGTTCAAATAAAAGCCTCTTTAAAAAACTGCGACTAGAAACAGCACCTGGTCAAAAGAGGAAGCACTAGAGTTAATGGACCATGACGAGCTATGAAAATAAAGCTAATTTCTCCTTGAACTTGTCAATTAAGAGGACTGTAAAAGGTAATGGACCACGAAATTGAATGTAAACACGACAGTTCAAAGCTTTTAGGTTGGCAGCAAGCACAGGGGCTTGAAAAACATTAAAGGGGAACGCAATTGAATGTGAAAAAGAACATCAGAGGTTTCCAACACATTAAAGGGAAGACTTTCACCTTCATCTGACAGATCATTGATATTGACATGCTGGGAGAGATATCAAAGGTTTCAAGGTTATAGAGGGAAGATCTTTAACTTTGTCAGGCAAGTCATTGAAATTGATATGCTGGGAGAGAGTTTAAAGGGTTTTCAAGGTTCCAGAGGGAAGACTTGCCACATGACTCCCATCCCGGGAAAAACCTTCTTGATCCCAGCCTAAGGATAGCCCCCCCCCTCCCGACCTCGACTGAAGGACCCCCTTCAGCACCCTGGAGGTAAGTTTAGAGAGGGTACTCACCCCATTTCCCCCCCTCAGTGTTCCTGATGACTGGTCCCAGCTTTTAGGGACCAATAGTGATTTGTGCCCAGATGACTTCCCGGTCGGGGGGGGGGGGGGGGGGAATGGGGGGGGGGGAACATCCCAGGAGGCCGCAGAATGCCACTTTAGGAACTTTCAAGCAGTTATGGGATGGGCATATGGAGTGCACTAGAATGATTGGGAGTAGGTTGATTTGATCGTAGTTTCAGACTAGTTCGGCACAACATCGTGGGCCGAAGGGCCTGTACTGTGCTGTACAGTTCTATGTTCTATGTTCAATCTCAGTAATGAGATTTAAATGGATGCTAATCAGTTCTGATCAGATTCTCAGGTTTCTGGGCAAGAATCTGATCTTGCCCAGGGAGCGACCTGGGAAACTCGTGACACCCGGCAAGAATTCCGTTTTGGGTAACATGCCCGATTTTATGGTCCAGCGGAATTCCGGGACAGGGCTAATGCGCCCCAAGAGAATCGCCGCAGAGCTTTGAAAAGGAATGTGGGTTGGGAAATGGGTCAGTCAATTTGAAGGTTCAAGGGGTGTTTTTTTAGTGGAGCGGGATGGCAGATTTGAAGGAGTGGGGGAAAATTCCTGAGGGCAGAGAATCATTCGCAATATCAGCTGACATGGATACCAGGAAGGGAGGTTGGCGGTTAGCAGATCATTGGGAATAGGGGCAAGGGAGCAGCAAGGGGGGTTCACACAGACAAGATGGGCTTGGCGAGGGCAGAAGGGAAGACAAGTGAGAAACTAGAGAGAAGTGCTTAGGACTAGGCCAAGGGGGAACTGAAGAGGAAATTTTGCCTGGCTTATTGTTTATTGATAAAATCTGCCACACATACCAAGGTACAGGGAGAAGCATTATTCTGCCTACAGATCTGACAGATGACTCCATACATATATAAATAAGTACAACATACAAAAAATAATTACAACTGTAAAAAAGGAAAAATGCATAGAAAGATCAATTTAATATATAGATGGGCCATTCAAGAGTCTAGTAGCAGCGGGGAAAAAGCTGTTTTGAATCTGTTAGAACGAGTTCTCAAGCTTTTGTATCTTCTGCCCGATGGAAGAAGTTGGAAAAAAGAATAACCGGGATGGGAGGGGGTCTTGATTATGTTGCCCGCTTTCCCAAGGCAACGAGAGATATACACAGTCAACAGGTGTAAGATGGGCTTGTGTGATGGACTGAGCTGTGTTCACAACTCTCTGTAATTTCTTACAATTTTGGGCAGAACAGTTGCCATAGGAAGCTGTGATCAACCAGATAGAATGCTTTCTATGGTGCATCTAAACAAATTGGTAAGAGTCATTGTGGACATGCCGAATTTCCTTAATTTCCTGAGGAAGTAAAGGCGTTGTTGCAACTTCTTAATCGTAATGTCGACATAGGTGGACCAGGACAAATTGTTGGTAATATTCACACCTGGGAACTTGAAACTGTCAACCATCTGCAGCTCTTGTTAGACCGCATGACTGCTCTGGAGCTGCGGATGGACTCACTTTGGAGCATCTGCGATGCTGAGGAGGTCGTGGATAGCACGTTTAGCGAATTGGTCACACCACAGATTAGGATTGCTGAGGGAGAAAGGGAATGGGTGACCAAAAGGCAGAGAAAAAGCAGGAAGGCAGTGCAGGTGTTCCCTGCGGTCATCTCCCTCCAAAACAGGTATATCGTTTTGGATACTGTTGGGGGAGATGACTCACCAGGGGAAGGCAGCAGTAGCCAGGTTCATGGCACCGTGGCTGGCTCTGCTGTACAGAAGGGGGGGAAAAAAGAGTGGAAGGGCTATAGTCATAGGGGATTCAATTGTAAGGGGAGTAGATAGGCGGTTCTGTGGTCGAAAACGAGACTCCAGAATGGTATATTGCCTCCCAGGTGCACGGGTCAGGGATGTCTCAGATCGGCTGCAGAACATTTTGAAGGGGGAGGGTGAACAGCCAGTTGACGTGGTGCATATAGGCACCAATGATATAGATAAAAAATGGGATGAGGTCCCACAAGCAGAATTTAGGGAGTTAGGAGCCAAGTTAAAACGTCGGACCTCAGAGGTAGTAATCTCAGGATTGCTATCAGTGCCACGTGGTAGTCAGAGTAGAAATTAAAGAATAGGCAGGATGAATGCGTGGCTTGAGAGATGGTGCAGGAGGGAGGGGATCAGATTTTTGGGACATTGGGACCGGTTCTGGGGGAGGTGGGACTACTACAAATTGGACGGTCAACACCTGGGCCAGGCTGGAACCAATGTCCTTGGGGGTGCTTTTGCTAATGCTGTTGGGGAGGGTTTAAACTAATGTGGCAGGGGGATGGGAACCAAATGAGGAGGTTAGTGGACAGTAAGGAGGTAGTAACTAAAGCCTGTCAGGAACTATATCATGAAGTCAGCAAGGACAGTATTACGGTGGCAGAAAGGACGTTTGATGAGGACTCGTCGATTGAGGTAGTATGGGCTGAGGTTAGAAACAGGAAAGGAGAGGTCACCCTGTTAGGGGTTTTCTATGGGCCTCCGAAAAGTTCCAGAGATGTAGAGGAAAGGATTCCAAAGATGATTCTGGATAGGAGCGAAAGCAACAGGGTAGTTGTTATGGGGGACTTTAACTTTCCAAATATTGACTGGAAACGCTATAGTTCGAGTACTTTAGATGGGTCCGTTTTTGTCCAATGTGTGCAGGAGAGTTCCCTGACACAGTATGTAGATAGGCCAACGAGAGGCAAGACCGTGTTGGATTTGGTACTGGGTAATAAACCAGGACAGGTGTTAGATTTGGAGGTAGGTGAGCACTTCGGTGATAGTGATCACAATTCGATTACGTATGCTTTAGTGATGGAAAGAGATAGGTATATACCGCAGGGCAAGAGTATTATCTGAGGGAAAGGCAATTATGATGCGATGAGGCAAGACGTAGGATGCATCAGATGGAGAGGAACACTGCAGGGGATGGGCACAATGGAAATGTGGAGCTTGTTCAAGGAACAGCTACTGCGTGTCCTTGATAAATATGTACCTGTCAGGCAGGGAGGAAGTGGTCGAGCAAGGGAACCGTGGTTTACTAAGGCAGTCAAAACACTTGTCAAGAGGAAGAAGGAGGCTTATGTAAAGATGAGACATGAAGGTTCAGTAAGGGTGCTCGAGAGTTACAAGTTAGCTAGGAAGGACCTAAAGAGAGAGCTAAGAAGAGCCAGGAGGGGACATGAGAAGACTTTGGCAGGTAGGATCAAGGATAACCCTAAAGCTTTCTATAGATATGTCAGGAATAAAAGAATGACTAGGGTAAGAGTAGGGCCAGTCAAGGACAGTAGTGGGAAGCTGTGCGTCGAGTCCGAGGAGATAGGAGAGGTGCTAAATGAATATTTTTTGTCAGTATGTCAGGAAAAAGACAATGTTGTCGAGGAGAATACTGAGATTCAGGCTACAAAACTAGAAGGGCTTGAGGTTCATAAGGGGGAGGTGTTAACAATTCTGGAAAGGGTGAAAATAGATAAGTCCCCTGGGCCGGATGGGATTTATCCTAGGATTCTCTGGGAAGCTAGGGAGGAGATTGCAGAGACTTTGGCTTTGATCTTTAAGTCATCTTTGTCGACAGGAATAGTGCCAGCAGACTGGAGGATAGCAAATGCTGTCCCCTTGTTCAAGAAGGGGAGTAGAGACAACCCCTGTAACTATAGACAAGTGAGCCTTATTTCTGTTGTGGGCAAAATCTTGGAAAATTTTATAAGAGATAAGAACATAAGAACTAGGAACAGGAGTAGGCAATCTGTCCCCTCGAACCTGCTCCGCCATTTAATGAGATCATGGCTGATCTTTGTGGACTCAGCTCCATTCTCCGGCCCGTACACCATATCCCCGAATCCCTTTATTCTTTAGAAAGGTATCTATCTTTTTCTTAAAAACGTTTAAAGAAGGAGCCTCAACTGCTTCACTGGGCAAGGAATTCCAGAGATTCACAACCCTTTGGGTGAAGAAGTTCCTCCTACACTCCGTCCTAAATCTACCTCCCCTTATTTTGAGGCTATACCCCCTAGTTCTGCTTTCCCCGACCAGTGGAAACAACCTGCCCGCATCTATCCTATCTATTCTTCATAATTTTATATGTTTCAATAAGATCCCCCCGCATCCTTCTAAACTCCAATGAGTACAGTCCCAGTCTACTCAACCTCTCCTCATAATCTAATCCCCTGAACTCTGGGATCAACCTAGTGAATCTCCTCTGCACTCCCTCCAGTGCCAATATGCCCTTTCTCAGGTAAGGAGACCAAAACTGAACACAATACTCCAGATGTGGCTTCACCAACACCTTATACAATTGCAGCATAACCTCCCTAGTCTTGAACTCCATCCCTCTAGCAATGAAAGACAAAACTCGATTAGCCTTCTTAATCACCTGTTGCACCTGCACACCAACATTTTGCGAATCGTGCACCAGCACACCCAGGTCCCTCTGCACAGCAGCATGTTTTAACATCTTGCCGTTTAAATAATAATCCATTCTGCTGTTATTCCTCCAAAAATGGATAGCCTCACACTTGGCAACATTGAATTCCATCTGCCAGACCCTAGCCCATTCACCTAACCTATCCAAATCCTTCTGCAGACTTCCGGTATCCTCTGCACTTTTTGCTTTACCACTCATCTTAGTGTCGTCTGCAAACTTTGCCACATTGCACTTGGTCCCCAACTCCAAATCATCTATGTAAATTGTGAACAACTGCGGGCCCAACACTGATCCTTGAGGGACCCCACTAGTTACAGGTTGCCAACCAGAGAACCACCCATTTATCCCCACTCTCTGCTTTCTGTTAGTTAACCAATCCTCTACCCATGCTACCACTTTACCCTCAATGACATGCATCTTTAGGTTATGCAGCAACCTTTTGTGTGGCACCTTGTCAAAAGCTTTCTGGAAATCCAGATATACCACATCCATTGGCTTCCCGTTATCTACTGCACTGGTAACGTCCTCAAAAAATTCTACCAAATTAGTCAGACACGACCTACCCTTTATGAACCCATGCTGCATCTGCCCAATGGGACAATTTACCTCCAGGTGCCCCGCTATTTCCTCCTTAATCATAGATTCCAGCATTTTCCCTACAACCGAAGTTAAGCTTACCGGCCTATAATTACCCGCTTTCTGCCGATCTCCTTTTTTAAACAGTGGTGTCACGTTTGCTACTTTCCAATCCTCTGGGACCACCCCAGAGGCTAGTGAATTTTGATAAATTATCACTAGTGCGTTTACAATTTCTTTAGCCATCTCTTTTAACACTCTGGGGTGCATCCCATCAGGGCCAGGAGACTTGTCTACCTTTAGCCCCATTAGCTTGCCCAAAACTGCCTCCTTAGTGATTACAATCATCTCAAGGTCCTCACCTATCATATCTTTATTTCCATCAGTCACTGGCATGTTATTTGTGTCTTCCACTGTGAAGACTGACCCAAAAAACCTGTTCAGCTCCTCAGCCATTTCCCCGTCTCCTATTATTAAATCTCCCTTCTCATCTTCCAAAGGACCAATATTTACCTTAGCCACTCTTTTTTGTCTTATATATTTGTAGAAGCTTTTACTATCTGCTTTTATGTTCTGAGCAAGTTTACTTTCATAGTCTACCTTACTCTTCTTTATAGCTTTTTTAGTAGCTTTCTGTTGTCCCCTAAAGACTTCCCGGTCCTCTAGTCTCCCACTAATTTTTGCCACTTTGTATGTTTTTTCCTTCAATTTGATACTCTCCCTCACCTCCTTAGATATCCACGGTCGATTTTTCCCCTTTCTACCGTCTTTCTTTTTTGTCGGTATGAACCTTTCCTGAACACTGTGAAAGATCGCTCGGAAGGTTCTCCACTGTTCCTCAACTGCTTCACCATGAAGTCTTTGCTCCCAGTCTACCTTAGCTGGTTCATCTCTCATCCCATTGTAATTGCCTTTGTTTAAGCACAAAACACTAGTGTTTGATTTTACCTTGTTATCCTCCAACTGTATTTTAAATTCCACCATATTGTGGTCGCTCCTTCCAAGAGGATCTCGAACTATGAGATCATTAATCAATCCTGCCTCATTACACAGGACCAGATCTAGGACCGCTTGTTCCCTTGTAGGTTCCATTACATACTTTTCCAGGAAATTATCCCGGACACATTCTATAAACTCCTCCTCAAGGCTGCCTTTACCAACCTGGTTAAACCAATCGACATGCAGATTAAAATCTCCCATGATAACCACTGTACCATTTCTACATGCATCCGTTATTTCTTTGCTTATTGCCTGCCCTACCATCCTGTTACTATTTGGTGGCAAATAGATAGGGTGTATAATCATCTGGAAAGGAATAATTTGATTAGACATAGTCAACACGGTTTCGTGAAGGGTAGGTTGTGCCTCACAAACCTTATTGAGTTCTTTGAGAAGGTGACCAAACAGGTGGATGAGGGTAAAGCAGTTGCTGTGGTGTACATGGATTTCAGTAAAGGGTTGGATAAGGTTCCCCACGGTAGGCTACTGCAGAAAATACGGAAGCATGGGATTCAGGGAGATTTAGCAGTTTGGATCAGAAATTGGCTAGCTGGAAGAAGACAAAGGGTGGTGGTTGATGGGAAGTGTTCAGACTGGAGTCCAGTTATTAGTGGTGTACCACAAGGATCTGTTTTGGGGCCACTGCTGATTGTCATTTTTATAAATGACCTGGAGGAGGGCGTAGAAGGATGGGTGAGTAAATTTACAGATGACACTAAAGTCGGTGGAGTTGTGGACAGTGCGGAAGGATGTTACAAGTTACAGAGGGACATAGATAAGCTGCAGCGCTGGGCTGAGAGGTGGCAAATGGAGTTTAATGCAGAAAAGTGTGAGGTGATTCATTTTGGAAGGAATAACAGGAAGACAGAGTACTGGGCTAATGGTAAGATTCTTCGCAGTGTGGATGAGCAGAGAGATATCGGTGTCCATGTACATAGAACCCTGAAAGTTGCCACTCAGGTTGAGAGGGTTGTTAAGATGGTGTACGGTGTGTTAGCTTTTATTGGTAGAGGGATTGAGTTTCGGAGCCATGAGGTCATGTTGCAGCTGTACAAAACTCTAGTGCGGCCGCATTTGGAGTAATGCAATTCTGGTCGCCGCATTATAGGAAGGATGTGGAAGCATTGGAAAGGGTGCAGAGGAGATTTACCAGAATTTTGCCTGGTATGGAGGGAAGATCTTATGAGGAAAGTCTGAGGGACTTGAGGCTATTTTCGTTAGAGAGAAGAAGGTTAAGAGGTGACTTAATTGAGGCATACAAGATGATCAGAGAATTGGATAGGGTGGACAGTGAGAGCCTTTTTCCTCGGACGGTGATGTTTAGCACGAGGGGATATAGCTTTACATTGAGGGGAGATAGATATAAGACAGATGTCAGAGGTAGGTTCTTTACTCAGAGAGTAGTAAGGGTGTGAAATGCCCTGCCTGCAACAGCAGTGGACTTGCCAACACTAAGGGCATTCAAATGGTCATTGGATAGACATATGGACGATAAGGGAATAGTGTAGATGTGCTTTAGAGTGGTTTCACAGGTCGGCGCAACATCGAGGGCCGAAAGGCCTGTACTGCGCTGTAATGTTCTATGTTCTATGACTAAGGGGAAGAGTAGGCAGGGAGCAGATGATGAACGCAAAGGGATTGGTGGTCTGAGGTGCATTTCTTTTAATGCAAGAAGTGAAGTAGGTAAGGCAGATGAACTTAGGGCTTGGATTAGTACCTGGGAGTATGATGTTATTGCTATTACTGAGACTTGGTTGAGGGAAAGGCATGATTGGCAACTAAATATCCCAGGATATCGATGCGTCAGGCGGGATAGAGAGGGAGGTAAAAAGGGTGGAGGAGTTGCATTACAGGTCAGAGAGGATATCACTATGTGCTGAAGGAGGGCACTATGGAGGACTCAAGCAGTGAGGCGATATGGGCAGAGCTCAGAAATAGGAAGGGTGCGGTAACAATGTTGGGGCTGTACTACAGACCTCCCAACATCGAGCGTGAGATAGAGGTACAAATATGTAAACAGATTATGGAAAAATGTAGGAGCAACATGGTGATAGGTGGTGATAGGAGATTTAAATTTTCCCAACTTTGACTAGGATACACTTAGTGTCACAGGTCTAGATGGAGCAGAATTTGTAAGGAGCATCCAGGAGGGTTTTCTAGAGCAGTATGTAAATAGTCCAACTCGGGAAAGGGGCTATACTGGACCTGGTGTTGGGGAATGAGCCCGGCCAGGTGGTTGAAGTTTCAGTCGGGGATTACTTTGAGAATAGTGATCACAATTCCGTAAGTTTTAGAATACTCATGGGTAAAGACGAGAGTGGTCCTAAAGGAAGAGTGCTAAATTGGGGGAAGGCCAACTATACCAAAATTTGGCAGGAGCTGGGGAATGTGGATTGGGAGCAGCTCTTTAAGGGTAAATCCACATTTGATATGTGGAATGATTTTAAAGAGAGGTTGATTAGAGTGCAGAACAGACATGTCCCTGTGAAAATGAGGGATAGAAATGGCAAGATTAGGGAACCATGGATGACAGGTGAAATTGTGACACTAGCTAAGAGGAAAAAGGAAGCATAAGGTCTAGGCGACTGAAGACAGACGAAGCTTTGGAAGAATATCGGGAACGTAGGACCAATCTGAAACGAGGTATCAAGAGGGCTAAAAGGGGTCATGAAATATCTTCAGCAAACAGGGTTAAGGAAAATCCCAAAACCTTTTATTCATATATAAGGAGCAAGAGGGTAACGAAAGAAAGGGTTGGCCCACTCAAGGACAAAGGAGGAAAGTTATGCGTGGAGTCAGAGAAAATGGGTGAGATTCTTAACGAGTACTTTGCATCGGTATTCACCGAGGAGAGGGACATGATGGATGTTGACGTTAGGGATAGATGTTTGATTACTCTAAGTCAAGTCGGCATAAGGAGGGAGGATGTGTTGGGTATTCTAAAAGGCATTTCGGTGGACAAGTCCCCAGGTCCGGATGGGATCTATCGCAGGTTACTGAGGGAAGTGAGCGAGGAAATAGCTAGTGCCTTAACAGATTTCTTTGCAGCATCCTTGAACACGGGTGAGGTACCGGAGGACTGGAGAATTGCTAATGTTGTCCCCATGTTTAAGAAGAGTAGCAGGGATAGACATACATAGAATTTACAGTGCAGAAGGAGGCCATTCGGCCCATCGAGTCTGCACCGGCTCTTGGAAAGAGCACCCTACCCAAGGTCAACACTTCCACCCTATCCCCATAACCCAGTAACCCCACCCAACACTAAGAGCAATTTTGGACACTAAGGGCAATTTATCATGGCCAATCCACCTAACCTGCACATCTTTGGACTGTGGGAGGAAACCGGAGCACCCGGAGGAAACCCACGCACACACGGGGAGAATCCGCACAGACAGTGGCCCAAGCTGGAATCGAACCTGGGATCCTGGAGCTGTGAAGCAATTGTGCTATCCACAATGCTACCGATAATTCAGATAATTATAGACCGGTGAGCCTGACATCAGTGGTAGGGAAGATGCTGGAGAAGATAATGAGGGATAGGATCTATTCCCATTTGGAAGAAAATGGGCTTATCAGTGATAGGCAACATGGTTTTGTGCAGGGAAGGTCATGTCTTACCAACTTGATAGAATTCTTTGAGGAAGTGACAAAGTTGATTGATGAGGGAAGGGCTGTAGATGTCATATACATGGACTTCAGTAAGGCATTTGACAAAGTTCCCCATGGTAGGCTGATGGAGAAAGTGAAGTCTCATGGGGTCCAGGGCGTACTAGCTAGATGGATAAAGAACTGGCTGGGCAACAGGAGACAGAGAGTAGTGGAAGGGAGTTTCTCAAACTGGAGAACTGTGACCAGTGGTGTTCCACAGGGATCCGTGCTGGGACCACTGTTGTTTGTGATATACATGAATGATCTGGAGGAAGGCATAGGTGATCTGATTAGCAAGTTTGCAGATGACACTAAGATTGGTGGAGTAGCAGATAGTGAAGGGGACTGTCAGAGAATACAACAGAATATAGATAGATTGGAGAGTTGAGCAGAGAAATGGAAGATGGAGTTCAATCCAGGCAAATGCGAGGTGATGCATTTTGGAAGATCCAATTCAAGAGCGAACTATATGGTAAATGAAAAAGCCCTGGGGAAAATTGATGTACAGAGAGATTTGGGTGTTCAGGTCCATTGTACCCTGAAGGTGGCTGCGCAGGTCGATAGAGTGGTCAAGAAGGCATACGGCATGCTTTCCTTCATCGGAAGGGGTATTGAGTACAAGAGTTAGCAGGTCATGTTACAGTTGTATAAGACTTTGGTTCGGCCACATTTGGAATACTGCGTACAGTTCTGGTCGCCACATTACCAAAAGGATGTGGATGCTTTGGAGAAGGTGCAGAGGAGGTTCACCAGGATGTTGCCTGGTATGGAGGGTGCTGGCTATGAAGATAGGTTGAGTAGATTAGGATTATTTTCATTAGAAAGGCGGAGGTTGAGGGGGGGACCTCATTGAGGTCTACAAAATCATGAGAGGTATTGACAGGGTGGATAACAAGAAGCTTTTTCCCAGAGTGGAGGACTCAATTGCTAGGGGTCACAAGTTCAAGGTGAGAGGGGAAAAGTTTAAGGGAGATATGTGGGGAAAGTTCTTTACGCAGAGGGTGGTGGGTGCCTGGAACGCATTCCTGGCGGAGGTGATAGAGGCGGGCACGATAGCGTCATTTAAGATGTATCTTGGCAGATACATGAATGGGCAGGGAGCAGAGGGATACAGATCCTTAGAAAATAGGCGACAGTTTTAGATAGAGGATCTGGATCGGCGCAGGCTTGGAGGGCCGAAGGGCCTGTTCCTGTGCTGTAATTTTTCTTTGTTCTTTGTTCTTTATCTCCACCTTGACATCATTGATATAGACAGGGGCTTGGGGAAGAGAGGGAAGCAGCAGGGGCCCCTGATTGGATGGTCTCAATCTTGTGACAACAAAGCCTATGAGTTCCTCAAATATATTGTTGAAGGTGAGGATGGAGGTGAGATGAGGCAAGGGTTTACGAAGATGGTTTACAGTCGGGAAAAGAAGCCAAGATTTATCTTTGTACACCAGGATGACCCTGAGTTGAGTAGTTCTGGCAGTTTAGCCCCTGAGCAAAGAAGTAGAAAAAATAGCCGATAGTCTTGTCCAATGACTCCTACTATAACAGAGGGTAATATGGTTCTCTTCCTTTGAAGTTAATTACTAATCCAAGCTCATACATGAAGACTGAACAACTCGGGGGGAATTGGCATCCATCGATCCATGTACCACAGCATGAGGCAGTACCTGAAAGAGAACCGATTTGAGTGAAACAGTCCCAATGTGTATATCATTTTTTCAAACAACACATTTGACGGTACTTCCTCAGTCTAATAACTGATAACTCGTGCGATCCACACATTCTGGTCTCTGCAACAAATGGATTGACCTTTTATATACACCTGTCCAGTCAACGTGTCACCAGATTTGTCTTGACCTGCCTCTTCACCTATTTGCATTTTTGTCATAAGAAAAGCCGCCATCTTGTCTTTCTTCATTGCTGTTATAAGAAACAATTCCATAGTATTGTTTACTACCAGATCACTCATTTTGGCACACCCTTTTAATTTGTGATTAATATTAACTCATCGCACAGTGTTTATTTTCGCTGTGCATTCTAAGATTTCATGATTCCCCTTCTAAATCTCTCCTGTAACCTTTCCTCACCTGTACAGTCCCATCTGTTCAGCTTAGAACTCGCATTTATCATGTCTTCAGGACGGATCAAAGAACCACACAGTTTATGAATTACTTTTAACATTTGTTTTTAAAAAAAAAAAATTGATGGGATGTGGGTTTCGCTGGCTCGGCCGACATTTATCTCCCTTCCCTAACTAACCTTGAGAAGGGGGTGGTGAGTTGCCTTCTTGAACCGCTGCAGTCCACATGTGTAGGTACACCCACTATGCTGTTAGGAAGGGAATTCCAGGATTATTGCCAAGTCAGTATGGTGAGTGGATTGGTGGGGAACGTCCAGGTGGTGATGTTCCCATGTGCCTGCTGCCCTTGTCCTTCTACTTGGTAGTGGGTTCAGAAGGTGCTGTCCAAGGAGTCTTGGTGAGTTCTTGCAGTGCATCTTGTAGATGGTGCACACTGCTGCCACTGTTTGTCAGTGGTGGACAGAGTGAATGTTTGAGGATAGGGAGTCAATCAATCGGGCTGCTCTGTCTTGGATGGTGTCAAGCTTCTTGAGTGTCGCTGGAGCTGCGTTCATCTAGGCATGTGGAGAATATTCCTGACTTATGCCTTGTAGATGGTGGACAGCCTTTGGGAAGTCAGGAAGTGAGTCACTCAAAGCAGGATTCCTACCCTCGGACATGTCCTTGCATATACTAAAATTGGAATGATACAGAGAAGGTTAGCCAGTGTTTATATGGCTAGTCCAGTTGTGTTTATATGGCTAGTCCAGTTTTGTTTACCTCGCCAAATTTTCACCTTGCAAACTTTCACAAACAATAAATAAACACATTGGGCGGGATTCTCTAAGTGTCGCCGCCGGTGTAAAAACGGGAGTGTTTTACTCCGGCATCGGCGCCCGTTCCGGGATCCCATTCTCCGGCCCACAAGGGGCTAGCATGGCGCTGGAGCGGCCCACGCATGTGCAGTGGCCTTCTTCCCCGTGCCGGCCCCAACGCCAAATGGCGCAGGGCTACAGGAGCTGGCGTGGATGAAAGGATGCCCCCAGCCAGAGAGGCCGGCCCGCCGATTGGTGGGCCCCGATCGCGGGCCAGGCCACTACGGAGGCCCCCACCTGGGGTCGGACCCCCCCCCCCCCGGATCCTTCAACGCCGAGGTCCCGCCGGCTCAGAGGATATTAGAACGGCGCCGGCGGGACTCGGATTTTGTGTGACAGCCACTCAGCCCATCCGGGACGGAGAATTGGCGCGCCGGCCAGTGCCGGCCCGTGCTGGAGAGCCAGCCCATGCCGGAGAGCCGGCGCATACCCCGACTGGCGCCGCGCCGGTGGCAGTACCGCCGATTCTCTTCTCTGGAGAATTGCGTCCCGGCGGCGGGGCGGCGCGATTTGCGTGGTGCTGCGCCGATTCTCCGGCCCGGTGGGGGGTCGGAGAATTCCAACCATTAGGTTTGAAATCCATAGGGCTCAGGGCTAACAACTTCCTGCAGTTGGAAATGGCATGGGTTCAATTCCCATTCCAGAGCTTGAGTACCAAAACCTAGGTTCACACTCCAGTCAGTATTGTGAGTGTTACACTGTCAGAGGTACTGGGAGTTGTCCCGCAGTCTCCGGGCCAATATCTACTGTTCAATCATTCAATTATCACATTGCTGTTGATGGGAGCTTGCTGTGTGCAAATTGGCTTGTGGAATTCCTACATTACAACAGTAACTGCACTTCAAATGACTGTGTTCCTTGTGGTTATACAAAGACACCATTTAAATGCAAGCATTGCTTTCTAGTGACTGTTCTGGGAATCTGAAAGAAAGAAAGATTTTCAGTTATGTATCACCTTTCATAACCATCGGACATTTCAAATTTATTGTCCATGAAGTACTTTTTGAAGTGTAGTCACTGTTGTAAGAAACAGAGCAGATATTTTGCACAGAGCAAACCGCACAAACAGCCGCAATGATGATTAGATCAACTGTTTTTGTGATGTTGGTTAGGGATAAATATTATCCAGGAGCAACTTCCCCGCTCTGCTTGGAAATAATACCATGGGATCTTCCATGTCGACCCGAGAGGGTAGTTGTGGTTTCGGCTGAACAGCTCACCTGAAAAACAGCGCCTTTGCCAGTGCAGCATTCACTCAGTACTGCAGTGGAGTGTCAGCCTTGGGTTTTATGTTTATGCTCTGCAGTGGGACTAGAACCCACAACCTTCTGACTCAGAGACAGGACTGCTATCAACTGAGCGCCAGCTGGCACAACCTGGCTGCAAAGTCAGCCATGAAACTGGCACAATCCACTCAGATTCCGGCAGGGGGTTGGGGTGTGAGAGGTGGGAACAAAGCCAACACTTAATCCTGTCCCGAAACAACGGGAACAAATGGTCACTTTCAACCTGAGTTACCAGGTAAAGTTTAGTATCCGGAATACAGACATATTGGGCGGGAATCTCCCTTCTGGGGACTAAGTCCCCACGCCGGCGGGAAAACCGGCAGCAACCACTCCGTCGTTAACAGCCCCCGAAAGTGAGGAATTCTCCAAGTTTTCGGGGGCTAGGTTGACGCCGGAGGGCTTGGCGCTGCTCCTGCCGGCGCCAAAGGGCTGGCACGAGTTCGCGCATGCGTGGAACGGCCGGTGTGATCTTGCGCATACGCAGACCGGCCGGCATATTTCCACGCATGTGCGGCAGTTCCCATCTCCACTCCGGGCCCCTATATGGCTCCGCCATATTGCCCCCCGCGCATGCGTGGAAATATGGCGCTGGGGGATCCGACCCGGGGGGGGGGGGGGGGGCGGGCATGGTGGCCCGACCCGTAATCGGGGCCTACCGATCCTACGGGCGGGCTGTTTCCGTGGGGGCCTTCTTTCCTGCGCGCCGGGCCCCTGTAGGGCTCCGCCATATTGCCCGGGGTCCGGTGCGGAGGAAAGAAGGCCCCCGCGGAAACAGCCCGACCGCAGGATCGGTAGGCCCTGATTGCGGGCTGGGTCACCGTGGGGGGCCCCCCACGCCCCCCGGGCCAGATCCCCACCCCCACCCCGGCACACTTACGTGCCAGGTCCCGCCGTCCGTGAGGTGAGTAATTCACGCCGGCGGGACTGGCCAAAACTGGACAGCCACACAGCCCATCGGGGCCCCGAGAATCGCCGGGGAGAGGGGGGGAAACTGCGGCGGGAAATATGGCAGCCGGCGTCGGGGCGGCGGGACAGGATTCGCACCTCCCCCTGGGGATTCTCCAACCTGGCACGGGGTCGGAGAATCCCGGCCATTTGTTCCACAATGGCTGCCAAGACCAATTGGTATGTCCCCATCACACCTGTCACCCTCATAATAATAATCTTTATTAGTGTCACAGGTAGGCTTACATTAATGGCAATTAAGTTACTGTGTAAATCCCCTAGTCGCCACACACCGGCATCTGTTCAGGTACACAGAGGGAGAATTCATAATGTCCAATTCACCTGACAAGCACGTCTTTCGGGACTTGTGGGAGGAAACCGGAGCACCCGGAGGAAACCCACGCAGACACGGGGAGTACGCGCAGACTCCGCACAGACAGTGACCCAAACCGGGATTCGAACCTGGGACCCTGGAGCTGTGAAGCAACTGTGCTAACCTCTGTGCTACTTTGCCGGCTGGTCAGAAGCTAGAGTGTAACCTTGCTGAGACTCTTCCAGCCTGTATGGCCCAGTGACATACAAGGCAAAGCATTGAATCATGAAGTTAATCAGGAGAGGAGGTAATTGTCAGAAAATCCTGAAAGAAAATCCACTCCCCAGCTCCCAAGTATTTTATGTGCTTTTGTTTTGTGCCCAGAAACCTAATGCTCATGTTACAAATCAGAAATAAAAACAGGATGTACTGGAAATACCCAACAGGTCTGACAGCCTATGTGGAGCGAAAAACAGAGCCAACATTCACAGCCAAAAATGCATCTTCTTCAGAGCTGAAGGATGGTGGAAATGTGATGGGTTTTTATCACATTGAAAGAGGGGAGAAGAAAAGGTCAGGTCAGGGATTGGGTAGGAGGTGGGAGAGATTAAATGGTCAAAACGCACAGGGAGTAGTAATGCTCGGAAGAAAGAGACAAAGCATTTGCCCAGAGTATGTGTAAATGTCAGAATCATGAACAGCACTGTCCCAAAGAAAAAACATGGAAAACAATATTCAATCCGATACATATGGCAAAAAGCAGAGTCAGAATGGGGGTCAGTATTCATGGTCTGAAACTGCTGACCTCCAAGGTAGAATCCAGAAGTTATAAAGTGGCTAATTGCAAGACGAGGAACTGCTCGATCTTCAAGCTTGCGTTGGTCTTCACTGGAAAATGGCAGCAGGCCAATCGAGGACAGGAAGGTGAGCCTAAGTCCATAAGAAATAGGGCCAGGAGTAGGCCATTCAGCCCCTCGAGATTGCTCCGCCATTTAATAGGATCATGGCTGATCAGACATTGTTCACGTCTGCTTTCCTGCCCTTACACCGTGACCCTTGATTTCCTTACTGACCAAGAATCTATCTATCTCAGCCTTAAATACACACAAGGACTCTGCCCCCACAGCTCTCTGTGGCAAGGAGTTCCAAAGACTCACAACCCTCTGAGAGAGGAAACCCCTCCTCATCTCACCCCTTTATTGTGAGACTATGTTCACTGATCCTAGACTCTCCCATGAAGGGAAACATCCTCTCAGCATTTACCCTGTCAAATCCCTTAAGAATCCTATATGTTTCAATGAGATCACCTCTTACTTTTCTAAATTCCAATGAGTAGAGTCCCAACCTGATTAATCTTTGCTCATAAGACAATCCCTCCATCCTGGGGAGCATCCTCATGAACCTTCTCTGAACCACCTCAATATCCTTCCTTAAATAAGGGGACCGAAACTGCTCACAGTACTCCAGATGTGGTCTCACCAGTACCTTATACAGCTGCAGCAAGACTGCTCTCCTCTTATACCCCCAATCCCCTTGAAATAAGGGCTAATATCTGATAGCCGTCCAGATTACCTGCTGTACCTGGGTGCTAGCTTTCCGTGTTTTGTACACAAGTACCCCCAAGTCCCAAGTTGTGTTGCAGCTTTCTGCAATTTTATCCTATTTAAATAATACCCTATTCTATTGTCCTCCCTTCCAAAAGAGCAGCTTCACATTTGAACATATTATACACCCTTTGCCAACTTTTTGCCTACTTACTTAACCTATCAATAACTCTTCGCAAACTATTAGCATCCCTCTCACACCATGCCCTTCCACCTATTGTTGTGTCGTCTGAAAATTTGGCGACAGTACATTCGCTTCCTTTCTCCAAGCCATTCGTATATATTGTAAATAGATGTGGTACCAGGGCAGCACGGTGGCGCAGTGGTTAGTACCGGTGCCTCACGGCACCGAAGTCCCAGGTTCGATCCCGGCTCTGGGTCGCTGTCCGTGAGTTTGCACATTCTCACCGTGTTTACGTGGGTTTTGCCCTCACAACGCAATGATGTGCAGGGTAGGTGGATTGGCCACGCTAAATTGCCACTTAATTGGAAAAAAATGAATTGGGAAATCTAAATTGTAAAAAAAATATAGTTGTGGTCCCAGCACTGATTCCTGTGGGACCCACTGGTTACAGGTTGCCAACCAGAAGAAAATCCATTGTCCCCACTTACTATTTCCTGCCTATTACCCTATTCTCTATTCATGCCTATACACTACCTCCAACGCCGTGGGCTCTTAGGGCCCTTATCTTATGACTGAACCTTTTGAGAGGTACCTTGTCGAATGTGTTCTGGAAGTCCAAATACAACACATCTACTGTTTCCCCTCTATCTACTCTGGTTGAGATTTCCTCGAAAAACTCTAATAAGATAGTCAGACACGATTTCCCTTTCATGAAGCCATGCTGACTCTGCTTGATTGGATTATGATTTTCTAAATGTGCTGCTATTACTTCCTTAATAATTGATTCCAGGGGGCGGCATGTGGCGCAGTGGATAGCACTGGGACTGCATCGCTGAGGACCCGGGTTCAAATCCCGGCCCTGGGTCACTGTCCGTGTGGAGTTTGCACATTCTCCCCATGTCTGCGTGCATTTCACCACACAACCCAAGGATGTGCTGGTTAGGTGGATTGGCCATGCTAAATTGCCCCTTAATTGGAAAAGAAAAATAATTGGCTACTCTAAATTTATTTTAAAAAATAATTGATTCCAACAATTTTCCAATACTAGATATTAGGCTAATCAACCTATAGTTACCAAATTTTGCCTCCCTCCCTTGTCCAATAGGGGTGTAACATTGGCAGTTTTCCAATCCTTTTGTACTTCTCCAGAATCCAAGATTTTTGGAAAATTACAACCAATGCATCCTCTATCTCTGAAGCTACTTCTTTTAGAATCTCATGATGCAAGCCATCAGCGAAGCAGGCCTCTCTGCCTTTAGCCCCATTACGAAGTCTTACAACACCAGGTTAAAGTCCAACAGGTTTGTTTCGATGTCACTAGCTTCCATTAGTTTGTATAATACTACTTCTCCAGTGATGGTGATGGTATTTAATTCCTCCCCCATATTCTTCAGGGTTAATGGGATATTCAAAGTATCTTCCACGGTAAAGACTGATGCAAAATATCTGTTTAACTCCTCTGCCATTTCCTTGTTCCTCATAACCAACTCCCAGATGCCTTTTCTAAGGGGCCTGTATTCACTTTGACCTCTCTCTTCCTGTTTAAAGCATAGAACATACAGTGCAGAAGGAGGCCATTCAGCCCATCGAGTCTGCACCGACCCATTTAAGCCCTAACTTCCACCCTATCCACGTAACCCAATAATCCCTCCTAACCTTTTTTTGGTCAGTAAGGGCAATTTATCATGGTCAATCCACCTAACCTTTTTATATATTTAAAAAAGATCTTATTGTCAGTTTTTATATTCCTCGCTAGTTTCTCCTTGTAGTTTATTTTCTCTCTCTCATTATCTTTTTAATCCTTCTTTGCTGGATTCTGAATTTATCCCAGTCTTCGGGGCACTCACTGACTTTTGCCTCCTTATATGCTTTTTCCTTTAACTTGATACTCTCCTTAACTTCCTTGGCTCACCATGGTCGGTTTATCCCTCTCTAGACTCTTTCCTCCTTGCTGGGATATATTTATGCTGAGAGTCATCAATTACCTCCTTAAATGTCTGCCACTGTTTGTTTACTGTCCTTCCTGCTAATCTATCCGCCCAGCCCACTTTAGCTAACTCTATCCTCATTTCATTGTAATTCCCTTTATTTAAATTAAACACAGTTGTTTCAGACCCAAATTTCTCACTCTAAAACTGAATATTAAATTCTATCATGTTATGATCACCACTTCTGAGGAGATCTTTTACTCTTGAGGTGATTTGTTAAATTACCCATTACCAGACCCAAGATAGCATGTTCCCAGATTGGCTCATTGACATATTGCTCCAGGCCACTATCCCTAATGCAGTCTATTAATGTGTTGTCGTAACTATCCTTTCCAACTTGATTAATCCAATCGACATGAAGATTAAATCACCCATAATTATTGCTCTCTTCTTTTTACATGCTCCTATTACTTGTTGATTTGTACTCTTTCCTACAATGTGGTTATTGTTTGAGGTCAGTACACTACTCCTATCAATGTCTTCTTTTCCATGCTATTTTTTACCTCCACTCAAATTAACTCTACTTTACATCATCCAAGTCTAGACTGTCTCACAACTGGCCCTCATTTCATCACTTATTAACAGTGCTACCCCACCACCTTTTCCTTTCCTCCTGTCCTTCTGAAAGATCAAATAGCCACGTGTGCTATCGTAGCACATTTGGCCAGCACTGTGGCTTCACAGCGCCAGGGTCCCAGGTTTGATCCCCACTGGGTCACTGTCTGTGCGGAGTCTGCAAGTTCTCCCCGTGTGTGCGTGGGTTTCCTCTGGGTGCTCCGGTTTCCTCCCACAGTCCAAAGACGTGCAGGTTAGTGGATTGGCCATGCTAAATTACCCTTTGTGTCCAAAAAGGTTGGGAGGGGTTATTGGGTTATGGGGATCGGGTGGAAGTGAGGGGTTAAGTAGGTCGGTGCAGACTCGATGGGCTGAATGGCCTCCTTCTGGACTGTATGTTCTATGTATCTCTGAATATTAAGTTCCCAGTTTTGATCTCCTTGTAACCATAAGCGGGATTCTCTGACCACCGCCGGGTTGGACAATCCCCGGGGAGAGGCGCGAATCCTGCCCTGCCGCCTCTTCGCCGGCTGCCCTACTCTCTGGCGCAGTTTTTCGGGCAGCGGCGGGATTCCCGCCACACTGGTCAGGGGCCGTCGACAGCGACCCCCACCACGGTGATTCTCTGGACCCCGATGGGTCGAGCAGCCGTCCAGCTTTGGCCAGTCCCGCCGGCGTGAATTACTCACCTCAGGCACGGCGGGGCCTGGCAGGGAAGTGTGCGGGGGCGGTCCTCGTGGGGGCGCGGGGGATCCAACCCTGAAGGAGGCCCCCATAGTCGGGGCCTACCGATCTGCAGGTCGGCTTGTCCCATGGGGGGACTTCTTTCCTCCGCGCCGGGCCCCTGTAGGGCTCCGCCATATTTCCCGGGGGCCGCCGCGGAGAAGAGAATCCCCACGCATGCGCGGAAATACGCCCGCCGGTCTGCGCATGCGTGTGAATACGTCCGCCGGTCCGTGCATGCACGAGTTCACACCGGTCGTTCCACGCGTGCGCGAACTCACGCCGGCTGGAGCAGCGGCAACCCCTCTGCCGTCCATCTAGCCCCCGGATGTTTGGAGAATTCCTCACTTTCGGGGGCTGTTGACGCCGGAGTGGTTGGCGCCGGTTTTCCCGCTGACGTAGTCCCCAGAAGGGAGAATCCCGGCCCATGTTTCTGTAATTGCTATGAGATCATATCCATTTACCTGGATTTGCACCGTCAGTTCATCTACCTTATTCTGAGTTACAAATTCAGATACAAAGTTTGCCTTTTTGCCAGTTTTCATCAACCTAATGTTTCTTGTACTGAGGCCCTGTTTGCCTCTTGCCCTTTATTACCTTGTCTACGGTATTGCATCTTACTGTTCTTTCTTTTATTACTGTCCTTGTTACTCTTTCCCTTGTCATCCTAGCTTAGGTTCCCATCCTCCTGCCATCCCAACTACATTTGCAATTACTCCCTCTGGGACATCAGTCCTGGTCCTGCCCAGGCGTAACCCGTCCAATTTGTACTGGACCTACCTCTCCCAGTACTGGTCCCAATATCCCAAGAATTTGAAACCCTCCCCTTTGCACCATCTTTCCAGCCTGTATTCATCTGATATATCCTGCTATTTCTTCCATGAATAGCATGGGCACTGTGAGCAATGGATACAGTAATATAAATTGAAAGAAGTAGAAGTAAATTACTGCTTCAACTGGAAGGAGTGTTTGGGCCTTTGGCAGTGAGGAGTGGGGAGGAGTTACATCTTCTGTGATTAGAACATAGAGTTTTACAGCACAGAAAGAAGCCCTTCGGCCCATCGTGTCTGTGCTGGCCATCAGGCACCTATCTGGTGGTGGGAGCCTGGAACTCGCTGCTGGGGGAGTTAGTGGAAGCAGATACGATAGTGACTTTTAAGAGGTTTCTTGGCAAACACATGAATAGGATGGGAATAGAGGGATATGGTCCCTGGAAGGGAAGGGGGTTTTAGTTCAGTCGGGCAACCTGGTCAGTGCAGGCTTGGAGGGCTGAAGGGCCTGTTCCTGTGCTGTAATTGTATTTGTTCTTTGTTTTTTGTTCTATTCTAATCCCATTTTCCAGCACGTAGCCTTATATGCTGTGGCATTTCAAGTGCTCATCTAAACGCTTCTTAAATGTCGCGAGGATTCCCGCCTCTACCACCTTTTCAGCCAGTGAGTTCCAGATTCCCACCACCCCCTGGGTGAAAAAGTTTCCCCCCAAATCCCCTCTAAATCGCCTGCCTCTTCACTTAAATCTATGCCCGTGGTTATTGACCCCTTTACTGAGGGGAAATGTTTCTTCCAATCAACACTATCTTTGTCCCTCATAATTTTGTATGCCTCAATCAGTCCACCCCCGCCCCCCCCCCCCCCCCGACCTTCTCTGCTCTAAGGAATGGAGTCCCAGCCCAACCAGCCTCTCTTCATAGCTAAAACGCTCCAGCCCAGGTAATATCTCCTCTACACCCTATCTGGTGCAATCACATCCTTCCTACAGTGTGGTAGCCTAACGAGCATTTCATACAGCTCCATCATCACTTCCCTGCACTTATATTCTATGCCTCAGCTAATAAAGGCAAGTATCCCATAAGCCTTCTTAACCACCTTATCTCCCTGCCCTGTTGCACTCAGGGATCTTTGGACACGCACCAAGGTCCTCTGGTCCTCTGTACTTCCTAGCGTGGGAAGGTGCCATGGGAAGAAGAAACAAGATGGTGGATGTGACTGAGGAATGGAAACGGGTGTTGTACAGGGAATGCTGACAGAGGAGGGAAGAGAAGATATGTCTGGTGGTGTCTTCATGCGGGATGTGGCAGAAATGGCGGAGGATAATCCTTTGAATACTGAGGTTGGTGGGGTGGAAAATGAGGACAAGGGGAACCCTATTGTGGTTATCAGAGGGAGGGAAAGGGATGAGAGCAAATATGGGACTGGACACAGTTGAGGACCCTGTCGACCACAGTGGCGTAAAATCCTTGGCTGAGAAAAAGGGAGGCGCTTCATAATAATGCATCCAAACTGGGAAACTGGGAAAATAAAAATGAGCCCCGAGAGGAGTCAGGAAGTTTAGTTGAGGCAGCTGTGCGAGTTTGTAGGTTGACAATGTATATTAGTAGAAAATGGCACTGATAGTTGAATAAAGAGATGTGGTGGAGGCCCGAGTAAGACTGGAACAAGGCCGAGATAGACAGTTTAATCTGTAAGGGAATCTAGGGTTATGGGGATAAGGCTGGAAAGTAGAGTTGAGGATGATCATGTATGATTGGGGAGGCAGTGGCGTAGTGGTATTGTCACTGGACTAGTAATCCAGAGACGAGGAGTCATGATCTGGGACCCAGGTTCGAGTCCCCCATGGCAGATGGTCAAATTGGAATTCAATATAAATCTGGAATGAAAAGTCCAAAGATGACCATTAAACTATTATTGATTGTCATTAAAATCCATCTGGTTTACTAATGTCTTTTAGTGAAGGAAATCTGTTGTCCTTACCTGGTCTGGTCTACATGCGACTCCAGACCCTCAGCAATGTGGTTGACTCTTAAATGCCCTCAGGGCAACAAATGCTGGCGCAACCCACGATGCCCACATCCCATGATGTCATAGAACATAGAACATAGAACAATACAGCGCAGTACAGGCCCTTCGGCCCACGATGTTGCACCGAAACAAAAGCCATCTAACCTACACTATGCCATTATCATCCATATGTTTATCCAATAAACTTTTAAATGCCCTCAATGTTGGCGAGTTCACTACTGTAGCAGGTAGGGCATTCCACGGCCTCACTACTCTTTGCGTAAAGAACCTACCTCTGACCTCTGTCCTATATCTATTACCCCTCAGTTTAAAGTTATGTCCCCTCGTGCCAGCCATATCCATCCGCGGGAGAAGGCTCTCACTGTCCACCCTATCCAACCCCCTGATCATTTTGTATGCCTCTATTAAGTCTCCTCTTAACCTTCTTCTCTCCAACGAAAACAACCTCAAGTCCATCAGCCTTTCCTCATTAGATTTTCCCTCCATACCAGGCAACATCCTGGTAAATCTCCTCTGCACCCGCTCCAAAGCCTCCACGTCCTTCCTATAATGCGGTGACCAGAACTGTACGCAATACTCCAAATGCGGCCGTACCAGAGTTCTGTACAGCTGCAACATGACCTCCCGACTCCGGAACTCAATCCCTCTACCAATAAAGGCCAACACTCCATAGGCCTTCTTCACAACCCTATCAACCTGGGTGGCAACTTTCAGGGATCTATGTACATGGACACCTAGATCCCTCTGCTCATCCACACTTTCAAGAACTTTACCATTAGCCAAATATTCCGCATTCCTGTTATTCCTTCCAAAGTGAATCACCTCACACTTCTCTACATTAAACTCCATTTGCCACCTCTCAGCCCAGCTCTGCAGCTTATCTATATCCCTCTGTAACCTGCTACATCCTTCCACACTATCGACAACACCACCGACGTTAGTATCGTCTGCAAATTTACTCACCCACCCTTCTGCGCCTTCCTCTAGGTCATTGATAAAAATGACAAACAGCAACGGCCCCAGAACAGATCCTTGTGGTACTCCACTTGTGACTGAACTCCATTCTGAACATTTTCCATCAACCACCACCCTCTGTCTTCTTTCAGCTAGCCAATTTCTGATCCACATCTCTAAATCACCCTCAATCCCCAGCCTCCGTATTTTTTGCAATAGCCTACCGTGGGGAACCTTATCAAACGCTTTGCTGAAATCCATATACACCACATCAACTGATGATACACAGTTACATTTTATATTGTAACTCACTCCCAATGTAGACCCTACTGGGAGGATAGGTCTGACCAGTCCTGCTTTTATCCTCTAGTTTGACAAGCCCCAGATGGTGTGTCGCCCCCATTACCTGGGGAGCTCGTATTCAATGAGCACCATTGGGAGATCAGTAATTGTTTCCTCATGGGGGTTACAACAATAACTAGGACCCATGCAAGTAGCCAAAGCAAACCCATTTATTTACAAGAAGTGAGACACGTTAAAGGAGAAATTGTTCAAGGTGAGGAGGATAGTCATGGGGACTGTTGGGACTCTGTTCAAGGAAGAAATGTAGAGCCCTTAGATGGTCTTGGGGGGAGGGGGGGGGTGCGCTTAGGTGTAGAGAGACTGAAAATCCATAGTAAAGAGAAGATAATTAGGGCCAGGAAACTGGGAATGTTGAAATGACGCGGGCATCAGAAGAGTCACGAATTTAGGCGGGAGGAAACTGGATAAGGGGAGAAACAAAATGGAGTCAAGATGGGAAGAAATAAGTTTAATGGGTCTACCAGGACAGTCCTGTTTGTGGATTTGGGGAGGGAGGTAGAACTGGGCTGTGTGGGGTTGGGGAACAATGAGGTGGGAAGATGTGGAGGGCCACTGCAAAACACAGCACCGGGGTGCAATACTCCCACCCATGACTTGATGATTGCTGGGAGGGTGGTCATGCCATGGTGCACAACGAGGTAGGATGACGTGTCTGAGAGCTGGTGTTGGTCTTCTGCAAGGCAGAGGTCAGTATGCCGGAGAACAACATCACCACCCTCATCAGCACGTTTGCTAACAAATGTCGAGGGTTAGACCTGGGAGAGTGCAGCAAAGTTCAGAGGGAGTAATCAGTGCAGTAATCAGACACTGAGCTGTGGCATCGTGCATTGATATGCCACTTCCTAGTATGTTTTACTTCGCACTTAGCAATGTCAGATGGGTTAACATTATCAAAGAACTTTTGTGTCTGTTTGCTCAGGCTGTTTACAAACCCACGTTGCTTGAATTGCCTCTTTTGACTGTAATTATAAACCATCAAATGCACTCACACCCTTTGTAAATTTACTCACGAGGAAATGGCTGCCATCCTGCTCCTCTTATTATTTCAAACTGCTAAACAAACAGAGACTGCTTCCAGCGTGCTTAGAAAAGCACATGTTGATTTAGCGGAGGAGAGAGAAAGCAATTGCTGGCTTGTGCTGATTGCATTCTGGTGGTGGGTGATTTGGCTGCTAACACAAGCAAGTACTCACTTCCTGGATGATAGGCTACAGCTGGTTTCAGTGACCCAGTCCCGCGTTTGCTGCCAAGGTTGTGTATTGCAGCTGTGAAGAGTACAACAGAGACATGTACTTCGGCAGAGGAAAAGAAACTCTTTGCAGATCGGGACACACACCAGCATCCCACTGCAACTCTTTTTGTGTCAGACTTGCACTTTGAGAACTTTTACATATATAAATAAAACAATTCAGCAGAGGGCCATGGTGGAGTAGGGATAAGAGCTCAGTGCCTCATGTTTAACGTAACTTTATTTTCTTACATTTCTGACCATTTCCATGGTCTCATTCACCCGCCCCCTTTCCCCCATCCCCTTTATTAGTGGCCCTGCGTTGGCTCAGCAGATTGAATCCGTCCAAAGCCATAGGTATTATAATGACCCGAATGCCCTCAAGCACATCATGTGGGTTAGTGCCATAAGAGCAGATGAGGTGGTTGCTAAGCAGCAGAAGGCAATTGGTGAAAAGAAAGTAGCTTTCCTTTGCCTCCCATAAACATCTCTGCCGTGCAGAAGTGCGAGGTATCTGTACAATGTGAAACTGAGCTACACAAACCAAGAAAGTTCCAGACTCTGTCCTGGAGTGGTGCCGAGTTCGCAAGATTTAAGTTGTGTGTTAATAAAGAAGCTACTATTAGTTTTAGGGCCCCTATATGAGGGAGGGGAAAAGAATTGGCCAGAGTTCCTGTCTGATCGAAATCCACTCTTGCTGGAAGTGCATATGAAATGAAATGAAAATCGCTTATTGTCACAAGTCGGCTTCAATGAAGTTACTGTGAAAAGCCCCTAGTCGCCACATTCCAGCGCCTGTTTGGGGAGGCTGTTACGTGTGGAAGTCAGCTGAGTACTGGACTAAGCTTTGATTAAACCCCAGGTTATATGGCCAAACAACGAGCCAGGACACCGGACACAAAATGGCATTCGAGTAACCACAGCCCACTAAAGAGCCAGCATCTTCTAGGAGAAAGCTGGATTTACTGTAAAATAGTTTCTAGCAGCTGCCCATACAATATCTAAGGCCACTGAGGTTCTGGACACACGGGGTGCATGAAACTTACTGCTCCGGATGGGAATGGTGGCGAATCGCAAACCTTCTCGCCTTTCTCCTTGCGCCCCAGCAGGATAACTCCGTGATGGGCCATCAATGAACACAAAGACGAGAAGTGAACGTAACTGAGGCTTTAATAAGCTAAAGAGAAAGCCTCCTGGCCTCTGATCCCGAACTGGGGCAGGGGCGGAGTCAGCAACCTTTATACCGAGCCCGAGGGGAGATGGAGCCATCAGGCGGTTGTTTACCACAATACATGTAATACAGTAGCAGTTTACCACAATACATATAATATACTACAGTGGTTTACCACATTGACCCCCTGTTAAAAAGAGTCCAGCGGGGGTGAAGTGGACTTAAAGGTCAAGTCTGTCGGGGGCCTTGACCTTCCACCGTGATCGCCTCAGTCCCGGCTGTGGTGTGGGCTCCGGTGTCGAGACCTGCACGTCCGGGAGCGTGTTGTCCTCTTCTTCACCCAGTAGTTGAGTCGGTGGAGGGGGGGGCGGTGTAGGGGCCGGGGTGATGGTGATGGTCGCTGGTGGGCCTGCGGGTGCCAGATCTCAAAGTAGCCGGGTAGTGGTGGAGGGAGACGGTGTAGGGTCGGATGTGGTGGTGATGGTCGCTGGGGAACCTGCAGGTGCCAAATCCCGGAGGGAGACTGTGTCCTGCCGCCCGTCCTGATGTGCCACGTAGGCATATTGTGGGTTGGCATGGAGGAGCAGGACCTTCTCGACGAGGGGATCCGATTTATGACTCCTCGCACGCTTCCGGAGGAGGACGGGCCCTGGGACTGTCAGCCAGGACGGGAGCGAGACCCCGGAGGTGGACTTCCGAGGGAAGGCAAACATACATAGAACATAGCACATAGAACGATACAGCGCAGTACAGGCCCTTCGGCCCACGATGTTGCACCGAAACAAAAGCCATCTAACCTACACTATGCCATTATCATCCATATGCTTATCCAATAAACTTTTAAATGCCCTCAATGTTGGCGAGCTCACTACTGTAGCAGGTAGGGCATTCCACGGCCTCTCCACTCTTTGCGTAAAGAACCTACCTCTGACCTCTGTCCTATATCTATTACCCCTCAGTTTAAAGCTATGTCCCCTCGTGCCAGCCATTTCCATCCGAGGAAAAAGGCTCTCACTGTCCACCCTATCTAATCCTCTGATCATCTTGTATGCCTCAATTAAGTCACCTCTTAACCTTCTTCTCTCTAACGAAAACAGCCTCAAGTCCCTCAGCCTTTCCTCATAAGATCTTCCTGCCATACCAGGCAACATCCTGGTAAATCTCCTCTGCACCCTTTCCAATGCTTCCACATCCTTCCTATAATGCGGCGACCAGAACTGCACGCAATACTCCAAATGCGGCCGCACCAGAGTTTTGTACAGCTGCAACATGACATCATGGCTCCGTAACTCAATCCCTCTACCAAGAAAAGCTAACACACCATATGCCTTCTTAACTACCCTATCAACCAGGGTGGCAACTTTCAGGGATCTATGTACATGGACACCGAGATCTCTCTGCTCATCCACACTACCAAGAATCTTACCATTAGCCCAGTACTCTGTATTCCTGTTACTCTTTCCAAAATGAATCACATCACACTTTTCTGCATTAAACTCCATTTGCCACCTCTCAGCCCAGCTCTGCAGCTAATCTATGTCCCTCTGTAACCTGCAACAATCTTCCGCACTGTCCACAACTCCACCGACTTTAGTGTCATCTGCAAATTTACTCACACATCCTTCTACGCCCTCCTCCAGGTCATTTATAAAAATGACAAACAGCAGTAGCCCCAAAACAGATCCTTGTGGTACACCACTAGTAACTGAACTCCAGGCTGAACATTTCCCATCAACCACCACCCTCTGTCTTCCTACAGCCAGCCAATTTCTGATCCAAACTGCTAAATCACCCTGAATCCCGTGCTTCCATATTTTCTGCAATAGCCTACCGTGGGGAACCTTATCAAACGCTTTACTGAAATCCATATACACCACATCAACTGCTTTACCCTCATCCACCTGTTTGGTCACCTTCTCAAAGAACTGTTGCTAACTTTTGGTTGGCTCTTAATTTGATTCTGTTTAATTACGTTTGCTCAAGAGTCGCCAGGTATCTTTCGACACTGCCACAAGGTTCAGAACCGAATACTGATCAATGACTCGATACACCAGTTAGTAAGTTCAAAAGCAATGCTCATTTGTTTACACACAGTCAAATCTACTCGTGCATAAACTCTACAAACTAAACTACCACTATTACTAAAGCCTATACTTAGCTTCGGGTGCCCACTCAGTCAGAGGAACAATGGCCGTTGCTCGGTTCTGAGGCTGCTGGGTTGAGCTGTTTACAGGGTAGCAACTAGGAGCGTCTATCTCGTAGCGGGCGTTGACTTGGGACTTACTTGGTCTGGTGTAGCTGCTAGGCAGGTGAGAGCCAAAGCCAAAGGAGGAAGATTCTCCCTTGGGGGGTACCTTTTATACTAAAAAGGGCTTTGCGTACTTTTGGGTGGGCCTTGAACTTGGCCTCAACTAATTGGGTCTTTCCCAATCACCTGTATTGATTTTCCTCCAATAGAGGGGTGGTTCCCTGATCGCTGGGCGTGTCCTGGTGACTGTTAGTCTGCTTTGTCTTAGCTTCTTCTGGTGCCGGGGTGTCTGCCTTAACATTGCGTATCTAAATGTTTCCCTTTTGTCCCTGGAAATGACTCATTAGTATGTAGATTGCTTGGCAGTTTCTGTCCTGTCTGAGTGTTTAAGGTTCTAATCAACAGACAGAGCTTGCACCTGCTTGTTTCTTAGCATTGTCCAATTTTCCCTGCATTCTTTGCAAGTGTCCATTTTGTAATCGGGACGTGGCCATCTAAGATGGCTACACACCCTCCTTGTGATCCTCAACACGAAGCGTGAAGGATCACACCACTATGTCGTCTTCATCCTCTGACCACCGGGGCACCCATACTAAGGCTCTACACTGTCCTATCCTATGCAACACAATTTTATCTAAACCATTTTAAATACATTCATTATCATAAAACTCTACAGGGTGCTATGACATTAATACATGCATTACCAAAAAATAAAAAACTGGAACCTCTAACTATTCTCAATAAACTATCCTCATTCAAACAATCCAAAAATACAAACAATCCAAAAATAATCTATACATCTTAAACTGTACAAAATAGCAGCACACAAATTTCTCTGGCCTGGCAGTCAGACACAGAGGTTTACATCTCTTTATTCCATAGAATACATAAAGAAAGTGGATGCTCTTTAATCTGTCCCAATGGGTTCGGGGGTCTGGTGAAATCCGAAAATGGGGGACCTAAATCTGTATACCGGGGTGCGAGAGCGATATGCTCTGTTTCACCATTTCCTGACTCTAAAGGTTTGCACGACATTGCAAAGTATCGCCAGCACTACGAGTGCTTCGACTACATATGAGAGTGAGTACCAGGTGATAAACTTATCACACCAGGTCAGGGTGTTGCTATCTGTCGCTGGGCTAGTTATCTCGGGGTTCCGTGTATTGCAGGGGTGAGAATCGTTTACGGTTTGTGTGGTAGGGGTCAGGGGGTAGCGTCCGCGTGCAACTGAAGGGATCCCGCTAAGATCCATGTGAACACGAAGGCTGTCTTCATCTTTGTCGGACTTCTTCTTTGTCTTCCTCGGGGGTTCCTGAGGTTTCCGGAGTTCTGTGAACACAAGCATAATTTCTGTTATTATCTTGCTTAAGATCTCGTATGTCTGTCCTTGATTGCCAATTTCCTTTAATAATTGATCACCATCTGTGACTCCCTCATTTTTTTTTTCCAACCGAATATTTGGACTAGACATCTAAGAAAAATACTGCCGTGCTGCGAGCCGTCTCGCAGCCTGTGTGATTTACTATCCCAGTGTTTGAGGATGTAAATAGCATAGGGAAGCAACCTAAGGGTTGCCAAAACCAAACAAAAGAATTTTGAACGTAATGAGCCAAAATGGGTTGCGTATGGGCCGTGGCAGGTAAGAAATGGGTGGAATCCCTGGGTAGGACGGTGATTAATGCCGTCTGTGCTCTACCCGAGTGTAGCTGACCAGAGGGGGGGGGGTGTCCTCAGGCAGGGTGGGGACCAATGCCGTTTCTCCACTGCCTGAGCAACCGGCACGAACGGGTAAGAATGTGGTCATCGTGGGGGGCTGCCTCTCGAATTGGGAGAGCAACTATGAGTCGTGTTCTGTCGACAAACTAGTTCCTCTGAACTATTGTCTGGGGACAAACTTGTACCTTTAACAAGTTTCTGGGGTCAAATTAGTTCCTCTGAACTATTGTCTGGGGATAAACTAGTTCCATTAACAAGTTTCTGGGGACAAACTAGTTCCTCTGAACTATTGTCATGGGACAAACTTGTTCCATTAACAGCCGGGGGGCGTTAAAGGAGGGTGATGTGGGGCCGTGAAAACTTTCGAGTTTACGAACAACACTGAACGATAACACTAACGAACAAACATTCAACAAACATGGTGCAGGTTCCACCAGAAAGGACACCGTATCTCTCCATCGGTTCCTTTTTTCTCCATCATCTGGACACCTCACTGCTCAATAGTGAACAGGGTCGCAAAGGGATTCGTTTGGTGGGAGTCAGGCTCTAAGTCATCATCTTCTCCCGGCTGCCAAACTCTTGTCTGTAGTAACCGTGCTAAAGCTGCTTGGGGCGAATCTGGATCCATCTCATCATTCCGGATGAGCCTGAACGAATTGTCTCAGTGCCAGAATCGTGTGTCGAGGTTGGAGCTACTATGCTTCAATCCGTAATCGTCGGGCGATGGGTCTGGGTCAGGGGCTTTGATATAAGTGATCTCAAATGGGTTAGTAGAATCATGCTCAGATTCACTGGGAGTGGGGCCTGGTGCAGGGGTATAGTCGTAACATGGTGTGCTGTGGCTGTCGTCATGTGATCGCTATCACTGTCGCTGTCGCTGCTGGTTGAAGGAAGGGAGAGATGGAATCATGCCTCTGGGGGCGGAGTTGAAGTCGTGTCTGAGGGCGGGCTGGAGTGGTTGGGGGAGGGTAGGAATATGTCATCTGTGGGCGGGGCGTGATCATCTGCTGCTGCGAGCACGATGTGGTGTGTGTGGTTATTCTGTGAGCCGTAAGCCTTGAGCTGGTTTATATGAAACCACGCAGACTTACCATTGGGATAGGTTATTTTGTATACTGAGGGGCTGACTTTGTCCGAAATGGAGTACGGTCTGGAAAATTTTGGGGAGAGGAATGAACTGGGATTGTAAAGGGAAAGCATAACTTGTTGCCCTACTGTAAACTCAGTGGCGTGTACTGTTTTGTCGAAACAAGCCTTGCTCTGTTTCTTCCTGGTTCCAAGTCTCACTGCTGCTGCGAGTTGGGCTGCCTTTATGTTCTGTATCAGTTGTTTAACCGCATTTTCCTGCGCGAGGGCTGTAACTGCAGGGCTGGCCAAATCCAGTCCTAGTAAACCCTCAGTGCCTTTCATGGGGCGTCCGGTCATGAGGGTGTGGGGGGTGTATCCTGTGGATGTAGATACAGTGTTTGTTAAAAACATCAAAGCAAATGGGAGTACTGAATCCCAGGTGCTGTTATTCTGCTGTATCATTTTCCCAAGGGTGGCTTTCAATGTCCTATTCATTCGTTCTACAATACCACTTGACTTGGGGTGGTATGCAATATGGAACTTTTGTCTAATGCCGAAAATCGTGAGGACGTTTTTCATTACACGTCCGGTGAAATGGGAGCCTTGGTCGGACTCTATACTGCGTGGGAGGCCCCATCTTGTAAAAATGTGGTGTGTTAATATTTTGGCCGTTGTCTTGGCCGTATTCGTTCTTGACGGAAATGCTTCCACACATTTTGTGAAGGTGTCTATGACCACCAACACATACTTGTAACCATTTCTGCACGGGGGTAGGGGGTCCTATATAAGCTATCTGGAGATTTGTCCAGGGTCCATTAACGGGGCGGGTATGACTAAGTTGAGACTTTTTCGCATATCTGTCCGTATTGTTCTGGGCACAGATTAGCAATTCTCTACGTAATGTGTGACATCGATTTTTAAATCAGGCCACCAGCAGAGCAGTCTGAGGTGGGCTGGGGTGGGTTCAATTCCTTGGTGTCCATGATTGTCATGGAACTGACAAATGATCTGGTTCCTGTCCTGGCTGGGAACTACATAAATGCCATCCTTTAAAATCACACCGTCGTGTGTGGTGATTACGTTTCTGTATTTATCATACGGGGCTGGGAAGGTTCCCTTTAAAACTTCCCTGAGTTTCTCGTCCTCTGTCTGGGCCTTCGCTAAATCTTGAATATTGGTCAGTGAGACCTGAACTGCGTGTACTGGGGTGCTTTCGGGGGGGTTCCAAAAATAAGCATGCCTGGAGCCTGCCTTTGCTAGGGCGTCTGCTTTAACGTTACCAGGGGGGGAAGAATGGTGATGACTGCGAACCTTGATTATTCCGTATTTCCTATCCTTTGCTGTCTCTAAGATATGGCGGAGTAATGGGGCTGTGGGTAGGGGTTTACCGTCCGCAGAAACAAATCCTCTTGTTTCCCAGAATGGTAGGAACTCTGTCAAACTATTACAGACATACAAGCTGTCCGAATAGATGTCTGCTGGGGTCGGGAACGAGTCTGGGTGGTCTACAATGTATGCAATCGCTGCCAGCTCTGCTGCCTGCGAGCCTAAGTGTCCTGCCAACTTTAAGGAAATTTCATCTAGGGCGCGTCCCTGTGTGTCCTCTACATATATACCGCAACCAGTAATTCTTTCTCCGTTTAACACTGTGGAGGAGCCATCCACATAAATCTTCAGGGGTGCGCACGTGTCTGTGTGCTGGGGTCTCTGGGGTGTACTATCTGTTTTCCTCGGGGGTGTTTTGGGAATAAATGGGCCTGTGTTCTGTTTTGTGGTGATGATCTCACATTCAAGGGGTGCCTGCATATTGCAAATCATCGGCAAGGAATGTGTGGGTTTTGGTTCTCTTTACCGCGATGTCCCGTCCCTGTAAAAGAAGGGTCCAACGGGCTGAGCGGATTTGGTTGACTGTGCCATCTTTAAGTCGGTCGTCTAACAATAGCTGTGTCGGTGTGTGTTCTGTGAGGATGGTGATGGGGTTGAGTCCTGTAATGTAGGCAAAGTATTGTACTGCCCAAAAAACTGCGAGCAGGTGCCTTTCACAGGCAGAAAATCCTTGCTCTACGGGGTCTAACATGCGTAAGGCGTATGCTACGGGGCATAACTGGTTGTGGCGCTCCTGGAGGAGCACGGCCTAAAGGGTTCGGTCGGTGCTTGCTACCTCGATAGCGTACGGGGAATGTAGATCTGGGACCTGTAATGCGGGGGCTGTGCTGAGGGCCCTTTTTAAAGCGTCCACGGCATCTGCATGCTGTGGAAGCCATTTCCAAGGTGCCTGCTTCTTGAGAAGTTTGGAAAGGGGTGCTGCTTTAGTGGCGAAACCGTCAATATGGTTTCGGCAGTAATCAATCAGTCCTAAAAATGACCGGAGGTCTGAGACATTGTGGGGAAGGGGCAATTTGACGATCGAGTCAATTCTCTTGTGCTCGATCTCGCGTTTACCATGAGTGATCACTGTTCCCAAGTAAATCACTTTTTCTTTCAATCTGGTCCTTCTTGGGGTTGACTTTACAACCAATTTCTTTTAGGAGTGCTAGGAGTTCAGCGAGAAGCAAAATGTGCTCTCCCTTTGTGTCTGTCTGTAGTAACAAGTCGTCTACATACTGGACCGGACAATCGGGGCGGGAAAACTTTGCCAAACCATTTGCCAGCTGTCGGTGGAAAATGGAGGGGGAGTTGTGGAAGCCTTGTGGAAGGCACGTCCATGTGTATTGTTACCCTTGGAATGTAAAGGCGAATTTGTCCTGGCACGCTTTAGCCAATGGAATGGACTAGAAGCCATTACCAATGTCCAAAACCAAATTTTTTTTTGACTGGAGTCCCTGTTTGAGCATGGTCTCAGGACTCGTGGCTACGGTGGGGGCTGCTGCTGGGGTTACTTTGTTCAGTTCCCGGTAATCAATGGTCAGTTGCCATGATCCATCCGGTTTCCTGACGGGCCAAATCGGTGTGTTGTTTGTGGAGGCTACCGATCTGAGTACGCCTTGATCCAACAAACTCTCTATTACTTTGGAGATTTCTCCCTCTGCTTCCTGGGGAAATCCGTACTGCTTCTGGAGTTTAGGGTCGGGACCTGTAATGTTCACAAAGCCAGCCAATTTGCCACAGTCGTGTTTGTGCTGTGCAAATGCTGCTTTATGTTCCTGCAGGACTGCCCTAACTTGTTTGTCTGCACTAATGGCTCGAGGGTCGAACCAGAAGTCTCCTACTGAGCTAATCCTATTTACGTATTCTCCGACTGTGAGCGCGGCGGGGGCTCATGCTGCCTTTGCCATTTTCCAAACACACTTGTTAACTGGATCAAAAGAAAGGTTATGGGAGCTCATGAAATCGATCCCAAGGATATGTTCTGCTGTCTGGGGCAGATCAACTAAAACTAAGGGGTGCTTATTCGTGATGTTCCCTATCTGTATTGCTGTAGGAGCTGTAATGTGTCCCTGTTGTAAATGGCCTGTAAAGCCGCTGAGTGTGATGGTGTCTGTTGATGTCTCGCTGAAACATCGTGTGGTGCGGGACCCTCCTGTGTCCCAAAGAAAGTCTACGGGTTGTCTCCGGACTTTGCCTGCTACTACCGGTCTACCGGACTTGTCCCAAAGGGTGTCGCAGACCCAAGTTGGGGAGCCCGAACACCGTCAGTCGGTGCCGTTCACATCTGTACTCTCTGAACGGGCACTAATGCTATGGATCGGCTTTGCCCTATTCCTGTTCAGGGTGCCTGTCTGTTGGCTTCTCTGCTGCTTCTGGGGCGCGTTGCACTCTCGTGCAAAGTGTCCTAACTGTCCACAGTTGTAGCATTCCTGAGGTTTTGGCTGGGGTTGGCTGTTCCTGCCACATTTACCCATGCGGGGTTTTGGTGTGCTTTAACTGGGTTCATCTCTATCTGCTCTTCATCGGGTGTTATCAATGCGGTTTTGCCTGCAATTGACTGCTCCCAAGCGCGGGAAAATCTCTTCAAAATCCATTTTTCATTGTGGGCCTCATCTGAGGGGTCATAATTTGCGCAAGCTTTTCGTCCTGCTTCTGTGGCGTGGGGGACTAGAATTCGGGTCCATTTGGCCATATTATCTGGGGACAAATGGGCGCGGGCTAACTCTCCAAAAACTGCGGTAAAGTGAATCCACAAACATCCAGCAAACGCTGTGGGGTGCTCTGTCTTCTTTTACCTACACTTATTTAGGCCTTCTATGGGGTCTCCTCTGTTGTAGCCGATCCGCATCAAGGATCGCTGTGTGCATTTATTGGAGTGTGCCTCCTCCTACATTCTGTGGGTCGGGAAGGGCTGCTGCGACTGAAGGGTCGAGGCTTAAAACTGTGAGCTTCACTTTCTCCTTTTCGTCCAGGCCGTACATGGTAGCCTGTTGTTTGACTTTCGCGAAAAATTGGTGGAGGTCTGAAGTGGGAAGGAACGGTGTAATTTTTCCACACGCGTCCCGTAATTGGGTCACGGTTAACGGGGTTGTGTAAAGGAGGTATGCTTCTCCTTCTCCTGCGGCCCTGCGGTGTGTGGTGACTGTATTCATGGGGGGGGGGGGGTGTTCTGCCTGTTCAGTTGGGGGTTGGGGCGCTTTCCTTTTCTGGGGTTTTTCCTGCGTACATGTCCCATGTACGTATCTATGGGCAGTATCTCTGGCAGCAGCGCACCACTCCCCGATGAACTCAATGCATTCTATGCTCGGTTCGAGCAGATAACCAACAATCCGCTGGCGAGTGCCCCAGCAGCCCATAATTCACCCATACTCACCATCACAGCTTCCGAAGTCAGATTGGCCTTCCTGAAAGTGAACCCTCGGAAGGCGACGGGCCCAGACGGGATCCTGGTCGTGCACTCAGAGCCTGCGCGGACCAGCTGGCAGAGGTATTCGCGGACATCTTTAACCTGTCCCTACTCCACTCCGAGGTCCCCACCTGCTTCAAGAAGACCACCATCATACCGGTACCAAAGAAGAACCAGGCAACGTGCCTCAATGACTACCGACCAGTGGCCCTGACTTCAGTCGTAATGAAGTGCTTCGAGAGGTTGATCATGAAGCGCATCACCTCCATACTCCCAGAACGCCTTGATCCACTGCAAATCGCATACCGCTGCAACCGGTCCACATCAGACACCATTTTCCTGGCCCCACACTCATCCCTAAAGCATCTTGAAAACAAGGACTCCTACATTACACTCCTATTTATTGACTACAGCTCCGCCTTCAACACCATAATCCCAGCAAAGCTCATATCAAAGCTCCAAAACCTCGGACTTGGCTCCCCACTCTGCAACTGGATCCTCGATTTTCTGACCAACAGACCACAATCAGTAAGAATGAACAACAACACCTCCTCCACAATAGTCCTCAACACCGGCGCCCCGCAAGGCTGCGTACTTAGCCCCCTACTCTACTCCCTGTACACACACGACTGCGTGGCAAAACTTGGTTCCAACTCCATCTACAAGTTTGCTGACGATACGACCATAGTGGGCCGGATCTCGAATAACGATGAGTCCGAATACAGGAGGGAGATAGAGAACCTAGTGGAGTGGTGTAGCGACAACAATCTCTCCCTCAATGCCAGCAAAACTAAAGAGCTGGTAATTGACTTCAGGAAGCAAAGTACTGTACACACCCCTGTCAGCATCAACGGGGCCGAGGTGGAGATGGTTAGCAGTTTCAAATTCCTAGGGGTACACACCTCCAAAAACCTGTCCTGGTCCACCCACGTCGACGCTACCACCAAGAAAGCACAACAGCGCCTATACTTCCTCAGGAAACTAAGGAAATTCGGCATGTCCACATTGACTCTTACCAACTTTTACAGATGCACCATAGAAAGCATCCTATCGGGCTGCATCACAGCCTGGTATGGCAACTGCTCGGCCCAGGACCGCAAGAAACTTCAGAGAGGCGTGAACACCGCCCAGTCCATCACACAAACCTGCCTCCCATCCATTGACTCCATCTACACCTCCCGCTGCCTGGGGAAAGCGGGCAGCATAATCAAAGATCCCTCCCACCCGGCTTACTAACTCTTCCAACTTCTTCCATTGGGCAGGAGATACAGAAGTCTGAGAACACGCACGAACAGACTCAAAAACAGCTTCTTCCCCACTGTCACCAGACTCCTAAATGACCCTCTTATGGACTGATTTCATGAACACTACACCCCTGTATGCTTCATCTGATGCCAGTGCTTTTGTAGTTACTTTGTATATGTTGTGTTGCCCTATTATGTATTTTCTTTTATTCCCTTTTCTTCTCATGTACTTAATGATCTGTTGAGCTGCTCGCAGAAAAATACTTTTCACTGTACCTCGGTACACGTGACAATAAACAAATCCAATCCAATCCAATCCAATCGTTCTATTCCTGCCAATCGGGGCCGTTTTCTTGATCTAATTGGGGTCCGAATGTACTCTGAAATCCATTTTGAACGGACAGCAGAGATTGCAATTCTGCAATTTGCTCCGGCACTTTGCATGGTCTACGGAGCTCTGCCTTTGTTCCATCGTGGTATGGAGTGCTCGTAGGGCTGCTTTTAAATCATTGCACTGTTTCTGCAATTTCTCAACTTGCTGTTCTGTTTCTTGTCTTACCAAGACCGCACGTTGCGTGTCCTGGTAGGCCTTATCGTATTGCGTCTGAAAACTGTTCAAATGCGCGAGACAAGACTGATGTGCCCACTTGGCATCATCCAACTCTCTGTCCCTTGCTGCTAACTGCTCTTTTAAATCTCGATTCTCCTTCTCTACCTCACTCACGTCTGTCTCTCTCCTCTATCTCTCTACGGACCTCCTCTATGCCTCGCAATTGTGGCAAACAGGACACGATTGCCATCGGCTTGCGAGCTTTCCCTAAGCTCTTCTTGTGGATCTCTGACAGGTTCTCCCACCAAGTATGTCCTATACTCCCGGGTCCTGTTTCCTCATTATCGCAGAATTCACTCCAAATTCACTTTCCCTTTGAGATGTTTCCTGATCACATCTTCCCAAACGGGACGCTGTTGTACTCTACTGCTGGTCGCTGCGACCTCGAATTCCTGGGGGTTCATAAGGTGTTCCATTGCCTTCATTGCCATTCTCTCTATCTAGGATCTCTACTGAATTTGGAACAGGGGGTGATAAAGCAGTGATGTAAACATGGGTACGGCTTACGCTAATTTCCGGCCTACAAAACTCCCGACAGTTTTACGCAACAAAATCTCTCAGGTTTACCTTATATCCCTGTTAGTACGCATGCATTAACACACTTCCGAATCTCAGAGGCTTGATCAGTACTGTTTTGACGCTTGTGGTTTTTCTGTTCCCAATTGGATTCTCAATTCAAATTTTGTGTTCTCTCGGAGTGGTTAGGCCACTTCTAAGTCGAGTCCCACCAGAGTCGCCAGTAAATGTTGCTAACTTTTGGCTGGCTCTTAATTTGGCTCTGTTCAATTACGTTTGCTCAAGAGTCGGCAGGTATCTTTCGACACCGCCACAAGGTTCAGAACCGAATACTGATCAATGACTCGATACACCAGTTAGTAAGTTCAAAAGCAATGCTCATTTATTTACACACAGTCAAATCTATTCATGCATAAACTCTACAAACTAAACTACCACTATTACTAAAGCCTATACTTAGCTTTGGGTGCCCACTCAGTCAGAGGAACAATGGCTGTTGCTCGGTTCTGAGGCTGCTGGGTTGAGCAGTTTACAGGGTAGCAACTAGGAGCGTCTATCTCGTAGCGTGCGTTGACTTGGGACTTACTTGTTCTGGTGCAGCTGCTAGGCAGGTCTCTCTCTTCGGTGAGAGCCAAAGCCAAAGGAGGAAGATTCTCCCTAGTGGGATACCTTTTATACTAAAAAGGTCTTTGCGCTTTTCTGGGCGGGCCTTGAACTTGGCCTCAACTAATTGAGTCTTTCCCAATCACCTGTATCAATTTTCCTCCAATAGAGGGGTGGTTGCCTGATCGCTGGGCGTGTCCTGGTGACTGTCAGTCTGCTTTGTCTTAGCTTCTTCTGGCACCGGGGAGTCTGCCTTAACATTGTGTATTTAAATGTTTCTCTTTTGTCCCCGGAGATGGCTAATTAGTATGTAGATTGCTTGGCAGTTTCTGTCCTGTTTGAGAGTTTAAGGTTCTAATCAACAGACAGAGCTTGCACCTGCTTGTTTCTTAGCATTGTCCAATTTTCCCTGCATTCTTTGCAAGTGTCCATTTTGTAATCGGGACGTGGCCATCCCAGATGGCTACAGAACTCAATAAGGTTTGTGAGGCATGACCTACCCTTCACAAAACCATGTTGACTATCCCTAATCAAATTATTCCTTTCTAGATGATTATAAATCCTATCTCTTATAAACGTTTCCAAGACTTTGCCCACAACAGAAGGAAGGCTCACTGGTCTATAGTTACCGGGGTTGTCTCTACTCCCCTTCTTGAACAAGGGGACAACATTTGCTATCCTCCAGTCTTCTGGCACTATTCCTGTAGACAAAGATGACTTAAAGATCAAAGCCAAAGGCTCAGCAATCTCCTCCCTAGCTTCCCAGAGAATCCTAGGATAAATCCCATCCGGCCCAGGGGACTTATCTATTTTCACACTTTCCAGAATTGCTAACACCTCCTCCTTATGAACCGCAAGCCCTTCTAGTCTAGTAGCCTGTATCTCAGTGTTCTCCTCGACAACATTGTCTTTTTCCTGTTTGAATACTGATGAATAATATTCATTTAGCACCTCTCCTATCTCCTCGGACTCCAAGCACAACTTCCCACTACTGTCCTTGACTGGCCGTACTCTTACCCTAGTCATTATTTTATTCCTGACATACCTATAGAAAGCTTTAGGGTTATCCTTGATCCTACCTGCCAAAGACCTCTCATGTCCCCTCCTGGCTCTTCTTAGCTCTCTCTTTAGGTCCTTCCTAGCTAACTTGTAACTCTCGAGGGCCCTAACTGAACCTTCACGTCTCATCTTTACATAAGCCTCCTTCTTCCTCTTGACAAGTGATTCCACTACTTTAGTAAACCATGGTTTCCTCGCTCGACCATTTCCTCCCTGCCTGACAGGTACATACTTATCAAGGACACGCAGTAGCTGTTCCTTGAACAAGCTCCACATTTCAATTGTGCCCATCCCCTGCAGTTTCCTTCCCCATCCTATGCATCCTAAGTCTTGCCTCATTGCATCATAATTGCCTTTCCCCCAGATATAACTCTTGCCCTGTGCTATATACCTTTCCCTTTACATCGCTATAACGTAACCGGGGCGTTGTCACCTCGTGGCAAGAAGGTGCCTAGCATACACCTCATTCACTGACTTTACATATTGCCCCTTCAGCAGCATTATCGCCTCCGTATACAAGGGGATGTCTCTGATAAGCATGAAAATTTGCAGGCTCACCCGTGCATTGAGTTTTGCTGCTTTTGGAGGTCGGTGACATCTTCGGTGGATGATCCGAGGGAAGCTTCGAAGAAGCTTAGCCAGTGCTCGAATGTTGCAGTGGCTTCGGCTGCTTGTGGGTCCAGCTCCAGGCAATCAGGCTTGAGTGATGAATTCATCTTAAAAGTTTAGCTTATTAAATTGATGTGCCATCAATGAACACAAGACGAGTAGTGAACGTAACTGAGGCTTTAATAAGCTAAAGAGAAAGCCTCCTGGCCTCTGATCCCGAACTGGGGCAGGGGCGGAGATCAGCCACCTTTATACCAAGCCCGAGGGGAGGCGGAGCCATCTGGCAGTGGTTTACCACATTACATGTAATACAGTAGCAGTTTACCACAATACATATAATATACTACAGTGGTTTACCACACTCCGACTGGAGGCCTCACCTCCAAGCTGTGACATTATGGGAAATGTCCAGAACTCAAAGCGTTAATGTCATACCATAAATAACCACCAGATGGAGCTACAGGCAGAACTATATAAAGCACTGACTCACAGGCTTCTGGGAGAAGGCTGGAGAGGAGAGCAGAGGAGCAGTGAGAGAGTGTAGAGTACAGTTAGAGATAGAGTGTAGAGACTAATGTTAGTTGAGTGTAGATTATTATATTATATTGTTTACTTTAAGAGTAAGTGGTCGAGCTTTAATAAGTAGTGTAAATAGAAGTTAGCTTCGTTAATGAACGTAGCTTCTGTGGTCTTTGTGAACACTACAACATCCACCCTGATAAGAAGAATCACAAAGATCACCACAGGAGCAGTAATTCAGGCAGCAGAGCGCCCCTGTCAGAATCTGCAGGGAACATAACCTTGGCTGAGGTAATTGGTAAAAGGGTGGTTCGGTCGCTCTGGGATGGCCGGAAGATAGATGAGGCCCAACACTTCCCCTTGCTTCCATTCCTGCTCTTCCCTCTCCACAAGGAAACCAAATCAAAAATTAGTTTTACACATTTTCCTGCCATCTTCTGGCCCGGCTCCCGATTGGTGCCTGGTTGCATTGGTAGGTGCAGGGCTGGGCACTGCTGCCAGTGTGAGCAACAATAGTCGTGCTGGGGTCACACTGTCAATGCTGCCTCTGTCCACACTGGGGCATGACGTTACTGCTGGAAAACCGTGGAGTTAAATGGTGGTTGGTGACAATGTTGAAGGCAAAATGCCACTGCCATTTTAACGACAGGCCAACCCCATTCCTGTTGGAAAGACAGTGGTAAATCAACTACCATGACCTCGCCTTGAAATTTGCAACAATACTCATTGCCTTGAAATGGAAAATCCCAAAACCTATGGGGCATCTACAAAATGTCTTCTTTTCAAATGAATAATCCCATTAAACTTCCAATCTTTTGCCGTCACTGTCATGCCTCCCAAGTTGTCATTTTATCCTCCCAGACTCAGGACTGACCATAGAATTGTAGAATGGTTACAGCACAGAAGGCGGTCATTCAGTCCCATCATGTCTGTGCTGGCACCCCACAAATGCTACTCACTTGCTCAGATGGTTGTCCAACTTCCTTTTGAAAGCCATGATTGAATCTACCTCCAGCACATTCTCAGGCAGCTGCACAATTCGGATCCTAGAGTGTAGAGAACTAAAGGTTCTTGACGAAGGATTGTCAAATTGCTACCTGGATGCCGGCCTGACATCAAATCCTGGATGAGCCAACATTACTTCAGCTCAGTATCGGCAGAAACGCAAGCCGTCACTTTCTTGGCTCGCCAGAAATGGCCCATTTCCTCCGGCGTATCCATCAACCTTCTCGTCAAGGTGGGTCAGAAGTTCTGCAGCCTTGTGGGACATTATCATAAATGTAAGAACGGCAAAGGCTAATTAAATGTCTAGATCAACCATTATAGGGAGCTAGAGTTACAACTATATAAGACATTGATGCTAAGCCTTGGGTGAGTAAGTGAAGGAGATAGCTAGAGTACAGACTGAAGGAGAGATAGTGTGGGTGAAAGCAGATCATCGTTAATATAATAATGTAGAGATTAGTAGTAGATGAGTGTAGATTATATGTTAATTATCAACGGTGTATTATATAGGGGTAAGCGTCGAATCCAAATAAGTAGTGTTAATAAATGTATAGTTTTGTTCAATTTAAAAGCTATTTGTGGTCTTTGTGAACCATCCTGAATTTAGCAACACAAAGAACACCACACCTTGGGCATGAAGCTGGCAGTGCACCCAATGCACTCACCCGACAAGAAGGACTGAATTGGATTTGGGAAACATTGCACCTTACCGAGTAAGGAACAGGCATTCTCTGCCTGTCGCCATTTTCTTTGAAGGCCGAAAAGCCTGTCAGTCGCCCACAAGTCAAAATAGACCCACAGCAAATGCTATGTTCATATGAATGCACTGACAAAATCAAATCTCCAAATGCCTCTGCACTGCATTCGTAATTCAATGGGAGCAGGTAAATGCAGGTATCCTCCCACACACTAAGCATAGCTTCAGGCCGCCTACCATCAGGTAGGTTATGGCATCTATAATTGAGTGTAAGATGACAGGAAAACATAACAAAATTGTTCACCACTGAACTGCCCTATTGGGCCACCCAATGTTACTGCTCAACAGTGATTAGTAACTAGTTCCTCATGAACAAAGTTTTCATTTAGAGAGTTTTGATGTTTAACTTGTGCATTAAATTGCCTGGTAATGCAAAGCAAGTCTATACTGTGACACTGTTACGGGAACCCATTTTAGACAGCCCCTGGAATTCACTTGTAACGTTTGAAGACTATCACATAAAACTCGGTTTTAACACATTAGATTACAAACCTGCGTGTCCAATAGACAATAATCCACTGACAGGAGTCTGAATGCATTGTTAGGAATTTCAATTTTGAATTAAGATTAACATTGATTCATAAATTAATTTTGTCTTCCTGGATATACAAGCTGCAAAATTCTTGCACAAAATGCTACGCATCTAATAATAAAAATGAATGGCCTATCACAAATTTTTAAAGCATGATCGATCAATCTTGGCACCACTTGCAAATACTGTTCATTATGAATGAGGCAGTTCATATGGCAACATGGAATCCAATTTTCTCCCCAGATCCCCATCAGATTACAATGTGACATAGGCATTATCGAAAATATTAACACACCTTAATGCATTATTTTAGGAGTAATTAATTAATTACACAAAGTCAGCTTCACTTAAGAAAGGTGATGGCATAAGATACCTTGGGGTTTGAAGTTCTCCTAGTTTTCGCTACTCCTTTAATTCTAATTATAAAATAAGGCTGCCTAATATAAAATTATAAATATTATAATCAATAATGATTCCTTTGTAATTTTATAGCATTATATTTGCTAATTATGTTATCATAGTAAGAATAGCAATGTGTTGTGCACTTTTCACCACCACTAGCTGATCTGTATTTCAACAATGTCATCAAACTAAAAACAGCTTTGGTTTCTTCTGCTTCATTTAAAACAAAATAGTTCATGTCTCATATTTTGCTCCATTCTAGGTTCCCCTCACCCTTATTCCCGGCGCTAAACTTTGTTCTCGAGGGCCCACATTTTTGAACTCCTGCGGGTGTGCCACCCCGTGATGTGAGAGGAGGCAGACCGCATTGTCACCAGATTTGCATACTGTTTCATCTCTCAGCCTCCGTGAAGGAACTGGCGCATCTGCCAGTGTCGATGAACTGCCAAAACCTGTCCAACGACGGCTGAAAAGTCAACCGCGAAAGAAGTTGAACTTGCGATATCTCTGATCGGGAGAGCAATGTTCCAACAGTACAAAGACCTTTCATTTTCCTTGTATTACTGGCCAATTCCACACCTTGAGGAAAAAAAAACAGCTTGCAACGTGCTAACTGATATGTATGCATTGTATTCAGATGGATCTTAGATAAGCTATGGGGTTAATAAGCCTGTTTGATGTAATGGCATTCACCTCAGCTGGCACCGTCTATAGACAAGGATCATTGTCGGGCATGTTCTGACAGCAGATGCAACCATTAAATCAGATGGATAACCAGTTGATAAATTGCTAGCTTCTCCTTTTACTTCACACTTCATATTTAATGTCCAGAAAAATGAAATTAATGGCAAGCTTTTAAAAAAAAATGTAAATTATTTTTGCTCTTGTTCATTCTGGAGTTTTCACAAAGCAATGCACCAATAAGTTGGAATAAACTCACTTGTTGACTTGATATTAATTCACTGACGGAGCAGTTAAACTTTTTCATGGAGGTGAATTTTGAAGCATTTGTCAGTGCGGCTGGTTGAGTGTTGTCCTGGGTCACCTCATGTGGTTGGTAGCACACTTGCCAGTGACCCCCTGTGCTATGGATCTGAGCAAATTTCTAGGTTGAGACTTAAGTGCATTACTGGGGGTGGGGGCGGGTGCTAAATTTTCAGAGATACTTAATTTCGGCTGGACTGTTGAACCGAGGAAGATTTTATATGTTAAAGTGCATGGAAAATATCCCTTCTGCTATTCAAAGTGTAAGGAGTTCTCACAGTGTCCTGACGGACAACTGAACTTGAACTGCTTAACTGGTCGTACACCTTTTTTGCTGCTTGTATGCTTTCTGGCTGTCACATTATCTAGTGTAACAGCAGTGCCTGCACGTCAAAAAATCTTCATTGGTTGTAAAAAGGACGGGGTAAGCGATACATAAATGCATATTCTTTGGGTCAGATTTTCTCACCCTTCCCGCTGGCAGGGACGTCTTGTCCTGCCGAAGGCGACCACCTGTGGCGGGCTGGACGAGCCGCACAAAATGCCATCGACCTCGGCGGGACTGGAAGGTCCAGCCAGCAGCCAACGACAAACCTGCCTCTGCCACGAGATAGCAGGTCGGGCGAGGTGGTGGTGGGGTGGAAAATCCCAGCCTTTGGGCAGGATTTTCCGGCCCTTCCTGCCGGTATGATCTTCCATCCCGCCGAAGGCAGGAGAGGTGAACCGTACAAGACGCTGCAGCACTCGGCCGGATGGATGATCACACACCGCGGTGACCAGTGGCGGACCAGCTTCGCCCTCGGAAAACATGGAACGGAGGGGCGGGGATTGGAAACTTCCACAATTTTCTTTCTTTCCTTCTCGCTGTGAGAGGTTGCTCGGTGTCACAGCGTCCAGTGAAGCCGAAGTGTCCACCCATCCAACAGACGTAATGTTGCTTCAGTCAACTGAGCACCACTCAGGAGCAGTTTTAAACCGATGAGCAATAAACGAAGGAGTCCTCAATGAGCTTTTCAGTTGTATATTTCCAGAACCCTTGTCGGAAGTTGATGAACTGGATGTTTAACTAAATCATTAAACTAAAAATCAGGTCAATGTCAGCGACCCATGATATACAAGCCGATTATCCTGCACAATCCGGATGCCTTTTCCCCCCGGGTCAGGCACCTGTTAAATTACAAGAAAAGGTGTTATTCCAGGTGAATGCTGACCAGCAAGGTTTCTGCTACTGATTCCAATGAAGCACCATGTCACCCGGTCGAAGAAAGAAGTAGCCAGCATTTCTCTTTGCTTCTGTCAAACCAAAACATCTCAAGTCAAGAGTAAAACCCTGGCTTCAATAAGTGGAAAAAACCTCCCATAATGTTTTCATACCTGTTGCTGTAGCTCACCCGCAGCAAAATGATTAATAATAATAATCTTTATTAGTGTCACAAGTCGGCTTACATTAACACTGCAAGGACATTCCTGTGAAAAGCCCCCAGTCGCCACACTCCGGCGCCTGTTTGGGTACACTGAGGGAGAATTTAAAATGCCCAATTCACCTAACAAGCACGTCTTTTGGGACTTGTGGGAGGAAACCGGAGCACCCGGAGGAAACCCACGCAGACACGGGGAGAAAGTGCAGACTCCGCACAGACAGTGACCCAAGCCGGGAATCGAACCCGGGTCCCTGGTGCTGTGAAGCAACAGTGCTAACCACTGTGCTACCGTGCCGCTCATATAAATTCCTGCCATCAATTATTCATGGCTAACACTTAATTGAAGGCTGATTAAAATTAATAAACTTGCTTCTAATGCAAAGACACGTTGAAGCTAATTGCAATAAAGTAGTCGCAAAAGAATAAAAAAGAACAATATCTTTCTTTTACAACACTTCGAGAATCTGGGCAATGCAGCAATCCGTGATTCGGTATATTTACCAACATTTATTCTATGATATTCAGAACTCACGATCGATGGAAAGTAAATCTTCAGGTTTTGTTTGATGGGAAGAACATGCACCTTTTCAGGCAAATTCAGACACAAAGGAGCTATGAATCTGTGAGGAGAATAATGCTCAGGTGAGGGAGGGGAGGATGAGGCTAGTGTGAGGGAGGGGGAGGATGATGCTGTCGAGGGAGGGGGAGGATGATGCTGTCGAGGGAGGGGGAGGATGATGCTGTCGAGGGAGGGGGAGGATGATGCTGTCGAGGGAGGGGGAGGATGATGCTGTCGAGGGAGGGGGAGGATGATGCTAAATCGAGGGAGGGGGTAGATGATGCTGTCGAGGTAGGGGGAGGATGATGCTGAGGCGAGGGAGGGGGTGGATGATGCTAAGTCGAGGGAGGGGGAGGATGATGCTAAGTCGAGGGCGGGGGAGGATGATGCTGTCGAGGGAGGAGGATGATGCTAAATCGAGGGAGGGGGAGGATGATGCTAAGGCGAGGGAGGGGGAGGATGATGCTATGTCGAGGGAGGGTTGAGGATGATGATGTCGAGGGAGGGGGAGGATAATGCTGCTGAGGGAGGCGGAGGATGATGCTGCCGAGGGAGGGGGAGGATGATGCTGTCGAGGGAGGGGGAGGATGATGTTAAGTCGAGGGAGGGGGAGGATGATGCTAAATCGAGGGAGGGGGAGGATAATGCTGTCGAGGGAGGGGGAGGATGATGCTAAGTCGGAGGAGGGGAGGATGGTGCTAAGTCGGGGGAGGGGGAGGATGATGATGTTGAGGGAGGGATGGAGGATGATGTTAAGGTGAAGGAGGGGGAGGATGATGTTAAGGTGAGGGAGGGGGAGGATGATGATATCGAGGGAGGGGGAGGATGATTTTAAGGTGAGGGAGGGGAGGATGATGCTAAGTCGGAGGAGGGGAGGATGGTGCTAAGTCGGGGGAGGGGGAGGATGATGATGTCGAGGGAGGGATGGAGGATGATGTTAAGGTGAAGGAGGGGGAGGATTATGCTATCGAGGGAGGGGGAGGATGATGTTAAGTCGGGGGAAGGGGAGGATGATGCTAAGTAGGGGAGGGGGGAGGATGATGCTAAGGTGAGGGAGGGGGCAGATGATGCTAATGTGAGGGAGGGGGAGGATGATGCTAAGGTGAGGGAGGGGGGAGAATGATGCTGAGGTGAGGGAGGAGGATGATGATGCTAAGGAGAGGGAGGGGGAGGATGATGTTAAGGTGAGGGAGGGTGGAGGATGATGCTGAGGTGAGGGAGGGGGGAGGATGATGCTAAGGTGAGGGAGGGGGAGGATGATGCTAAGTCGGGGGAGGGGGAGGATGATGCTGAGGTGAGGGAGGGGGCGGATGATGCTGAGGTGAGGGGGGGAGGATGATGCTAAGGTGAGGGAGGGGGAGGATGCTGTTAGTCGGGGGAGGGGGAGGAAGATGCTAAGTCGAAGGGGGTGGGGAGTGTTTCTGATTTTAATGTAAAGGAAACTTCAATCACCCCGTGGAAAGTGAAAAAAATAGAAGCAACGGAGCGGGGAATTGATGGTGAGTTTGGGAAGCAGAATCTGCGTTTAATAAAATCAACTTTTCCTCAGTGCCCACATTTCAAATAGGAACAACAAAACCTTGTATTTATTGAGTGTTTTTTAACGTAGGGTGCGATCTAAAGGCCAGATCGTGCTCGACTCGGGATATGACGAGGGCGGTAAATCTCACAAAAGTCCTTTTGTGAGACTTGCAGAATTTGTTACGCCTCACGATATCTAACGATGGGCGGGGTCCAGATTTGCATATTTAAGTGCACAGTTTTTTTTAATTTTAATTTTTTTATTCTACATTTTCACATTTTCCTTCAAAGATTTACACCCCACCCACAAACAGTAAACGGTAACAAATACAAAATCAATCCCCTTAACAATACCAATGATCCCATCCTCCCACCACCCCAAACAACGGCCCACCTGCCAATATATGCATCCAATAAACCAAACCCTCCCACGGTGGAAACAAAAAACAAAAGAGAAAAAGAAAAAGGAGTCCGGGACCGCCCATGGTCACCATTGACCTATAGAGTCCACTCCCCCTCCCCCCTACACTCAACGCCATCCAACCTCTGAAAGAGTACCGTACATGATACCCAAGAGTTGTACACCCCCCCCCCCCCCCCCCCCCCCCCCCCCCGGCCCCGGCCCGGTCTCCAGCTCCTCCCATCCACTGCCTCTTGTAAAACTCCTCCTCCCAACCTCGGTTCCTTCCCCCCAACTTTCCACACCGGCTAGACCACTCGGGCCCTGTTCTGCCAGGCTCCGATGGCCGCAGCCCCTCCCCCCACCTCACTCCCATTCACTGGCCGGCTTAAACCGGCCAGCGTGGAGGCCCCCGCCTGGGTCCCTTTCCCCCTTGCCCGACCCTAGTAAAGCCCAGAGATCCCCTTTTAGCACACAATCCCCGCATAACCACCTACACCCCAAAGAGCCCTCATTTCGAGTGAAAGTCCCATCACTTCCCTTGTCCAAATATATACAACATTGGCTCCTTTAATCTCTACACGCGCGCGCAGTGAAACAAAAAAGAAGAAAATACAGTCATAAGGTTACATCGGCACATGGCCATTTCTCAATTTATCAGTTCTGACACAGTCCTTCTGCCTTCGCAAACTCCTCCGCTGCTTCCGCCGTTCCAAAATAAAAGTCCATGAGCTTATAAGTCACCCTCAGCTTCGCTGGATATACAATGCCGCACCGCACCTTGCTAACGTACAGTGCCCTCTTCACCCAGTTGAAGGCAGCCAGCCTCCTCGCCAGTTCCACCGTACTGTCCTGGTATACACGTATACCAGCTCTAGCCCACTGCACCACCCGCTTCTGCTTGGCCCAGCTCAGGACCTTCTCCTTCACACTGTACCTGCAGAAGCACAGAGTCACTGCCCTTGGCGGCTCACTCGCCTTTGGTACAGGCCTCCACGACCGATGAGGCCGATCCAATTCATATCGGGAGGGATCCTCCCCCTCCCCCAATAGCTTTGCCAGCATCGCGGCAAAATACTCAGTCGGCTTCGGTCCTTCAACTCCTTCGGGCAGCCCCACAATCCTCAAATTCTGTCGCCTGGATCTGTTTTCCAGGTCTTCCATTTTTCCTCGCAGATCCTTGTTAGTATCCATCACCTTCTGCATCACTTTCCCCATCGAGGCAAGTTGATCACCGTGCTGCAATAACGTCTCAAAACAAAGAACAAACAAAGAACAAAGAAATGTACAGCACAGGAACAGGCCCTTCGGCCCTCCAAGCCCGTGCCGACCATACTGCCCGACTAAACTACAATCTTCTACACTTCCTGGGTCCGTATCCTTCTATTCCCATCCTATTCATATATTTGTCAAGATGCCCCTTAAATGTCCCTATCGTCCCTGCCTCCACTACCTCCTCCGGTAGTGAGTTCCAGGCACCCACTACCCTCTGCGTAAAAAACTTGCCTCGTACATCTACTCTAAACTTTGCCCCTCTCACCTTAAACCTATGCCCCCTAGTAATTGACCCCTCTACCCTGGGGAAAAGCCTCTGACTATCCACTCTGTCTATGCCCCTCATAATTTTGTATACCTCTATCAGGTCGCCCCTCAACCTCCTTCGTTCCAGTGAGAACAAACCGAGTTTATTCAATCGCTCCTCATAGCTTATGCCCTCTATACCAGGCAACATTCTGGTAAATCTCTTCTGCACCCTCTCTAAAGCCTCCACATCCTTCTGGTAGTGTGGCGACCAGAATTGAACACTATACTCCAAGTGTGGCCTAACTAAGGTTCTATACAGCTGCAACATGACTTGCCAATTCTTATACTCAATGCCCCGGCCAATGAAGGCAAGCATGCCGTATGCCTTCTTGACTACCTTCTCCACCTGTGTAGCCCCTTTCAGTGATCTGTGGACCTGTACTCCTAGATCTCTTTGACTTTCAATACTCTTGAGGGTTCTACCATTCACTGTATATTCCCTACCTGCATTAGCCCTTCCAAAATGCATTACCTCACATTTGTCCAGGTTAAACTCCATCTGCCATCTCTCCGCCCAAGTCTCCAGACAATCTAAATCCTGCTGTATCCTCAGACAGTCCTCATCGCTATCCGCAATTCCACCAACCTTTGTGTCGTCTGCAAACTTACTAATCAGACCAGTTACATTTTCCTCCAAATCATTTATATATACTACAAAGAGCAAAGGTCCCAGCACTGATCCCTGTGGAACACCACTGGTCACAGCCCTCCAATTAGAAAAGCATCCCTCCATTGCTACCCTCTGCCTTCTATGGCCTAGCCAGTTCTGTATCCACCTTGCCAGTTCACCCCTGATCCCGTGTGACTTCACCTTTTGTACTAGTCTACCATGAGGGACCTTGTCAAAGGCCTTACTGAAGTCCATATAGACAACATCTACTGCCCTACCTGCATCAATCATCTTAGTGACCTCCTCGAAAAACTCTATCAAGTTAGTGAGACACGACCTCCCCTTCACAAAACCGTGCTGCCTCTCACTAATACGTCCATTTGCTTCCAAATGGGAGTAGATCCTGTCTCGAAGAATTCTCTCCAGTAATTTCCCTACCACTGAAGTAAGGCTCACCGGCCTGTAGTTCCCGGGATTATCCCTGCCACCCTTCTTAAACAGAGGAACAACATTGGCTATTCTCCAGTCCTCCGGGACATCCCCTGAAGACAGCGAGGATCCAAAGATTTCTGTCAAGGCCTCAGCAATTTCCTCTCCAGCCTCCTTCAGTATTCTGGGGTAGATCCCATCCGGCCCTGGGGACTTATCTACCTTAATATTTTTTAAGACACCCAACACCTCGTCTTTTTGGATCACAATGTGACCCAGGCTATCTACACCCCCTTCTCCAGACTCAACATCTACCAATTCCTTCTCTTTGGTGAATACTGATGCAAAGTATTCATTTAGTACCTCGCCCATTTCCTCTGGCTCCACACATAGATTCCCTTGCCTATCCTTCAGTGGGCCAACCCTTTCCCTGGCTACCCTCTTGCTTTTTATGTAAGTGTAAAAAGCCTTGGGATTTTCCTTAACCCTATTTGCCAATGACTTTTCATGACCCCTTCTAGCCCTCCTGACTCCCTGCTTAAGTTCCTTCCTACTTTCCTTATATGCCACACAGGCTTTGTCTGTTCCCAGCCTTTTAGCCCTGACAAATGCCTCCTTTTTCTTTTTGACGAGGCCTACAATATCATTCGTCATCCAAGGTTCCCGAAAATTGCCGTATTTATCTTTCTTCCTCACAGGAACATGCCTGTCCTGTATTCCTATCAACTGACACTTGAAAGCCTCCCACATGTCAGATGTTGATTTGCCCTCAAACATCCGCCCCCAATCTATGTTCTTCAGTTCCCGCCTAATATTGTTATAATTAGCCTTCCCCCAATTTAGCACATTCATCCTCGGACCACTCTTATCCTTGTCCACCAGTACTTTAAAACTTACTGAATTGTGGTCACTGTTACCGAAATGCTCCCCTACTGAAACATCTACCACCTGGCCGGGCTCATTCCCCAATACCAGGTCCAGTACCGCCTCTTCCCTAGTTGGACTGTTTACATATTGTTTTAAGAAGCCCTCCTGGATGCTCCTTACAAACTCTGCCCCGTCTAAGCCCCTGGCACTAAGTGAGTCCCAGTCAATATTGGGGAAGTTGAAGTCTCCCATCACCACAACCCTGTTGTTTTTACTCTTTTCCAAAATCTGTCTACCTATCTGCTCCTCTATCTCCCGCTGGCTGTTGGGAGGCCTGTAGTATACCCCCAACATTGTGACTGCACCCTTCTTATTCCTGATCTCTACCCATATAGCCTCACTGCCCTCTGAGGTGTCCTCTCGCTGTATAGCTGTGATACTCTCCTGAACAAGTAGCGCAACTCCGCCTCCCCTTTTACATCCCCCTCTATCCCGCCTGAAACATCTAAATCCTGGAACGTTTAGCTGCCAATCCTGCCCTTCCCTCAACCAGGTCTCTGTAATGGCAACAACATCATAGTTCCAAGTAGTAATCCAAGCTCTAAGTTCATCTGCCTTACCCGTAATGCTCCTTGCATTAAAACATATGCACTTCAGGCCACCAGACCCGCTGTGTTCAGCAACTTCTCCCCGTCTGCTCTGCCTCAGAGCCACACTGTCCCTATTCCCTAGTTCTCCCTCAACGCTCTCACCTTCTGACCTATTGCTCCCGTGCCCACCCCCCTGCCATACTAGTTTAAACCCTCCCGTGTGACACTAGCAAATCTCGCGGCCAGGATATTTATGCCTCTCCGGTTTAGATGCAACCCGTCCATCTTATACAGGTCACACCTGCCCCGGAAGAGCTCCCAGTGGTCCAGATAACAGAAACCCTCCCTCCTACACCAGCTGTTTAGCCACGTGTTTGTCTGCTCTATCTTCCTACTTCTAGCCTCACTGGCACGTGGCACAGGGAGTAATCCCGAGATTACAACCCTCGAGGTCCTGTCTTTTAACTTTCTGCCTAGCTCCCTGAACTCCTGCTGCAGGACCTCATGCCCCTTCCTGCCTATGTCGTTAGTACCAATATGTACAACGACCTCTACCTGTTTGCCCTCCCCCTTCAGGATTCCCTCTACCCGTTCGGAGACATCCTGGACCCTGGCACCAGGGAGGCAACATACCATCCTGGAGTCTCTTTCACGTCCACAGAAGCGCCTATCTGTTCCCCTGACTATAGAGTCTCCTATAACTATTACTCTTCTGCGCTTTGACCCTCCCTTCTGAACATCAGAGCCAGCCGTGGTGCCACTGCTCTGGCTGCTGCTGTTTTCCCCTGATAGGCTATCCCCCCCGACAGTATCCAAAGGGGTATATCTGTTCGAGAGGGGGACAACCACAGGGGATTCCTGCACTGACTGCCTGCCCTTTCTGGTGGTCACCCATTTCTCTGCCTGCACCTTGGGTGTGACCACACTTACATAACTTACATCTCCTCCACTTCCTTCAGCGCCTCCCCTTGCTCTCGCACCTCCGCCACTGCGCTCGCCACCGCCATCATCACCGGGGAAATCGCCTCCTCCACCAGCGCACTCAAAACCTCCCTCATCTCCTTCCTCACCGTCTCCATCCATTTCGCAAACTGCGCCAACTGCTTTTCGAATTCCGCAGCCATCACCTTAGTTATTTCTTGAACCGTAAGCACTGCGGCCTCCCCTGGTGCTCCAGCCTCCATTTTCTTTACTGTCCCCGCGGTGACCTTTCCACTCCCCAACGGATTTTCAGCCGCTTTTTCACGGCCATTTTTTTGCTGGTCTTCGACATTCTTCTCCACTGTGCTGTCTCCAGACTTTTACTGACTTCGCTGGCCATAGGACCGGGCGTTAACACCCGAGAATGCCGATCACGAACGGGAGCCCTCCAACGCGCGGCTGCCTCCCGCCCGCCGTCACCGGAAGTCATTTAAGTGCACAGTTAATAATATAATAATAATCGTTATTGTCACAAGTAGGCTTACATTGACACTGAATGAAGCAATGTCCCGTTTAATAGCGGGGTCAGAATGAAGCAGTGTCCCGTTTAATAGCGGGGTCGGAATGAAGCAGTGTCCCATTTAATAGTGGGGTCAGAATGAAGCAGTGTCCCGTTTAATAGCGGGGTCAGAATGAAGCAGTGTCCCGTTTAATAGCGGGGTCGGAATGAAGCAGTGTCCTGTTTTATAGCGGGGTCGGAATGAAGCAGTGTCCTGTATAATAGCGGGGTCGGAATGAAGCAGTGTCCTGTTTAATAGGGGGGTCGGAATGAAGCAGTGTCCTGTTTAATAGCGGGGTCAGAATGAAGCAGTGTCCTGTTTAATAGTGGGGTCGGAATGAAGCAGTGTCCTGTTTAACAGCGGGGTCGGAATGAAGCAGTGTCCCGTTTACTAGCGGGGTCGGAATGAAGCAGTTTACCGTTTAATAGCGGGGTGAGAATGAAGCAGTGTCCCGTTTAATAGCGGGGTCGGAATGAAGCAGTGTCCCGTTTAATAGCGGGGTCGGAAAGAAGCAGTGTCCCGTTTAATAGCGGGGTCGGAATGAAGCTGTGTCCTGTTTAATAGTGGGGTCGGAATGAAGCAGTGTCCCGTTTAATAGCGGGGTCGAAATGAAGCAGTGTCCCGTTTAATAGCGGGGTCGGAATGAAGCAGTGTCCCGTTTAATAGTGGGGTCAGAATGAAGCAATGTCCCGTTTAATAGCGGGGTCGGAATGAAGCAGTGCCCTGTTTAATAGCGGGGTCGGAAAGAAGCAGTGTCCCGTTTAATAGCGGGGTCGGAATGAAGCTGTGTCCTGTTTAATAGTGGGGTCGGAATGAAGCAGTGTCCCGTTTAATAGTGGGGTCAGAATGAAGCAATGTCCCGTTTAATAGCGGGGTCGGAATGAAGCAGTGTCCCGTTTAATAGCGGGGTCGGAAAGAAGCAGTGTCCCGTTTAATAGCGGGGTCGGAATGAAGCTGTGTCCTGTTTAATAGTGGGGTCGGAATGAAGCAGTGTCCCGTTTAATAGCGGGGTCGAAATGAAGCAGTGTCCCGTTTAATAGCGGGGTCGGAATGAAGCAGTGTCCCGTTTAATAGTGGGGTCAGAATGAAGCAATGTCCCGTTTAATAGCGGGGTCGGAATGAAGCAGTGCCCTGTTTAATAGCGGGGTCGGAATGAAGCAGTGTCCTGTTTAATAGCGGGGTCGGAATGAAGCAGTGTCCCGTTTAACAGCGGGATCGGAATGAAGCAGCGTCCTGTTTAATAGCGGGGTCGGAATGAAGCAGTGTCCCGTTTAATAGTGGGGTCAGAACGAAGCAGTGTCCCGTTTAATAGCGGGGTCAGAATGAAGCAGTGTCCTGTTTAATAGCGGGGTCGGAATGAAGCAGTGTCCCGTTTAATAGCGGGGTCGGAATGAAGCAGTGTCCCGTTTAATAGCGGGGTCGGAATGAAGCAGTGTCCCGTTTAATAGCGGGGTCGGAATGATGCAGTGTCCTGTTTAATAGCGGGGTCGGAATGAAGCAGTGTCCCGTTTAATAGCGGGGTCGGAATGAAGCAGTGTCCTGTTTAATAGCGGGGTCGTAATGAAGCAGTGTCCCTTTTAATTGCGGGGTCGGAATGAAGCAGTGTCCCGTTTAATAGCGGGGTGAGAATGAAGCAGTGTCCTGTTTAATAGCGGGGTCAAAATGAAGCTGTGTCCCGTTTAATAGCGGGGATGGAATGAAGCAGTTTCCCGTTTAATAGTGGGGTCGGAATGAAGCAGTGTCCTGTTTAATAGTGGGGACGGAATGAAGCAGTAGCCTGTTTAATAGCGGGGTCGGAATGAAGCAGTGTCCTGTTTAATAGCGGGGTCGGAATGAAGCAGTGTCCTGTTTAATAGTGGGGTCGGAATGAAGCAGTGTCCTGTTTAATTGTGGGGTCGGAATGAAGCAGTGTCCTGTTTAATAGCCGGGTCGGAATGAAGCAGTGTCCTGTTTCATAGCGGGGTCGGAATGAAGCAGTGTCCTGTTTAATAGCGGGGTCGGAATGAAGCAGTGTCCCGTTTAATAGCGGGGTCAGAATGAAGCAGTGTCCTGTTTAATAGCGGGGTCGGAATGAAGCAGTGTCCCGTTTAATAGCGGGTTCGGAATGAAGCAGTGTCCCGTTTAATAGCGGGGTCAGAATGAAGCAGTGTCCTGTTTAATAGCGGGGTCAGAATGAAGCAGTGTCCCGTTTAATAGCGGGATCGGAATGAAGCAGTCTCCAATTTAATAGTCTGGTCGGAATGAAGCAGTGTCCTGTTTCATAGCGGGGTTAGAATGAAGCAGCGTCCCGTTTAATAGCGGGGTCGGAATGAAGCAGTGTCCCGCTTAATAGCGGGGTCGGAATGAAGCAATGTCCCGTTTAGTAGCGGCGTCGGAATGAAGCAATGTCCCGTTTAATAGTGTGGTCGGAATGAAGCAGTGTCCTGTTTAATAGTGGGGACGGAGTGAAGCAGTGTCCCGGTTAATAGCGGGGTCGGAATAAAGCAGTGTCCTGTTTAATAGCTGGGTGAGAATGAAGCAGTGTCCCGTTTAATAGCGGGGTCGGAATGAAGCAGTGTCCCGTTTAATAGTGGAGTCGGAATGAAGCAGTGTCCCGTTTAATAGTGGGGTCAGAATGAAGTAGTGTCCTGTTTAATAGCGGGGTCGGAATGAAGCAGTGTCCCGTTTAAGAGTGGGGTTGGAATGAAGCAGTGTCCCGTTTAATAGTGGGGTCGGAATGAAGCAGTGTCCCGTTTAATAGCGGGGTCATAATGAAGCAGTGTCCGTTTAATAGCGGGGTCAGAATGAAGCAGTGTCCCGTTTAATAGCGGGGTCAGAATGAAGCAGTGTCCCGTTTAATAGTGGGCTCGAAATGAAGCAGTGTCCTGTTTAATAGCGGGGTCACAATGAAGCAGTGTCCTGTTTCATAGCGTGGTCGGAATGAAGCACTGTCCTCTTTAATAGCGGGGTCGGAATGAAGCAGTTTCCCGTTTAATAGTGGGGTCGGAATGAAGCAGTGTCCTGTTTAATAGCGGTGTCGGAATGAAGCAGTGTCCCGTTTAATAGCGGGGTCGGAATGAAGCAGTGTCCCGTTTAATAGCGGTGTGGGAATGAAGCAGTATCACGTTTAATAGCGGGGTCGCAATGAAGCAGTGTCCTGTTTAATAGCGGGGACGGAATGAAGCTGTGTCCCGTTTAATAGCGGGGTCGGAATGAAGCAGTGTCCTGTTTAATAGCGTGGTCGGAATGAAGCAATGTCCCGTTTAATAGCGGGGTCGGAATGAAGCAGTGTCCTGTTTAATAGCGGGGTCGGTATGAAGCAGTGTCCTGTTTAATAGTGGGGTCGGAATGAAGCAGTGTCCCGTTTAATAGCGGGGTCGGAATGAAGCAGTGTCCCGTTTAATAGCGGGTTCGGTATGAAGCAGTGTCCCGTTTAATAGTGGGGTCGGAATGAAGCAGTGTCCCGTTTAATAGCGGGGTCGGAATGAAGCAGTTTCCCCTTTAATAGCGGGGTCAGAATGAAGCTGTGTCCCGTTTAATAGCGGGGTCGGAATGAAGCAGTGTCCCGTTTAATAGCGGGGACGGAATGAAGCAGTTTCCCGTTTAATAGTGGGGTCGGAATGAAGCAGTGTCCTGTTTAATAGTGGGGACGGAATGAAGCAGTGTCCTGTTTAATAGTGGGGTCGAAAGGAAGCAGTGTCCCGTTTAATAGCGGGGTCGGAATGAAGCAGTTTTCTGTTTAATAGTGGGGTCGGAATGAAGCAGTGTCCTGTTTAATAGTGGGGTCGGAATAAAGCAGTGCCCTGTTTAATAGTGGGGACGGAATGAAGCAGTGTCCTGTTTAATAGTTGGGTCGGAATGAAGCAGTGTCCTGTTTAATAGCGGGGACGGAATGAAGCAGTTTCCCCTTTAATAGCGGGGTCAGAATGAAGCTGTGTCCCGTTTAATAGCGGGGTCGGAATGAAGCAGTGTCCCGTTTAATAGCGGGGACGGAATGAAGCAGTTTCCCGTTTAATAGTGGGTTCGGAATGAAGCAGTGTCCAGTTTAATAGTGGGGACGGAATGAAGCAGTGTCCTGTTTAATAGCAGGGTCGGAATGAAGCAGAGTCCTGTTTAATAGTGGGGTCGGAATGAAGCAGTGTCCTGTTTAATAGCAGGGTCGGAATGAAGCAGAGTCCTGTTTAATAGTGGGGTCGGAATGAAGCAGTGTCCTGTTTAATAGTGGGGACGGAATGAAGCAGTGTCCAGTTTAATAGCGGGGTCAGAAGGAAGCAGTGTCCCGTGTAATAGCGGGGTCAGAATGAAGCAGTGTCCTGTTTAATAGTGGGGTCGGAATGAAGCAGTGTCCCGTTTAATAGCGGGGTCGGAATGAAGCAGTTTTCTGTTGAATAGTGGGGTCGGAATGAAGCAGTGTCCTGTTTAATAGTGGGGTCGGAATAAAGCAGTGCCCTGTTTAATAGTGGGGACGGAATGAAGCAGTGTCCTGTTTAATAGTTGGGTCGGAATGAAGCAGTGTCCTGTTTAATAGTGGGGACGGAATGAAGCAGTGTCCCGTTTAATAGCGGGGTCAGAAGGAAGCAGTGTCCCGTTTAATAGCGTGGTCCGAATGAAGCAGTGTCCAGTTTAATAGTGGGGTCGGAATGAAACAGTGTCCCATTTAATAGCGGGGTCGGAATGAAGCAGTTTTCTGTTTAATAGTGGGGTCGGAATGAAGCAGTGTCCTGTTTAATAGTGGGGACGGAATAAAGCAGTGCCCTGTTTAATAGTGGGGACGGAATGAAGCAGTGTCCTGTTTAATAGATGGGTCGGAATGAAGCAGTGTCCTGTTTAATAGCGGGGACGGAATGAAGCAGTTTCCCCTTTAATAGCGGGGTCAGAATGAAGCTGTGTCCCGTTTAATAGCGGGGTCGGAATGAAGCAGTGTCCCGTTTAATAGCGGGGACGGAATGAAGCAGTTTCCCGTTTAATAGTGGGGTCGGAATGAAGCAGTGTCCAGTTTCATAGTGGGGACGGAATGAAGCAGTGTCCTGTTTAATAGCAGGGTCGGAATGAAGCAGAGTCCTGTTTAATAGCAGGGTCGGAATGAAGCAGAGTCCTGTTTTAATAGCAGGGTCGGAATGAAGCAGAGTCCTGTTTAATAGTGGGGTCGGAATGAAGCAGTGTCCTGTTTAATAGTGGGGACGGAATGAAGCAGTGTCCAGTTTAATAGCGGGGTCAGAAGGAAGCAGTGTCCCGTTTAATAGCGGGGTCAGAATGAAGCAGTGTCCTGTTTAATAGTGGGGTCGGAATGAAGCAGTGTCCCGTTTAATAGCGGGGTCGGAATGAAGCAGTTTTCTGTTGAATAGTGGGGTCGGAATGAAGCAGTGTCCTGTTTAATAGTGGGGTCGGAATAAAGCAGTGCCCTGTTTAATAGTGGTGACGGAATGAAGCAGTGTCCTGTTTAATAGCGGGGTCAGAATGAAGCAGTGTCCCTTTTAATTGCGGGGTCGGAATGAAGCAGTGTCCCGTTTAATAGCGGGGTGAGAATGAAGCAGTGTCCTGTTTAATAGCGGGGTCAGAATGAAGCAGTGTCCCGTTTAATAGCGGGGATGGAATGAAGCAGTTTCCCGTTAATAGTGGGGTCGGAATGAAGCAGTGTCCTGGTTAATAGTGGGGACGGAATGAAGCAGTGTCCCGTTTAATAGCGGGGTCGGAATGAAGCAGTGTCCTGTTTAATAGCGGGGTCGGAATGAAGCAGTGTCCTGTTTAATAGCGGGGTCGGAATGAAGCAGTGTCCTGTTTAATAGTGGGGTCGGAATGAAGCAGTGTCCTCTTTAATTGTGGGGTCGGAATGAAGCAGTGTCCTGTTTAATAGCGGGGTCGGAATAAAGCAGTGTCCTGTTTCATAGCGGGGTCGGAATGAAGCAGTGTCCTGTTTAATAGCGGGGTCGGAATGAAGCAGTGTCCCGTTTAATAGCGGGGTCAGAATGAAGCAGTGTCCTGTTTAATAGCGGGGTCGGAATGAAGCAGTGTCCCGTTTAATAGCGGGTTCGGAATGAAGCAGTGTCCCGTTTAATAGCGGGGTCAGAATGAAGCAGTGTCCTGTTTAATAGCGGGGTCAGAATGAAGCAGTGTCCCGTTTAATAGCGGGATCGGAATGAAGCAGTCTCCAATTTAATAGTCTGGTCGGAATGAAGCAGTGTCCTGTTTAATAGCGGGGTTAGAATGAAGCAGCGTCCCGTTTAATAGCGGGGTCGGAATGAAGCAGTGTCCCGCTTAATAGCGGGGTCGGAATGAAGCAATGTCCCGTTTAGTAGCGGCGTCGGAATGAAGCAATGTCCCGTTTAATAGTGTGGTCGGAATGAAGCAGTGTCCTGTTTAATAGTGGGGACGGAGTGAAGCAGTGTCCCGGTTAATAGCGGGGTCGGAATAAAGCAGTGTCCTGTTTAATAGCGGGGTCGGAATGAAGCAGTGTCCCGTTTAATAGCGGGGTCGGAATAAAGCAGTGTCCTGTTTAATAGCTGGGTGAGAATGAAGCAGTGTCCCGTTTAATAGCGGGGTCGGAATGAAGCAGTGTCCCGTTTAATAGCGGGGTCGGAATGATGCAGTGTCCTGTTTAATAGCGGGGTCGGAATGAAGCAGTGTCCCGTTTAATAGCGGGGTCGGAATGAAGCAGTGTCCTGTTCAATAGCGGGGTCGTAATGAAGCAGTGTCCCTTTTAATTGCGGGGTCGGAATGAAGCAGTGTCCCGTTTAATAGCGGGGTGAGAATGAAGCAGTGTCCTGTTTAATAGCGGGGTCAAAATGAAGCTGTGTCCCGTTTAATAGCGGGGATGGAATGAAGCAGTTTCCCGTTTAATAGTGGGGTCGGAATGAAGCAGTGTCCTGTTTAATAGTGGGGACGGAATGAAGCAGTAGCCTGTTTAATAGCGGGGTCGGAATGAAGCAGTGTCCTGTTTAATAGCGGGGTCGGAATGAAGCAGTGTCCTGTTTAATAGTGGGGTCGGAATGAAGCAGTGTCCTGTTTAATTGTGGGGTCGGAATGAAGCAGTGTCCTGTTTAATAGCCGGGTCGGAATGAAGCAGTGTCCTGTTTCATAGCGGGGTCGGAATGAAGCAGTGTCCTGTTTAATAGCGGGGTCGGAATGAAGCAGTGTCCCGTTTAATAGCGGGGTCAGAATGAAGCAGTGTCCTGTTTAATAGCGGGGTCGGAATGAAGCAGTGTCCCGTTTAATAGCGGGTTCGGAATGAAGCAGTGTCCCGTTTAATAGCGGGGTCAGAATGAAGCAGTGTCCTGTTTAATAGCGGGGTCAGAATGAAGCAGTGTCCCGTTTAATAGCGGGATCGGAATGAAGCAGTCTCCAATTTAATAGTCTGGTCGGAATGAAGCAGTGTCCTGTTTCATAGCGGGGTTAGAATGAAGCAGCGTCCCGTTTAATAGCGGGGTCGGAATGAAGCAGTGTCCCGCTTAATAGCGGGGTCGGAATGAAGCAATGTCCCGTTTAGTAGCGGCGTCGGAATGAAGCAATGTCCCGTTTAATAGTGTGGTCGGAATGAAGCAGTGTCCTGTTTAATAGTGGGGACGGAGTGAAGCAGTGTCCCGTTTAATAGCGGGATCGGAATGAAGCAGTCTCCAATTTAATAGTCTGGTCGGAATGAAGCAGTGTCCTGTTTCATAGCGGGGTTAGAATGAAGCAGCGTCCCGTTTAATAGCGGGGTCGGAATGAAGCAGTGTCCCGCTTAATAGCGGGGTCGGAATGAAGCAATGTCCCGTTTAGTAGCGGCGTCGGAATGAAGCAATGTCCCGTTTAATAGTGTGGTCGGAATGAAGCAGTGTCCTGTTTAATAGTGGGGACGGAGTGAAGCAGTGTCCCGGTTAATAGCGGGGTCGGAATAAAGCAGTGTCCTGTTTAATAGCTGGGTGAGAATGAAGCAGTGTCCCGTTTAATAGCGGGGTCGGAATGAAGCAGTGTCCCGTTTAATAGTGGAGTCGGAATGAAGCAGTGTCCCGTTTAATAGTGGGGTCAGAATGAAGTAGTGTCCTGTTTAATAGCGGGGTCGGAATGAAGCAGTGTCCCGTTTAAGAGTGGGGTTGGAATGAAGCAGTGTCCCGTTTAATAGTGGGGTCGGAATGAAGCAGTGTCCCGTTTAATAGCGGGGTCATAATGAAGCAGTGTCCGTTTAATAGCGGGGTCAGAATGAAGCAGTGTCCCGTTTAATAGCGGGGTCAGAATGAAGCAGTGTCCCGTTTAATAGTGGGCTCGAAATGAAGCAGTGTCCTGTTTAATAGCGGGGTCACAATGAAGCAGTGTCCTGTTTCATAGCGTGGTCGGAATGAAGCACTGTCCTCTTTAATAGCGGGGTCGGAATGAAGCAGTTTCCCGTTTAATAGTGGGGTCGGAATGAAGCAGTGTCCTGTTTAATAGCGGTGTCGGAATGAAGCAGTGTCCCGTTTAATAGCGGGGTCGGAATGAAGCAGTGTCCCGTTTAATAGCGGTGTGGGAATGAAGCAGTATCACGTTTAATAGCGGGGTCGCAATGAAGCAGTGTCCTGTTTAATAGCGGGGACGGAATGAAGCTGTGTCCCGTTTAATAGCGGGGTCGGAATGAAGCAGTGTCCTGTTTAATAGCGTGGTCGGAATGAAGCAATGTCCCGTTTAATAGCGGGGTCGGAATGAAGCAGTGTCCTGTTTAATAGCGGGGTCGGTATGAAGCAGTGTCCTGTTTAATAGTGGGGTCGGAATGAAGCAGTGTCCCGATTAATAGCGGGGTCGGAATGAAGCAGTGTCCCGTTTAATAGCGGGTTCGGTATGAAGCAGTGTCCCGTTTAATAGTGGGGTCGGAATGAAGCAGTGTCCCGTTTAATAGCGGGGTCGGAATAAAGCAGTTTCCCCTTTAATAGCGGGGTCAGAATGAAGCTGTGTCCCGTTTAATAGCGGGGTCGGAATGAAGCAGTGTCCCGTTTAATAGCGGGGACGGAATGAAGCAGTTTCCCGTTTAATAGTGGGGTCGGAATGAAGCAGTGTCCTGTTTAATAGTGGGGACGGAATGAAGCAGTGTCCTGTTTAATAGTGGGGTCGGAAGGAAGCAGTGTCCCGTTTAATAGCGGGGTCGGAATGAAGCAGTTTTCTGTTTAATAGTGGGGTCGGAATGAAGCAGTGTCCTGTTTAATAGTGGGGTCGGAATAAAGCAGTGCCCTGTTTAATAGTGGGGACGGAATGAAGCAGTGTCCTGTTTAATAGTTGGGTCGGAATGAAGCAGTGTCCTGTTTAATAGCGGGGACGGAATGAAGCAGTTTCCCCTTTAATAGCGGGGTCAGAATGAAGCTGTGTCCCGTTTAATAGCGGGGTCGGAATGAAGCAGTGTCCCGTTTAATAGCGGGGACGGAATGAAGCAGTTTCCCGTTTAATAGTGGGTTCGGAATGAAGCAGTGTCCAGTTTAATAGTGGGGACGGAATGAAGCAGTGTCCTGTTTAATAGCAGGGTCGGAATGAAGCAGAGTCCTGTTTAATAGTGGGGTCGGAATGAAGCAGTGTCCTGTTTAATAGCAGGGTCGGAATGAAGCAGAGTCCTGTTTAATAGTGGGGTCGGAATGAAGCAGTGTCCTGTTTAATAGTGGGGACGGAATGAAGCAGTGTCCAGTTTAATAGCGGGGTCAGAAGGAAGCAGTGTCCCGTGTAATAGCGGGGTCAGAATGAAGCAGTGTCCTGTTTAATAGTGGGGTCGGAATGAAGCAGTGTCCCGTTTAATAGCGGGGTCGGAATGAAGCAGTTTTCTGTTGAATAGTGGGGTCGGAATGAAGCAGTGTCCTGTTTAATAGTGGGGTCGGAATAAAGCAGTGCCCTGTTTAATAGTGGGGACGGAATGAAGCAGTGTCCTGTTTAATAGTTGGGTCGGAATGAAGCAGTGTCCTGTTTAATAGTGGGGACGGAATGAAGCAGTGTCCCGTTTAATAGCGGGGTCAGAAGGAAGCAGTGTCCCGTTTAATAGCGTGGTCAGAATGAAGCAGTGTCCAGTTTAATAGTGGGGTCGGAATGAAACAGTGTCCCATTTAATAGCGGGGTCGGAATGAAGCAGTTTTCTGTTTAATAGTGGGGTCGGAATGAAGCAGTGTCCTGTTTAATAGTGGGGACGGAATAAAGCAGTGCCCTGTTTAATAGTGGGGACGGAATGAAGCAGTGTCCTGTTTAATAGATGGGTCGGAATGAAGCAGTGTCCTGTTTAATAGCGGGGACGGAATGAAGCAGTTTCCCCTTTAATAGCGGGGTCAGAATGAAGCTGTGTCCCGTTTAATAGCGGGGTCGGAATGAAGCAGTGTCCCGTTTAATAGCGGGGACGGAATGAAGCAGTTTCCCGTTTAATAGTGGGGTCGGAATGAAGCAGTGTCCAGTTTCATAGTGGGGACGGAATGAAGCAGTGTCCTGTTTAATAGCAGGGTCGGAATGAAGCAGAGTCCTGTTTAATAGCAGGGTCGGAATGAAGCAGAGTCCTGTTTTAATAGCAGGGTCGGAATGAAGCAGAGTCCTGTTTAATAGTGGGGTCGGAATGAAGCAGTGTCCTGTTTAATAGTGGGGACGGAATGAAGCAGTGTCCAGTTTAATAGCGGGGTCAGAAGGAAGCAGTGTCCCGTTTAATAGCGGGGTCAGAATGAAGCAGTGTCCTGTTTAATAGTGGGGTCGGAATGAAGCAGTGTCCCGTTTAATAGCGGGGTCGGAATGAAGCAGTTTTCTGTTGAATAGTGGGGTCGGAATGAAGCAGTGTCCTGTTTAATAGTGGGGTCGGAATAAAGCAGTGCCCTGTTTAATAGTGGTGACGGAATGAAGCAGTGTCCTGTTTAATAGCGGGGTCAGAATGAAGCAGTGTCCCTTTTAATTGCGGGGTCGGAATGAAGCAGTGTCCCGTTTAATAGCGGGGTGAGAATGAAGCAGTGTCCTGTTTAATAGCGGGGTCAGAATGAAGCAGTGTCCCGTTTAATAGCGGGGATGGAATGAAGCAGTTTCCCGTTTAATAGTGGGGTCGGAATGAAGCAGTGTCCTGGTTAATAGTGGGGACGGAATGAAGCAGTGTCCCGTTTAATAGCGGGGTCGGAATGAAGCAGTGTCCTGTTTAATAGCGGGGTCGGAATGAAGCAGTGTCCTGTTTAATAGCGGGGTCGGAATGAAGCAGTGTCCTGTTTAATAGTGGGGTCGGAATGAAGCAGTGTCCTGTTTAATTGTGGGGTCGGAATGAAGCAGTGTCCTGTTTAATAGCGGGGTCGGAATAAAGCAGTGTCCTGTTTAATAGCGGGGTCGGAATGAAGCAGTGTCCCGTTTAATAGCGGGGTCAGAATGAAGCAGTGTCCTGTTTAATAGCGGGGTCGGAATGAAGCAGTGTCCCGTTTAATAGCGGGTTCGGAATGAAGCAGTGTCCCGTTTAATAGCGGGGTCAGAATGAAGCAGTGTCCTGTTTAATAGCGGGGTCAGAATGAAGCAGTGTCCCGTTTAATAGCGGGATCGGAATGAAGCAGTCTCCAATTTAATAGTCTGGTCGGAATGAAGCAGTGTCCTGTTTAATAGCGGGGTTAGAATGAAGCAGCGTCCCGTTTAATAGCGGGGTCGGAATGAAGCAGTGTCCCGCTTAATAGCGGGGTCGGAATGAAGCAATGTCCCGTTTAGTAGCGGCGTCGGAATGAAGCAATGTCCCGTTTAATAGTGTGGTCGGAATGAAGCAGTGTCCTGTTTAATAGTGGGGACGGAGTGAAGCAGTGTTCCGGTTAATAGCGGGGTCGGAATAAAGCAGTGTCCTGTTTAATAGCGGGGTCGGAATGAAGCAGTGTCCCGTTTAATAGCGGGGTCGGAATAAAGCAGTGTCCTGTTTAATAGCTGGGTGAGAATGAAGCAGTGTCCCGTTTAATAGCGGGGTCGGAATGAAGCAGTGTCCCGTTTAATAGTGGAGTCGGAATGAAGCAGTGTCCCGTTTAATAGTGGGGTCAGAATGAAGTAGTGTCCTGTTTAATAGCGGGGTCGGAATGAAGCAGTGTCCCGTTTAATAGTGGGGTTGGAATGAAGCAGTGTCCCGTTTAATAGTGGGGTCGGAATGAAGCAGTGTCCCGTTTAATAGCGGGGTCAGAATGAAGCAGGGTCCCGTTTAATAGCGGGGTCAGAATGAAGCAGTGTCCCGTTTAATAGTGGGCTCGAAATGAAGCAGTGTCCTGTTTAATAGCGGGGTCACAATGAAGCAGTGTCCTGTTTCATAGCGTGGTCGGAATGAAGCACTGTCCTCTTTAATAGCGGGGTCGGAATGAAGCAGTTTCCCGTTTAATAGTGGGGTCGGAATGAAGCAGCGTCCTGTTTAATAGCGGTGTGGGAATGAAGCAGTGTCCCGTTTAATAGCGGGGTCGGAATGAAGCAGTGTCCCGTTTAATAGCGGTGTGGGAATGAAGCAGTATCACGTTTAATAGCGGGGTCGCAATGAAGCAGTGTCCTGTTTAATAGCGGGGACGGAATGAAGCTGTGTCCCGTTTAATAGCGGGGTCGGAATGAAGCAGTGTCCTGTTTAATAGCGTGGTCGGAATGAAGCAATGTCCCGTTTAATAGCGGGGTCGGAATGAAGCAGTGTCCTGTTTAATAGCGGGGTCGGTATGAAGCAGTGTCCTGTTTAATAGTGGGGTCGGAATGAAGCAGTGTCCCGTTTAATAGCGGGGTCGGAATGAAGCAGTGTCCCGTTTAATAGCGGGTTCGGTATGAAGCAGTGTCCCGTTTAATAGTGGGGTCGGAATGAAGCAGTGTCCCGTTTAATAGCGGGGTCGGAATGAAGCAGTTTCCCCTTTAATAGCGGGGTCAGAATGAAGCTGTGTCCCGTTTAATAGCGGGGTCGGAATGAAGCAGTGTCCCGTTTAATAGCGGGGACGGAATGAAGCAGTTTCCCGTTTAATAGTGGGGTCGGAATGAAGCAGTGTCCTGTTTAATAGTGGGGACGGAATGAAGCAGTGTCCTGTTTAATAGTGGGGTCGGAATGAAGCAGTGTCCCGTTTAATAGCGGGGTCGGAATGAAGCAGTTTTCTGTTTAATAGTGGGGTCGGAATGAAGCAGTGTCCTGTTTAATAGTGGGGTCGGAATAAAGCAGTGCCCTGTTTAATAGTGGGGACGGAATGAAGCAGTGTCCTGTTTAATAGTTGGGTCGGAATGAAGCAGTGTCCTGTTTAATAGCGGGGACGGAATGAAGCAGTTTCCCCTTTAATAGCGGGGTCAGAATGAAGCTGTGTCCCGTTTAATAGCGGGGTCGGAATGAAGCAGTGTCCCGTTTAATAGCGGGGACGGAATGAAGCAGTTTCCCGTTTAATAGTGGGTTCGGAATGAAGCAGTGTCCAGTTTAATAGTGGGGACGGAATGAAGCAGTGTCCTGTTTAATAGCAGGGTCGGAATGAAGCAGAGTCCTGTTTAATAGTGGGGTCGGAATGAAGCAGTGTCCTGTTTAATAGCAGGGTCGGAATGAAGCAGAGTCCTGTTTAATAGTGGGGTCGGAATGAAGCAGTGTCCTGTTTAATAGTGGGGACGGAATGAAGCAGTGTCCAGTTTAATAGCGGGGTCAGAAGGAAGCAGTGTCCCGTTTAATAGCGGGGTCAGAATGAAGCAGTGTCCTGTTTAATAGTGGGGTCGGAATGAAGCAGTGTCCCGTTTAATAGCAGGGTCGGAATGAAGCAGTTTTCTGTTGAATAGTGGGGTCGGAATGAAGCAGTGTCCTGTTTAATAGTGGGGTCGGAATAAAGCAGTGCCCTGTTTAATCGTGGGGACGGAATGAAGCAGTGTCCTGTTTAATAGTTGGGTCGGAATGAAGCAGTGTCCTGTTTAATAGTGGGGACGGAATGAAGCAGTGTCCCGTTTAATAGCGGGGTCAGAAGGAAGCAGTGTTCCGTTTAATAGCGTGGTCAGAATGAAGCAGTGTCCTGTTTAATAGTGGGGTCGGAATGAAGCAGTGTCCCATTTAATAGCGGGGTCGGAATGAAGCAGTTTTCTGTTTAATAGTGGGGTCGGAATGAAGCAGTGTCCTGTTTAATAGTGGGGACGGAATTAAGCAGTGCCCTGTTTAATAGTGGGGACGGAATGAAGCAGTGTCCTGTTTAATAGATGGGTCGGAATGAAGCAGTGTCCTGTTTAATAGCGGGGACGGAATGAAGCAGTTTCCCCTTTAATAGTGTGGTCAGAATGAAGCTGTGTCCCGTTTAATAGCGGGGTCGGAATGAAGCAGTGTCCCGTTTAATAGCGGGGACGGAATGAAGCAGTTTCCCGTTTAATAGTGGGGTCGGAATGAAGCAGTGTCCAGTTTAATAGTGGGGACGGAATGAAGCAGTGTCCTGTTTAATAGCAGGGTCGGAATGAAGCAGAGTCCTGTTTAATAGCAGGGTCGGAATGAAGCAGAGTCCTGTTTAATAGTGGGGTCGGAATGAAGCAGTGTCCTGTTTAATAGTGGGGACGGAATGAAGCAGTGTCCAGTTTAATAGCGGGGTCAGAAGGAAGCAGTGTCCCGTTTAATAGCGGGGTCAGAATGAAGCAGTGTCCTGTTTAATAGTGGGGTCGGAATGAAGCAGTGTCCCGTTTAATAGCGGGGTCGGAATGAAGCAGTTTTCTGTTGAATAGTGGGGTCGGAATGAAGCAGTGTCCTGTTTAATAGTGGGGTCGGAATAAAGCAGTGCCCTGTTTAATAGTGGGGACGGAATGAAGCAGTGTCCTGTTTAATAGTTGGGTCGGAATGAAGCAGTGTCCTGTTTAATAGCGGGGACGGAATGAAGCAGTGTCCCGTTTAATAGCGGGGTCAGAATGAAGCAGTGTCGCGTTTAATAGCGGGGTCAGAATGAAGCAGTGTCCTGTTCAATAGCGGGGTCGGAATGAAGCAGGTTCCTGTTTAATAGTGGGTTCGGAATGAAGCAGTGTCCAGTTTAATAGTGGGGACGGAATGAAGCAGTGTCCTGTTTAATAGCAGGGTCGGAATGAAGCAGAGTCCTGTTTAATAGTGGGGTCGGAATGAAGCAGTGTCCTGTTTAATAGCAGGGTCGGAATGAAGCAGAGTCCTGTTTAATAGTGGGGTCGGAATGAAGCAGTGTCCTGTTTAATAGTGGGGACGGAATGAAGCAGTGTCCAGTTTAATAGCGGGGTCAGAAGGAAGCAGTGTCCCGTTTAATAGCGGGGTCAGAATGAAGCAGTGTCCTGTTTAATAGTGGGGTCGGAATGAAGCAGTGTCCCGTTTAATAGCAGGGTCGGAATGAAGCAGTTTTCTGTTGAATAGTGGGGTCGGAATGAAGCAGTGTCCTGTTTAATAGTGGGGTCGGAATAAAGCAGTGCCCTGTTTAATCGTGGGGACGGAATGAAGCAGTGTCCTGTTTAATAGTTGGGTCGGAATGAAGCAGTGTCCTGTTTAATAGCGGGGACGGAATGAAGCAGTTTCCCCTTTAATAGCGGGGTCAGAATGAAGCTGTGTCCCGTTTAATAGCGGGGTCGGAATGAAGCAGTGTCCCGTTTAATAGCGGGGACGGAATGAAGCAGTTTCCCGTTTAATAGTGGGTTCGGAATGAAGCAGTGTCCAGTTTAATAGTGGGGACGGAATGAAGCAGTGTCCTGTTTAATAGCAGGGTCGGAATGAAGCAGAGTCCTGTTTAATAGTGGGGTCGGAATGAAGCAGTGTCCTGTTTAATAGCAGGGTCGGAATGAAGCAGAGTCCTGTTTAATAGTGGGGTCGGAATGAAGCAGTGTCCTGTTTAATAGTGGGGACGGAATGAAGCAGTGTCCAGTTTAATAGCGGGGTCAGAAGGAAGCAGTGTCCCGTTTAATAGCGGGGTCAGAATGAAGCAGTGTCCTGTTTAATAGTGGGGTCGGAATGAAGCAGTGTCCCGTTTAATAGCAGGGTCGGAATGAAGCAGTTTTCTGTTGAATAGTGGGGTCGGAATGAAGCAGTGTCCTGTTTAATAGTGGGGTCGGAATAAAGCAGTGCCCTGTTTAATCGTGGGGACGGAATGAAGCAGTGTCCTGTTTAATAGTTGGGTCGGAATGAAGCAGTGTCCTGTTTAATAGTGGGGACGGAATGAAGCAGTGTCCCGTTTAATAGCGGGGTCAGAAGGAAGCAGTGTTCCGTTTAATAGCGTGGTCAGAATGAAGCAGTGTCCTGTTTAATAGTGGGGTCGGAATGAAGCAGTGTCCCATTTAATAGCGGGGTCGGAATGAAGCAGTTTTCTGTTTAATAGTGGGGTCGGAATGAAGCAGTGTCCTGTTTAATAGTGGGGACGGAATTAAGCAGTGCCCTGTTTAATAGTGGGGACGGAATGAAGCAGTGTCCTGTTTAATAGATGGGTCGGAATGAAGCAGTGTCCTGTTTAATAGCGGGGACGGAATGAAGCAGTTTCCCCTTTAATAGTGTGGTCAGAATGAAGCTGTGTCCCGTTTAATAGCGGGGTCGGAATGAAGCAGTGTCCCGTTTAATAGCGGGGACGGAATGAAGCAGTTTCCCGTTTAATAGTGGGGTCGGAATGAAGCAGTGTCCAGTTTAATAGTGGGGACGGAATGAAGCAGTGTCCTGTTTAATAGCAGGGTCGGAATGAAGCAGAGTCCTGTTTAATAGCAGGGTCGGAATGAAGCAGAGTCCTGTTTAATAGTGGGGTCGGAATGAAGCAGTGTCCTGTTTAATAGTGGGGACGGAATGAAGCAGTGTCCAGTTTAATAGCGGGGTCAGAAGGAAGCAGTGTCCCGTTTAATAGCGGGGTCAGAATGAAGCAGTGTCCTGTTTAATAGTGGGGTCGGAATGAAGCAGTGTCCCGTTTAATAGCGGGGTCGGAATGAAGCAGTTTTCTGTTGAATAGTGGGGTCGGAATGAAGCAGTGTCCTGTTTAATAGTGGGGTCGGAATAAAGCAGTGCCCTGTTTAATAGTGGGGACGGAATGAAGCAGTGTCCTGTTTAATAGTTGGGTCGGAATGAAGCAGTGTCCTGTTTAATAGCGGGGACGGAATGAAGCAGTGTCCCGTTTAATAGCGGGGTCAGAATGAAGCAGTGTCGCGTTTAATAGCGGGGTCAGAATGAAGCAGTGTCCTGTTCAATAGCGGGGTCGGAATGAAGCAGGTTCCTGTTTAATAGCGGGGTCGGAATGAAGCAGTGTCCTGTTTAATAGTGGGGTCGGATGAAGCAGTGTCCTGTTTAATAGCGGGGTGAGAATGAAGCAGTGTCCTGTTTAATATTGGGGTCGGAATGAAGCAGTGTCCCGTTTAATAGCGGGGTCGGAATGAAGCAGTGTCCCGTTTAATAGTGGGTTCGGTATGAAGCAGTGTCCCGTTTAATAGTGGGATCGGAATGAAGCAGTGTCCCGTTTAATAGCGGGGTCGGAATGAAGCAGTTTCCCATTTAATAGCGGGGTCAGAATGAAGCTGTGTCCCGTTTAATAAAGGGGTCGGAATGAAGCAGTGTCCCGTTTAATAGCGGGGACGGAATGAGGCAGTTTCCCGTATAATAGTGGGGTCGGAATGAAGCAGTGTCCTGTTTAATAGTGGGGACGGAATGAAGCAGTGTCCTGTTTAATATCAGGGTCGGAATGAAGCAGTGTCCTGTTTAATAGTTGGGTCGGAATGAAGCAGTGTCCCGTTTAATAGTGGGGTCGGAATGAAGCAGTGTCCTGTTTAATAGTGGGGTCGGAATAAAGCAGTGCCCTGTTTAATTGTGGGGACGGAATGAAGCAGTGTCCTGTTTAATTGTTGGGTCGGAATGAAGCAGTGTCCTGTTTAATCTCGGGGACGGAATGAAGCAGTGTCCCGTTTAATAGCGGGGTCAGAATGAAGCAGTGTCCCGTTTAATAGCGGGGTCAGAATGAAGCAGTGTCCTGTGTAATAGTGGGGTCGGAATGAAGCAGTGTCCCGTTTAATAGCGGGGTCAGAATGAAGCAGTGTCCCATTTAATAGTGGGGTCGGAATGAAGCAGTGTCCTGTTTAATAGCGGGGTCGGAATGAAGCAGTGTCCTGTTCAATAGCGGGGTCGGAATGAAGCAGTGTCCCGTTTAACAGCGGGGTCGGAATGAAGCAGTGTCCTGTTTAATAGCGGGGACGGAATGAAGCTGTGTCCCGTTTAATAGCGGGGTCAGAATGAAGCAGTGTCCCCTTTAATAGCGGGGTCAGAATGAAGCAGTGTCCCATTTAATAGTGGGGTCGGAATGAAGCAGTGTCCCGTTTAATAGCGGGGTCGGAATGAAGCAGTGTCCCGTTTAATAGCGGGGTGAGAATGAAGCAGAGTCCTGTTTAATAGCGGGGACGGAATGAAGCAGTGTCCCGTTTAATAGCGCGGTCGGAATGAAGCAGTGTCCTGTTTAATAGCGGGGTCGGAATGAAGCAGTGTCCCGTTTAATAGCGGGGTCGGAATGAAGCAGTGTCCTGTTTAATAGTGTGGTCAGAATGAAGCAGTGTCCTGTTTAATAGTGGGGTCGGATTGAAGCAGTGTCCCGTTTAATAGCGGGGTCGGAATGAAGCAGTGTCCCGTTTAATAGCGGGGTGAGAATGAAGCAGTGTCCTGTTTAATAGCGGGGACGGAATGAAGCAGTGTCCTGTTTAATAGTGGGGTCGGAATGAAGCAGTGTCCTGTTTAATAGCGGGGTCGTAATGAAGCAGTGTCCTGATTAATAGTGGGGTCGGACGGAAGCAGTGTCCTGTTTAATAGTGCGGTCAGAATGAAGCAGTGTCCTGTTTAACAGCGGGGTGAGAATGAAGCAGTGTTCTGTTTAACGGCGGGGTCAGAGTGAAGCAGTTTCCTGTTTAATAGCGGGGTCAGAATGAAGCAGTCTCCTGTTCAATAGCGGGTTCGGAATGAAGCACTTTCCTGTTTAATAGCGGGGTCGGAATGAAGCAGTGTCCTGTTTAATAGTGGGGTGTGAATGAAGCAGTGTCCTGTTTAATAGCGAGGTGAGAATGAAGCAGTGTCCTGTTTAATAGTGGGGTCGGAATGAAGCAGTGTCCCGTTTAATAGCGGGGTCGGAATGAAGCAGTGTCCCGTTTAATAGCGGGTTCGGTATGAAGCAGTGTCCCGTTTAATAGTGGGGTCGGAATGAAGCAGTGTCCCGTTTAATACCGGGGTCGGAATGAAGCAGATTCCCGTTTAATAGCGGGGTCAGAATGAAGCTGTGTCCCGTTTAATAGCGGGGTCGGAATGAAGCAGTATCCCGTTTAATAGCGGGGACGGAATGAAGCAGTTTCCCGTTTAATAGTGGGGTCGGAATGAAGCTGTGTCCTGTTTAATAGTGGGGACGGAATGAAGCAGTGTCCTGTTTAATATCAGGGTCGGAATGAAGCAGTGTCCTGTTTAATAGAAGGGTCGAAATGAAGCAGTGTCCTGTTTAATAGTGGGGACGGATTGAAGCAGTGTCCCGTTTAATAGCGGGGTCAGAAGGAAGCAGTGTCCCGTTTAATAGCGGGGTCAGAATGAAGCAGTGTCCTGTTTAATAGTGGGGTCGGAATGAAGCAGTGTCCCGTTTAATAGCGGAGTCGGAATGAAGCAGTTTCCCGTTTAATAGTGGGGTCGGAATGAAGCAGTGTCCTGTTTAATAGTGGGGTCGGAATAAAGCAGTGCCCTGTTTAATAGTGGGGACGGAATGAAGCAGTGCCCTGTTTAATAGTTGGGTCGGAATGAAGCAGTGTCCTGTTTAATAGCGGGGACGGAATGAAGCAGTGTCCCGTTTAATAGCGGGATCAGAATGAAGCAGTGTCTCGTTTAATAGCGGGGTCAGAATGAAGCAGTGTCCTGTGTAATAGTGGGGTCGGAATGAAGCATTGTCCCGTTTAATAGCGGGGTCAGAATGAAGCAGTGTCCTGTTTAATAGCGGGGTCGGAATGAAGCAGTGTCCTGTTCAATAGCGGGGTCGGAATGAAGCAGTGTCCCGTTTAACAGCGGGGTCGGAATGAAGCAGTGTCCTGTTTAATAGCGGGGTCGGAATGAAGCAGTGTCCTGTTTAATAGTGGGGACGGAATGAAGCAGTGTCCCGTTTAATAGCGGGGTCAGAATGAAGCAGTGTCCCCTTTAATAGTGGGGTCAGAATGAAGCAATGTCCCATTTAATAGTGTGGTCGGAATGAAGCAGTGTCCCGTTTAATAGCGGGGTCGGAATGAAGCAGTGTCCCGTTTAATAGCGGGGTCAGAATGAAGCAGTGTCCTGTGTAATAGTGGGGTCGGAATGAAGCAGTGTCCCGTTTAATAGCGGGGTCAGAATGAAGCAGGGTCCCATTTAATAGTGGGGTCGGAATGAAGCAGTGTCCTGTTTAATAGCGGGGTTGGAATGAAGCAGTGTCCTGTTCAATAGCGGGGTCGGAATGAAGCAGTGTCCCATTTAATAGTGCGGTCAGAATGAAGCAGTGTCCTGTTTAACAGCGGGGTGAGAATGAAGCAGTGTCCTGTTTAATAGTGGGGTCGGAATGAAGCAGTGTCCTGTTTAATAGTGGAGTCTGAATGAAGCAGTGTCCCGTTTAATTGCGGGGTCGGAATGAAGCAGTGTCCTGTTTAATAGCGGGGTTGGAATGAAGCAGTGTCCCGTTTAATAGTGGGGACGGAATGAAGCAGTGTCATGTTTAATAGCAGGGTCGGAATGAAGCAGTGTCCTGTTTAATAGTGGGGTCGGAATGAAGCAGTGTCCTGTTTAATAGTGGGGACGGAATGAAGCAGTGTCCCGTTTAATAGCGGGGTCAGAATGAAGCAGTGTCCCGTTTAATAGCGGGGTCAGAATGAAGCAGTGTCCTGTTTAATAGTGGGGTCGGAATGAAGCAGTGTCCCGTTTAATAGCGGGGTCGGAATGAAGCAGTTTCCCATTTAATAGTGGGGTCGGAATGAAGCAGTGTCCTGTTTAATAGTGGGGACGGAATGAAGCAGTGTCCTGTTTAATAGTTGGGTCGGAATGAAGCAGTGTCCCGTTTAATAGCGGGGTCAGAATGAAGCAGTGTCCCCTTTAATAGCTGCGTCAAAATGAAGCAGTGTCCCATTTAACAGTGGGGTCGGAATGAAGCAGTGTCCCGTTTAATAGCGGGGTCGGAATGAAGCAGTGTCCCATTTAATAGCTCGGTGAGAATGAAGCAGTGTCCTGTTTAATAGCGGGGACGGAATGAAGCAGTGTCCCGTTTAATAGCGGGGTCGGAATGAATCAGTGTCCTGTTTAATAGCGGGGTCGGAATGAAGCAGTGTCCCGTTTAATAGCGGGGTCAGAATGAAGCAGTGTCCTGTTTAACGGCGGGGTCAGAATGAAGCACTTTCCTGTTTAATAGCGGGGTCGGAATGAAGCAGTGTCCTGTTTAATAGTGGGGTCGGAATGAAGCAGTGTCCTGTTTAATAGTGCTGTCAGAATGAAGCAGTGTCCTGTTTAACAGCGGGGTGAGAATGAAGCAGTGTCCTGTTTAATAGTGGGGTCGGAATGAAGCAGTGTCCTGTTTAATAGTGGAGTCGGAGTGAAGCAGTGTCCCGTTTAATAGCGGGGTCGGAATGAAGCAGTTTCCTGTTTAATAGCTGGGTTGGAATGAAGCAGTGTCCCGTTTAATAGTGGGGACGGAATGAAGTAGTGTCATGTTTAATAGCAGGGTCGGAATGAAGCAGTGTCCTGTTTAATACTGGGGTCGGAATGAAGCAGTGTCCTGTTTAATAGTGGGGACGGAATGAAGCAGTGTCCCGTTTAATAGTGGGGTCGGAATGAAGCAGTGTCCCGTTTAATACCGGGGTCGGAATGAAGCAGTTTCCCGTTTAATAGCGGGGTCAGAATGAAGCTGTGTCCCGTTTAATAGCGGGGTCGGAATGAAGCAGTATCCCGTTTAATAGCGGGGACGGAATGAAGCAGTTTCCCGTTTAATAGTGGGGTCGGAATGAAGCTGTGTCCTGTTTAATAGTGGGGACGGAATGAAGCAGTGTCCTGTTTAATATCAGGGTCGGAATGAAGCAGTGTCCTGTTTAATAGAAGGGTCGAAATGAAGCAGTGTCCTGTTTAATAGTGGGGACGGATTGAAGCAGTGTCCCGTTTAATAGCGGGGTCAGAAGGAAGCAGTGTCCCGTTTAATAGCGGGGTCAGAATGAAGCAGTGTCCTGTTTAATAGTGGGGTCGGAATGAAGCAGTGTCCCGTTTAATAGCGGAGTCGGAATGAAGCAGTTTCCCGTTTAATAGTGGGGTCGGAATGAAGCAGTGTCCTGTTTAATAGTGGGGTCGGAATAAAGCAGTGCCCTGTTTAATAGTGGGGACGGAATGAAGCAGTGCCCTGTTTAATAGTTGGGTCGGAATGAAGCAGTGTCCTGTTTAATAGCGGGGACGGAATGAAGCAGTGTCCCGTTTAATAGCGGGATCAGAATGAAGCAGTGTCTCGTTTAATAGCGGGGTCAGAATGAAGCAGTGTCCTGTGTAATAGTGGGGTCGGAATGAAGCATTGTCCCGTTTAATAGCGGGGTCAGAATGAAGCAGTGTCCTGTTTAATAGCGGGGTCGGAATGAAGCAGTGTCCTGTTCAATAGCGGGGTCGGAATGAAGCAGTGTCCCGTTTAACAGCGGGGTCGGAATGAAGCAGTGTCCTGTTTAATAGCGGGGTCGGAATGAAGCAGTGTCCTGTTTAATAGTGGGGACGGAATGAAGCAGTGTCCCGTTTAATAGCGGGGTCAGAATGAAGCAGTGTCCCCTTTAATAGTGGGGTCAGAATGAAGCAATGTCCCATTTAATAGTGTGGTCGGAATGAAGCAGTGTCCCGTTTAATAGCGGGGTCGGAATGAAGCAGTGTCCCGTTTAATAGCGGGGTCAGAATGAAGCAGTGTCCTGTGTAATAGTGGGGTCGGAATGAAGCAGTGTCCCGTTTAATAGCGGGGTCAGAATGAAGCAGGGTCCCATTTAATAGTGGGGTCGGAATGAAGCAGTGTCCTGTTTAATAGCGGGGTTGGAATGAAGCAGTGTCCTGTTCAATAGCGGGGTCGGAATGAAGCAGTGTCCCATTTAATAGTGCGGTCAGAATGAAGCAGTGTCCTGTTTAACAGCGGGGTGAGAATGAAGCAGTGTCCTGTTTAATAGTGGGGTCGGAATGAAGCAGTGTCCTGTTTAATAGTGGAGTCTGAATGAAGCAGTGTCCCGTTTAATTGCGGGGTCGGAATGAAGCAGTGTCCTGTTTAATAGCGGGGTTGGAATGAAGCAGTGTCCCGTTTAATAGTGGGGACGGAATGAAGCAGTGTCATGTTTAATAGCAGGGTCGGAATGAAGCAGTGTCCTGTTTAATAGTGGGGTCGGAATGAAGCAGTGTCCTGTTTAATAGTGGGGACGGAATGAAGCAGTGTCCCGTTTAATAGCGGGGTCAGAATGAAGCAGTGTCCCGTTTAATAGCGGGGTCAGAATGAAGCAGTGTCCTGTTTAATAGTGGGGTCGGAATGAAGCAGTGTCCCGTTTAATAGCGGGGTCGGAATGAAGCAGTTTCCCATTTAATAGTGGGGTCGGAATGAAGCAGTGTCCTGTTTAATAGTGGGGACGGAATGAAGCAGTGTCCTGTTTAATAGTTGGGTCGGAATGAAGCAGTGTCCCGTTTAATAGCGGGGTCAGAATGAAGCAGTGTCCCCTTTAATAGCTGCGTCAAAATGAAGCAGTGTCCCATTTAACAGTGGGGTCGGAATGAAGCAGTGTCCCGTTTAATAGCGGGGTCGGAATGAAGCAGTGTCCCATTTAATAGCTCGGTGAGAATGAAGCAGTGTCCTGTTTAATAGCGGGGACGGAATGAAGCAGTGTCCCGTTTAATAGCGGGGTCGGAATGAATCAGTGTCCTGTTTAATAGCGGGGTCGGAATGAAGCAGTGTCCCGTTTAATAGCGGGGTCAGAATGAAGCAGTGTCCTGTTTAACGGCGGGGTCAGAATGAAGCACTTTCCTGTTTAATAGCGGGGTCGGAATGAAGCAGTGTCCTGTTTAATAGTGGGGTCGGAATGAAGCAGTGTCCTGTTTAATAGTGCTGTCAGAATGAAGCAGTGTCCTGTTTAACAGCGGGGTGAGAATGAAGCAGTGTCCTGTTTAATAGTGGGGTCGGAATGAAGCAGTGTCCTGTTTAATAGTGGAGTCGGAGTGAAGCAGTGTCCCGTTTAATAGCGGGGTCGGAATGAAGCAGTTTCCTGTTTAATAGCTGGGTTGGAATGAAGCAGTGTCCCGTTTAATAGTGGGGACGGAATGAAGTAGTGTCATGTTTAATAGCAGGGTCGGAATGAAGCAGTGTCCTGTTTAATACTGGGGTCGGAATGAAGCAGTGTCCTGTTTAATAGTGGGGACGGAATGAAGCAGTGTCCCGTTTAATAGTGGGGTCGGAATGAAGCAGTGTCCCGTTTAATACCGGGGTCGGAATGAAGCAGTTTCCCGTTTAATAGCGGGGTCAGAATGAAGCTGTGTCCCGTTTAATAGCGGGGTCGGAATGAAGCAGTATCCCGTTTAATAGCGGGGACGGAATGAAGCAGTTTCCCGTTTAATAGTGGGGTCGGAATGAAGCTGTGTCCTGTTTAATAGTGGGGACGGAATGAAGCAGTGTCCTGTTTAATATCAGGGTCGGAATGAAGCAGTGTCCTGTTTAATAGAAGGGTCGAAATGAAGCAGTGTCCTGTTTAATAGTGGGGACGGATTGAAGCAGTGTCCCGTTTAATAGCGGGGTCAGAAGGAAGCAGTGTCCCGTTTAATAGCGGGGTCAGAATGAAGCAGTGTCCTGTTTAATAGTGGGGTCGGAATGAAGCAGTGTCCCGTTTAATAGCGGAGTCGGAATGAAGCAGTTTCCCGTTTAATAGTGGGGTCGGAATGAAGCAGTGTCCTGTTTAATAGTGGGGTCGGAATAAAGCAGTGCCCTGTTTAATAGTGGGGACGGAATGAAGCAGTGCCCTGTTTAATAGTTGGGTCGGAATGAAGCAGTGTCCTGTTTAATAGCGGGGACGGAATGAAGCAGTGTCCCGTTTAATAGCGGGATCAGAATGAAGCAGTGTCTCGTTTAATAGCGGGGTCAGAATGAAGCAGTGTCCTGTGTAATAGTGGGGTCGGAATGAAGCATTGTCCCGTTTAATAGCGGGGTCAGAATGAAGCAGTGTCCTGTTTAATAGCGGGGTCGGAATGAAGCAGTGTCCTGTTCAATAGCGGGGTCGGAATGAAGCAGTGTCCCGTTTAACAGCGGGGTCGGAATGAAGCAGTGTCCTGTTTAATAGCGGGGTCGGAATGAAGCAGTGTCCTGTTTAATAGTGGGGACGGAATGAAGCAGTGTCCCGTTTAATAGCGGGGTCAGAATGAAGCAGTGTCCCCTTTAATAGTGGGGTCAGAATGAAGCAATGTCCCATTTAATAGTGTGGTCGGAATGAAGCAGTGTCCCGTTTAATAGCGGGGTCGGAATGAAGCAGTGTCCCGTTTAATAGCGGGGTCAGAATGAAGCAGTGTCCTGTGTAATAGTGGGGTCGGAATGAAGCAGTGTCCCGTTTAATAGCGGGGTCAGAATGAAGCAGGGTCCCATTTAATAGTGGGGTCGGAATGAAGCAGTGTCCTGTTTAATAGCGGGGTTGGAATGAAGCAGTGTCCTGTTCAATAGCGGGGTCGGAATGAAGCAGTGTCCCATTTAATAGTGCGGTCAGAATGAAGCAGTGTCCTGTTTAACAGCGGGGTGAGAATGAAGCAGTGTCCTGTTTAATAGTGGGGTCGGAATGAAGCAGTGTCCTGTTTAATAGTGGAGTCTGAATGAAGCAGTGTCCCGTTTAATTGCGGGGTCGGAATGAAGCAGTGTCCTGTTTAATAGCGGGGTTGGAATGAAGCAGTGTCCCGTTTAATAGTGGGGACGGAATGAAGCAGTGTCATGTTTAATAGCAGGGTCGGAATGAAGCAGTGTCCTGTTTAATAGTGGGGTCGGAATGAAGCAGTGTCCTGTTTAATAGTGGGGACGGAATGAAGCAGTGTCCCGTTTAATAGCGGGGTCAGAATGAAGCAGTGTCCCGTTTAATAGCGGGGTCAGAATGAAGCAGTGTCCTGTTTAATAGTGGGGTCGGAATGAAGCAGTGTCCCGTTTAATAGCGGGGTCGGAATGAAGCAGTTTCCCATTTAATAGTGGGGTCGGAATGAAGCAGTGTCCTGTTTAATAGTGGGGACGGAATGAAGCAGTGTCCTGTTTAATAGTTGGGTCGGAATGAAGCAGTGTCCCGTTTAATAGCGGGGTCAGAATGAAGCAGTGTCCCCTTTAATAGCTGCGTCAAAATGAAGCAGTGTCCCATTTAACAGTGGGGTCGGAATGAAGCAGTGTCCCGTTTAATAGCGGGGTCGGAATGAAGCAGTGTCCCATTTAATAGCTCGGTGAGAATGAAGCAGTGTCCTGTTTAATAGCGGGGACGGAATGAAGCAGTGTCCCGTTTAATAGCGGGGTCGGAATGAATCAGTGTCCTGTTTAATAGCGGGGTCGGAATGAAGCAGTGTCCCGTTTAATAGCGGGGTCAGAATGAAGCAGTGTCCTGTTTAACGGCGGGGTCAGAATGAAGCACTTTCCTGTTTAATAGCGGGGTCGGAATGAAGCAGTGTCCTGTTTAATAGTGGGGTCGGATTGAAGCAGTGTCCTGTTTAATAGTGCTGTCAGAATGAAGCAGTGTCCTGTTTAACAGCGGGGTGAGAATGAAGCAGTGTCCTGTTTAATAGTGGGGTCGGAATGAAGCAGTGTCCTGTTTAATAGTGGAGTCGGAGTGAAGCAGTGTCCCGTTTAATAGCGGGGTCGGAATGAAGCAGTTTCCTGTTTAATAGCTGGGTTGGAATGAAGCAGTGTCCCGTTTAATAGTGGGGACGGAATGAAGTAGTGTCATGTTTAATAGCAGGGTCGGAATGAAGCAGTGTCCTGTTTAATACTGGGGTCGGAATGAAGCAGTGTCCTGTTTAATAGTGGGGACGGAATGAAGCAGTGTCCCGTTTAATAGCGGGGTCAGAATGAAGCAGTGTCCCGTTTAATAGCGGGGTCAGAATGATACAGTGTCCTGTTTAATAATGGGGTCGGAATGAAGCAGTGTCATGTGTAATAGTGGGGTTGGAATGAAGCAGTGTCCTGTTTAATAGTGGGGACGGAATGAAGCAGTGTCCCGTTTAATAGCGGGGTCAGAATGAAGCAGTTTCCCGTTTAATAGCGGGGTCAGAATGAAGCAGTGTCCTGTTTAATAGTGGGGTCGGAATGAAGCAGTGTCCCGTTTAATAGCGGGGTCGGAATGAAGCAGTTTCCCATTTAATAGTGGGGTCGGAATGAAGCAGTATCCTGTTTAATAGTGGGGTCGGAATAAAGCAGTGCCCTGTTTAATAGTGGGGACGGAATGAAGCAGTGTCCTGTTTAATAGTTGGGTCGGAATGAAGCAGTGTCCTGTTTAATAGCGGGGTCAGAATGAAGCAGTGTCCCCTTCAATAGCGGCGTCAAAATGAAGCAGTGTCCCATTTAACAGTGGGGTCGGAATGAAGCAGTGTCCCGTTTAATAGCGGGGTCGGAATGAAGCAGTGTCCCATTTAATAGCGGGGTGAGAATGACGCAGTGTCCTGTTTAATAGCGGGGACGGAATGAAGCAGTGTCCCGTTTAATAGCGGGGTCGGAATGAAGCAGTGTCCTGTTTAATAGCGGGGTCGGAATGAAGCAGTGTCCCGTTTAATAGCGGGGTCGGAATGAAGCAGTGTCCTGTTTAACGGCGGGGTCAGAATGAAGCAGTTTCCTGTTTAATAGCGGGGTCGGAATGAAGCAGTGTCCTGTTTAATAGTGGGGTCGGAATGAAGCAGTGTCCTGTTTAATAGTGCGGTCAGAATGAAGCAGTGTCCTGTTTAACAGCGGGGTGAGAATGAAGCAGTGTCCTGTTTAATAGTGGGGTCGGAATGAAGCAGTGTCCCATTTAATAGTGGGGTCGGAATGAAGCAGTGTCCTGTTTAATAGTGGGTCGGAATAAAGCAGTGCCCTGTTTAATAGTCGGGACGGAATGAAGCAGTGTCCTGTTTAATACTTGGGTCGGAATGAAGCAGTGTCCTGTTTAATAGCGGGGTCGGAATGAACCAGTGTCCCGTTTAATTGCGGGCTCGGAATGAGGCAGTTTCCCGTTTAATAGCGGGGTCAGAATGAAGCAGTGTCCCATTTAATAGTGGGGTCGGAATGAAGCAGTGTCCCGTTTAATAGCGGGGTCGGAATGAAGCAGTGTCCCGTTTAATAGCGGGGTGAGAATGAAGCAGAGTCCTGTTTAATAGCGGGGACGGAATGAAGCAGTGTCCCGTTTAATAGCGGGGTCGGAATGAAGCAGTGTCCTGTTTAATAGCGGGGTCGGAATGAAGCAGTGTCCCGTTTAATAGCGGGGTCGGAATGAAGCAGTGTCCTGTTTAATAGTGCGGTCAGAATGAAGCAGTGTCCTGTTTAATAGTGCGGTCAGAATGAAGCAGTGTCCTGTTTAATAGTGCGGTCAGAATGAAGCAGTGTCCTGTTTAACAGCGGGGTGAGAATGAAGCAGTGTCCTGGTTAATAGTGGGGTCGGAATGAAGCAGTGTCCTGTTTAATAGTGGAGTCTGAATGAAGCAGTGTCCCGTTTAATTGTGGGGTCGGATTGAAGCAGTTTCCTGTTTAATAGCGGGGTTGGAATGAAGCAGTGTTCGGTTTAATAGTGGGGACGGAATGAAGCAGTGTCATGTTTAATAGCAGGGTCGGAATGAAGCAGTGTCCTGTTTAATAGTGGGGTCGGAATCAAGCAGTGTCCTGATTAATAGTGGGGACGGAATGAAGCAGTGTCATGTTTAATAGCGGGGTCAGAATGAAGCAGAGTCCCGTTTAATAGCGGGGTCAGAATGAAGCAGTGTCCTGTTTAATAGTGGGGTCGGAATGAAGCAGTGTCCCGTTTAATAGCGGGGTCGGAATGAAGCAGTTTCCCATTTAATAGTGGGGTCGGAATGAAGCAGTGTCCTGTTTAATAGTGGGGTCGGAATAAACCAGTGCCCTGTTTAATAGTGGGGACGGAATGAAGCAGTGTCCTGTTTAATAGTGGGGTCGGAATGAAGCAGTGTCCCGTTTAATAGCGGGGTCAGAATGAAGCAGTGTCCCCTTTAATAGCGGGGTCAAAATGAAGCAGTGTCCCATTTAATAGTGGGGTCGGAATGAAGCAGTGTCCCGTTTAATAGCGGGGTCGGAATGAAGCAGTGTCCCATTTAATAGCGGGGTGAGAATGAAGCAGTGTCCTGTTTAATAGCGGGGACGGAATGAAGCAGTGTCCCGTTTAATAGCGGGGTCGGAATGAAGCAGTGTCCTGTTTAATAGCGGGGTCGGAATGAAGCAGTGTCCCGTTTAATAGCGGGGTCGGAATGAAGCAGTGTCCTGTTAAACGGCGGGGTCAGAATGAAGCAGTTTCCTGTTTAATAGCGGGGTCGGAATGAAGCAGTGTCCTGTTTAATAGTGGGGTCGGAATGAAGCAGTGTCCTGTTTAATAGGGCGGTCAGAATGAAGCAGTGTCCTGTTTAACAGCGGGCTGAGAATGAAGCAGTGTCCTGTTTAATAGTGGGGTCGGAATGAAGCAGTGTCCTGTTTAATAGTGGAGTCGGAATGAAGCAGTGTCCCGTTTAATAGCGGGGTCGGAATAAAACAGTGTCCTGTTTAATAGCGGGGTTGTAATGAAGCAGTGTCCCGTTTAATAGTGGGGACGGAATGAAGTAGTGTCATGTTTAATAGCAGGGTTGGAATGAAGCAGTGTCCTGTTTAATAGTGGGGTAGAATGAAGCAGTGTACTGTTTAATAGTGGGGACGGAATGAAGCAGTGTCCCGTTTAATAGCGGGGTCAGAATGAAGCAGTGTCCCGTTTAATAGCGGGGTCAGAATGTAGCAGTGTCCTGTTTAATAGTGGGGTCGGAATGAAGAAGTGTCCTGTTTAATAGCAGGGTCCGAATGAAGCAGTGTCCTGTTTAATAGCGGGGTCGGAATGAAGCAGTGTCCTGTTTAATAGTGGGGTCGGAATAAAGCAGTGCCCTGTTTAATAGTGGGGACGGAATGAAGCAGTGTCCTGTTTAATACGTGGGTCGGAATGAAGCAGTGTCCTGTTTAATAGCGGGGTCGGAATGAAGCAGTGTCCCGTTTAATTGAGGGGTCGGAATGAGGCAGTTTCCCGTTTAATAGCGGGGTCGGAATGAAGCAGTGTCCTTTTTAATAGTGGAGTCGGAATAAAGCAGTGCCCTGTTTAATAGTGGGGACGGAATGAAGCACTGTCCTGTTTAATAGTGAGGACGGAATGACGCAGTGCCCTGTTTAATAGCAGGGTCGGAATGAAGCAGTGTCCTGTTTAATAGTGGGGTCGGAATGAAGCAGTGTCCCGTTTAATAGCGGGGTCAGAATGAAGCAGTGTCCCGTTTAATAGCAGGGTCAGAATGAAGCAGTGTCCTGTTTAATAGTGGGGTCGGAATGAAGCAATGTCCCCTTTAATAGTGGGGTCGGAATGAAGCAGTGTCCTGTTTAATAGCGGGGTCGGAATGAAGCAGTGTCCTGTTTAATAGCGGGGTCACAATGAAGCAGTGTCCTGTTTAATAGCGGGGTCGGAATGAAGCAGTGTCCTGTTTAATAGCTGGGTCGGAATGAAGCACTGTCCTATTTAATAGCGGGGTCGGAATGAAGCAGTTTCCCGTTTAATAGCGGGGTCGGAATGAAGCAGTGTCCCGTTTAATAGCGGGGTCGGAATGAAGCAGTGTCCCGATTAATAGCGGGGTGAGAATGAAGCAGTGTCCTGTTTAATAGTGGGGTCAGAATGAAGCAGTGTCCCGTTTAATAGCGGGGTCGGAATGAAGCAGTGTCCTGTTTAATAGCGGGGTGAGAATGAAGCAGTGTCCTGTTTAATAGTCGGGTCGGAATGAAGCAGTTTCCTGTTTAATAGCGGAGTCGGAATGAAGCAGTGTCCTGTTTAATAGCGGGGTCGGAATGAAGCAGTTTCCCGCTTAATAGCGGTGTCGGAATGAAACAGTGTCCCGTTTAATAGCGGTATCGGAATGAAGCAGTGTCCTGTTTAATAGTGGGGTTGGAATGTAGCAATGTTCTGTTTAATATCAGGGTAGGAATGAAGAAGTGTCCCGTTTAATAGCGGGGTCGGAATGAAGCAGTCACCTATTTAATAGCGGGGTCGGAATGAAGTAGTGTCCCGTTTATTAGCGGGGTCGGAATGAAGCAGTGTATTGTTTAATAGCGGGTTCGGAATGAAGCAGTCACCCATTTAATAGCGGGGTCGGAATGAAGCAGTGTCCCGTTTATTAGCGGGGTCGGAATGAAGCAGTGTCCCGTTTAATAGCGGGGTCAGAATGAAGCAGTGTCCCGTTTAAAAGCGGGGTCAGAATGAAGCAGTGTCCTGTTAAATAGCGGGGCCAGAATGATGCATTGTCCCGTTTAATAGCGGGGTCGGAATGAAGCCGTGTCCCGTTTAATAGGGGGTCAGAATGAAGCAGTGTGCCCTTTAATAGCGGGGTCAAAATGAAGCAGTGTCCCGTTTAATAGCGGTATCGGAATGAAGCAGTGTCCTGTTTAATAGTGGGGTTGGAATGAAGCAGTGTTCTGTTTGATATCAGGGTAGGAATGAAGCAGTGTCCCGTTTAATAGTGGGGTCGGAATGAAGCAGTGTCCCGTTCAATAGCGGGGTCGGAATGAAGCAGTGTCCCGTTCAATAGCGGGGTCGGAATGAAGCAGTGTCCTGTTTAATAGCGGGGTCGGAATGAAGCAGTGTCCCATTTAATAGCGGGGTCAGAATGAAGCAGTGTCCTGTTTAATAGCGGGTTCGGAATGAAGCAGTGTCCCGCTTAATAGCGGGGTCAGAATGAAGCAGTGTCCTGTTTAATAGCGGGGCCGGAATGAAGAAGTGTTCCGTTTAATAGCGGGGTCGGAATGAAGCAGTGTCCCGTTTAATAGCGGGGTCAGAATGAAGCAGTGTCCCATTTAATAGCGGGGTCGGAGTGAATCAGTGTCCCGTTTAATAGCGGGGTCGGAATGAAGCTTTGTCCTGTTTAATAGCGGGGTCGGAATGAAGCAGTGTCCCGTATAATAGCGGGGTCAGAATGAAGCAGTGTCCTGTTTAATAGCGGGGCCAGAATGAAGCAGTGTCCCGTTTAATAGCGGGGTCGGAATGAAGCAGTGACCCGTTTAACAGGGGGTCGAAATGAAGCAGTGTCCTGTTTAATAGCGGGGTCAGAATAAAGCAATGTCCCGTTTAATAGCGGGGTCATAATGAAGCAGTGTCCTGTTTAATAGCGGGGCCAGAATGAAGCAGTGTCCCGTGTAAGAGCGGGGTCAGAATGAAGCAGTGTCCCGTTTAACAGCGGGGTCGGAATGAAGCAGTGTCCTGTTTAATAGTGGGGACGGAGTGAAGCAGTGTCCCGTTTAATAGCGGGGTCGGAATAAAGCAGTCTCCTGTTTAATAGCGGGGTCGGAATGAAGCAGTGTCCATTTTAATAGCGGGGTCGGAATAAAGCAGTGTTCTGTTTAATAGCTGGGTGAGAATGAAGCAGTGTCCCGTTTAATAGCGGGGTCTGAATGAAGCAGTGTCCCGTTTAATAGCGGGGTCGGAATGAAGCAGTGTCACGTTTAATAGTGGGGTCGGAATGAAGCAGTGTCCCGTTTAATAGTGGGTTCAGAATGAAGTAGTGTCCTGTTTAATAGCGGGGTCGGAATGAAGCAGTGTCCCGTTTAATAGTGGATTTGGAATGAAGCAGTGTCCCGTTTAATAGTGGGGTCGGAATGAAGCAGTGTCCCGTTTAATAGCGGGGTCATAATGAAGCAGTGTCCCGTTTAATAGCAGGGTCAGAATGAAGCAGTGTCCCGTTTAATAGCGGGGTCAGAATGAAGCAGTGTCCCGTATAATAGTAGGCTCGAAATGAAGCAGTGTCCTGTTTAATAGCGGGGTCACAATGAAGCAGTGTCCTGTTTAATAGCGGGGTCGGAATGAAGCAGTGTCCCGTTTAATAGCGGGGTCAGAATGAAGCAGTGTCCCGTTTAATAGCGGGGTCAGAATGAAGCAGTGTCCTGTTAAATAGCGGGGCCAAAATGATGCAGTGTCCCGTTTAATAGCGGGGTCGGAATGAAGCAGTGACCCGTTTAATAGGGGGTCAGAATGAAGCAGTGTCCCCTTTAATAGCGGGGTCAAAATGAAGCAGTGTCCCATTTAATAGCGGGGTCGGAATGAAGCAGTGTCCCATTTAATAGCGGGGTGAGAATGAAGCAGTGTCCTGTTTAATAGCGGGGACGGAATGAAGCAGTGTCCCGTTTAATAGCGGGGTCGGAATGAAGCAGTGTCCTGTTTAATAGCGGGGTCGGAATGAAGCAGTGTCCCGTTTAATAGCGGGGTCGGAATGAAGCAGTGTCCTGTTGAACGGCGGGGTCAGAATGAAGCAGTTTCCTGTTTAATAGCGGGGTCGGAATGAAGCAGTGTCCTGTTTAATAGTGGGGTCGGAATGAAGCAGTGTCCTGTTTAATAGGGCGGTCAGAATCAAGCAGTGTTCTGTTTAACAGCGGGCTGAGAATGAAGCAGTGTCCTGTTTAATAGTGGGGTCGGAATGAAGCAGTGTCCTGTTTAATAGTGGAGTCGGAATGAAGCAGTGTCCCGTTTAATAGCGGGGTCGGAATAAAGCAGTGTCCTGTTTAATAGCGGGGTTGTAATGAAGCAGTGTCCCGTTTAATCGTGGGGACGGAATGAAGTAGTGTCATGTTTAATAGCAGGGTTGGAATGAAGCAGTGTCCTGTTTAATAGTGGGGTAGAATGAAGCAGTGTACTGTTTAATAGTGGGGACGGAATGAAGCAGTGTCCCGTTTAATAGCGGGGTCAGAATGAAGCAGTGTCCCGTCTAATAGCGGGGTCAGAATGTAGCAGTGTCCTGTTTAATAGTGGGGTCGGAATGAAGAAGTGTCCTGTTTAATAGCAGGGTCCGAATGAAGCAGTGTCCTGTTTAATAGCGGGGTCGGAATGAAGCAGTGTCCTGTTTAATAGTGGGGTCGGAATAAAGCAGTGCCCTGTTTAATAGTGGGGACGGAATGAAGCAGTGTCCTGTTTAATACGTGGGTCGGAATGAAGCAGTGTCCTGTTTAATAGCGGGGTCGGAATGAAGCAGTGTCCCGTTTAATTGAGGGGTCGGAATGAGGCAGTTTCCCGTTTAATAGCGGGGTCGGAATGAAGCAGTGTCCTTTTTAATAGTGGAGTCGGAATAAAGCAGTGCCCTGTTTAATAGTGGGGACGGAATGAAGCACTGTCCTGTTTAATAGTGAGGACGGAATGACGCAGTGCCCTGTTTAATAGCAGGGTCGGAATGAAGCAGTGTCCTGTTTAATAGTGGGGTCGGAATGAAGCAGTGTCCCGTTTAATAGCGGGGTCAGAATGAAGCAGTGTCCCGTTTAATAGCAGGGTCAGAATGAAGCAGTGTCCTGTTTAATAGTGGGGTCGGAATGAAGCAATGTCCCCTTTAATAGTGGGGTCGGAATGAAGCAGTGTCCTGTTTAATAGCGGGGTCGGAATGAAGCAGTGTCCTGTTTAATAGCGGGGTCACAATGAAGCAGTGTCCTGTTTAATAGCGGGGTCGGAATGAAGCAGTGTCCTGTTTAATAGCTGGGTCGGAATGAAGCACTGTCCTCTTTAATAGCGGGGTCGGAATGAAGCAGTTTCCCGTTTAATAGCGGGGTCGGAATGAAGCAGTGTCCCGTTTAATAGCGGGGTCGGAATGAAGCAGTGTCCCGATTAATAGCGGGGCGAGAATGAAGCAGTGTCCTGTTTAATAGTGGGGTCAGAATGAAGCAGTGTCCCGTTTAATAGCGGGGTCGGAATGAAGCAGTGTCCTGTTTAATAGCGGGGTGAGAATGAAGCAGTGTCCTGTTTAATAGTCGGGTCGGAATGAAGCAGTTTCCTGTTTAATAGCGGAGTCGGAATGAAGCAGTGTCCTGTTTAATAGCGGGGTCGGAATGAAGCAGTTTCCCGCTTAATAGCGGTGTCGGAATGAAACAGTGTCCCGTTTAATAGCGGTATCGGAATGAAGCAGTGTCCTGTTTAATAGTGGGGTTGGAATGTAGCAATGTTCTGTTTAATATCAGGGTAGGAATGAAGAAGTGTCCCGTTTAATAGCGGGGTCGGAATGAAGCAGTCACCTATTTAATAGCGGGGTCGGAATGAAGTAGTGTCCCGTTTATTAGCGGGGTCGGAATGAAGCAGTGTATTGTTTAATAGCGGGTTCGGAATGAAGCAGTCACCCATTTAATAGCGGGGTCGGAATGAAGCAGTGTCCCGTTTATTAGCGGGGTCGGAATGAAGCAGTGTCCCGTTTAATAGCGGGGTCAGAATGAAGCAGTGTCCCGTTTAAAAGCGGGGTCAGAATGAAGCAGTGTCCTGTTAAATAGCGGGGCCAGAATGATGCATTGTCCCGTTTAATAGCGGGGTCGGAATGAAGCCGTGTCCCGTTTAATAGGGGGTCAGAATGAAGCAGTGTGCCCTTTAATAGCGGGGTCAAAATGAAGCAGTGTCCCGTTTAATAGCGGTATCGGAATGAAGCAGTGTCCTGTTTAATAGTGGGGTTGGAATGAAGCAGTGTTCTGTTTGATATCAGGGTAGGAATGAAGCAGTGTCCCGTTTAATAGTGGGGTCGGAATGAAGCAGTGTCCCGTTCAATAGCGGGGTCGGAATGAAGCAGTGTCCCGTTCAATAGCGGGGTCGGAATGAAGCAGTGTCCTGTTTAATAGCGGGGTCGGAATGAAGCAGTGTCCCATTTAATAGCGGGGTCAGAATGAAGCAGTGTCCTGTTTAATAGCGGGTTCGGAATGAAGCAGTGTCCCGCTTAATAGCGGGGTCAGAATGAAGCAGTGTCCTGTTTAATAGCGGGGCCGGAATGAAGAAGTGTTCCGTTTAATAGCGGGGTCGGAATGAAGCAGTGTCCCGTTTAATAGCGGGGTCAGAATGAAGCAGTGTCCCATTTAATAGCGGGGTCGGAGTGAAGCAGTGTCCCGTTTAATAGCGGGGTCGGAATGAAGCTTTGTCCTGTTTAATAGCGGGGTCGGAATGAAGCAGTGTCCCGTATAATAGCGGGGTCAGAATGAAGCAGTGTCCTGTTTAATAGCGGGGCCAGAATGAAGCAGTGTCCCGTTTAATAGCGGGGTCGGAATGAAGCAGTGACCCGTTTAACAGGGGGTCGAAATGAAGCAGTGTCCTGTTTAATAGCGGGGTCAGAATAAAGCAATGTCCCGTTTAATAGCGGGGTCATAATGAAGCAGTGTCCTGTTTAATAGCGGGGCCAGAATGAAGCAGTGTCCCGTGTAAGAGCGGGGTCAGAATGAAGCAGTGTCCCGTTTAATAGCGGGGTCGGAATGAAGCAGTGTCCTGTTTAATAGTGGGGACGGAGTGAAGCAGTGTCCCGTTTAATAGCGGGGTCGGAATAAAGCAGTCTCCTGTTTAATAGCGGGGTCGGAATGAAGCAGTGTCCCGTTTAATAGCGGGGTCGGAATAAAGCAGTGTTCTGTTTAATAGCTGGGTGAGAATGAAGCAGTGTCCCGTTTAATAGCGGGGTCTGAATGAAGCAGTGTCCCGTTTAATAGCGGGGTCGGAATGAAGCAGTGTCACGTTTAATAGTGGGGTCGGAATGAAGCAGTGTCCCGTTTAATAGTGGGTTCAGAATGAAGTAGTGTCCTGTTTAATAGCGGGGTCGGAATGAAGCAGTGTCCCGTTTAATAGTGGATTTGGAATGAAGCAGTGTCCCGTTTAATAGTGGGGTCGGAATGAAGCAGTGTCCCGTTTAATAGCGGGGTCATAATGAAGCAGTGTCCCGTTTAATAGCAGGGTCAGAATGAAGCAGTGTCCCGTTTAATAGCGGGGTCAGAATGAAGCAGTGTCCCGTATAATAGTAGGCTCGAAATGAAGCAGTGTCCTGTTTAATAGCGGGGTCACAATGAAGCAGTGTCCTGTTTAATAGCGGGGTCGGAATGAAGCAGTGTCCCGTTTAATAGCGGGGTCAGAATGAAGCAGTGTCCCGTTTAATAGCGGGGTCAGAATGAAGCAGTGTCCTGTTAAATAGCGGGGCCAAAATGATGCAGTGTCCCGTTTAATAGCGGGGTCGGAATGAAGCAGTGACCCGTTTAATAGGGGGTCAGAATGAAGCAGTGTCCCCTTTAATAACGGGGTCAAAATGAAGCAGTGTCCCATTTAATAGCGGTATCGGAATGAAGCAGTGTCCTGTTTAATAGTGGGGTTGGAATGAAGCAGTGTTCTGTTTGATATCAGGGTAGGAATGAAGCAGTGTCCCGTTTAATAGTGGGGTCGGAATGAAGCAGTGTCCCGTTCAATAGCGGGGTCGGAATGAAGCAGTGTCCCATTTAATAGCGGGGTCGGAATGAAGCAGTGTCCTGTTTAATAGCGGGTTCGGAATGAAGCAGTGTCCCGCTTAATAGCGGGGTCAGAATGAAGCAGTGTCCTGTTTAATAGCGGGGCCGGAATGAAGAAGTGTCCCGTGTAATAGCAGGGTCGGAATGAAGCAGTGTCCCGTTTAATAGCGGGGTCAGAATGAAGCAGTGTCCCATTTAATAGCGGGGTCGGAGTGAAGCAGTGTCCCGTTTAATAGCGGGGTCGGAATGAAGCTTTGTCCTGTTTAATAGCGGGGTCGGAATGAAGCAGTGTCCCGTTTAATAGCGGGGTCAGAATGAAGCAGTGTCCCGTTTCATAGCGGGGCCGGAATGAAGCAGTGACCCGTTTAACAGGGGGTCGAAATGAAGCAGTGTCCTGTTTAATAGCGGGGTCAGAATAAAGCATTGTCCCGTTTAATAGCGGGGTCATAATGAAGCAGTGTCCTGTTTAATAGCGGGGCCAGAATGAAGCAGTGTCCCGTTTAAGAGCGGGGTCAGAATGAAGCAGTGTCCCGTTTAATAGCGGGGTCGGAATGAAGCAGTGTCCTGTTTAATAGTGGGGACGGAGTGAAGCAGTGTCCCGTTTAATAGCGGGGTCGGAATAAAGCAGTCTCCTGTTTAATAGCGGGGTCGGAATGAAGCAGTGTCCCGTTTAATAGCGGGGTCGGAATAAAGCAGTGTTCTGTTTAATAGCTGGGTGAGAATGAAGCAGTGTCCCGTTTAATAGTGGGGTCGGAATGAAGCAGTGTCCCGTTTAATAGCGGGGTCGGAATGAAGCAGTGTCACGTTTAATAGTGGGGTCGGAATGAAGCAGTGTCCCGTTTAATAGCAGGGTCAGAATGAAGCAGTGTCCCGTTTAATAGCAGGGTCAGAATGAAGCAGTGTCCCGTTTAATAGCGGGGTCAGAATGAAGCAGTGTCCCGTTTAATAGTGGGCTCGAAATGAAGCACTGTCCTGTTTAATAGCTGGGTCGGAATGAAGCACTGTCCTCTTTAATAGCGGGGTCGGAATGAAGCAGTTTCCCGTTTAATAGTGGGGTCGGAATGAAGCAGTGTCCTGTTTAATAGCGGTGTAGGAATGAAGCAGTGTCCCGTTTAATAGCGGGGTCGGAATGAAGCAGTGTCCCGTTTAATAGCGGTGTGGGAATGAAGCAGTGTCCCGTTTAATAGCGGGGTCGCAATGAAGCAGTGTCCAATTTAATAGCGGGGACGGAATGAAGCAGTGTCCCGTTTTTTTGCGGGGTCGGAATGAAGCAGTGTCCTGTTTAATAGCGTGGTCGGAATGAAGCAATGTCCCGTTTAATAGCGGGGTCGGAATGAAGCAGTGTCCTGTTTAATAGCGGTGTCGGTATGAAGCAGTGTCCAGTTTAATAGTGGGGTCGGAATGAAGGAGTGTCCCGTTTAATAGCGGGGTCGGAATGAAGCAGTGTCCCGTTTAATAGCGGGTTCGGTATGAAGCAGTCTCCCGTTTAATAGTGGGGTCGGAATGACGCAGTGTCCCGTTTAATAGCGGGGTCGGAATAAAGCAGTTTCCCGTTTAATAGCGGGGTCAGAATGAAGCTGTGTCCCGTTTAATAGCGGGGTCGGAATGAAGCAGTGTCCCGTTTAATAGTGGGGTCGGAATGAAGCAGTGTCCCGTTCAATAGCGGGGTCGGAATGAAGCAGTGTCCCGTTTAATAGTGGGGTCGGAATGAAGCAGTGTCCCGTTCAATAGCGGGGTCGGAATGAAGCAGTGTCCTCTTTAATAGCGGGGTCGGAATGAAGCATTGTCCCATTTAATAGCGGGGTCGGAATTAAGCAATGTCCCGTTTATTAGCGGTGTCGGAATGAAGCAGTGTCCTGTTTAATAGCGGGTTCGGAATGAAGCAGTGTCCCGCTTAATAGCGGGGTCAGAATGAAGCAGTGTCCTGTTTAATAGCGGGGCCGGAATGAAGAAGTGTTCCGTTTAATAGCGGGGTCGGAATGAAGCAGTGTCCCGTTTAATAGCGGGGTCAGAATGAAGCAGTGTCCCATTTAATAGCTGGGTCGGATTGAAGCATTGTCCCGTTTAATAGCGGGGTCGGAATGAAGCTTTGTCCTGTTTAATAGCGGGGTCGGAATGAAGCAGTGTCCCGTATAATAGCGGGGTCAGAATGAAGCAGTGTCCTGTTTAATAGCGGGGCCAGAATGAAGCAGTGTCCCGTTTAATAGCGGGGTCGGAATGAAGCAGTGACCCGTTTAACAGGGGGTCGAAATGAAGCAGTGTCCTGTTTAATAGCGGGGTCAGAATAAAGCAATGTCCCGTTTAATAGCTGGGTCATAATGAAGTAGTGTCCTGTTTAATAGCGGGGCCAGAATGAAGCAGTGTCCCGTGTAAGAGCGGGGTCAGAATGAAGCAGTGTCCCGTTTAATAGCGGGGTCGGAATGAAGCAGTGTCCTGTTTAATAGTGGGGACGGAGTGAAGCAGTGTCCCGTTTAATCGCGGGGTCGGAATAAAGCCGTCTCCTGTTTAATAGCGGGGTCGGAATGAAGCAGTGTCCCGTTTAATAGCGGGGTCGGAATAAAGCAGTGTTCTGTTTAACAGCTGGGTGAGAATGAAGCAGTGTCCCGTTTAATAGCGGGGTCTGAATGAAGCAGTGTCCCGTTTAATAGCGGGGTCGGAATGAAGCAGTGTCACGTTTAATAGTGGGGTCGGAATGAAGCAGTGTCCCGTTTAATAGTGGGTTCAGAATGAAGTAGTGTCCTGTTTAATAGCGGGGTCGGAATGAAGCAGTGTCCCGTTTAATTGTGGATTTGGAATGAAGCAGTGTCCCGTTTAATAGTGGGGTCGGAATGAAGCAGTGTCCCGTTTAATAGCGGGGTCATAATGAAGCAGTGTCCCGTTTAATAGCAGGGTCAGAATGAAGCAGTGTCCCGTTTAATAGCGGGGTCAGAATGAAGCAGTGTCCCGTTTAATAGTGGGCTCGAAATGAAGCAGTGTCCTGTTTAATAGCGGGGTCACAATGAAGCAGTGTCCTGTTTAATAGCGGGGTCGGAATGAAGCAGTGTCCCGTTTAATAGCGGGGTCAGAATGAAGCAGTGTCCCGTTTAATAGGGGGTCAGAATGAAGCAGTGTCCCCTTTAATAGCGGGGTCAAAATGAAGCAGTGTCCCGTTTAATAGCGGTATCGGAATGAAGCAGTGTCCTGTTTAATAGTGGGGTTGGAATGAAGCAGTGTTCTGTTTGATATCAGGGTAGGAATGAAGCAGTGTCCCGTTTAATAGTGGGGTCGGAATGAAGCAGTGTCCCGTTCAATAGCGGGGTCGGAATGAAGCAGTGTCCTGTTTAATAGCGGGGTCGGAATGAAGCAGTGTCCCATTTAATAGCGGGGTCGGAATGAAGCAGTGTCCTGTTTAATAGCGGGTTCGGAATGAAGCAGTGTCCCGCTTAATAGCGGGGTCAGAATGAAGCAGTGTCCTGTTTAATAGCGGGGCCGGAATGAAGAAGTGTCCCGTGTAATAGCGGGGTCGGAATGAAGCAGTGTCCCGTTTAATAGCGGGGTCAGAATGAAGCAGTGTCCCATTTAATAGCGGGGTCGGAGTGAAGCAGTGTCCCGTTTAATAGCGGGGTCGGAATGAAGCTTTGTCCTGTTTAATAGCGGGGTCGGAATGAAGCAGTGTCCCGTTTAATAGCGGGGTCAGAATGAAGCAGTGTCCTGTTTAATAGCGGGGCCAGAATGAAGCAGTGTCCCGTTTAATAGCGGGGTCGGAATGAAGCAGTGACCCGTTTAACAGGGGGTCGAAATGAAGCAGTGTCCTGTTTAATAGCGGGGTCAGAATAAAGCAATGTCCCGTTTAATAGCGGGGTCATAATGAAGCAGTGTCCTGTTTAATAGCGGGGCCAGAATGAAGCAGTGTCCCGTTTAAGAGCGGGGTCAGAATGAAGCAGTGTCCCGTTTAATAGCGAGGTCGGAATGAAGCAGTGTCCTGTTTAATAGTGGGGACGGAGTGAAGCAGTGTCCCGTTTAATAGCGGGGTCGGAATAAAGCAGTCTCCTGTTTAATAGCGGGGTCAGAATGAAGCAGTGTCCCGTTTAATAGCGGGGTCGGAATAAAGCAGTGTTCTGTTTAATAGCTGGGTGAGAATGAAGCAGTGTCCCGTTTAATAGTGGGGTCGGAATGAAGCAGTGTCCCGTTTAATAGCGGGGTCGGAATGAAGCAGTGTCACGTTTAATAGTGGGGTCGGAATGAAGCAGTGTCCCGTTTAATAGTGGGTTCAGAATGAAGTAGTGTCCTGTTTAATAGCGGGGTCAGAATGAAGCAGTGTCCCGTTTAATAGTGGGCTCGAAATGAAGCAGTGTCCTGTTTAATAGCTGGGACGGAATGAAGCACTGTCCTCTTTAATAGCGGGGTCGGAATGAAGCAGTTTCCCGTTTAATAGTGGGGTCGGAATGAAGCAGTGTCCTGTTTAATAGCGGTGTAGGAATGAAGCAGTGTCCCGTTTAATAGCGGGGTCGGAATGAAGCAGTGTCCCGTTTAATAGCGGTGTGGGAATGAAGCAGTGTCCCGTTTAATAGCGGGGTCGCAATGAAGCAGTGTCCAATTTAATAGCGGGGACGGAATGAAGCAGTGTCCCGTTTTATTGCGGGGTCGGAATGAAGCAGGGTCCTGTTTAATAGCGTGGTCGGAATGAAGCAGGGTCCTGTTTAATAGCGTGGTCGGAATGAAGCAATGTCCCGTTTAATAGCGGGGTCGGAATGAAGCAGTGTCCTGTTTAATAGCGGGGTCGGTATGAAGCAGTGTCCAGTTTAATAGTGGGGTCGGAATGAAGGAGTGTTCTGTTTGATATCAGGGTAGGAATGAAGCAGTGTCCCGTTTAATAGTGGGGTCGGAATGAAGCAGTGTCCCGTTCAATAGCGGGGTCGGAATGAAGCAGTGTCCCGTTCAATAGCGGGGTCGGAATGAAGCAGTGTCCTGTTTAATAGCGGGGTCGGAATGAAGCAGTGTCCCATTTAATAGCGGGGTCAGAATGAAGCAGTGTCCTGTTTAATAGCGGGTTCGGAATGAAGCAGTGTCCCGCTTAATAGCGGGGTCAGAATGAAGCAGTGTCCTGTTTAATAGCGGGGCCGGAATGAAGAAGTGTTCCGTTTAATAGCGGGGTCGGAATGAAGCAGTGTCCCGTTTAATAGCGGGGTCAGAATGAAGCAGTGTCCCATTTAATAGCGGGGTCGGAGTGAAGCAGTGTCCCGTTTAATAGCGGGGTCGGAATGAAGCTTTGTCCTGTTTAATAGCGGGGTCGGAATGAAGCAGTGTCCCGTATAATAGCGGGGTCAGAATGAAGCAGTGTCCTGTTTAATAGCGGGGCCAGAATGAAGCAGTGTCCCGTTTAATAGCGGGGTCGGAATGAAGCAGTGACCCGTTTAACAGGGGGTCGAAATGAAGCAGTGTCCTGTTTAATAGCGGGGTCAGAATAAAGCAATGTCCCGTTTAATAGCGGGGTCATAATGAAGCAGTGTCCTGTTTAATAGCGGGGCCAGAATGAAGCAGTGTCCCGTGTAAGAGCGGGGTCAGAATGAAGCAGTGTCCCGTTTAATAGCGGGGTCGGAATGAAGCAGTGTCCTGTTTAATAGTGGGGACGGAGTGAAGCAGTGTCCCGTTTAATAGCGGGGTCGGAATAAAGCAGTCTCCTGTTTAATAGCGGGGTCGGAATGAAGCAGTGTCCCGTTTAATAGCGGGGTCGGAATAAAGCAGTGTTCTGTTTAATAGCTGGGTGAGAATGAAGCAGTGTCCCGTTTAATAGCGGGGTCTGAATGAAGCAGTGTCCCGTTTAATAGCGGGGTCGGAATGAAGCAGTGTCACGTTTAATAGTGGGGTCGGAATGAAGCAGTGTCCCGTTTAATAGTGGGTTCAGAATGAAGTAGTGTCCTGTTTAATAGCGGGGTCGGAATGAAGCAGTGTCCCGTTTAATAGTGGATTTGGAATGAAGCAGTGTCCCGTTTAATAGTGGGGTCGGAATGAAGCAGTGTCCCGTTTAATAGCGGGGTCATAATGAAGCAGTGTCCCGTTTAATAGCAGGGTCAGAATGAAGCAGTGTCCCGTTTAATAGCGGGGTCAGAATGAAGCAGTGTCCCGTATAATAGTAGGCTCGAAATGAAGCAGTGTCCTGTTTAATAGCGGGGTCACAATGAAGCAGTGTCCTGTTTAATAGCGGGGTCGGAATGAAGCAGTGTCCCGTTTAATAGCGGGGTCAGAATGAAGCAGTGTCCCGTTTAATAGCGGGGTCAGAATGAAGCAGTGTCCTGTTAAATAGCGGGGCCAAAATGATGCAGTGTCCCGTTTAATAGCGGGGTCGGAATGAAGCAGTGACCCGTTTAATAGGGGGTCAGAATGAAGCAGTGTCCCCTTTAATAACGGGGTCAAAATGAAGCAGTGTCCCATTTAATAGCGGTATCGGAATGAAGCAGTGTCCTGTTTAATAGTGGGGTTGGAATGAAGCAGTGTTCTGTTTGATATCAGGGTAGGAATGAAGCAGTGTCCCGTTTAATAGTGGGGTCGGAATGAAGCAGTGTCCCGTTCAATAGCGGGGTCGGAATGAAGCAGTGTCCCATTTAATAGCGGGGTCGGAATGAAGCAGTGTCCTGTTTAATAGCGGGTTCGGAATGAAGCAGTGTCCCGCTTAATAGCGGGGTCAGAATGAAGCAGTGTCCTGTTTAATAGCGGGGCCGGAATGAAGAAGTGTCCCGTGTAATAGCGGGGTCGGAATGAAGCAGTGTCCCGTTTAATAGCGGGGTCAGAATGAAGCAGTGTCCCATTTAATAGCGGGGTCGGAGTGAAGCAGTGTCCCGTTTAATAGCGGGGTCGGAATGAAGCTTTGTCCTGTTTAATAGCGGGGTCGGAATGAAGCAGTGTCCCGTTTAATAGCGGGGTCAGAATGAAGCAGTGTCCCGTTTCATAGCGGGGCCGGAATGAAGCAGTGACCCGTTTAACAGGGGGTCGAAATGAAGCAGTGTCCTGTTTAATAGCGGGGTCAGAATAAAGCATTGTCCCGTTTAATAGCGGGGTCATAATGAAGCAGTGTCCTGTTTAATAGCGGGGCCAGAATGAAGCAGTGTCCCGTTTAAGAGCGGGGTCAGAATGAAGCAGTGTCCCGTTTAATAGCGGGGTCGGAATGAAGCAGTGTCCTGTTTAATAGTGGGGACGGAGTGAAGCAGTGTCCCGTTTAATAGCGGGGTCGGAATAAAGCAGTCTCCTGTTTAATAGCGGGGTCGGAATGAAGCAGTGTCCCGTTTAATAGCGGGGTCGGAATAAAGCAGTGTTCTGTTTAATAGCTGGGTGAGAATGAAGCAGTGTCCCGTTTAATAGTGGGGTCGGAATGAAGCAGTGTCCCGTTTAATAGCGGGGTCGGAATGAAGCAGTGTCACGTTTAATAGTGGGGTCGGAATGAAGCAGTGTCCCGTTTAATAGCAGGGTCAGAATGAAGCAGTGTCCCGTTTAATAGCAGGGTCAGAATGAAGCAGTGTCCCGTTTAATAGCGGGGTCAGAATGAAGCAGTGTCCCGTTTAATAGTGGGCTCGAAATGAAGCACTGTCCTGTTTAATAGCTGGGTCGGAATGAAGCACTGTCCTCTTTAATAGCGGGGTCGGAATGAAGCAGTTTCCCGTTTAATAGTGGGGTCGGAATGAAGCAGTGTCCTGTTTAATAGCGGTGTAGGAATGAAGCAGTGTCCCGTTTAATAGCGGGGTCGGAATGAAGCAGTGTCCCGTTTAATAGCGGTGTGGGAATGAAGCAGTGTCCCGTTTAATAGCGGGGTCGCAATGAAGCAGTGTCCAATTTAATAGCGGGGACGGAATGAAGCAGTGTCCCGTTTTATTGCGGGGTCGGAATGAAGCAGTGTCCTGTTTAATAGCGTGGTCGGAATGAAGCAATGTCCCGTTTAATAGCGGGGTCGGAATGAAGCAGTGTCCTGTTTAATAGCGGTGTCGGTATGAAGCAGTGTCCAGTTTAATAGTGGGGTCGGAATGAAGGAGTGTCCCGTTTAATAGCGGGGTCGGAATGAAGCAGTGTCCCGTTTAATAGCGGGTTCGGTATGAAGCAGTCTCCCGTTTAATAGTGGGGTCGGAATGACGCAGTGTCCCGTTTAATAGCGGGGTCGGAATAAAGCAGTTTCCCGTTTAATAGCGGGGTCAGAATGAAGCTGTGTCCCGTTTAATAGCGGGGTCGGAATGAAGCAGTGTCCCGTTTAATAGTGGGGTCGGAATGAAGCAGTGTCCCGTTCAATAGCGGGGTCGGAATGAAGCAGTGTCCCGTTTAATAGTGGGGTCGGAATGAAGCAGTGTCCCGTTCAATAGCGGGGTCGGAATGAAGCAGTGTCCTCTTTAATAGCGGGGTCGGAATGAAGCATTGTCCCATTTAATAGCGGGGTCGGAATTAAGCAATGTCCCGTTTATTAGCGGTGTCGGAATGAAGCAGTGTCCTGTTTAATAGCGGGTTCGGAATGAAGCAGTGTCCCGCTTAATAGCGGGGTCAGAATGAAGCAGTGTCCTGTTTAATAGCGGGGCCGGAATGAAGAAGTGTTCCGTTTAATAGCGGGGTCGGAATGAAGCAGTGTCCCGTTTAATAGCGGGGTCAGAATGAAGCAGTGTCCCATTTAATAGCGGGGTCGGATTGAAGCATTGTCCCGTTTAATAGCGGGGTCGGAATGAAGCTTTGTCCTGTTTAATAGCGGGGTCGGAATGAAGCAGTGTCCCGTATAATAGCGGGGTCAGAATGAAGCAGTGTCCTGTTTAATAGCGGGGCCAGAATGAAGCAGTGTCCCGTTTAATAGCGGGGTCGGAATGAAGCAGTGACCCGTTTAACAGGGGGTCGAAATGAAGCAGTGTCCTGTTTAATAGCGGGGTCAGAATAAAGCAATGTCCCGTTTAATAGCTGGGTCATAATGAAGTAGTGTCCTGTTTAATAGCGGGGCCAGAATGAAGCAGTGTCCCGTGTAAGAGCGGGGTCAGAATGAAGCAGTGTCCCGTTTAATAGCGGGGTCGGAATGAAGCAGTGTCCTGTTTAATAGTGGGGACGGAGTGAAGCAGTGTCCCGTTTAATCGCGGGGTCGGAATAAAGCCGTCTCCTGTTTAATAGCGGGGTCGGAATGAAGCAGTGTCCCGTTTAATAGCGGGGTCGGAATAAAGCAGTGTTCTGTTTAACAGCTGGGTGAGAATGAAGCAGTGTCCCGTTTAATAGCGGGGTCTGAATGAAGCAGTGTCCCGTTTAATAGCGGGGTCGGAATGAAGCAGTGTCACGTTTAATAGTGGGGTCGGAATGAAGCAGTGTCCCGTTTAATAGTGGGTTCAGAATGAAGTAGTGTCCTGTTTAATAGCGGGGTCGGAATGAAGCAGTGTCCCGTTTAATTGTGGATTTGGAATGAAGCAGTGTCCCGTTTAATAGTGGGGTCGGAATGAAGCAGTGTCCCGTTTAATAGCGGGGTCATAATGAAGCAGTGTCCCGTTTAATAGCAGGGTCAGAATGAAGCAGTGTCCCGTTTAATAGCGGGGTCAGAATGAAGCAGTGTCCCGTTTAATAGTGGGCTCGAAATGAAGCAGTGTCCTGTTTAATAGCGGGGTCGGAATGAAGCAGTGTCCCGTTTAATAGCGGGGTCAGAATGAAGCAGTGTCCCGTTTAATAGGGGGTCAGAATGAAGCAGTGTCCCCTTTAATAGCGGGGTCAAAATGAAGCAGTGTCCCGTTTAATAGCGGTATCGGAATGAAGCAGTGTCCTGTTTAATAGTGGGGTTGGAATGAAGCAGTGTTCTGTTTGATATCAGGGTAGGAATGAAGCAGTGTCCCGTTTAATAGTGGGGTCGGAATGAAGCAGTGTCCCGTTCAATAGCGGGGTCGGAATGAAGCAGTGTCCTGTTTAATAGCGGGGTCGGAATGAAGCAGTGTCCCATTTAATAGCGGGGTCGGAATGAAGCAGTGTCCTGTTTAATAGCGGGTTCGGAATGAAGCAGTGTCCCGCTTAATAGCGGGGTCAGAATGAAGCAGTGTCCTGTTTAATAGCGGGGCCGGAATGAAGAAGTGTCCCGTGTAATAGCGGGGTCGGAATGAAGCAGTGTCCCGTTTAATAGCGGGGTCAGAATGAAGCAGTGTCCCATTTAATAGCGGGGTCGGAGTGAAGCAGTGTCCCGTTTAATAGCGGGGTCGGAATGAAGCTTTGTCCTGTTTAATAGCGGGGTCGGAATGAAGCAGTGTCCCGTTTAATAGCGGGGTCAGAATGAAGCAGTGTCCTGTTTAATAGCGGGGCCAGAATGAAGCAGTGTCCCGTTTAATAGCGGGGTCGGAATGAAGCAGTGACCCGTTTAACAGGGGGTCGAAATGAAGCAGTGTCCTGTTTAATAGCGGGGTCAGAATAAAGCAATGTCCCGTTTAATAGCGGGGTCATAATGAAGCAGTGTCCTGTTTAATAGCGGGGCCAGAATGAAGCAGTGTCCCGTTTAAGAGCGGGGTCAGAATGAAGCAGTGTCCCGTTTAATAGCGAGGTCGGAATGAAGCAGTGTCCTGTTTAATAGTGGGGACGGAGTGAAGCAGTGTCCCGTTTAATAGCGGGGTCGGAATAAAGCAGTCTCCTGTTTAATAGCGGGGTCAGAATGAAGCAGTGTCCCGTTTAATAGCGGGGTCGGAATAAAGCAGTGTTCTGTTTAATAGCTGGGTGAGAATGAAGCAGTGTCCCGTTTAATAGTGGGGTCGGAATGAAGCAGTGTCCCGTTTAATAGCGGGGTCGGAATGAAGCAGTGTCACGTTTAATAGTGGGGTCGGAATGAAGCAGTGTCCCGTTTAATAGTGGGTTCAGAATGAAGTAGTGTCCTGTTTAATAGCTGGGTCGGAATGAAGCAGTGTCCCGTTTAATAGTGGATTTGGAATGAAGCAGTGTCCCGTTTAATAGTGGGGTCGGAATGAAGCAGTGTCCCGTTTAATAGCGGGGTCATAATGAAGCAGTGTCCCGTTTAATAGCAGGGTCAGAATGAAGCAGTGTCCCGTTTAATAGCGGGGTCAGAATGAAGCAGTGTCCCGTTTAATAGTGGGCTCGAAATGAAGCAGTGTCCTGTTTAATAGCTGGGACGGAATGAAGCACTGTCCTCTTTAATAGCGGGGTCGGAATGAAGCAGTTTCCCGTTTAATAGTGGGGTCGGAATGAAGCAGTGTCCTGTTTAATAGCGGTGTAGGAATGAAGCAGTGTCCCGTTTAATAGCGGGGTCGGAATGAAGCAGTGTCCCGTTTAATAGCGGTGTGGGAATGAAGCAGTGTCCCGTTTAATAGCGGGGTCGCAATGAAGCAGTGTCCAATTTAATAGCGGGGACGGAATGAAGCAGTGTCCCGTTTTATTGCGGGGTCGGAATGAAGCAGGGTCCTGTTTAATAGCGTGGTCGGAATGAAGCAATGTCCCGTTTAATAGCGGGGTCGGAATGAAGCAGTGTCCTGTTTAATAGCGGGGTCGGTATGAAGCAGTGTCCAGTTTAATAGTGGGGTCGGAATGAAGGAGTGTCCCGTTTAATAGCGGGGTCGGAATGAAGCAGTGTCCCGTTTAATAGCTGGTTCGGTATGAAGCAGTGTCCCGTTTAATAGTGGGGTCGGAATGAAGCAGTGTCCCGTTTAATAGCGGGGTCGGAATGAAGCAGTTTCCCGTTTAATAGCGGGGTCAGAATGAAGCTGTGTCCCGTTTAATAGCGGGGTCGGAATGAAGCAGTGTCCCGTTTAATAGCGGGGACGGAATGAAGCAGTTTCCCGTTTAATAGTGGGGTCGGAATGAAGCAGTGTCCTGTTTAATAGTGGGTACGGAATGAAGCAGTGTCCTGTTTAATAGCAGGGTCGGAATGAAGCAGAGTCCTGTTTAATAGTGGGGTCGGAATGAAGCAGTGTCCTGTTTAATAGTGGGGACGGAATGAAGCAGTGTCCCGTTTAATAGCGGGGTCAGAAGGAAGCAGTGTCCCGTTTAATAGCGGGGTCAGAATGAAGCAGTGTCCTGTTTAATAGTGGGGTCGGAATGAAGCAGTGTCCCGTTTAATAGCGGGGTCGGAATGAAGCAGTTTCCCGTTTAATAGTGGGGTCGGAATGAAGCAGTGTCCTGTTTAATAGTGGGGTCGGAATAAAGCACTGCCCTGTTTAATAGTGGGGACGGAATGAAGCAGTGTCCTGTCTAATAGCGGGGTCAGAATGAAGCAGTGTCCTGTTTAATAGTTGGGTCGGAATGAAGCAGTGTCCTGTTTAATAGCGGGGACGGAATGCAGCAGTGTCGCGTTTAATAGCGGGGTCAGAATGAAGAAGTGTCCTGTGTAATAGTGGGGTCGGAATGAAGCAGTGTCCCATTTAATAGCGGGGTCAGAATGAAGCAGTGTCCTGTTTAATAGTGGGGACGGAATGAAGCAGTGTCCCGTTTAATAGCGGGGTCAGAATGAAGCAGTGTCCCGTTTAATAGCGGGGTGAGAATGAAGCAGTGTCCTGTTTAATAGCGGGCACGGAATGAAGCAGTGTCCCGTTTAATAGCGGGGTCGGAATGAAGCAGTGTCCTGTTTAATAGCGTGGTCGGAATGAAGCAGTGTCCCGTTTAATAGCGGGGTCGGAATGAAGCAGTGTCCTGTTTAACGGCGGGGTCAGAGTGAAGCAGTTTCCTGTTTAATAGCGGGGTCGGAATGAAGCAGTGTCCTGTTTCATAGTGGGGTCGGAATGAAGCAGTGTCCTTTTTAACAGCGGGGTGAGAAAGAAGCAGTGTCCTGTTTAATAGTGGGGTCGGAAAGAAGCCGTATCCCGTTTAATCGTGGGGTCGGAATGAAGCAGTGTCCTGTTTAATAGTGGGGTCGGAATTAAGCAGTGTCCCGTATAATAGCGGGGTCGGAATGAAGCAGTTTCCCTTTTAATAGCGGGGTGAGAATGAAGCAGTGTCCTGTTTAATAGCGGGGACGGAATGAAGCAGTGTCCCGTTTAATAGCGGGGTCGGAATGAAGCAGTGTCCTTGTTAATAGCCGGGTCGGAATGAAGCAGTGACCCGTTTAATAGCAGGGTCGGAATGAAGCAGTGTCCTGTTTAACGGCGGGGTCAGAGTGAAGCAGTTTCCTGTTTAATAGCGGGGTCGGAATGAAGCAGTATCCTGTTTAATAGTGGGGTCGGAATGAAGCAGTGTCCTGTTTAATAGTGCGGTCAGAATGAAGCAGTGTCCTGTTTAACAGCGGGGTGAGAATGAATCAGTGTCCTGTTTAATAGTGGGGTCGGAATGAAGCAGTGTCCTGTTTAATAGCGGGGTGAGAATGAAGCAGTGTCCTGTTTAATAGTGGGGTCGGAATGAAGCAGTGTCCCGTTTAATCGTGGGGTCGGAATGAAGCAGTGTCCCGTTTAATAGCGGGTACGGTATGAAGCAGTGTCCCGTTTAATAGTGGGGTCGGTATGAAGCAGTGTCCCGTTTAATAGCGGGGTCGGAATGAAGCAGTTTCCCGTTTAATAGCGGGGTCAGAATGAAGCTGTGTCCCGTTTAATAGCGGGGTCGGAATGAAGCAGTGTCCCGTTTAATAGCGGGGACGGAATGAAGCAGTTTCCCGTTTAATAGTGCGGTCGGAATGAAGCAGTGTCCTGTTTAATAGTGGGGACGGAATGAAGCAGTGTCCTGTTTAATATCAGGGTCGGAATGAAGCAGTGTCCTGTTTAATAGAAGGGTCGGAATGAAGCAGTGTCCAGTTTAATAGTGGGGACGGATTGAAGCAGTGTCCCGTTTAATAGCGGGGTCAGAAGGAAGCAGTGTCCCGTGTAATAGCGGGGTCAGAATGAAGCAGTGTCCTGTGTAATAGTGGGGTCGGAATGAAGCAGGGTCCCGTTTAATAGCGGGGTCAGATTGAAGCAGTGTCCCATTTAATAGTGGGGTCGGAATGAAGCAGTGTCCTGTTTAATAGCGGGGTCGGACTGAAGCAGTGTCCCGTTTAATAGCGGGTTCGGAATGAAGCAGTGTCCTGTTTAACGGCGGGGTCAGAGTGAAGCAGTTTCCTGTTTAATAGCGGGGTCGTAATGAAGCTGTGTCCTGTTTCATAGTGGGGTCGGAATGAAGCAGTGTCCTGTTTAATAGTGCGGTCAGAATGAAGAAGTGTCCTGTTTAATAGCGGGGTGAGAATGAAGCAGTGTCCTGTTTAATAGTGGGGTCGGAATGAAGCAGTGTCCTGTTTAATAGCGGGGTGAGAATGAAGCAGTGTCCTGTTTAATAGTGGGGTCGGAAAGAAGCCGTATCCCGTTTAATCGTGGGGTCGGAATGAAGCAGTGTCCTGTTTAATAGTGGGGTCGGAATTAAGCAGTGTCCCGTTTAATAGCGGGGTCGGAATGAAGCAGTGTCCCTTTTAATAGCGGGGTGAGAATGAAGCAGTGTCCTGTTTAATAGCGGGGACGGAATGAAGCAGTGTCCCGTTTAATAGCGGGGTCGGAATGAAGCAGTGTCCTGTTTAATAGCAGGGTCGGAATGAAGCAGTGACCCGTTTCATAGCAGGGTCGGAATGAAGCAGTGTCCTGTTTAACGGCGTGGTCAGAGTGAAGCAGTTTCCTGTTTAATAGCGGGGTCGGAATGAAGCAGTGTCCTGTTTAATAGTGGGGTCGGAATGAAGCAGTGTCCTGTTTAATAGTGCGGTCAGAATGAAGCAGTGTCCTGTTTAACAGCGGGGTGAGAATGAATCAGTGTCCTGTTTAATAGTGGGGTCAGAATGAAGCAGTGTCCTGTTTAATAGCGGGGTGAGAATGATGCAGTGTCCTGTTTAATAGTGGGGTCGGAATGAAGCAGTGTCCCGTTTAATCGTGGGGTCGGAATGAAGGAGTGTCCCGTTTAATAGCGGGTACGGTATGAAGCAGTGTCCCGTTTAATAGTGGGGTCGGAATGAAGCAGTGTCCCGTTTAATAGCGGGGTCGGAATGAAGCAGTTTCCCGTTTAATAGCGGGGTCAGAATGAAGCTGTCTCCCGTTTAGTAGCGGAGTCGGAATGAAGCAGTGTCCCGTTTAATAGCGGGGACGGAATGAAGCAGTTTCCCGTTTAATAGTGGGGTCGGAATGAAGCAGTTTCCTGTTTAATAGTGGGGACGGAATGAAGCAGTGTCCTGTTTAATATCAGGGTCGGAATGAAGCAGTGACCTGTTTAATAGAAGGGTCGGAATGAAGCAGTGTCCAGTTTAATAGTGGGGACGGATTGAAGCAGTGTCCCGTTTAATAGCGGGGTCAGAAGGAAGCAGTGTCCCGTTTAATAGCGGGGTCAGAATGAAGCAGTGTCCGGTTTAATAGTGGGGTCGGAATGAAGCAGTGTCCCGTTTAATAGCGGGGTCGGAATGAAGCAGTTTCCCGTTTAATAGTGGGGTCGGAATGAAGCAGTGTCCTGTTTAAAAGTGGGGTCGGAATGAAGCAGTGCCCTGTTTAATAGTGGGGACGGAATGAAGCAGTGTCCTGTTTAATAGTTGGGTCGGAATGAAGCAGTGTCCTGTTTAATAGCGGGGACGGAATGAAGCAGTGTCCCGTTCAATAGCGGGGTCAGAATGAAGCAGTGTCCCGTTTAATAGCAGGGTCAGAATGAAGCAGTGTCCTGTGTAATAGTGGGGTCGGAATGAAGCAGGGTCCCGTTTAATAGCGGGGTCAGAATGAAGCAGTGTCCCATTTAATAGTGGGGTCGGAATGAAGCAGTGTCCTGTTTAATAGCGGGGTCGGAATGAAGCAGTGTCCTGTTCAATAGCGGGGTTGGAATGAAGCAGTGTCCCGTTTAATAGCGGGGTCGGAATGAAGCAGTGTCCTGTTTAATAGCGGGGTCGGAATGAAGCAGTGTCCTGTTTAATAGTGGGGACGGAATGAAGCAGTGTCCCGTTTAATAGCGGGGTCGGAATGAAGCAGTGTCCTGTTTAATAGCGGGGTCGGAATGAAGCAGTGTCCCGTTTAATAGCGGGGTCGGAATGAAGCAGTGTCCTGTTTAAGGGCCGGGTCTGAATGAAGCAGTTTCCTGTTTAATAGCGGGGTCGGAATGAAGCAGCGTCCTGTTTAATAGTGGGGTCGGAATGAAGCAGTGACCTGTTTAATAGTGCGGTCAGAATGAAGCAGTGTCCTGTTTAACAGCGGGGTGAGAATGAAGCAGTGTCCTGTTTAATAGTGGGTTCGGAATGAAGCAGTGTCCTGTTTAATAGCGGGGTTGGAATGAAGCAGTGTCCTGTTTAATAGCGGGGTTGGAATGAAGCAGTGTCCCGTTTAATAGTGGGGACGGAATGAAGCAGTGTCATGTTTAATAGCAGGGTCGGAATGAAGCAGTGTCCTGTTTAATAGTGGGGACGGAATGAAGCAGTGTCCCGTTTAATAGCGGGGTCGGAATGAAGCAGTGTCACGTTTAATAGTGGGGTCGGAATGAAGCAGTGTCCCGTTTAATAGTGGGTTCAGAATGAAGTAGTGTCCTGTTTAATAGCGGGGTCGGAATGAAGCAGTGTCCCGTTTAATTGTGGATTTGGAATGAAGCAGTGTCCCGTTTAATAGTGGGGTCGGAATGAAGCAGTGTCCCGTTTAATAGCGGGGTCATAATGAAGCAGTGTCCCGTTTAATAGCGGGGTCAGAATGAAGCAGTGTCCCGTTTAATAGCGGGGTGAGAATGAAGCAGTGTCCTGTTTAATAGCGGGCACGGAATGAAGCAGTGTCCCGTTTAATAGCGGGGTCGGAATGAAGCAGTGTCCTGTTTAATAGCGTGGTCGGAATGAAGCAGTGTCCCGTTTAATAGCGGGGTCGGAATGAAGCAGTGTCCTGTTTAACGGCGGGGTCAGAGTGAAGCAGTTTCCTGTTTAATAGCGGGGTCGGAATGAAGCAGTGTCCTGTTTCATCGTGGGGTCGGAATGAAGCAGTGTCCTTTTTAACAGCGGGGTGAGAAAGAAGCAGTGTCCTGTTTAATAGTGGGGTCGGAAAGAAGCCGTATCCCGTTTAATCGTGGGGTCGGAATGAAGCAGTGTCCTGTTTAATAGTGGGGTCGGAATTAAGCAGTGTCCCGTATAATAGCGGGGTCGGAATGAAGCAGTTTCCCTTTTAATAGCGGGGTGAGAATGAAGCAGTGTCCTGTTTAATAGCGGGGACGGAATGAAGCAGTGTCCCGTTTAATAGCGGGGTCGGAATGAAGCAGTGTCCTTGTTAATAGCCGGGTCGGAATGAAGCAGTGACCCGTTTAATAGCAGGGTCGGAATGAAGCAGTGTCCTGTTTAACGGCGGGGTCAGAGTGAAGCAGTTTCCTGTTTAATAGCGGGGTCGGAATGAAGCAGTGTCCTGTTTAATAGTGGGGTCGGAATGAAGCAGTGTCCTGTTTAATAGTGCGGTCAGAATGAAGCAGTGTCCTGTTTAACAGCGGGGTGAGAATGAATCAGTGTCCTGTTTAATAGTGGGGTCGGAATGAAGCAGTGTCCTGTTTAATAGCGGGGTGAGAATGAAGCAGTGTCCTGTTTAATAGTGGGGTCGGAATGAAGCAGTGTCCCGTTTAATCGTGGGGTCGGAATGAAGCAGTGTCCCGTTTAATAGCGGGTACGGTATGAAGCAGTGTCCCGTTTAATAGTGGGGTCGGTATGAAGCAGTGTCCCGTTTAATAGCGGGGTCGGAATGAAGCAGTTTCCCGTTTAATAGCGGGGTCAGAATGAAGCTGTGTCCCGTTTAATAGCGGGGTCGGAATGAAGCAGTGTCCCGTTTAATAGCGGGGACGGAATGAAGCAGTTTCCCGTTTAATAGTGCGGTCGGAATGAAGCAGTGTCCTGTTTAATAGTGGGGACGGAATGAAGCAGTGTCCTGTTTAATATCAGGGTCGGAATGAAGCAGTGTCCTGTTTAATAGAAGGGTCGGAATGAAGCAGTGTCCAGTTTAATAGTGGGGACGGATTGAAGCAGTGTCCCGTTTAATAGCGGGGTCAGAAGGAAGCAGTGTCCCGTGTAATAGCGGGGTCAGAATGAAGCAGTGTCCTGTGTAATAGTGGGGTCGGAATGAAGCAGGGTCCCGTTTAATAGCGGGGTCAGATTGAAGCAGTGTCCCATTTAATAGTGGGGTCGGAATGAAGCAGTGTCCTGTTTAATAGCGGGGTCGGACTGAAGCAGTGTCCCGTTTAATAGCGGGTTCGGAATGAAGCAGTGTCCTGTTTAACGGCGGGGTCAGAGTGAAGCAGTTTCCTGTTTAATAGCGGGGTCGTAATGAAGCTGTGTCCTGTTTCATAGTGGGGTCGGAATGAAGCAGTGTCCTGTTTAATAGTGCGGTCAGAATGAAGAAGTGTCCTGTTTAATAGCGGGGTGAGAATGAAGCAGTGTCCTGTTTAATAGTGGGGTCGGAATGAAGCAGTGTCCTGTTTAATAGCGGGGTGAGAATGAAGCAGTGTCCTGTTTAATAGTGGGGTCGGAAAGAAGCCGTATCCCGTTTAATCGTGGGGTCGGAATGAAGCAGTGTCCTGTTTAATAGTGGGGTCGGAATTAAGCAGTGTCCCGTTTAATAGCGGGGTCGGAATGAAGCAGTGTCCCTTTTAATAGCGGGGTGAGAATGAAGCAGTGTCCTGTTTAATAGCGGGGACGGAATGAAGCAGTGTCCCGTTTAATAGCGGGGTCGGAATGAAGCAGTGTCCTGTTTAATAGCAGGGTCGGAATGAAGCAGTGACCCGTTTCATAGCAGGGTCGGAATGAAGCAGTGTCCTGTTTAACGGCGTGGTCAGAGTGAAGCAGTTTCCTGTTTAATAGCGGGGTCGGAATGAAGCAGTGTCCTGTTTAATAGTGGGGTCGGAATGAAGCAGTGTCCTGTTTAATAGTGCGGTCAGAATGAAGCAGTGTCCTGTTTAACAGCGGGGTGAGAATGAATCAGTGTCCTGTTTAATAGTGGGGTCAGAATGAAGCAGTGTCCTGTTTAATAGCGGGGTGAGAATGATGCAGTGTCCTGTTTAATAGTGGGGTCGGAATGAAGCAGTGTCCCGTTTAATCGTGGGGTCGGAATGAAGGAGTGTCCCGTTTAATAGCGGGTACGGTATGAAGCAGTGTCCCGTTTAATAGTGGGGTCGGAATGAAGCAGTGTCCCGTTTAATAGCGGGGTCGGAATGAAGCAGTTTCCCGTTTAATAGCGGGGTCAGAATGAAGCTGTCTCCCGTTTAGTAGCGGAGTCGGAATGAAGCAGTGTCCCGTTTAATAGCGGGGACGGAATGAAGCAGTTTCCCGTTTAATAGTGGGGTCGGAATGAAGCAGTTTCCTGTTTAATAGTGGGGACGGAATGAAGCAGTGTCCTGTTTAATATCAGGGTCGGAATGAAGCAGTGACCTGTTTAATAGAAGGGTCGGAATGAAGCAGTGTCCAGTTTAATAGTGGGGACGGATTGAAGCAGTGTCCCGTTTAATAGCGGGGTCAGAAGGAAGCAGTGTCCCGTTTAATAGCGGGGTCAGAATGAAGCAGTGTCCGGTTTAATAGTGGGGTCGGAATGAAGCAGTGTCCCGTTTAATAGCGGGGTCGGAATGAAGCAGTTTCCCGTTTAATAGTGGGGTCGGAATGAAGCAGTGTCCTGTTTAAAAGTGGGGTCGGAATGAAGCAGTGCCCTGTTTAATAGTGGGGACGGAATGAAGCAGTGTCCTGTTTAATAGTTGGGTCGGAATGAAGCAGTGTCCTGTTTAATAGCGGGGACGGAATGAAGCAGTGTCCCGTTCAATAGCGGGGTCAGAATGAAGCAGTGTCCCGTTTAATAGCAGGGTCAGAATGAAGCAGTGTCCTGTGTAATAGTGGGGTCGGAATGAAGCAGGGTCCCGTTTAATAGCGGGGTCAGAATGAAGCAGTGTCCCATTTAATAGTGGGGTCGGAATGAAGCAGTGTCCTGTTTAATAGCGGGGTCGGAATGAAGCAGTGTCCTGTTCAATAGCGGGGTTGGAATGAAGCAGTGTCCCGTTTAATAGCGGGGTCGGAATGAAGCAGTGTCCTGTTTAATAGCGGGGTCGGAATGAAGCAGTGTCCTGTTTAATAGTGGGGACGGAATGAAGCAGTGTCCCGTTTAATAGCGGGGTCGGAATGAAGCAGTGTCCTGTTTAATAGCGGGGTCGGAATGAAGCAGTGTCCCGTTTAATAGCGGGGTCGGAATGAAGCAGTGTCCTGTTTAAGGGCCGGGTCTGAATGAAGCAGTTTCCTGTTTAATAGCGGGGTCGGAATGAAGCAGCGTCCTGTTTAATAGTGGGGTCGGAATGAAGCAGTGACCTGTTTAATAGTGCGGTCAGAATGAAGCAGTGTCCTGTTTAACAGCGGGGTGAGAATGAAGCAGTGTCCTGTTTAATAGTGGGTTCGGAATGAAGCAGTGTCCTGTTTAATAGCGGGGTTGGAATGAAGCAGTGTCCTGTTTAATAGCGGGGTTGGAATGAAGCAGTGTCCCGTTTAATAGTGGGGACGGAATGAAGCAGTGTCATGTTTAATAGCAGGGTCGGAATGAAGCAGTGTCCTGTTTAATAGTGGGGACGGAATGAAGCAGTGTCCCGTTTAATAGCGGGGTCGGAATGAAGCAGTGTCACGTTTAATAGTGGGGTCGGAATGAAGCAGTGTCCCGTTTAATAGTGGGTTCAGAATGAAGTAGTGTCCTGTTTAATAGCGGGGTCGGAATGAAGCAGTGTCCCGTTTAATTGTGGATTTGGAATGAAGCAGTGTCCCGTTTAATAGTGGGGTCGGAATGAAGCAGTGTCCCGTTTAATAGCGGGGTCATAATGAAGCAGTGTCCCGTTTAATAGCAGGGTCAGAATGAAGCAGTGTCCCGTTTAATAGCGGGGTCAGAATGAAGCAGTGTCCCGTTTAATAGTGGGCTCGAAATGAAGCAGTGTCCTGTTTAATAGCGGGGTCACAATGAAGCAGTGTCCTGTTTAATAGCGGGGTCGGAATGAAGCAGTGTCCCGTTTAATAGCGGGGTCAGAATGAAGCAGTGTCCCGTTTAATAGGGGGTCAGAATGAAGCAGTGTCCCCTTTAATAGCGGGGTCAAAATGAAGCAGTGTCCCGTTTAATAGCGGTATCGGAATGAAGCAGTGTCCTGTTTAATAGTGGGGTTGGAATGAAGCAGTGTTCTGTTTGATATCAGGGTAGGAATGAAGCAGTGTCCCGTTTAATAGTGGGGTCGGAATGAAGCAGTGTCCCGTTCAATAGCGGGGTCGGAATGAAGCAGTGTCCTGTTTAATAGCGGGGTCGGAATGAAGCAGTGTCCCATTTAATAGCGGGGTCGGAATGAAGCAGTGTCCTGTTTAATAGCGGGTTCGGAATGAAGCAGTGTCCCGCTTAATAGCGGGGTCAGAATGAAGCAGTGTCCTGTTTAATAGCGGGGCCGGAATGAAGAAGTGTCCCGTGTAATAGCGGGGTCGGAATGAAGCAGTGTCCCGTTTAATAGCGGGGTCAGAATGAAGCAGTGTCCCATTTAATAGCGGGGTCGGAGTGAAGCAGTGTCCCGTTTAATAGCGGGGTCGGAATGAAGCTTTGTCCTGTTTAATAGCGGGGTCGGAATGAAGCAGTGTCCCGTTTAATAGCGGGGTCAGAATGAAGCAGTGTCCTGTTTAATAGCGGGGCCAGAATGAAGCAGTGTCCCGTTTAATAGCGGGGTCGGAATGAAGCAGTGACCCGTTTAACAGGGGGTCGAAATGAAGCAGTGTCCTGTTTAATAGCGGGGTCAGAATAAAGCAATGTCCCGTTTAATAGCGGGGTCATAATGAAGCAGTGTCCTGTTTAATAGCGGGGCCAGAATGAAGCAGTGTCCCGTTTAAGAGCGGGGTCAGAATGAAGCAGTGTCCCGTTTAATAGCGAGGTCGGAATGAAGCAGTGTCCTGTTTAATAGTGGGGACGGAGTGAAGCAGTGTCCCGTTTAATAGCGGGGTCGGAATAAAGCAGTCTCCTGTTTAATAGCGGGGTCAGAATGAAGCAGTGTCCCGTTTAATAGCGGGGTCGGAATAAAGCAGTGTTCTGTTTAATAGCTGGGTGAGAATGAAGCAGTGTCCCGTTTAATAGTGGGGTCGGAATGAAGCAGTGTCCCGTTTAATAGCGGGGTCGGAATGAAGCAGTGTCACGTTTAATAGTGGGGTCGGAATGAAGCAGTGTCCCGTTTAATAGTGGGTTCAGAATGAAGTAGTGTCCTGTTTAATAGCTGGGTCGGAATGAAGCAGTGTCCCGTTTAATAGTGGATTTGGAATGAAGCAGTGTCCCGTTTAATAGTGGGGTCGGAATGAAGCAGTGTCCCGTTTAATAGCGGGGTCATAATGAAGCAGTGTCCCGTTTAATAGCAGGGTCAGAATGAAGCAGTGTCCCGTTTAATAGCGGGGTCAGAATGAAGCAGTGTCCCGTTTAATAGTGGGCTCGAAATGAAGCAGTGTCCTGTTTAATAGCTGGGACGGAATGAAGCACTGTCCTCTTTAATAGCGGGGTCGGAATGAAGCAGTTTCCCGTTTAATAGTGGGGTCGGAATGAAGCAGTGTCCTGTTTAATAGCGGTGTAGGAATGAAGCAGTGTCCCGTTTAATAGCGGGGTCGGAATGAAGCAGTGTCCCGTTTAATAGCGGTGTGGGAATGAAGCAGTGTCCCGTTTAATAGCGGGGTCGCAATGAAGCAGTGTCCAATTTAATAGCGGGGACGGAATGAAGCAGTGTCCCGTTTTATTGCGGGGTCGGAATGAAGCAGGGTCCTGTTTAATAGCGTGGTCGGAATGAAGCAATGTCCCGTTTAATAGCGGGGTCGGAATGAAGCAGTGTCCTGTTTAATAGCGGGGTCGGTATGAAGCAGTGTCCAGTTTAATAGTGGGGTCGGAATGAAGGAGTGTCCCGTTTAATAGCGGGGTCGGAATGAAGCAGTGTCCCGTTTAATAGCTGGTTCGGTATGAAGCAGTGTCCCGTTTAATAGTGGGGTCGGAATGAAGCAGTGTCCCGTTTAATAGCGGGGTCGGAATGAAGCAGTTTCCCGATTAATAGCGGGGTCAGAATGAAGCTGTGTCCCGTTTAATAGCGGGGTCGGAATGAAGCAGTGTCCCGTTTAATAGCGGGGACGGAATGAAGCAGTTTCCCGTTTAATAGTGGGGTCGGAATGAAGCAGTGTCCTGTTTAATAGTGGGTACGGAATGAAGCAGTGTCCTGTTTAATAGCAGGGTCGGAATGAAGCAGAGTCCTGTTTAATAGTGGGGTCGGAATGAAGCAGTGTCCTGTTTAATAGTGGGGACGGAATGAAGCAGTGTCCCGTTTAATAGCGGGGTCAGAAGGAAGCAGTGTCCCGTTTAATAGCGGGGTCAGAATGAAGCAGTGTCCTGTTTAATAGTGGGGTCGGAATGAAGCAGTGTCCCGTTTAATAGCGGGGTCGGAATGAAGCAGTTTCCCGTTTAATAGTGGGGTCGGAATGAAGCAGTGTCCTGTTTAATAGTGGGGTCGGAATAAAGCACTGCCCTGTTTAATAGTGGGGACGGAATGAAGCAGTGTCCTGTTTAATAGCGGGGTCAGAATGAAGCAGTGTCCTGTTTAATAGTTGGGTCGGAATGAAGCAGTGTCCTGTTTAATAGCGGGGACGGAATGCAGCAGTGTCGCGTTTAATAGCGGGGTCAGAATGAAGAAGTGTCCTGTGTAATAGTGGGGTCGGAATGAAGCAGTGTCCCATTTAATAGCGGGGTCAGAATGAAGCAGTGTCCTGTTTAATAGTGGGGACGGAATGAAGCAGTGTCCCGTTTAATAGCGGGGTCAGAATGAAGCAGTGTCCCGTTTAATAGCGGGGTGAGAATGAAGCAGTGTCCTGTTTAATAGCGGGCACGGAATGAAGCAGTGTCCCGTTTAATAGCGGGGTCGGAATGAAGCAGTGTCCTGTTTAATAGCGTGGTCGGAATGAAGCAGTGTCCCGTTTAATAGCGGGGTCGGAATGAAGCAGTGTCCTGTTTAACGGCGGGGTCAGAGTGAAGCAGTTTCCTGTTTAATAGCGGGGTCGGAATGAAGCAGTGTCCTGTTTCATAGTGGGGTCGGAATGAAGCAGTGTCCTTTTTAACAGCGGGGTGAGAAAGAAGCAGTGTCCTGTTTAATAGTGGGGTCGGAAAGAAGCCGTATCCCGTTTAATCGTGGGGTCGGAATGAAGCAGTGTCCTGTTTAATAGTGGGGTCGGAATTAAGCAGTGTCCCGTATAATAGCGGGGTCGGAATGAAGCAGTTTCCCTTTTAATAGCGGGGTGAGAATGAAGCAGTGTCCTGTTTAATAGCGGGGACGGAATGAAGCAGTGTCCCGTTTAATAGCGGGGTCGGAATGAAGCAGTGTCCTTGTTAATAGCCGGGTCGGAATGAAGCAGTGACCCGTTTAATAGCAGGGTCGGAATGAAGCAGTGTCCTGTTTAACGGCGGGGTCAGAGTGAAGCAGTTTCCTGTTTAATAGCGGGGTCGGAATGAAGCAGTGTCCTGTTTAATAGTGGGGTCGGAATGAAGCAGTGTCCTGTTTAATAGTGCGGTCAGAATGAAGCAGTGTCCTGTTTAACAGCGGGGTGAGAATGAATCAGTGTCCTGTTTAATAGTGGGGTCGGAATGAAGCAGTGTCCTGTTTAATAGCGGGGTGAGAATGAAGCAGTGTCCTGTTTAATAGTGGGGTCGGAATGAAGCAGTGTCCCGTTTAATCGTGGGGTCGGAATGAAGCAGTGTCCCGTTTAATAGCGGGTACGGTATGAAGCAGTGTCCCGTTTAATAGTGGGGTCGGTATGAAGCAGTGTCCCGTTTAATAGCGGGGTCGGAATGAAGCAGTTTCCCGTTTAATAGCGGGGTCAGAATGAAGCTGTGTCCCGTTTAATAGCGGGGTCGGAATGAAGCAGTGTCCCGTTTAATAGCGGGGACGGAATGAAGCAGTTTCCCGTTTAATAGTGCGGTCGGAATGAAGCAGTGTCCTGTTTAATAGTGGGGACGGAATGAAGCAGTGTCCTGTTTAATATCAGGGTCGGAATGAAGCAGTGTCCTGTTTAATAGAAGGGTCGGAATGAAGCAGTGTCCAGTTTAATAGTGGGGACGGATTGAAGCAGTGTCCCGTTTAATAGCGGGGTCAGAAGGAAGCAGTGTCCCGTGTAATAGCGGGGTCAGAATGAAGCAGTGTCCTGTGTAATAGTGGGGTCGGAATGAAGCAGGGTCCCGTTTAATAGCGGGGTCAGATTGAAGCAGTGTCCCATTTAATAGTGGGGTCGGAATGAAGCAGTGTCCTGTTTAATAGCGGGGTCGGACTGAAGCAGTGTCCCGTTTAATAGCGGGTTCGGAATGAAGCAGTGTCCTGTTTAACGGCGGGGTCAGAGTGAAGCAGTTTCCTGTTTAATAGCGGGGTCGTAATGAAGCTGTGTCCTGTTTCATAGTGGGGTCGGAATGAAGCAGTGTCCTGTTTAATAGTGCGGTCAGAATGAAGAAGTGTCCTGTTTAATAGCGGGGTGAGAATGAAGCAGTGTCCTGTTTAATAGTGGGGTCGGAATGAAGCAGTGTCCTGTTTAATAGCGGGGTGAGAATGAAGCAGTGTCCTGTTTAATAGTGGGGTCGGAAAGAAGCCGTATCCCGTTTAATCGTGGGGTCGGAATGAAGCAGTGTCCTGTTTAATAGTGGGGTCGGAATTAAGCAGTGTCCCGTTTAATAGCGGGGTCGGAATGAAGCAGTGTCCCTTTTAATAGCGGGGTGAGAATGAAGCAGTGTCCTGTTTAATAGCGGGGACGGAATGAAGCAGTGTCCCGTTTAATAGCGGGGTCGGAATGAAGCAGTGTCCTGTTTAATAGCAGGGTCGGAATGAAGCAGTGACCCGTTTCATAGCAGGGTCGGAATGAAGCAGTGTCCTGTTTAACGGCGTGGTCAGAGTGAAGCAGTTTCCTGTTTAATAGCGGGGTCGGAATGAAGCAGTGTCCTGTTTAATAGTGGGGTCGGAATGAAGCAGTGTCCTGTTTAATAGTGCGGTCAGAATGAAGCAGTGTCCTGTTTAACAGCGGGGTGAGAATGAATCAGTGTCCTGTTTAATAGTGGGGTCAGAATGAAGCAGTGTCCTGTTTAATAGCGGGGTGAGAATGATGCAGTGTCCTGTTTAATAGTGGGGTCGGAATGAAGCAGTGTCCCGTTTAATCGTGGGGTCGGAATGAAGGAGTGTCCCGTTTAATAGCGGGTACGGTATGAAGCAGTGTCCCGTTTAATAGTGGGGTCGGAATGAAGCAGTGTCCCGTTTAATAGCGGGGTCGGAATGAAGCAGTTTCCCGTTTAATAGCGGGGTCAGAATGAAGCTGTCTCCCGTTTAGTAGCGGAGTCGGAATGAAGCAGTGTCCCGTTTAATAGCGGGGACGGAATGAAGCAGTTTCCCGTTTAATAGTGGGGTCGGAATGAAGCAGTTTCCTGTTTAATAGTGGGGACGGAATGAAGCAGTGTCCTGTTTAATATCAGGGTCGGAATGAAGCAGTGTCCTGTTTAAAAGTGGGGTCGGAATGAAGCAGTGCCCTGTTTAATAGCGGGGACGGAATGAAGCAGTGTCCCGTTCAATAGCGGGGTCAGAATGAAGCAGTGTCCCGTTTAATAGCAGGGTCAGAATGAAGCAGTGTCCTGTGTAATAGTGGGGACGGATTGAAGCAGTGTCCCGTTTAATAGCGGGGTCAGAAGGAAGCAGTGTCCCGTTTAATAGCGGGGTCAGAATGAAGCAGTGTCCGGTTTAATAGTGGGGTCGGAATGAAGCAGTGTCCCGTTTAATAGCGGGGTCGGAATGAAGCAGTTTCCCGTTTAATAGTGGGGTCGGAATGAAGCAGTGTCCTGTTTAAAAGTGGGGTCGGAATGAAGCAGTGCCCTGTTTAATAGTGGGGACGGAATGAAGCAGTGTCCTGTTTAATAGTTGGGTCGGAATGAAGCAGTGTCCTGTTTAATAGCGGGGACGGAATGAAGCAGTGTCCCGTTCAATAGCGGGGTCAGAATGAAGCAGTGTCCCGTTTAATAGCAGGGTCAGAATGAAGCAGTGTCCTGTGTAATAGTGGGGTCGGAATGAAGCAGGGTCCCGTTTAATAGCGGGGTCAGAATGAAGCAGTGTCCCATTTAATAGTGGGGTCGGAATGAAGCAGTGTCCTGTTTAATAGCGGGGTCGGAATGAAGCAGTGTCCTGTTCAATAGCGGGGTTGGAATGAAGCAGTGTCCCGTTTAATAGCGGGGTCGGAATGAAGCAGTGTCCTGTTTAATAGCGGGGTCGGAATGAAGCAGTGTCCTGTTTAATAGTGGGGACGGAATGAAGCAGTGTCCCGTTTAATAGCGGGGTCGGAATGAAGCAGTGTCCTGTTTAATAGCGGGGTCGGAATGAAGCAGTGTCCCGTTTAATAGCGGGGTCGGAATGAAGCAGTGTCCTGTTTAAGGGCCGGGTCTGAATGAAGCAGTTTCCTGTTTAATAGCGGGGTCGGAATGAAGCAGCGTCCTGTTTAATAGTGGGGTCGGAATGAAGCAGTGACCTGTTTAATAGTGCGGTCAGAATGAAGCAGTGTCCTGTTTAACAGCGGGGTGAGAATGAAGCAGTGTCCTGTTTAATAGTGGGTTCGGAATGAAGCAGTGTCCTGTTTAATAGCGGGGTTGGAATGAAGCAGTGTCCTGTTTAATAGCGGGGTTGGAATGAAGCAGTGTCCCGTTTAATAGTGGGGACGGAATGAAGCAGTGTCATGTTTAATAGCAGGGTCGGAATGAAGCAGTGTCCTGTTTAATAGTGGGGTCGGAATGAAGCAGTGTCCTGTTTAATAGTGGGGACGGAATGAAGCAGTGTCCCGTTTAATAGCGGGGACAGAATGAAGCAGTGTCCCGTTTAATAGCGGGGTCAGAATGAAGCAGTGTCCTGTTTAATAGTGGGGTCGGAATGAAGCAGTGTCCCGTTTAATAGCGGGGTCGGAAAGAAGCAGTTTCCCATTTAATAGTGGGGTCGGAATGAAGCAGTGTCCTGTTTAATAGTGGGGTCGGAATAAAGCAGTGCCCTGTTTAATAGTGGGGACGGAATGAAGCAGTGTCCTGTTTAGTAGTTGGGTCGGAATGAAGCAGTGTCCCGTTTAATAGCGGGGTCAGAATGAAGCAGTGTCCCCTTTAATAGCGGGGTCAGAATGAAGCAGTGTCCCGTTTAATAGTGGGGTCGGAATGAAGCAGTGTCCCATTTAATAGCGGGGTCGGAATGAAGCAGTGACCCGTTTAATAGCGGGGTGAGAATGAAGCAGTGTCCTGTTTAATAGCGGGGACGGAATGAAGCAGTGTCCCGTTTAATAGCGGGGTCGGAATGAAGCAGTGTCCTGTTTAATAGCGGGGTCGGAATGAAGCAGTGTCCCGTTTAATAGCGGGGTCGGAATGAAGGAGTGTCCTGTTTAACGGCGGGGTCAGAATGAAGCAGTTTCCTGTTTAACAGCGGGGTCGGAATGAAGCAGTGTCCTGTTTAATAGTGGGGTCGGAATGAAGCAGTGTCCTGTTTAATAGTGCGGTCAGAATGAAGCAGTGTCCTGTTTAACAGCGGGGTGAGAATGAAGCAGTGTCCTGTTTAATAGTGGGGTCGGAATGAAGCAGTGTCCTGTTTAACAGTGGAGTCGGAATGAAGCAGTGTCCCGTTTAATAGCGGGGTCGGAATGAAGCAGTGTCCTGTTTAATAGCGGCGTAGGAATGAAGCAGTGTTCCGTTTAATAGTGGGGACGGAATGAAGCAGTGTCATGTTTAATAGCAGGGTCGGAATGAAGCAGTGTCCTGTTTAATAGTGGGGTCGGAATGAAGCAGTGTCCTGTTTAATAGTGGGGACGGAATGAAGCAGTGTCCCGTTTAATAGCGGGGTCAGAAAAAGCAGTGTCCCGTTTAATAGCGGGGTGAGAATGAAGCAGTGTCCTGTTTAATAGCGGGGACGGAATGAAGCAGTGTCCCGTTTAATAGCGGGGTCGGAATGAAGCAGTGTCCCGTTTAATAGCGGGGTAGGAATGAAGCAGTGTCCCGTTTAATAGTGGGGTCGGAATGAAGCAGTGTCCTGTTTAATAGTGGAGTCGGAATGAAGCAGTGTCCCGTTTAATAGCGGGATCGGAATCAAGCAGTTTCCTGTTTAATAGCGGGGTTGGAATGAAGCAGTGTCCCGCTTAATAGTGGGGACGGAATGAAGCAGTGTCATGTTTAATAGCAGGGTCGGAATGAAGCAGTGTCCTGTTTAATAGTGGGGTCGGAATGAAGCAGTGTCCTGTTTAATAGTGGGGACGGAATGAAGCAATGTCCCGTTTAATAGCGGGGTAAGAATGAAGCAGTGTTCCGTTTAATAGCGGGGTCAGAATGAAGCAGTGTCCTGTTTAATAGTGGGGTCGGAATGAAGCAGTGTCCCGTTTAATAGCGGGATCGGAATGAAGCAGTTTCCCATTTAATAGTGGGGTCGGAATGAAGCAGTGTCCTGTTTAATAGTGGGGTCGGAATAAAGCAGTGCCCTGTTTAATAGCGGGGTCGGAATCAAGCAGTTTCCTGTTTAATAGCGGGGTTGGAATGAAGCAATGTCCCGTTTAATAGCGGGGTAAGAATGAAGCAGTGTCCCGTTTAATAGCGGGGTCAGAATGAAGCAGTGTCCTGTTTAATAGTGGGGTCGGAATGAAGCAGTGTCCCGTTTAATAGCGGGATCGGAATGAAGCAGTTTCCCATTTAATAGTGGGGTCGGAATGAAGCAGTGTCCTGTTTAATAGCGGGGTCGGAAAGAAGCAGTGCCCTGTTTAATAGCGGGGTCGGAATGAAGCAGTTTCCAGTTTAATAGCGGGGTCGGAATGAAGCAGTGTCCTGTTTTATAGTGGAGTCGGAATAAAGCAGTGCCCTGTTTAATAGTGGGGACGGAATGAAGCAGTGTCCTGTTTAATAGTGGGGACGGAATGAAGCAGGTGCCCTGTTTAATAGCAGGGTCGGAATGAAGCAGTGTCCTGTTTAATAGTGGGGTCGGAATGAAGCAGTGTCCCGTTTAATAGCGGGGTCAGAATGAAGCAGTGTCCCGTTTAAAAGCAGGGTCAGAATGAAGCAGTGTCCTGTTTAATAGTGGGGTCGGAATGAAGCAATGTCCCCTTTAATAGCGGGATCTGAATGAAGCAGTGTCCCATTTAATAGCGGGGTGAGAATGAAACAGTGTCCTGTTTAATTGCGGGGTGAGAATGAAGGAGTGTCATGTTTAATAGTGGGGTCGGAATGAAGCAGTGTCCTATTTAATAGTGAGGTCGTAATGAAGCAGTATCCCGTTTAATAGCGGGGTCGGAATGAAGCAGTGTCCTGTTTAATAGCGGGGTCGGAATGAAGCAGTGTCCTGTTTAATAGCGGGGTCGGAATGAAGCAGTGTCCCATTTCATAGCGGTATCGGAATGAAGCAGTGTCCTGTTTAATAGTGGGGTTGGAATGAAGCAGTGTTCTGTTTAATATCAGGCTCGGAATGACGCAGTGTCCCGTTAATAGTGGGGTCGGAATGAAGCAGTGTCCCGTTTAATAGCGGGGTCAGAATGTAGCAGTGTCCTGTTTAATAGCGAGGTGAGAATGAAGCAGTGTCCTGTTTAATAGTGGGGTCGGAATGAAGCAGTGTCCTATTTAATAGTGAGGTCGGAATGAAGCAGTGTCCCGTTTAATAGCGGGGTCGGAATGAAGCAGTGTCCTGTTTAATAGCGGGGTCGGAATGAAGCAGTGTCCCGTTTAATAGCGGGGTCAGAATGAAGCAGTGTCCCGTTTAATAGCGGGGTCGGAATGCAGCAGTATCCTGTTTAATAGCGGGGTCGGAATGAAGCAGTGTCCTGTTTAATAGCGGGGTCGGTATGAAGCCGTATCCTGTTTACTAGTGGGGTCGGAATGAAGCAGTGTCCTGTTTAATAGCGGGGTCAGAATGAAGCAGTGTCCCGTTTAATAGCAGTGTCGGAATGAAGCAGTTTCCCGTTTAATAGCGGGGTCAGAATGAAGCAGTGTCCTGTTTAATAGTGGGGTCGGAATAAAGCAGTACCCTGTTTAATAGTGGGGACGGAATGAAGCAGTGTCCTGTTTAATAGTGGGGTCGGAATGAAGCAGTGTCCTGTTTAATAGCGGGGTCGGAATGAAGCAGTGTCCTGTTCAATAGCGGGGTCGGAATGAAGCAGTGTCCCGTTTAATAGCGGGGTCGGAATGAAGCAGTGTCCTGTTTAATAGCGGGGGCGGAATGAAGCAGTGTCCTGTTTAATAGTGGGGACGGAATGAAGCAGTGTCCCGTTTAATAGCGGGGTTAGAATGTAACAGTGTCCTGTTTAATAGCGAGGTGAGAATGAAGCAGTGTCCTGTTTAATAGTGGGGTCGGAATGAAGCAGTGTCCTATTTAATAGTGAGGTTGGAATGTAGCAGTGTCCCGTTTAATAGCGGGGTCGGAATGAAGCAGTGTCCTGTTTAATAGCGGGGTCGGAATGAAGCAGTGTCCCGTTTAATAGCGGGGTCAGAATGAAGCAGTGTCCCGTTTAATAGCGGGGTCGGAATGAAGCAGTATCCTGTTTAATAGCGGGGTCGGAATGAAGCAGTGTCCTGTTTAATAGCGGGGTCGGAATGAAGCCGTATCCTGTTTACTAGTGGGGTCGGAATGAAGCAGTGTCCTGTTTAATAGCGGGGTCAGAATGAAGCAGTGTCCCGTTTAATAGCGGTGTCGGAATGAAGCAGTGTCCCGTTTAATAGCGGGGTGAGAATGAAACAATATCCTGTTTAATTGCGGGGACGGAATGAAGCAGTGTCCTGTTGAATTGCGGGGTCAGAATGAAGCAGTGTCCTGTTTAATAGCGGGGTGAGAATGAAGGAGTGTCCTGTTTAATAGTGGGGTCGGAATGAAGCAGTGTCCTGTTTAATAGAGAGGTCGGAATGAAGCAGTGTCCCGTTTAATAGCGGGGTCGGAATGAAGCAGTGTCCTGTTTAATAGCGGGGTCGGAATGAAGCAGTGTCCCGTTTAATAGCGGGGTCGGAATGAAGCAGTGTCCCATTTAATAGCGGTATCGGAATGAAGCAGTGTCCTGTTTAATAGTGGGGTTGGAATGAAGCAGTGTTCTGTTTAATATCAGGCTCGGAATGACGCAGTGTCCCGTTAATAATGGGGTCGGAATGAAGCAGTGTCCCGTTTAATAGCGGGGTCAGAATGTAGCAGTGTCCTGTTTAATGGCGAGGTGAGAATGAAGCAGTGTCCTGTTTAATAGTGGGGTCGGAATGAAGCAGTGTCCTATTTAATAGTGAGGTCGGAATGAAGCAGTGTCCCGTTTAATAGCGGGGTCGGAATGAAGCAGTGACCTGTTTAATAGCGGGGTCGGAATGAAGCAGTGTCCCGTTTAATAGCGGGGTCAGAATGAAGCAGTGTCCCGTTTAATAGCGGGGTCGGAATGCAGCAGTGTCCTGTTTAATAGCGGGGTCAGAATGAAGCAGTGTCCCGTTTAATAGCGGTGTCGGAATGAAGCAGTGTCCCGTTTAATAGCGGGGTGAGAATGAAACAGTGTCCTGTTTAATTGCGGGGACGGAATGAAGCAGTGTCCTGTTGAATTGCGGGGTCAGAATGAAGCAGTGTCCTGTTTAATAGTGGGGACGAAATGAAGCAGTGTCCTGTTTAATAGCGGGGTCAGAATGAAGCAGTGTCCCATTTAATAGTGGGGTCGGAATGAAGCAGTGTCCAGTTTAATAGCGGGGTCGGAATGAAGCAGTTTCCAGTTTAATAGCGGGGTCAGAATGAAGCAGTGTCCCGTTTAATAGCGCGGTCAGAATGAAGCAGTGTCCTGTTTAATAGTGGGGTCGGAATGAAGCAGTGTCCCGTTTAATAGCGGGATCGGAATGAAGCAGTTTCCCATTTAATAGTGGGGTCGGAATGAAGCAGTGTCCTGTTTAATAGTGGGGTCGGAATAAAGCAGTGCCCTGTTTAATAGTGGGGACGGAATGAAGCAGTGTCCCGTTTAATAGCGGGGTCGGAATGAAGCAGTGTCCTGTTTAATAGCGGGGTCGGCATGAAGCAGTGTCCCGTTTAATAGCGGGGTCGGAATGAAGCAGTGTCCTGTTTCACGGCGGGGTCAGAATGAAGCAGTTTCCTGTTTAATAGCGGGGTCGGAATGAAGCAGCGTCCTGTTTAATAGTGGGGACGGAATGAAGCAGTGTCCCGTTTAATAGCGGGGTCAGAATGAAGCAATGTCCCCTTTAATAGCGGGGTCAGAATGAAGCAGTGTCCCGTTTAATTGTGGGGTCGGAATGAAGCAGTGTCCCGTTTAATAGCGGGGTCGGAATGAAGCAGTGTCCCGTTTAATAGCGGGGTGAGAATGAAGCAGTGTCCTGTTTAATAGCGGGGACGGAATGAAGCAGTGTCCCGTTTAATAGCGGGGTCGGAATGAAGCAGTGTCCTGTTTAATAGCGGGGTCGGAATGAAGCAGTGTCCCGTTTAATAGCGGGGTCGGAATGAAGGAGTGTCCTGTTTAACGGCGGGGTCAGAATGAAGCAGTTTCCTGTTTAACAGCGGGGTCGGAATGAAGCAGTGTCCTGTTTAATAGTGGGGTCGGAATGAAGCAGTGTCCTGTTTAATAGTGCGGTCAGAATGAAGCAGTGTCCTGTTTAACAGCGGGGTGAGAATGAAGCAGTGTCCTGTTTAATAGTGGGGTCGGAATGTAGCAGTGTCCTGTTTAACAGTGGAGTCGGAATGAAGCAGTGTCCCGTTTAATAGCGGGGTCGGAATGAAGCAGTGTCCTGTTTAATAGCGGGGTAGGAATGAAGCAGTGTCCCGTTTAATAGTGGGGACGGAATGAAGCAGTGTCATGTTTAATAGCAGGGTCGGAATGAAGCAGTGTCCTGTTTAATAGTGGGGTCGGAATGAAGCAGTGTCCTGTTTAATAGTGGGGACGGAATGAAGCAGTGTCCCGTTTAATAGAGGGGTCAGAATAAAGCAGTGTCCCGTTTAATAGCGGGGTGAGAATGAAGCAGTGTCCTGTTTAATAGCGGGGACAGAATGAAGCAGTGTCCCGTTAATAGCAGGGTCGGAATGAAGCAGTGTCCCGTTTAATAGTGGGGACGGAATGAAGCAGTGTCCTGTTTAACGGCGGGGTCAGAATGAAGCAGTTTCCTGTTTAATAGCGGGGTCGGAATGAAGCAGTGTCCTGTTTAATAGTGGGGTCGGAATGAAGCAGTGTCCTGTTTAAAAGTGCGGTCAGAATGAAGCAGTGTCCTGTATTAACAGCGTGGTGAGAATGAAGCAGTGTCCTGTTTAATAGTGGGGTCGGAATGAAGCTGTGTTCTGTTTAATAGTGGAGTCGGAATGAAGCAGTGTCCCGTTTAATAGCGGGGTCGGAATGAAGCAGTTTCCTGTTTAATAGCGGGGTTGGAATGAAGCAGAGTCCCGTTTAATAGTGGAGACGGAATGAAGCAGTGTCATGTTTAATAGCAGGGTCGGAATGAAGCAGTGTCCTGTTTAATAGTGGGGTCGGAATGAAGCAGTGTCCTGTTTAATAGTGGGGACGGAATGAAGCAGTGTCCCATTTAATAGCGGGGTAAGAATGAAGCAGTGTCCCGTTTCATAGCGGGGTCAGAATGAAGCAGTGTCCTGTTTAATAGTGGGGTCGGAATGAAGCAGTGTCCCGTTTAATAGCGGGATCGGAATGAAGCAGTTTCCCATTTAATTGTGTGGTCGGAATGAAGCAGTGTCCTGTTTAATAGTGGGGTCGGAATAAAGCAGTGCCCTGTTTAATAGTGGGGACGGAATGAAGCAGTGTCCTGTTTAATAGTTGGGTCGGAATGAAGCAGTGTCCAGTTTAATAGCGGGGTCGGAAAGAAGCAGTGTCCTGTTTAATAGCGGCGTCGGAATGAAGCAGTTTCCAGTTTAATAGCGGGGTCAGAATGAAGCAGTGTCCTGTTTAATAGTGGAGTCGGAATAAAGCAGTGCCCTGTTTAATAGTGGGGACGGAATGAAGCAGTGTCCTGTTTAATAGTGGGGACGGAATGAAGCAGGTGCCCTGTTTAATAGCAGGGTCGGAATGAAGCAGTGTCCTGTTTAATAGTGGGGTCGGAATGAAGCAGTGTCCCGTTTAATAGCGGGGTCAGAATGAAGCAGTGTCCCGTTTAATAGCAGAGTCAGAATGAAGCAGTGTCCTGTTTAATAGTGGGGTCGGAATGAAGCAATGTCCCCTTTAATAGCGGGATCAGAATGAAGCAGTGTCCCATTTAATAGTGGGGACGGAATGAAGCAGTGTCCCATTTAATAGCGTGGTCAGAATGAAGCAGTGTCCCGTTTAATAGCGGGGTCGGAATGAAGCAGTGTCCTGTTTAATAGTGCGATCAGAATGAAGCAGTGTCCTGTATTAACAGCGGGGTGAGAATGAAGCAGTGTCCTGTTTAATAGTGGGGTCGGAATGAAGCAGTGTCCTGTTTAATAGTGGAGTCGGAATGAAGCAGTGTCCCGTTTAATAGCGGGGTCGGAATGAAGCAGTTTCCTGTTTAATAGCGGGGTTGGAAAGAAGCAGTGTCCCGTTTAATAGTGGGGACGGAATGAAGCAGTGTCATGTTTAATAGCAGGGTCGGAATGAAGCAGTGTCCTGTTTAATAGTGGGGTCGGAATGAAGCAGTGTCCTGTTTAATAGTGGGGACGGAATGAAGCAGTGTCCCGTTTAATAGCGGGGTAAGAATGAAGCAGTGTCCCGTTTAATAGCGGGGTCATAATGAAGCAGTGTCCTGTTTAATAGTGGGGTCGGAATGAAGCAGTGTCCCGTTTAATAGCGGGGTCGGAATGAAGCAGTTTCCCATTTAATAGTGGGGTCGGAATGAAGCAGTGTCCTGTTTAATAGTGGGGTCGGAATAAAGCAGTGCCCTGTTTAAAAGTGGGGATGGAATGAAGCAGTGTCCTGTTTAATAGTTGGGTCGGAATGAAGCAGTGTCCTGTTTAATAGCGGGGTCGGAATGAAGCAGTGTCCCGTTTAATAGCGGGGTTGGAATGAAGCAGTTTCCCGTTTAATAGCGGGGTCGGAATGAAGCAGTGTCCTGTTTAATAGTGGAGTCGGAATAAAGCAGTGCCCTGTTTAATAGTGGGGACGGAATGAAGCAGTGTCCTGTTTAATAGTGGGGACGGAATGAAGCAGGTGCCCTGTTTAATAGCAGGATCGGAATGAAGCAGTGTCCTGTTTAATAGTGGGGTCGGAATGAAGCAGTGTCCCGTTTAATAGCGGGGTCAGAATGAAGCAGTGTCCCGTTTAATAGCAGGGTCAGAATGAAGCAGTGTCCTGTTTAATAGTGGGTCGGAATGAAGCAATGTCCCCTATAATAGCGGGGTCAGAATGAAGCAGTGTCCCATTTAATAGTGGGGACGGAATGAAGCAGTGTCCCGTTTAATAGTGGGGTCGGAATGAAGCAGTGTCCTGTTTAATAGTGGGGACGGAATGAAGCAGTGTCCCGTTTAATAGAGGGGTCAGAATAAAGCAGTGTCCCGTTTAATAGCGGGGTGAGAATGAAGCAGTGTCCTGTTTAATAGCGGGGACAGAATGAAGCAGTGTCCCGTTAATAGCAGGGTCGGAATGAAGCAGTGTCCCGTTTAATAGTGGGGACGGAATGAAGCAGTGTCCTGTTTAACGGCGGGGTCAGAATGAAGCAGTTTCCTGTTTAATAGCGGGGTCGGAATGAAGCAGTGTCCTGTTTAATAGTGGGGTCGGAATGAAGCAGTGTCCTGTTTAATAGTGCGGTCAGAATGAAGCAGTGTCCTGTATTAACAGCGTGGTGAGAATGAAGCAGTGTCCTGTTTAATAGTGGGGTCGGAATGAAGCTGTGTTCTGTTTAATAGTGGAGTCGGAATGAAGCAGTGTCCCGTTTAATAGCGGGGTCGGAATGAAGCAGTTTCCTGTTTAATAGCGGGGTCAGAATGAAGCAGTGTCCTGTTTAATAGTGGAGTCGGAATAAAGCAGTGCCCTGTTTAATAGTGGGGACGGAATGAAGCAGTGTCCTGTTTAATAGTGGGGACGGAATGAAGCAGGTGCCCTGTTTAATAGCAGGGTCGGAATGAAGCAGTGTCCTGTTTAATAGTGGGGTCGGAATGAAGCAGTGTCCCGTTTAATAGCGGGGTCAGAATGAAGCAGTGTCCCGTTTAATAGCAGAGTCAGAATGAAGCAGTGTCCTGTTTAATAGTGGGGTCGGAATGAAGCAATGTCCCCTTTAATAGCGGGATCAGAATGAAGCAGTGTCCCATTTAATAGTGGGGACGGAATGAAGCAGTGTCCCATTTAATAGCGTGGTCAGAATGAAGCAGTGTCCCGTTTAATAGCGGGGTCGGAATGAAGCAGTGTCCTGTTTAATAGTGCGATCAGAATGAAGCAGTGTCCTGTATTAACAGCGGGGTGAGAATGAAGCAGTGTCCTGTTTAATAGTGGGGTCGGAATGAAGCAGTGTCCTGTTTAATAGTGGAGTCGGAATGAAGCAGTGTCCCGTTTAATAGCGGGGTCGGAATGAAGCAGTTTCCTGTTTAATAGCGGGGTTGGAAAGAAGCAGTGTCCCGTTTAATAGTGGGGACGGAATGAAGCAGTGTCATGTTTAATAGCAGGGTCGGAATGAAGCAGTGTCCTGTTTAATAGTGGGGTCGGAATGAAGCAGTGTCCTGTTTAATAGTGGGGACGGAATGAAGCAGTGTCCCGTTTAATAGCGGGGTAAGAATGAAGCAGTGTCCCGTTTAATAGCGGGGTCATAATGAAGCAGTGTCCTGTTTAATAGTGGGGTCGGAATGAAGCAGTGTCCCGTTTAATAGCGGGGTCGGAATGAAGCAGTTTCCCATTTAATAGTGGGGTCGGAATGAAGCAGTGTCCTGTTTAACAGTGGGGTCGGAATAAAGCAGTGCCCTGTTTAAAAGTGGGGATGGAATGAAGCAGTGTCCTGTTTAATAGTTGGGTCGGAATGAAGCAGTGTCCTGTTTAATAGCGGGGTCGGAATGAAGCAGTGTCCCGTTTAATAGCGGGGTTGGAATGAAGCAGTTTCCCGTTTAATAGCGGGGTCGGAATGAAGCAGTGTCCTGTTTAATAGTGGAGTCGGAATAAAGCAGTGCCCTGTTTAATAGTGGGGACGGAATGAAGCAGTGTCCTGTTTAATAGTGGGGACGGAATGAAGCAGGTGCCCTGTTTAATAGCAGGATCGGAATGAAGCAGTGTCCTGTTTAATAGTGGGGTCGGAATGAAGCAGTGTCCCGTTTAATAGCGGGGTCAGAATGAAGCAGTGTCCCGTTTAATAGCAGGGTCAGAATGAAGCAGTGTCCTGTTTAATAGTGGGTCGGAATGAAGCAATGTCCCCTATAATAGCGGGGTCAGAATGAAGCAGTGTCCCATTTAATAGTGGGGACGGAATGAAGCAGTGTCCCGTTTAATAGCGGGGTCAGAATGAAGCAGTGTCCCGTTTAATAGCGGGGTCGGAATGAAGCAGTGTCCTGATTAATAGCGGGTTCGGAATGAAGCAGTGTCCTGTTTAATAGCGGGGTCAGAATGAAGCAGTGTCCCGTTTAATAGCGGGGTCGGAATGAAGCAGTGTCCCGTTTAATAGCGGGGTGAGAATGAAACAGTGTCCTGTTTAATTGCGGGGACGGAATGAAGCAGTGTCCTGTTTAATAGTGGGGTCAGAATGAAGCAGTGTCCTGTTTAATAGTGAGGTCGGAATGAAGCAGTGTCCCGTTTAATAGCGGGGTCGGACTGAAGCAGTGTCCTGTTTAATAGCGGGGTCGGAATGAAGCAGTGTCCCGTTTAATAGCGGGGTCGGAATGAAGCAGTGTCCCATTTAATAGCGGTATCGGAATGAAGCAGTGTCCTGTTTAATAGTGGGGTTGGAATGAAGCTGTGTTCTGTTTAATATCAGGCTCGGAATGAAGCAGTGTCCCGTTAATAGTGGGGTCGGAATGAAGCAGTGTCCCGTTTAATAGCGGGGTCAGAATGAAGCAGTGTCCCGTTTAATAGCGGGGTCGGAATGAAGCAGTGTCCTGTTTAATAGCGGGGTCGGAATGAAGCAGTGTCCTGTTTAATGGCGGGGTCGGAATGAAACAGTATCCTGTTTAATAGTGGGGTCGGAATGAAGCAGTGTCCTGTTTAATAGCGGGATCGGAATGAAGCAGTGTCCTGTTTAATTTGCGGGGTCAGAATGAAGCTGTGTCCTGTTTAATAGCGGGGTCGGAATGAAGCAGTGTCCTGTTTAATAGTGGGGTCGGAATGAAGCAGTGTCCTGTTTAATAGTGGGGTCGTAATGAAGCAGTGTCCCGTTTAATAGCGGGGTCGGAATGAAGCAGTGTCCTGTTTAATAGCGGGGTCGGAATGAAGCAGTGTCCCGTTTAATAGTGGGGACGGAATGAAGCAGTGTCCTGTTTAATAGCAGGTTCGGAATGAAGCAGTGTCCTGTTTAATAGTGGGGTCGGAATGAAGCAGTGTCCTGTTTAATAGTGGGGACGGAATGACGCAGTTTCCCATTTAATAGCGGGGTCAGAATGAAGCAGTGTCCTGTTTAATAGTGGGGTCGGAATAAAGCAGTACCCTGTTTAATCGTGGGGACGGAATGAAGCAGTGTCCTGTTTAATACTGGGGTCGGAATGAAGCAGTGTCCTGTTTAATAGTGGGTTCGGAATGAAGCAGTGTCCTGTTCAATAGCGGGGTCGGAATGAAGCAGTGTCCCGTTTAATAGCGGGGTCGGAATGAAGCAGTGTCCTGTTTAATAGCGTGGGCGGAATGAAGCAGTGTCCTGTTTAATTCTGGGGACGGAATGAAGCAGTGTCCCGTTTAATAGCGGGGTCAGAATGAAGCAGTGTCCCGTTTAATAGCGGGGTCGGAATGAAGCAGTGTCCTGTTTAATAGCAGGGTCGGAATGAAGCAGTGTCCTGTTTAATAGCGGGGTCGGAATGAAGCAGTGTCCCGTTTAATAGCGGGGTCGGAATGAAGCAGTGTCCCGTTTGATAGCGGGGTGAGAATGAGCAGTGTCCTGTTTAATCGCGGGGACGGAATGAAGCAGTGTCCTGTTTAATTGCGGGGTCAGAATGTAGCAGTGTCCTGATTAATAGCGAGGTGAGAATGAAGCAGTGTCCTGTTTAATAGTGGGGTCGGAATGATGCAGTGTCCTATTTAATAGTGAGGTCGGAATGTAGCAGTGTCCCGTTTAATAGCGGGGTCGGAATGAAGCAGTGTCCTGTTTAAAAGCGGGGTCGGAATGAAGCAGTGTCCCGTTTAATAGCGGGGTCAGAATGAAGCAGTGTCCCGTTTAATAGCGGGGTCGGAATGAAGCAGTATCCTGTTTAATAGCGGGGTCGGAATGAAGCAGTGTCCTGTTTAATAGCGGGGTCGGAATGAAGCCGTATCCTGTTTACTAGTGGGGTCGGAATGAAGCAGTGTCCTGTTTAATAGCGGGGTCAGAATGAAGCAGTGTCCCGTTTAATAGCGGTGTCGGAATGAAGCAGTGTCCCGTTTAATAGCGTGGTGAGAATGAAACAGTGTCCTGATTAATTGCGGGGACGGAATGAAGCAGTGTCCTGTTGAATTGCGGGGTCCGAATGAAGCAGTGTCCTGTTTAATAGCGGGGTGAGAATGAAGGAGTGTCCTGTTTAATAGTGGGGTCGGAATGAAGCAGTGTCCTGTTTAATAGTGAGGGCGGAATGAAGCAGTGTCCCGTTTAATAGCGGGGTCGGAATGAAGCAGTGTCCTGTTTAATAGCGGGGTCGGAATGAAGCAGTGTCCCGTTTAATAGCGGGGTCGGAATGAAGCAGTGTCCCATTTAATAGCGGTATCGGAATGAAGCAGTGTCCTGTTTAATAGTGGGGTTGGAATGAAGCAGTGTTCTATTTAATATCAGGCTCGGAATGACGCAGTGTCCCGTTAATAGTGGGGTCGGAATGAAGCAGTGTCCCGTTTAATAGCGGGGTCAGAATGTAGCAGTGTCCTGTTTAATAGCGAGGTGAGAATGAAGCAGTGTCCTGTTTAATAGTGGGGTCGGAATGAAGCAGTGTCCTATTTAATAGTGAGGTCGGAATGAAGCAGTGTCCCGTTTAATAGCGGGGTCGGAATGAAGCAGTGTCCTGTTTAATAGCGGGGTCGGAATGAAGCAGTGTCCCGTTTAATAGCGGGGTCAGAATGAAGCAGTGTCCCGTTTAATAGCGGGGTCGGAATGCAGCAGTATCCTGTTTAATAGCGGGGTCGGAATGAAGCTGTGTCCTGTTTAATAGCGGGTCGGAATGAAGCCGTATCCTGTTTTCTAGTGGGGTCGGAATGAAGCAGTGTCCTGTTTAATAGCAGGGTCAGAATGAAGCAGTGTCCCGTTTAATAGCGGTGTCGGAATGAAGCAGTGTCCCGTTTAATAGCGGGGTGAGAATGAAACAGTGTCCTGTTTAATTGCGGGGACGGAATGAAGCAGTGTCCTGTTGAATTGCGGGGTCAGAATGAAGCAGTGTCCTGTTTAATAGCGGGGTGAGAATGAAGGAGTGTCCTGTTTAATAGCGGGGTTGGAATGAAGCAGTGTCCCGTTTAATAGCGGGGTCGGAATGAAGCAGTGTCCCATTTAATAGCGGTATCGGAATGAAGCAGTGTCCTGTTTAATAGTGGGGTTGAAATGAAGCAGTGTTCTGTTTAATATCAGGCTCGGAATGACGCAGTGTCCCGTTAATAGTGGGGTCGGAATGAAGCAGTGTCCTGTTTAATAGTGGGGACGGAATGAAGCAGTGTCCTGTTTAATAGCGGGGTCGGAATGAAGCAGTGTCCCGTTTAATAGTGGGGTCGGAATGAAGCAGTGTCCCGTTTAATAGCGGGGTCGGAATGAAGCAGTTTCCCGTTTAATAGCGGGGTCAGAATGAAGCCGTGTCCTGTTTAATAGTGGGGTCGGAATAAAGCAGTACCCTGTTTAATAGTGGGGACGGAATGAAGCAGTGTCCTGTTTAATAGTGGGGTCGGAATGAAGCAGTGTCCTGTTTAATAGCGGGGTCGGAATGAAGCAGTGTCCTGTTCAATAGCGGGGTCGGAATGAAGCAGTGTCCCGTTTAATAGCGGGGTCGGAATGAAGCAGTGTCCTGTTTAATAGCGGGCGCGGAATGAAGCAGTGTCCTGTTTAATAGTGGGGACGGAATGAAGCAGTGTCCCGTTTAATGCGGGGTCAGAATGAAGCAGTGTCCCGTTTAATAGCGGGGTCGGAATGAAGCAGTATCCTGTTTAATAGCGGGGTCGGAATGAAGCAGTGTCCTGTTTAATAGCGGGGTCGGAATGAAGCAGTGTCCCGTTTAATAGCGGGGTGAGAATGAAGCAGTGTCCTGTTTAATCGCGGGGACGGAATGAAGCAGTGTCCTGTTTAATAGCGGGGTGAGAATGAAGCAGTGTCCTGTTTAATAGTGGGGTCGGAATGAAGAATGTCCTGTTTAATAGTGAGGTCGGAATGAAGCAGTGTCCCGTTTAATAGCGGGGTCGGAATGAAGCAGTGTCCTGTTTAATAGCGGGGACGGAATGAAGCAGTGTCCCGTTTAATAGCGGGGTCAGAATGAAGCAGTGTCCCGTTTAATAGCGGGGTCGGAATGAAGCAGTATCCTGTTTAATAGCGGGGTCGGAATGAAGCAGTGTCCTGTTTAATAGCGGGGTCGGAATGAAGCCGTATCCTGTTTACTAGTGGGATCGGAATGAAGCAGTGTCCTGTTTAATAGCGGGGTCAGAATGAAGCAGTGTCCCGTTTAATAGCGGTGTCGGAATGAAGCAGTGTCCCGTTTAATAGCGGGGTGAGAATGAAACAGTGTCCTGTTTAATTGCGGGGACGGAATGAAGCAGTGTCCTGTTTAATAGCGGGGTCGGAATGAAGCAGTGTCCCGTTTAATAGCGGGGTGAGAATGAAGGAGTGTCCTGTTTAATAGTGGGGTCGGAATGAAGCAGTGTCCTGTTTAATAGTGAGGTCGGAATGAAGCAATGTCCCGTTTAATAGCGGGGTCGGAATGAAGCAGTGTCCTGTTTAATAGCGGGGTCGGAATGAAGCAGTGTCCCGTTTAATAGCGGGGTCGGAATGAAGCAGTGTCCCATTTAATAGCGGTATCGGAATGAAGCAGTGTGCTGTTTAATAGTGGGGTTGGAATGAAGCAGTGTTCTGTTTAATATCAGGCTCGGAATGAAGCAGTGTCCCGTTAATAGTGGGCTCGGAATGAAGCAGTGTCCCGTTTAATAGCGGGGTCAGAATGAAGCAGTGTCCCGTTTAATAGCGGGGTCAGAATGAAGCAGTGTCCCGTTTAATAGCGGGGTCGGAATGAAGCAGTGTCCTGTTTAATAGCGGGGTCGGAATGAAGCAGTGTCCTGTTTAATAGCGGGGTCGGAATGAAGCAGTATCCTGTTTAATAGTGGGGTCGGAGTGAAGCAGTGTCCTGTTTAATAGCGGGGTCAGAATGAAGCAGTGTCCCGTTTAATAGCGGGGTCGGAATGAAGAAGTGTCCTGTTTAATTGCGGGGACGGAATGAAGCAGTGTCCTGTTTAATAGTGGGGTCGTAATGAAGCAGTGTCCTGTTTAATAGTGGGGTCGTAATGAAGCAGTGTCCCGTTTAATAGCTGGGTCGGAATGACGCAGTGTCCTGTTTAATAGCGGGGTCGGAATGAAGCAGTGTCCCGTTTAATAGTGGGGACGGAATGAAGCAGTGTCCTGTTTAATAGCAGGTTCGGAATGAAGCAGTGTCCTGTTTAATAGTGGGGTCGGAATGAAGCAGTGTCCTGTTTAATAGTGGGGACGGAATGAAGCAGTGTCCTGTTTAATAGCGGGGTCAGAATGAAGCAGTGTCCCGTTTAATAGTGGGGTCGGAATGAAGCAGTGTCCCGTTTAATAGCGGGGTCGGAATGAAGCAGTTTCCCGTTTAATAGCGGGGTCAGAATGAAGCAGTGTCCTGTTTAATAGTGGGGTCGGAATAAAGCAGTACCCTGTTTAATAGTGGGGACGGAATGAAGCAGTGTCCTGTTTAATTGTGGGGTCGGAATGAAGCAGTGTCCTGTTTAATAGCGGGGTCGGAATGAAGCAGTGTCCTGTTCAATAGCGGGATCGGAATGAAGCAGTGTCCCGTTTAATAGCGGGGTCGGAATGAAGCAGTGTCCTGTTTAATAGCGGGCGCGGAATGAAGCAGTGTCCTGTTTAATAGTGGGGACGGAATGAAGCAGTTTCCCATTTAATAGCGGGGTCAGAATGAAGCAGTGTCCCGTTTAATAGCGGGGTCGGAATGAAGACGTGTCCTGTTTAATAGCGGGGTCGGAATGAAGCAGTGTCCTGTTTAATAGCGGAGTCGGAATGAAGCAGTGTCCCGTTAATAGCGGGGTCGGAATGAAGCAATGTCCCGTTTAATAGCGGGGTGAGAATGAAGCAGTGTCCTGTTTAATCGCGGGGACGGAATGAAGCAGTGTCCTGTTTAATTGCGGGGTCAGAATGTAGCAGTGTCCTGTTTAATAGCGGGGTGAGAATGAAGCAGTGTCCTGTTTAATAGTGGGGTCGGAATGAAGCAGTGTCCTTTTTAATAGTGAGGTCGGAATGAAGCAGTGTCCCGTTTAATAGCGGGGTCATAATGAAGCAGTGTCCTGTTTAATAGCGGGGACGGAATGAAGCAGTGTCCCGTTTAATAGCGGGGTCAGAATGAAGCAGTGTCCCGTTTAATAGCGGGGTCGGAATGAAGCAGTATCCTGTTTAATAGCGGTGTCGGAATGAAGCAGTGTCCTGTTTAATAGCGGGGTCGGAATGAAGCCGTATCCTGTTTACTAGTGGGGTCGGAATGAAGCAGTGTCCTGTTTAATAGCGGGGTCAGAATGAAGCAGTGTCCCGTTTAATAGCGGTGTCGGAATGAAGCAGTGTCCCGTTTAATAGCGGGGTGAGAATGAAACAGTGTCCTGTTTAATTGCGGGGACGGAATGAAGCAGTGTCCTGTTTCATTGCGGGGTCAGAACGAAGCAGTGTCCTGTTTAATAGCGGGGTGAGAATGAAGGAGTGTCCTGTTTAATAGTGGGGTCGGAATGAAGCAGTGTCCTGTTTAATAGTGAGGTCAGAATGAAGCAGTGTCCCGTTTAATAGCGGGGTCGGAATGAAGCAGTGTCCTGTTTAATAGCGGGGTTGGAATGAAGCAGTGTCCCGTTTAATAGCGGGGTCGGAATGAAGCAGTGTCCCATTTAATAGCGGTATCGGAATGAAGCAGTGTGCTGTTTAATAGTGGGGTTGGAATGAAGCAGTGTTCTGTTTAATATCAGGCTCGGAATGAAGCAGTGTCCCGTTAATAGTGGGGTCGGAATGAAGCAGTGTCCCGTTTAATAGCGGGGTCAGAATGAAGCAGTGTCCCGTTTAATAGCGGGGTCGGAATGAAGCAGTGTCCTGTTTAATAGCGGGGTCGGATGAAGCAGTGTCCTGTTTAATAGCGGGGTCGGAATGAAGCAGTATCCTGTTTAATAGTGGGGTCGGAATGAAGCGGTGTCCTGTTTAATAGCGGGGTCAGAATGAAGCAGTGTCCCGTTTAATAGCGGTGTCGGAATGAAGCAGTGTCCCGTTTAATAGCGGGGTGAGAATGAAACAGTGTCCTGTTTAATTGCGGGGACGGAATGAAGCAGTGTCCTGTTTCATTGCGGGGTCAGAACGAAGCAGTGTCCTGTTTAATAGCGGGGTGAGAATGAAGGAGTGTCCTGTTTAATAGTGGGGTCGGAATGAAGCAGTGTCCTGTTTAATAGTGAGGTCAGAATGAAGCAGTGTCCCGTTTAATAGCGGGGTCGGAATGAAGCAGTGTCCTGTTTAATAGCGGGGTTGGAATGAAGCAGTGTCCCGTTTAATAGCGGGGTCGGAATGAAGCAGTGTCCCATTTAATAGCGGTATCGGAATGAAGCAGTGTGCTGTTTAATAGTGGGGTTGGAATGAAGCAGTGTTCTGTTTAATATCAGGCTCGGAATGAAGCAGTGTCCCGTTAATAGTGGGGTCGGAATGAAGCAGTGTCCCGTTTAATAGCGGGGTCAGAATGAAGCAGTGTCCCGTTTAATAGCGGGGTCGGAATGAAGCAGTGTCCTGTTTAATAGCGGGGTCGGATGAAGCAGTGTCCTGTTTAATAGCGGGGTCGGAATGAAGCAGTATCCTGTTTAATAGTGGGGTCGGAATGAAGCGGTGTCCTGTTTAATAGCGGGGTCAGAATGAAGCAGCGTCCCGTTTAATAGCGGGGTCGGAATGAAGAAGTGTCCTGTTTAATTGCATGTTCGGAATGAAGCAGTGTCCCGTTTAATAGCGGTATCGGAATGAAGCAGTGTCCCGTTTAATAGCGGGGTCGGAATGAAGCAGTGTCCTGTTTAATAGCGGGGTCGGAATGAAGCAGTGTCCTGTTTAATTTGCGGGGTCAGAATGAAGCTGTGTCCTGTTTAATAGCGGGGTGAGAATGAAGCAGTGTCCTGTTTAATAGTGGGGTCGGAATGAAGCAGTGTCCTGTTTAATACTGGGGTCGTAATGAAGCAGTGTCCCGTTTAATAGCGGGGTCGGAATGAAGCAGTGTCCTGTTTAATAGCGGGGTCGGAATGAAGCAGTGTCCCGTTTAATAGTGGGGACGGAATGAAGCAGTGTCCTGTTTAATAGCAGGTTCGGAATGAAGCAGTGTCCTGTTTAATAGTGGGGTCGGAATGAAGCAGTGTCCTGTTTAATAGTGGGGACGGAATGAAGCAGTGTCCTGTTTAATAGCGGGGTCAGAATGAAGCAGTGTCACGTTTAATAGTGGGGTCGGAATGAAGCAGTGTCCCATTTAATAGCGGGGTCGGAATGAAGCAGTTTCCCGTTTAATAGCGGGGTCAGAATGAAGCAGTGTCCTGTTTACTAGTGGGGTCGGAATAAAGCAGTACGCTGTTTAATAGTGGGGACGGAATGAAGCAGTGTCCTGTTTAATAGTGGGGTCGGAATGAAGCAGTGTCCTGTTTAATAGCGGGGTCGGAATGAAGCAGTGTCCTGTTCAATAGCGGGGTCGGAATGAAGCAGTGTCCCGTTTAATAGCGGGGTCGGAATGAAGCAGTGTCCTGTTTAATAGCGGGGGCGGAATGATGCAGTGTCCTGTTTAATAGTGAGGACGGAATGAAGCGGTGTCCCGTTTAATAGCGGGGTCAGAATGAAGCAGTGTCCCGTTTAATAGCGGGGTCGGAATGAAGCAGTGTCCTGTTTAATAGTGGGGACGGAATGAAGCAGTGTCCTGTTTAATAGCGGGGTCAGAATGAAGCAGTGTCACGTTTAATAGTGGGGTCGGAATGAAGCAGTGTCCCCTTTAATAGCGGGGTGAGAATGAAGCAGTGTCCTGTTTAATAGCGGGGACGGAATGAAGCAGTGTGCCGTTTAATAGCGGGGACGGAATGAAGCAGTGTCCTGTTTAATAGCGGGGTCGGAATGAAGCAGTGTCCCGTTTAATAGCGGGGTCAGAATGCAGCAGTGTCCTGTTTAATAACGGGGTCAGAATGAAGCAATGTCCCGTTTAATAGCGGGGTCGGAATGAAGCAGTGTCCCGTTTAATAGCGGGATCAGTATGAAGCAGTGTCCCGTTGAATAGCGGGGTCGGAATGAAGCAGTGTCCCGTTTAATAGCGGGGTCTGAATAAAGCAGTGTCCTGTTTAATAGCGGGGTCGGAATGAAGCAGTGTCCCGTTTAATAGCGGGGTCGGAATAAAGCAGTGTCCTGTTTAATAGCGGGGTGAGAATGAAGCAGTGTCTCGTTTAATAGCGGGGTCGGAATGAAGCAGTGTCTTGTTTAATAGTGGGGTCCGAATGAAGCAGTGTCCTGTTTAATAGCGGGCTCAGAATGAAGCAGTGTCCTGTTTAATAGCGGGGTCGGAATGAAGAAGTGTCCTGTTTAATAGCGGGGTCGGAATGAAGCCATGTCCTGTTTAATAGCGGGGTCGGAATGAAGCAGTGTCCTGTTTAATTTGCGGGGTCAGAATGAAGCAATGTCCTGTTTAATAGCGGGGTGAGAATGTAGCAGTGTCCTGTTTAATAGTGGGGTCGGAATGAAGCAGTGTCCTGTTTAATAGTGGGGTCGTAATGAAGCAGTGTCCCGTTTAATAGCGGGGTCAGAATGAAGCAGTGTCCTGTTTAATAGCGGGGTCGGAATGAAGCAGTGTCCCGTTTAATAGTGGGGACGGAATGAAGCAGTGTCCTGTTTAATAGCAGGGTCGGAATGAAGAAGTGTCCTGTTTAATAGTGGGGTCTGAATGAAGCAGTGTCCTGTTTAATAGTGGGGACGGAATGAAGCAGTGTCCTGTTTAATGGCGGGGTCAGATTGAAGCAGTGTCCCATTTAATAGCAGGGTCAGAATGAAGCAGTGTCCTGTTTAATAGTGGGGGCAGAATGAAGCAGTGTCCCCTTTAATAGCGGGGTCAGAATGAAGCAGTGTCCCATTTAATAGTGGGGTCGGAATGAAGCAGTGTCCTGTTTAATAGCGGGGTCGGAATGAAGCAGTGTCCTGTTCAATAGCGGTGTCGGAATGAAGCAGTGTCCCGTTTAATAGCGGGGTCGGAATGAAGCAGTGTCCTGTTTAATAGCGGGATCGGAATGAAGCAGTGTCCTGTTTAATAGTGGGGACGGAATGAAGCAGTGTCCCGTTTAATAGCGGGGTCAGAATGAAGCAGTGTCCCGTTTAATAGCGGGGTCGGAATGAAGCAGTGTCCTGTTTAATAGCGGGGTCGGAATGAAGCAGTGTCCTGTTTAATAGCGGGGTCAGAATGAAGCAGTGTCCCGTTTAATAGCGGGGTCGGAATGAAGCAGTGTCCTGTTTAATTGCAGGGTAAGACTGAAGCAGTGTCCTGTTTAATAGCGGGGTGAGAATGAAGCAGTGTCCTGTTTAATAGCGGTATCGGAATGAAGCTGTGTCACTTTAATAGTGGGGTTGGAATGAAGCAGTGTTCTGTTTAATATCAGGCTCGGAATGAAGCAGTGTCCCGTTTAATAGTGGGGTCGGAATGAAGCAGTGTCCCGTTTAATAGCGGGGTCAGAATGAAGCAGTGTCCCGTTTAATAGCGGGGTCGGAATGAAGCAGTGTCCTGTTTAATAGTGGGGTCGGAATGAAGCAGTGTCCTGTTTAATAGCGGGGTCGGAATGAAGCAGTATCCTGTTTAATAGTGGGGTTGGAATGAAGCAGCGTCCTGTTTAATAGCGGGGTCAGAATGAAGCAGTGTCCCGTTTAATAGCGGGTTCGGAATGAAGAAGTGTCCTGTTTAATAGCGGGGTCGGAATGAAGCAGTGTCCCATTTAATAGCGGTATCGGAATGAAGCAGTGTCCCGTTTAATAGCGGGATCGGAATGAAGCAGTGTCCTGTTTAATAGCGGGGTCGGAATGAAGCAGTGTCCTGATTAATTTGCGGGGTCAGAATGAAGCAGTGTCCTGTTTAATAGCGGGGTGAGAATGAAGCAGTGTCCTGTTTAATAGTGGGGTGGGAATGAAGCAGTGTCCTGTTTAATAGTGGGGTCGTAATGAAGCAGTGTCCCGTTTAATAGCGGGGTCGGAATGAAGCAGTGTCCTGTTTAATAGCGGGGTCGGAATGAAGCAGTGTCCCGTTTAATAGTGGGGACGGAATGAAGCAGTGTCCTGTTTAATAGCAGGGTCGGAATGAAGCAGTGTCCTGTTTAATAGTGGGGTCGGAATGAAGCAGTGTCCTGTTTAATAGTGGGGACGGAATGAAGCAGTGTCCTGTTTAATAGCGGGGTCAGAATGAAGCAGTGTGCCGTTTAATAGCGGGGTCAGAATGAAGCAGTGTCGTGTTTAATAGTGGGGTCGGAATGAAGCAGTGTCCCGTTTAATAGCGGGGTCGGAATGAAGCAGTTTTCCGTTTAATAGCGGGGTCAGAATGAAGCAGTGTCCTGTTTAATAGTGGGGTCGGAATAAAACAGTGTCCTGTTTAATAGCGGGGGCGGAATGAAGCAGTGTCCTGTTTAATAGTGGGGTCGGAATGAAGCAGTGTCCCGTTTAATGGCGGGGTGAGAATGAAGCAGTGTCCTGTTTAATAGCGGGGACGGAATGAAGCAGTGTCCTGTTTAATTGCGGGGTCAGAATGAAGCAGTGTCCTGTTTATTAGCGGGTTGAGAATGAAGCAGTGTCCTGTTTAATAGTGGGGTCGGAATGAAGCAGTGTCCTGTTTAGTAGTGAGGTCGGAATGAAGCAGTGTCCCGTTTAATAGCGGGGTCGGAATGAAGCAGTGTCCTGTTTAATAGCAGGGTCGGAATGAAGCAGTGTCCCGTTTAATAGCGGGGTCAGAATGAAGCAGTGTCCTGTTTAATAGCGGGGTGAGAATGAAGCAGTGTCCTGTTTAAAAGCGCGGTCAGAATGAAGCAGTGTCCTGTTTAATAGTGGAGTCGGAATGAAGCAGTGTCCTGTTTAATAGCGGGGTCAGAATGAAGCAGTGTCCCGTTTAATAGCGGGGTCGGAATGAAGAAGTGTCCTGTTTAATAGCGGGGTCGGAATGAAGCAGTGTCCCGTTTAATAGCGGTATCGGAATGAAGCAGTGTCCCGTTTAATAGCGGGGTCGGAATGAAGCAGTGTCCTGTTTAATAGCGGGGTCGGAATGAAGCAGTGTCCTGTTTAATTTGCGGGGTCAGATTGAAGCAGTGTCCTGTTTAATAGTGGGGACGGAATGAAGCAGTGTCCTGTTTAATAGCGGGGTCAGAATGAAGCAGTGTCACGTTTAATAGTGGGGTCGGAATGAAGCAGTGTCCCGTTTAATAGCGGGGTGAGAATGAAGCAGTGTCCTGTTTAATAGCGGGGACGGAATGAAGCAGTGTGCCGTTTAATAGCGGGGACGGAATGAAGCAGTGTCCTGTTCAATAGCGGGGTCGGAATGAAGCAGTGTCCTGTTTAATAGCGGGGGCGGAATGATGCAGTGTCCTGTTTAATAGTGAGGACGGAATGAAGCGGTGTCCCGTTTAATAGCGGGGTCAGAATGAAGCAGTGTCCCGTTTAATAGCGGGGTCGGAATGAAGCAGTGTCCTGTTTAATAGTGGGGACGGAATGAAGCAGTGTCCTGTTTAATAGCGGGGTCAGAATGAAGCAGTGTCACGTTTAATAGTGGGGTCGGAATGAAGCAGTGTCCCGTTTAATAGCGGGGTGAGAATGAAGCAGTGTCCTGTTTAATAGCGGGGACGGAATGAAGCAGTGTGCCGTTTAATAGCGGGGACGGAATGAAGCAGTGTCCTGTTTAATAGCGGGGTCGGAATGAAGCAGTGTCCCGTTTAATAGCGGGGTCAGAATGAAGCAGTGTCCTGTTTAATAACGGGGTCAGAATGAAGCAATGTCCCGTTTAATAGCGGGGTCGGAATGAAGCAGTGTCCCGTTTAATAGCGGGATCAGAATGAAGCAGTGTCCCGTTGAATAGCGGGGTCGGAATGAAGCAGTGTCCCGTTTAATAGCGGGGTCGGAATAAAGCAGTGTCCTGTTTAATAGCGGGGTCGGAATGAAGCAGTGTCCCGTTTAATAGCGGGGTCGGAATAAAGCAGTGTCCTGTTTAATAGCGGGGTCGGAATGAAGCAGTGTCCCGTTTAATAGCGGGGTCGGAATAAAGCAGTGTCCTGTTTAATAGCGGGGTGAGAATGAAGCAGTGTCTCGTTTAATAGCGGGGTCGGAATGAAGCAGTGTCCTGTTTAATAGTGGGGTCGGAATGAAGCAGTGTCCTGTTTAATAGCGGGCTCAGAATGAAGCAGTGTCCTGTTTAATAGCGGGGTCGGAATGAAGAAGTGTCCTGTTTAATAGCTGGGTCGGAATGAAGCAGTGTCCTGTTTAATAGCGGGGTCGGAATGAAGCCATGTCCTGTTTAATAGCGGGGTCGGAATGAAGCAGTGTCCTGTTTAATTTGCGGGGTCAGAATGAAGCAATGTCCTGTTTAATAGCGGGGTGAGAATGTAGCAGTGTCCTGTTTAATAGTGGGGTCGGAATGAAGCAGTGTCCTGTTTAATAGTGGGGTCGTAATGAAGCAGTGTCCCGTTTAATAGCGGGGTCAGAATGAAGCAGTGTCCTGTTTAATAGAGGGGTCGGAATGAAGCAGTGTCCCGTTTAATAGTGGGGACGGAATGAAGCAGTGTCCTGTTTAATAGCAGGGTCGGAATGAAGAAGTGTCCTGTTTAATAGTGGGGTCTGAATGAAGCAGTGTCCTGTTTAATAGTGGGGACGGAATGAAGCAGTGTCCTGTTTAATGGCGGGGTCAGAATGAAGCAGTGTCCCGTTTAATTGCGGGGTCGGAATGAAGCAGTGTCCTGTTTAATAGCGGGGTCGGAATGAAGCAGTGTCCTGTTTAATAGCGGGGTCAGACTGAAGCAGTGTCCCGTTTAATAGCGGGGTCGGAATGAAGCAGTGTCCTGTTTAATTGCAGGGTAAGACTGAAGCAGTGTCCTGTTTAATAGCGGGGTGAGAATGAAGCAGTGTCCTGTTTAATAGCGGTATCGGAATGAAGCTGTGTCACTTTAATAGTGGGGTTGGAATGAAGCAGTGTTCTGTTTAATATCAGGCTCGGAATGAAGCAGTGTCCCGTTTAATAGTGGGGTCGGAATGAAGCAGTGTCCTGTTTAATAGCGGGGTCAGAATGAAGCAGTGTCCCGTTTAATAGCGGGGTCGGAATGAAGCAGTGTCCTGTTTAATAGTGGGGTCGGAATGAAGCAGTGTCCTGTTTAATAGCGGGGTCGGAATGAAGCAGTATCCTGTTTAATAGTGGGGTTGGAATGAAGCAGCGTCCTGTTTAATAGCGGGGTCAGAATGAAGCAGTGTCCCGTTTAATAGCGGGTTCGGAATGAAGAAGTGTCCTGTTTAATAGCGGGGTCGGAATGAAGCAGTGTCCCATTTAATAGCGGTATCGGAATGAAGCAGTGTCCCGTTTAATAGCGGGGTCGGAATGAAGCAGTGTCCTGTTTAATAGCGGGGTCGGAAAGAAGCAGTGTCCTGTTTAATTTGCGGGGTCAGAATGAAGCAGTGTCCTGTTTAATAGCGGGGTGAGAATGAAGCAGTGTCCTGTTTAATAGTGGGGTGGGAATGAAGCAGTGTCCTGTTTAATAGCGGGGTCAGAATGAAGCAGTGTCCTGTTTAATAGTGGGGTCGGAATAAAACAGTGCCCTGTTTAATAGTGCGGACGGAATGAAGCAGTGTCCTGTTTAATAGTGGGGTCGGAATGAAGCAGTGTCCTGTTTAATAGCGGGGTCGGAATGAAGCAGTGTCCTGTTCAATAGCGGGGTCAGAATAAAGCAGTGTCCCGTTTAATAGCGGGGTCGGAATGAAGCAGTGTCCTGTTTAATAGCGGGGGCGGAATGAAGCAGTGTCCTGTTTAATAGTGGGGACGGAATGAAGCAGTGTCCCGTTTAATAGCGGGGTCAGAATGAAGCAGTGTCCCGTTTAATAGCGGGGTCGGAATGAAGCAATGTCCTGTTTAATAGCGGGGTCGGAATGAAGCAGTGTCCTGTTTAATAGCGGGGTCGGAATGAAGTAGTGTCCCGTTTAATAGCGGGGTCGGAATGAAGCAGTGTCCCGTTTAATGGCGGGGTGAGAATGAAGCAGTGTCCTGTTTAATAGCGGGGACGGAATGAAGCAGTGTCCTGTTTATTAGCGGGTTGAGAATGAAGCAGTGTCCTGTTTAATAGTGGGGTCGGAATGAAGCAGTGTCCTGTTTAGTAGTGAGGTCAGAATGAAGCAGTGTCCCGTTTAATAGCGGGGTCGGAATTAAGCAGTGTCCTGTTTAATAGCAGGGTCGGAATGAAGCAGTGTCCCGTTTAATAGCGGGGTCAGAATGAAGCAGTGTCCTGTTTAATAGCGGGGTGAGAATGAAGCAGTGTCCTGTTCAATAGCGGGGTCAGAATGAAGCAGTGTCCTGTTTAATAGTGGGGTCGGAATGAAGCAGTGTCCTGTTTAATAGCGGGGTCAGAATGAAGCAGTGTCCCGTTTAATAGCGGGGTCGGAATGAAGAAGTGTCCTGTTTAATAGCGTGGTCGGAATGAAGCAGTGTCCCGTTTAATAGCGGTATCGGAATGAAGCAGTGTCCCGTTTAATAGCGGGGTCGGAATGAAGCAGTGTCCTGTTTAATAGCGGGGTCGGAAAGAAGCAGTGTCCTGTTTAATTTGCGGGGTCAGATTGAAGCAGTGTCCTGTTTAATAGTGGGGTCGTAATGAAGCAGTGTCCCGTTTAATAGCGGGGTCGGAATGAAGCAGTGTCCTGTTTAATAAAGGGGCCGGAAAGAAGCAGTTTCCCGTTTAAAAGTGGGGACGGAATGAAGCAGTGTCCTGTTTAATAGCAGGGTCGGAATGAAGCAGTGTCCTGTTTAATAGTGGAGGCGGAATGAAGCAGTGTCCTGTTTAATAGTGGGGACGGAATGAAGCAGTGTCCTGTTAAATAGCGGGGTCAGAATGAAACAGTGTCCCGTTTAATAGCAGGGTCAGAATGAAGCAGTGTCCTGTTTAATAGTGGGGTCGGAATGAAGCAGTGTCCCCTTTAATAGCGGGGTCGGAATGAAGCAGTGTCCTGTTTAATAGCGGGGTCGGAATGAAGCAGTGTCCTGTTTAATTTGCGGGGTCAGAATGAAGCAGTGTCCTGTTTAATAGCGGGGTGAGAATGAAGCAGTGTCCTGTTTAATAGTGGGGTGGGAATGAAGCAGTGTCCTGTTTAATAGTGGGGTCGTAATGAAGCAGTGTCCCGTTTAATAGCGGGGTCGGAATGAAGCAGTGTCCTGTTTAATAGTGGGGTCGTAATGAAGCAGTGTCCCGTTTAATAGCGGGGTCGGAATGATGCAGTGTCCTGTTTAATAGCGGGGCCGGAATGAAGCAATGTCCTGTTTAATAGCGGGGTCGGAATGAAGCAGTGTCCTGTTCAATAGCGGGGTCAGAATAAAGCAATGTCCCGTTTAATAGCGGGGTCGGAATGAAGCAGTGTCCTGTTTAATAGCGGGGTCAGAATGAAGCAGTGTCCTGTTTAATAGCGGGGTCAGAATAAAGCAGTGTCCTGTTTAATAGCGGGGGCAGAATGAAGCAGTGTCCTGTTTAATAGTGGGGACGGAATGAAGCAGTGTCCCGTTTAATAGCGGGGTCAGAATGAAGCAGTGTCCCGTTTAATAGCGGGGTCGGAATGAAGCAATGTCCTGTTTAATAGCGGGGTCGGAATGAAGCAGTGTCCTGTTTAGTAGCGGGGTCGGAATGAAGTAGTGTCCCGTTTAATAGCGGGTTCGGAATGAAGCAGTGTCCCGTTTAATAGCGGGGTGAGAATGAAGCAGTGTCCTGTTTAATAGCGGGGACGGAATGAAGCAGTGTCCTGTTTAATTGCGGGGTCAGAATGAAGCAGTGTCCTGTTTAATAGCGGGGTGAGAATGAAGCAGTGTCCTGTTTAATAGTGGGGTCGGAATGAAGCAGTGTCCTGTTTAGCAGTGAGGTCGGAATGAAACAGTGTCCCGCTTAATAGCGGGGTCGGAATGAAGCAGTGTCCTGTTTAATAGCAGGGTCGGAATGAAGCAGTGTCCCGTTTAATAGCGGGGTCAGAATGAAGCAGTGTCCTGTTTAATAGCGGGGTGAGAATGAAGCAGTGTCCTGTTTAATAGCGGGGTCAGAATGAAGCAGTGTCCTGTTTAATAGTGGGGTCGGAATGAAGCGGTGTCCTGTTTAATAGCGGGGTCAGAATGAAGCAGTGTCCCGTTTAATAGCGGGATCGCAATGAAGAAGTGTCCTGTTTAATAGCGGGGTCGGAATGAAGCAGTGTCCCGTTTAATAGCGGTATCGGAATGAAGCAGTGTCCCGTTTAATAGCGGGGTCGGAATGAAGCAGTGTCCTGTTTAATAGCGGGGTCGGAATGAAGCAGTGTCCTTTTTTATTTGCGGGGTCAGATTGAAGCAGTGTCCTGTTTAATAGTGGGGTCGTAATGAAGCAGTGTCCCGTTTAATAGCGGGGTCGGAATGAAGCAGTGTCCTGTTTAATAGCGGGGCCGGAATGAAGCAGTGTCCCGTTTAATAGTGGGGACGGAATGAAGCAGTGTCCTGTTTAATAGCAGGGTCGGAATGAAGCAGTGTCCTGTTTAATAGTGGGGTCGGAATGAAGCAGTGTCCTGTTTAATAGTGGGGACGGAATGAAGCAGTGTCCTGTTTAATAGCGGGGTCAGAATGAAGCAGTGTCCCGTTTAATAGCAGGGTCAGAATGGAGCAGTGTCCTGTTTAATAGTGGGGTCGGAATGAAGCAGTGTCCCCTTTAATAGCGGGGTGAGAATGAAGCAGTGTCCTGTTTAATAGTGGGGTGGGAATGAAGCAGTGTCCTGTTTAATAGTGGGGTCGTAATGAAGCAGTGTCCCGTTTAATAGCGGGGTCGGAATGAAGCAGTGTCCTGTTTAATAGTGGGGTCGTAATGAAGCAGTGTCCCGTTTAATAGCGGGGTCGGAATGATGCAGTGTCCTGTTTAATAGCGGTGCCGGAATGAAGCAATGTCCTGTTTAATAGCGGGGTCGGAATGAAGCAGTGTCCTGTTCAATAGCGGGGTCAGAATAAAGCAATGTCCCGTTTAATAGCGGGGTCGGAATGAAGCAGTGTCCTGTTTAATAGCGGGGTCAGAATGAAGCAGTGCCCTGTTTAATAGCGGGGTCAGAATAAAGCAGTGTCCTGTTTAATAGCGGGGGCAGAATGAAGCAGTGTCCTGTTTAATAGTGGGGACGGAATGAAGCAGTGTCCCGTTTAATAGCGGGGTCAGAATGAAGCAGTGTCCCGTTTAATAGCGGGGTCGGAATGAAGCAATGTCCTGTTTAATAGCGGGGTCGGAATGAAGCAGTGTCCTGTTTAGTAGCGGGGTCGGAATGAAGTAGTGTCCCGTTTAATAGCGGGTTCGGAATGAAGCAGTGTCCCGTTTAATAGCGGGGTGAGAATGAAGCAGTGTCCTGTTTAATAGCGGGGACGGAATGAAGCAGTGTCCTGTTTAATTGCGGGGTCAGAATGAAGCAGTGTCCTGTTTAATAGCGGGGTGAGAATGAAGCAGTGTCCTGTTTAATAGTGGGGTCGGAATGAAGCAGTGTCCTGTTTAGCAGTGAGGTCGGAATGAAACAGTGTCCCGTTTAATAGCGGGGTCGGAATGAAGCAGTGTCCTGTTTAATAGCAGGGTCGGAATGAAGCAGTGTCCCGTTTAATAGCGGGGTCAGAATGAAGCAGTGTCCTGTTTAATAGCGGGGTGAGAATGAAGCAGTGTCCTGTTTAATAGCGGGGTCAGAATGAAGCAGTGTCCTGTTTAATAGTGGGGTCGGAATGAAGCAGTGTCCTGTTTAATAGCGGGGTCAGAATGAAGCAGTGTCCCGTTTAATAGCGGGATCGCAATGAAGAAGTGTCCTGTTTAATAGCGGGGTCGGAATGAAGCAGTGTCCCGTTTAATAGCGGTATCGGAATGAAGCAGTGTCCCGTTTAATAGCGGGGTCGGAATGAAGCAGTGTCCTGTTTAATAGCGGGGTCGGAATGAAGCAGTGTCCTTTTTTATTTGCGGGGTCAGATTGAAGCAGTGTCCTGTTTAATAGTGGGGTCGTAATGAAGCAGTGTCCCGTTTAATAGCGGGGTCGGAATGAAGCAGTGTCCTGTTTAATAGCGGGGCCGGAATGAAGCAGTGTCCCGTTTAATAGTGGGGACGGAATGAAGCAGTGTCCTGTTTAATAGCAGGGTCGGAATGAAGCAGTGTCCTGTTTAATAGTGGGGTCGGAATGAAGCAGTGTCCTGTTTAATAGTGGGGACGGAATGAAGCAGTGTCCTGTTGAATAGCGGGGTCAGAATGAAGCAGTGTCCCGTTTAATAGCAGGGTCAGAATGAAGCAGTGTCCTGTTTAATAGTGGGGTCGGAATGAAGCAGTGTCCCCTTTAATAGCGGGGTCGGAATGAAGCAGTGTCCTGTTTAATAGCGGGGTCGGAATGAAGCAGTGTCCTGTTTAATTTGCGGGGTCAGAATGAAGCAGTGTCCTGTTTAATAGTGGGGTGAGAATGAAGCAGTGTCCTGTTTAATAGTGGGGTGGGAATGAAGCAGTGTCCTGTTTAATAGTGGGGTCGTAATGAAGCAGTGTCCCGTTTAATAGCGGGGTCGGAATGAAGCAGTGTCCTGTTTAATAGTGGGGTCGTAATGAAGCAGTGTCCCGTTTAATAGCGGGGTCGGAATGAAGCAGTGTCCTGTTTAATAGCGGGGCCGGAATGAAGCAGTGTCCCGTTTAATAGTGGGGACGGAATGAAGCAGTGTCCTGTTTAATAGCAGGGTCGGAATGAAGCAGTGTCCTGTTTAATAGTGGGGTCGGAATGAAGCAGTGTCCTGTTTAATAGTGGGGACGGAATGAAGCAGTGTCCCCTTTAATAGCGGGTTCAGAATGAAGCAGTGTCCCATTTAATAGTGGGGTCGGAATGAAGCAGTGTCCTGTTTAATAGCGGGGTCGGAATGAAGCAGTGTCCTGTTCAATAGCGGGGTCGGAATGAAGCAGTGTCCCGTTTAATAGCAGTGTCCCGTTTAAAAGCGGGGTCGGAATGAAGCAGTGTCCTGTTTAATAGCGGGGTCGGAATGAAGCAGTGTCCTGTTTAATGCTGGGGTTGGAATGAAGCAGTGTTCTGTTTAATATCAGGCTCGGAATGAAGCAGTGTCCCGTTTAATAGTGGGGTCGGAATGAAGCAATGTCCTGTTTAATAGCGGGGTCAGAATGAAGCAGTGTCCCGTTTAATAGCGGGGTCGGAATGAAGCAGTGTCCTGTTTAATAGCGGGGTCGGAATGAAGCAGTGTCCTGTTTAATAGCGGGGTCGGAATGAAGCAGTGTCCTGTTTAATAGCGGGGTCGGAATGAAGCAGTGTCCCGCTTAATAGCGGGGTCGGAATGAAGAAGTGTCCTGTTTAATAGCGGGGTCGGAATGAAGCAGTGTCCCCTTTAATAGCGGGGTCGGAATGAAGCAGTGTCCTGTTTAATAGCGGGGTCGGAATGAAGCAGTGTCCTGTTTAATTTGCGGGGTCAGAATGAAGCAGTGTCCTGTTTAATAGTGGGGTGAGAATGAAGCAGTGTCCTGTTTAATAGTGGGGTGGGAATGAAGCAGTGTCCTTTTTAATAGTGGGGTCGTAATGAAGCAGTGTCCCGTTTAATAGCGGGGTCGGAATGAAGCAGTGTCCTGTTTAATAGTGGGGTCGTAATGAAGCAGTGTCCCATTTAATAGCGGGGTCGGAATGAAGCAGTGTCCTGTTTAATAGCGGGGCCGGAATGAAGCAGTGTCCCGTTTAATAGTGGGGACGGAATGAAGCAGTGTCCTGTTTAATAGCAGGGTCGGAATGAAGCAGTGTCCTGTTTAATAGTGGGGTCGGAATGAAGCAGTGTCCTGTTTAATAGTGGGGACGGAATGAAGCAGTGTCCCGTTTAATAGCAGGGTCAGAATGAAGCAGTGTCCTGTTTAATAGTGGGGTCGGAATGAAGCAGTGTCCCCTTTAATAGCGGGTTCAGAATGAAGCAGTGTCCCATTTAATAGTGGGGTCGGAATGAAGCAGTGTCCTGTTTAATAGCGGGGTCGGAATGAAGCAGTGTCCTGTTCAATAGCGGGGTCGGAATGAAGCAGTGTCCCGTTTAATAGCAGTGTCCCGTTTAAAAGCGGGGTCGGAATGAAGCAGTGTCCTGTTTAATAGCGGGGTCGGAATGAAGCAGTGTCCTGTTTAATAGTGGGGACGGAATGAAGCAGTGTCCCGTTTAATAGCGGGGTCAGAATGAAGCAGTGTCCTGTTTAATAGCGGGGTCGGAATGAAGCAGTGTCCTGTTGAATAGCGGGGTCGGAATGAAGTAGTGTCCTGTTTAATAGCGGGGTCAGAATGAAGCAGTGTCCCGTTTAATAGCGGGGTTGGAATGAAGCAGTGTCCCGTTTAATAGCGGGGTGAGAATGAAGCAGTGTCCTGTTTAATTGAGGGGACGGAATGAAGCAGTGTCCTTTTTAATTGCGGGGTCAGAATGAAGCAGTGTCCTGTTTAATAGCGGGGTGAGAATGAAGCAGTGTCCTGTTTAATAGTGTGGTCGGAATGAAGCAGTGTCCTGTTTAATAGTGAGGTCGGAATGAAGCAGTGTCCCGTTTAATAGCTGGGTCGGAATGAAGCAGTGTCCTGTTTAATTACGGGGTCGGAATGAAGCAGTGTCCCATTTACTAGCGGTATCGGAATGAAGCAGTGTCCTGTTTAATACTGGGGTTGGAATGAAGCAGTGTTCTGTTTAATATCAGGCTCGGAATGAAGCAGTGTCCCGTTTAATAGTGGGGTCGGAATGAAGCAATGTCCTGTTTAATAGCGGGGTCAGAATGAAGCAGTGTCCCGTTTAATAGCGGGGTCGGAATGAAGCAGTGTCCTGTTTAATAGCGGGGTCGGAATGAAGCAGTGTCCTGTTTAATAGCGGGGTCGGAATGAAGCAGTGTCCTGTTTAATAGCGGGGTCGGAATGAAGCAGTGTCCCGCTTAATAGCGGGGTCGGAATGAAGAAGTGTCCTGTTTAATAGCGGGGTCGGAATGAAGCAGTGTCCCGTTTAATAGCGGTATCGGAATGAACCAGTGTCCCGTTTAATAGCGGGGTCGGAATGAAGCAGTGTCCTGTTTAATAGCGGGGTCGGAATGAAACAGTGTCCTGTTTAATTTGCGGGGTCAGAATGAAGCAGTGTCCTGTTTAATAGCGGGCTGAGAATGAAGCAGTGTCCTGTTTAATAGTGGGGTCGGAATGAAGCAGTGTCCTGTTTAATAGTGGGGTCGTAATGAAGCAGTGTCCTGTTTAATAGCGGGGCCGGAATGAAGCAGTGTCCTGTTTAATAGCGGGGTCGGAATGAAGCAGTGTCCTGTTTAATAGCGGGGTCGGAATGAAGCAGTGTCCCATTTAATAGAGGGGTCAGAATCAAGCAGTGTCCTGTTTTATAGCGGGGTCAGAATGAAGCAATGTCCCGTTTAATAGCGGGGTCGGAATGAAGCAGTGTCCCGTTTAATAGCGGGATCAGAATGAAGCAGTGTCCCGTTTAATAGCGGGGTCGGAATGAAGCAGTGTCCCGTTTAATAGCGGGGTCGGAATAAAGCAGTGTCCTGTTTAATAGCAGGGTAGGAATGAAGCAGTGTCCCGTTTAATAGCGGGGTCGGAATAAAGCAGTGTCCTGTTTAATAGCGGAGTGAGAATGAAGCAGTGTCCCGTTTAATAGCGGGGTCGGAATGAAGCAGTGTCCTGTTTAATAGTGGGGTCAGAATGAAGCAGTGTCCTGTTTAATAGCGGGGTGAGAATGAAGCAGTGTCCTGTTTAATAGTGGGGTCGGAATGAAGCAGTGTCCTGTTTAATAGCGGGGTCGGAATGAAGCAGTGTCCCGTTTAATAGCGGGGTCGGAATGAAGCAGTGTCCTGTTTAATAGCGGGGTCGGAATGAAGCAGTGTCCCGTTTAATAGTGGGGACGGAATGAAGCAGTGTCCTGTTTAATAGCAGGGTCGGAATGAAGCAGTGTCCTGTTTAATAGTGGGGTCGGAATGAAGCAGTGTCCTGCTTAATAGTGGGGACGGAATGAAGCAGTGTCCTGTTTAATAGCGGGGTCAGAATGAAGCAGTGTCCCGTTTAATAGCGGGGTCAGAATGAAGCAGTGTCCTGTTTAATAGTGGGGTCGGAATGAAGCAGATTCCCGTTTAATAGCGGGGTCGGAATGAAGCAGTTTCCCGTTTAATAGCGGGGTCAGAATGAAGCAGTGTCCTGTTTAATAGTGGGGTCGGAATAAAGCAGTGCCCTGTTTAATAGTGGGGACGGAATGAAGCAGTGTCCTGTTTAATAGTGGGGTCGGAATGAAGCAGTGTCCTGTTTAATAGCGGGGTCGGAATGAAGCAGTGTCCTGTTCAATAGCGGGGTCGGAATGAAGCAGTGTCCCGTTTAATAGCGGGGTCGGAATGAAGAAGTGTCCTGTTTAATAGCGGGGGCGGAATGAAGCAGTGTCCTGTTTAATAGTGGGGACGGAATGAAGCAGTGTCCCGTTTAATAGCGGGTTGAGAATGAAGCAGTGTCCTGTTTAATAGCGGGGTCGGAATGAAGCAGTGTCCTGTTTAATAGCGGGGTCGGAATGAAGCAGTGTCCTGTTTAATAGCGGGGTCGGAATGAAGCAGTGTCCCGTTTAATAGCGGGGTCGGAATGAAGCAGTGTCCCGTTTAATAGCGGGGGTGAGAATGAAGCAGTGTCCTGTTTAATAGCGGGGACGGAATGAAGCAGTGTCCTGTTTAATTGCGGGGTCAGAATGAAGCAGTGTCCTGTTTAATAGCGGGGTGAGAATGAAGCAGTGTCCTGTTTAATAGTGGGGTCGGAATGAAGCAGTGTCCTGTTTAATAATGAGGTCGGAATGAAGCAGTGTCCCGTTTAATAGCGGGGTCGGAATGAAGCAGTGTCCTGTTTAATAGCGGGGTCGGAATGAAGCAGTGTCCCGTTTAATAGCGGGGTCAGAATGAAGCAGTGTCCCGTTTAATAGCGGGGTCGGAATGAAGCAGTGTCCTGTTTAATAGCGGGTTCGGAATGAAGCAGCGTCCTGTTTAATAGCGGGGTCGGAATGAAGCAGTATCCTGTTTAATAGTGGGGTCGGAATGAAGCAGTGTCCTGTTTAATAGCGGGGTCAGAATGAAGCAGTGTCCCGTTTAATAGCGGGGTCGTAATGAAGCAGTGTCCCGTTTAATAGCGGGGTCGGAATGAAGCAGTGTCCAATTTAATAGCGGGGTGAGAATGAAGCAGTGTCCTGTTTAATAGCGGGGACGGAATGAAGCAGTGTGCCGTTTAATAGCGGGGTCGGAATGAAGCAGTGTCCTGTTTAATAGCGGGGTCGGAATGAAGCAGTGTCCCGTTTAATAGCGGGGTCGGAATGAAGCAGTGTCCCGTTTAATAGCGGGGTCGGAATGAAGCAGTGTCCCGTTTAATAGCGGGGTCGGAATGAAGCAGTTTCCCGTTTAATAGTGGGGTCGGAATGAAGCAGTGTGCTGTTTAATAGTGGGGTTGGAATGAAGCAGTGTCCTGTTTAATAGTGGGTCGGAATGAAGCAGTGTCCTGTTTAATAGCGGGTCGGAATGAAGCAGTGTCCCGTTTAATCGCGGGGTCGGAATGAAGCAGTGTCCCGTTTAATAGCGGGGTCGAAATGAAGCACTGTCCTGTTTAATAGCGGGGTCAGCATGAAGCAATGTCCCGTTTAATAGTGGGGTCGGAATGAAGCAGTGTCCCGTTTAATAGCGGGGTCGGAATGAAGCAGTGTCTCGTTTAATAGCGGGGTCGGAATGAAGCAGTTTCCTGTTTAATAGTGGGGTCGGAATGAAGCAGTGTCCTGTTTAATAGTGGGGTTGGAATGAAGCAGTGTCCTGTTTAATAGCGGGGTCGGAATGAAGCAGTGTCCTGTTTAATAGCGGGGTAGGAATGAAGCAGTGTCCCGTTTAATAGCGGGGTCGGAATAAAGCAGTGTCCTGTTTAATAGCGGAGTGAGAATGAAGCAGTGTCCCGTTTAATAGCGGGGTCAGAATGAAGCAGTGTCCTGTTTAATAGTGGGGTCAGAATGAAGCAGTGTCCTGTTTAATAGCGGGGTGAGAATGAAGCAGTGTCCTGTTTAATAGTGGGGTCGGAATGAAGCAGTGTCCTGTTTAATAGCGGGGTCGGAATGAAGCAGTGTCCCGTTTAATAGCGGGGTCGGAATGAAGCAGTGTCCTGTTTAATAGCGGGGTCGGAATGAAGCAGTGTCCCGTTTAATAGTGGGGACGGAATGAAGCAGTGTCCTGTTTAATAGCAGGGTCGGAATGAAGCAGTGTCCTGTTTAATAGTGGGGTCGGAATGAAGCAGTGTCCTGCTTAATAGTGGGGACGGAATGAAGCAGTGTCCTGTTTAATAGCGGGGTCAGAATGAAGCAGTGTCCCGTTTAATAGCGGGGTCAGAATGAAGCAGTGTCCTGTTTAATAGTGGGGTCGGAATGAAGCAGATTCCCGTTTAATAGCGGGGTCGGAATGAAGCAGTTTCCCGTTTAATAGCGGGGTCAGAATGAAGCAGTGTCCTGTTTAATAGTGGGGTCGGAATAAAGCAGTGCCCTGTTTAATAGTGGGGACGGAATGAAGCAGTGTCCTGTTTAATAGTGGGGTCGGAATGAAGCAGTGTCCTGTTTAATAGCGGGGTCGGAATGAAGCAGTGTCCTGTTCAATAGCGAGGTCGGAATGAAGCAGTGTCCCGTTTAATAGCGGGGTCGGAATGAAGCAGTGTCCTGTTTAATAGCGGGGGCGGAATGAAGCAGTGTCCTGTTTAATAGTGGGGACGGAATGAAGCAGTGTCCCGTTTAATAGCGGGTTGAGAATGAAGCAGTGTCCTGTTTAGTAGCGGGGTCGGAATGAAGCAGTGTCCTGTTTAATAGCGGGGTCGGAATGAAGCAGTGTCCTGTTTAATAGCGGGGTCGGAATGAAGCAGTGTCCCGTTTAATAGCGGGGTCGGAATGAAGCAGTGTCCCGTTTAATAGCGGGGGTGAGAATGAAGCAGTGTCCTGTTTAATAGCGGGGACGGAATGAAGCAGTGTCCTGTTTAATTGCGGGGTCAGAATGAAGCAGTGTCCTGTTTAATAGCGGGTGAGAATGAAGCAGTGTCCTGTTTAATAGTGGGGTCGGAATGAAGCAGTGTCCTGTTTAATAGCGGGGGCGGAATGAAGCAGTGTCCTGTTTAATAGTGGGGACGGAATGAAGCAGTGTCCCGTTTAATAGCGGGTTGAGAATGAAGCAGTGTCCTGTTTAGTAGCGGGGTCGGAATGAAGCAGTGTCCTGTTTAATAGCGGGGTCGGAATGAAGCAGTGTCCTGTTTAATAGCGGGGTCGGAATGAAGCAGTGTCCCGTTTAATAGCGGGGTCGGAATGAAGCAGTGTCCCGTTTAATAGCGGGGGTGAGAATGAAGCAGTGTCCTGTTTAATAGCGGGGACGGAATGAAGCAGTGTCCTGTTTAATTGCGGGGTCAGAATGAAGCAGTGTCCTGTTTAATAGCGGGGTGAGAATGAAGCAGTGTCCTGTTTAATAGTGGGGTCGGAATGAAGCAGTGTCCTGTTTAATAATGAGGTCGGAATGAAGCAGTGTCCCGTTTAATAGCGGGGTCGGAATGAAGCAGTGTCCTGTTTAATAGCGGGGTCGGAATGAAGCAGTGTCCCGTTTAATAGCGGGGTCAGAATGAAGCAGTGTCCCGTTTAATAGCGGGGTCGGAATGAAGCAGTGTCCTGTTTAATAGCGGGTTCGGAATGAAGAAGCGTCCTGTTTAATAGCGGGGTCGGAATGAAGCAGTATCCTGTTTAATAGTGGGGTCGGAATGAAGCAGTGTCCTGTTTAATAGCGGGGTCAGAATGAAGCAGTGTCCCGTTTAATAGCGGGGTCGTAATGAAGCAGTGTCCCGTTTAATAGCGGGGTCGGAATGAAGCAGTGTTCTGTTTAATATCGGGGTCGGAATGAAGCAGTGTCCTGTTTAATAGCGGGGTCGGAATGAAGCAGTGTCCCGTTTAATAGTGGGGTCGGAATGAAGCAGTGTCCTGTTTAATAGTGGGGTCGGAATGAAGCAGTGTCCCGTTTAATAGTGGGGTCGGAATGCAGCAGTGTCCCGATAAATAGCGGGATCAGAATGAAGCAGTATCCTGTTTAATAGTGGGTCGGAATGAAGCAGTGTCCCGTTTAATAGCGGTATCGGAATGAAGCAGTGTCCCGTTTAATAGAGGGTTCGGAATGAAGCAGTGTCCCGTTTAATAGCGGGGTCAGAATGAAGCAGTGTCCCGTTTAATAGCGGGTTCGGAATGAAGCAGTGTCCCGTTTAATAGCGTGGTCGGAATGAAGCAGAGTCCCGTTCAATAGTGGGGTCGGAATGAAGCAGTGTCCCGTTTAATAGCGGGGTCGGAATGAAGCAGTTTCCCATTTAATAGTGGGGTCGGAATGAAGCAGTGTCCCGTTTAATAGTGGGGTCGGAATGAAGCAGTGTCCCGTTTAATAGCGGGGTCGGAATGAAGTAGTATCCTGTTTAATAGTGGGTCGGAATGAAGCAGTGTCCCGTTTAATAGCGGTATCGGAATGAAGCAGTGTTCCGTTTAATAGCGGGGTCGGAATGAAGCAGTGTCACGTTTAATTGTAGGGTTGGAATGAAGCAGTGTCCCGTTTAATAGCGGGGTCGGAATGAAGCAATGTTCCGTTTAATAGCGGGGTCGGAATGAAGCAGTGTCCCGTTTAATAGTGGGGTCGGAATGAAGCAGTGTCCTGTTTAATAGCGGGGTCAGAATGAAGCAGTGTCCCGTTTAATAGCGGGGTCGGAATGAAGCAGTGTCCTGTTTAATAGCAGGGTCGGAATGAAGCAGTGTCCTGTTTAATAGCGGGGTCTGAATGAAGCAGTGTCCCGTTTAATAGCGTGGTTGGAATGAAGCAGTATCCACTTTAATAGCGGGGTCGGAATGAAGCAGTGTCCTGTTTAATAGCGGGGTCAGAATGAAGCAGTGTCCTGTTTAACAGTGGGGTCCGAATGAAGCAGTGTCCCGTTTAATAGCGGGGTCGGAATGAAGCAGTGTCCCGTTTAATAGCGGGGTCGGAATGAAGCAGTGTCCCGTTTAATAGTGGGGTCGGAATGAAGCAGTGTCCCGTTTAATAGCGGGGTCGGAATGAAGCAGTGTCCTGTTTAATAGCGGGGTCGGAATGAAGCAGTGTCCCGTTTAATAGCGGGGCCGGAATGAAGCAGTGTCCTGTTTAATAGTGGGGTCATTCTCGGTGCTCCGAGCACTGGGAAACACCCGGCTAAACGCGCCCAAAACGGGACTCGGTTTCATTTCCATTAAATCACGCCCATAGTAAAGTGCACAAGGTTTTCATTGGAGGGTAATCAATAAATGACAGTTCAATATTCTTGAATCGATCACAACAAAACTGAGGAAAAGTGCAAACAACATAGCTATTACAGTCAGAGGGGGTGGACTTTGTGCGACAGTGTAAAAGGGGCAGCCATTTTACATTTCTTCCGCATGCGTGCCCACAGATTTTGCGCACACATTTTCCACTGAGTCAGATAGTTAAGAGCTGCCCCACATTCTGCCAGTGCAGCTATAGCTCTCATTAACACTCATCTATTACAGAAAATAATCACGGAAGAAATAAATGTCATACAATACTCACGAGTCTCCTTATCCTTGACTTCGGTGTCAATTTGAGTTGGGTTTTAAAGAGAATCTTAGGCAAATTAGAGAGTCAAACAGGCCTAAGTAGACAATTTAAAAGCTTCGGGCCTAGGCAACCAACAGTGGGCACAGAATCATACAGCGGGATTTTTTGACGTTTCACGCTGGCGAGATCTTACGGTCTTGCCGACGGAGCCCCCCCACCGTGGGTTTTGCGGTTGTGAGGGGTGCGTTCAAAGGGAGACCATGTTGACAATGGCGGGACCAGAGGATCCCATCGCCAGCCATGGGTGAGCCGCCCTCCACCGCTGCAGAATACAATGCAGAGGGCGGCCGGGGAGGGGGAGGGGGGGGGGGAAGGGGGGGGCCCATTTCAGGCACAGAAAGGTGCCATTCATCCAATTAAATTCACACCAGCTCCCTGCAATCCAGTTTGACTCACCCCCTCGCTCGATCCAGGTGAGCCAATTAAAATTGGGGATGCTCAAGGGGTCAAAGTTGGAGGAGCGCAGATATCTCCGAGGATTGTGGGACTAAAGACAGTGATGGGTGGCTTTGAAAACACAACAAGAATTTTGAAATGGAGGTGTTGCTACGCCTTGTATTGATTATAAGAGTAATATATAGTAGAAATTTTAGAACAGCAAGAGATAGTTGGTGGCCTCGTGGGTGGGAAACATGACCTAATGTTGTTGCTGCACCCCTAATACTTTCCCGAAGGCAATATGATGGTAACCCGAGACCTGTACACAGTCAGAAGCACTTACAGGGAGTGGTGTGCTTGCTGTAACTCCAGGGCTGCAATCTCGTATTAAAAATGAGGTGTGGCAGGGTATGCAGAATAAATTCTGGGAGAAAGCCGAACATGGCAAAATAAAAAGATTGGAGAAGATACATTTGTTTCATTTCCATCCCACTGTCCCCATACCTACATCTGCATAGCCCTTCCCTCCCTAATTCACCAGCATTACCTCAGTGCTGATAAAGGCTATTCTTCACTACACTCAGTCCTTCAAAAATTACTTAAAGAACAAAGAACAAAGAACTGTACAGCACAGGAACAGGCCCTTCGGCCCTCCAAGCCCGTGCCGACCATGCTGCCCGACTAAACTACAATCTTTTACACTTCCTGGGTCCGTATCCTTCTATTCCCATCCTATTCATATATTTGTCAAGATGCCCCTTAAATGTCCCTATCGTCCCTGCTTCCACTACCTCCTCCGGTAGCGAGTTCCAGGCACCCACTACCCTCTGCGTAAAAAACTTGCCTCGTACATCTACTCTAAACCTTGCCCCTCTCACCTTAAACCTATGCCCCCTAGTAATTGACCCCTCTACACTGGGGAAAAGCCTCTGACTATCCACTCTGTCTATGCCCCTCATAATTTTGTAGACCTCTATCAGGTCTCCCCTCAACCGCCTTCGTTCCAGTGAGAACAAACCGAGTTTATTCAATCGCTCCTCATAGCTAATGCCCTCCATACCAGGCAACATTCTGGTAAATCTCTTCTGCACCCTCTCTAAAGCCTCCACATCCTTCTGGTAGTGTGGCAACCAGAATTGAACACTATACTCCAAGTGTGGCCTAACTAAGGTCTATACTGCTGCAACATGACTTGCCAATTCTTATACTCAATGCCCCGGCCAATGAAGGCAAGCATGCCGTATGCCTTCTTGACTACCTTCTCCACCTGTGTTGCCCCTTTCAATGACCTGTGGACCTGTACTCCTAGATCTCTTTGACTTTCAATACTCTTGAGGGTTCTACCATTCACTGTATATTCCCTACCTGCATTAGACCTTCCAAAATGCATTACCTCACATTTGTCCGGATTAAACTCCATCTGCCATCTCTCCGCCCAAGTCTCCAGACAATCTAAATCCTGCTGTATCCTCTGACAGTCCTCATCGCTATCCGCAATTCCACCAATCTTTGTGTCGTCTGCAAACTTACTAATCAGACCAGTTACATTTTCCTCCAAATCATTTATATATACTACAAAGAGCAAAGGTCCCAGCCCTGATCCCTGTGGAACACCACTGGTCACAGCCCTCCAATTAGAAAAGCATCCCTCCATTGCGACTCTCTGCCTTCTATGGCCTAGCCAGTTCTGTATCCACCTTGCCAGCTCACCCCTGATCCCGTGTGACTTCACCTTTTGTACTAGTCTACCATGAGGGACCTTGTCAAGGGCCTTACTGAAGTCCATATACTGCCCTACCTGCATCAATCATCTTAGTGACCTCCTCGAAAAACTCTATCAAGTTAGTGAGACACGACCTCCCCTTCACAAAACCGTGCTGCCTCTCACTAATACGTCCATTTGCTTCCAAATGGGAGTAGATCCTGTCTCGAAGAATTCTCTCCAGTAATTTCCCTACCACTGAAGTAAGGCTCACCGCCCTGTAGTTCCCGGGATTATCCTTGCTACCCTTCTTAAACAGAGGAACAACATTGGCTATTCTCCAGTCCTCCGGGACATCCCCTGAAGACAGCGAGGATCCAAAGATTTCTGTCAAGGCCTCAGCAATTTCCTCTCCAGCTTCCTTCAGTAATCTGGGGTAGATCCCATCAGGCCCTGGGGACTTATCTACCTTAATATTTTTTAAGACACCCAACACCTCGTCTTTTTGGATCACAATGTGACCCAGGCTATCTACACCCCCTTCTCCAGACTCAACATCTACCAATTCCTTCTCTTTGGTGAATACTGATGCAAAGTATTCATTTAGTACCTCGCCCATTTCCTCTGGCTCCACACATAGATTCCCTTGCCTATCCTTCAGTGGGCCAACCCTTTCCCTGGCTACCCTCTTGCTTTTTATGTACGTTTTTCATAGAATTTACAGTGCAGAAGGAGGCCATTCGGCCCATCACATCTGCACCGGCTCTTGGAAAGAGCACCCTACCCTATCCCCACACCTCCACCCTATCCCCACACCTCCACCCTATCCCCATACCTCCACCCTATCCCCATAACCCAGTAACCCCACCCAGCGCTAAGGGCAATTTTGAACACTAAGGGCAATTTATCATGGCCAATCCACCTAACCTGCACATCTTTTGGACTGTGGGAGGAAACCGGAGCACCCGGAGGAAACCCACGCACACACGGGGAGAACGTGCAAACTCCGCACAGATAGTGACCCAGCAGGGAATCGAACCTGGGATCCTGGAGCTGTGAAGCAATTGTGCTAACCACCATGCTACCGTGCTGCCCCCCATGCTACCGTGCTGCCCCAAATGCCTTTATTTTCTAGCCAAGTACTTCAGCTTAAAGGTAGGCTACGGGAGGGATCCTCTAGGTCTGCCCGTTCGAAGCAGGATTCGCGATCAGTCGCAGAATAGAGCATCAGGTCAGAATCTGGGCCTGCCCCGCCAATCATAAAGGGACTCCTGACCCACGCCAGCGGGAACATACAAAGCACTAATAAGCATTCATTTGAATGTGATTAATGGCTGGAAACCTGTTTCACACCTCCTACACGTGATGCTCCCCCCCCCCCCTTCCCCCTCCCCTGCACCCCCAGCCGGGAATCACGCTGGCATGATTGATGCAAATATTGAGGTAGGTGGACCTAGTAGCTTGCAGTCCAAGGAGTGGAAAGGGGTTAAGAACCCTCCCAATAATTGCTTCCAGGGTGCTTAGGGGTGGGGGGGGGGGGTCCTTCATGAGAGGCGAGGGTCAGGGGGCTTGTGCTAAGCTGGAAGGTTTCAGGTCGCGTGTCCTTCCTGAGATGGGACTCGTTTGACTGCTCTCCCCATTTGCATCCTTCAAATCCTTTAAGCATTCAGTGTGCATGTAAAAATTAAAGTTCTCTCAATATAAAGTGGACGTGTTCTTATCTGTATCCCTGGACCATTTAAACTCCCTGCCCCACAGTGCGGTGGAGTCTGAATCATTAAGTGGTTTCTAGAAGCAGATAGATATATTTCTCATTTTTAAAACCGGGTTAAAGAGGAATGGGGAACAGGCAGGGAGATGGATTTGAGACCAGGAAGAGACCAGCCACGATCTGCTTGAATGAGGAAGGAGGCTCGATGGGCTGAATTGCCCACTTCTGCTCCTAATTCCTATATTCCTAAACAGTTACTCATTATCTCAGAAATACAGATCCCTCATAATAAAGTAAATGTGTTCTTATCCTTAGCCGTAAACCCTTTAAAACGTCTGTCAGTATACCAAGTTTAAAGGTCTGTGAGATGAAGGTAAAACTAATCTCTATGAGTGGTAGAAACCTTTGAAGTGGCTTTCATGTATTCAATTTCATTGTCCTTTAAAGCATAGCTGGCTGTGTGAATGCCGAGAGAGCTGAAATCTTTGATCGGCATCATTTACATTCAACTTCATGCCCCCGGGGCTGTTTAGCCCAGGGCTAAATAGCTGGCTTTGAAAGCAGACCAAGGCAGGCCAGCAGCACGGTTCAATTCCCGTAACAGTCTCCCCAAACAGGTGCCGGAATGTGGCGACTAGGGGCGTTTCACAGTAACTTCATTTGAAGCCTACTTGTGACAATAAGCGATTTACATTTCATTTCATTTCATTTTCATTTCATTGTCTGCTGAAAGCCTTCTGACTCACAGATTGAGGCAGTTTCAAAGAGGAGATTCAGATTGTTTATTTATACAGCTCTGCAGCGATCTATTAACTCCGGGTTGCAGTTTTCCTAACCGCAGTTCATTTTACAAGGCTGCCTCTTTGTTCTCAAGTGCTTCCTAGAAAGTGCAGGGGCAGCCCCCAGAGCTGGACGTTCGAGGAAGTGCTGTTCAGGGCAATTAAATTGGATGTGTGCAAACCACTTTAAAAATGGTGCTCCGACCTCAGAGTGCAGGACCTGTCAGAGAGATTAGGTCCCACCCCTGTCTGTTTGCAGCGCTGACCCCAGTGGGTCGCGGACTAGCACGGTAAAGCCGATTCAGCGGAAAAAAAAACATGTACCAGAGACTGGCAAATTGGTGTCACTCCTCGCCCCAGTGGGAATCACTCTGTTTCCCCAGTGGCGGGAGTACATAGTCGCGGTTCTGTATAATCGCACCCTATAATTTTCACTAACCGACGGTAGGACATCACAGAAGTCTGTTTTTTACGAATATGGCTAATTACCTAATTATCTTATTCAACACCAGTCCATGCAACAACAATAAAAATAATAAAAAAGCTGAATTGCTGGATACTTACCTTTTCATGAGCTAGGGCTGAAATCCTATTTTTTTTCAGAAAAATCCTTGTTTCACGAGAATTGGGAACCGTGACCTTTCCAGGTAATGAGGTGGCTGCATGGATTTGTGCTTCAGAAACTTACTGCTTCACATTAAATATGCTCACAATCTGGCGAGACGATAGATTACAGTGCTCAGTGCTGATGTATTACACACAAAACAATATTTCCTCAGTGAGCCTGTACCCTTCTCGCTCTTGCTTGGCACCTGACTGTATGATTTAGTGTGGCTTAGCTTGGAGACAGGCATTCTGAATTAATGTTAACTGCACAGGGCAATGGCGTCCACAAATTTATTGAAATGGGACACCTTCTTTATGTACCATGGCACCCAAAAGTCCAGGGGACGGGATTTTCACACCCTCCACGGCATTGGCCTTTGGCCAGCGGCAGGACCAGAAGATTCCCCCCACTGTCAACGGGGTTTCCCATTCTATGCACCCCCTGCCACTGGGAAACCCGAGATGGGGGTTCACCATCAGCGGGACTGGAAGGTCCCGCCAGCGAGAATGGCCGGAAAATTCCGGCCCATGTGCGCTCAGTCAAAATCTAAAACGAAACAATTGAATTTAAAATCCATGCACCTCTACTTCCTTAAAACCTGTTACATCAATAACATTTCCCAGTGCTGACTAAATGTCCCAGACCTCAAATCCTGAACGTTTGCAAAAGCAATGAACCCTTTGGTGACAGTAGGGTGAATAGAAAAAGCTTTCACAAAAACAGTCATTCATTGATAACTTTCCACTTCCTTAAAATAAAACTCATTTTTACTACAATTCTATAAAAACATCAATGGTCCAGATCCTTTAAAGTATCAATAGCTGAAACTGCAAACACGTGGAACCTTTCCATCTTGTGTCAATAAACAGTGTGAAATTGAAAGAATAGATCAGAAAGCCAGTTCAACCTGACTCTATGAAAATTGCAGACGGTTAAGACATGCCTACCCTTGCATTGGAGTCAAACAGATCGGGAGCGCAGGGTGCAGGCTCTTGGCTCTGTACCCTTAAGACCCTGTTTACAATTGGAAACCTTTGGAATGATGTCAGAAGTCCTAGAATCTTTATAAGCTCGAGTTTTAAAGGACTCCAAAGTAACCTGGACACAGTGAAAATCCAAAGTATTAACTCTGTTTCTCTCTCCACAGATGCTGCCTGATCTACTGAGTATTTCCAGCATTTTTTGATGATATTTCTGATTTCCAGCTCCCGCAGTATTTCACCTTTGTATTAACTGAATTCAATTAATGCTTTTTGGGGGAAGTGCTACCTTTTCCACTCACTGTTCCTTCATTGATAGGTAAATCTTAAATCCACGAAGACTGGAGCAATCCTTGAAAACCCACAGGGCCTGTAGCAGAGGATACTTGAACCAAACTCAATCTTAGGGGACACAAGTGTGCAGGTGCACATGGAAGGATCAATGTTTGAACGCTCGCTGCTGACAGGAGTTTTGTTCATTGGCCACAAGCACCAGGAAATTAGCATTAAATGTTCTGCCCATAAAGAGTTGGTGGATGAGGCAGAATTGTCTAATCAACCATCATGACAGCGAGGTGTTGCCAGACAGATTGCCAGCACTTATGACAAATGGTCATAAGTTGGACCTCCAGGCAAAAAGAGGCAGACCTCACTGATGTCAAATGGAGTTTAATCCGGACAAATGTGAGGTAATGCATTTTGGTAGGTTTAACATAGAGGGGAAATATACCCTAAATGGCAAAACTCGTAGGAATATAGAAAGTCAGAGAGATCTGGGCGTACAGGTCTTTGAAAGTGGCAGCACAAGTGGACAAGGTAGTCAAGAAAGCATACGGAATGCCTGCCTTCATTGGACGGGGCATCGAGTATAAAAACTGGCAAGTCATGCTACAATTGAATAGAACCTTGGTAAGGCCGCATTTGGAATATTGCGCACAATTCTAGCCGCCACACTACCAGAAGGATATGGAGGCTTTGGAGAGGGTGCAGAGGGGGTTTCCCAGGATGTTGCCTGGTCTGGAGGGTGTTAGCTATGTGGAGAGGCCGAATAGACTCGGTGTGTTTTCATTAGAAAGACGGAGGTTGAGAGGTGACCTGATAGAGGTCTACAAGATTACGAGGGACATGGATAGAGTGGAAGGTGTTATGTTACGATTTGTCTAGCCGAGTTGTTGAAATATAGACTCGTCTTCCAGGTGATGACAAAATAATTTAATGACAATAATTAACACGAAGATTTGAACAGCTGAGTTAATGCCTCTGTGCTTCTTGAAAAGGCGAGGATATGTATTTTAATTATGGAAATGATCCGTAAACTCATATTTAATGTGAATCTTTTGCCATTGTATATAGTTTGTATGTAAATAAGAACCATTTTGGTGCATTCGGCCAACATTGGGATGGGGAACCATGGTGAGTGTTTCAGTACCCTCAATGGAATGATCAGAAACTTGTTTCAAAGAGGTAAGTTTTACAAGTTATCTTAAAGGAGGTTAGGGAGACGGAGGGGTGGAAGGGCATTCCAGAGTTTGGGGCCTGTGCAAATGGAAGTTCAGCCACCTGTGGTGGGACAATCTATATTGGGGATTTGAGGGGCACTGATATCTCAGAAGGTTGTGAGGTTGGAGGCGAGAACACAGTGCAGAAGGAGGCCATTCGGCCCATCGAGTCTGCACCGGCTCTTTGAAAGAGCACCCTACCCAAGCCCACACCTCCACCCTATCCCCATAACCCAGTAATCCCACCCAACACTAAGGGCAATTTATCATGGCCAATCCATCTAACCTGCACATCTTTGGACTGTGGGAGGAAACCGGAGCACTCGGAGGAAACCCACGCACACACGGGGAGAACATGCAGACTCCGCACAGGCAGTGACCCAAGCCGGGAATTGAACCTGGGACCCTGGAGCTGTGAAGCAATTGTGCTAACCACCATGCTACCGTGCTGCCCTCTAAGCAAGCCTTAGAATTTTAAAATCAAGGTGTTGCTGGATGTGGAGACAATGCAGGTCAGCGAGCACAGGAGTGAAGAAGGAACAAGTCTTGCCGTAAGTTAAAACACAGGCAGTAGAGTTCTCAATGATCTCAAGTTTACAAAGGGAAGAATGTGGGAGACCAGGCAGGAGAGTGCTGGAATTGCCTAGTCCAGAGGCACAAATGAGGGATACATCAGCAGATAAGCTGAGGTGGTGAAAAGTTGGTGATGTTCTAGAATTAGTAATAGGCAGTCATAGTGATGGGATATATATGAGATCGGACGTTAACCTCGGAATTTAACTTAACATCAGTGTTGCAAACAGACTGGGTTAACCTTAGAATGTTGATAGGAAGAGTGAAGGGTCAATAGCTAGGGAACAAAGTTTGGAGGCGGAACTGAAAACCATGGCTCCAGTCTGTCCAATATTTAATTGGAGGAAATTTCTGTTCATCCAAGACTGGATGTCAGATAAGCAGTTTGATAATTTAGCAATGGTGAAGGAGTTGAGTGTGGTACTGGTTGTCACTGGTGGCAAGCTTGGAGATGAGAAATAGATTGGGGAAACCAAGGAGTGATCCTTGGGGGATATAGAACATAGAACATAGAACAATCCAGCGCAGTACAGGCCCTTCGGCCCACGATGTTGCACCGAAACAAAAGCTATCTAACCTACACTATGCCATTATCATCCATATGTTTATCCAATAAACTTTTAAATGCCCTCAATGTTGGCGAGTTCACTACTGTAGCAGGTAGGGCATTCCACGGCCTCACTACTCTTTGCGTAAAGAACCTACCTCTGACCTCTGTCCTATATCTATTACCCCTCAGTTTAAAGTTATGTCCCCTCGTGCCAGCCATTTCCATCCGCGGGAGAAGGCTCTCACTGTCCACCCTATCCAACCCCCTGATCATTTTGTATGCCTCTATTAAGTCTCCTCTTAACCTTCTTCTCTCCAACGAAAACAACCTCAAGTCCATCAGCCTTTCCTCATAAGATTTTCCCTCCATACCAGGCAACATCCTGGTAAATCTCCTCTGCACCCGCTCCAAAGCCTCCACGTCCTTCCTATAATGCGGTGACCAGAACTGTACGCAATACTCCAAATGCGGCCGTACCAGAGTTCTGTACAGCTGCAACATGACCTCCTGACTCCGGAACTCAATCCCTCTACCAATAAAGGCCAACACTCCATAGGCCTTCTTCACAACCCTATTAACCTGGGTGGGAACTGTCAGGGATCTATGTACATGGACACCTAGATCCCTCTGCTCATCCACACTTTCAAGAACTTTACCATTAGCCAAATATTCCGCATTCCTGTTATTCCTTCCATATCATAGATAATGATGAAGGAGCAGGAACAGAAGACATTGCAAGTGATACTATCGCTATGATTAGAAAGATAAGCATGAATGTGCTTGCTTCCCCTTTGCTCTCCACAGGAATATTTTAAACGTATCTGGAAAGGCTACTTTGGTGTTAGACCTGGCCATCCACTCACAGAGGCAATCAGATTGTTTTCTGTGTTAAGAATGAGATGGGATGATTATTTGCCTCAACGTACAAGGCACCTGACTGACGTAAAAGGATAAAACATTTTAAAACCAGAATGGAGTTTGTGCACGGCATTTTAACTGAACCCCTCCACCTCCATAACTCTGTACACGGAGCCTGCTACACTCTAAACTCTACAATCCAGTAAGTGACCGGCAAAACAATGCAGTGTTTTTCTGAATGCAGGAGGAACTCCTCCAAGCACCGCAATAATTAAAGATTAAGAAGTGAGGGGCCCTTTTCTCGAGTGTGTCCTTAAAAGACCAATGCTGACAGCCTAGAAAAATGGGTGGAGCATGCAGGATGCAATCTCTGTCCATTTGCACTTCAAAAGTGTAAATGGACCACACAACATCATAGCACGCCAATTTCAGATTTAAACAACCTCCTGCTTAAGCCAGGCAGGAGACCCATGCGCCCCATAAAGTCCAAGGGAGACAGGAATCGGGAGAAATGTATTACGGTGCCCGAATTAATTCACCCATCTTCAGCCAACGCTAAAGTCAAAATAATCCCCAAAGGCTCTGATGTTAACTCTTGCTGTGTACTTACTGTGGGACTTGTCTGTCATTAGTATCATTTCTCACAACAAACTATCTATTCGGTCCATCACCATCTACTGTGTTGCTGTGATCGCTGCTGTAAGGGAAATAACCTTATTCAGAACAAAAAAAGATGCCATTAGAGAAGGACAAATAAAGCAAAATAACATAAAGAATTTACATTTTTTATAATAAACTTCAACTCCCCTCATATAAATGTGGAACATTTACTGTTTCTGTTTAACTCAAAGTTATTCATTGAGTTGGCAAATTGGCCAGTACATACAAAACACTCAGACTAACAGACTCCATTCATCAGCTAGAACATAATTCAGGACCTTTGCTGTTTTTACACAAAACATTACTCATCTGGGAGAAATAAATATGCAACCCTACACACAGGATTTTCTGTAAATTCTGAGTATCTGGAGGGTTAGGTCATTATGTTTGCAAGTGCAATTTCCATCTTCCACGGACCTCATCCACTCATAAATCTGTTGTTTCAGTCATCTAAAACATGCCATACTGTTTTAATAGATATGTACTCATATAAAACACAACTACTAGCTATTCATTAATCTGTAATGGCAGTTTCTAAGGTTACCCATTAAATGCCTGGTTTTAATATACTTGTATCTGTACAATATCAAAGGTCAAATAATACCAAAAAAAATTTGCTCGCATTTTAAAAGGACCATATTTAATATGGAATTTCTTCTTCGCCACTTAGATCATAAATGCACACTTGCACAGCATCTTCAAGGAGAAGGAACCTTGCTGTTCCTCCCATAATCCCAATGATTTAACTTCTGTAGAAAATATGCAATTCCAGATAGGAGGAAGGTGTACGTTTCTAAGTCGACATTTTGACCTGGTTTGCAGATTAAATTACTTATTTCTGAAAGTGCAGTGTTGGTTGGTATAGAATTTTTCAGCTATTTATTTTGTATAGGACGGCTAATTACTGTCTGCAAACCCAACGCACAACATGATCGTAGCCTTCCTCCATCTGGTATTTGAGTGGAGGCCAGGGCAAGGCCATTTAAAACAAATGGGTTCAATAAATGGGTTAATGGTTCCCACTAATACAGTGCCCACACTGAACAATGCCATACAAATCCCATTTAGTGTTCCCGTGCTCTTATCATCAACCGTAATTTCCCGGCTGTGGTTTTCAATTCTGATTTAGATATGGGGGAAAGAGAAGGTTCGACAGCTGGAATTGTGTGACTGTAATTAACATTTTCTTCTGGTTCGCAGAGAAAGCGTAAGGCCCTAAACTTCTGCGATGTCCATGACACAGCTGGTGTGCTGGAGAATGACAACGTTCACCAGCAGATGCTGCACGGACGTTTCTGGAGTACGGTGATTTGCAGATGAAGTGGCATTCGTGTCAGTGTGATTGAGGCATTGGAACAGACTCTGGAAGATTTCAATATTCTTTCCTTCCTTGACCCATGGATTGTTCTACAATTTACTCAGAGTAGTGCTGAGGGTGTTCTTCATCATCGGGGCTGTTGTCTTAGAGGTGAGATGCTTAAATCAAGGCTCCTTCTAAGGCCCACGTCTGAGATACCATGACGTACAGCTGAGGCGTTCTCCCCTTCATGGAACATTAATAAAAACGACATATTCTCTGGCCTCTCTGTTGTGTGTTTCTTGGCGGTCGGAGGCCAGTTGGCCAGTGGCGGGATCTTCTTGTCCCACTTCTATCAATGCAATTTCCCATTGAATCCACCCTATGCTGCCGGGAAGCCCTAGGCAGGACTGTGTTGTCGGAGGGACCATTATCTGGTATTGCAGTTTGTGCAACCTTGCTGTACACAAATTAGCTTCTGCACCTCCCACTCAACTATAGTGGCTACACTTCAAAAATATTTATTTGGCTTTAAAATGCTTTGGGATGTCCTGAGGTCATGAATAGCGCTATACAAATGCAAATCTCTCTTCCTTTGCATTGTGTTGGCTCAGGGAATCTGCCACCCACACCTGACGTGCCTCTTGACATAACCATGAACCGTCACCAGCCAGCTTAGTTTGACTTCAAGTTAACATTATTGTTGCATCATCAAGCCAGTCATAAAATCCTTCAAAACTCCTTCCAAAGAATCTCAACCCTTCTTCTTCTCGGATGTAGCCTGCTGACACCAGAGCACCAAATACCCCTCAAAGGGGAAATCAGCTAATGGTCATCTGGGACTATGGCGACTTTACCTTACCTTACCAATTAGCCCCACGGAGAGTGTGAGAAGAGACCATCATAGCTGCCAAAGTTATGTCTCCAGCACACAAATGGTTCAAAAGCAGGGCAATGTGTTCATTGTGAGTTTCCTGAATTCCTTTTTGAATAATGAAGGTGGCGTAAAGGCATAATTCAGCAGTCTTGTAGCACAGTGGGTAGCAACCCTGCCTCTGAGACAGAAGCTCTGGGTTTGATAGCCAACGATGGCGCGTTCGTAGCGTGTCCAACAGGTTTGAGCGCGCCAACCTGCAAATATTTCCATACAAGCCAATAGCTGTTGGTAAGGGGGGGGGGGGGGGGGGGGGGGGAGACTCCTGGTCAGCCATATTTGATGTGGAGTGGCGCCCCTCGAGCGACAGACTAATGACTTGTTCCGGGAATTACTAGCTATGGAAACAGACAAAAGTCTGCCTTTGCACCACTAGGTGTGGGAAGGGAATTGGAAAGGCATAATTACTGAAGATCACAAGGAGATTCAGAGCATAAGAATCATTTGGCTCTTCCCATCTTCCCTGTACTTATATCACTGCACCCCACACCCCAACCCTAAGCAATGCCAGATTACTTGTCCTAATGAGCAGACTAGTATGTGTCATGTAGAACTGGAGACTCTCGTCCTTCACTTCATCTTATACTTGGTACACGGCAGGTGAAGCTGGATTTGTCTATTTAATCTGATACCTAATGTTCTTGTCAGCTTGTGAAACCACCTTGTTAAAATTAAGGCTATGGAAAAACAGTCTCTTGCTGCCACCAACTTGCAATAATGAGTTCCATTTCCAAACCCCACTTGTTTATAAAAACGGCTGTGCTTCTGCACTCTTGTAGCTGGCTCGCTCTCCCATTTTGCCATTCCCATTCTCACCAACTTGCTCACCGCATCGGCAAAATATCATGCTTTGACCTTTTTAAAACAAAATCCATTGATTCAATCAACATCGTTGGTTTTTGTGGGCAAATTACAAGACAACATGCCCGTAAAGAGAGATTTGAAAAAGGAACCCCAGAGTGATTCTCCAATTTGCAGGGGGCCAGCAGGGCCCCGGAATGCTCCTCGCAGCTCCGGCTGCGGATACGGGGCCCAGCACTTCCGGTCAGGGGTCCGCCCATGCGCAAGGCGGACTCACACAACAGAGCAGCACCAGTAACGTAGGTCCCCCCCCCCCCCCCCCCCGTCCCCCCTGGGATCGCGCGCACCGGCGGATCGGTGCCGCCCGACCGGTGCCCCTGCCTTCCATGAGGCCTCTCGCGGTGAAGGATCCCTGCCCCCCCCCCCCCCACCAGTGCGGCCGCGGACTGAGCCCCCAGCCGCCACACTGAGTTCCTGATGGGTGAGACCATGAGAGACCCGTCGGGAACTCGGCCAGTTACACTTGGAGAACCGCCGCGGGGGCCTCTGTCAACGGCACCCTACCCGAGCGGTGTAGACCACGTGCGCGCGATTCGCGGCGAATCTCCGTACCCCGCGCCGATTGCGATTTCGGCTCGGAGAACCCCGCCCCTGGATTTTTGGAGTTGATGATCTAAATCGGATGACGTATTTATCAGGTATGTTATTCAGGCCAGAGATCTATTTGGAACATGATCAGTGTGCTAACACGAGAGTCCACCTGTGACTTTCTGACGTACCTTGAAGATACATCATAAGAAATAGGAGCAGGAATAGGTCATTCAGTCCTTCAAGCCTGCTCCACCATCTAATAATATCATGACTGATCTGTTTCGGGCCTTGAGGAAGCATCTCTCACAGTCTATAAGACTCCTCAATCTTATATGTTTCAAAAAGGGCACCTCTCATTCTTCTAAACCTCAAAGAGTAGAGGCCAGACTACTCAACCTCGCAAGACAACCCCTTCATCCCAGGAACCAGCCTCATGGGGCGTGATTCTCCAGCCTTGTTGCGCTGGAGGTTGAGTGAAACAAGGCTGGTGAATAGCGGGAGAGGCGGAAAACGAGACCCGCGCCTGCCGCCAAACAGTTTGCGATGCAATCTGGCCACTCCTGTAGGTGAAATCGGGATCTCGCCATAGCGTGGTGAGAAACCAATTATCACCACTTAAGCCCCATTTCCATATCATTAATGGGAGTCACCACCGAGCCAACAGCCTCCCGTCATTCAGTGGCCTCCCCAACAAGTGGTCACACTGGCAGCAATTAATCCTCCTTTTGATAAACATGGACCTGGTCGATGGGCTGCTGCATGGAGCTGAAGAGGTGAGCAGCCATGTTCGCTCACAGGCAGTGAGCCCGGAGGCACCAGGCATGATGCCTTGTGCTCGGAGGGGGTGAGGGGGCAACCAGGGGGTGTAGCCCCGGTTGGGGGTGGGCTGCCATAGAGGGCTGGGGGGGGGGGCCCTGTAGGGCAGTGGTGGGGGTGGGTGGGCAGGGGGGATGGGACATGGGATTGGTGGTCGGCCCGCCTTGCAGAACGAAGAGCCAGAGAACTCACGTGTGAGGGTATTTTAATGTCCTTTGTACAAGTGTACACCACTGCCCCACTCTCCCGATGGGGCTATCCCCACTACCCCCCTTCGGCAATGCTCCTCAGTGATTGGGCCATGCTCTGCAGCATCTCGGCAATGCCCGCCTGTGACTGGGACAAGCCCCGCAGTGCCTCAGCCATTCCCATCTGAGAGTGGGACATGTCCCTCAGCGCCTCATCGAGGTCTGCCTGGTACTGGGTCACGTCCCCCATCGAGTCGGACAGTCTGTCGAGGACCTCCGCCATGGTCGTCACCGACTGAGCGACGCCTTGGACACCTTCGCTAATGGTGCCGACGTCGTGCACCAGGCTCGCCACTGCGGTCGCCACCCTAGCCTTGTTGGCCTCAGTGCCACGCATTGCCGGCAACATCTCCTGCGCCCGTAGCCTCTGGGACTCCTCCTATCCTGCTATGGACCTCCTGGCATCTCCTTCTGGGTGTCCCGGTCACACCCTAACGTCTCCATCAGCTCTGGGTAAACCTGTTCCAAAGGCTCAGCATTTGACTGGGACCCATCTGGGTCCTGGGTTCCAGAAGCCCTCCGACTGCTGTCTCGCCTGGAGGTTCCTGCCTTCACCTGATGTGCATCATGAGCAGTACGGTGCTCACCAGATTGTGCCCTAGAAGCCTGCCCACTAATGTTTCCCATTGAGGTGCGTGTATATGCGATGGTGGGGGATGGGGATGACACCTGTGATGCACCAATGTGGCATCCTTGGAGCTCTCCTCTGAGATGGTCCTATGGGAGGCAGGGGAGGGGTCCACCCCGGATGGGCCAGCGTCGTCGGCTGGAGGACCTGCGGGGAAATGGGCCTGTGGTCAGTGGGAGGGATGAGTCAGTCTGAATGGCAATAACAACTCACGTGTGACAGGGAGGAGGAGGAGCAGTCTCTGTCAGGGAGAGAACCTGAGAACATCTAAGACACTCAGAAGGTAAGAAGGTAAGTAAGTGATTTTTACTCATTTTTCTTTTATACCTTTTTCAAATTGTGTGTGTCGGGGGGGAAACTGAAGTGACATCACAGAAAAGCTGTGGCCTGAGTGGCTGGTTGGGAATCTACACTAAATTAAAAAAATTAAGCATTGGTAACTAATTAAACATAATTACTTAATTATAATTTAGAGGGGTATCTAAGCCAGAGATCGGAGAGTTCTATATTTAGCTTTCGCATTTCTATTAGAAATCTAGTGCTAGGAAACAGATAGTTAACAGTAACTTTGAAATTTTTTTAAAAATATACATTAAAAAAAAATTTATTTTTTATTTTAATTTTAATTAATTGACACAATGTCAGTTAGAGGGGTGCAGTGCTCTGACTGTGAGATGTGGCAGGTCCGGGAGGCTGGAAGCCTCCCGGATGGCTTCATCTGCAGAAAGTGCACCCAACTGGAGCTCCTCACAGACCGCATGGTTCGGTTGGAGCAGCAATTGGATGCACTTAGGAGCATGCAGGTGACGGAAACTGTCATAGATCGCAGTTATGTAAATGTGGTCACACCCAAGGTGCAGGCAGAGAAATGGGTGACCACCAGAAAGGGCAGGCAGTCAGTGCAGGAATCCCCTGTGGTTGTCCCCCTCTCGAACAGGTATACCCCTTTGGATACTGTCGGGGGGGATAGCCTATCAGGGGAAAACAGCAGCAACCAGAGCAGTGGCACCACAGCTGGCTCTGATGTTCAGAAGGGAGGGTCAAAGCGCAGAAGAGCAATAGTAATAGGGGACTCTATAGTCAGGGGCACAGATAGGCGCTTCTGTGGACGTGAAAGAGACTCCAGGATGGTATGTTGCCTCCCTGGTGCCAGGGTCCAGGATGTCTCCGAACGGGTAGAGGGCATCCTGAAGGGGGAGGGCAAACAGGCAGAGGTCGTTGTACATATTGGTACTAACGACATAGGCAGGAAGGGGCATGAGCTCCTGCAGCAGGAGTTCAGGGAGCTAGGCAGAAAATTAAAAGACAGGACCTCGAGGGTTGTAATCTCGGGTTTACTCCCTGTGCCACGTGCCAGTGAGGCTAGAAATAGGAAGATAGAGCAGCTAAACACATGGCTAAACAGCTGGTGTAGGAGGGAGGGTTTCCGTTATCTGGACCACTGGGAGCTCTTCCGGGGCAGGTGTGACCTATATAAGAAGGACGGGTTGCATCTAAACCGGAGAGGCATAAATATCCTGGCCGCGAGGTTTGCTAGTGTCACACGGGAGGGTTTAAACTAGTATGGCAGGGGGGTGGGCACGGGAGCAATAGGTCAGAAGATGAGAGCATTGAGGGAGAACTAGGGAATAGGGACAGTGGGGCTCTGAGACAGAGCAGACAGGGAGAAGTTGCTGAACACAGCGGGTCTGGTGGCCTGAAGTGCATATGTTTTAATGCAAGAAGTATTACGGGTAAGGCTGATGAACTTAGAGCTTGGATTAGTACTTGGAACTATGATGTTGTTGCCATTACAGAGACCTGGTTGAGGGAAGGGCAGGATTGGCAGCTAAACGTTCCAGGATTTAGATGTTTCAGGCGGGATAGAGAGGGATGTAAAAGGGGAGGCGGAGTTGCGCTACTGGTTCGGGAGAATATCACAGCTGTACTGAGTCGATTTCGGCGGGAGAACAGCTGGTGAGTCAGTTTCAGAGGGAGCATTGCGGAAGTAGTTGCTGGGAGGTAAGTCTGTCCTTTAAAAGCACTTGTCTTTGCAGGGGCAGGCCAGTCGATTTCGGCGGGAGAACAGCTGGTGAGTCAGTTTCAGTGGGAGCATTGCGGAAGTGGCTGCTGGGAGGTAAGTCAACCTTTAAAAGCACTTGTCTTTGCAGGGGCAGGCGAGTCGATTTCGGCGTGAGAACAGCTGGTGAGTCAGTTTCAGCGGGAGCATTGCGGAAGTGGTTGCTGGGAGGTAAGTCTGTCCTTTAAAAGCACTTGTCTTTGCAGGGGCAGGCCAGTCGATTTCGGCGTGAGAACAGCTGGTGAGTCAGTTTCAGCGGGAGCATTGCGGAAGTGGTTGCTGGGAGGTAAGTCTGTCCTTTAAAAGCACTTGTCTTTGCAGGGGCAGGCCAGTCGATTTCGGCGGGAGTGGAGCTGGCTGGTTAGTCAATTTCAGCAGGAGCTGAGAATTTTTCTTTTTTTTAAATTAGTTTTTTAGGCGGGAACAGGAAGTCGACCCGCGGACGTCTGGGAAGACCCTCACCAATAAATTCTGGTGGAGAGGAAACCCGAGACACTACACGTGTAGTGTCTCCCACCCGCCCTCCTCCTCTAACCTAATAATAAAACCCATTGGTCTGAGGTAAGTACCATATTTTATTATATTATTATTATTTTTTATAAAAATTTAATTTAGTTGTTAGCCAGATCTTGGTAGAAAGTTAGAGGAATGGCAGGGAAGGGAGTGCAATGTTCCTCCTGCAGGATGTTTGAGGTGAGGGATGCAGTTAGTGTCCCTGCTGATTTTACCTGCAGGAAGTGCTGCCATCTCCAGCTCCTCCAAGACCGAGTTCGGGAACTGGAGCTGGAGTTGGAAAAACTTCAGATCATTCGGGAGGCAGAAGGGGTCATAGATAGCAGCTTCAGGGAATTAGTTACACCAAAGATTGGAGATAGGTGGGTAACGGTAAGAGGGACTGGGAAAAAGCAGTCAGTGCAGGGATCCCCTGCGGTCGTTCCCCTGAGAAACAAGTATACCGCTTTGGATACTTGTGGGGGGGGGGCACTTACCAGGGGTAAGCCATGGGGTACGGGCCTCTGGCACGGAGTCTGTCCCTGTTGCTCAGAAGGGAAGGGGGAAGAGGAGCAGAGCATTAGTAATTGGGGACTCGATAGTCAGGGGCACAGATAGGAGATTTTGTGGGAGCGTGAGAGACTCACGTTTGGTATGTTGCCTCCCAGGTGCAAGGGTACGTGATGTCTAGGATCGTGTTTTCCGGGTCCTTAGGGGGGAGGGGGAGCAGCCCCAAGTCGTGGTCCACATTGGCACTAACGACATAGGTAGGAAAGGGGACAAGGATGTCAGGCAGTGTTTCAGGGAGCTAGGATGGAAGCTCAGAACTAGAACAAACAGAGTTGTTATCTCTGGGTTGTTGCCCGTGCCACGTGATAGTGAGATGAGGAATAGGGAGAGAGAGCATTTAAACACGTGGCTACAGGGATGGTGCAGGCGGGAGGGATTCAGATTTCTGGATAACTGGGGCTCTTTCTGGGGAAGGTGGGACCTCTACAGACAGGATGGTCTACATCTGAACCTGAGGGGCACAAATATCCTGGGGGGGAGATTTGTTAGTGCTCTTTGGGGGGGTTTAAACTAATGCAGCAGGGGCATGGGAACCTGGATTGTAGTTTTAGGGTAAGGGAGAATGAGAGTATAGAGGTCAGGAGCACAGATTTGACGTCGCAGGAGGGGGCCAGTGTTCAGGTAGGTGGTTTGAAGTGTGTCTACTTCAATGCCAGGAGTATACGAAACAAGGTAGGGGAACTGGCAGCATGGGTTGGTACCTGGGACTTCGATGTTGTGGCCATTTCGGAGACATGGATAGAGCAGGGACAGGAATGGATGTTGCAGGTTCCGGGGTTTAGGTGTTTTAGTAAGCTCAGAGAAGGAGGCAAAAGAGGGGGAGGTGTGGCGCTGCTAGTCAAGAGCAGTATTACGGTGGCGGAGAGGATGCTAGATGGGGACTCTTCTTCCGAGGTAGTATGGGCTGAAGTTAGAAACAGGAAAGGAGAGGTCACCCTGTTGGGAGTTTTTTATAGGCCTCCTAATAGTTCTAGGGATGTAGAGGAAAGGATGGCGAAGATGATTCTGGATATGAGCGAAAGTAACAGGGTAGTTATTATGGGAGACTTTAACTTTCCAAATATTGACTGGAAAAGATATAGTTCGAGTACAATAGATGGGTCGTTTTTTGTACAATGTGTGCCGGAGGGTTTCCTGAAACAATATGTTGACAGGCCAACAAGAGGCGAGGCCACGTTGGATTTGGTTTTGGGTAATGAACCAGGCCAGGTGTTGGATTTGGAGGTAGGAGAGCACTTTGGGGACAGTGACCACAATTCGGTGACGTTTACGTTAATGATGGAAAGGGATAAGTATACACCGCAGGGCAAGAGTTATAGCTGGGGGAAGGGCAATTATGATGCCATTAGACGTGACTTGGGGGGGATAAGGTGGAGAAGTAGGCTGCAAGTGTTGGGCACACTGGATAAGTGGGGCTTGTTCAAGGATCAGCTACTGCGTGTTCTTGATAAGTATGTACCGGTCAGACAGGGAGGAAGGCGTCGAGTGAGGGAACCGTGGTTTACCAAGGAAGTGGAATCTCTTGTTAAGAGGAAGAAGGAGGCCTATGTGAAGATGAAGTGTGAAGTTTCGGTTGGGGCGATGGATAGTTACAAGGTAGCGAGGAAGGATCTAAAGAGAGAGCTAAGACGAGCAAGGAGGGGACATGAGAAGTATTTGGCAGGAAGGATCAAGGAAAACCCAAAAGCTTTCTATAGGGATGTCAGGAATATGCGAATGACTAGGGAAAGAGTAGGACCAGTCAAGGACAGGGATGGGAAATTGTGTGTGGAGTCTGAAGAGATAGGCGAGATACTAAATGAATATTTTTCGTCAGTATTCACTCAGGAAAAAGATAATGTTGTGGAGGAGAATGTTGAGCCCCAGGCTAATAGAATAGATGGCATTGAGGTACGTAGGGAAGAGGTGTTGGCAATTCTGGACAGGCTGAAAATAGATAAGTCCCCGGGACCTGATGGGATTTATCCTAGGATTCTCTGGGAGGCCAGGGAAGAGATTGTTGGACCTTTGGCTTTGATTTTTATGTCATCATTGGCTACAGGAATAGTGCCAGAGGACTGGAGGACAGCAAATGTGGTCCCTTTGTTCAAAAAGGGGAGCAGAGACAACCCCGGCAACTATAGACCGGTGAGCCTCACGTCTGTAGTGGGTAAAGTCTTGGAGGGGATTATAAGAGACAAGATTTATAATCATCTAGATAGGAATAATATGATCAGGGATAGTCAGCATGGCTTTGTGAAGGGTAGGTCATGCCTCACAAACCTTATTGAGTTCTTTGAGAAGGTGACTGAACAGGTAGACGAGGGTAGAGCAGTTCATGTGGTGTATATGGATTTCAGCAAAGCGTTTGATAAGGTTCCCCACGGTAGGCTATTGCAAAAAATACGGAGGCTGGGGATTGAGGGTGATTTAGAGATGTGGATCAGAAATTGGCCAGCTGAAAGAAGACAGAGGGTGGTGGTTGATGGGAAATGTTCAGAATGGATTACAGTCACAAGTGGAGTACCACAAGGATCTGTTCTGGGGCCGTTGCTGTTTGTCATTTTTATCAATGACCTAGAGGAAGGCGCAGAAGGGTGGGTGAGTAAATTTGCAGACAATACTAAAGTCGGTGGTGTTGTCGATAGTGTGGAAGGATGTAGCAGGTTACAGAGGGATATAGATAAGCTGCAGAGCTGGGCTGAGAGGTGGCAAATGGAGTTTAATGTAGAGAAGTGTGAGGTGATTCACTTTGGAAGGAATAACAGGAATGCGGAATATTTGGCTAATGGTAAAGTTCTTGAAAGTGTGGATGAGCAGAGGGATCTAGGTGTCCATGTACATAGATCCCTGAAAGTTGCCACCCAGGTTGATAGGGTTGTGAAGAAGGCCTATGGAGTGTTGGCCTTTATTGGTAGAGGGATTGAGTTCCGGAGTCGGGAGGTCATGTTGCAGCTGTACAGAACTCTGGTACGGCCGCATTTGGAGTATTGCGTACAGTTCTGGTCACCGCATTATAGGAAGGACGTGGAGGCTTTGGAGCGGGTGCAGAGGAGATTTACCAGGATGTTGCCTGGTATGGAGGGAAAATCTTATGAGGAAAGGCTGATGGACTTGAGGTTGTTTTCTTTGGAGAGAAGAAGGTGAAGAGGAGACTTAATAGAGGCATACACAATGATCAGGGGGTTGGATAGGGTGGACAGTGAGAGCCTTCTCCCGCGGATGGATATGGCTGGCACGAGGGGACATAACTTTAAACTGAGGGGTAATAGATATAGGACAGAGATCAGAGGTAGGTTCTTTATGTAAAGAGTAGTGAGGCCGTGGAATGCCCTTCCTGCTACAGTAGTGAATTCGCCAACATTGAGGGCATTTAAAAGTTTATTGGATAAACATATGGATGATAATGGCATAGTGTAGGTTAGATGGCTTTTGTTTCGGTGCAACATCGTGGGCCGAAGGGCCTGTACTGCGCTGGATTGTTCTATGTTCTATGTACTGCGGGAGGACACCTCAGAGGGCAGCGAGGCTATATGGGTAGAGATCAGGAATAAGAAGGGTGCAGTCACAATGTTGGGGGTTTACTACAGGCCTCCCAACAGCCAGCGGGAGACAGAGGAGCAGATCGGTAGACAGATTTTGGAAAAGAGTAAAAACAACAGGGTTGTGGTGATGGGAGACTTCAACTTCCCCAATATTGACTGGGACTCACTTAGTGCCAGGGGCTTAGACGGGGCGGAGTTTGTAAGGAGCATCCAGGAGGGCTTCTTAAAACAATATGTAGACAGTCCAACTAGGGAAGGGGCGGTACTGGACCTGGTATTGGGGAATGAGCCCGGCCAGGTGGTAGATGTTTCAGTAGGGGAGCATTTCGGTAATAGTGACCACAATTCAGTAAGTTTAAAGTACTGGTGGACAAGGATAAGAGTGGTCCTAGGATGAATGTGCTAAATTGGGGGAAGGCTAATTATAACAATATTAGGCGGGAACTGAAGTACATAGATTGGGGGCGGATGTTTGAGGGCAAATAAACATCTGACATGTGGGAGGCTTTCAAGTGTCAGTTGAAAGGAATTCAGGACCGGCATGTTCCTGTGAGGAAGAAGGATAAATACGGCAATTTTCGGGAACCTTGGATAACGAGAGATATTGTAGGCCTCGTCAAAAAGAAAAAGGAGGTATTTGTCAGGGCTAAAAGGCTGGGAACAGACGAAGCCTGCGTGGAATATAAGGAAAGTAGGAAGGAACTTAAGCAAGTAGTCAGGAGGGCTAGAAGGGGTCACGAAAAGTCATTGGCAAATAGGGTTAAGGAAAATCCCAAGGCTTTTTACACGTACATAAAAAGCAAGAGGGTAGCCAGGGAAAGGGTTGGCCCACTGAAGGATAGGCAAGGGAATCTATGTGTGGAGCCAGAGGAAATGGGCGAGGTACGAAATGAATACTTTGCATCAGTATTCACCAAAGAGAAGAAATTGGTAGATGTTGAGTCTGGAGAAGGGTGTGTAGATAGCCTGGGTCACATTGAGATCCAAAAAGACGAGGTGTTGGGTGTCTTAAAAAATATTAAGGTAGATAAGTCCCCAGGGCCTGATGGGATCTACCCCAGGATACTGAAGGAGGCTGGAGAAGAAATTGCTGAGGCCTTGACAGAAATCTTTGGATCCTCACTGTCTTCAGGGGATGTCCCGGAGGACTGGAGAATAGCCAATGTTGTTCCTCTGTTTAAGAAGGGTAGCAAGGATAATCCCGGGAACTACAGGCCGGTGAGCCTTACTTCAGTGGTAGGGAAATTACTGGAGAGAATTCTTCGAGACAGGATCTACTCCCATTTGGAGGCAAATGGACGTATTAATGAGAGGCAGCACGGTTTTGTGAAGGGAAGGTCGTGTCTCACTAACTTGATAGAGTTTTTCGAGGAGGTCACTAAGATGATTGATGCAGGTAGGGCAGTGGATGTTGTCTATATGGACTTCAGTAAGGCCTTTGACAAGGTCCCTCATGGTAGACTAGTACAAAAGGTGAAGTCACACGGGATCAGGGGTGAGCTGGCAAGGTGGATACAGAACTGGCAAGGTCATAGAAGGCAGAGAGTAGCAATGGAAGGATGCTTTTCTAATTGGAGGGCTGTGACCAGTGGTGTTCCACAGGGATCAGTGCTGGGACCTTTGCTCTTTGTAGTATATATAAATGATTTGGAGGAAAATGTAACTGGTCTGATTAGTAAGTTTGCAGACGACACAAAGGTTGGTGGAATTGCGGTTAGCGATGAGGACTGTCAGAGGATACAGCAGGATTTAGATTGTTTGGAGACTTGGGCGGAGAGATGACAGATTTAGTTTAATCTGGACAAATGTGAGGTAATGCATTTTGGAAGGTCTAATGCAGGTAGGGAATATACAGTGAATGGTAGAACCCTCAAGAGTATTGAAAGTCAAAGAGATCTAGGAGTACAGGTCCACAGGTCATTGAAAGGGGCAACACAGGTGGAGAAGGTAGTCAAGAAGGCATACGGCATGCTTGCCTTCATTGGCCGGGGCATTGAGTATAAGAATTGGCAAGTCATGTTGCAGCTTATAGAATCTTAGTTAGGCCACACTTGGAGTATAATGTTCAATTCTGGTTGCCACACTACCAGAAGGATGTGGAGGCTTTAGAGAGGGTGCAGAAGAGATTTACCAGAATGTTGCCTGGTATGGAGGGCATTAGCTATGAGGAGCGGTTGAATAAACTCGGTTTGTTCTCACTGGAACGAAGGAGGTTGAGGGGAGACCTGATAGAGGTCTACAAAATTATGAGGGGCATAGACAGAGTGGATAGTCAGAGGCTTTTCCCCAGGGTAGAGGGGTCAATTACTAGGGGGCATAGGTTTAAGGTGAGAGGGGCAAGGTTTAGAGTAGATGTACGAGGCAAATTTGTTGCGCAGAGGGTAGTGGGTGCCTGTAACTCGCTACCGGAGGAGGTGGTGGAAGCAGGGACGATAGTGACATTTAAGGGGCATCTTGACAAATGCATGAATAGGATGGGAATAGAGGGATACGGACCCAGGAAGTGTAGAAGATTGTAGTTTAGTCGGGCAGCATGGTCGGCATGGGCTTGGAGGGCCGAAGGGCCTGTTCCTGCGCTGTACATTTCTTTGTTCTTTGTTCTTTGACAGTCCATCTGGGTGGAGCCCGGTGGATCCTCACCTCTGCGGCATGTGCCAACCTCCGCATTGGTTACTGCTCTGTCCCTGGCCACCCCCATAACCTACAGGGCCCGTTCCTCGAAGGTCATGAGGATTCTTGGGCGAGATTCTCCGACCCCCCGTGGGGTCGGAGAATCGGCGGGGGCTGGCGTGAATCCCGCCCCCGCCGGTTGCCGAATTCTCTGGCACCGGAGATTCGGCGTGGGCAGGAATTGCGCCGCGCCAGTTGGCGGGCCACCCCCCACCCCACCCCCCCGCCGATTTTCCGGCCCAAATGGGCTGAAGTCCCGCTGCTAGAATGCCTGTCCCGCCGGCGTGGATTAAACCACCTCACTTACCGGCGGGACAAGGTGGCGCGGGCGGGCTCCGGGGTCCTGGGGGGGGGGCACGGGGCGATCTGGCCCCCGGGGGTGCCCCCACGGTGGCCTGGCCCGCAATCGGGGCCCACCAATCCGCGGGCGGGCCTGTGCCGTGGGGGCACTCTTTTCCTTCCGACTTCGCCACGGTCTCCACCATGGCAGAGGCGGAAGGGACTCCCTCCACTGCGCATGCGCGGGGATGCCGTGAGCAGCCGCTGACGCTCCCGCGCTTGCGCCGCCGGCAATGTCATTTCCGCGCCAGCTGGCGGGGCACCAAAGGCCTTTCCCGCCAGCTGGCGGGGCAGAAATCAGTCCGGCACGGGCCTAACCCCTCAAGGTTAGGGCTCGGCCGGTCAGGATGCGGAGGATTCCGCTTCTTTGGGGCGGCGCAATGCTGGACTCATTTGCGCCGTTTTTGGCGCCGGTCGGCGGACATTGCGCTGATTACGGAGAATTTTGCCCCTTATGTCCGGCACCCCTCTGGTCTTCTGGGCCCTCTTCTGGCGATTGTGGGAGAGCTTCTCCTGCCGAAACACAGAGGGGGCATCATTAGCCACATACATGGTTCACAGTGGTGGTGGGGAGTGGGGTGTGTGCAGGAAGTGTTGGGTGATGGAAGGGTTGGGGTGAAGGGAGGGGGTTGCAGAGTGGGGGGGCTGGTCGCGTTGAGGTTCCAAGGTTTTTTGTGGGGGGGGGGGTTGGTAACTCATCCATGCTGCCCGCTGTAGGTTGTTGACCTTCTTGTGGCACGGGAGGCCAGTCCTCCTGGTCATGCTGCCCAAGCTTACGGCTGCTGCCACTTCAGCCCAGGCAGCACTGGCTGCCCTGTGGCTCACCCTCCGAGACCCTCAGCGGAACAGGACATCCCTCCTGGCCTCCACCGCATCTCAGAGCCTCCCCAGGTCCATGTCTCCAAACCTTGGGGCCGGTCATCTCGGGGCCATGGCTGCGAGCTGAGTGGGGTTGGTTGTGCAAGTACTGTCTAAGGGCTGCTGGACCTTGTTAGCGGGGGGCTGGCTAGTGCGGTCCTGGCGAATCGGCTGGTGAGCCTTCATTTGCGGCATGAGGCCTCATTAAGTGGACTGATTAACGTTGAATAGCGTTCCCGGCCTCACTGGGCTGAGCGCCAGGGAGCTCGCAGCAATTCCAGCTCGCTACCGGATTTAGACATCTTTCTGGAGAATCGCACCCATGAACTTTCTCTGAATTGCTTCCAATACAAGTATTTCCTTCCTTAAGCAAGGAGACCAAAGCTGTGCAGACTGCTCTTAATGTAGCCTCACCAATGCCCAGCTGCAGGGAGACATTTCTACTTTTATATCCCATCCCCCTTGCAATAAAGGCCAATATTCCATTTGCCTTCCTAATGACTTGCTGCACCTGCATGCCAACTTCATGTGATTACAAAAGTATCAATTCCCAGAGCAATAGCAAAACAATTTAAGACCTTTTCACTATGTCCAAGTTTCAAAATGCTCACACTGACTTCCAGTTCTGCCTCATTCTGTTTCAATTCCGCCTGGAATGCTACCACTACCAAAGTACAGAAACACCATTTACTTTTGACGCCGGATTATTGCTGTGATGGATGCAAGAGGCCGTTGATTTTAAGGCATTTCCTTTCCTTCCCCTTCTTTAGGACTCCTGGGGCATCCAGCACTCTCCGCTGAGAATGAGCTGGATGATGATGACCTACTCCCAGGAACGGCGACAGACCCCGGAATCCTCTCCGTAATGTTCCCTCCCTGTCTGAAAGAAGTTGCAGGGCTCCATTGAGTCTTTCCCATTGGTAGCAGTGCAGCAGTTATGTATCTTCAATTCCCGTACCGGCCTCCCCGAACAGGCGGCGGAATGTGGCGACTAGGGGCTTTTTACAGTAACTTAATTGAAGCCTACTTGTGACAATAAGCGATTATTATTATAGTATTATTATCTTGTGTTTGAACTCATCCTGTGTCACTTGATTGTCCCATGAAGAGAGGTTGAGTAAACTAGCCTCATATTTCCTTGAATGTAAAACTTCCGTGGAGAAGTGATCTAACTGGAATATGTCAAATTCTTCTTGCAGATGCTGACAAAATATTTTTATTGGGCGGGGAATGTAGATGACGGGGGTCACAGCATCAGAAGAAGAGCTGGCCATTTAGGACTAAATTCTTCACTCATAGGGTTGTGAATCTCTGGAATCCTCCACTCCAGAGTGCTGTGGCTGTCCACAGTTGTTAAGTATATTCAGGAGAAAGGTGAATAGATCTTTGGGCACCAAGGGAACTAAGGGATATGGAGATAATGTGGGAAAGTGGAGTTGAAATAAAATATTAGCCAATAATTTGTTAACTGATGGAGCAGATCCAAAGGACCAAATGGACTATTCCAGCTCCTGTTTCCTCTGTTCTTATGTTCTTGCTCCATTATTCCACTAAGAATTTGTTGGAATTTACTAAACTTCTGCCGCCTTGGGAACTTTGGGGTATATTGGTTTCCCTACATAACAATCATAGAGTCCCTTTGAATTTCCAGCACGGAAACAGGCTGACATGTGTAGGCCAGACCAGATAAGGATGGCAGATTTCCTTTCATAAAAGACACTAGAGAGCCAGATGAGTTTTCAGTGGCAATCGATGATAGTTTCATAGTCACTGTTACTGAAACTTCAGCTTTTTAGGAATTACATTTAAATCTACCAGCTGCGACAGGGGCTTTAATATACAGCGCAGAAGGAGGCCATTCGGCCCATCGGGTCTGCACCGACCCTCTTAAGCCCTCACTTCCACCCTATCCCCATAACCCAATAACCCCTCCTAACTTTTTTGGTCACTAAGGGCAATTTATCACGGCCAATCCACCTAACCTGCACGTCTTTGGACTGTGGGAGGAAACCGGAGCACCCGGAGGAAACCCACGCAGACACGGGGAGAACGTGCAGACTCCGCACAGACAGTGACCCAGCAGGGAATCAAACCTGGGTCCGTGGCGTTGTGAAGCTGTGAAGCCACTTGCGCTACCGTGCTGCCCAATGTGCTCGTGTTCCCAGAGCATTCACCTGTATTACTGGATTGCTAATTCAATGACATTACTACTGCACCACCATCTCCCCCACCATTTTACTCGAACAAATTGTTGTTTAAAGCATGGAATTAAAACAATAAAAATTGTTTGCTTTGGTTTGCACTGGAAAATAATTTTTGGAACGCCGGTTTATGTTCCCTTCAGCCCAACCTTATCAAACCCAACATTCCGAACTCCATTGAAAACGTTTGAGGACAATTTCTACAAGTAATTATTTTCATGCTGCCCCTCCAAAGGGATTTTGGTACTAAACATATCTCAGCGAGTATTCCTAAGTGATCCTCCTTCCACTGACCATATGACCTCATCTTAAAAACCTATAAAACAAGACAAAATAAAACCTATTGCTCTCGACCTGAATAGTCTGGGAAAGGCTCACTGCTCTGAAGGAAAGCACAGTCATCTGAGAGTCTGAATGTTGCTCGACATGCCTAATATAAACAGAGCTTAATGATATGACAGCAGTAGCAGTAAACAAACCGCTGTAACATCATGTGTATTCGTTCTGCTCACACGCACATCTCATTTTTTCGGTTGGACCAGTGTAATAATTTCCCCTTTTAATAAAGGCCATTAGGTGCCTGTCGATGTAGCAGGATAACAACTTGAATTTATATAGTGGCTTTAATATAGATGGAAACTGCAAGGACTTCAAAGAGAGATAAGGAAAGATGGTTGACTAAAGACATGGTCAATGAGATGTTTTTTTTCAGCAAGGCCTCCTTGGAGATTATGGAGGCAGAGAGATGGAAGGCTTTTAAAGAAGAAATTCCAAAGCATTGAAACTCGGTGGCTGAAAACACTGGTGGCTCACGGGGACGTAGGAATGCACAAGAGACCAGAACTGGAGGAAGGTGGAGAGCAGGGGCAGAGGTGTTACAGGGATCGGGAGAGAAATGACCATAAGGTGAATTAAATACAAGCATCACGTTTTAAATGAAGGGTTTGATTCTCCGTTCCGCGATGCCGGGAGGATGCTCTGCGATCAGACAGGAAATCCAACGTCAGGCAAAAAACGGGATCGGCACCCGGCGCCGATCCCGGTCCCCCTCTGCCGTCAGGATTGAGGTTCGCGACCCGAGCCAGCGGGAGGATGCAAATGGGTCATTAAAATTCCATTGCATCCTATTAATGGGCCGGGCACCATATTCTCAAAGCCCGCCTGATTCTCTGGGCCGGGAATCTTGTGGGCGAGAATTGGTGCAGGTCTTGGCATACGTGGCCCTGACGTGGTAGACCTGGTGGTGGGCCAAGGGGGTGACTCTTTATGGGAGTTGCCCCCAAAGTCCATCGGAAGGCCATCCTCCTCCCCACAATGCAAGACCTTCCCCCCCGCCCCTCCCCACTGCCCCTCCCGCACCAGAGACCACCCAATTAGGGAGCACCAGAGACACAATAAGAGAGACCCGGCCTGGAAGTCCCTGATGAGAAAGAACCCTGTCTGGAAGCTAGAGAGCAGTCCAGACAGATGCAGTGAAAAACATCAGTGGGCGTCATTCTCCGACCCCCCGCTGGGTCGGAAAATGGCCGATGGCCGCCGTGAATCCCGCCCCCGCCGAAGTCTCCAGTACCGGAGATTGGGCGGGGGCGGGAATCGTGCCGCACCAGTTGGCGGGACCCCCCGCTCAATTCTCCGGCCCGGATGGGCCGAAGTCCCGCCCAGAAATTGCCTGTCCCGCCGGCGTAAATCAAAGCTGGTATTTACCGGCGGGACCAGGCGGCGTGGGCGGGCTCCAGGGTCCTGGGAGGGGCGCGGGGTGATCTGACCCCGGGGGGGGCCCCCACGGTGGCCTGGCCCGCGATCGGGGCCCACCGATCCGCGGGCGGGCCTGTGCCGTGGGGGCACTCTTTCCCTTCCGCCTCCGCCACGGCCTCCACCATGGCGGAGGCGGAAGTGACTCTCCCACTGCGCATGCGCGGGAAACTGTCAGCGGCCGCTGACGCTCCCGCGCATGCGCCGCATTTCCACGCCAGCTGGCGGGGCAACAAACGCCATTTCCTCCAGCTGGCGGGGCGGAAATCCCTCCGGCGTCGGCCTAGCCCCTCAATGTTGGGGCTCGGCCCCCAAAGATGCGGAGCATTCCGCACCTTTGGGCCGGCGTGATGCCCGGCTGATTGGCGCCGTTTTTGGCGCCAGTCGGCGGACATCGCGCCGTTGGGGGAGAATTTTGCCCAGTGACTTAAAACCCACCTGTGCAATACACCTGCTGGCTCAGAGAGAGGAAGACGCTCCTGTCAATTCCTGGAAAGAGAAAACTAGTCAGCTGTGTTTAAACCTCCTCAAATCTTTGATCTGCAAGCCTTTCATTCATTTATCTGTGAAATTGCTTTAACTAATATGTGATTGACAGCTTCCGCACACTGCCTGCAGTCTGCATCCTTGCGTTAATCTCCCTTCACACTTGAATGGCTTTGAAGTACCCAGCTGTGAAACTAACCAGTTAAGTGCTTTAAGTGCTCTCACTTCCTCTTTTTCTCCACAGAAAGCACATAACTCTCTTTGATGTGATCCAGGAGCTATCAATCATAGCTAGACGTTTATAAACATTGCCCTTAGTTTCACAGCTGAGCCACCAGGGCCAGTCACAGTTGCCATTCTGATTTGATCAGAGCTGCTCTGATGCTGTGGGCAGAATGGAAATATGACTGGAAAGATTCAAACAGGGAATTGAAGGAGATGAAATGAAAATCGCTTATTGTCACGAGTAGGCTTCAATGAAGTTATTGTGAAAATCCCCTAGTCGCCACATTCCGGCGCCTGTTCGGGGAGGCTGGTATGGGAATTGAACCGTGCTGCTGGCCTGCCTTGGTCTGCTTTAAAAGCCAGCGATTTAGCCCAGTGAGCCTAACCAGCCTCATAACAACATGGGTATTGATGGGAAGTGACAAAATCTTCAAGAACCTTTGAAAGGCATTCAAAATGGCATGGTAGCTTTCAGGGACAAAAGGGCCGAGTGCAAAGACCAGGCTTTCCAAATTAAACTTTTAAACAAAGCTCTCACTGCCATGCAAATTATTCACGATTGCTTTAACTCTTGATTCGAAGACTGTATTAAAATGACATCAAATATTTCATGTACCTTTAAAGCCTGCTGTCTACTTTAAATCTAGTTACTGCAATTGTCTCTTTAACTCGGAACACTTTGTTTACTTATTCTTCCTTGAATTCTTCCTTGAATTCTTTTGAACAATACCTTTGTCTCTGTTCTCTTAACTTCAGGGGCAGGATCCTCTGTCCCACTGCACCCGTTTTCTGGTGCGGAGTGCCCCAGCCAGTAGCGGGATTCGCCGTCCTACCAGCCGGCCAATGGGATTTCCCATTGAGGGCAGCCCCACACCATCGGGAAATCCCTGGGCCTGGGTGCGTTGCCGGCGCAACGGAGAATCCGAACAGCGGAGAATCTCACTCCAGGAGGCTAAAGTTTTTTTTTCTAACCCAATTCCTTTGTTATCTGCATTGTATCTTGTTCCTTAGGGAGCTTTCATCTTTGCAACTCCCTTTACCTGTCCAGCTTCTCTTGGCAGAGTTAAGAGCTGCTCACCCCCAGTGTCCTGTCTCCAACTGGTCTGGCTTCCAGTTAAAACTAAAACCAAAGGAAAGCCCATCCTTGTTGTTAAGCATCGACTTACTTCTAATTACTCTTCATGCTGTAACCTGCTCTAAGCACAATAGAAACACAATTGGAACTTAACCAACCTCCACATATACAAACACCTTTGTCAAGCATGAAGCTAACTATAGGCTTTATCCTTCTCGGCACAGAAATCTTAAATTAAATCCACTTAAAACTATACCTTATTTCAAATGATTACCAATACAAATCTAAATCCCTTAAAACTATCTTTGTTTTCCTCACAGAAACATTAAATTAAACACACTTAAAACCAGACCTTAGTTCTAAAGTTTACCAATACAAATATAGTTAGCTTAAACTACCTTTGTTTTCCCAATGCTATCTTCGTGACAAAGCATACCATTTATCTCTTGGATTGCTGTTAGAAGTAAAGATGCATGGAGCAGGGTGAGGCGGTTTGAGAAGCTAAACACTAATTCAGATAAGGATCCAATGGTTCTATTTGCCCTCCAGCATGTTTCTAGAGTAGTGGACAGTTTTGGCAGAATTCTGAGGTCCAGTAGAACTCGATATCATCACTCATATGGATATCATGCCAGGTGTTTGCCAACAACTCTCGAGAATATACCTCTTGATCTGAGGGAGCAATGTGAGAGAGTGATGAAGAGAGCTATAATTAAGGGAATCACCTAGGTAGGAGATGCTTATTGTTTTGACGGGGACAAGATCAATGGCTTTGGAGGTGAGAGAGTAGTTGAGATTTTACCATAACCATCATTTTATTTGGCGATATTACATTATTATATTTAAGCAGACTGGCATTGGCGAGCAGTGCAGCATCCAGTTAGTTCCCATTGATAAAGACTGAAGTGAAGAATTGAAGCCTTCCTCATCAATGCTCTACATCGTACAATTGCCGTGGTTTAAATAATTAAATCACCACAGCCAGAGATCAGGGTCAGCACGGTAGCACTGTGGATAGCACAATTGCTTCACAGCTCCAGTGTCCCAGGTTCGATTCCGGCTTGGGTCACTGTCTGTGCGGAGTCTGCACATCCTCCCCGTGTGTGTGTGGGTGTCCTCCGGGTGCTATGGTTTCCTCCCACAGTCCAAAGATGTGCAGGTTAGGTGGATTGGCCATGATAAATTGCCCTTAGTGTCCAAAATTAGTGTTGGGTGGGGTTACTGGGTTATGGGGATAGGGTGGAGATGTTGACTTTGGGTAGGGTGCTCTTTCCAAGAGCCGGTGTGGACTCGATGGGCCGAATGGCCTCCTTCTGCACTGTAAATTCTATGAAATCATAAGTTTGATTGATGTATTTCACCTAGGTCGTTGACACATCATCATATAAAGCACTGCTTTAATTCGCAAAATGATGCAGAGATGCTGACAATTGTATAGCTTTCCTCCTTTGCAAATCATCATAATGGACCAAAAAACAAGGATAGGAACAAAATGAATTAATCTATATTCCGTTGTTGGGGCTGCGCTCAACAAATCATTGCTGAATCCCTCGTGCATTCAAGATGTTGATTTTAAATGTTTTAATTGAGTTCCCACGTGCCCCTTGATAAGGATTCTTTCTGTTTGCAGGTTTAACTGCTTGTAAACCTGTAGGTAAAGGTTAACTACCTCTGCAGCTAGAGGTTTGGGTGGATTCTAAAATCTTTATTTTAAAACACTAATTGACGTTTACTTGCAAGTCAGTTCATGGCAGAGTGAACTGAAGAGGCCGTTTAATACTTTGAGGTTTTCATTAGACTGTTTGTTTCAGAATCCTTCTTCACTTTGTGAAGACGCGCTGTTTGAAAATCCCTTCATTATTGCTTAAATATATGTCCAATTTTAAAACAAATTATCTGAGCCTTGTAACACTCAAGGCACGAATCTTCATCCACATATCGTCAAGTCTATTGGCAATGCCCTCTCCTGGTTCAACAGCTTTGAAATACCACAGTCTGACACAGTCAAAGCACTGATACATGCAGATTAATGCAAGGACTTTGTATTAGCTGGAAACCCAACGCTTGAAGCCTAATCTTTAGGGCAATGAGTTTCAAAAGACGTTTCCTTTTCCACAACCAAATGTGAGAGCCAGGGCTGCAAGGTGAAGGAATCGGCAATGAAAAGGTTTCAAGAATGTAAGCAAAAGTTTAAAAAAGGACACAGCAGAGTCAAAAGAGCAATAGAATTAGCAGAATAACTATTTGAATTGGTTCACCCCAAAGATTAATATTCATCTTGTTCAACTAGCACAATAGAAGGGATTTCAAAATGAATTTAATTTAAAGAGTTTTAGATATCAATTAGATTTTTAATCTGTAAAATTAAATGTTCTTGTTAAACAAAAATGGCATTCATAAACGTTTGGTTCTGTTTGTCTTCTTCTTTAATGTCTACATTTTTTTTTCCAATTAAAGGGAAATTTAGTGAGGCAAACCGACCTAACCTGCACATTCTTTGGGCTGTGAAGGTGATGCCTACGCAGACACGGGAAGAATGTGCAAACTCCACGCGGACAGTGTTAGTTCTATTTTCCAAGGATTACATGGGCTTTTCACTTCACACTCATCCTTCAAATGAATTACCACAATTTTCTATGGAGGTGGTTATAAAAACATAGCGATCAAAAATTTCAAATCTGGCTGCATTTATGCGCAACAATTTGAGAGATAAAATTCTGTGCAAGTGTAAAATATCGTACAAAATGAAGCACAGCCAAAAACGACCATGGCCATGGACCTTTTGCAGTGTGCCAAGCTGAGACCACTGCTTTGTGAGATAATAGTTGGAGAAAGTAACTTTGGGGGGAAGAAATAATGTTTTTTGTAACTATTATTTGATTTAGTGAACAATCTTAATCTGTCTTGTGAGCGGATAGTAGGTCCTTAAAGCATATAGGCTCAGAGAAGGGCAACGCAATACTTTAAATAACTTGGTTCAATGATATGTTTTTCTAAGTAATTAATCACCATACCACCAGGCATGTTTACAGTACACTTAATCAAACGTTATACTGTCAGCTTGTCACTGTAATAATGAAAAAGCTGCAGTAGCTTGCTTTGGCACAACATTTCAAATTAGAAACAAAAATACATTATTGGATCCAGAATTTTTTTTGACCACAAGCTTGATGGCATTCTAATTTATCAAACAATAAGAAAAATTGCCATTTTTGTATCGAACCAAGATCATGCGTGATCCCAATATTACTTTTCTACATAGCTATGTATGCATTATTATCAATTTCTTTACAAGACATAATCATGTGATTATTTAAGATATTCTTTCTTAAATACCGCGTGTGTGTTTTGCTGCGTTTCTGCTTGAAGGGGTTATTTTAGCCACTTAAATACTCACGCTGGTCCGCTGAGGTAAGGAGTATTTGTCAATTCTTGACATTGTGGAGATGGTAAAGGCATGTCTCTTAGTGCTAAAGATCTGGCCAAATATATCCCTCAATGTTGTATTTGGATTTACAATCATTTTTTTTTTAAATTTAGAGTACCCAATTCATTTCTTCCAATTAAGGGGCAATTTAGCGTGGTCAATCCACTTACCCTGCACATCTTTGGGTTGTGGGGGTGAGACACATGCAGACATGGGGAGAATGTGCAAACTCCTCATGGACAGTGGCCCAGGGCCGGGATCGAACCTGGGACCTCGCTGTCGTGAGGCAGCAGGGCTACTCACTGCGCCACCGTGCTGCCCACGGGATTTACATTCATTTTTGATTGTACAGAAAGCAAACATAAGGGGAGGGATTCTTCGTTAGCTGACGCCAAAATCTGGAAAGGCGATTGGGTGGAGAATCGGCTTTGACGCCGAAATCACGGCAGGTGCCAAGTTGACGGCAAATCACAATTCTCCCATCACCTCGACGGTGGCGTCAATGCGTCCCGGTACACACGTACAGTAGACACCGTTTGCACAACCTTAGCGGGCCCGACCCGGTATTCTCCGGGGCCTTCGCGATTCACCACCTCCGATGGGCCGAGTTCCCGAGGTCGCAGTTCACTTGCGCTTTTAAAAATTATAAAACCGGCATGGTGGCTGCTGAGGGGGAGGGAGGGGGTACGGAAGGTGTCCAACATCGCCACAGTTGCTGACAGTTGTGCCGCTGGCCGGGGAGCTTCTGCCAGAGCCAGAGGGGAATTGGTGGTGGAGGGGGTGGGGGGGGGGGGGGGGGGGGGGGGGGCTGTGGGATCGGGGTGGACAGGCACGGAGTCCCATTGTCACAGCCAGCAAGGCAGCCATGCAGCTGTGCACACCGCTAACAGCCCACTTTGAACTTAATGCCACAGGTCGTGTCCTCTGGCCCCAGGCCACCCATCAGCTGTATGGGTGCGCCCCAGCACAACCTGTGCCATCTTGTTGGTTGGGAAAAGTGTGTGTGAGGAGTGTAATGTGTATATGTGGCTGCAGCTTGTCAGCCTCCCGAGTGTCAATCACGGACCCAGCGAATCCCGCGCCATTTTTCATTGGAATCGATTGTGTTCCACGTGGTGCCGGTACTAGCCCCTCAATAGTAGCAAAATCGGTCCAGGTGTGGCGCCAGTTTTTCTGTCGTGAAAGTCCATGAATTCTGCATTGGCGTCAACACTTAGGACTGGATTCTCCGATTGCTGATGCCAAATGAGACGGCGTCAGAACGTCACCTGAGGCCCTCCCCCGATGCTCCCATGGCATGGGACACGCGTGCTCACAGTTTTCGGGGACCTCATGTGGTGGCTGCGAATTGTGTCCAGCGCCGCCACAGTCGAGGGGGGGGGGGCGTTCCGCTGGCCGGAGGGGCTTCGACAGGGGCTGGGGGTACTGGTAGGGTGTGAACTGGGGATGGCAAAGGGTGGGGGGGGGGGGTTACAGGGGTTGTACTATCTGGCAGGCCGGGTCTGCAACATGGCAGCCGGCGCCATGTTGTACGGCGCGACTGCTGCACGTCGCCACGATACGCATGCGCGGCCACGGACCCGGCAATTCTCCGTCCGTATCTGCAGGTAAAGCCGGGAGCTTTACGTGGCGCGGCTGCAAGCCCCCCACTGAGCGGAGCATCAATGCGGGGGCAGCGCTGACTTTCTGGTCGTAAGACTAGACACATGCTCCGGCCATAGCCTCATAATCGGAAAATCCAGCCCTGAGTCTCAGAAATGGAGAATCCCGCCCAAGGTCTTGATTGACTAACCTTTGAATCTATAAAGGCAGCACGAATAGAAAGCAGGAATGTATATTTGTCCACTTTGCATCACTGCTCCGAGAGTTGTTCCTCTTCAGGCATAAGTATATAGGTTTGGGGCAGTTAGTGAATGTTTTTTAAAAATGTGGCTTTTTAATTCCAAAGGTTTGGTTAACTGAATCAGACAGCATTTGGGGAGGAGGCATAAAAAAGCATTAAAATCCAGATCAGAACTAACTTAACCTAATAATTTAAGTTGTAAATATCACTATAGAAGTGAGAAGATGAAAAGACAGATTCTTTTGTTTCTTTCACATGTTTGGGATATCTCAAAGAACAAAGAACAAACAAAAAGACAGCACTGGAACAGGCCCTTCGGCCCTCCAAGCCTGTACCGGTCATGATGCCCTAACTGAAAAAAAACCCTTCTGCCCTTACTCGGTCCCTATCTTTTGTAAGGGCCACGAAGAATCCAGCCAGAGTTTTAAGGATACAAAGTAATAACATTTATTTACTATAACATATATACATAACAGTAGCAGTAACTTCCCTTGCTACATACTCCTTCCTGCTGGTTCCTGAACTGGCCAGCTTTATTTATACTAGGAGTTTACTAGTGGTTTCTCCGCCCCCCTCATTGGGGAAGCTCATACTCCCACAGGATTGTGGGATAGTCATTAGTCCCCAGCCAATGGTAAGTAGGCAGGTTATAACACTATCCCTCTATTTCCTCCCTATTCATGTGTTTATCCAGCTGCCTCTTAAATGTTGCTCATGTGCCTGCTTCCACCACATCCTCTGGCAGCGCATTCCAGGCACCCACCACTCTCTGCGTGAAAAACCTATCCCGCACATCTCCCTTAAACCTTCCCCCTTTCACCTTGAACCTGTGCCTATTGGAATTGACACTACCACCCTTGGGAAAATCCTCTGACTATCCACCGTGTCTATGCCTCTCAAAATTTTGTAGACCTCTATCAGGCCTACCCCCAGCCTCCGTCTTTCCAGTGAAAACAATCCAAGTTTATTCAACCTCTCCTCATAACCAGCACCATCGAGACCAGGCAACACCCTGGTGAACCTTCGTTGCACTCCCTCCAAAGCTTCCATGTCCTTCTGATAATGTGGTGACCAGAACTCCACACAATACTCAAAATGCGGCCTAATCGAGGTTTCATACAGCTGCAACATGATTTCCCAACTCTTGTACTCAGTGCCCTGACTGATGAATGCAAGCATGCCATATGCCTTCTTTTTTTTTAAATTTAGAGTATCCAATTATTTTATTTTTTTCCATTTAAGGGGCAATTTAGCATGGCCAATCCACCTAACCTGCATATCTATGGGTTGTGGGGGTGAAACCCACACAAACATGGGGAGAATGTGCAAACTCCACACGGACAGTGACCCAGGGCCGGGATTCGAACACGGGTCCTCAGCGCCGCAGTCCAAGTGGTAACCACTGCGGCACTTGCCACCCCACCATATGCCTTCTTAATTACCTTGGTACCTGTGTTGCCACTTTTCAGGAACTGTGGACCTGCACGCCCAGATCTCTCTGTATGTTAATATTCCTAAAGGTTCTGCCATTTACAGTGTAATTCATACCTGGATTTGATCCTCCAAAATGCATCAACTCATGTTTGTCCGGATTAAACTCCATCTGCCATTTCTGTGCCGAAGTCTTCAATCTACCTATATCTTGTCATATCCTCTGAGAAACCTCGGTACTATCAGCAACTCCGCCAATCTTTGTGTCATCTGCAAACTTACTAATCAGACCACCCACATTTTCCTCCATATCATTCATACATCCCACAAACAACAGAGGTCCCAGCACTAATCCCTATGGAACACAACTAGCTAGAGATCTCCATTCCTAAAACACCCTTTCACCGCTATTCTCTGTCTTCTACAACCAAGCCAGCTCTGTATCCATCTAGTCAGATCCCCCCCCCGGAATCCCATGTGATTATAGTTTTTGTACCAGTCTGCCATGTGGGACCTTGTCAAACGCCTTACTAAAGTCCAGATAAACTACATCCACAGCCCTTCCCTCAATTTATTTTGTCACCTCTTCAAAAAACACAATGATGTGCTTCATTGTCAATGAGCCATGTTTGAAATGCAGTGACTGTTGTTAGGTCGGCAAATGCAACAGTCAATTTGCTCCTGGCAAAGTTTCGCAGATAGCCAGTGAAATTGAGACCAGAGATAAAGGGCACGATTTTAACTCATCCAAAACCCATCCATAGAGTAAAAACACACCTGAATCACTTTCAAATTAGAAATAATTCATTTGCTTCTCATTTTGTAGATTGTAACTGTATCTAATCGACTACTGTGGCGTACCACTGCCAAATGATGCCTCAGGCATAAACTGGAACTGGCTGCTTTGTTATGTTGCATTGCACAGAAAGAATTGTTTTCTATTTTTAAAAATGCAATTGCTTTCAACAACTCAACCCTACATAAAGCTGAAGTCTTCCCAAGGTTCAAACGCAGCGATCATGTCCATGAGTCTATTCTTATACTTGGTCCACTCCTGAACAGAACACAAGGCAAGATTATCTAAGAACAAAGAACAAAGAAAAGTACAGCACAGGAACAGGCCCTTCGGCCCTCCAAGCCCGTGCAGACCATGAGTCCCGTCTAAACTAAAATCTTCCGCACTTCCGTGGTCCGTATCCCTCTATTCCCATCCTATTCATGTATTTGTCAAGGTGCCCGTTAAACGTCACTATCGTCCCTGCTTCCACCACCTCCTCCGGCAGCGAGTTCCAGGCACCCACTACCCTCTGTGTAAAACACTTGCCTCGTACATCTACACTAAACCTTGCCCCTCGCACCTTAAACCTATGCCCCCTAATAATTGCCCCTCTACCCTGGGAAAAATCTCTGACTATCCACTCTGTCCATGCCCCTCATAATTTTGTAGACCTCTATCAGGTCGCCCCTCAACCTCCTTTGTTCCAGTGAGAACAAACCGAGTTTATTCAACCTCTCCTCCTAGCTAATGCCCTCCAGACCAGGCAACATTCTGGTAAATGTCTTCTGCACCCTCTCTAAAACCTCCACATCCTTCTGGTAGTGTGGCGACCAGAATTGAACACTATACTCCAAGTGTGGCCTAACTAAGGTTCTATACAGGTCAATCATCTGATCTCCAGCATATCACTTCTTTCCCAATCTCATCTATAACCTTTAACCTTCTTTTCTCTCTCTTTACAGCCTGTTCCTTTGGGGTTTATTAAGATTGCTATAATCAGAGCTTCTCGGGGCTTTGCCCAATTATGAAGTCAGTGAATAAACAATGAAACATCAATGAGATGAATAAAATAACCTGTTACAGTGATTTGTGTCAAGGGAAAAATGTTAGCCAGAACACTGGGTGAACTTGCCTGTTCAATTGTGCCATGGAACCTTTTCAGATGATTTGGCAATGAGGAGAGGATGAGTAAACTAGGATTGTTTTCACTGGAAAGATGGAGGCTGAAGGAAGGCCTGATAGTTAGAGGTCTACAAAATTACGACAGGCAGAGACAGGCTGGACAGGCAGAGGGTGGAAGTATCAATTACAAGTGGAGACATGTGTTGTTTTATGTAATTTGGAATAACACAAGCTGCCACTTGATGCAGTTTTAACAAAAAGATGCTCCTGACGTTGAAGTGAGTTCAATGTGTTTTATTGAACTATTAGCACAGTTATCAATGAGTTTGACTCTCTGCTAATCTAAATGTAGTAACTCGGTCTAACTGAACCAGACTTGCTCTAAGCCACGTGCTGGGGTGTGATGCTGAGGATAGTAGTGAGGCCGTGGAATGCCCTACCTGCTACAGTAGTGAACTCGCCAACATTAAGGGCATTTAAAAGTTTATTGGATAAACATATGGATGATAATGGTATAGTGTAGGTTAGATGGCTTTTGTTTCGGTGCAACATCGTGGGCCGAAGGGCCTGTACTGCGCTGTATTGTTCTATGTCTATGTTCTATGATACACCCTGTCTCACTCTGTAGATGTTGGTTTGTGGAAAAAGGCGAGATCCCTTTTATAGTGAGGTACCACCCCTGAGTGTCCTGACTGCTCATTGGTCGTGTTCTATTCTATGTGTTCATTAGCTGCATGTTTGCATATCATGACATCTGCCCCTTTTTTAAATGTTTTGTTGGCGTATGTGAATGTATTTACATGTGAATGAGTCTGTCTAACGTGACTGACGGAGGACAACAGAACAGAGCAAACAGAACAAACGTTCACACGTCCAGTCTCCGAGGCTTGTGTCTGATCCTGGTTGACCGCCGGTGAGGTGGCGGAGGGAATGACGGCACCTTGACAGGCGGGATGGAAGCCTGACTGGTGGCCTCGTGGTGGAGGTATCAGGAGGTGGCAATTCAGCATATGGAAATGGAGGAGAAAATGGTTGCGGGCAGGCAACTTTGCGCAGTGCCCGTCGATTCCTTCGCACGATGGAGGCATCAGACATACGTACAACATAAGAGCGCGGCGCGGCCTGTCGAACAACGACAGCCGGGGCAGACCACCCATCATCCGGTATCCTGATCCTGACAGTGTCTGCCGGGGATAGCATGGCCAGATCGGTGGCATGGGCATCATAGCCCTGCTTTTGACAGTCTCTGAGCTGCTGCATCTTCTGCAGCACCGGGAGGTGATCCAGGTTGGGCAGGTGTATGGCTGGAAGCATCGTCCGCAAGTCCCTGTTCATCAGGGGTTGAGCCGGTGACATGCTTGTGGACAATGGAGTCGCCCTGTACGCGAGCAGTGCAAGGTGTATGTCAGAAGCAGAGTCCGCAGCCTAGCAGATGAGCTGTTTCACAACGTGCACCCCTTTCTCGACTTCTCCATTGGACTGTGGATAGTGCGGACTGGAGGTGACATGCTGGAAATTGTATGACCTGGCAAACGTGGACCATTCTTGACTGTTAAAGCACGGGCCATTGCCGCTCATGACGGTGATTGGGATGCCATGCCTTGAGAACGTCTCCTTACAGGCTTTGATGATGGTCCGAGAGGTGAGGTCCGGGAGCTTCAGCACCTCAGGGTAATTCGAGAAATAGTCAATGATCAATACGTAGTCGCGACCATTCGCATGAAAGAGGTCGATGCCAACCTTGGACCACGGAGAGGTCACTATGTCATACTGTTGGAGCGTCTCCTTGCTCTGCGCTGGCTGGAACTGCTGATAGGTAGCACAGTTCAGGACCATTATCGTGATGTCCTGGCTGATGCCGGGCCAGTAGACAGCTTGCCGGGCTCTGCGTCAGTACTTCTCGACGCCCAGGTGTCCCTCATGAATCTGGCGCATCACCAAGCTCTGGAGACTGAGAGGAATGACAATCCAGTCCAGCTTAAGGAGGATACCATCAATCACCGTCAGGTCACCCTTTACATTGTAAAATTGTGGGCACTGACTTTCTGCCCGCCATTGGTGAGGTTGTGGATGACGCGCTGCAAGAGGGGGTCTTTGGCTGTCTCATCACGGATGAGAACTACCTTCTCATCTGTCTCCGGGAGAGTGCTAGCACACAGCTGCACCTGCGATTCGATGTGCTGGATGATCTCCAGCGGCTTACTGGGCGAGGTGACGGAGCGGGACAATGTATCAGCGATGATGAGCTCCTTGCCAGGTGTGTACACCAAGTTGAAGTCATACCTCCTAAGTTTAAGCAGGATTCTCTGCAACCGAGGCGTCATGTCGTTCAGGTCCTTGTGGATGATGTGGACCAGAGGCCTATGATCCGTCTCAACAGTGAATGTCGGCAGGCCGTAGACATAATCATGAAATTTGAGGATGCCGGTGAGAAGACCCACGCACTCCTTCTCAATCTGTACATAATCTGGTTTCAGGGGCAGTCATCGCCCTTAATGTGTATGCTACTGGTGCCCAGGATGATGTGACATCTCGTTGAAGCAACACCGCACCGATGCAATCCTGACTCGCATCTGTGGATATCTTTATCTCCCGGTCTGGGTTGAAGAATGCCAGGACTGGTGCAGTGGTGAGCTTGGCTTTCAGCTCCAGCCACTCTGTCTGGTGTGCCACCTTCCACTCAAACGCAGTTGACATTTTCACCAGGTTGCGTAGGGCCATGGTGTGCGTGGCCATAAAATTGACCATACCCAAGAAGCACAGCACTGCCTTTTTGTCCTCAGGGACCTTCATCGCCTCGATGGCCTTGATTTTGCCTGTGTCCGGGCGCACACCATGCTGTGAGATCTGGTCGCCTAGGCGCTTGAGCGTCGATGTGCCAAAACAACATTTGGACCTGTTTAACTTGAGGCCGTTGGCATGTACACGGCGGAATACCTTCTGTTCACGGGACACATATTCTTCAGGGGTCGTGGACCAGATAATGATGTCATCCACGTACACACGAAGCCCTTCAATGCCTTCCATCATCTGCTCCGTGATGCGATGGAATATCTCCGATGCCGAGATGATGCCAAATGGCATGCGATTGTAGCAGTATCTGCCGAAAGGCGTGTTGAAGGTGCAGAGCCTTCTGCTGGACTCTTCCAGCTGGATTTGGCAAAATCCTCCCCCTTCGGGATGGGGTAGTGTTCCCGCATGATATTCTTATTGAGATCCTTGGGATGAATGCAGGTGCGCAGGTCCCCCGAAGGCTTCTTTACGCACACCATCGAGCTGACCCAGTCAGGCGGTTCATTGACCTTGGATATGATGCCTTTTTGCTGACGATCCTTGAACTGTCATTATACTGTGAATGGTAGAACCCTCAAGAGTATTGAAAGTCAGAGGGATCTATGTGTACAGGTCCACAGGTCACTGTAAGGGGCAACACAGGTGGAGAAGGTAGTCAAGAAGGCATACGGCATGCTTGCCTTCATTGGCCGAGGCATTGAGTATAAGAATTGGCAAATCATGTTGCAGCTGAATAGAACCTTAGTTAGGCCACACTTGGAGTACAGTGTTCAATTCTGGTCACCACACTACCAGAAGCATGTGGAGGCTTTAGAGAGGGTGCAGAAGAGATTTACCAGAATGTTGCCTGGTATGGAGGGCATTAACTATGAGGCGCAGTTGAATAAACTCGGTTTGTTCTCGCTGGAACGACGGAGGTTGAGGGACGACCTGATCAAGGTCTACAAAATTATGAGGGGCATAGACAGAGTGGATAGTCAGAGGCTTTTCCCCAGGGTAGAGGGGTCAATTACTAGGGGGCATAGGTTTAAGGTGAGAGGGGCAAGGTTTAGAGTAGATATACGAGGCAAGTTTTTTACACAGAGGGTAGTGGGTGCCTGGAACTCGCTACCGGAGGAGGTGGTGAAAGCAGGGACGATAGCGACATTTAAGGGGCATCTTGACAAATCCATGAATAGGATGGGAATAGAGGGATACGGACCCAGGAAGTGTAGAAGATTGTAGTTTAGTCGGGCAGCATGGTCGGCACGGGCTTGGAGGGCCGAAGGGCCTGTTCCTGTGCTGTACTTTTCTTTGTTCTTTGTTCTTTGTTCTGTGCCTTCAGACGCTCTCTCAGTGGAGCAGAGACACGTCGTAATGCGTGGACCAGTGGCTTGGCATCAGGTCGTAGCAGAATCTTGTATCCATATGGCAGCCTGCCCATCCCGTTGAACACATCTGGATACTGGACGAGGATGTCATCGATGCCGGCCTGAAGATTCACATGGGAGGATGTCGTGGTGTAAACCCTTTGAATGAGGTTCAGCAGGCGTGCGCACCGAGTAGGGATGCCCTGTCCGGCTTAACAATTACAAAGCGTAACCGTGCTTGTGTGTGTCGGTTGGATACGTGCAGATGGCAGTATCCCAGTGCCGTGATGGCATTCCCATTGTAATCCAGGAGCTTGCAGGCAGCTGGAAGGACCGTGGGGGACGTCGGAAGTCTGCCTGTGAGAGGAGGTTGGCAGAGGCACCTGTGTCCAGCTTGAACTGGATGGGGCAGTGGTTGACCTTCATCACTGCTCGCCATTCGTCCTCGGAATCCACAGCTAGGATTGACTGGACTTGCGATGTGTCTGGTGTGGCATATTCACACGTTGTAATAATGCCCACACGGTAGGCGTTGTCCAGGCATCCATCATCGGGATCTGTTGCACTGCCGGGATCAGAATCTTGTAGGCGTTGTTGCACACTCCGGATGCGCCGTCAACGGAATTGGGAGCGCTGGCTCCTGACTGGTAGTGCAGATCTGCACAAGGCAACATAGTGGCCTGACTTCCCACAGTTTAAACAGCGTTTGCCTCTTGTAGGGTAGTGTTTCTTTAAATGGGCGGTGCCACAGTCCGAACACGTCATGACGTCGGCGTCCTGATGCTCCGTGCGTTGTTGCACATGCGCAGTGCGGTTCTCAGATGACTGCACCTGCGCAGTGCGGGTTTCGGCCGCTTCGTTATCCCGTTTGCATCGCGCATGCGTCGGGCCCCCAGGAAGAGCGCGCGAAATGGCCGCTTTCGCCAATGTTGAGGCGCTGCATCCGGGAGATGGCCGCACACTCTCCGCCTCGTGGGAGGCTAGTTTATCATTTTCTGCCGTTTTGTACTGGGAATAGGCAAAGTGAAAGGAGTTGAATATTTCCAAGGCGTGATCACCCGCTGTGGTGAGGAAAAGAGTGATCTTCTGTGCATCAGACGCACCATTCAGGTCTGGTGCTTCGACATAAAGCTGAAATTTCTGCTTGAATGTCCGCCAGTTGGCACTGAGATTGCCAGAGGTCCTGAGCTGGTGAGGAGCCGGAATCTTTTCCATTGTGCCGGTATACATTCGCTGGTCGTCACGGATCTTGCTGAGGTGAACTAACTAGATTGAACAGACTCCTGGTATCATGTTGTGTTCTGTAATTTGGAATAACACAAGCTGCCACTTGATGCAGTTTTAACAAAAAGATGCTCCTGACGTTGAAGTGAGTTCAATGTGTTTTATTGAACTATTAGCACAGTTATCAATGAGTTTGACTCTCTGCTAATCTAAATGTAGTAACTTAGTCTAACTGAACCAGCCTTGCTCTGAGCCACGTGCTGGGGTGTGATGCTGAGGATACACCCTGTCTCACTCTGTAGATATTGGTCTGTGGAAAGAGGCGGGGTGTGAGTGCCTCATCCCTTTTATAGTGAGATACCACCCCTGAGTGTCCTGACTGCTCATTGGCCGTGTCCTATTCTATGTGTTCTTTAGCTGCATGTTTGCATATCATGACAACAGCTTTTAGGTGAGAGGGGGAAAGTTTAAGGGAGATGTGGGGGTTACGTTTTTCAAGTAGAGAGTAATGGGTGCCTGGAACACGCTGCCAGAGGATGTGGTGGAATCAGGCACATTAACAACATTTAAGAGGCATCTGGATGGATACATGAATAGGGAGGAAATAGAGGGATATGGACCGTGGAAGGGCAGAAGGTTTTTCTCTTAGTTCGAGCAGCATGAACGGCACAGGCTTGGAGGGCCGAAGAGCCTGCTCCTGTGCTGTAGTTTTCTTTGTTCTTAGAATAGGTTAATAGGCCGCACCTCATCTGCAAAGCAGAGTAGTGCTCCCTGGATATTGCACTGAGGTATCTGGAGTGATGCTCAAACCCATTTCCGATCAGTCCATGGAAAAATGTTGCAATTGAGCCAAACTAATGGGAACAGAATGTTCGCTACATGCGTTGGGAGGTTGCGGCGTAGTGGTATTGTCGCTGGACTAGTAATCCAGAGACCCAGAGTAATGCTCTGGGGACCTAAGTTCGAATCCCACCACTGCAGATGGTGAAATTTGAATTCAATAAAAAAATAAATCTGGAATTAAAATGACCATGAAATCATTGTTGTTTGTTCACTAATGTCCTTCAGGGAAGGAAATCTGTTGTCCTTACCTGGTCTGGCCTACAGGTGATTCCAGACCCACAGCAATGTGGCAGGGACAGGCTGGGCAATAAATGCTGGCCCCGCCAGCAACGCCCACGTTGCATGAACGAATGTTTGAAAGCAGAAATTGAGACTTCTCAGTAGCGTGGTTTGGAGAATCATAAACATCCCATACATTGCTGTTCTTGCCACACTCCTGGCTGACCAAATAAGGAAACTTGCACTGTTGCTCTTGACCTTCATCTTGGTTTCTCAAATGAAAAGAATGAACGACCTTAAATCAAAACAAAAGGAAGGAACGAAAATCTCTCAGAGCAGATAGCAATTCCTCAAAATCCAGTTTAAACATCCTGCATTTTAGAGTAACTTCCATGATTAATGAAACGGTTACAATAAACAACCCTGCACGGGAGTGATTGCCAGAGAGATGACTGCAACGTTTTTGTGTCGGAAAAGGTAGCAAGCCTTAACCTCAAGACGTGTGCTTTTCTAATACATGAAAGAAAATTAAAGACAGCTTGAGTGTTTAAGTGTTACCTACACAGCGATTGCTCCTCTGCATCTTGATTTCTCAATGGTGAGAAAGAACACAAATTAAGGAACGCTCTGGCACTTCGCAACACTAGGAGGCAGCAAGTGTTGTATTATGCTGCTTCGGATAACACAGGCTGCTACTTGATGCAGTCTTAACTAAAGGATGCTCCAGACTCTGAAATGAGTTCAACGTGTTTATTGAACTATTAACACGGTTCTCAAATGCGTTCGATTCTCTGCTAATCTAACTGTAGTAACTCAGTCTAACTGTACCAGCTTGCTCTAAGCCACGTGCTGGGGTGTGATGCTGCTGATCAACCCTGTCTAACTCTCTAGATGTCTGTCTGTGGAAAGAGGCAGGGTGTGAGTGCCTCATCCCTTTTATAGTGTTTATGTCATGCCCCCTTGTGGTGATGCCACCTCTGAGTGTCCTGACTGCCCATTGGTTGCGTCCTATTCTGAGTGTTCATTGGTTGCATGTTTGCATATCATGACCTCCCCCTTTCTTTCTTGTTTTTTTTAGATGTATATACATGTGAATGTGTCTGTCTAATGTGACTGACTGAGGAATACAGAACAGAATAAACAAAAAAAATGCTCATATGTCCAGTCTCTGAGTCTCGTCGACTCAGGGGAGGGTGGTGGAGGGGATGACTGTGTCTTGACAGGAGAGTGGGAGGCACAACTGGTGGCCTCGTGGTTCGAGGTGGCTGGAGGTGGCAATTCAACATGTGGAAATGGAGGGGAAAGTGGTTGTGGGCAAGCAACTTTTCGCAGTGCCCTTCGACTCCTTCGTACAATGAAGCCATCAGCCATACGTATGACGTAGGATCTGGGCGCGGCCTTTCGAACAACGACAGCCGGAGCAGATCACCCACCATCCGGTATCTTGATCCTGACCGTGTTTGCGAGGGATAGCATGTGCATGTGCATCATAGCCCTGCTTCTGGCTGTCGCTAAGCTGCTGCATCTTCTGCAGCACCAGGAGGAGATCCTCCTGGTACCCAGGATGACGTGTCGTCTCTTTGAAGCAACACCGCCCCAATGCCATCCTGACTTGCATCTGTGGATATCTTGGTCTCTCGGCCTGGATCAAAGAATGCAAGGACGGGTGCAGTGGTGAGCTTGGTTTTCAGCTCCAACCACTCTGTTCGGTGCTCCGCCTTCCACTCAAAGGCGGTTGATTTTTTTCACCAGGTTGCGCAAGGCCGTGGTGGGTGTGGCCAAATTCGGGATGAACTTGCCAAGGAAATTGACCATTCCCAGGAAGCGCAGTACTGCCTTCTTGTCCTCGGGGACTTTCATTGCCTCACTGGCTTTAATTTTGTCTGTGTCTGGGCGCACACCATGTTGTGAAATCTGATCGACCAGGAACTTCAGCGTGGATGTCCCAAAACAGCACTTGGACCTGTTTAGCTTGAGGCCATGTTCATGTATGCATCGGAATACTATCTTGAGTCGTGACACATATTCCTCTGAGGTTGTGGACCAGAGTATGATATTGCCAACGTAGACACAAACCCCTTCTATTCCCTCCATCATCTGTTCCATGATGCGATGGAAAATCTCTGATGCCGAGATGATGCCAAATGGTATTCGGTTGGAGCAGAATCTGCCAAAAGGCGAGTTGAAGGTGCAGAGCCTTCTGCTGGATTCTTCAAGTTGGATTTGCCAAAATCCTTCGGATGCATCCAATTTTGTGAAGAGGCGAACGTGTGCCATCTCACTCGTGATTTTGTTGCTCTTCAAGATGAGGTAATGTTCCCGCATAATATTTTTGTTTAGATCCTTGGGATCAATGCAGATGCGTAGGTTCCCCGAAGGCTTCTTTACGCACACCATCGAGCTGACCCAGTGGTTGGTTCAGTGACCTTTTTGTTGTAGACTCGTGACCCTTCAGGCGCTCTCTCAGTGGAGCAGCGACACGTCGTGGTGCGTGGACCACTGGTTTGGCATCAGGCCGCAGTAGAATCTTGTACTCGTACGGCAGTGTGCCCATCCGCCAAATACATCTGGATACTGGGTTAGGATGTCGTCGATGCTGGCCTGAAGATCCGAATGGGACAGCGTCGTGGTGTAGACCCTTTGAATGAGGTTTAGTTGCTTGCAGGCGTGCACACCTAGCAGGGACGCCCTGTCTGGTTTAACAATCTCGAAGCGTAAGCTTGCTTGTGTGTGTCGGCTGGACACCTGCAGATGGCAGGACCCCAGTGCCTTGATTGCTTTTCCATTGTAGTCCAGGAGTTTGCAGGCAGCTGGAAGGATTGTGGGGGGCTTCTTGATTCTCTTGAAGTCCACCTGTGAAATCAGGTTGGCGGAGGCACCTGTGTCCAGTTTGAACTGGATGGGGCAGTGGTTGACCTTCATCACTGCTCGCCATTCGTCCTCGGAATCCACGACCAAGATTGATTGGACTCACGTCCGGTGTGGCGTATTCGCACTTCACCACTCGGTAAATGTTGTCCAGGTATTCATCATCTGGATCCGTCGCACTGCCTGGATCAGAGTCATGCATTCAGTGTTGCACACTTCTGATGCACCGCTGTCAGAATTAGGAGCTCTGGCTCCTGACTGGTGGTGCAGATCTGCACAGGGCTGCATAGTAGTTTGGTTTCCCACAGTTTAAACAGCGGTTGCCTCTTGCAGGGCAGTTTTTTTAAAAATGGGCGGAGCCGCAGTTCGCACACGTCATGATGTCGGCGTCATGACGCTCAGTGCATCGTTGCGTATGTGCAGTGCGGTTCTCAGCCGCTTCGTGTTCGCAATTGCATTGCGCATGCGTCGGGCCCCAGGAAGATCGCGCAAAATGGCCGCTTTCGGCAATGTAGAGGCGCTGCATCCGGGAATGGCCTGATCACTCTCCACCTCATGGGAGGCTTGTTTTTCACTTTCTGCCGTTTTGTACTGTGAATAGCGATTTTTAGAGTGCTCATGCACAGTACACGTTTCAATCGCGACTGGCAGAGTCATAAGCTTGATTTTCAACAATTGCTCTCGCAGAGGATCAGAGTGGACTCCAAAAACGATTTGGTCTCTGATCATGGAATCAGTGATATCACCGAAGTTGCAGAATTGAGCGAGCAGTCTCAGTTTAGTTAGATAGGAGTTGAAGGATTTGTCTTTACCTTGCATCCTCTGCTTGAAGATGTAGCACTCGAAGATTTCTTTGATGTCCACCTCGCAGTGGCTGTCGAATTTGTCCAGGATGGTTTGGTACTTTGTTTTGTCCTGCCCTTCGGAAAGGTGAAAGGAATTGATGATCTCTATCGCGTGGTCACCCTCAGTGGTGAGTAGAAGAGCGATCTTCCGAGCATCGGTCATGCCATTGAGGTCGGATGCTTCCACGTATAGTTGAAATTTCTGCTTGAATGATCGCCAGTTGGCACTAAGATTGCCGGTGGAGCTGAGCTAATGAGGAGCCTGAATCTTGTCCATTGTCCTGTATTCAGTAGCTGGTTGTCACGAATCTTGCTGAGTTCAACTAAATAGATTGAACAGTCACTCCTGCTATCATGTAGTGTTATGCTGCTTCGGATAACACAGGCTGCTACTTGATGCAGTCTTAACTAAAGGATGCTCCAGACTCTGAAATGAGTTCAACGTGTTTATTGAACTATTAACACAGTTCTCAAATGAGTTCGACTCTCTGCTAATCTAACTGCAGTAACTCAGTCTAACTGTACCAGCTTGCTCTAAGCCACGTGCTGGGGTGTGATGCTGCTGATCAACCCTGTCTAACTCTCTAGATGTCTGTCTGTGGAAAGAGGCAGTGTGTGAGTGCCTCATCCCTTTTATAGTGTTTAGGTCAGACCCCCTTGTGGTGATGCCACCTCTGAGTGTCCTGACTGCCCATTGGTTGTGTCCTATTCTCAGTGTTCATTGGTTGCATGTTTGCATATCATGACAGCAAGAACAGCTCTTGATATGAGGTAATGAACAAAATGTTTATTTGAAGAACCTAAAATGCACTTTAACTTTTTCTGTCAGAAAGCACACAGCAGCCCCACCACTTAAACTGCTCGCATTCAAATTGGACAATGGTTTAAATTAAGCAAATAGCAGTAACCAAATCCCATTACCATTATTATCCAATATTGTCAATTACAAAGTTACAGCTTACAGTGTTTGAGATATAATCGGCCACATCGAGCCAAAGGTGGAGTTCAGTGATAAGGGAAAATTACTTATTACGTATACTGAATTAATACGTTTGCAAAAATTGTGATCACAGTGATTGACAAGTCTGTGAACAGGGCAGTGGGCTGACATAGGTTAGGTTTTACAATCTGTGAATAATGATTTTCACATGCTTGCTGCAGTGATACTCAAAATTCAAGCGTTCACTTTCAGTATTTCCCGATTTAAGGAATTCTGTTTCAAGAACTACCAGTTGATGACAATTTGCAATTTAAGCTGCAACTTCAGTTCTCTGCACAAACATTATGAATTCACCTAAGTTACTCAATGCATGTAGCAGGCAATATGCGCTAGCACCAAATGGCCCATTGTGAGCGCTATGGACTTTGTATAGATGCACCCTGATGGACCTCAGCAGCCCATAAGAATCTGCAGTTAACTGGGATGCCCTAGTTAGAGAAAGGACGTCAAAAGGCACAGACCAAATTCACAACCACGTTTCACAATCAAGTTCATGATCCCACACTGTTGTGAGCAGAAGGTCTGTTCATGTTTAAATTCTATGGTGACACTCAGACCTCCCTGTTTCCGGTGATCTTCTGACAAGGCATCTGAAATATGTTTTTTTCTTGTTGTCCTAACATCTGCGTAGGGTGACGGACATGAAGCAAATCAAATCCATTGGGGACGGTTTCATATCGGAAACTTCTGCTGATAGCTGTGGAGACCAATTGTTGAGAAGTAGGTTTGCCACATAGTGTCGTTATAGTGCAGATCCGACCTATCGTGCCTAAACCCCTTGCCCAAATGAACATTTCACCTCATTCCATTCCCCTGCCTTCTCTCCATAATCCTGAAGATTGCTTCTTTTTAAATAATCATCTAATTCCCTCTTGAATGCCTCAATTGAACCTGCTTCCACCACACTCCCAGACAGTGAATCCCAGACCTTCGCTGTACGCTGAGTGGAAAGGATTAGTCGCATGTTGCTTCTGACAATTGTTTTAAATTCCACTTGCTGTCATTTAAACCCAGGGCCCAAGAACATTCACTCAGACCACCAGCCTAGTGATATTGCCACCGTTCCACCACCTCCCCGTGTAGGAAACATGTGAAGTGCTGTCATTAAGGGTCGTTGTTTGTGGTGTTGGTGTCTGTGACCAAGCCACTTGAGCCACATATGTCTTCTCCTACCAACAGTTTAAAAACACCATCAAGGGAGAGGCCAATAATTGTACCAAGCAAGCCCTTTAGGACAAGCAGTAACGCCAAATAATGGAACAAAGCACACAAGTGTCAGGGCGTATTTACATTACAACTTTTACCAACCAGCCCACCTTCGGGACCCACTCCGGCCGGCCATCCCGACCCACTCCGGCCGACCTTCCCGACCCACCTTCGCGACCCACTCCGGCCGACCTTCCCGACCCAATCCGGTCGACCTTCTGGACCAGCTCCGGCCGAACTTCGGGACCCGCTCCAGCCGACCTTCGGGTCCCACTTGAGCCGACCTTCCCGACCCACTCCAGCCGACCTTCGCGACCCACTTCAGCCAACCTTCCCGACCCACCCCAGCTGCCCTTCCCGACCCACTCCGGCCGACCTTCGCGACCCAATCCGGCCGACCTTCTGACCCACTCCGGCCGACCTTCCGACCCACTCCGGCCGACCTTCCCGACCCACTCAGGCCCACCTTCCCGACCCACTCCGGCCGACCTTCGGGACCCATTCCGGCCGACCTTCCCGACCCACTCCGGCCGACGTTCCCGACCCAGACCAGCCGACCTTCCCGACCCACTCCGGCCGACCTTCTCGACCCACTCCGGCCGACCTTCCCGGCCCACTCCGGCCAACCTTCCCGACCCACTCCGGCCGGCCTTCCGGACCCACTCCGGCCGACCTTCCCGACCCACTCCGGCCGCCCTTCCCGACCCACTCCGGCCGACCTTCCCGACCCAGACCGGCCAACCTTCCCGACCCACTCCGGCCGACCTTCCCGACCCACTCCGGCCGGCCTTCCCGACTCACTCCGGCCGACCTTCGCGACCCACTCCGGCCGACCATCCCGACCCACTCCGGCCGACCTTCCCGACCCACTCCGGCAGACCTTCCCGACCCACTCCGGCCGACCTTCCCGACCCACTCCGGCCGGCCATCCCGACCCACTCCGGCCGACCTTCCCGACCCACTCCGGCAGACCTTCCCGACCCACTCCGGCCGACCTTCCCGACCCACTCCGGCCGGCCATCCCGACCCACTCCGGCCGACCTTCCCGACCCACTCCGGCCGACCTTCCCGACCCACTCCGGCCGACCTTCGCGACCCACTTCAGCCAACTTTCCCGACCCACCCCAGCTGCCCTTCCCGACCCACTTCGGCCGACCTTCGCGACCCAATCCGGCCGACCTTCTGACCCACTCCAGCTGGCCATCCCGACCCACTCCGGCTGACCTTCCCGGCCCACTCCGGCCGACCTTCCCGACCCACTCCGGCCGGCCTTCCGGACCCACTCCGGCCGACCTTCCCGACCCACTCCGGCCGACCTTCCCGACCCACTCCGGCCGACCTTCCCGACCCACTCCGGCCGGCCATCCCGACCCACTCCGGCCGACCTTCCCGACCCACTCCGGCCGCCCTTCCCGACCCACTCCGGCCGACCTTCCCGACCCAGACCGGCCAACCTTCCCGACCCACTCCGGCAGACCTTCCCGACCCACTCCGGCCGGCCATCCCGACCCACTCCGGCCGACCTTCCCGACCCACTCCGGCCGACCTTCTCGACCCACTCTGGACGACCTTCCGGACCCGCTCCGGCCGGCCTTCCCTACCCACTCCGGCTGACCTTCCCGGCCCACTCCGGCCGACCTTCCCGACCCACTCCGGCCGGCCTTCCGGACCCACTCCGGCCGACCTTCCCAACCCACTCCGGCCGACCTTCCCGACCCACTCCGGCCGACCTTCCCGACCCACTCCGGCCGGCCATCCCGACCCACTCCGGCCGACCTTCCCGACCCACTCCGGCCGCCCTTCCCGACCCACTCCGGCCGACCTTCCCGACCCAATCCGGTCGACCTTCTGGACCAGCTCCGGCCGAACTTCGGGACCCGCTCCAGCCGACCTTCGGGTCCCACTTGAGCCGACCTTCCCGACCCACTCCAGCCGACCTTCGCGACCCACTTCAGCCAACCTTCCCGACCCACCCCAGCTGCCCTTCCCGACCCACTTCGGCCGACCTTCGCGACCCAATCCGGCCGACCTTCTGACCCACTCCGGCCGGCCATCCCGACCCACTCCGGCTGACCTTCCCGGCCCACTCCGGCCGACCTTCCCGACCCACTCCGGCCGGCCTTCCGGACCCACTCCGGCCGACCTTCCCGACCCACTCCGGCCGACCTTCCCGACCCACTCCGGCCGACCTTCCCGACCCACTCCGGCCGGCCATCCCGACCCACTCCGGCCGACCTTCCCGACCCACTCCGGCCGCCCTTCCCGACCCACTCCGGCCGACCTTCCCGACCCAGACCGGCCCACCTTCCCGACCCACTCCGGCCGACCATCCCGACCCACTCCGGCCGGCCTTCCCGACCCACTCCGGCCGACCTTCCCGACCCACTCCGGCAGTCCTTCCCGACCCACTCCGGCCGACCTTCCCGACCCACTCCGGCCGGCCATCCCGACCCACTCCGGCCGACCTTCCCGACCCACTCCGGCCGACCTTCTCGACCCACTCTGGACGACCTTCCGGACCCGCTCCGGCCGGCCTTCCCGACCCACTCCGGCCGACCTTCCCGACCCACTCCGGCCGCCCTTCCCGACCCACTCCGGCCGACCTTCCCGACCCACTCCGGCCGGCCTTCCGGACCCACTCCGGCTGCCCTTCCCGACCCACTCCGGCCCACCTTCCCGACCCTCTCCGGCCGACCTTCCCGACCCACTCCGGCCGACCTTCTCGGCCCACTCCGGCCGCCTTCCCGACCCGCTCCGGCCGGCCTTCCCTACCCACTCCGGCCGACCTTCCCGGCACACTCCGGCCGACCTTCCGGACCCACTCCGGCCGACCTTCCGGACCCACTCCGGCCAACCGTCCCGACCCACTCCGGCCGGCCTTCCGGACCCACTCCAGCCGACCTTCCGGACCCACTCCGGCCAACCTTCCCGACCCACTCCGGCCGACCTTCCCGACCCACTCCGGCCGACCTTCACGACCCACTCCGGCCGACCTTCCCCACCCACTCCGGCCGACCTTCCCGACCCACTCCGGCCGACCTTCCCGACCCACTCCGGCCGACCTTCCCGACCCACTCCGGCCGCCCTTCCCGACCCACTCCGGCCGACCTTCCCGACCCAGACCGGCCAACCTTCCCGACCCACTCCGGCCGCCCTTCCCGACCCACTCCGGCCGACCTTCCCGACCCAGACCGGTCAACCTTCCCGACCCACTCCGGCCGACCTTCCCGACCCAGACCGGCCAACCTTCCCGACCCACTCCGGCCGGCCTTCCCTACCCACTCCGGCCGGCCATCCCGACCCACTCCGGCCGACCTTCCCGACCCACTCCGGCCGACCTTCTCGACCCACTCTGGACGACCTTCCGGACCCGCTCCGGCCGGCCTTCCCTACCCACTCCGGCTGACCTTCCCGACCCACTCCGGCCGACCTTCCCGGCCCACTCCGGCCGACCTTCCCGACCCACTCCGGCCGGCCTTCCGGACCCACTCCGGCCGACCTTCCCGACCCACTCCGGCCAACCTTCCGGACCCACTCCGGCCGACCTTCTCGGCCCACTCCGGCCAACCTTCCCGACCCACTCCGGCCGGCCTTCCGGACCCACTCCGGCCGACCTTCCCGACCCACTCCGGCTGACCTTCCCGACCCACTCCGGCCGACCTTCCCGACCCACTCCGGCCGACCTTCCCGACCCACTCCGGCCGACCTTCCCGACCCACTCCGGCCGACCTTCCCCACCCACTCCGGCCGACCTTCCCGACCCACTCCGGCCGGCCTTCCCGACCCACTCCGGCCGACCTTCCCGACCCCCTCCGGCCGACCTTCCCGACCCACTCCGGCCGACCTTCTCGACCCACTCCGGCCGACCTTCCCGACCCGCTCCGGCCGGCCTTCCCTACCCACTCCGGCCGGCCTTCCGGACCCACTCCGGCCGACCTTCCCGACCCACTCCGGCCGACCTTCCCGGCCCACTCCGGCCAACCTTCCCGACCCACTCCGGCCGGCCTTCCCGACCCACTCCGGCCGACCTTCCCGACCCACTCCGGCCGCCCTTCCCGACCCACTCCGGCCGACCTTCCCGACCCAGACCGGCCGACCTTCCCGACCCACTCCGGCCGACCTTCCCGATCCACTCCGGCCGACCTTCCCGACCCACTCCGTCCGACCTTCCCGACCCACTCCGGCCGACCTTCCCGACCCACTCGGGCCGACCTTCTCGACCCACTCCGGCCGACCTTCCCGACCCGCTCCGGCAGACCTTCCCGACCCACTCCGGCCGACCTTCCCGACCCACTCCGGCCGGCCATCCCGACCCACTCCGGCCGACCTTCCCGACCCACTCCGGCCGACCTTCTCGACCCACTCTGGACGACCTTCCGGACCCGCTCCGGCCGGCCTTCCCTACCCACTCCGGCAGACCTTCCCGACCCACTCCGGCTGACCTTCCCGGCCCACTCCGGCCGACCTTCCCGACCCACTCCGGCCGGCCTTCCGGACCCACTCCGGCCGACCTTCCCGACCCACTCCGGCCGACCTTCCCGACCCACTCTAGCCGACCTTCCCGACCCACTCCGGCCGGCCATCCCGACCCACTCCGGCCGACCTTCTCGACCCACTCTGGACGACCTTCCGGACCCGCTCCGGCCGGCCTTCCCTACCCACTCCGGCCGACCTTCCCGACCCACTCCGGCCGACCTTCCCGGCCCACTCCGGCTGACCTTCCCGACCCACTCCTGCCGGCCTTCCGGACCCACTCCGGCCGACCTTCCCGACCCACTCCGGCCGCCCTTCCCGACCCACTCCGGCCGACCTTCCCGACCCACTCCGGCCAGCCTTCCGGACCCACTCCGGCTGCCCTTCCCGACCCACTCCGGCCCACCTTCCCTACCCACTCCGGCCGACCTTCGGGACCCATTCCGGCCGACCTTCCCGACCCACTCCGGCCGACCTTCTCGACCCACTCTGGACGACCTTCCGGACCCGCTCCGGCCGGCCTTCCCTACCCACTCCGGCCGACCTTCCCGACCCACTCCGGCCGACCTTCCCGGCCCACTCCGGCCGACCTTCCCGACCCACTCCGGCCGGCCTTCCGGACCCACTCCAGCCGACCTTCCCGACCCACTCCGGCCGCCCTTCCCGACCCACTCCGGCCGACCTTCCCGACCCACTCCGGCCAGCCTTCCGGACCCACTCTGGCCGACCTTCCCCACCCACTCCGGCCGACCTTCCCGACCCACTCCGGCCGGCCATCCCGACCCACTCCGGCCGACCTTCCCGACCCACTCCGGCCGACCTTCTCGACCCACTCTGGACGACCTTCCGGACCCGCTCCGGCCGGCCTTCCCTACCCACTCCGGCAGACCTTCCCGACCCACTCCGGCTGACCTTCCCGGCCCACTCCGGCCGACCTTCCCGACCCACTCCGGCCGGCCTTCCGGACCCACTCCGGCCGACCTTCCCGACCCACTCCGGCCGACCTTCCCGACCCACTCCAGCCGACCTTCCCGACCCACTCCGGCCGGCCATCCCTACCCACTCCGGCCGACCTTCTCGACCCACTCTGGACGACCTTCCGGACCCGCTCCGGCCGGCCTTCCCTACCCACTCCGGCCGACCTTCCCGACCCACTCCGGCCGACCTTCCCGGCCCACTCCGGCTGACCTTCCCGACCCACTCCTGCCGGCCTTCCGGACCCACTCCGGCCGACCTTCCCGACCCACTCCGGCCGCCCTTCCCGACCCACTCCGGCCGACCTTCCCGACCCACTCCGGCCAGCCTTCCGGACCCACTCCGGCTGCCCTTCCCGACCCACTCCGGCCCACCTTCCCTACCCACTCCGGCCGACCTTCGGGACCCATTCCGGCCGACCTTCCCGACCCACTCCGGCCGACCTTCTCGACCCACTCTGGACGACCTTCCGGACCCGCTCCGGCCGGCCTTCCCTACCCACTCCGGCCGACCTTCCCGACCCACTCCGGCCGACCTTCCCGGCCCACTCCGGCCGACCTTCCCGACCCACTCCGGCCGGCCTTCCGGACCCACTCCAGCCGACCTTCCCGACCCACTCCGGCCGCCCTTCCCGACCCACTCCGGCCGACCTTCCCGACCCACTCCGGCCAGCCTTCCGGACCCACTCCGGCTGCCCTTCCCGACCCACTCCGGCCCACCTTCCCTACCCACTCCGGCCGACCTTCGGGACCCATTCCGGCCGACCTTCCCGACCCACTCCGGCCGACGTTCCCGACCCAGACCAGCCGACCTTCCCGACCCACTCCGGCCGACCTCCTCGACCCACTCCGGCCGACCTTCCCGACCCAGACCGGCCGACCTTCCCGACCCACTCCGGCCGACCTTCCCGACCCACTCCGGCCGACCTTCCCGACCCACTCCGGCCGACCTTCCCGACCCACTCCGGCCGCCCTTCCCGACCCACTCCGGCCGACCTTCCCGACCCACTCCGGCCAGCCTTCCGGACCCACTCCGGCTGCCCTTCCCGACCCACTCCGGCTGCCCTTCCCGACCCACTCCGGCCGCCCTTCCCGACCCACTCCGGCCGACCTTCCCGACCCACTCCGGCCAGCCTTCCGGACCCACTCCGGCTGCCCTTCCCGACCCACTCCGGCCCACCTTCCCTACCCACTCCGGCCGACCTTCGGGACCCATTCCGGCCGACCTTCCCGACCCACTCCGGCCGACCTTCTCGACCCACTCTGGACGACCTTCCGGACCCGCTCCGGCCGGCCTTCCCTACCCACTCCGGCCGACCTTCCCGACCCACTCCGGCCGACCTTCCCGGCCCACTCCGGCCGACCTTCCCGACCCACTCCGGCCGGCCTTCCGGACCCACTCCAGCCGACCTTCCCGACCCACTCCGGCCGCCCTTCCCGACCCACTCCGGCCGACCTTCCCGACCCACTCCGGCCAGCCTTCCGGACCCACTCCGGCTGCCCTTCCCGACCCACTCCGGCCCACCTTCCCTACCCACTCCGGCCGACCTTCGGGACCCATTCCGGCCGACCTTCCCGACACACTCCGGCCGACGTTCCCGACCCAGACCAGCCGACCTTCCCGACCCACTCCGGCCGACCTCCTCGACCCACTCCGGCCGACCTTCCCGACCCAGACCGGCCGACCTTCCCGACCCACTCCGGCCGACCTTCCCGACCCACTCCGGCCGACCTTCCCGACCCACTCCGGCCGACCTTCCCGACCCACTCCCGCCGACCTTCCCCACCCACTCCGGCCGACCTTCCCCACCCACTCCGGCCGACCTTCCCGACCCACTCCGGCCGGCCTTCCCGACCCACTCCGGCCGACCTTCCCGACCCACTCCGGCCGACCTTCTCGACCCACTCCGGCCGACCTTCCCGACCCACTCCGGCCGACCTTCCTGACCCACTCCGGCCGCCTTCCCGACCCAGACCGGCCGACCTTCCCGACCCACTTGGCCGACCTTCCCGACCCACTCCGGCCGACCTTCCCGACCCACTCCGGCCGACCTTCCCGACCCACTCCGGCCGACCTTCCCGACCCACTCCGGCCGACCTTCCCGACCCACTCCGGCAGACCTTCCCGACCCACTCCGGCCGACCTTCCTGACCCACTCCGGCCGGCCATCCCAACCCACTCCGGCCGACCTTCCCGACCCACTCCGGCCGACCTTCTCGACCCACTCTGGATGACCTTCCGGACCCGCTCCGGCCGGCCTTCCCTACCCACTCCGGCTGACCTTCCCGACCCACTCCGGCCGACCTTCCCGGCCCACTCCGGCCGACCTTCCCGACCCACTCCGGCCGGCCTTCCGGACCCACTCCGGCCGACCTTCCCGACCCACTCCGGCCGCCCTTCCCGACCCACTCCGGCCGGCCTTCCGGACCCACTCCGGCTGCCCTTCCCGACCCACTCCGGCCGACCTTCCCAACCCAGACCGGCCGACCCTCCCGACCCACTCCGGCCGACCTTCCCGACCCACTCCGGCCGACCTTCCGGACCCGCTCCGGCCGGCCTTCCCTACCCATTCCAGCCGACTTTCCCGACCCACTCCGGCCGACCCTCCCGACCCACTCCGGCCGACCTATATGATCCCTCCGATCGACCTTCGCGACCCATGCTGACCGACCTTCACAGCACATCATTTCCTCTTACTTTGAATGTGACAGGTGAGGCTGTTTGCTCCTCACGACCTCACTTGCTTTGTCATTCAATATTACATTTCTGCTGATGACTTAAGTTCTCACTGCATCCTTTGAAAAAAATCAAGAGGTTTGTCCTGGAACCCTCCATGCTTAGTCTTTTGGTGTTTTGAGGATTTTAAACTCTCATTTTCCAGTACTTCCGTGCATATAATACACAGTTCTGGTAAGATCCTGACATGAATAGAGGATTGGCTGACTGACAGAAGGCAGAGAGTGGGGATAAAGGGGTCTTTTTCAGGGTGGCAGCCGGTGACTAGTGGTGTGCCTCGGGGGTCTGTGCTGGGACACAACTTTTCACAATATACATTAATGATCTGGAAGCAGGAACTGAAGGCAAAGTTGCTAAGTTTGCAGATGATACAAAGAACTGTAGAGGGGTAGGTAGTATTGAGGAAGAAGGGAGGCTGCAGAAGGATTTGGACAGGCTAGGGGAGTGGCAATGAAGTGGCAGATGAAATACAATGTGGAAAAGTGTGAGGAATGAAGGCATAGACTATTTTCCAAATGGGAAGATGCTTAGGAAATCAGAAGCACAAAGGGACTTGGGAGTCCTTGTTCACGATTCTCTTCAGGTCAACGTGCAGGTTCAGTCAGCAGTTAAGAAGGCAAATGCAATGTTAGCATTCATGTCAAGAGGTCTAGAATACAAGACCAGAGATGTACTTCTGAGGTTGCCTAAGGCTCTGGTCAGGCCCCATTTGGAATATTGTGAGCAGTTTTGAGCCCCGTATCTAAGAATGGATGCGTTGGCTTTGGAAAGGGTCCAGAGGAAGTTCACAAGAGTGATAGAACATAGAACATAGAGTGCAGAAGGAGGCCATTTGGCCCATCGAGTCTGCACCGACCCACTTAAGCCCTCATTTCCACTCTATCCCCGTAACCCCAATAACCCTCCTAACCTTTTTGGTCACTAACGGCAATTTATCATGGCCAATCCACCTAACCTGCACGTCTTTGGAATGTGGGAGGAAACCGGAGCACCCGGAGGAAACCCACGCAGACATGGGCAGAACGTGCAGACTCCGCACAGACAGTGACCCAGCGGGGAATCGAACCTGGGACCCTGGAGCTGTGAAGCCACAGTGCTATCCACTTGTGCTACCATGCTGCCCACCTGGAATGAATCCCTGATCGCTGGAATGAAGAGCTTGCCGTATGAGGAACCAGTTGAGGACTCATGCTCTGTACTCGTTGGAGTTAGAAGGATGAGGGGGGAATTTATTGAAACTTACAGGATACTGCGAGGCCTGGATAGAGTTGACGTTGAGACGGTGTTTCCACTTGTAGGAAAAACTAGAACTAGACGGCACAATCTCAGACTAAAGGGACGATCCTTTAAAATAGAGATGAGGAGGGATTTCTTCAGTCAGAGGGTGGTGAATCTGTGGAATTCTTTGCCGCAGACGGCTGTGGAGGCCAATTCACTGAGTGTCTTTAAGACAGAGATAGGTAGGTTCTTGATTAATAAGGGGATCAGGGGTTATGGGGAGAAGGCAGGAGAATGGAATGAGAAAAATATCAGCCATGAATGAATGGTGGAGCAGACTCGTTGGGCCGAGTGGCCTAATTCTGTTCCTATGTCTTATGGTCTTACATGGACTTTCCATTCTGATTTGTGTTGGAACAATTAATAAAGCCATATCTCAAGAAATCATCTTTATACTGCTTTGCCCGTGATTTCAGCTTCTTCTTAATGGGTTGTTCACCAGATGCCCTGGAACTCTGTACAGAGCTCACCCCAGCGCTGCTTTGTCCTGCCATGGACTCTCCTAAGCAGCACTCTCCAGCAGATTTAGTTGTGAGATCCTGGCCTGTTTGTGTCTCTGGTCCTCTCTTCCTTATTATGAAACAATCCAATTACAATTCTTCACAGTCCTCCTTGTTTGCTGGTAGCTAGAAAATGGAGGAATCTCCACACCGTGATTTCACACCCAAAGCACGGGCGTACAAGGCACGTGATGCCAGTGGACATGCCAAGATCGTGACCTTATCTCTGCTGCTGCTTCTGGCAGGAAGACGCCATCATTTTTAAAAATAGATTTAGTCCTGGGACAGCGCGCTGACATCAGGAGGCGACGGTCTGCCCCGTTGGCTCCAGGCCTGCGCACTGCCAGATCGACCTGAGGAGTCACCCAGGCGTGTGATCTCCGGCATTCTTGACAGCCAGTCGGGGCCGGCATTTGTAAAAGTCAGTTGCGCCCATTGGGCGCTTCTCCCGCAATCGGGAAAGCTGCGTCTTATCTCTCCGTAACCCTCGTGACAGCCCACCGCCCACCTGCGGGGTGCAACACTGAGTTTGAAAAGCCCTGGTTTAGAACATCATAACATAAGAACTAGGAGCAGGAGTAGGCAATTCAGCCCCTCGAGCTTGCTCTGCCATTCAATACGATCATGCCTGATATCCTCTTGGCCGCAACTCTACTTTCCTGCCTGTTCTCTGTAATGATATGTAGACAGACATGTAACTAAAGGGTTAATCACAACACTTAGCTATAACACTACCACTAGAGGACATTACAAGATCCACTGTATAACTGAGCTCCCAAAGGCTCTTGGTCTCTTTCCACGCAGGAGTAGTTAGATAGCAGTAGTGCAGCAGAGTCAGATCACAGCCTAGCCACCACGTGTAGTTCAGATACAGTTTGTACAGTTTTTTCTCATTACTTTATTTCCAGAGTTAGTTCATTAGAGTGTCAAACTCATTTATTAGTTTTATCGTTACTTATTAAATTTGTTTACTTTACATCGAAGACTCGTGTATTCTTCAAGATCATCTGCAACCAGTAACGACAGATATTACTTTAACCAAATAATACAACATGCTACCAGGTGTAGCAATATAATGTAACATTCTCCATAACCCTTTAACCCATTAAGGATCTGTCTATCTCCTCCTTATAGGGCAGCACGGTAGCATTGTGGATAGCACAATTGCTTCACAGCTCCAGGGCCCCAGGTTCGATTCCAGCTTGGGTCACTGTCTGTGCGGAGTCTGCACATCCTCCCCGTGTGTGCGTGGGTTTCCTCCGCGTGCTCCGGTTTCCTCCCACAGTCCAAAGATGTGCAGGTTAGGTGGATTGGCCATGATAAATTTCCCTTAGTGTCAAAAATTACCCTTAGTGTTGGGTGGGGTTACTGGGTTATGGGGATTGGGTGGAGGTGTTGACCTTGGGTGGGGCGCTCTTTTCAAGAGCCGGTGCAGACTCGATGGGCCGAATGGCCTCCTTCTGCACTGTAAATTCTATGATTATATTTGTTCAATGTCTCGCATCCACTGCACTCTGGGTAGTGAATTCCACAGATTCACGACCCTTTGAGAGAAGTAATTTCTTCTCATCTCTGTTTTAAATCTGCTATCCCTTATCCTAAAACGATGAGCTCTCGGCCTGGAACATGACCTCTCGGCCTGTAAATCTCTGGCACCGGAAAAAATCGATGTCCTGGATTTGGTAGGGTATTTTTCGGTGGCTGCAGGTCCAAGACGCAGCCCGGCATTCTATGGCACTTTGCCGTTTGTTTTGGCTTCGGGGAGTTTCTCTCCACCGAGGCCGCACCTCCGCACAGATTGGTGCACCATTTTGTCTGGCTGCCCCGATACTCTTTCCCCCCCCCCCCCCCTTTCAACCGCTCTCCAATTTTTGACGGCCCCTTTCCTACGACCGGTAGGAGCGAGATCCAGATCGCGATGTCTCACGAGACTCCGTCAAATCTGGCGAGGCATTTTGAGCATTGCAAATCTCGCGAGAGGCTTCTTGCAAGATTCAACGGCCTCGTCCCAACACCAAGACAGGCACGACGGGGCCATTAAATCGTGCTCCTCATCTTGAAAAGGGAGCCTCTGACAGTGCAGCTCTTACGAAGTGCTGGATTGGAGTATCAGCCTAGACAGTGTGCTCAAGTCTTTAAAGTGGGACTTGAGTCCATAACCTTCTGACTCAGAACCTGAATACTGCCTCTGACACCATTTAGCGCCACCAATTGGCTATGCCAGTTAGTTCATGGAATTTCTGGCAGCTCTGTAGTTTCACAGCTCCCAACAATCGGATGGAGGCCACTGGATTAATTTTGTTTAATTTTAGGCTGATGGAGTAGATGTCCATCTCAGGAAAATGGAGTGCACTTCAGCCAAGATTCCAGAGACGAAAGGGCTATGAGCAAAACAACAAAGCCACAAAGCTGTCTGATTCATGGAAAGCAGTTTATAACTTGTCAAATGCACCTCTATTAATTCTTGTCTGCGAACATGCAAAATCCAGTGTTGTTTTGTCTAAAATCTCCTACTAGGCCAGTTTGCTTTATTCAGTCTCAAACCACAATCTCACTGTAATTGATACACAAGCAGCTTTGTTTAAAAGACGACGGTAACTGTAATTTCAAAGCAGGACTGATATACGAGAACTTCTAACTTCCTGATTCCAAATGAAAGATTTACGCGCCTCTAAATTGTTTTGCTGTTTCATATTCCACCTTCTTCCTTGTGGGGAAATGCGAGGCCTTTGAGCTGGCCTTGTGTTTTAGCAAAGCTCTTCTGGGAATTAAGTTCTAAGAGAACATTTCTGAGAAATCCCTTTGCTCAGTCCTCATCAAGATTTCTTCTACAAGTTTTTTCCCTCAGAACTCTGACTATCCCCCATGATTTCTTTCATTTCTCTCTTCCTCTGAAAGTGAATTCATGATTCAAAAGGCTAATCAAAAGAAAGTGTAATCGGAGCAGTCACGGAGAATTCCACAAATCGGTCATACTTTGAGACCGTGTCTTCATTTGGCAGTAGAAGGGACAGCACAAACAACCTGGTGCATTAAGCAGTGAGCGTGGGTTCATCACGTTTACTATGGCAGTCTGGTACTGCCAAAGAAAAGACATTTTGCCAGACCCTGAACCAAATCGACTTTGAAGTGCGAACATCACCTGCTGATGTCGGAAGAATTAATTCATCTGTGTTTTTTTTCCCCTGCAGGAGACTCATCTACATTTTCTTCAGTGAAAATTGACGTTCAGAAAATTGGTGTTCCATTTAAATAAAATAAGAAGCAATGAATATAATCCGATTGATCAGGCTTTCTTTTAATATTACAGATCTACTTTGATAAAAACACAGCAAACAAATGATGCCAGTGCGTGTGATCTATTCCTGGATTTGTGTGCTTACTTATAATAATAATAATCTTTATTGTCACTTGATAAACTTTGCCCCCCTTAGAAGAATGAGACGTTTGAGCGTTACATGTTCCATATGCGTAGCCAGAGACTTGGCGAATCATTTGACAGTTTTGTCACAGACTTGAGCCTGATGGCCCGGTCATGCAACTTCAACGACCTGAAATGTTCATTGCTCCGAACAATTAACACTGCAATCAAGTTACTGTGAAAAGCCCCTCGTCGCCACATTCCAGCGCCTGTTCGGGTACACGGACTGAGAATTTAGAATGTCCAATTCACCTAACAAGCACGCCTTTCAGGACTTGTGGGTGGAAACCGGAGCACCCGGAGGAAACCCACGCAGACACAGGAAGAACGTGCAGACTCCGCACAGACAGTGTGCCAAGCCAGGAATCGAACCTGGGACCCTGGCGCTGTGAAGCAACAGTGATAACCATTGTGCTACCGTGTCACCCTTCCTATGTCTTTATAGGTAGACATCAAGCAATTATTTCAACATCTTGACTAGTTGTACCTACAGTGTGAAATACAATTAAACATAAAATGGTTCATTTGCATATAGACCAAGTGTGGTCTTCAGGTCAAAGAGGGTTAGAGGCAATGGAAGATAATTGACAAAGAAGACAGACGAGGAAGTGAGGAGAGTGGGGCGGGGGGGTGGGGGGTGGGGGGGAGAGGGCAGGAAGAAGTGAGGAATGGAGAGGAGGGGCAGTAGGAGAAGGAGAAAGAGAAAAGGGAGACAAAATAGCAGGGGTTGATCAAGGAAACTGCTCTGTCCTGGATGATGTCAGGTACATCTCGAGTGCTTTTGCAGCCTTGTGTATCCAAATGTATTTGCTTTGTTTGGCCTCTTGCTCCGCACTGTAACCAATCACTGTTTGTCGATGTACTATTTATCAATGTTCTCTGTTGATTCTTCCTTTTGTCTACTATGTACGTACTGTGTACATTCCCTCGGCCGCAAAAAATACTTTTCACTGTACTTCGGTACACGTGACAATAAATCAAATCAACAATGAACAATGTAGTGGAAGTATTGTAGGAGGCAGGTCATTCATTCCAGAGTACTCAACATCTTCTAACCATGGGGGTGGCACGGTGGTGCAGTGGTTAACACTGCTGCTTTGCGACGCCTAAGTTCCGGGTTCGAATCCGGCCCCAGATCACTGTCCATGTGCAGTTTGCACATTCTCCCTGTGTCTACTTGGGTCTCAACCCCACAGCCCAAAGAGATGTGTAGGGTAGGTGGATTGGCCACACTAAATTGCCACTTAATTGGAAAAAAAAGAATTGGGTACACTAAATTTATTTTAAAAACCCCTTCTAACCATTATTATTTTGTGGTATTTGACATGTTGATGATGGAAGGCTCAGCAATGGTGCTGCCATTGAAATGAAGGGCATATAGATGACTGCTCTTCATTCTGTCTAAGGTGGGCAATGCCTGACAATTGTGTGACACAGATGTTACCTGCCATTCGTCAGCCTGGATCTTATGTGGATGTTATATCACAGGCTGGTTCATTATCAGAGGACTTGTGAACAAAGCTTCCACTTTGGAATCATCAACAAATAGCTTTACATGTGACCTTCTTGCAGGGGAAGATCATTGATGAAGCAGCTGAAGAACTTTGGGCCGGGGCCCAAACACCTGCAGTGATGTCAAGAGGCTGCATTACTGGCTATTGTAATCATCTTTCTTTGTATTAGTGCGACTCCAGCCATTGGGAGTTTTTCCTTTCGACCTCATTGGCCTCGGGTGCTATTCTCAGTGTGTTTGCTGTGGGCACCTTGAGGTCAGTAGCTCTCATCTCTTTTCTGGCATTGAACTCTTGTATCCACATCTGGATCAAGGCTATGAGGACTAGAGTCAAATGGTTCTGGTCAGGCCTGAATTGAGGATAGGTTATTGGATAGGCACATGGAGCACACCAAAATGACAGGGAGTGGGGTAGCTTGATCTTGGTTTTGGACAATGCTCGGAACAACATCGAGGGCCGAAGGGCCTGTTCTGTGCTGTACTGTTCTATGTTCTATGTTAAGACAAATCATGAGTGAGTACGCGTCATTTAATGTCACAGCTGAAGACTCCTTCTAACACTTAACTGATAGTTGAGGGGAAACCAATCAGGTGAGAAGCGGCCAAGCTAGATTTATCCTGTTTCTTTACCAATTGTGCATTGTTGGGTAAATACCAGAGTCATTGGTAATTAGCCGTAAGGTATTGCTCTCTGTTGGAGAGAAGCAAGTGGTTACATAGCTTGACGGGCACCACTCCACATCAGGCATTGGACAAGGCAAGTTGGAAGACCTCCATCAACCACGACAGCTTGTCTGGGGATTGAACCCACACCATTGGTGTCATTCTACACTCCACTCTAGCCACCTAAACTAACCATTCCCCACACTGTTAGGGTGAGAGTTTCACTGTTGTAGTGAACAGATTAGATTGGCAACTGTTAAATATTGCTGAGGCCCATGCCTACCTGTGGCGGCTCAGACACTGCTGAAAAGCCAGCAGTTAAAATGTTTCAGGCATCAGGAAAGTGTTAAACCTCTGTCGAACAGTATACCTACCTGGCTGCTCTTTTTCTGCCAGGTGGGAAGAGTTAAAATCTGGCTTAGTGTTTCCCAAACTGCGCTGCTCAAACTCTCGCCTAGTCAATTTGTTAAATAAATCATCTCCCTGTTTTTATTCCCAATGCCTCCATATTACACGTGTAATTGCATTTGCCATCTTCGCTGCCTAAATTCCCACATTTTAAAATGTCCTTTTCCACCAAACTCTATAATTCTCTGCCCTGAACTGCACTTACAAGCCCAGTCTTCTCTGCCACTCTGCAATCCCTCTCACAGTATCATCAGCAAACTTTGAAACCCTAACAATTTTCTGCAAGCCATCTTGATTGAGTGAGGCTTCTTAGCGAAGGTAACCTTCTCTTAATGGCTGATCTGAAGAATGTTATCAACAACAATTCAAACAAGACTGAATGTCCACGTCCTGAAGTAAAACTTGAGACACAGCTTCCTAATTTAGGAAATAGCGCTGCCACCAAATCGACCTTCATTGGTAATTCTGATAAATCTAGCTTCTAATTGTAAAAAACAGAACCAAGTGCTCGATGGAAATAGACCAAGGACCATCTAGTTTGCCTTTTACCACCTGGTAACCGTATGGTAACAACAACAACTCGCATTTATATAACTTTAACCTTTAACATAATGAAACATCCAAAAGCACTTTGCAGGTACATTATTTTAAAAAATTAGATGCCAAGCCACATATGGAGAAATTAAATCAGCTGACAATATACTTGGTCAAAGAGGTATGTGTTGCATATGTTATTTTGCGGAGCGATGCAGAGATGACACCAGTATCTGTGTGTGTAACAGGTTTTATTCACATAATGCTTTAAAATGCCTGCTTCATGCTTAGAGCTCTAACTTCCAGGAACTTCAATAGTTTGTTTACTCTTTTCTGAGTCCACACCCAGGATTAACCAATCAAGCACAGTAAGCATCAGTTGTAAACAGACTCACCTAATAATTAAATACTATTTTTATGGGCAGCACAGCAGCTCAGTGGTTAGCACTGTTGCTTCACAGCACCAGGGATCGGGTTCGATTCCTGGCTTGGGTCACTGTCTGTGTGGAGTCTGCACGTTCTCCCCGTGTCTGCTTGGGTTTCCTCCGGGTGCTCCGGTTTCCTCCCACAAGGCCCGAAAGACCTGCTTGTTAGGTGAATTGGGCATTCTGAATTCTCCCTCAGTGGACCCGAACAGGCGCCGGAGTGTGGCGATTAGGGGATTTTCACAGTAACTTCATTGCAGTGTTAATATAAGCCAGAGAATGTGCAAACTCCACATGAACAATGCCCCGGGGCCGGGATCGAACCCTGATCCTCAGCGTCATGAGGCAGCAGTGCTAACTACTGTGCCCCCACAAATTCAATTTTAACTGCTTGTTTTTTCAGGCTTCTGATCAACCCTGATGTACTCTCTAGATGTCTGTCTGTGGAAAGAGACAGAGCATGTGTGCCCTGTCCTTTTATATGGGTTGTGTAATGCCCCCTTGTGGTAATGCCACCTCTGGGTGTCTTGACTGCTCATTGGTCGTGTTCTATTCGAAGTGTTCATTAGCTGCATGTTTGCATATCATGACATCTCCCGTGCTCTCTCTAGTGTTTACTTAGTTGTAGTGTATTTACAGTACCCCCTTGTGTATATACAGTGATGCATATCACCACAACGGGGAGAAGTTGCAGACTCCACACAGACGGTGACCCAAGCCGGGAATCGAACTTGGGACCCTGGAGCTGTGAAGTGACGGTGCTAACCACTGTGCTACCGTGCTGCCCCAATGACGGTCTTAATTTAGCAAGGGTTGTTCTTTGGATCGGAAAGGTGCCGGAGTTACCGGATAAGCTTTCCTTTGATGTTTCCTCAGCCACATCTACTGACTGATCACAAATCAATACTGAAGATCAATTTCCTTTTATTCCTTTGTTCGTTATACTGTTATCTCCTTTCACCTCTGGCTGGTTGTCGCACTGGCCTTTTGTTGCCGGAAAGACAGGAATTCCATGTGGCAAAACCGATGAGAAGGCCAGGATCAAACGGTTTAGCGGGTAAGTTTACTGTCTACGAAGCTGTCCCAACAGTGTTTGATTTTATTTGGTCGAAGTGAAGACTTCCTCCAGAGTAATGCCACCAGGATTAATTTTGCAAAACAAGGCCCCAAGCACAAACCACCTCAGACCATGTTTTTTCATGTGCTGCTGTGATTTTTTTTTGTGAACTTGACAAAAGCTTTATTCTTTTTACGTCCAAGTTTTAAACTTTAACCTGCTCCCCTTGAATCGTTTTTGCAACTGCTGCAGAACCCACAGGGCAGCCACACTATTCACCCAGCGAGCTTCACTTTAAATCAGATCAATGCCTCCCGGCACATGTAGAACTAATGATTGTGCTGTGGAGTGAAAAGAACGTGGGTTTTCTCATCGTTTGCTGCATCTCTCAGAGCTAGTAACATTGGATTTGAACCCTTAATCCCGATTTTAGCAGCTGGTAAATGTATAAAGTTTACTTCAGAGAAATACAACTCAATCTCAACTTTGTCACTCGCTATATTATCAGATTTACTAAGTAGAGCCAAGACCTACAGCATTTTCTTTTTGGAATGGGGAGTCTGAATTTCTGGAAACATCTGAAGCTGTTGTACTGAGCCAATGCACAGACCCTGATTTAATGCGGCCTGCTGGGTAATGGTTATGCACTGAACGAGTGACACAAAGATGTGAGTTCAAGTCAAGCTATGAACTCAGAAAATTCAATAATTTGTGGGCATCCCACAACCAGCTGATCATAAAAATGTAACTGGCGTAATGTAACTAGAACATTAGTTAGGCCACACTTGGAGTAAAGTGTCATGATATTCAGCTAAACATCATGGTGCAAACACACATACACACTGATGGACATATCAACGGACCAATCAATACACACGCAACATCACAGCCAATCACAGGCAAGAGCAGACACACTATAAAACGGGGAACACTACACATCCGATTCATTCCAGCAGGAGACAGCTCAGGGCATAGAGATCACAGCAAGCCACTCAGACATTCACCATGTGCTGAGTGCCTCTCCAAGATAGTGTTAGGGCTGGGTCCACAGGTTAGAGGGTAATGAACGAACCACAGCAACCAGCTTACAAATGTTAATAATTGTTAGTAATAAAACTGAGTTGTACCTTCCGCAACCGTGTTGGTTTGTCTGTGAAGCAGAGCACCCAACACGACATAGTACCAGGATTGGAACCCAGTACCTGTGAGACCTACCTACGCATCCTCAGGAATCCGCCGTCCTGCGCCATGGACACCATCAGCCCGCCGCAGCCGCTCCAAAACTGTTGTTCAAACAGCGCTTCCAGTTCTTCCGAGAAGCCACAGAAAGGGAGAATGCTTTGGACACCAGGAAAATTGCCCTCCTCCTCTCCATGGCAGCGCAACACGCCATCCACATCTACAACTCCCTGGTGTTCGCGGAAGGTGAGGACAAGACGAAGTACAAGACGGTCCTTCTCAAACTCGAGCAACACTTCAGCGTCGAGGTAAATGAGAGTTTCAAGAGGTACCTCTTCCAGCAGCGCCTGCAGGGTAAGGATGAGCCTTTTCAATCTTTCCTTACACACCTCCGTATCCTTGCGCAGTCCTGCGGTTACGAGGCCATCTCCGATTCCATGATTCAGGACCAGATCGTTTTTGGGGTCACCTCGGGCACCCTACGCCAGCAGCTCCTCAAGATAAAAAGTCTCACCCTAGCCACCGCCATCGAAGCCTGCGTCCTCCATGAAAACGCGACCAGCCGCTACTCCCAATTCCAAGTGACCGAATCGGCACGGCAGGGGTCCTACGCGGCCGAATCGGCAGGGCAGGGGTCCTACGAGGCCGAGCGGGTCCAGTCCATCGAGTTCCTCACGGCCCGCGGCCCGGACGAGGACGGCCATTTTGCGCGCTTTTTGCGGCCTCCCGCGCTTGTATGCGCCAAAAGAGACGTCGACGCAGAGGGACACAATGCGCAGGCGCGCTCTACGCAGGACCGAACTGCGCATGCGCGATGGCGCAACGAACGCCATGACGTCACGACGTATGGCAACTGTGGATCCGCACGTTTAAAGCGGCAATTTACAGCAAAGAACCGACAATGCCTCTGCTGTGGCAAGATGGGCCACGAGGTTGCCTGCTGCCGAGCAGCTCAACCTGCCAACGCTCCCCAATTCCAACAGCCTCGCAGAGATGGCGGACCATTCAGCCTCCATACTCCGAATCATACCCGGACGATCTACAGACGACCGGGAAGCCTTCCGCGTTGCGGTCATCGACAGGAACCGGATGTCTCCAAGCAGGACCCACCAGCCGATGCCAGTGAACAGTGTCAATCCGGGTGATGAATGGTGTGCCACCCTAACGGTCAACCAATCACCAATCATATTCCGTCTGAAATGTTCCAATCCTGGTACTATGTCGTGTTGGGTGCCTCCGCCAACCTGATAGCATGGTCAGCCTTCTACGCCTTGAAGGTCAGACCACCAATTCGGCCATCCCGTTGTAAGATGGTCGACTATAATGGAAACGTTATCCCGGCCATGGGATCCTGCCAGCTCCAGGTGATGCACAATGTGTATAAGGCCACACTGTCCTTCAAGATTGTTGGTTCATCAAAGGACTCCCTGCTAGGCGCACAGGCGTGCAAGGTTCTCCACCTCGTTCAGCGGGTACACGCTCTGTCTCCAGAAGGCACGTCAGACTTCCCGGATGCTGAATTTAGGGCACAGCTCCACTCGCTCCTCGCCCACAACCAGGACGCATTCGAGTTATGGGCACACTGCCCTATACCTACAGAATACGGCTCTAACCGGATGCCACCCAGGTCATTCACGCACCTCGTAGAGTCCCAGCACCACTCAAAGGCCGCCTCAAGCAGCAGCTGCAGGATCTCCAGGACCAAGGAGTGCTTTCCCGGGTCACGGAGCCCACGCCATGGGTCAGCTCCATGGTGTGCGTTAAAAAGCCCTCTGGCGAACTCCGGATCTGCATCAACCCGAAGGACCTGAACAACAACATCATAAGGGAACACTACCCCATACCCAAACTGGAGGAGATCACGAGTGAAATGGCCCGAGCTAAAATTTTCACAAAGCTTGATGCCTCGAAGGGTTATTTGGAGGATCCAACTGGATCAGTCCAGCCGAAAGCTGTGCACCTTCAACACTCCTTTCGGCAGGTTCTGCTATAACAGAATGCCGTTTGGCATCATCTCGGCATCCGAGGTATTCCACAGAATCATGGAACAGATGATGGAGGGCATCGAAGGGGTGCGCGTCTATGTTGACGACGTCACCATCTGGTCCACCACACCACAGGAGCACATCAGTCGTCTCCAGTGTGTCTTCGCGCGGATACGGGAACACGGCCTGCGCCTCAACCGAGCAAAGTGCTCCTTTGGCCAAACTGAGCTAAAGTTTCTGGGGGACCATATATCCCGGTCGGGAGTGCGTCCGGATGCAGACAAAGTGAGCGCCATTACAGCCATGCCGCAGCCGGCAGACAAGAAAGCAGTGCTACGCTTTCTCGGGATGGTCAACTTCCTGGGGAAGTTCATTTCCAACCTTGCCTCCCACACAATGGCTCTTCGCCACCTAGTTAAGAAGTCCACGGAGTTCCAGTGGCTGCCCGCACACCAGAAGGAATGGGAGGAGCTCAAAATTAAGCTCACCACAGCCCCGGTACTGGCGTTCTTCGACACCTCTCGCGATACGAAGATCTCGACTGATGCCAACCAGTCCGGCATTGGGGTGGTACTCCTGCAACGGGATGACACTGCATCATGGGCCCCGGTCGCCTATGCCTCGCGGGCCATGACCCCCACAGAACAGCGCTATATGCAGATCGAGAAGGATTGCCTGGGTTTGTTGACTGGAATAGATAAGTTCCACGATTACGTGTATGCTCTCCCCCAGTTTACCGTGGAAACCGACCATCGTCCCCTGGTCAGCATCATACAGAAAGGCCTGAACGAGATGGCCCCTCGCCTCCAGTGCATCCTGCTCAAGCTCCGGAGGTACGACTTCCAACTGGTCTACACCCCGGGTAAGGACCTCATCATTTCGGATGCCCTATCCAGAGCAGTAAGCACACCGCCCAATTCGGAGGGGTTCGTCTGTCAAGTCAAAGCACATGTGGCCTTCACATCGGCCAATCTGCCAGCTGACGATTCAAGTCTGGCCCGTATTCGCCGGGAGACTGCGGCTGACCCCTTCTACAATGTGTGATGCACCACATGACGGGAGGGTGGCTCAAAGGACAGTGCCCACAATTCTATGATGTCCGGGATGACTTGGCCGTCATTGACGGTGTCCTCCTAAAGCTGGACCGGATTGTGATTCCACACAGCATGCACAAGCTGGTCCTCGACCAACTGCACGAAGGCCATCTTGGGGTTGAGAAGTGCAGGCGGAGGGCTTGAGAAGCTGTATACTGGCCGGGCATCAGCGATGACATTGCCAACATGGTGCTCAACTGCCCCACCTGCCAAAGGTTTCAGCCGGCGCAACCCCCCGAGACGTTTCAGCCCCATGAGTTGGTGACGTCCCCCTGGGCGAAGGTGGGTGTGGACCTCTTTCATGCGCTTGGCAGGGACTACGTCATCATTATAGATTACTTTTTGAATTATCCAGAGGTCATACGCCTGCACGATTTAACATCTTCCGCTGTCATAAGGGCCTGCAAAGACACCTTCGCTCGACATGTCATTCCGATTACTGTCATGTCGGACAATGGGCCCTGTTTAGCAAGCCAAGAATGGTCTTCTTTTGCTGCTTCGTATGGCTTCACACACGTGACAGCCAGCCCTCTGCATTCCCAGTCAAATGGCAAGGCAGAAAAGGGCGTTCATATCGTCAAGCGGCTCCTCTGCAATGCTGCTGATGCCGGATCGAATTTCTGCTTAGCCCTGCTGGCCTATTGCTCGGCCTCACTAGACACTGGCCTCTCACTAGCCCAGCTGTTGATGGGTCGTGCCCTCAGGACCACTGTGCCATCCATTCTTGTCCCTACACTCGACCACATTCCAGTACTGCAAAGGATGCGACAGCAGCGTGCTCAGCAGAAGGTGGCACACGACACTCGGGCAACTGATTTTCCTGCCTTGGCGCATGGAGACAACGTCCGCATCCACCTACCAGAGGGTGGCTGGTCGGCAACTGCCGAAGTTCTCCGACGCGTGGCTCCCCGCTCGTTCCTGGTTCGCATGCCTGATGGCTCCATTCGCCGGGGCAATCGCCGGGCTCTTCGCCTGCTTCCACGCTCGCTACGTGATCATACGCCGGTGCCACGCCTTCCTGTTGTTCCTGATGTTGAATTCATGGAGCTTCCTGCCACCATGCCCATTCCTCTGCTGCTTGTGGCCAGGCCCATTCCTCAGCCGGTGGTTCCTGACCCACCCTTGAGGCGGTCAACCCGAATTCATCGCCCACCTACTAGGCTGGACTTATGAGCCTGTTTGAACATTGGACTCACTAAAAGTTGCCACTATGTTAATAAGTTTCTCTTTTGTCATTACAGGAGTTTGTTTTGATGCTTGATATTTACACTCGTTTTGTTGATGGTACAACCTCGTTGCTATGTTGCACCTGACACCTTCCTATGTAGATAGTTTAGCTTCATGTACATGTTGTAGATATTGCACACACACACATTCAGCTGCACTCAGTACACATCTATATTTATTACCACATAGGCACATATTCTTGTAAAAAGGGGGATGTCATGATATTCAGATAAACATCATGGTGCAAACACACATACCATACACACTGATGGACAGATCAACGGACCAATCAATACACACGCAACATCACAGCCAATCACAAGCAAGAGCAGACACACTATAAAACGGGGAACACGACACTTCCGATTCATTCCAGCAGGAGACAGCTCAGGGCACAGAGCTCACAGCAAGCCACTCAGACATTCACCATGTGCTGAGTGCCTCTCCAAGATAGTGTTAGGGCTGGGTCCACAGGTTAGAGGGGAATGAACGAACCCAGCAACCAGCTTACAAATGTTAATAGTTGTTAGTAATAAAACTGAGTTGTACCTTCCGCAACCGTGTTGGTTCGTCTGTGTAGCAGAGCACCCAACACGACATAGTGTTCAATTCTGGCCGCCACACTATAAGAAGGATGTGATGCTTTAGAGAGGGTGCAGAAGAGATTTACCAGGATGTTGCCTGATATGGAGGACATTAGCTATGAGGAGAGGCTGAATAAATTCAGTTTGTTCTCACTGGAATGACGGAGCTTGAGGGGTGACCTGATAGAGGTCTACAAGATTATGAGAGGCATCGACAGAGTGGATATTCAGAGACTTTTTCCCACAGTAGAGGGTTCAATTACTAGGGGGCATAGGTTTAAGGTGCGAGGGGAAAGGTTTAGAGGAGATGTACGAGGCAGGTTTTTTACACAGAGGGTAGTGGGTGCCTGGAACACGCTGCCGGAGGAGATGGTGGAAGCAGGGACGATAGTGACGTTTAAGGGGTGTCTTGATAAAGACATGAATAAAAGGATACGGACCCTGGAAGTGTAGAAGATTTTAGTTTAGACGGGCGGCATGGTCAGCGCAGGCTTGGAGGGCCAAAGGCCTGTTCCTGTGATGTACTTTTATTTGTTCTTTGTTGTTCGTTTAGTCCCCTCGTGACCCCAGGGCAGGCAGTCTACCACCCCCTAACAAGTCTGGCCTTCACATGACTCCAGTTCCACAAAGTGGGGTAATCTTAACTTTGGAGGCGGATATAATAGGGTCAATATTATTGGATCAGCCTCTCAGTGTACATCTCTCTCGATTCCAACGATACTGATCCAGATCTTGGTGTTTAGGGGACAGTTTCAATGTTTGCGGATGACACAAATCTTGGAAATATTGTAAACTGTGAGGAGGACAGTGTGGAACTTCAAAAGGACATAGAAAGTTGGTGCAGTGGGCAGATAGGTGGCAGATGACATTCAATGTGGAGACGTGTGAGGTGATGCATTTTGGTAGGAAGAACATGGAGAAACAATATAAAATAAGGGGTAAGAGTCATTAGGGGGTGTAGGAGCAGAGGGGCCTGGGTGTATATGTGCATAGATTATTGAAGATGGTAGGAAAGATGGAGAGAATTGTGAATAAAGCATATAGTATCCTGGATTTTATTAATAGGGGGATTGAGTACAAGAGCAACGAGGTTATCCTGAACATATACAAGATACTAGTTAAACCTAAGCTGAGATATTGAATTGTATTGTATTTTGTTTATTGTCACGTGTACCAAGGTACAGTGAAAAGTATTTTTCTGCGAGCAGCTCAACAGATCATTAAATACATGAAAAGAAAAGGAAATAAAATAAAATACATAATAGGGCAACACAAGGTACACAATGTAACTACATAACACCGGCATCGGGTGAAGCATACAGGGGTGTAGTGTTAATGCGGTCAGTCCATAAGAGGGTGGTTTAGAAATCTGGTAACAGTGGGGAAGAAGCTGGTTTTGAGTGTGTTCGTGTGTATTCTCAGACTTCTGTATCCCTTATCCTCCAAGAGCCAATCAGCCATCCTGGGGTGGTCCTCGAAGAGGCTGGGGATGTCCGATTGCCCCAGGATGTAGCTGTCGTGCTCACTCCCTGGGAAGTGTGCACTCACATGATCTTCGTGTGGTGGTCGCCCATGAGCTGGACGATCAGGGCATGGAACTCTTTTCTGTTGATGTCGGGCACTCCCAGACTGCGCGAAGACGCAAGGCGACAAACGTGCCATCCATTAGCCCCTGGACCTGGAGCATCCTGTCAATGGCGGAGAATCCTGCATCTTGTTGGGCCTGGTCCATGTCAAAGTTTCTATCGTTCGCTGCCCGGGCAACCTGGATATCAGTGTCTTCACGGATGCAGTTGTGGGCTATAGCTTGTGAAATGCCACAGAAGTCCCAGCTCGAGCGTGGAATGATCCTGAGGTGTGGAATTTCAGAGCTAGGTGACCTTGACAGCCACTGGAAGCGGGTATCCTCCTCATCCATCTGGTGCCAAGTCCGCAAGGAAATGGCACAGATGCCGCACCGTCCCCTTGTTGAGGCAGAGCCTCCTGGGGCACACGCTGTCCGCCACCTGTCCGAAAGACGAGGGCCGGCTGTACACCTTGGGCTGTCACAGACCTCCCCTTCTGGGCAGCTTCCATGGAGTCCAAGATATTATCCATTGCGTGTAATATTTGTAAGGATTGGAGAGGGTGAGAGACTGGCTACCAGTCCCCTTGTGCACCATCACAATTCTGTGATTCTGTTGTACCAACATCCAACTACTCGCTATCTGTTAGATTTCTGGGCATAGATTTTCCATGCCTGCCTGCCGTGGAATTTGTTGCAGGCGAGACAGACAATTTGGCGGACGATTTAAAGGTCCATTGAATTTACGGTCTTGGGGTGGATGGGACTGGGCGATCCCGCCCCTAATGTCCCCTCGTAAATCACTAAAGTGTTAAAAATAATCACTGCAGAAGACCTTCCAGAACATCCTTGGGAGATCCAGAGGTGGACAATAAAGACAACTTTGCCATTGTTCCCACAAATGTAAAAAAAATGAATATATATACTGTTTAATTTGTTATTTTGAATTAAGCACAGGCTTTTCTGTAATCCAGTAATGAATGTGGTAATCGCACAGTTCCAACCAAACTAATTTTCTAAAGCTGCCCTGCTCTGAACTTTGACTGAATGAGTTCATCTTTGAAGGGAACGGCATCTCTATTCTACTGCAGAGCTGGGTTGAAGGGTTAAAACCAGCTGGAACATGCTTAATTTGACAAGTTGTTTTTGCTGTGGAGTCAGTCCATATTATAAAGCTGTTTTCGCCAAGTGGTACAGGAGATTAAAAATTCCACTGATGGCTGTACATTCTCTTATGGTCAAAATGGTGCTTGAACAGTCACTGTTCGTCAGAAATCGTTATGAAGAGAAACTATTTTTCTGAAAGACGGTATTCACCCTCTTCCCCATTGGTCTTTCAATACAGGTGTTTTTACGTTGTCCACAGTTATGACCAGCAACAACATCTTGCGCATTGTTGCACATTTAACATGGTAAAACGTCCAAAGGTATTTCACAGGAACATCATCAGGCAGAATATGACACTGAGATGGTTAAGGAAATATTGGGACAGGTGACCAGAAGTTTTGGCATATGAAAATAACAGGCAAGAAAACAGGTTAGAAGGTCCTGCCGATTTATTTAGTTGATTACAGAGAAGCCAGAGTAAACTTCTTAATTAGCAACACAATACAGATTATATGGCCAGCTCAGCTCAGGGTATATCATAATGGGTTAAATTTTCTCTCCTTTCCCAAACAATGATCTCTCTTCCTCTCTTATAGTATAATAATCTTTATTAGTGTCACAAGTAGGCTTACATTGACACTGCAATGAAATTACTGTGAAAATCCCCTAGTCGCCACATTCCAGCGCCTATTCGTGTACACTGGGGGAGAATTCAGAATGTCCAATTCACCGAACAAGCACGTTTTTCGGGGCTTGTGGGAGGAAACCAGAGCACCCGGAGGAAACCCACGCAGACACGGGGAGAACGGGCAGACTCCGCACAGACAGTGACCCAAGCCGGGAATCGAACCCGGGTCCCTGGCGCTGTGAAGCAACAATGCTATCCACTGTGCTACCGTGCCGCCCTCAAAAGTTAAATTCCGAGCCAGCCAGGAACCCTGGCAGGGTTTGTCCCGGAATTCTTCCAGGAATTGCGCCACGCCGCCCCGAACCCGGCCCGCCAATTCTCCGGCGCCCACGGGATCGCCGCCGCGCCGGTCTTGGGCCTTTGAAAGCGGCCCCCCCCGGCAATTCTCTGGGCCTCGACGGGCCGAGTGCCCGCCGAGTCCCGCTGGCGTGGGTTACATACGGTCCCACCCGGCGGGACCTCAGAGTTCCGGCTGCAGGTGCCGTCCTGGTAGGAGTCGGGGGGATCCGACCCCGGGGAGGGCCTGCACGATGGCCTGGCCCGCGGTCGGGGCATACCGATCGGTGGGTGGGCTAGTTCCGTGGGGGGCTTATGTTCCTCCGTGCCGGGTCCCTGTAGGGCTACGCCATATTGCCTGGGGGCTGGCGTGGAGACGGGAACCCACGCACATGCGCGGGCCCACGCCGGCCGTGGCGCGCAGGCGCGGACTCACGCCATCCATTGCGCGCAGTCGCGGACTCACGCCAGCCGCAGCACGCATGCGCAGACTCGTGCCGGCCGTGCCGCGCCGGTTTCGGGCGCCGGAGCTGTGGACACCACTCTGCCGCTGTACTAGCCCCCTAGAAAGGGGTGAATACCTGCACTTGAGCCCCGTTGACGCCGGAGTGGCTCGCGCCGCTTTTCACGCCGGCATCAGAACTTGCCCATGGGATTGGAGAAACCCGGCCCAAACGTGGAATCTACTGATTCGTAGTCAGACGCATTATCCACTGCGACGCTGCCCTATGGCTTCTTCTGAAGGCACTGACTTCTTGCTGGGTACAGATTCATGGACATCCACCAAAACTTTGCCAAGAAGCCCCTCTTCAAGCCTGGTGCCACCTTGAAGTGTTGGCAGGCAGGGGAGGGGCATCGCAGTGAAGCCCCTGGTGACAACTGGCAGATCCAAACATGCACTTGCAATAGTGACCTCCAGACAGAAATTGTGACCGGGAACCTTAAGCGTGGTGCTGAGGCTAATAACAGCACACTGGCCAGCTCAACTACTCCAGCACAAATATGGACTGGACTTGAATAACCTCTTGTGTACAGCTCAGCTACACATTCATTTAAACAATCAAGTAGCAGATGAAGGCCACAAATCACATTTTCAAATCAAAATGGCCGACAGATACCACCTTTTTAAAAAAAAGTTCAGAATTATGATGTTTTCCACCGACCGGGAGTCGGAATGTTATTTCTGAAGGATTAAGAACTCTCCCATTTGGGGTACCCTTTGTCAGCTCCAGAAAAGAGTTCACTGGATAAACCCCCTCACCATGCCTAAAAATTCACTGAACTCCAATCTCTCGTCGCCATGTATGTTAATAAGGAATATAGTCAATAGAAATTGAGAAAGGAGCAGTGATGGGATGAAACGTGATGAGTATTACGCCTGACTTTAGGTCCAAACTTGTAAGTTGTTGACCTGTGCAATTTTTATTATTACATTTGTTTTGAGTGCATCGACATCAGGACGGGACACAATTTGGCTCACCTGCATGGCACTATTGTCAAATAGAATCACAGCACTGACTGTCAAGGTTGTTGTGAAAGGACTTCCGGGTGCGGCGATGACCAGCTAAGTCGCACGTTTCGGCAGCTCCCGGTGGAACGGACTTTTGGGCTCTTAATAGGAGCCCCATCGGCAATTTTAACGGCAAATAACACTGTGCGGTAATCCAGAAGGGAATCCCCCCTGGACACGGATGGAAAAAAGAGAGGAAAGTAGCCGGATTGCGGTGGATCCTCAAGAGCAGCGGCCAGGAAGGCAGGCACAAAGCAAGATGGCGTCGCAAGGAGGCAGTTTAATATGGGGCCCTGACCAACAAGAGTTCCTGCGGCGTTGCGTAGATGAACTCAAAAAGGAGATGAAGAAGGAGCTGTTGGCCCCGATATTACAAGCAATTGAGGGGCTAATGGAGGAGCAAAAGACCCAGGAACAGGAGCTTCGGGTCATGAAGGCAAAGGCTGCTGAGAATGAGGACGACATACAGGGCCTGGTGGTGAAAACGGAGATACACGAGGCACAACACAAAAGATGTGTGGAAAGGCTGGAGGTGCTGGAGAACAATGCGAGGAGGAAGAACTTAAGGATTCTTGGTCTTCCCGAAGGTGCAGAAGGGGCGGACGTCGGGGCATATGTGAGCACGATGCTGCATTCGTTAATGGGATCGGAGGCCCCGACGGGTCCGCTGGAGGTGGAGGGTGCCTATCGGGTTATGGCGCGTAGACCGAGGGCTGGAGAAATTCCTCGAGCAATAGTTGTGAGATTTCTCCGATACAAGGACAGAGAGATGGTCCTCAGATGGGCCAAGAAAACTCGGAACAGTAGGTGGGAGAATGCGGTGATCCGCGTGTATCAAGATTGGAGTGCGGAGGTGGCGAGAAGGAGGGCAAGCTTTAATCGGGCCAAGGCGGTGTTGCATAAAAGGAAGGTCAAATTCGGAATGTTGCAACCGGCAAGACTGTGGGTCACACATCTAGGGAAACACCACTATTTCGAAACGGCAGACGAGACGTGGACATTTATTGTCGAGGAGAACCTGGAGTGAGCGGGCCAAAAAAAGAACGTTTGGGACAAAAGTGGGGGTGTGAATTTGTGGGATGAAGGGGGGAAAAGGGGGAAGAGAGGACATCCCAGATTGTTAAACCTGCGACCCTGTAACTTCTCTCTCTTCCCCATGTCGTGGGGGAGGGGGTGAGGGAGGATGAGGAGCTGTGGGCGCCGGCCATTGGGGGCGGGGCCAAAAGGGGAAGCGCGGGCTTTGTTCCCGCGCTATGGTAATCAGGGCGGGAACAGGGAAGCAGGAAGGAGGGGGCCTCGCACAGTGTGAGCCGAGGTCACGGGGGGAAGCCGAGGTCGGCCAGAGTTTGCTGACTTCTGGGAGCAACATGGGGGGTGCAATTACGCTAGCTTGGGATCTAGCGGGGGGGGGGGGGGTTTACTGGGTTGCTGCTGCTGGGAGAAGGGGGAGCTGGTATGGGAGGGGGGGGTTGGGGCGGGGGGGGCGCCGCCTGGGGGGGATACAGCTACGTGGGAACCGGGTGAGGAGCTGGATTGAAAAAGGAAATGGCTAGTCGTCAAGGGGGGGGGGGGTAAAGAGCCCCCCAACCCGGTTGATCACGTGGAATGTGAGAGGGCTGAACGGGCCGATTAAGAGGGCACGGGTACTCGCACACCTAAAGAAACTTAAGGCAGATGTGTTTATGCTTCAGGAGACGCATCTGAAGCTGACAGACCAGGTTAGACTTCACAAAGGATGGGTGGGGCAGGTGTTTCATTCGGGGCTAGATGCAAAAAACAGGGGGGTGGCCATACTAATGGAGAAGAGGGTAATGTTTGAGGCAAAGACTATAGTGGCGGATAGTGGGGGCAGATACGTGATGGTGAGTGGCAAACTGCAAGGGGAGGCGGTGGTATTAGTGAACGTGTGTGCCCCGAACTGGGATGATGCCAATTTTATGAGGCGTATGTTAGGACGAATCCCGGACCTAGAAGTGGGGAAGTTGGTAATGGGTGGAGACTTTAATACGGTGCTGGACCCAGGGCTGGACAGATCGAGGTCCAGGACTGGAAGGAGGCCGGCTGCAGCTAGGGTGCTTAAGGATTTTATGGTGCAGATGGGAGGAGTAGATCCCTGGAGATATAGTAGACCTAGGAGTAAGGAGTTTTCATTTTTCTCCTATGTACATAAAGTATTTTCACGAATAGATTTTTTTGTTTTGGGAAGGGCACTGATCCCAAAGGTGACGGGGACGGAGTACACGGCTATAGCCATCTCGGATCATGCTCCACACTGGGTGGACCTGGAGATAGGGAAGAAAAACAACAGCTTCCACCCTGGAGAATGGACATGGGATTATTGGCAGATGAGGGGGGGTGTTTAAGGGTGAGGGGGTGTATTGAAAAGTACTTGGAAATTAATGATAATGGGGAGGTACAGGTGGGAGTGGTCTGGGAGGCACTGAAGGCAGTGGTTAGGGAGCTGATATCTATTAGGGCACACAAAGGAAAGCAGGAGGGTAGGGAAAGAGAGCGGTTGTTGAAAGAACTGCTGAGGGTGGACAGACAATACGCGGAGGCACCGGAGGAGGGACTATACAGGGAAAGGCAAAGGCTACATGTAGAATTTGACTTGTTGACTACGGGTAAGGCAGAGGCACAATGGAGGAAGGCACAGGGTGTACAGTACGAATATGGGGAGAAGGCGAGTAGGTTGTTGGCCCACCAACTGAGGAAAAGGGGAGCAGTGAGGGAGATAGGGGGGGTGAGAGATGAGGAGGGAGAGATGGAGCGGGGAGCGGAGAGAGTGAATGGAGTGTTCAAGGCATTTTACGAAAGATTATATGAAGCGCAGCCCCCGGACGGGAAGGAGAGAATGATGTGCTTTCTGGATCAGCTGGAATTTCCTAAGGTGGAGGAACAGGAGAGAGTGGGGCTGGGAGCACAAATTGAGACGGAGGAAGTAGTGAAAGGGATTGGAAGCATGCAGGCGGGGAAGGCCCCGGGACCAGACGGATTCCCAGTTGAATTCTATAAGAAATATTTGGACTTGCTGGCCCCGCTACTGATGAGAACCTTTAATGAGGCGAGGGAAAGGGGACAGCTGCCCCCGACTATGTCAGAGGCAATGATATCGCTCCTCCTAAAGAAGGAAAAAGACCCGCTGCAATGCGGGTCATACAGGCCCATTTCCCTCCTGAATGTGGATGCTAAGATTCTGGCCAAGGTAATGGCAACGAGGATAGAGGATTGTGTCCCAGGGGTGGTCCATGAGGACCAAATTGGGTTTGTGAAGGGGAGACAGCTAAATACAAATATACGGAGGCTGCTAGGGGTAATGATGATGCCCCCACCAGAGGGGGAAGTGGAGAAGTGGAGATAGTGGTGGCGATGGATGCCGAGAAAGCATTTGATAGAGTGGAGTGGGATTATTTGTGGGAGGTGTTGAGGAGATTTGGCTTTGGAGACGGGTATATCAGGTGGGTACAGTTGCTGTATAGGGCCCCGATAGCGAGCGTGGTCACGAATGGACGGGGGTCTGACTATTTTCGGCTCCATAGAGGGACGAGGCAGGGATGCCCTCTGTCCCCGTTATTGTTTGCATTGGCGATTGAACCCCTGGCCATGGCACTGAGGGGTTCCAGGAAGTGGAGGGGAGTACTTAGGGGGGGAGAAGAACACTGGGTATCTCTGTATGCGGATGATTTGTTGCTATATGTGGTGGACCCGGCAGAGGGGATGCCAGAGATAATGCCGATACTTGGGGAGTTTGGGGATTTTTCAGGGTATAAACTGAACATAGGGAAAAGTGAACTATTTGTGGTGCATCCGGGGGAGCAGAGCAGAGAGATAGAGGATTTACCGTTGAGGAAGGTAACAAGGGACTTCCGGTACCTGGGGATCCAGATAGCCAAGAATTGGGGTACATTACATAGGCTTAATTTAACACGGTTGGTGGAACAGATGGAGGAGGATTTCAATAGATGGGACATGGTGTCCCTGTCATTGGCAGGTAGGGTGCAGGCGGTTAAAATGGTGGTCCTCCCGAGATTCCTTTTTGTGTTCCAGTGCCTCCCGGTGGTGATCACGAAGGCTTTTTTCAAAAGAATTGAGAAGAGCATTATGAGTTTTGTGTGGGCTGGGAAGACCCCGAGAGTGAGGCGGGGATTCTTGCAGCGTAGTAGGGACAGGGGGGGGCTGGCACTACCGAGCCTAAGTGAGTACTACTGGGCCGCCAATGTTTCAATGGTGTGTAAGTGGATGGGAGAAGGGGGGGGAGCGGCGTGGAAGAGATTGGAGAGGGCGTCCTGCAGGGGGACTAGCCTGCAAGCAATGGTGACGGCGCCGTTGCCGTTCTCACCAAAGAAATACACCACAAGCCCGGTGGTGGTGGCTACATTGAGAATTTGGGGGCAGTGGAGACGGCATAGGGGAGGGACGGGAGCTTCGGTGCGGTCCCTGATAAGAAACAATCATAGGTTCGTTCCGGGGAGAATGGATGGGGGATTTGGAGCATGGCAAAGAGCTGAGGTAGTACAATTAAGAGATCTATTTGTAGATGGGACGTTTGCGAGTCTGGGAGCACTGACGGAGAAATATGGGTTGCCCCAAGGGAATGCATTTCGGTATATGCAATTGAGGGCTTTTGCGAGGCAACAGGTGAGGGAATTCCCGCAGCTCCCGACGCAGGAAGTGCAGGATAGAGTGATCTGAGACATGGGTGGGGGACGGTAAGGTGGCGGACATATATGAGGCGGAGATGAGGGACGAGGGGGAGATCATGGTAGATGAGCTGAAAGGGAAATGGGAAGAAGAACTGGGGGAGGAGATTGAGGAGGGGCTGTGGGCTGATGCCCTACGTAGGGTAAACTCGTCGTCCTCGTGTGCCAGGCTAAGCCTGATACAATTTAAGGTGCTACACAGGGCGCATATGACTGGAGCACGGCTTAGTAAATTTTTGGGGGTAGAGGATAGGTGTGCGAGATGCTCGAGAGGCCCAGCGAATCACACCCACATGTTCTGGTCATGCCCGACACTACAGGGGTTCTGGGTGGGGGTGGCAAAGGTGCTTTCGAAGGTGGTGGGGGTCCGGGTCGAACCAAGCTGGGGGTTGGCTATATTTGGGGTTGCAGAAGAGCCGGGGGTGCAGGAGGCGAGAGAGGCTGACGTGTTGGCCTTTGCGTCCCTTGTAGCCCGGCGCAGGATATTGTTAATGTGGAAGGAAGCCAAACCCCCGGGGGTGGAGACCTGGATAAACGATATGGCAGGGTTCATAAAGTTAGAACGGATTAAGTTCGTGTTAAGGGGTTCGGCTCAGGGGTTCACCAGGCGGTGGCAACCGTTCGTCGACTACCTCACAGAAAGATAGAGGGAATGGAAAAGAAGTAGATAACAGCAGCAACCCAGGGGGGGAGGGGGGGAGGGTGGGGGGTGGAGGGGGGGGGGGGATCGGACGGACTCTCAGGGATGTTATTGTATATGTATAGGTATTTGGTATATGTAATTGTATATTGGATTGCTGGACTGTATTTTTGGAGAGTATTTATTTTGGACAAGGCAGTTGCCATTTAGTTTTGTTTTTTGTTTTTGTTTATATATTACTTATTTATTTGTTTAAAACTGGCCACAGTTATTTATATTGCTTTATTGCTGTGTAAAAGAAACACTACGTATTGTTATGTTTGGCCAAAAAACATGAATAAAATATATATTTTTTAAAAAGGTTGTTGTGAAAACTGAACATTTCTAAGAGATGATGGGAGGCTAGAAGATAAGAATTAAGAGCAGGAGTAAGCCATTTGGCTCCTCGAGACTGCTTCACCATTCAATAAATCATAGCTGATCTGATTATGGCCTTAATTCCACTTTCCTGCCTATCCTCATAATCTTTGATTGTTTTATATGCCAAAGTTCTGTATGGGCAGTGAGGGCAACTGTGGGATTGTACCACAGAAATGATGCCTTCAAGAGATGAGGACATTTTTATTTTTGCAGCTAGTATCATAGAATCACAGAAAGGTTACGACACAGAAAGATGTTATTTAGCCCAATCGTGTCTGCCCCTGCTGGACAAAGACTTGTTGCCCACTCCAATGTCACCTTCCACCTTCATGTTACAGCTGTACAGGACCTTAGTTAGGCCTCATTTGGAATACTGTGTCCAATTCTGGTCGCCACACTACCAGAAGGATATGGATGCTTTAGAGAGGGTACAGAAGCGGTTTACTAGGATGTTGCTTGGTATGGAGGGCATTAGCTATGAGGAGAGGTTAGATAAACTCGATCTGTTCTCACTGGAACGACGAAGGTTGAGAGCCGACCTGATAGAGGTCTACAGGATTATGAGTGGCATGGACAGAGTGGATAGTCAGATGCTCTTTTCTAGGGTAGGAGAGTCAAGTACTCAGGAGCATATGTTTAAAATGCGTGCAGAAAAGTTTAGAACAGATGTGCGAAGCAAGTGTTTTATACACAGAGGGTGGTAAATCTATGGAACAGGCTGCCTGGGGAGGTGGTGGGAGCAGGTACGATAGCGTCATCTAAGGGGCATCTAGACAAATATATGAATAGGGTGGGAATGGAAGGATATGGACTCCATATGTGCATACGGTTTCAGTTTAGGCAGGTACCATGGTGGGCGCAGGCTTGGAGGGCCGAATGGCCTGTTCCTGTGCTGTATTGTTCTTTGCTCTTTGCTCCAGCACCCTTGAAGGCTACAGCATTTCAGGTCTAGATGCAGGTACATTTTAAATGGGATTGACGATTCCTGCCTCAACCACCAATCGATAGGAATAGTTTGTGTTGCTGTGCACACGTTGGAAGAGGAAAAATAATTGTTTTACTGTATCTCGACACAAAGCATGCCAAACCTGCTTAATTAGATCAACTAGCATTCTTACCGTAAATAACTTCAAAATGAAATGCACAGCGAGTTTGTAAGCCTCTCGAAATCACCAATAATGTTCCATGGCTGCAGAAGCATCAGTAATTCACTTCAGTACACATCCAGATTCCATGGCAATGGAATCAGAGTTGGAGCAATGGAAGTTGACAGTGTTTTTGAAAATGTTAAATCTCAGGAAAAAAAAATAGAAGCAGGTCAACTGTGGTTTCGGAGAAACAAAATAAAAACAGAAGCTAACTGAGAGCTATTGGCTCAGAGAATTGCATCGTGCAAGTCGACCTTAAACTTGGACTAAAATTATTTTCTTCAGTGCTTTAAGAGGAGCCATTAGCCGCCCACCCATAAATCAGTTATAATTGTTGTGGTTCTGAAAACCATGCCAATATTAACAGCAAAGGTCATATAGATCAAGGCCCGTACCGTACTGGCAGCCAAAGATTTTTCTTTGTCATTTCTGCAGCCTCTCTGCACTTGTTTAAAAGGTAATATGCTTTTAACTGTTGTCAGCAACCTCAATTCTCTTACACTTTGTAGGCTGTGGGCCTGCGGTTCTTTTAATAGTCCAAAATCTCTCAGACATCCACTGCAAGACCCAGCAGAGAAATTAAATTTCCTCAAAATAGTCGACAGATTAGCTGCCGCATCTCCACTGCTGTTAAATATGTTTTTTTTAAATCCTAACTTTTTCATGAGCTTTTATTTCATTTTGTTATGAATTTCACAACCACAGTATGGTTAATAGTTCCTCTGTGTATCCTATGGAACACAATCATAACCTCTTTATGGGGATAGACTAGAAAATCCAGCTGTCCTTGGAGAACAAAAAAGGCTAGGATTTGATAGGGGTGTCTAAAATTGTGAAACATTTGACAAAGTTAATTGGCAAAATCTTTTCTATTGGTTGATGAGTCAGTAGGGTGATGTAGGGCTGGAGTCTCCGCAGCCCGACACCGAAATCTCGTTTGGAAACGGGGCGGAGAATCCGTTTTCCTGCAAGTAATCGGGACTGGCGCCGGTTCCACTATTCTCCGCCCCCTGAAAAACGGCATAGTCATGGAATACGCCACGCCGAGTATCCACCGCCTCAGGTCATTGCCTGAGGCTCGCCCTGCTATTCTCCGTCCCCGACCGGCTGAATTCCCGACGGCGCGGTTCTAATCTGGTCCTGGCGTTCAGGAATCGCGCGTGGCGGCTGCGGACTCAGTCCGGGACCGCAACAGTCGTGGGAGGGCCAATCAGAGGGCAGAGGGAGCCTCAGGCGGGACTGGGGGCTGTGTGTGCGGGTGGTCCGGGTCAGGTGAGTGGTCGCTAGGGGGCACTTTTTCTGCGGTCCAGGTCCGCGGGCTGAGTCCGCCATGGAGCACAGCGCGGCCGCTGGAACTCCTTGATTTCTATTTAAATGTTAAAACCTCAATTCCACATACCAGTAATTGTGAACACGTAAGGAGAAGAATAGTTAGGTTTTAACTTGGATCAATAGGGAGATGGCAGCCCAAGAATTGCTTTTCTGCTCCATTTACAACAGGAGTCTGATCACAGTCACCACCAAGGGGCCCAGTGCTGGACAGTGAATCCCCACATTCTTCAAGGTAGTGGACACTTTTAGACCCCAAAGACGTGCGATTAGGCGAATTGGGCATTCTGAATCCTCCCTTAGTGTAGCCTAACAAGCTCTGGAGTGTGGTGAATGGGGACTTTCACAGTGGCTTCAATGCAGTGTTAATGTAAGCCTACTTGTGACACTAATAAAGATTATTATCATTATTATTACAAATCACGGTCGGTTTTAGGACAGATTTGGGGAGAATGTTCAGCATTCATATGCTCCACAATTTCAGCAAGCGCTTTAGAGATAAGTCTTTGGTGGTCATTGTGGGGCCAGGGGCAGCACGGTGGCGCAGTGGTTAGCACTGCTGCCTCACGCCACCGAGGACCCGGGTTCGATCCCGGCCCCGGGTTCACTGTCCGTATGGAGTTTGCAGATTCTCCCCGCGGCTGCGTGGGTCTCACCCCCACAACCCAAAGATGTGCAGGATAGGTGGTTTGGCCACGCTAAATTGCCCCTTAATTGGAAAATGTTTTAAAATACAAATAAAATCAATGTTTCCCCTCCAAAAAATTAAAATCTTTGTGGGGCCAGGGGGAGCTGGAGTATTCCTCTGGGGTGCACAAATATAACATACGCTGCTCCACGTTTCCCTCCTAAATACCTCAATGTGCACAGGCACCATGACCAACACCACCTACCTTAATCCAGGCTGGTTTGGCCCAACTTTCCTCGGTGTGGTGATATGCCTGTAAGCAATATTGTAGATGACTGATGGTGCGACCTCCAACCAGCAGGTGGTGGTACAGACCCATCATGCAGTCTCTAGACTGTGGTCATGTGACAAGGCACTCAGATATAAGTGGGGACACATGTGGTGATCAGCAGATCGTTATAAGATGTACAAGAGGACAGACGTGCACTAGGGGTAGTTCCAGAGGACTACAAAGAAACTCCAAGATAACTTGCTCTGTAACAGATCATGATCTTACCACGTGTGATTTAATAAAGATCCTGGTTTGGACAAGTCACAAGTCGTTTGGTACATTCCTTGCTAGACATCGAACACCAAACACAACATGATACCAAGGGTGCTGAAGATTTGAAGATAACAACGACAGTGACAAAGTTAAAATTAGGCGGAGAGACCGATCTGGTGAACTGCAGCCCGTGGTGACTCAACGCACGAGAAGATGCTGGAGCGCGAGATGGAAGGACTGAAAGTCCCCCACCAGCTTCAGATTTCCTGTAATGTAGATGAAAACTGGCGGCTCTTCAAGCAGCAGCTAAACCTCGATGTTTCGGCCCTAGGCCTGAAGGCACAGCCTGATGAAAGGCGAATAGCATTGATGCTAATGGTGGCAGGTCCACAAGCAATTGAACTGTACAATACGTTTGCATTCGACAATGAGGAGGATAGCAAGAGATACGATTAAGTAATTCGGTACTTTGAGCAGCATTGCTCCCCCAAAATGAATGAGACATTTGAGAGATACATGTTCCGTGCGCGTACCCAAAAACCTGGCAGTCCTGTCATGGACTTGAGGCCAAAAGCCCAGTCACGCAACTTCAGTAGCCTGAAATCTTCACTCATCCGCGCGCAAATTGTTTTTGATGTAGCTAACGATAGGCTCCGGGAGAGGTTGCTGCGGGAGGAAGATTTGGTACTGGAACAAGCAATAAAGATTTGCCAGGTGAGCGAGATAGACACTTGGGCATCTGTCTTTTTACCCACAGTCTGCCAGGGTCACAGTAATGAAGCCCAGCTCTCAAAATGGACCAGGCCTCCTGCTGCCTCCAGGAGTTGATCAGCCTGTCCAACCTGTGCCCAGCTGGGGAAAAACATTGGCATAAACAGGAGAGAGAGGGAAAAAGGAAGTTCTGAGGCAGAAAAGATGAAAGAGTATGAGAGCAAAAAGAGAAAAACAGAATGTTAAGGGAGAAAATAATGTAAACATCTTTAGAAATGCATGGATGCTTATAATGCTAGTTTCCTGCAAGAATCTTGGTGTATAGAAAGGGGGCACTTCTTCTCCCACCCCCATCTCAATCTCACTACCAATTAGAATTGGCAGATGGGGCATCTGAACGTAGCCCATTTCCATGGTTACCAACGGAAGTACAATTATTTGCAGCAGTTGCCAAGTAAGCTTTGTGCCAATAGGTATTCGGCCTCATTGACTTCCACATTCGTCAATATGGGCTGGTAAACCTCTCTCTTTTGTATTTTGATCATCCGCCCCACGGCAGCTAAGGATGCAGCAAAGCAACTGAGGGACGATACACCGCCCGTGTTGTGCCCGAAAGGTGGCGTGACGTGGCCGGTAGATGCCGGGAGGTGCCTCTTCGGGGATCTACCCAGCTAGTCATGCCTTACGAGATCCAACGTGATCTCACATGACTAAATGATCTGAATCCCACCCATTGTGGGCGGGGTCACTATTTTACAAATAGTTAGAGTGAGACAGCTGGTCAGTGTGGCCTCCACAAATGGGGATGAAATGGAACAGCACTCGTGGGGGTCTCTCATGGGGATTGAAGGCCACAGTTGCTTGACATCTGGGCAGGATGGCACCCTGGCATGGCTGGTGCCACCTTGGCCATGCCACCTGGGTGCTGTTTTATTATGCTCTTGACGTAGCATAAGCTGCTTCCTTGATGTGCCCTCTGACAAAGGAAGGTTCAGACTTGGAGATAGCTTTAACACGTTTATTAAACTGTTAACAATTCTCCTACTTGGATTCGACTCTCCTGTTAATCCTGCTATAGCTACTCAGACTAACTAACCAGTCTGCTACAATCCACATGGTGGGTGTGGTGTGTTTCAATCAACCCTGTCTGTACTCACGAAGTGTCTCCACTGGAAAGAGCCTGAGCATGTGTGCTATGTCCTTTTATATGGGTTGGTGTAATGCCCCCTTGCGGTAGTGTCACGTCTGGATGTGTCTTGAATGCCCATTGGTCGTGTCCTATCTTACTGACCTATTGGTTGAATGTCTGTGTGTCATGATGTTTCTGGTGCTCTCTCTAGTGTTTATCTAGTCTTAGTGTATTCACGTTAACCCCTTGTGTATTTACAGTGATGCATATCACCACAGGTGCCAGCCTGGCACTGCCAGGTGGCAATGCCAAGGTGCCCGGCTGGAATTTTCCAGCGCTGGGCTGGGAGGGAGGGGGGGTGCCCTGCGCATGTACGGTGGGGCCCAATAACCCATTATAGGGGAGTTGGGGATTTGCGGGAGGTTTGGGGATTATGTCGTGGGGGAAGGCGTTGAGAGATCCGGAGACCATTTAAGAATGGCGTCCCGATTTCCTGCACTGAGGAGTCCGGGAAAGTGGAGGTCCTTAGTGCAGGAAACAGGACTAAGAGCGGCTGGGGGAACCCCACTGAGGCCCCAAATTGAACCAGAGTCCTGATAGATAGCCGGCTAAACGTGCTTATCAGAGGACCCTATTCCAATTCTAATAGATCGGGCCCTTAGAATCGATAGAATCCCTACACTGCAGAACAAAGAAGAAAGAAGAATACACAGGAACAGGCCCTTCGACTCTCCAAGCCTACGCCGACCATGGTACCTGCCTAACTAAAACCGCCTGCACTTACAGAATCCGTATCCTTCCATTCCCAGCCTATTCATATATTTGTCTAGATGCCCCTTAAATGCCGCTATCGTACCTGCTCCCACCATCTACCCAGGTGCGTTCCATATATTTACCACCCTCTGTGTAAAATACCTGCCTCGTACATCAGTTCTAAACTTTTCCCCACGCACGTTAAACCTATGTCCCCTAGTACTTGACTCTCCTACCCTTGGAAAGAGCATCTGATCATTCACTCTGTCCATGCCACTCATAATCTTGTAGACCTCTATCAGGTCGCCTCACAGCCTCCGTAGTTCCAGTGAGAACAGACCGAGTTTATCTGACCTCTCCTCATAGCTAATGCCCTCCATATCAGGCAACATCCTAGTAAACCGCTTCTGTACCCTCCCCAAAGCATCCACAACCTTCTGGTAGTGTGGCGACCAGGATTTCAATATTTCACATTATGGAGAATTACATAGAATTTACAGTGCAGAAGGAGGCCATTTGGCCCATTGAGTCTGCACCGGCCCTTGGAAAGAACCCCCCCACTTAAGCCCCACATCTCCACTCTATCGCCGTAACCCAGTAACCCCACTTAACCTTATTGGACATTAAGGGAAATTTTAGCATGACCAATCCACGTAACCTGCACATCTTTGGACTTTGGGAGGAAACAGGAGCACCCGGAGGAAACCCACGCAGACACGGGGAGAACGTGCAGACTCCGCACAGTGACCCAGCGGGGAATCGAACCTGGGACCCTGGCGCTGTGAAGCAACCGTGCTAACCACTGTGCTACCGTGCTGCCCTGGTGAGGCCAAATGAGGCCTAACTAAGGTCCTGTACAGCTGCAACATGACTTGCCAATTTTTATATTCACTGCCCCGACCGATGAAGACCAGCATGCTAGTATGCCTCTTGACCACCTTATCCACATGCGTTGTCACTTTCAGTGATCGGTGGACATGCATGCCCAGATCTCTCTGCCTGTCAGCACTTGCAAGAGTTCTTCCATTTATTGTGTAATTTCTTCATGCATTGGACCTTCCAAAATGCATTACCTCACACTTGTCCGGATTAAACTCCATCTGCCATCTCTCTGCCCAAGACTCCAACCAGTTTATAACCTGCTGTATCCGAAGACAATCCTCTTCACTACCTGCAACTCCATCAATTTTTGTGGCGTCTGTGAACTTACTAATCAGACCAGCTACATTTTCTTCCCAATCATTTATATACACCACAAACACCAAAGGCCCCAGAACTGATCCCTGTGGAACGCTGCAAGTCACAGCCTTCCATTCAGAAAAGCACCCTTCTACTGCTACCCTCTGTCTACTATGCCCCAGCCAGTTCTGTATCCAACTTGCCAGCTCTCCTCTGATTCCATTTGACTTCACCTTTTGTACCAGTCTGCCGTGAGGTAGCATGTCAAAGGCTTTACTGAAGTCCATGTATACAACATCTACTGCCTTTTCCTCATCTATCATTTTTGTCACTTCCTCGGAAAACCCGATCAAATCAGAAGGAGGCCATTTGGTCCATCGAGTCTGCACTAATGTTCCACACCGACATTCACCCAAGGCTGAACCTGGGTCCCTGGCACTGTGAGGTGGCTGTGCTAACCACTGTGCCATTGTGCCATTCACTTCATGTGAATGTTTTACAACCCTTAACATTATGACATGTTATGCTTATAGCAATATTGAAATGGGTGCTTGATCGAATCCGCAATGACATTGTGGTTTCTATAGAGAGACTATCATGTCTGATAGAGGTAAAGATATTTGATCCCAGATTTGGAGAATGATTAGCGATGATGGCGGCTGTCATGGATGTGGTGTGCACTCCTATGTGACAAATCTCATAGACCTGGATTTCCATCGTGATAGAGAGCCTCTCCATTGCAATAAAAATGGCAGGATGCTGAAATCCAAAAGTCCCGTCCCCGAACATGACACTTGCCATTTTTATGGCGGTGGGAATGGGCTGGGTTAGCATTTGTGAATGTACATTTCACAGAAGCAGCTGCCTATAGAAATTAACAGCTGCCTCCACTCATGTGTGGTTTTGGTGTGAGAGGTGTCTCAAACTACTTCTGGTAGCAGCAGATCTGAACTTTATACATTCATTTGGATAACCAAGATACCCTATGGAGAGGTCAGGTACTTCTTTGGTTACGGTCCCGTGGCATGGTTAGCAGAGGTCACGTGTCCTTTGGGGGGGGGGTCATATGACCTTTGGGCGAGGTCAGATGACCTTTGTGATTTCTAAAAGTAGGTATGAATGTGCATAAATAGTGTATAAACTAACTGCAACTGTTAAAAAAAACTGTCAGATAACAATATCAAGTCTTAAGATGAATTATCAAAGAGGGTGGCCAATCTGTCACAGCATTTAAAACCTCTTCCTTTTAACTCGGGGGGGGTAAAATAACTGAGAGATAAAACATGATTGCTTGCTCCTTCACTCTGTCAGTTGATATAAGCCTTAAGGTTTCTACTCCCTGATTAGTGCTGCATGACTGATTTCACAAGCATCTATTATTATATTATTACTGTAATTTCACAGTTTGATTGAAACTCCAAGTTGTTATGGACTCTTTGAGGAGGGACGATCAAGTCCATTGCTTGTTTCTATAAGGGATTATGCAATTGAATGAAATGTTTGCTATTCAACAAAAAATTAGTTGAATAAATGCAAATGTGGTAAATGTGTTTTTTTGAGTGTTTTTTTTTAAATAATAAAGCCTGCAATAGATGTTTTATTTTATTTAATCTCAGCATGAATCCCGAGGTCTACTCATGTTGGATACTGAGTGAGTAGGTGTGAGAAAAAAGGTTGAGAAGTTGGGGGAATGGGTTATCTTTAGTTGCCACTAATTTGTCACAGGGGCTATAAGGGCGATGGGAATATGTGGAGCATAGTTTATCATGGAGAGTAGGAGGGGGCCATGTGAGTGGACAGAGGAGTATAGGTTAGCATGGAGAGTTTGATGGGTCATAGAGGTGGGTGGGGACATGAGTTGGCATGGATGGGATGTGGGAGGCATGTGGGGATGTGAGGATGAGGGCTGGAAGGATTTTCTCATTTCATTACTTTTTCAAATAAATCTTGGACATAGGGCTGGAGCACAGAGGCAGTCTTTTTTCCCAGCTCGTCTCTGCACCCAGCATCCTCCACATTTGTCCTGGGATCGCCTGGCCCGACTCCCAGGGAATTCCACTGCCCCAGAACAAAGATCCAACCTTCCAGGTCACTTATCCTCCTGAACAGTTTTATGGAGCCAGGAACTCTGCACTCCTGAATGAAAATCTAGGCTTCTGAATTTGATCGCGGCATGTGGCGCAGTGGTTAGCACTGGGATTGCAGCACTGAGAACCTGGGTTCGAATCCCGGCCCTGGGTCACTGTCATGGTGGAGTTCGCACATTCTCCCCGTGTCTGCATGGGTTTCACTCGACAACCCAAAGATGTGCAGGTTGGTGGATTGGCTATGCTAAATCGCTCCTTAATTGGAAAAAAAACAATAATTGGGTACTCTAAATTTTTTTTTTTTAAAAGAGTGCCATCAATGTTTATTGGGGAGAATGGGATCAAAGGCTATGGGGAGAAAGCAGGATTAGGCTATTGAGTTGGATGATCAGCCATGATCGGGATGAGTGGCGGAGCAGGCTCGAAGGGCCAAAAGGCTCCTATCTTCTCTGCATCTATGTATCGCTGAACCACTCAACTCTTTCCACAAAAGCACAAAACATGGACATGTATTTTGCCACCATGCGTCTTGAGGAAGGCTTTAGTGTGCCATAGACTTCAGGGTCAAAACCTGCCCCCCGAAAGGCTCTAGGAGGTGGTCAGTCTGTTAAAATCTAGGCCGAGGTGGGAAAACAAAATGCCAAAGCAGGATAGAGAAAAAGAAAGTTATGAGCGATGTTTGTACTTAGTGGACTGTGATGAATTTTGAAGTTAAAAAAAAGAGAAAGGCCCTCATCCACACAGTCATTTCAGGACCTCCAGACATCCCAAAACGATTTATGACCAAGGGTGTACTTTCCTTTACTGTTTGTCCTGTTCTGATGTCGGAAGGTTGTCTCACAATACAAACTGGTCTAAAATAGGCTCCTTCACATTTTTACAGCTTTTTTACATCTGTCCCTATTCAGGGAGCACGACCTTTGTGATTTGCTGTGACATCATTTCAGCCGCTTACGATTCCTTGCTGTGCAATGTTGAGATACAATTGCAAGCGAGGAGAAACCATCTTCCTGCATTCATTTTACAGTAAGGGGCAGCCTTTGCTCAGATTCACAGGCGCACACTTCCATGGATCTATTCCAGGCAGCTCAAACTAAAGTGTGCGGCCAAGTGGGAAGAATCACACATCCACTAATAGCTGCAATCCTGTAATATAAAGAGCATTAAAAGTAACACAATCTGCCAACTTCATGGTAAGAAAGCAAATCTGTGTTGTGATTGACTTTGACCGCTCTGTAAATCCCTGCGTTTGTTTGTAATTTAAGGGTTATTGTACATTTGAGTAAGCTTGCAGACTTCATGGGCAGGAATCTCCATCGGCTGATGATGGAATTGGGAAATGCGACTCGGCGGAGAATCGGTTTTGATGGCGGGACCGGGGTGATCAGGCACAAACCGCCATTGCAAGGCAGCCATCTTGCTGCGTACCCCACTGACCACCCATCCTGGCCCCTGGTGCAGACTGGCACCGACTGTATGGGTGGCCCCCCCTCTACCACCCCACACGCGAGGCCCACCCTCGACCCCACCCATCCAACCGGCCGCCACCCAATCGCTGATTGGCCGGGGCTGATGATAGACTTTGGGACAAGAACTATGGAGACCATCGATGTTTGCGAACTGGGGCTCTCCATGGCAGACATGAAGCACACACTACGCTTTCACACTGTAGACATGGACATTGGCTCAGTACTTGGAATAGAATCATGTGAATCCCTGAATCTAGTTGAGTGACTATGTGTCCAAGAAGATAGCTGGTCAGCTGAGCACCATACAAGACATTACTGTGTATGAGGATTCAAAAAAAATCCTATTCCGCATCGTTTGACAATATCTGACACCTGCCCATAGTAGCACTTTCCACCGTCTACCTGGGTGATCCCTGCCGGCCATTCCATCACACGGTCCCATCGAATTCCTGGGGCAGCCAAGGTTGGGATGCTAGCGGGGAGTGTGGGGTGGGACAGCAGAGCGGTGAGCGTTAGCTGAATTGCGGTCCCTGAGCCCACCCCACCCCCAACGTCTGCAAATTTCACCTGGCTCCCTCTGCACACCCTCTGTGGCCAGCCCAGTCCAGCCCACCCCTCACACCTTTCTGACAGAGCACCGAGGCAGAGGTGAACAGGTGTTTAATGTGAGCAAATTTATGCAGAGTTGTGCGCTAGCCCCTATTGCTAACCTGCGCCCGTGTGAACCTAACTGGTGTCTAACTTTCTGGTCTTACAAACCCCAACGCTAAGTCTAGGTGAATCCCCAGATGGTATATCAGGTCTGGAGGCGGCCTGATGTGATTCCCGTCCTGTGATCTGGGTCCCTGTTGGTGGCCGTCTTGTGGGGCGACCGGGCCGGGATGGGCCGGCTGCTGCTCGGGTGCTCCAGGTGGCATGGTGCTGCCTGTTCTGCCTGCTGTCCATCAGATGTGCCAGGGACAGGAGGGAGGGAGTCCGAGGTGCTGTGGTGTTCCGGTACCTCCCCTGCAGGAGTCACCGGCATTGGCACCTTCACCTCCTCCCCTGGCTGCCTGATGGCCTCCGGGCTACTCCATGGGACAGGGGAGCGAGTGGACCTAACCGCTGAGGTGCCCCCGCCACCTGGCGCTGCCAGTCCTGGAGGTTCACTGCCGTCTCGACCAAAGTCTGCATTCTCGCGGCCATGGAGCACAGGGAGTGGACCACCGCTATCTGGGACTGCGCCACATCACTCTGCGACTGCGTCACCAACTTCTGGGTCTGTGCCATCAGCCAGTGACAGTGCCATCTCCCTCTGGGACTGGGCCACCTCCCTCTGTGTCTGTGCCACGTTGGCCAGCACCTGGGCAATGCCGTCGATGCTCTCAGCCATGGCCTGCTGTGTCGGGGGCACACAGAGGAACAGCTCTGCAATGCCCAGGTGGCTCTGGCACATGGCTGTCTGGGAGAAGGCAGCCCTGTCCTGGGCCTCGGCCACTGCCTGCACAGAGTGCCCCAGGCTTTGAACACACTGATTCATAGCCGAGACCCTCACCCCCAAGGCCTCCACCACGGACGCCACCCGTGCGGTGTTGGCTTGGGTGGCACGCATGGCCGGTACCACCTCTTGCTCCTGCACACGGTTGGACTCCTCCACTTGCGCCTGCAGGTGCTGGATGCTTGTCGATAACTGCTCATGCAGTCCCTGGCTCTGCGACTGAATCGCCACGATCAATGTGACTGTCCGTTCCAGAAGCCTGAAACCTTAGTCCCTGGAGACACACCGGCCTCCAACCGTCCGCCCCATCTGGAGATCTTACCCCCGCCTGATGTACCGGAGCATGTGTGTGGTGTGCACCAGATAGTGTCCCAGGAGCCTCTTCATTAAATTGCCCAGCCAAGGTGAGTGTCTCTGGGATGGTGGAGGGTATTGCAGGCAGCTGTGATGGGAAATCAGTGTCAAAATTGGATCCGGGGTGTCCTGGGTTTTGGGATTATGGGTCTCACCCATGTCGGTATCCTCGTCCCTGGCCGACACACGGGGGGTTCTGGCTGTGGCTGTGGCTGGGTGCGGAGGTCACCAGAAGGACCCGCCCCATCACCTGCAAGACACAAGACAAGATGCATTATTAAACCACGGGTCGAGGGGTGTGGGGTATAGGGGTGGTGTGGGGGTGAAGGTGGTGTGGGGGTGAGGATGGTGTGGGGGTGAGGATGGTGTGAGGGTGAGAGCGGTGTGAGGGTGAGAGCGGTGTGAGGGTGAGAGCGGTGTGAGGGTGAGGATGGTGTGGGGGTGAGAGCGGTGTGAGGGTGGTGTGGGGGTGAGAATGGTGTGGGGGTGGTGTGAGGGTGAGGATGGTGTGGGGGTGAGAGCGGTGTGGGGGTGGTGTGAGGGTGAGGATGGTGTGGGGGTGAGAGCGGTGTGAGGGTGGTGTGGGGGTGAGAATGGTGTGGGGGTGAGAGTGCTTTGAGGGTGGTGTGGGGGTGGTGTGGGGGTGAGAATGGTGTGGGGGTGAGAGAAGTGTGAGGGTGGTGTGGGGGTGAGGATGGTGTGGGGGTGAGAGTGGTGTGAGGGTGAGGGTGGTGAGGGGGTGAGAGAGGTGTGAGGGTGGTGTGGGGGTGAGAGTGGTGTGAGGGTGAGGGTGGTGTGAGGGTGAGAATGGTGTGGGGGTGAGAGAGGCGTGGGGGTGGTGTGGGGGTGAGAGAGGTGTGGGGGACCTGGAGTATAGGTCGAGGGGGAAGAATTTTCGGATTGTGGGTCTCCCCGAAGGAGTGAAGGGGCCCGATGCTGGGGCATATATGAGCACAATGCTCAATTCGCTGATGGTTGCGGGAGCTTTCCCGAGGCCCCTGGAGCTAGATGGGGCTCATCGGGTCCTGGCAAGGAGACCCAAAGCCAACGAGCCGCCAAGGGCTGTAGTGGTGAGGTTCCACCGCTTTATGGACAGAGAGTGTGGCCTGAGATGGGCCAAAAAAGAGCAGAGCAGCAGATGGGAGAACACGGAGATCCAAATTTACCAGGACTGGAGTGCGGAGGTGGCTAAGAAGAGGGCTGGTTTTTACCGGGCTAAGGCGGTTCTCCATCGGAAGTGGGTGAAGTTCGGGATGCTGCAGCCAGCGCGATTGTGGGTCACGTTCCAAGATCGGCACCACTATTTTGAAACGCCCGATGAGGCATGGAACTTTATACAGACTGAAAAGTTGGACTCAAATTGAGGGTTTGTCGTGGGGGGATGTTTACTGTGTTTACCGCGTTTGGGGAATGTTCTTTTTGTTTTGGTGCTGGTTGGGGATGGGTGAATGGATTTGATGTGGGGGCTGTGCGAGAGTGTGGGCGTCGGTGTTGATGGGGCAGGGCCCCGCAGAGGAAGAGGGGGGGTGGAGGCCCGGGGATGGGGAGTTGGGGTAAGGCCGCAAAAAGGAGCTGCGCCAGAAGGGGAGGGGCCAGCTCAGGAAAGCGCGGGCTTTTTCCCGTGTCAGGGAAAGATGGGGGTGGGGCCAGGGGGGAAGGGCGGTGCTGGAGAGGAACGCACATTGACTGCCAAGGGGTGGGGGGATTCTCACACTGGGGGGAATCGATGGAATGGCGGGAGAGGCCGGGGTCAGCAGGAGTCAACTGACTTACGGGAGTGTCATGGGGGGAGCAAAATGGCTGGATGGGGATCTAGCGGGGGCAGGGGTGGGTGAGGGAGGGAGGGCGGGGAACTGGGTTGCTGCTGCATTGGCCAAAGGGGAGCTGGAAGTAGGAGAGGTAGTCGGGGCGGGGGTCCGCCGCCTGGGGGACTGGAGGGTGCGGGAGGCGCAGGCACGTGGTTGGCCTAGAAAAGGAGATGGCTAGTCGGCAGGGGGCGGGGGTGAGTAGCCCCCTGATCCGGCTGATAACTTGGAATGTGAGGGGCCTGAACGGGCCGGTCAAGAGGGCTCGAGTGTTCGCGCACTTAAAGACACTGAAGGCAGACGTGGTTATGCTCCAGGAGACACATCTGAAGGGGGCAGATCAGGTTAGGCTGAGAAAGGGATGGGTAGGCCAGGTCTTTCATTCAGGGCTCGATGCGAAGAACAGAGGGGTTGCAATACTGGTGGGGAAGCGGGTGTCGTTCGAGTCACTGAATATTGTAGTGGATAATGGAGGTCGATATGTGATGGTGAGCGGTAGGTTGCAGGGGGTGCAGGTGGTACTGGTGAACGTATATGCCCCGAATTGGGATGATGCCGGATTTATGAAACGCATGTTGGGTCGGATTCCGGATCTGGAGGTAGGAAGCTTGATAATGGGGGGGGACTTCAACACGGTGCTGGACCCAGCACTGGACTGTTCTAGGACCAGGACGGGTAAGAGGCCGGCTGCGGCCAAGGTGCTCAGGGGGTTTATAGACCAGATGGGGGGAGTGGATCCATGGAGGTTTGCCAGGTCGCAGGCCAGCGAATTTTCCTTCTTTTCCCACGTCCACAGAGCCTACTCCCGGATACATTTTTTCATTTTGAGTAGGGCGCTAATCCCGAAAGTGGAGGGAACGGAATATTTGGCCATAGCCATCTCGGACTACGCCCTGCATTGGGTGGAGCTGGAGTTGGGGGAGGAGAGGGACCAGCGCCCACTGTGGAGCCTCGATGTGGGACTGTTGGCAGAGAGGGGGGGTGCGGGCGGGTGCGGAGGTGTATTGAAAGATACTTGGAGGCCAACGACAATGGAGAGGTGCAGGTGGAGGTAGTCTGGGATGCGTTGAAGGCGGTGGTCAGGGGAGAGCTAATCTCCATTAGGGCCCACAGGGAGAAGAGAGAGGGGAGGGAGAGGAAGAGGTTGGTGGGGGAGATTTTAAGGGTGGACAGGAGTTATGCAGAAGCCCCGAGGAGGGGCTACTTAGGGAGCGATGGAACCTCCAGACGGAATTCGACCTGTTGACCACGGGGAAAGCAGAGGCACAGTGGAGGAAAGCGCAGGGGGCGACGTATGAGTATGGGGAGAAGGCGAGTCAGATGCTGGCACACCAGCTTCATAAGAGGGAGGCAGCGAGGGAGATTGGTGGAGTTAAGGATAGAGGGGGGAATACGGTACGGAGTGCGGTGAGAGTAAACAAGATATTTAGGGACTTCTATGAGGATCTGTACAGGTCTGAGCCCCCAGCGGGGGAGGAGGGGATGCAACAATTCCTAGATCAGCTGAGGTTCCCGAGGTTGGAGGAGGAGCAGGTGGCTGGTTTGGGGGCACCGATTGGGCTGGAGGAGCTGGTTAAAGGATTGGGGAACATGCAGGCGGGAAAGGCCTCGGGGCTGGATGGGTTCCCCGTTGAATTTTACAGGAAATACGTGGACCTGCTGGGCCCGTTGCTAGTGAGGAATTTCAATGAGGCGAGGGAGGAGGGGACCTTGCCCCCGACAATGTCCAGGGCGCTGATTTCTTTGATCTTGAAGCAGGACAAGGATCCATTGCAATGTGGGTCATATAGACTGATCTCGCTCCTCAATGTTGACGCTAAGTTGCTGGCGAAGGTGCTGACTACGAGAATTGAGGACTGTGTCCCGGGGGTGATTCATGAGGACCAGACGGGATTTGTGAAGGGTAGGCATCATGATGCCCTCGATGGAGGGGGAAGCGGAGGTAGTGGCAGCTATGGACGCGGAGAAGGCCTTTGATCGGATGGAGTGGGAGTATCTTTGGGAAGTGCTGCGGAGGTTTGGGTTCGGGGAGGGGTTCATTAGTTGGGTCAGGCTGCTATATAGAGCCCCAGTGGCGAGTGTGGCTACGAACCGGCGGAGGTCGGAGTACTTTCGGCTGTACCGGGGGACAAGACACGGGTGCCCCTTATCCCCCTTGTTGTTTGCACTGGCAATTGAGCCGCTGGCCATGGCACTGAGGGAGTCCAGGAAATGGAGGGGATTGGTTCGGGGGGGAGAGGAACACTGGGTGTCGTTGTATGCCGATGACCTGTTGTTGTATGTTGCGGATCCAGTGGAGGGGATGGCGGAGGTCATGCGGATCTTTCGGGATTTGGGGGACTTTTCGGGGTATAAACTCAACGTAGGGAAGAGTGAGCTCTTTGTGGTGCATTCAGTGGACCAGGGAAGGGGGATAGACGAGTTACAGCTGAAGAGGGCAGAAAAGAGCTTTCGGTACCTAGGGATCCAAGTAGCGAGGAGTTGGGGGGCCCTGCACAAGCTCAATTTGACGCGGTTGGTGGAGCAGATGGAGGAGGATTTCAAAAGATGGGATATGCTGCCACTCTCACTAGCGGGTAGGGTGCAGTCGGTCAAAATGACGGTCCTTCCGAGGTTTCTCTTTGTGTTCCAGTGCCTTCCCATTTTGATCCCCAAGGCCTTTTTCAAACGGGTAAGCAGGAGCATCATGGGATTTGTGTGGGAGAATAAGACCCCGAGGGTGAAGAGGGTGTTTCTGGAGCGTAGCAGGGATGGGGGGGGCTGGCGCTGCCGGATTTGTGTGGCTATTATTGGGCAATCAATGTGGCGATGGTCCGTAAGTGGGTAATGGAGGGAGAGGGGGCAGCGTGGAAGAGGCTAGAGATGGCGTCATGTGTGGGCATGAGCCTGAGGGCGCTGGTGACGGCACCGCTGCCGCTCTTGCCGACAAGGTACACCACGGGTCCGGTGGTGGCGGCGACGCTGAAGATCTGGGGGCAGTGGAGACGACACAGGGGCGAGGTGGGAGCCTCGGTTTGGTCCCCGATTCGGGAGAATCATCGGTTCGTCCCGGGAAGGATGGATGGGGGGTTTCGGAGCTGGCATCGAGCAGGGATTAGGAGAATGGGGGGCCTGCTCATCGATGAGACGTTTGCGAGCCTAGGGGCGCTGGAGGAGAAGTTTGGGCTACCCCCGGGAAACGCTTTCAGGTACATGCAAGTGAGGGCATTTGTGAGGTGGCAAGTGAGGGAATTCCCGCTGCTTCCGGCACGTGGGATTCATGACAGGGTGATTTCGGGTGTAAGGGTTGGAGAAGGCAAGGTTTCGGCGATCTACCAGGAGCTACAGGAAGAGGAGGAGGCCTCGGTGGAGGAGTTAAAGGGCAAGTGGGAGGAGGAGCTGGGGGAAGAAATAGATGAGGGTCTCTGGGCTGATGCCCTGAGTAGGGTTAATTCTTCCTCCTCTTGCCCAATATGACAGGGGCGAGGTTGAGTAGGTTCTTTGGAATGGAGGACAGATGTGGGAGATGCTCGGGGAGCCCGGCAAATCACGTCCATATGTTCTGGTCGTGCCCGGCGCTGGATGGATTTTGGAGGGGTTTTGCGAGGACTATGTCCAAGGTGGTGAACGCCCGGGTCAAGCCGAGCTGGGGATTAGCATTATTTGGGGTATCGGACGAGCCGGGAGTGCAGGAGGCGAAAGAGGCCGGTATTCTGGCCTTTGCGTCCCTGGTAGCCCGGTGGAGGATTTTGCTCCTATGGAAGGATGCGAAGCCCCCTAGTGTGGAAGCTTGGATCAATGACATGGCAGGGTTCATCAAGCTGGAGAGGATAAAGTTTGCCTTGTGAGGGTCTGTGCAAGGGTTCTTCAGGCAGTGGCAACCGTTCCTAGACTTCCTCACGGAGCGTTAGGAGGAGGTCAGCAGCAGCAGCAGCCCAGGGGGGGGAAGAGGGAGGGGGTGTTTCTTTTGGTGGCGGCGTTTGGGTTAAGGTGGGGGGGGTTTCCCTTTTTGTGTTTTTAAATGTTATATGGGGGGGGTTATTATATATGGGGGAAATCCAATGTATAATTTCTGTTTGTTGTGTTCTTGTTTCTTTCTTCTTGGTGGGGGGGGGGAGGTGTTTGTTGAAAATTTGTTGTAAAACTTGAATAAATATATATTTTTTAAAAAGCACCTCTTGCCATTCATTCCATATTGTCTGTAGTAAATGTTGAAAAAGGTCATATCAAAATCACAATGCTAAATTGGGGGTCAACCAATTTCCACCTCTCTTCTAACTAAAAGGGCTAAATCACGAGGATAGATTCATGAGCCAGGCTTGTATTCGCCTTGAGTACTGAAAAATAAGGGATAATCTAACTGGAGCGATGGAGAAGATTCAATAAGGTAGCTGGAGGGAAACAATTTTCTCTGGTGCGACAGTTCCAAAACAAGTGAGCATAGCCTTAAAATCAAATCTAGGCTCACCCATGGGTGAGGCCAGGAAGTGCTTCTTCACACGTAAAATAAATGGAAATCTGGAACTCTCTCTGATGGGTCGATTGAAAATTTTGAAACCGAGATTAATAGATATTTGTTGGTATTGAAGCAGATAGATAAAGTGGAGAGAGTCAATGAAGATGCAGATTAGCTCAGATCTAATTGAAAAGTGGAACATGATCAAGGGGGCTGAATGGCCGACTATGGGTTCTCTGTCGGGGGTTCCCAAATTGTGGGTCATGAGCCCCCAGTGTGGTCACAGGGTAGATTCTGGGGTTGCGAGCTCCAAGGTCATAATGGTGGATTTTATTATAAGGGGATTGCAGTACAGGAATAACAAAGTACTGCTGCAATTGTACAGTGTCATGGTGAGACCACAGCTGGAATACTGGCTGGAATTCTCCGGTCGCGGGATTCACTTTTCCCACTGGTGGCGCCCTCCCGCAGCAGGTTTTTTCCGAGGCATGGGGTGGTTTCAATGGGAAATTCCATTGACAAGCAGCGGGAAGTTAGAACCCTGCCGCCACGGAATGGCACCGCCCAGAAACACGCGGCTGAGGGACCGGAGAATCCAGCCCCCTGTGTAGGTTTGGCCTCCATATGTACGAAAGGGTATATTTGCATTGGAGGCGGCACAGTGAAGGTTCATTAAATTGGTCCCTGAGATGAAGAGGCTTTCCTGGGATGAGAGGCTGAATAAATTGGGCCAACACTCTCTGCAGTTTAGAAGACTGAGAGGCGATCTCATTGAAACATGCAAGATTCTGAAGGGGTTGGATCGAGTGGGCAGTGAGAACAAAGAACAAAGAACAAAGAAATGTACAGCACAGGAACAGGCCCTTCGGCCCTCCAAGCCCGTGCCGACCATACTGCCCGACTAAACTACAATCTTCTACACTTCCTGGGTCCGTATCCTTCTATTCCCATCCTATTCATATATTTGTCAAGATGCCCCTTAAATGTCCCTATCGTCCCTGCTTCCACTACCTCCTCCGGTAGTGAGTTCCAGGCACCCACTACCCTCTGCGTAAAAAACTTGCCTCGTACATCTACTCCAAATCTTGCCCCTCTCACCTTAAACCTATGCCCCCTAGTAATTGACCCCTCTACCCTGGGGAAAAGCCTCTGACTATCCACTCTGTCTATGCCCCTCATAATTTTATATACCTCTATCAGGTCGCCCCTCAACCTCCTTCGTTCCAGTGAGAACAAACCGAGTTTATTCAACCTCTCCTCATAGCTAATGGCCTCCATACCAGGCAACATTCTGGTAAATCTCTTCTGCACCCTCTCTAAAGCCTCCATTATTTCTATTGAACAGGGATCCTGGAACACTAGGGTAGGCTCAGGATAAGGAGCCGATCATTTGCGACCGAGTTGAGGAGAAATTGCTTCACTCAAGAAGTAGTGAATCTTTGAAATTTTCCATTGTTGAATCCATTAATAGATATATTTTTGGTCTCTCAGGGAATGAAGGGGTGTGGGTAGTTGGCAGGAGAGTGGGGTTAAAACTCAAGGTCAGCCATACTGGTATTGAATGATGGAACAGGCTCAACAGGCCACATAATCGACTCCTTCTTCGATTTCTTGTGTTCTTGAATGAATTTTGACAGTTGCGAGGATCTTTTAAATGTTTGTGGCCTCTTCGGGGATCTGCCCGGCCTGCTTTGCTGAGAACACGCACAAAGAAATTCAAAAACAGCTTCTTCCCCGCTGTTACCAGACTCCGAAACGACCCTCTTATGGACTGACCTGATTAATACAACACTCGTATGTGCTTCACCTGATGTCGGAGTCTAGGTATTTACATTGTGTATCTTGTGTTGCCCTGTTATGTATTTTCTTTTCATGTACTAAATGATCTGTTTGAGCTGCTCGCAGAAAAATACTTTGCATTGTACCTCGGTAGGAGTGACAATAAACAAATCCAATCCAATCTATGCCTCGTGAGATCTAACGGGATCTCGTGAGACATCGCGATCTGGATCCCATCCATTGTGGGCGGATCAGTATTTGCCAAATATGTATATTAGAGTGAGTAGCTGGTCCAGTCTAATATGCAGCTCGCCTGATCTACCCGAGGTGTTGGGATCTAACCCCTTCGACTTGGAGACCTTAGGCGAGTACCGTTCACAACTGGTCCTCACAAAGGGGTACTAGGCACTAGGGGGTCTCCCAGGGGAGAAGAGGCCCCTGGGTGTTTGGCCTCCGGGCAGGGTGGCATCCTGGCACTGTCACCTGGTGCCAGCCTGGCACTGCCAAGGTGCCCAGGTGACACTGAAGCCTGGCACCCTGACAGTGCCCCTGCCAGTCAGCAGTGCCAAGCTGTTAGGCTGGCATTGCACTCATGCCAGGGATCGGGCTTGGGAGGGGGGTGGTGCCATGCCCATGTGGGGTACGGTGAGGGGGGGGGGGTGGGGGTTGGTTGTGAGGACCCCCTTTTGGGTGAGTTGGGGCTTTTGGGGTCCAGTGGTTAAAAATGGCATCCTGATCTCCTGCATTGTGTGGTCCTGGCGAGTGAAGCTCCTCAGTGCAGGAAATGGGACCAAGTGGGGCATTCCCAGCTGAGGCCTCGGATTGCAACAAAGTCCCGTTCAATAGCATGGTCTTTCTCGGCGCTGAGAGTGCGGGGAAAGACCCGGCTAAATGCGCTCGACATGGGACTCTTGCAATTTGGTTAGACCGTGCCCTGTGTCTTTTCTGTCAGTGGGTCTGGCTTAATTACCAGTTCTCTGATGCCTGAATGTTGCTTACTGCCAAAGTATGCAAACCCCCCCACCCCCACTCCCCCCAACCCACTAAACAACTCCCTTCCCCTCCTGAATATTTACTCCGGGGTCATATGATGTCTGATATCACCTGAGGAAAAGGTTGGGAAGATCTAACATGCCTTTAAATTAACACTACTGTCACTGGTGCTGCTGAATAGACACCACGTCCTGCCCATTAGACTGGAAGATCTTATCCAACCCAAACTGTATGGAGCTGAAGAAAAACAGTAAATTAATCATTAGGTCCTCACACGATCGCTAATCTGTTTAGTCACTGCAGCATTTCCATATTCCGTTGCCATGTAATTGCAAGTTACAGTGCTCTTCTCTCGACTCTCTGCGGAGAACTTCACATAGATTTTAACTTGTCCTTCAGAAATCCTTGCAAATTTAGCCTCAGGCCAGTAAGACTTTACCTGAAGCTAATTGTTTTTTAACATGTTTAATTGACAGTGAACAATATGGATGGAAATTAGTGCAAGAATCTGGTCTTGATCTGACCTACGATGAGGAGCATGAGATCCTGTTACTTCTGCTGCGTTTCTTGTAAAGGTATCGTGTTGAATTAAGAGCCAAAGGGCACTACATGGGGCTGGTTTAGCACAGGGGTAAAGAGCTGGCTTTTAAAGCAGACCAAGGCAGGCCAGCAGCACGGTTCAATTCCCGTACCAGCCTCCCCGAACAGGCGCCAGAATGTGGCGACTAGGGGCTTTTCACAGTAACTTCATTTGAAGCCTACTTGTGACAATAAGCGATTTTCATTCCATTTCATTTACATCCAGCCCGTTAAACTTGCTATTTCCCATAGCTTTCGAGCTTCGTAACCTTATAATGTAACTCATCTGTGTTTTATAACACCCTCACTCTTCCTGCCTGCAGTCTCACAATGCTAAAGTCTGGACTTTGAACGAAAATACCTCAGAAACGTACAATCGCAGAAATACACAACCGTGCCATGGCAATCTCTGCAAGACGTGCCAGATCATCGACATGGATACCACTATTACACGTGAGAATACCACCCACCAGGTGCGCGGTACATACTTGTGCGACTCGGCCAACGTTGTCTACCTCATACGCTGCAGGAAAGGATGTCCCAGAACGTGGTACATTGGCGAGACCATGCAGACGCTGCGACAACGAATGAACGGACATCGCGCCACAATCACCAGGCAGGAATGTTCCCTTCCAGTCGGGGAACACTTCAGCAGTCAAGGGCATTCAGCCTCTGATCTCCGGGTAAGCGTTCTCCAAGGCGGCCTTCAGGACGCGCGACAATGCAGAATCGGTGAGCAGAAACTTATAGCCAAGTTCCGCACACGAGTGCGGCCTCAACCGGGACCTGGGATTCATGTCGCATTACATTCATCCCCCACCATCTGGCCTGCGAAATCCTACCAACTGTCCTGGCTTGATACAATTCACACCTCTTTAACCTGGGGTTACCCCATCTCTGGATCTGTAAAGATTTAATCACCTGCTAATGGTTGCATTCCAAGCATTGTTTGGCATCTTTGAATTTGTCTATATATGTGTTTCTGGAACATACCTCTTCATTCACCTGAGGAAGGAGCAGCGCTCCGAAAGCTAGTGACATCGAAACAAACCTGTTGGACTTTAACCTGGTGTTGTAAGATTTCGTACTGTGCTCACCCCAGTCCAACGCCGGCATCTCCACATCGTAGAAATATATGGCACAGATAGAGGCCATTTGGCCCTTTATTTCATTTTTGTGCTGACCCAAGAAGAATTATCCAGCCCAATTCCACCTTCTTGGTCCGTAATCCTGTAGGTTACGACATGTCCAAGTGTGATGATATGCATAAGCAATCATGTATACAATGATGTAAACAACCTCCAACCAGCAGGTGGCAGTGTAAATCTACCAAGTGACTCTGTACCTCAAGGAGTCTGGAGATACCTGTGTTAGTGGATAGTCTTACTTGCAGTAGCGCTGGGATAATTTATCATTATTAGTAGTTTGTAATATTTTTCTCACAGTTATCTTAACCACGCATTTATTTTCTAAAAAAATACTTTAACGAGTCAAGAACTAAATGTCCTTCTGTGCATCATTCCTACCGGCAAAGCACCAGTACTTTTAAAAAAATGTGCTGAGGGTTTTTGCTTCTACCACCCCTTCGGAAAATGGGTTCCAGACACCTTGCTAGGGTTGGCAACTCTGGTTGGATATATTTTTCGAGAGCTGTTAACTGAAGGGACATCATGGAAACCAAGCGGTGTGATGTGAGAGAGTAAAACAAATTCCTGCAGGAAGTTTCCAATTATGAACGACCCTGTCTGTGCAGAGTGGGAAACATATCCCTTTAATGCAGGGCAGAATTGCGAATTCAACATTGTCCAATTATATGTTTTTCACATACACGGTGAAGGGGTCCTTCACATTTGCGACGGGCATGCAGGATTTGCATATCGATAGCAATGCTGTGCCCATGTGTTCATTTGACATTGCTAGCCTGTTCACCAATGTTCAACTTAAGGAAGATATTTTCGTTACAGCAAATATGAAAAAATGGAATGAAATGAAAATCGCTTATTGTCACAAGTAGGCTTCAAATGAAGTTACTGTGAAAAGCTCCTAGTCACCATATTCCGCCGCCTGTTCTGGGAGGCTGGTACGGGAATTGAACCCGCGCTGCCGGCTTTGTTCTGCTTTACAAGCCAGCTCTTTAGCCCACTGTGCTAAGCCAGCCCCTGGTGATCTGGACCTACCCCTATTGTGTCAATCATAGATTATCATGGAATTTACAGTACAGAAGGAGGCCATTCGGCCCATCGAGTCTGCACCGGCTCTTTGAAAAAGCACCCTACCCAAGGTCAACACCTCCACCCTATCTCCATAACCCAGAAACCCCACCCAACACTAAGGGCAATTTTGGACACTAAGGGCAATTTATCATGGTCATTCAACCTAACCTGCACATCTTTGGACTGTGGGAGGAAACCGGAGCACCCGGAGGAAACCCACGCACATACGGGGAGGATGTGCAGACTCCGCACAGACAGTGACCCAAGCCGGAATCGAACCTGGGACCCTGGAGCTGTGAAGCAATTGTGCTATCCACAAGGCTACCGTGCTGCCCCTAATCAGTATGCATTGAATCTACAAACTCGGCAACTAGCGCAGTTGTGTTCAGTTTTAATGATATCCTGTACGTCCAAACAGATGAGGTTGCAATGGGACCCTCTCTAGGCCCAGCTCTTGCAAACATCCTTGTTGGGTAATATGAGAAATCGGTTTTCGATCGAAAGACAGCTAAACTCCAACACATTGCATATTTCCGAGATGTGGAAGGTATATTCGCTTTATGTAAATCCAGGGCTGCATGTAATAATTTCCTTACCTGTCTTAATGGGCTCCATCCTGTGCTCAAACTCACCTTTGAATTGGAGCAGCCAAATTAACTCCCTTTCCTTGACGTACTAGTTGAGCAATCTGCCGGGGAAGGAGGGGCGGGGGGTGGGGCGGGAAGAGGTTCTCCTTCATGGTTTACCTCAAGCCCACCTTCACTGGTCAGTTCACATGCTGGAATTCCTATAGTTCCATGCACTGTAAGATTGGTCTTATCAACAACCTTGCAAACAGGGCCCAAGCCATTTGCTCCCCATCCAAGTTTGATGCTGAAAAAAGGCGTATCAAAGACATCCTGTGGGATAATGGCTACCCTGAACAGGGTAGGTATGAAGGCTGTGGGTCTCAAGACTGGTCGGTCATAACAAACAGCCCCAGCCACTATTTGCAAAGGGCAAGGTACAGACCAAACCCAACCAGCCCTTGTTTGCAAAACTCAAAGCACATTGTCCAACATTAGATATGATTCTGAAATTGGACAATATTTGCTCGATAATCCTCAGTGCCATCGGGGAAGCACGTGGCACAATGGTTGGCACTGCTGCCTCACAGAGCCAGGGATCTGGGTTCGGATCTGGCCTTGGGTCACTGTCTGTGTGCAATTTAGCATGGCCAATCCACCTAACCTGCACATCTTCTCCATTCGAATTTGGATTTTAACTTGCTGTTCTAGAAATGATTTGTTTCCAGGGAGACTATTTTCTGTAATTGGGTGTAGTTGTGATGGGAGCAACTTCTACTCTGTCCTGTCTCCAGTTGTTGTCCTATGGATATATAATATTTTCCCTTTGATGTTACCCACCCTGTGGACCTGGTTTTTGGCACCTTATCTCTCCACTTTGAGGTTGCCTCTTCTACACCCCATTGTTTTCCCATAGTCACACAGGTAAAAGCTTGTTTTCTCAATGATATGCTAATTCGCGTATCGAAACGCCCCATTCAGACAGCTGCCCTTATCAATTCCCCATTTTATTTTACCCCAATTCTTAACATCATTCACTGAAAACAATGACTTGATCGCATTTGCAGCATGGCACGTTGAACGTAAACCGGTGCACTCACATACCGGTGCTCACAAATGCCACTATGCTGCCATGCTTCCCGCTGGAGCTAAGCCTTGACTTTGAGGGTGGAAGGAAGTAAAACTAGGAGCAAGCACTGCTGTACGGGCAACTGAACTCTCCATTGCCTGAAAGATTCATACCATAGTACCGAGACCAACCTAGAAAGCATTTTACATGCTGAGAGTCCCGAGACGCAGAGAAAAAATTACATGGAAGCCTTGAAACTTGGAAAGCTTTTTTCAAGCCAAAGTAATTTGGTAAAAGGAGCACTAATGGTTACATTATAGCTAGAAGAAGGCTAGCCTAATATATTGGTAAGAGTCTGATTTCTCCATCGGGTATCCTGGTTTTAATGATGTGAGAAAATGCCCCCAAATTTGAATTGGATTCATTGATGAGGAAAATTTATGCCATTTGTCTTCTGTTTGTTTTTTCATCTGTGCATAGGTGATGGAGTCTGATCATTCTCCACCACACCCCTCTTCCCCCCCTCCATCCTCGGCAACCCCCACAGAGCAGAGGTCAGTACTGGACAATCGGTGCTGATTCCAAAATATTTTTCCCTCAAGGCTCCGTACCCGCGGCTCACAGCAAGTCATCCTTTTTGGGACTGAGGCGCTGTGTTAAGTGGAGGTGATCCCAGGATGGATATGGGATAGAAGTTGATCCAAATGGTTTTTTTTTTTCAGTTGGAGAAAGAAAGCCTGATTTTGATGGGATTTGCGGGGTGGAACCAACCTCTGCTGGTTTGCATCAACACCCCGGACAATTGCACCGATGGGGGGGGTGTTCAATGAGTGTCTGCTCACGGAAAATCACTGTAAGCCTGCAGTGCCAGTCGAACAGGTTTCACCCTCTTCACCTTGTGGGTAGAACCTGATCCTACTGGGATTTTATTTTTGGGGGAGGAAAATATCGATCTTCGCGGGGGTTTCATTCAGGCAAGAATTGGAAATATTTACTTATTTTTCAAGATTCCACTTCAGGACAAGATGAACTTCAGGCAGTTCATTGAAATTCTGCTCTATTGCTAGTTTAAAACAAAACTGCAGTCATTGGACAATTGGTCGTATGGTAATACAGAACTTGGAGTAAGTCCCGACTTAAGCCCCCTATCCCCGTAACCAGTAACCCCACCTAACCTTTTGGACACTAAGGGGCAATTTAGCATGGCCAATCCACCTAACATGCGCATTTTTGGACTGTGGGAGGAAATCGGAGCACCCGGAGGAAACACACGCAGACACGGGGAGAAAGTGCAAACTCCACACAGACAGCCGGAATTGAACCCTGGTCCCTGGAGCTTTGAGGCAACAATTCTAACCACTGTGCCGCTGTGTTAAAATATTCCATTCCTGACAACATCCGCGTAAACCTCCTTTGTATTGTCTTAAGTGAGATCAAGTCATTCCTGTAATACAGTGGCAAGAACTGCGTGGCTTGGTGATTACTACAGTTCAAGCATAGCCCCCCTGCTCTTGTAAAAAATAGTATCCTATTCTGCCTTCTAAATCATCTCATCTACCTATCCTGCTATATTCAGCAATCTATGAACACGCACTCCAAACCTCTGCTCCTCGACACTGCTCAGTAACCTACCATTTATTATGTATCCCCATGCCCTTGTTCATCCCAAATATGCCACCTCGCATCTTTTCAGTTTGAATCCCACTTTTGCCTTTTCTATCTCCCTGGCCAGTCCATTGATATCTTGCTGCTATCTCCAACTTTCCTCTTCACTACTAACCACTCAGTCAATTGTGTCTTTGAGCTAAAAAATCATGGAACTCCTTACTTCCTCCTGTCTACTCTTCCCCCTATATTTCTCATTTGACCTTTTTCTCCTTTCATTAGTGCTGCCACTGTACCAGGCCCCCAGATTTTTGATAGGGACCAGTAACTTCTTGTTTAAAGTAGACAAAATTTGAGATCCCGGGTATTTACTAAGAGAATAAAGCCATAAGATTCCACGGTTTTTGAACAAACAAAATAAACTCTACCAAACAAAACTAAAAAAGTAAAACAATCTACAATGGCGAACTTATACTCTGACATTCAGAATCAACATGAGGGGCAAGATTCTCCGACCCCCTGCCGGGTCGGAGAATCACCGGGGGCTGGCGTGAATCTGGACCCCGCCGGTTGTCGAATTCTCCGGCACCGGATATTCGGCGGGGGCGGGAATCGCGCCGCGCCAACCCAGCTCCTCAGAGGTAACTATCGTGCTATAGTTGCATGGAGCGTCTCCTGCCACTGACTATCCCTCTGAATAAAATTGACTGACCCTCAAATGACTCTTGACTGACCCTTGAACTGAGCTAGATGACCTATCAAAACATTCCAAGAGGGTCCTGCCTCTGTTACGAGACAAGATCAAATGTGACATGAATTGCAGCATCCTGGGCCCTGAATGTTACAATCCCCACTGGTGCTAACTTACAAAGCACACAGGGACAAAAAAACAACCTTGATTTCATCACATCCTGTATTCTGGGCCATAGACTTTCCGATTGTAAATACATTGGGTAAATTGGTTTATGTAGCATTTACGACATAGAAACAGGCCATTCAACCCCATCTGTTCATGATGCCGTTCATGCTCCACTCAAGCCTCATTCCTTTTTTCCTCATCTCAATCTATCACTGGAGGTAGTGGCGTAGTGATTTTGTCACTAATCCAGAGGGACCTGGGTTCAAATCCCACTATGGCAGAACTCAGTAAAAATCTGGAACTAGAAGTCTAAAGGTAAGCATGAAACCATTGTCAATTTTCATAAAAACCCATCTTGTTTGTTCACCAATGTCCTTTTGTCTGTCGTCCTTCGTCCTTACCCGGCCTGGCCTACATATAATAATAATCGGGTATTGTCACAAGTAGGCTTCAATCTTCAACAGCCTCCAATTATTGATTCTGCTCAAGCCTTATACCCCATCCTGAATGATCAAAATATATGCACACACATTTACTTGTCCGAGGCAAAACCACAAATTCTCACTACCCCACTGTAATACCCCACACGGGGCCTACGGGCTGGTAATGCTTGGCTTCCCCGTGCTCTTTGCAGAGTATGAGCTCACCCACTAGGGGCGGGGTATCTCAATTCCCGAGAGTATATCAGGTCGGCCAGTAAGACACCGACCAGAGGGATCCCGATTGGGTCTACCATGGAGCAGGAGGTGCGATATGAGCTTGAGGGGGACTCTGCAGTGGCGGAGCTTGCTCCAGAGGAACAGGAGGCAGCCAGTGAGGATGGAGAGCCAGCTGCCCAACAGGCCGAGTAGGAGGTGCCATATCAGGCCTTGCGTGTAACAGCAGTGCCTGTCATTTGAGGGCCTGCCGGACCGGGCATGCCGCCGAAGACTCCATTGAGCAGGGGGATGGTGTGACATATCTGCCGGATCATGGTGGACCTAGAACCACGGGGGTATGGGGGAGGACACCCGCTCCCAGTGGCCCTTGAGGTGACGGTCGCCCTGAATATTTACGCAATGGTGTCGTTCCAGGCTCTGAGTGCGGACCGGTCTGGGATCCCGCAGCCCTCGGTGCACAGGTGCATCCATGCCATCATGGAGGCCCAGTATGCCCATTCGGCACAATACATCAGCCTAAATATTGACCTAGCCCACCAGGATGTCCAGGCAGTGCGGTTCACCACCGTCGACGGAATGCTCCAGGTACAGGGAGTAATCAATGTGATGCATGTCCCCCTATGAGCACCGATCCATGAAAGACTGGTCTTCACAAACCGAAACCGGTTCCACTCGATGAACGTGCAGCTGGTGTGTGACCATGAAATGCACATCATGCACGTCTGCACCCGATACCTGGGCAGTGTGCACGACTCCTTCATCCTGGCACATTCGATGGTTCCCGCCACCTTCAAGGTGCACCCCTGGTGCGGGGTTGGCTCTTGGGCGACAAGGGTTATCCACTGCGGTTGTGGCCGATGACGCCTATCTGGAGGCAACAGTCTGACGCGGGAGACCCGCTACAACAACACACATGCTGCAATCGAGCGGTGCATTGACATCCTGAAGATGAGGTTCAGATGTCTGGATTGCTCTGGAGGGGCCCTCGCTAGGAGAGTCTCCCACGTTGTGGTGGCCTGCTGCACTCTCTACAACATCGCACAGAAGAGGGGCGATGTGCTGGAGGAGGGGGATAAATGTCTGACGAGGAGGACACGGAGAATGGGCCAGATGGGTAGAGCCTTGCATGGGGCCCAGGCAGGCACAGGGGGCCGCACAATGTGTGAGCCAGCTCTGGCGGGCACAGGTGCTCTAACCGCTTCCAGGTTCACTGACCTAGGGGACCTAGCCGACGGCACAAACATCCTGTCCCTCCCCCACACCGTGCACCCCTCCTCCCCCCCCCCGCCCCCCCACCGGCCGAGCCACACCCACCCATGACCACCCAGCCAACACCACCTCTCCACCCCATGATCCCTACCTTTGTGTGCGACCCCTGGGTTGGCAGTATCCAGCATGTCTGATCCATGGGGTGGAGGATGATGATGACCCACTCTGCGATGAGCTCTGGTGCTTCGTTTCGTTTGACAATGTCTGACTCCTGGCCACGGTAGCTACTTTCACCGTCCACCTGGATGTGTCCTGAATGCGAGGTGGCCATTCCATCACACGGTCCCAGCAAACCCTTGAGGTAGCGGAGGTGGGGCTGGGATGCTGGGCAGGTGGGGTGGGGAGGGGGGGGGGAGGGGGCAGTTGTTGGTTGAGAGGGAGGGGGAGGGGCGGGGTACCGAGCCGATGTGCGGGCTTTAACCATGGGGCCCGGCCCATGACCACCTCCGCTTTCTGCTTATCTTCCCCCCCCCAAACCCCTCCCTCCCAGCACCCCTTCTGCAGCCAGCCCAGCCTAGCCCATCCCTCACACCCTGATGACAGAGCACCGAGGCAGGTTGGAACTTTGGTGCACAGGAATTTACTTTGAAAATAACATGCGATCATCACTAAAATGGTTTCTGCCGTAGACCCAAACACTACGCCCCCCCCCCCCCCACCTCCATCCCTGGCTGGACAGGCTGATCTCCTTGTTTGTTTATGGGGGGGCGGGGGGAAGTTGGCCAGGATTAGGTCGGCGATACTGCAGAGGGGACGGTAGGCGGGGTGGATTAGATTAAATTTGATGTACTATTATTGGGCAGCAAATGCAGAGAAGGTTCAGGGATGGAACAGGGAGGGGGGTGCTTTGTGGGTGAGGATTTAGAGGAACGTCTTCCCGACTTTCGCGATAGCGCCTGCCTCCTCATTGGTTGGAGAGGGGGGTAGTCTTGGCGATTTAGGAGAGGATTTTGGAGGAGGATGGGGTGTCCATGGAGGGGTGAAGGTGAGGTGGGAGGAGGAGTTGGGGGTGGTGCTGGAGGAGGGGCTGTGGTTTGAGGTGCTGCGGAGGGTAAATGCCTCGACTTTGTGCACGAGACTGGGGCTGATACAGCTGACGGTAGTGTACAGGGCGCACCTTACAAAGTCCGGGATGAGCTGGCTGTTCGAAAGGGTGGAGGATGTGGGAGGGGCCCTGTGAATCATGTCCATATGTTTAGGTCCCGCCCCAAGCTGGTAAGGGTTTGGAGGACAGTGTTCAGCACCACCTCAGGGGTTTAACATGTGGACGTGGAGCCTGGTCGCCTAGAAGCCATATTCGGGTGTCGGCCGCCCGGAGCTGCAGGTGAGTGGGGGGGTGTTGGGGGGGGGGGGCAGCTGTTTTAGCTTTCCCCTCACTCACAGGCGGGTCTTGTTGGGGTGGGGGTCAGCTTCTCCATTCTGTGCGTCAGCATGGCAGGGGGGACCTGCTGGAGTTTCTGACCCTGGAGAAGGTGAAGTTTGCACTGAGGGGGCCGCGTGAGGGGTTCTCCATTTGTTGGGGTTTGTTTATCATGCACTTTCGGGAGTTGGTTAACGTTGACTGTTGAGGGAGGGGGGGTGGTGTTTGGGTGAGCTGGGGGGTTTTGTGGGGTTGTTGTGAATGTAAAACTATTGAAAATGTATTGAAAAAAAAAAAGACTTTTTAAAAAGATTTCCCCTTTCTTTTACTTTGCCATTACATCTTTGATCTATGGATGATTAATGGACATCTCACTTTAAGGAAAGCAGCCTGAAAGGAGCCTGTACCTTTCATTCAAACGGAAGAATACGGAAGGCTGTGCTGGTTTAAACTGGAGTTTGACCAGTGATAGAGGGATGGGTGGGGTCTCGGTTTGATTGATTGGCTGGTGGCCAATGATTGGGCCCAGAGGGCTGTGCTCTGCCTGCTAACAGGTGGTAATTGGATATTATTCCCCTGGAAGGATTTTCAGAGTCCTTTGGTTCCTGTTTGGTTTCAGTTTTGATTCTGGAAGCCTATTGAACAAAGAACAAAGAACAATACAGCACAGGAACAGGCCCTTTGGCCCTCCAAGCCTGTACTGGTCATGATACCAACCTTTGCCAAAACCCTCAGCACTTCCTTGTGCCCTATCCCTCTATACCCATCCTATCCCTGTATTTGTCGAGATGCCGTTTGAACGTCGTTAATGTATCTGCTTCCACAACCTCCCCTGGCAACACGTTCCAGGCACACACCATCCTCTGCGTAAAAAAAAAAGAAGACCATTACCGGCTGAAAACCAAAGACGTTTATCAGCAACTTGATGTGAGGAAACTGTGCGAAAGAACTACCATTGGAAACAAAGACTTTTATCTTTTGACTTCCATCCTTATTATTATTTTTCAACCCTTTCCACCCATCTGTGTTTGTCTGTCTTGCGTGCTTGTGTGGGGAGAGGGTGGGACAGTCGAAGTGGGTAATAGGTATTAGCTTGCCGTTAACAAGTTGTTTTTATTACATGTTTCATCATAGTCCTGATTATAAATAAACAGTAATTGTGCTTAAACCTACAAACCTGGTGACTGTAATTATTGGGCAGCCAATAGCAAAAGACGACGGGTATTTTTATCAGAATTATTGGTCATTCACTGTGACTCCAGGACTCGTGGGTTTGGAATTCACTGTGCACTGGCTCAGGGTATTGTAACACGGTTTCAAAATGGGTTCCCAGTACTTCAGTGTCAGAGAAACCGGAACATAACCACACCCCCCCCCCCGCAACGTTCACACACATCTTCTACTTCTTCAAAGAATTGTCCTCACCCTCGTGAGGTGTGCTCTGTATACCACCTTCAGCTTTATCAGCCCCAACCTCACGTACGAGGTGGAGGCGTTCACTCTCCGGAGCACCTCACACCGGAACCCCTCATCCATATCCTCTCCCAACTCTTCCTCCCACTTTGCTTTGATCCCTTCCAGTGGTGCCTTCTCCTCTTCCAAAATAGCTCCGTAAACCGCCGACACTACCCCCTTCGACAGTCCCCCTGTCGTCAGCACCTCCTCCAGCAAAGTAGAGGCCGGCTCCACCGGGAAGCTCTGTATCTCCGTTCTGGCAAAATCTCGAACCTGCATGTATATAAACATGTCCCCCTGCTCCAGCTCCTTAAATCCTGCAAACCGAGCCCGAAGAAACAAATCTTTTAATGTCTTAATCCCCTTCTCCTCCCATTTCCGAAAATTTCCATCCCACTTCCCTGGCTCAAATCTGTGGTTCCCCCGAATCGGCATTTCCCTTGACCCTGCCCCCAACCCGAATTGTTGGCGAAACTGCCTCCAAATTCTCAATGAAGCTATTATTACCGGACTCCCTGAGTACTTCCCCGGGGCTATCGGGAGCGGCGCTGTTGCTAGTGCTTTCAATCCCGATCCCCTGCACAAACTCTCCTCCATTCTGACCCACTGGGAATCAACCCCTCTGACCCAGCTCCGCACTTTCTCCACATTCGCCGCCCAGTAGTAATACTGTAGCGCACAAAGACTCCGAGAGACGAATAGAGTGAAGTCGATGAGGCTTTATTAAGCGTGTCGGTTCCCCCGCAGCTTGGTAGTAGACTGGCCTGCGGGGAAGGACTCCAGTTTCTTATACTCCGCCTTCAGGGCGGAGCTGGAGGTCAACGGCCAACCAGGACCCGGGATCTGTCAGCCAATGACATTAGGGTTTCCAGTCCCACATGACCCCTAATACATACTACCACATTCACCCCTTGTCAAAAATGAACCCGGTGGGGTGATGCTTCGCATGGTGGTAAGGGTTTACAGGGCTGGTCCTGGGAGGAAAACATTCATATGGCAATACAGTATGTACAATTTTGTCCTGTTTCAACTATTTACAGAAGGTATCGGGAAAAAAAGCAAAATGTTCTTGTGAAAAGTCCATATATTGATTTAGATCGACGCCACGAGTCGGTCGGGCGGTCTGGTCGTCCGTGTCGATCGCCTCGGCCCCGGTGGTGGTGGTGGTGTTTGTTCCGGTGTTGTCGTCTCCGGGAGCCTTACGGTTTCAGCTTGGGCTTTATTCTTGGTCGGGCCTGGGGGGAGGGGGACCGATCCTCCTGGGAAGGGGGCGGTCGCGGGGTGCGGCGGTGGCAGGAAGGGGGGGGTTGGGTGAATGGTGTCGGGGGGGTGTGTGTGTTGCCGGCGGGCGCCAGATCTCGCAGGGAGACCGTGTCCTGTCGGCCGTCGGGATACTCCACGTAAGCGTACTGCGGGTTCGCGTGGAGGAGGTGAACCCTTTCGACCAACGGGTCCGCCTTGTGTGCCCGCACATGCTTTCGGAGCAAGATGGGTCCTGGGGCCGCCAGCCAGGTCGGCAGCGACGTTCCAGAGGAGGACTTCCTGGGGAAGACAAGGAGACGCTCATGAGGCGTTTGATTAGTGCTCGTACACAATAGCGACCGGATGGAGTGGAGAGCGTCCGGGAGGACCTCCTGCCACCGTGAAACTGGGAGGTCCCTGGACCGTAGGGCCAGTAGGACGGTCTTCCAGACCGTGCCGTTCTCCCTCTCTACTTGCCCGTTCCCCCGGGGGTTGTAGCTGGTCGTCCTGCTTGAGGCTATGCCCTTGCTGAGCAGGAACTGGCGCAGCTCGTCACTCATGAAAGAGGATCCCCTGTCGCTGTGGACGTATGCGGGGCAACCAAACAGTGTGAAGATGGTGTTCAGGGCTTTAATGACTGTGGCCGCGGTCATGTCAGAGCAGGGGATGGAGAATGGGAAGCGAGAGTACTCGTCCACCACATTAAGGAAGTATGTGTTGCGGTCGGTGGAGGGGAGGGGCCCTTTGAAATCCAGACTAAGGCATTCAAAGGGGCGGGAAGCCTTAATCAGGTGCGCACCATCCGGCCTGAAAAAATGCGGTTTGCATTCTGCGCAGATGTGGCAGTTCCTTGTGACTGTACGGACCTCCTCTAAAGAGTATGGGAGGTTGCGGGACTTGATAAAGTGGAAAAACCGAGTGACCCCCGGGTGGCAGAGGTCCTCGTGGAGGGTTTGGAGGCGGTTAATTTGTACGTTGGCACATGTGCCGCGGGATACGGCATCGGACGGCTCGTTCAGCTTTCCGGGACGATACAAGATCTCGTAGTTGAAGGTGGAGAGCTCGATCCTCCACCTTAAGATCCTGTCGTTTTTGATTTTGCCCCGCAGTGCATTATCGAACATGAAGGCTACCGACCGTTGGTCGGTAAGGAGAGTGAATCTCCTGCCGGCCAGGTAATGCCTCCAATGTCGCACAGCTTCCACTATGGCTTGGGTTCCTTTTCCACTGAGGAGTGGCGGATTTCTGAAGCGTCGAGGGTTCGGGAGAAAAAGGCCACGGGTCTGCCCGCTTGGTTAAGGGTGGCCGCTAGAGCTATGTCGGAGGCGTCGCTCTCGACCTGGAAGGGGAGGGACTCGTCGATGGCGCGCATCGTGGCCTTTGTGATATCCGCTTTGATGCGGCTGAAGGCCTGGCAAGCCTCTGTCGACAGGGGGAAGGTCGTGGTCTGTATTAGAGGGCGGGCCTTGTCTGCGTACTGGGGGACCCACTGGGCGTAGTATGAAAAGAACCTCAGGCAGCGTTTCAGGGCTTTTGAGCAGTGCGGGAGGGGAAATTCCATGAGGGCGCGCATACGTTCGGGATCGGGGCCTATTATTCCATTGCGCACTACGTAGCCCAGGATGGCTAGCCGGTTGGTGCTAAAAACGCACTTGTCCTCGTTGTACGTGAGGTTCAAGGCTTTAGCGGTCTGGAGGAATTTTTGGAGGTTGGCGTCGTGGTCATGCTGGTCGTGGCCGCAGATGGTTACATTGTCGAGATACGGGAACGTGGCCCGCAACCCGTGTTGATCAACCTACACGTCTGTAGTGGGTAAAGTCTTGGAGGGGATTATAAGAGACAAGATTTATAATCATCTAGATAGGAATAATATGATCAGGGATAGTCAGCATGGCTTTGTGAAGGGTAGGTCATGCCTCACAAACCTTATTGAGTTCTTTGAGAAGGTGACTGAACAGGTAGACGAGGGCAGAGCAGTTGATGTGGTGTATATGGATTTCAGCAAAGCGTTTGATAAGGTTCCCCACGGTAGGCTATTGCAAAAAATACGGAGGCTGGGGATTGAGGGTGATTTAGAGATGTGGATCAGAAATTGGCTAGCTGAAAGAAGACAGAGGGTGGTGGTTGATGGGAAATGTTCAGAATGGAGTACAGTCACAAGTGGAGTACCACAAGGATCTGTTCTGGGGCCGTTGCTGTTTGTCATTTTTATCAATGACCTAGAGGAAGGCGCAGAAGGGTGGGTGAGTAAATTTGCAGACGATACTAAAGTCGGTGGTGTTGTCGATAGTGTGGAAGGATGTAGCAGATTACAGAGGGATATAGATAAGCTGCAGAGCTGGGCCGAGAGGTGGCAAATGGAGTTTAATGTAGAGAAGTGTGAGGTGATTCACTTTGGAAGGAATAACAGGAATGCGGAATATTTGGCTAATGGTAAAGTTCTTGAAAGTGTGGATGAGCAGAGGGATCTAGGTGTCCATGTACATAGATCCCTGAAAGTTGCCACCCAGGTTGATAGGGTTGTGAAGAAGGCCTATGGAGTGTTGGCCTTTATTGGTAGAGGGATTGAGTTCCGGAGTCGGGAGGTCATGTTGCAGCTGTACAGAACTCTGGTACGGCCGCATTTGGAGTATTGCGTACAGTTCTGGTCACCGCATTATAGGAAGGACGTGGAGGCTTTGGAGCGGGTGCAGAGGAGATTTACCAGGATGTTGCCTGGTATGGAGGGAAAATCTTATGAGGAAAGGCTGATGGACTTGAGGTTGTTTTCGTTGGAGAGAAGAAGGTTAAGAGGAGACTTAATAGAGGCATACAAAATGATCAGGGGGTTGGATAGGGTGGACAGTGAGAGCCTTCTCCCGCGGATGGATATGGCTGGCACGAGGGGACATAACTTTAAACTGAGGGGTAATAGATATAGGACAGAGGTCAGAGGTAGGTTCTTTACGCAAAGAGTAGTGAGGCCGTGGAATGCCCTACCTGCTACAGTGGTGAACTCGCCAACATTGAGGGCATTTAAAAGTTTATTGGATAAACATATGGATGATAATGGCACAGTGTAGGTTGGATGGCTTTTGTTTCGGTGCAACATCGTGGGCCGAAGGGCCTGTACTGCGCTGTATTGTTCTATGTCCTATGTTCTAACCATTCGGTCCATCTCCCGTTGGAAGACCGAGACCCCGTTTGTGACGCCAAATGGGACCCTTAGGAAATGGTATAATCGCCCGTCTGCCTCGAAGGCTGTGTACTTGCAGTCACTTGGGCGGATGGGGAGCTGATGGTAGGCGGACTTGAGGTCCACGGTGGAGAAGACTTTATACTGGGCAATCCGATTGACCATGTCGGATATGCGGGGGAGAGGGTACGCGTCTAGTTGTGTGTACCTGTTGATGGTCTGGCTATAGTCTATGACCATCCTTTGTTTCTCCCCTGTCTTCACTACTACCACCTGCGCTCTCCAGGGACTATTGCTGGCCTGGATTATGCCTTCCTTTAGTAGCCGCTGGACGTCGGACCGAATGAAGGTCCGGTCCTGGGCGCTGTACCGTCTGCTCCTAGTGGCGACGGGTTTGCAATCCGGGGTGAGGTTCGCAAACAAGGACGGGGGTTGCACCTTGAGGGTTGCGAGGCCGCAGATAGTGAGTGGGGGTATTGGGCCGCCGAATTTGAAGGTAAGGCTCTGTAGATTGCACTGGAAGTCTAATCCCAGTAATGTGGGGGCGCAGAGTTGGGGAAGGACGTGTAGCTTGTAGTTTTTGAACTCCCTCCCCTGCACCGTTAGGGTAACTATGCAGAAACCTTTGATCTGTACGGAGTGGGATCCTGCAGCTAGGGAAATCTTTTGTGCGCTGGGATAGGTGGTCAAGGAACAGTGTCTTACCGTGTCGGGGTGGATAAAGCTCTTCGTGCTCCCGGAGTCGACTAGGCATGGTGTCTCGTGCCCGTTTATTAGCACCGTTGTCGTCGTCGTCTGGAGTGTCCGGGGCCGAGCTTGGTCGAGCGTTATTAAAGCGAGACGTGGTTGTAGTAGTGGAGCGTCTTCCTCGAACCCCGTGGAGCCGTCGACACTGGGGTCCGTTGTTGCCGTCCAAGATGGCGTCGGGGATGAACAAAATGGCTGCCCCCATACATCGCACATGGCTGGGGGGTCACAAGATGGCGGCGGGGGTGGACAAAATGGCCGCCCCCATGCGTCGTACAGTTCTGGGGTGGTCCAAGATGGCGGCGCCCTTCCTCCCCTCGTGGTGGCCGGGACCCAAAATGGCGGCGACTGCGGGTCGCACATGGGGCGCTGGGGGGGTTGGGGAGCATTAGGAACGCGCGGGGCTCCCTCATCTCTGGGGACAACGGTGGTCGGGACCCAAATTAGTAGCGCCGGCGGGTCATACGTGGGGCGCAGGGGGGGGTTTGGGGGGCATTAGAGCCGCGCAGAACTCCCTCTTCTCCGGGGAGAGCGGTGGTCAGGACCCAAAGTGGTAGCGCCGGCGGGTCATACATGGGGCGGGGGGGGGGGGTTGGGGAGCGTAAGCGGCGTGCAGGGCTCCCTGTTCTCCCGGGACCGCGGTGGTCAGGACCCAGAGTGGCTGCGCCTGCGGGTCGTACATGGGGCGCTGGGGGGGGGTTGGGGAGCGTAAGCGGCGTGCAGGGCTCCCTGTTCTCCCGGGACAGCGGCGACCTTGCGGGACCAGCACACAACCGCGAAATGGCCCTTTTTCCCGCAGCTCTTGCAGATTGCTGCGCGGGCCGGGCAGCGTTGCCGGGGGTGTTTCGCCTGGCCGCAGAAATAGCAGCGGGCGCCCCCGGTGCGACTTGGCGTTTGGACCGCGCAAGCCTGTGGGGTGTCCGGGGGGGGGTGGGTTTGTCGCGACGGGTACGTATGGAGCCCAATGGGCTGCCGCGTGGTCGGGGCCGTAGGCGCGGGTATTACGCGCGGCCACGTCTAGGGAGGCTGCTAGGGCCCGTGCCTCTGAGAGTCCCAGCGACTCTTTTTCTAAAAGTCTTTGGCGGATTTGGGAGGAGTTCATACCTGCCACAAAAGCATCGCGCATTAACATGTCCGTGTGTTCATTTGCGTTCACCGAAGGGCAGCTGCAGGCTCGTCCCAAAATTAGTAGCGCGGCGTAGAATTCATCTATCGATTCTCCGGGACTTTGCCGTCTCGTTCCGAGTTGATAGCGAGCGTAGATCTGGTTTACTGGGCGGACATAGAGACTTTTCAGTGCTGCGAACGCCGTCTGGAAATCCTCTGCGTCTTCGATGAAAGAGAAAATCTCCATGCTTAACCTCGAGTGCAGGACCTGTAGTTTTTGGTCTTCTGTGACCCGGCCGGTGGCCGTTCTGAGGTAGGCCTCGAAACAAGTCTGCCAATGCTTGAAAGCTGCTGCCGCGTTCACTGCGTGGGGGCTGATCCTCAGGCATTCCGGGATGATCCTGAGCTCCATAGTCCTTTTTAGGCACGCTTAATAAATTGTAGCGCACAAAGACTCCGAGAGACGAATACAGTGAAGTCGATGAGGCTTTATTAAGCGTGTCTGTTCCCCCGCAGCTCGGTAGTAGACTGGCCTGCGGGGAAGGACTCCGGCTTCTTATACTCCGCCTTCAGGGCGGAGCTAGAGGTCAACGGCCAACCAGGACCCGGGATCTGTCAGCCAATGACATTAGGGCTTCCAGTCCCACATGACCCCTAATACATACTACCACAAGTACATCAGGTTCGGAAGACCCAAACCCCCTGCCTGCCTTCCCCTCTGTAGCAGCACCTTTCTAACTCTGGCCACCTTCCCTCCCCATGTGAACGAAGTAATCCTTCCCTCAATCTCTCTGAAAAAAGCCTTTGGCAGGAAAATCGGCATGCATTGGAAAATAAACAGAAATCGCGGCAACACGTTCATTTTAACCGCCTGTACCCGACCCGCCAGTGACAGAGGGAGACCATCCCACCTTGCCAGATCAGCTTTCACTCTCCTCACCAAACTAGAAATGTTGTACCTGCGGAGCCCCCCCCACTCCCGGGCAACCTGCACCCCCAGGTAACTAAAGTGAGTCCCTGCCCTACGGAATGGCAGCCCCCCCACCTCTGCCCCCACCCCCGGACGAGACACCACAAAATACTCACTCTTGTCTAGATTTTGTTTGTACCCCGAGAAAGACCCAAACACCCGAAGCAGCTCCAGTATTCCCCCTATTGGCACACTCGGTTCTGACACGTATAACAGCAAGTCATCGGCATATCAGGACACCTTATGCTCTACCCCCCCCCCCCCGCACTATTCCTTTCCATACCCCCGAACTTCTTAATGCGTTGGCCAACGGCTCAATTGCTAGTGCAAACAGCAGGGGGGACATAGGGCATCCCTGCCTAGTCCCACGGTAGAGAGAAAAGTATCTCGAGCAGATGTTGTTTGTGCGGACACTCGCCCTCGGCTCCTTATATAGTAGCTTTACCCAGTTCACAAATCTTGGTCCAATCCCAAACCACTCCAGAACTGCCATCAAGTACCCCCATTCTACCCGATCAAACGCCTTCTCAGCGTCCAATGACACAATCAATTCTGTTTCCTTCCCCTCTGCCGGTGCCATAACGACGTTCAATACCCTCCTGACATTTGAAAAGAGCTGCCTCCCTCTCACGAACCCCGTCTGATCTTCACCTATCACCTTCGGGAGGCACTCCTCCAGCCTACCCACTAGTATCTTCGCCAATACTTTTGCATCCACATTCAGAAGTGACATGGGCCTATACGACCCACACTCCGCCGGGTCCTTATATTTTTTTAGCACCAGGGAAATCGATGCCCGCCCCAAAGTTTGTGGCAACACCCCCTTCCTTATCACCTCTTCAAACATCCCCACCATCAGGGGTGCCAGTTATCCTTGAATTTTTTATAATATTCCACCGGAAACCCATCCGGCCCTGCCACCTTTCCCGACTGCATCCTCCCAAACACATCTTTTATCTCCTGCTCCACTATCGCTCCTTCTAATGTAGCCCTGTCCCCCTCCCCTAACCTCGGGTACTCCAGCCCATTCCTGCATCTCCTGGTCTCCCCCAGGTGGCGCTGACCTGTACAACCTCTCATAAAATTCCTCAGAGACCATGTTAATCAGATCCGGAGCAACAACCAACTTCCCTGCCCTGTCCCTCACCTGAACAATTTCCCTTACCGCTGCCTCCCTCCGGAGCTGACCTGCTAAACGGATCTCCATGTTCGTAAACTGCAGCCCTTGCTCACCTCAGTTGACGCACTGCCTTCCTGGTAGATAGTCGGTCAAAGTTCGCCTGTAGTTCCTTCCTCTTTTCCAGCTTTGCTTGGTCCCCATCTTCTGCATACCTCCTATCTACCTCCAACATCTCATTTATTACCCTCTGCCGCTCCAACCTCTCCTCTTTGACCACCCTGGCCTTAAACGAGATCACCTCGCCCCTCACCACCGCCTTTAGAGCCTCCCAGACAACTGCCTTCGACACCTCACCCGCACAGCTGAAATCTACATATCCCTCAATTACATTTTCAATTTTGTCACATAACACTTGGTCCCCCAAAAGTCCCACATCTAATTTCCACCCCGGCCTCTGCGCTACCCCCTTCTCCAGTACCATAGCCACATAATGCAGAGCATGATCTAACACTGCAATTGCCGAGTATTCCGACCCCTTAACCCCAGCCAGCAAAGCCTACCCCACCATGAAAACGTTGATCCGCGAGTATACCTTATGGACTGCCGAGAAAAACGAGTACTCCCGTTCCCTCAGGTGCAGAAACCTCCAAGGGTCCACCCCTCCCATTTCCACCATTAGCCCAGCCAACGCGTTTGCCACCCCCCCCCCCCGCACCCCCCCTGTGATAGGACCAGCGAGCGTGGCCGTGATCTGTCCAACCTTGGCTCTTGCACCAAGCTCCAGTCCCCCCCCCCCCCCCCCCCCACTATCAGTTCATGTGTGTCCAAGTCGGGGATGGCCCCAAACACTTTCTTTGTGAATCCCACATCGCCCCAATTGGGACGTAGACACTTAACAGCACACTAAGCTCCCTCCAGCGCCCCTGTCACAATAACTTATCTACCCCCTGATCTGCCACCACATTCTCCATCTGGTAACTTACTCTTTTGCTGACCATTACCGCTACCCCTCGAGCCCTTCCATCAAATCCAGAGTGAAAAACCTGACTAACCCAGCCCTTTGTAAGTCTCACCTGGTCCTTCACCCTCAAATGAGTCTCCTGCAGCATTGCCACATCGGCTTTCAAACTTTTAAGATGCACAAGCACCCTTGACCTCTTGACCGGACCTCCCAACCCCCTCACGTTCCACGTGACTATCCTGACTGGGAGTCTCTCACCCCCCCCCACCCTTCTTATCCACCATCATCATACCACCGGGCCCTGCCCCATGAGCCTGCCCCGCCCTTATCCATTCATAACATTGAACCCCCCACCCCCCCTGACATTTCCTCTCGAAAAAACATCTCCCAGCATCGATCCCTTCCCCCCCCCCCCCCCCCCTCGCTCACCTCGTAGGCCCATCGAAACCTGCTAACCAGGCTCCAATGTCTGCAGCCCTCCTCTCACCTCGCCTGACTTTAGTTAGCTAGCGCGGGTGGCTCCCTCCGCCAATATACACTGCCCCCTCCCACCCAGTCCCAGAGAAAAAAAAAACAATCCAACCCATACAATTCACTAAAATAAGATATAACCATCGCAACACAGAATGCCAATCAACCCAACCAATAACTTGAACTCTGTAACAATGTGAAGTGAAGTAAATTACAATACACGTCAATGAAAAGAAAGTTATAGCATTTATACATTTTCCAGCTCCCCAATCACAGTCCACAGTCTCTCTTCCAGCTCCACTCCTCATGTCTGTCCCAAGCCTCCTGCCCTCACGAACGCCTCAGCCGCCTCCGCTGTCTCAAAATAAAAGTCTTTATACATCACCCTCAGCTTCGCCGGGTATACCATACCAAATTGCACCCCCTTGTTGCACAGTGCTGCCTTCACTCGCCCGAACGCCGCTCGTCTTTTTGCCAACTCCACCGTCAAGTCCTAGTAGATCCGAACTCCAGCACCATCCCACTGCACCTCGCGCTTCTGCTTTGCCCAGCTTAACACCTTCTCCTTCATGCAGTACTTATGGAAGCAGATAATTACTGCTCTTGGCGGCTCATTCACTTTGGGCTTCGGCCTGAATGACCGATGAGCTCGGTCCAGCTTGTACCGGGAGGGGTTCTCACCCTCCCCCATCAACTCAGCCAACATCCTAGCGAAGCTCTCTGTTGGCCTTGGGCCCTCTGTCCCTTCGGGCAAACCCACAATTCTCAGATTGTGCTGCCTCGAGCGGTTCTCCAAGTCCTCGAGCTTTGCTCCCAGCCCTCTGTTGACCTCCACCACCCTCTGCAGCTTGTCCCCCGTCGTGGCGAGCTGGTCGCTGTGCTGCGACACGGCCTCCTCCACTTCCTTCATCTTCTAGCCCTGCTCTCTCACCTCGGCCTATGTCATTGCCACAGCTACCCTGACCGGAGCGATTGCCTCCTCCACCAATGACTTCAATGCAATCTCCATCTCCTTCCTCAAAGCCTCCATGTGCCTCGCAAACTGCTTTTCCAGCTCCACAGCCATCACCTCGGTCATCGTCTCCACCGTAAGCAGTGCGGCCCCACCATGCGGTCTGGCATCCGCCATCTTGTCACCCCTTTTGCTCGTCCTCTCATTCAGTGGCGAGCCTGCGTTTCCTCCTTCTTCGATGCTGCTTTTCGCACACTTTAACGACTTATTATTTTTTCTTTTACTTCCCCCTCCTTTCCTTCTTCAATCTTTTTTAAAAGAAACAAAAAATTCTTCCTTCAAGAAAAAGAAGAAAAAAAATATTTTCACAAACTTTCTTTAAAACTTCTTTCTCTTCATTTTTGTATTCCTCAAGAATTTCCCTGGGACCAGACTTCAGTCTTCTTAAATATTCTAGGCGGGAGCCTCCCGATGTGGAACATCTCCCCTACATCGCGCCCTGGCTTCGGGCCTGCCGCCTCGTCCTCCCTTTGGCTCCGCCCCCACTGCTCCGACCGCCACGCAGGCTGGGCCTGACGCCTCAGCTCCAGCCGCCCGACACCCGCGCGGGGTTCCTCGCCGGTTTTCAAACCGGCCCCGCTTGACGCCGGGGATGGTCCCAAAGGCCGACAACAATCGGGGGGAGAGCGAAGAATCGGGGAAACCCCCAAAAGCGCCGCAAATAGTGGCCACCGGTGGGAGCTCCTCTCGATGCGGCTGACCTGCTCGCAATGCCACTGGAAGCCCGAGATGCCTTTTGAACGCCGTTAATGTATCTGCTTCCACAACCACCCCTGGCAGCACGTCCCAGGAACTCACCACCCTTTGTGTAAAAAACCTGCCTCGCACATCTTCTTTAAACTTTGCCTCATGGACGTTAAACCTATGCCCCCTAGTCACGGACCCTCTACCCTGGGAAACAGGGCCTGCCCATCCACTCTATCCATGCCCCTCATAATCTTGTTGACCTCTATCAGGTCGCCCCTCAACCTCTGTCATTCTAATGAAAACAATCCAAGTCTATTCAGCCTCTCCACATAGCTAACACTCTCCAGACCAGGCAACATCCTGGTAAACCTCCTCTGCACCCTCTCCAAAGCCTCCACATCCTTATGGTAGCGTGGCGACCAGAATTGTGCGCAATATTCCAAGTGCGGCCGTCCCAAGGTTCTATACAACTGTAGCATGACTTGCCAATTTGATACTCGAAGCCCCATCCAATGAAGGAAAGCATTCCGTATGCTTTCTTGACTACCTTGCCCACTTGTGTTGCCACTTTGAAAGATCTGTGAACCTGTTCGCCCAGATCTCTCTGACTTTCTATATTCCTCAGAGTTTTGCCACTTACTGTATATTTCCCTTCTATGTTAGACCTACCAAAATGCATTACCTCACATTAGTCTGGGTATTTGTTGGATGTTGAGTGGTAATTTGTTTTGCTCAGATTATTGTGGACATGTAGGTTTCCAACTTGTCTGGTGGATGCTGATTTGCTGAATTGCTTTGAGCGAGACATGGATTTGTTTCTGGCTGGTTTAGAGATCACCTCACATGGGAAGTAGGTATCCTGGCACACAAAGCCAAGCCTCTGCGAGCACCAGGAAAGCACCTCATCAATTAAGTGGATTGAAGAGGAATTCTCGGCAATTATTCCCTAATTAATTTTTAATCTGTTTCTTTGGCAGCTCTCCAGGTATCGTGCTCTGTGCCGTCAGGTATAAAGCATTCCATCTGTGTGGAACAGTCTAAATGAAGAGGCAATGACATAGTGGTATTATCACGGGACTAGCAATCCAGGGACCCAGGGTAATGCAATAAAAATCTGGACTTAAAAGTCAAATGATAACCATGAAACCATGATCAATTGCATGATCAAGGGGCTGGTTTAGCACAGGGCTAAATCACTGGCTTTGAAAGCAGACCAAGGCAGGCCAGCAGCACGGTTCAATTCCCTTACCAGACTCCCCCAACAGGCGCTGGAATGTGGCGACTAGGGGCTTTTAACAGTAACTTCATTTGAAGCCTACTTGTGACAATAAGCGATTTTCATTTCATTTCAATTGTCGTAACAAAAACATCTGGTTTACTAATATCCTGTAGGGAAGGAAATCTGCCCTCCTTACCTGTTCTGGCCTGCACGTGAGTCCAGACCAACAGCAATGTGGTTGACTCTTAACTACCCTCTGAAATGGCCTAGCAAGCCACTCAGTTCAAGGGCAATTAGAGGTTGGCAATAAATGCTGGCCCAGCCCACGACACCTACATGCCATGAATAAATAATTTTTAAAAAGACGGTCTTTTGCTATAATTTACATATGTAGATTTGCACCCAGCTTTTGTATGTGAAAAGTCAAAAATGCATACAAACTACTTGGAGGTTACTTGTACTCCAGGAAGGCCTGAATGTCCTGAATTCAATCCATATTGTACCTGTTAGTACCCTCCAGTGAGGCTATTAAAAAAATGTAGCCCCAGATCATACATTGTTTGGTGGACGGAAGAATAAAATTGTACAAGAACCATGGGGCATACTTGAGCATGTTAATATCTTGATGCAAAAATTGGACTCTCAACTTCTAAAGATTAAAAATTCCCTTTTCATAACCAGTTGACCCGCGGGGAAAAAGGTATAAGTAATTTTGGCACCAACAACGCAACTATCAGGGCTCCGGATGATGCACAACAAGATTTAATTGATTCTGATTGGCACAGGGAATAGCTCACTCCAGTTGTGGAAGGAAGGATGCATTGATAATGAGCTCTTTGTACTTCTTATCAAACTTAAGTGCCTCCCCAGTCCATCTAAGTTTTCAACAAAATGCTAGGGGGAACTCTATCACCTCCCATTTTCAAAAGGCTTATTATAACATGTAAATCTCAGCAGAGAGTTTCATTAAGTCAAGGAAGGGGAGGTAATAAGGCACAAGCTGAAAATGAACAATTATGACTAATGATCAGTCACAGTGATTCGCACCCAATGAATGATGAAATTATGATTTACCCTCGAGTCAACAGCGTTGCCTGGGGAGTGTAAGGTCAGTTTGAAGAACATTTGAGAAAAGTTTTCGACCGCCTTGAAAATGAGAGATATTATTAATTAGCACTTCAAGCAAGAAGGTTTATTTTTTTACACAGAGGGTAGTGGGCGCCTGGAACTCGCTACTGGAGGAGGTGGTGGAAGCAGGGACGACAGTGACATTTAAGGGGCATCTTGACAAATTCCTGAATAGGATGGGAATAGAGGGATACGGACCCAGGAAGTGTAGAAGATTGTAGTTTAGTCGGGCAGCATGGTCGGCACGGGCTTGGAGGGCCGAAGGGCCTGTTCCTGTGCTGTACATTTCTTTGTTCTTTGTGATTTGCCTGGATAGAGCAGTTAGGTTAAGATTTTTGTCTCATTCATTCAGATATGGTAATACCTGTGCACAGTTTCCCACCTTAGCTTGCGTAACAAACCCGAACATTTTAGAACTGTTATTAGAAATATAGTGTCCTGTGTCGAGTGTGGTGTTACCCAGAGCTCGCAGTGCTGAGAAAAACCACGCTATCGAAAAGGGACTTTCTTGCAACTCAGGGCCTCAGCGGAGAAGTCAGTCAGAAATCTTCAGTGCAACACTTCCGGGTGCGGCGATGACCAGCTGAGTCGCACGTTTCGGCAGCTCCCTGTGAAACGGACTTTTGGGCTCTTGATAGGAGCCCCAACGGCAATTTTAACGGCTGAAAACACCGTGCGGTAAACCAGAAGGGTGTTCCCCCTGGACACGGATGGAAAAAGGAGAGGAAAGTGGCCGGATTGCAGCGGATCCTTTGGAACAACGGCAAGGAAGGCAAGCAGAAACCAAGATGGCGTCGGAAGTTGGCAGTTTCATATGGGGCCCTGAACAACAAGAGTTTTTGAAACGCTGCGTGGAGGAGATAAAAAAGGAAATGAAGAAAGAGTTGTTGGCCCCGATATTACAGGCGATTGAAGGGCTGAAAGAGGAACAAAAGACCCAGGAGCAGGAGCTTCGGGTCGTGAAGGCGAAAGCAGCAGAGAATGAAAACGACATACAGGGCCTGGCGGTGAAGTCAGAGATACAGGAGGCACACCAGAAACGATCTGTGGAGAGGTTGGAGGCACTGGAAAATAACGCAAGGAGGAACAACTTGAGGATTCTTGGCCTTCCTGAAGGTGTGGAGGGGGCCGGACGTCGGGGCATATGTGAGCACGATGCTGCACTCGTTAATGGGAGTGGAGGCCCCGACGGGTCCGTTGGAGGTGGAGGGAGCATACCGAGTTATGGTGCGAGGACCGAGAGCAGGAGAAGCTCCCAGAGCCATAGTGGTGAGATTTCTCCGTTTTAAGGATAGAGAAATGGTCCTCAGATGGGCGAAGAAAACTCGGTGTAGTAAATGGGAGAACGCGGTGATCCGCGTCTATCAAGATTGGAGTGCGGAGGTGGCGAGAAGGAGGGCGAGCTTTAATCGGGCCAAAGCGGTACTTCACAAAAAAAAGATAAAGTTTGGAATGCTGCAACCGGCAAGACTGTGGGTCACATATCAAGGGAGGCACCACTACTTTGAGACGGCGGATGAAGCGTGGACTTTTATTGTAGAAGAAAAATTGGAATGATTGGACTACGAAAATGAACGTTTGGACAAAGTGGTGGGACGAGTGGGGGGGGGGGGGGGGGGGGGCGAAGAGGGATTGTATGATTAATCCTGCGGTATGGTAACTTTTCTTTCTCCCACAGGTGGTGATGGGGGGAGGTGGGGAGGGAGAGGAGGTGGGGCGTTGGCCATGGGAGGCGGGGCCGAGGGAGAGGCGCGGGCTTGGTTCCCGCGCTATGATAATTATGGCGGGAATAGAGAAGCAGCAAGGAGGGGGCGCCGCACGGGGCGAGCCGTGATCACGGGGGGAAGCCGAGGTCAGCCAGAGTTTGCTGACTTCTGGGAGCAACATGGGGGGAGTAATTACGCTAGCGGGGGGTCTAGCGGGGGGGGGGGGGGGGGAGGGGGGAATTACTGGGTTGCTGCTGCTGGGGAAAGGGGGGAGTGGGTGCGGGAAAGGATGGGCGGGGGGGCACCGTCTGGGAGAAATACAGCCGCGTGGGAACTGGGCGAGAAGCTGGAAAAAGATGATGGCTAACCGGCAAGGGGGGGGGTGGGAAGCCCCCCAACTCGGCTGATCACGTGGAACGTGAGGGGGCTTAACGGGCCGATAAAGAGGGCACGAGTACTCGCACACCTTAAGAAACTTAAAGCAGATGTGGTCATGTTACAGGAAACGCACCTGAAACTGATAGATCAGGTTAGGTTGCGCAAAGGATGGGTAGGGCAGGTGTTCCATTCGGGGCTGGATGCGAAAAACAGGGGGGTGGCTATATTAGTGGGGAAGCGGGTAATGTTCGAGGCAAAGACTATAGTGGCAGATAACGGGGGCAGATACGTGATGGTGAGTGGCAAATTACAGGGAGAGATGGTGGTGTTGGTAAACGTGTATGCCCCGAATTGGGACAATGCCAATTTTATGAGGCGAATGCTAGGACGCATCCCAGACCTAGAGACCGGAAAGCTGATAATGGGGGGAGACTTTAACACGGTGTTGGAACCAAGGCTGGATAGGTCGAAGTCCAGGACTGGTAGGAGGCCGGCAGCAGCCAAGGTGCTTAAGGATTTTATGGAGCAGATGGGAGGGGTGGACCCGTGGAGATTCAGTAGACCTAGGAGTAAGGAGTTCTCGTTTTTCTCCTATGTCCATAAAGTCTATTCACGCATAGACTTTTTTGTGTTGGGTAGGGCATTGATCCCGAGGGTGAGGGGAACGGAATATACGGCTATAGCCATTTCGGATCATGCCCCACACTGGGTAGACTTGGAGATAGGGGAGGAAACAAGAGGGCGTCCACCCTGGAGAATGGATATGGGACTAATGGCGGATGAGGGTGTGTGCTTAAGGGTGAGGGGATGCATTGAAAAGTACTTGGAACTCAATGACAATGGGGAGGTTCAGGTGGGAGTGGTCTGGGAGGCGTTGAAGGCGGTGGTTAGGGGGGAGCTGATATCAATAAGGACACATAAAGGGAAGCAGGAGAGTAAGGAACGGGAGCGGTTGTTGCAAGAACTTTTGAGGGTGGACAGACAGTATGCGGAAGCACCGGAGGAGGGACTGTATAGGGAAAGGCAAAGGCTGCATGTGGAATATGACTTGCTGACCACAGGCACTGCAGAGGCACAATGGAGGAAGGCGCAGGGTGTACAGTATGAATATGGAGAGAAGGCGAGCAGATTGCTGGCACACCAATTGAGGAAAAGGGGAGCAGCGAGGGAAATAGGGGGGTGAGAGACGAAGATGGAGAGACGGAGCGGGGAGCGGAGAGAGTGAATGAAGTGTTTAAGACATTTTATAAAAAATTGTATGAAGCTCAACCCCCGGATGGGAGGGAGAGAATGATGGAGTTTTTGGATCGGCTGGAAATTCCCAAGGTGGAAGAGCAGGAAAGGATGGGATTGGGAGCACAGATCACGGTAGAAGAAGTGGTGAAAGGAATTAGGAACATGCAGACGGGAAAGGCCCCGGGACCGGACGGATTCCCAGTTGAATTTTACAGAAAATATTTGGACTTGCTCGCCCCGCTACTGACGAGGACCTTCAACGAGGCAAAGGAAAGGGGACAACTGCCCCCGACTATGTCAGAAGCAACGATATCGCTTCTTTTAAAGAAGGAAAAGGATCCGCTACAATGCGGGTCCTACAGACCAATCTCCCTCCTCAATGTAGATGCCAAGGTCTTGGCCAAGGTAATGGCAATGAGAATAGAGGAATGTGTCCCGGGGGTGGTTCATGAGGACCAAACTGGGTTTGTGAAGGGGAGACAGCTGAACACGAACATACGGAGGTTGTTAGGGGTAATGATGATGGCCCCACCAGAGGGTGAAACGGAGATAGTAGTGGCGATGGATGCCGAGAAAGCATTTGATAGAGTGGAGTGAGATTATCTGTGGGAGGTGTTGAGGAGATTTGGGTTCGGAGAGGGGTATGTTAGATGGGTGCAGCTGTTGTATAGGGCCCCAGTGGCGAGTGTGGTCACGAATGGACGGGGATCGGCATATTTTCGGCTCCATAGAGGGACAAGGCAGGGATGTCCTCTGTCTCCATTACTGTTTGCACTGGCGATTGAGCCCCTGGCGATAGCGCTGAGAGGTTCCAAGGGATGGAGGGGAATACTTAGGGGAGGAGAAGAACACCGGGTATCTTTATATGCGGATGATCTGCTACTATATGTGGCGGATCCAGCGGAGGGGATGCCAGAAATAATGCGGATACTTGGGGAGTTTGGGGATTTTTCAGGGTATAAATTGAACATGGGAAAGAGTGAGCTGTTTGTGGTGCATACAGGGGAGCAGAGTAGAGAAATAGAAGACCTACCGTTGAGGAAGGTAACAAGAGACTTTCGTTACCTGGGGATCCAGATAGCTAAGAATTGGGGCACATTGCACAGGCTAAATTTGACGCGGTTGGTGGAACAGATGGAGGAAGATTTCAAGAGATGGGACATGGTAGCATTGTCAATGGCAGGGAGGGTGCAGGCAGTTAAGATGGTGGTCCTCCCGAGATTCCTTTTTGTGTTTCAGTGTCTCCCGGTGGTGATCACGAAGGCTTTTTTCAAAAGGATAGAAAAGAGTATCATGGGTTTTGTTTGGGCCGGGAAGACTCCGAGAGTGAGGAAGGGATTCTTACAGCGTAGTAGGGATAGGGGGGGGCTGGCACTACCGAGCCTAAGTGAGTATTATTGGGCCGCTAAGATTTCAATGGTGAGTAAGTGGATGGGAGAGGAGGAAGGAGCGGCGTGGAAGAGATTAGAGAGGGCGTCCTGTAGGGGGACCAGCCTGCAGGCTATGGTGACAGCCCCATTGCCGTTCTCACCAAGGAACTATACCACGAGTCCGGTGGTGGTAGCTACACTGAAGATTTGGGGACAGTGGAGACGACATAGGGGAAAGACCGGAGCACTGGGGGGGTCCCCGATAAGAAACAACCATAGGTTTGCCCCGGGGGGAATGGATGGGGGATATGGAATGTGGCAAAGAGCAGGTATAACGCAATTGAAAGATCTATTTGTGGATGGGAAGTTTGCGAGTCTGGGAGCGCTGACCGAGAAATATGGGTTGCCCCAAGGGAATGCATTCAGGTACATGCAATTGAGGGCTTTTGCGAGGCAGCAGGTGAGGGAATTCCCGCAGCTCCCGACACAAGAGGTGCAGGACAGAGTCATCTCAAAGAAATGGGTGGGGGACGGTAAGGTGTCGGATATATATAGGGAAATGAGAGACGAAGGGGAGACTATGATGGACGAACTAAAAGGGAAATGGGAAGAAGAGCTAGGGGAGGAGATTGAGGAGGGGATGTGGGCAGATGCCCTAAACAGGGTAAACTCGTCGTCCTCGTGCGCCAGGCTAAGCCTGATTCAGTTTAAGGTATTACACAGGGCACATATGACTGGAACACGGCTCAGTAAATTTTTTGGGGTGGAGGATAGGTGTGCGAGGTGCTCGAGAAGCCCAGCGAATCATACCCATATGTTTTGGTCATGCCCGGCACTACAGGGGTTTTGGATGGGGGTGACAAAGGTGCTTTCGAAAGTAGTAGGAGTCCGGGTCGAACCAAGCTGGGGGTTGGCTATATTTGGGGTTGCACAAGAGCCGGGAGTGCAGGAGGCGAAAGAGGCCGATGTTTTGGCCTTTGCGTCCCTAGTAGCCCGGCGCAGAATATTGCTAATGTGGAAAGAAGCCAAGCCCCCGGGGGTAGAGACCTGGATAAATGATATGGCGGGGTTCATAAAGTTAGAGCGGATTAAGTTCGTCCTAAGGGGGTCGGCTCAAGGGTTTACTAGGCGGTGGCAACCGTTCGTCGAATATCTTGCGGAAAGATAGATAGGGGAGAACAAAGAAGGCAGCAGCAGCGGCCCAGGACTTGGGGGGGGGGAGGGATGGGGGGGGATGGGGGGGGGGTGTGGCCTGAGACAAGGCAGTTGCCAATTAGGGCTAGTTTTTATTTTTTGCTATTTAATATTTATTTATTTGTTGTTGTTTTTGTTTAAATTTAAAAAAGGTCATTATTATCTGTATTGTTACAATGTTGTGTAAAGGATGCACAATGTACTGTGTTGGTTGACCAAAAATTTTCAATAAAATATTATTTAAAAAAAAAAAGAAATCTTCAGTGCAGGAGAAGATCAGGACGCCGTTTTTAAATGGCATCCTGCTCTCTTGCTCCCGCCCACCCCACCCCTGAGCCCCCCCAAGCCCCAACTCACCTATAATAGGGAATTCGGGGAACCCCCTCACCCAACCTCATATGGGCAGGCACCCCTGGGCCCAATCCCTGCGCGTGGTAGAAATGCCAGCCTGGTACCTTATCACTGCCAGCCTGGTAGTGCCCCTGCCAGTGCTCCTGCCAGTGGGCACTTTGGCAGCTAGCACGGCCAGCCTGGCACCCTGGCAGTGCCATGGTGCCTGGATAGCACCCTACCCAGAGGGCATTCACCTGGGGGCCTCCAATCCCCTGGGAGACCACCCCAAGTGCCATTCTGTCTGGTTCCATTTGTGGGGACCAGTACTGAATGGCGCTCACCTAAGGTCTCCGAGGCAAAGGGGTTACATCCCAAAGCGTGGGGTATTTCAGGCGAGCTGCATATTAGAGTGACACTCGCCACTTCATTCTAATATACAGACTTGCTAAATACTGATTGTTGATACCATGGTTGTGCTGTAATTCACCGACTGACCACTAGGAGTCTTATTAGTATATAAGTGACTGTTAGAGTCAGGTGACCTCAGACTGACAAGGAAGCTGGAAGAGAGGTTGCTTGTGCATGTTAATACTGTTGTTTCATATATATTTGACTCACAATTAATGTTAATAAATCATTTATAGCTTATGCTACAAATGTTCTTGTAAATTAAATCAGGCTATCTGACAAGAACATTGCATGGTACCAGGGTTGGTTTGTATTAAATACTGAGAAAAAATAAGCCTGCTACGAGGTCCACAGATATTTCAAGATATTTCAGAATGCAAGAATTAACAACATTGAGTCGTTGAAGCCACCAATGAGTCTCAGATTTCATGGTAATGTGGACAGCAACTGGCGTGTGCATAAACAATTTAATCTGTTTCTTACTGCAGTAAATTTAGGAGATCAATCAGATTCATGTAAGGTAGCAATGCTCCTAACAGCAGCAGGGCCCGAAGCAATTGCTATGTTTAATACGTTTAATTTTGCAAACGATGAAGATAGTAAAAATTTGAAGACTTGATAAACATTGCACCCACAGAAAGAATGGAATTTGTGAATGCTATATGTTTAGATCACGTTTACAGAAGACAGAAAAGTCCATAGATCATTTCATCACTGATTTAAAGTGAAAAACCAAAACCTGTAATTTTTCTGCGGTGGAATCTTCCGTGATTCGGGACCAGATTGTGTTTGGTGTGAATGAAAATAAGCTGAGGGAATCGGAGCTGTCCTTGGATCAAAAAGTTAAGATTTGTCAGGCTCACGAGCTAGTAGCACAGCATTCTAAAATGTTTCTCAGTAATGGCGGCATCATCTTGGAGGAAAGCATTCCCGTTGCCACCCTATTTCCAAAAAGGCTGGAAGCTTCCAAAAAAAGACAGAAAGGTTCCTGCAGCTCCTCACACACCAACAAACAGGTTAAATATCAGAACAAAGTACTTCTCTGTAAAAGATGTGGTCAAAGGCACAAATTAAGGCCGTGTCCAGCGTTTGGCAAGTTTTGTTCCAGATGCAAAGGAAAAATCACTTTGCTCAGAATTGTTACTCTAAGCTCAACCCCAGATCAGTCAGCACAGTGGAAGACACAGTCTCCAGTGATGAAACATCATTGTTTCTTGGAGTAATAACAGAGAAAAATAATTTTTTGGAGACATCAAAAAATTCTCCAGCACTTAAAAAAATGTAAACTGATACTCCATTTAAAATAAATGCAGTTAATGAGGACAGATGATGAGGACCACTTGAAGTGAACGGTACAGTGGTCCAATTAAAGTTAGACACTGGTGCCAAAGCCAATTTAATCAGCATGACTGATCTAAAAAATTCAGACGATTAGAAGAAGTCACAAAATATCTCTGAGAGATTATAATGGTTCAAGCATTAAATGTTATGGTGCTTGTGACCTGAGTGTGGTATGAACAACACAGTTCATTCCGTCCCATTCTGTATTGTATCCAAGAGCTTGGATTCATTATTGTCAGTCCTGTGAAGAATTAGGTCCAGTGCAGTTGGTAAATAGCTTCCACAAAGGATTGGACCAACACTCCAATGATTCTGAGAATATTATCAGCAAATTCAGCGATATGTTCACTGATTTTAGTGCACTACCATTCGCCAACGAGATACAATTTAAAGAAGATGCATTAGCTAAAGAACCAATACAAATTATTAGCCGTGAAATTGCTAAAGATGTAGATCTGCATGTCAATCTCATTTCTACCCTACCACCCATATCAGATACAAAATCACAAGTTATGAAGAAGATAGAAGAACCTACCAATGGGGTAAATTTCCTGGTGTGTGTGAAACAGAAAAATGGTGATGCTCGTATAATAATAATAATCGCTTATTGTCAGAAGGAGGCTTCAATGAAGTTACTGCGAAAAGCCCCTAGGCGCCACATTCCACCGCCTGTTCGGGGAGGCCGGTACGGGAATTGAACCCGCGCTGCTGGCATTGTTCTGCATTGCAAGCCAGCTATTTAGCCCACTGTGCTAAACCAGGATCCATAGGCATGGATCCCAAAGATCTTAACGAAAAAAGTGTACATATTGTTAAACAATCATTACAGAAAGAAATGGATAGCCAATCTGATCCATATGTCACAAAATGACGTTACAAAGCATTGCCATTGTTACATCATAGATCGCCAGCAGAGTTACTCATGAATAGAAGGTTGTGTACCACACTTCCATACTTGGAAAAGGAGGAGAATGTAGTGGTATTGCAGGAAATGCAAAACATTAAAGAAAAACAGAAGCAGTTCTATGATAGAGTGTCTGGAACATTGCTACCTCTGAGTAATGACGACATTCAGGCAATTGGTCGAGAAAAGCCATTGTACTTGAAGAAGTAGCACCTCGTTCCTACAATGTACAGACAGATGATGCGTTGATTTTAAGAAGAAATCATCGCCATTCCTGAAAACCAGAGAAGCCTTTATAAATAATCTACATCAGAATCAACGTCAGCTGCAGTGCCAGATAGTTTAGCACTTCCTGAGCATGAGAATGTCATGGAGAACATTGAAGCTGCAAATTCTGAGCAGCAAGGTCAAACTTTGAGAAGATCAACCAGAGTCAGAAGAAAACCTGATCGACTCAATTTGTAGATTTGGACTATTTGTACAGACTATGCTTGCTGTTTTTGTGTGTATATATATGTTTGTTCAACCAGTTTTAAAGATTAAAAAAGAAGTTCGACGCAATGGCTCATGATACCACATTAATTTATTCCTTCAAAGGAAAGGGGATGGAGTGATATTATGGTTGTGTTGTAATTCACCAACTGACCATGAGGAGTGTCATTAGTGTATAAGGGAATGTTAGAGTCAGGTGACCTCCGACTGACGAGGGAGCTGGGAGAGAGGTTACTTGTGCATGGTAATACTGTTATTCATCTGTTGTTTGGTATATTTTTGACCCACAGTTAATGTTAAATCGTTTATAGCTTTAGCTACAAGTGTTCTTGTAATATAAATCAAGCCATCCGACAAGAACATTACACTGATAACAGCCACAATGGGCGGGACTCAGATCACAACGTCTCGCGAGATCCCATTAGATCCCACGAGGCGCGGCGAGCACGATAGCACAGTGGTTATGGTTAGCTCCAGGGACTGGGTTCGATTCTCAGTTTGGGTCACTGTCTGTGCGGAGTCTGCACGTTCTCCCCGTGTGTGTATGGGTTTCCTCCGGGTGCTCCAGTTTCCTCCCACGGTCCAAAGATGGGCAGGTTAGGTGGATTGACCATGCTAAATTGTCCTTAGTGTCCAAAAAGGTTAGGCGGGGTTGCTGGGTTACGGGGATAGGGTGGCGGTGGGGTGCTCTTTCCAACAGTCGGTGCAGACTTGAGGGCCAAATGGCTTCCTTCTGCACTGTAAATTCTGTCTTCTATGAGCCAGGTAAATCCCAGAAGAGGCTTCTCCCTCCATCTACCGGCCGCGCCGTGCCTCCACTCACCTGAATGGTGGTGCGATATGGCCGGTAGATGTGCCCCTAATTAGGGCACGACCTGGGCATTATTTTTTCCCACTAACTTGCCTTGTATAATACTCTTGCCTCGTATAATACTCTTGCCTCCTACTTGCTCTGTGGTTTAGGTTGCTTACCAGTTGTAATGTCGGTTCCATACAGCTGACATTTTTAGTCACTTACCAGCAATGAGGTACATAATAACAATTGTGAATAAGACACAATTAAGCTGAATAGCTTAAACTTTACTCACAATGCGATATCTGGCAGCAGCTTATTGTGAAGTGGAATGTGTTAGGGAATTATTTATTTTTCTGCACTTAATCATGTTCCAAGTCAAATGTGAGAATGCTTGAGAAAGTTGTTATTTTAATATTTATCCCCGTGTCTGCGTGGGTCTCACCCCCACAAGCCAAAGATGTGCAGGGTAGGTGGACTGGCCAGCAAAATTGCCCCCTAATTGGAAAAAGCAATTGGATACACTAATTTATTTTTAAAATTACATATTTAAGAAAACATCTGGGGCAGGATTCCCTGTCCTGCCGCCCCCCCCCCGGCAGTCGACAGGAGTTTTCCATTGTGGGCAACCCCACACTGTCGGGAAATCTGCGGGCGTGGGTGCGCTGCCAGCAAAGCGGAGGATCCAGCGAATGGAGGATCTACCCGTGATCTTCCCCTGTTGAATCTATAAAACAATTTCCAAGGGCAGCATGTTGGCACAGTGGTTAGCACTGCTGTCTCACGCCGCTGAGAACCCGGGTTCGATCCCAGCCCTGGGTCACTGTCCTTGTGGAGTTTGCACATTCTCCCCATGTCTGCATGGGTCTCACCTCCACAGCCCAAAGAGGGGCTGTTTAGCACAGGGCTAAATCGCTGGCTTTGAAAGCAGACCATGGCAGGCCAGCAGTACGGTTCGATTCCCGTAACAGTCTCCCTGAACAGGTGCCGGAATGTGGTGACTAGGGGCTTTCCCCAGTAACTTCATTTGAAGCCTACTTGTGGCAATAAGCAATTTTCATTTTCATTTTATGTGCAGACTAGGTGAATTGGCCACGCTAAATTGCCCCTTAATTGGAAAAAATAAATTGGGTACTCTTAAGTTTAAAAAAAAACAATTTCCACTTGAATAGCACCTTTCGCATCAAAAGATGTCCCAGGAACTTTATCAGACAACATTTCAGACCAAACTACATGAGGAGATATTGAAACAGGTAACAAAACACTTGGATTGGATTGGATGGATTTGTTTATTGTCACGTGTAATGAGGTACAGTGAGGAGCGTTTTTCTACGTGCAGCTCAACAGATCATTTAGTACATGAAACAAAAATACATAATAGGGCAACACAAGGTACACAATGTAAATACATAGACACCGGCATCGGGTGAAGCATGCAGGAGTGTAGTATTAATCACGTCAGTCCATAAGAGAGTCATTTAGGAGTCTGGTAACAACTTGGTCAAAAAGGTAGCATTTAAGTAGTGTAGGATTAAAGGAGCAGAGAGTTGTGAAGGGAATTCCAGAGCTAAAGGCCCAGATGGCTGAAAGCACTGCCACATATGGACGTGCAAGGGAAATTGAGGATGCACAAGAGAGCAGAATTGGAAGAGCGAAATGCCCTCAGAGTGTTGTGGAGTTGGAGGAGGTTACAGCAATAAGAATTAAAAGGCCATGGAGGGAGCATCGGTCTGGGCCCCGATTTACAACAACCATCAGTTTGTGCCAGAAAGGCTGGATGGAGGGTTTCGGAGATGGCAGTGAGTAGGAATTGAGAGGGTGGGAGATCTATTTATAGAAGGGAGCTTCCCTAGCTTGAAGGATTTGGAGGAGAAATTTGAACTGCCAGCAGGGAATGGGTTTAGATGATTTTCTGAGAAGGCAGGTTCCGACCTTCCCGCTCCTGCTACCACGGGGCATACAGGACAGGGTAGTTTCCAGAACATCGTGGGAGAGGGGAAGGTATTAGATATCTACAAAGAACTTATGGAGTCGGAGGAAACTCAGATAGAGGAACTAAAGGGCAAGTGGGAAGATGAGCTAGGGGGATAGAGGCGGGTCTGTGGGCAGATGCCTTAAGCAGGGTTAACACATCCTCATCATGTGCCAGGCTTAGACTGATCCAGTTTAAGGTAGTTCACCGGGCACACATGACGGTGGCCCTGATGAGCAAGTTCTTTGGGTGGAGGACAGGAGAGCGAGGTGCGCGGGTGGTCCAGCAAACCATGTCCATATGTTTTGGGCATGCCCGAAGCTTAGAGGATTTTGGCAAGGTTTCGCTGATGTCATGTCCACGGTACTTAAAATAAGGGTGGTGCCGAGTCCAGAGGTGCCGATCTTTGGAGTGTCGGAAGAGCCGGGAGTCCAGTGGGCGAGAGAGGCTGACGTTTTTGCCTTTGCCTCCCTGGTAGCCCGGAGACGGATACTGTTAATGTGGAGGGACTCGAAGTCCCCGAAGTTAGAGACCTGGGTTAGTGTCATGGCTGGCTTTCTCAGTCTCGAGAAAATAAAGTTCGCCCTAAGAGGGTCAATGTTAGGGTTCGTCCAGAGGTGGCAGCCATTTGTTGACTTTCTCAGAGAAAATTAAAATGTCAGCAGAGACAGAAATCTGGCGGGGGGAGGGGGCGGGGCGGGGGTGTGGGGGGGAGGGGGGGTTACTTTATTGTTTCATTATTGGAGGTGCGAAGAACGTGATAGGGATGGAAATGTTTTATGTACCATGTTTATGTTGCTGTTATTGTCATTATTATTAAAAAACTACAAATACCCTAATAAAATGTTTTTTTTAAAAAGGCCATGAAGAGATTTTAACATTCGGCAGGACGTTCCAGTTGTTTCTTGGCCTCTCAGGGTCCATTGCTGATTATGATGTGAATAATTATTTATTGGTCTCGCATTGAAATTCATGGATGAATTGAGCCATTGCCTTTCTAAAACAGATCATGCAAACATCACCACCACATTGGGCCAGCACCATATAGGGTACATTTTAAAAGATGAATCTTCCTTCTTTCCCCAACACCATCTTGCCCATGTTGTTGTGGAGTAAAATAGTTTTCTTGTGCTATTTCTCACAAAAATAGGCTGTCGTGTAGTGGTATTGTCACTGGACTAATAATCCAGAACCCCAGGAAAATGCTCTGGAGTCTCAGGTTTGAATCCCACCAGGGCAGATAGTGAAATTTGAATTTAATAAAAATACGGAATGAAAAGTCTAATGATGATCATGAAACTGTGATTGTCGTAACCACTCCCATCTGGTTCACTAATGTCCTTTTGGGAAGAAAATCTATTGTCCTCACCCGGTCTGGCCCTCATATGACTCTAGACCCAGAGCAATGTGGTAGACCCTTCCTCAGAGATGGGTAATAAATGCTGACCCAGCCAGTTACGCCCACATCCCATGAACAAATAAAGAAAAAAACCTTCACCCAATTTAGAAATCATTTTAAAACAGGCTCGTCAATCAGAAGATACATTTTGGGCCGGATGTTCCAGACTTCCCTGCCAGTAGAATCTTCCGGTCACCAGCTCATCCAGGCAAGTAGAGAGTATTCCTGACTTGTGCCTGGTGGATGGTGGACAGGCTTTGGAGGGTCAGGAGGTGAGTTACTTGCTGTAGGATTCCTAGTCTTTTACCTGCCCTGGTAGCCACAGTATTAATGTGGCTAGTCCAGTTCAGCTTCTGATCAATGGTAACATCCAGGATGTTGAATGTGGGGGATCCAGCGTTGGTAATGCCATTGAATGTCAATGGTCTGGCCATCATATTTATTTCTCGGTTATCTATTCATTCATGGAATGTAAATGTTGCTGCATCGGTTAGCATTTTATGCCCATCCCTAATTACTCTTGAGAAGGTGGTGAGACCACTATCATGAACCAGCTACAGTCCATGCGGTGTACATGTAGGAAAGGAGCTATAGGTCTTTGACCCAGCTACTGTGTTTCTCACTCAAAGCGTCAAAGGTGTGCACCTTGGAGAGGAACTTGTAGGGGTGGTGTCCCCTTGCATCTTCTGCCCTTGTACCTCCAGTCGGAAAAGGCCTGGATTTGGAAGGTGCTGCCAAAGGAGCTTTGGTGAGTTGTTGTAGAGCATCTTGCAGATGGGACATACACTGTTGTCACTGTGCATCGGTGATGGAGGGAGTGAATAACGTGGCAAACGAAGTGCCAATCATGTGGGTGACTCTTTCCTGCATGGTATTGCATTCCATGAGTGTTGTTGGAGCTGCACTCATCCAGGAAAGTGGAGAGTATTCCATCACACTCAGGACTTGTGCCATGTAAATGGTGGACAGGCTTTGGAGAGTCAGGAGTAAGTTACTTGCTACAGAATTCCCAACCTCTGACCTGCTTCTGTGGCTGCATAATTTATATGACTGGTCCAGTTCTGATTCTTGACAATGGTAACCTCGAATATGTTGATAGTGGAGGTGAGTAGACTCTCTGTTGTTGGAGGTTATCATTGCTGTTGGAGATTATCATTGCTGTTGGAGGTTATCATTGCTCTTGGAGGTCATCATTGCTGTTGGAGGTTATCATTGCTCTTGGAGGTTATCATTGCTTGGCACATGCAAATTGCTAATGTTAATTTATGTTGCTCAGTCTTGATTTGCAGCAATTCTGTTGATCAAGCAATCATATCTGCACATGCTGAGTCTGGACTGACATAGCACAGGCTCACTCTTGACATAGCCAGCCTTTTGCTTGGTCACTTGGTGATTTTTTTGCTCTGTGTTTGGCAGCATCCAAAGTACACTTGCAGGTTCCACTGCTGCATGGTGTCTCAAGGTCAATCCCTTAACGCAGCTGAATGTAGCCTTATGATGGTGAAGACCTCATCCATTGTGATGCTGGAGAGTCTCAAGGACACTTGCAGATTTTCTCCCCTGTTGGTGACTAGGCCTCTCCTGGAAGTGATGAGGTGCCTATAGTCTCAAAGGCACTTAAATATCAATGACTTGGTAGCCATTTGCTTCCCAGTGTGCATCGGTCCCCTCAACGTTGCTTAAAATTCTTGCTCAATGAGCTCAATTAAGGAAAAACCAGCTGAAAATGGTAAAACAAAACTAATCCTGACACCAGTTATACTGAAGCTCCATTTTGACATATACAAGACCGGTTCGAACAAGTTTTACTGGTATTTCTATTGGGGAAGTGCCTTTCTATTAGATCATCCCTGTTGACTATGGCGCCTGGTGCAGAGTTCACCCTGGTTACCTGGGCATGCCTCTCAACATTTCCACCATTGTTCCACTCTGCACCATTCTCCTTCTCGGCTGCATTGCTTCCTCTTTTTCCTCTGACAGGTGGTCTTCTTCACTGAATTCTGGATCATGCATGTGTGCACCCCATTGCTGCACCATATTATGCAACAGGCCACCACTATTCTCGATACCCTTGCAGCTCAGCTGACATTTAAAAATGCCAACTTCCCGCTCGGTGGTTTCTCTGATCTGATGGTGACTGGTGCTTTAATGCTGTTTTGGTATCGTTTTTGGATAGCGTGATGAAGTAAGCAGCCACAACCTCAATGGGTAACCTTGTCACGGTGAAGCCAGCTATGGACCTGGGGTATAGCCCTGTGCCCATTTCAGCAGACTTCCTTCCTTCGTGGACAGCGCAGCCTTAACTCGGTGTGACAGGCCGCCTGTAATGTATCCCAGTTTGTTGATGAAGCAAGGAATGATGCCAGGAGTTCACAGGGATGTATATTTTCTCTATTACGTGCACCCACTCCCTCTTGCCTGATGTCACACACCTGCCTCTATCTCCTAGGGAAGTTCAGCTTTACAGCTGCTGTTTCACGCAGCTCCATGTAAAACTAAGAAACCTTTACTTCATTCCTTCAAACCTGTTCACATCACTGATACCAGCACCATGTTGTGTAATACCACACTCAGGGTTCTGGAGGTTAACAGGGTGAAACTCATGACCTCCTCGCCTCCCTTATCTTGTAAAATAGCCCGGCTGATTGGTCAGTGCTGCACTTGCACTTTATGACATGCCTCATTTCAGATAGCTGGCAACATCAGGGAATGGGGAGGGGCATGGACCTCCAGATTTAACTCCCACCTGCCATTTTCAACACTCCACAGAATTTCCATAAAAACCCAGGCCTTCATGTGGTAGTCGGTATTAGAGGTATTACGGTACACTGTAATGCTGTAAGACCATTGGTGTAGAAGGTACTGCTTTCATTGGTTAAGCCTGCCTGCGGGTTCAGCTCAGTAAGGCGGAGTATAAGAGCCTGTGTCGCCCCAGCAGCTGCCTCTGTACCTGCGCTGCTGGGGGACACATCTAGTGTAAAGCCTTCAATTGTCTCCAATCTCGCTTCTGGAGTTATTGATCGAGCATCAATTTATTACACTGGATGTTTCCCCCAGCAGCGCAGGTACAGAAGGCAGCTGCTGGGGCGACACGGGCTCTTATGCTCCGCCTTACTGGGCGGAACCAGCAGGCAGGCTTAACCAATGAAAGCAGTACCTTTTACACCAATGGTCTTACAGCATTACAGTGTACCGTAATACCTCTAATACCGACTACACTTCATTTCTATTTAGACTTTGCTTATTTATTTCTATCTTATGACTCAATTTTCAGAACAGGATTTTCTGGTCTCTTTTGGCACAATTCAACCAAAATGGGAGTGACTGGCGCAAAAGATGGTGGAATTCTAGCCGTACATTTCATTCAGTGCAACTTGTGTTTCTGTGCTCTGGTGTGCTAGTTTTAAACCATCGCTCAAGAAACACAAAAACCTTAATTTCACAAAAACCAACCACACCCCAAGGTGAATTAATCAACATCAGGAGTTTCCACTAATTGCGCTAATTTCCACTAATTCCACTAATTGCTTCAAGGAATTTCCAAAAAAGTAGCATTTTTTTTTGCCTCTAAGGACATTAACGGGTATACTTTGAAAGGATTCAAATCCATTTTAAAAATTCACTAAGGAGTAGTTTACTGTTCCCCGGTCTAATTTGGGGCACAATTGGTCCCAGAAACCAATTCTTCCCAAGTGGAAACAAACCTATTAAATCCAGACATGTTCTGGATTTTGCAGTTTGCATTGTGCACTGGTTGGGGATGCTGGAACTTGTGCTTCCCTGCGGAGTCACTGCATGTGAGTGACCGCGAAACAATGAACATCTTGAACATGTAGCAATGTACTCCCACTCCCGCAGGATTAGGTGGAACCGCTTGGCTGATTGCAGAGGGCGCCATTTGCGAACTACGAAAAGCTGACGTTTAGAAACTAAATTAATGAAGTGACAAGGGAAGGCCAATTAATTGGTTATTTTCTGTAGCTCTGTTGCTGTGGCCCAAGACCAACGCAACTGCCTTGGAGTCCCCGGGTCCCAGTGGCTGACAGTAGGAACCTCTCCCACAAGAGATATTTACAACTGGAGCGCATTGTACATACCAGACCTTTTGTTCAGGACAAACACTCAAACGTTCAACTCCATTGCCAAGTGCACCATATTGTATTAGCCGGGATGTTGATGCTCTGCCTTCACCGTCATTTATAATGTTTCACTTTGTTATATCCTGACAGCAGCATATGGGCACGATTCAGCGGACTTGAGTTAAAGTCCGCTGAATGGTGAGGTTAGCGGGGTGTTTCTCAGTACCTGCAGCATCGAGTATCGCCCCGCTATTCAACGGCACTTTGCCATTTTCTTTGGCCTTTCTCTCCACCGCAGCATCACTTAAAAAGGATTTCCTGCCGGGAAGCTTCAGCTCGCCAGCAGGAGAGGCTCATAGAATATACAGTGCAGAAGGAGGCCATTTGGCCCATCGAGTCTTCACCGGCCCTTGGAAAGAGCACCCTACTTGAGCCCAGGCTTTCATCCTATCCCCCTAACCCAACCAAATCTTTTGGACACTAAGGGACAATTTAGCATGGTCAATTCATAGAACAGTGCAGAAGGAGGCCATTCGGACCATTGCGTCTGCACCGACCCACTTAAGCCCTCACTTCCACCCTATCCCCGTAACCCAATAACACCTCCTAACCTTTTTGGTCACTAAGGGCAATTTATCATAGCCAATCCACCTAACCTGCACGTCTTTGGATTGTGGGAGGAAACCGGAGCACCCGGAGGAAACCCACACAGACACGGGGAGAACGTGCAGACTCCGTTCAGACAGTGATCCAGCAGGGAATTGAACCTGGGACCCTGACGCTGTGAAACCACAGTGTTATCCACTTGTGCTACCGTGCTGCCCAGTTCACCTAACCTGCACATCTTTGGACTGTGGGACGAAACCGGAGCACCCGGAGGAAATCCACGCAGACACGGGAGAAAGTGCAAACTCCACACAGACAGTCACCCAAGGCCGGAATTGAACCCGGGACTCTGGAGCTGTGAGGCAGCAGTGCCAACCACTGTGCCGCCCTTCCAGATCGGGGTGCCATTTTGGAAGGCTCCCCTGATCTTTCGCCCCCCCCCCCCTCACAACCCACCCCAAACTTGGGGAATTCACCCGGGAAATTCACCCGTTCCTGGCAGTTCCAACCTAACACCCGGGCATCCTGACACTGCCAGCCTGGCACCTTCGCAGTTCTCCTGCCAGCCTGGCAGTGCCAAGGTGCCTGGAAGTCAGGGGGAGAGCCATTAGGCTCATTTAAATATGCTGATCTGGATCTCACTCAGTGAGAGTTGCAAATCTTGCGAAAGGCCTCTCACGAGATTCAATGGCCTCGTCTCGACACCTCGGTCGGTGCGACAAGGCTGCTGAATCTCACCCTATGTCTATTACATGATATCTGTATGTTTATTACAATGAATCAATATGTTACATCTAATCCTTGACCTTTTAGCTTCTCTATATCATTTTGGTTATTCCTGGGCCTTTTTATATTGAGGTTCATAGACCTCTCACCGAAGTCCCAAAAGATGTGCTTGTTAGGTGAATTGGACATTCTGAATTCTCCCTCAGTGTACCCGAACAGGTGCCGGAGTGTGGCGATGGGGATTTTCACAGTAACTTCATTGCAGTGTTAATGTAAGCCTACTTGTGACACTGATAAAGATTATTATTATTATTACCTGGCTTCTGTCTATTCCCCAAGTTATTCTATCCTCTCAACATTTTCTACTTTTTTTCTCTCGATAAGAGTTCCATCAATGTTTATTACCACCCATACTGAACTGAATATTATTCCTGGACAACATTATCCCGCTGCTTTTTCTCTCACACAAACACCTATAATTGACCATACTATATGTGTTACATGACATAAATGTGACAATTCTGGTATCAGATTAATCCGGGAGTGGACGTTCCATTTGTAGCAAGAAATGATATTAATGGCATTGGTCACTATCTCTCTTTGTTACTCTTTTTTAAAAGTTTTATTGATAGCAGCAACATTGGTAACTTGTTGGATTATGGCGCAATGCAGGCTAGAGATGATAAATGCTCATACAAACATTAAAGATCTCTCCTACAGCTATTGATTTCAGTGGCAGCACTTTTGAGAGGTGACAAGGTCAGCCTTATTCTTTGGCAAAGGGAACATTAGATCAAAGGCTGGGAATTCTGTGTAGAGAAAGTCACCCCCTGACTCCCCAAAGCTAGTCCACCATCTACAAGGCACAAGTCAGGAGCGTGACCTAGAATACTCTTCATTTGCCTGGATGAGTGCAGCTCCAACAACACTCAAGAAACTCAACACTAAGCATGACAAGCACTCCTTCCACCACCTTACAAATTCACTCCCTCCACCACTGTGCTCAATGGCAGCAGTATGTACCATCTACGAGATAAACTGCAACAACTCACCAAGAACTCACCAAGGCTCCTTCAACAGCAACTTCCAAACTCTGTTCATAGAATTTACAGTGCAGAAGGAGGCCATTCGGCCCATCGAGTCTGCACCGGCTCTTGGAAAGAGCACCCTACCCAAGGTCCACACCTCCACCCTATCCTCATAACCCAGTAACCCCACCCAACACTAAGGGCAATTTTGGACACTATGGGCAATTTAGCATGGCCAATCCACCTAATCCGCACATCTTTAGACTGTGTGAGGAAACCGGAGCACCAGGAGGAAACCCACGCATACACGGGGAGGATGTACAGACTCCGCACAGACAGTGACCCAAGTCAGGAATCGAACCTGGGACCCTGGAGCTGTGAAGCAATTATGCTATCCACAATGCTACCGTGCTGCCCATAAAATTTAGAGTGGCCAATTCATTTTTTCCAATTAATGGCCAATTTAACGTGGCCAATCCACCTACCCTGCACATCTTTGGGTTGTGGGGGTGAAACCCATGCAAACACGGGGAGAATGTGCCAACTCCACATGGACAGTGACCCAGAGCTGGGATCGAACCTGGGACCTCGGCGCCGTGAGGCAGCCATGCTAACCACTGTGCCACCGTGCTGCCCTCGAACTCACGACCTCTACCACTTAGGACAAGGGCAACATATGCATTGGAACTTCACCTGCTTCAAGTTCGCCTTTAAGTCACATATCATTCAGATTTGGAAATAAATCGTTGCTCCTTCACTGTCGCTGGGTCAAGATCCTGGAACACCCTCCCGAACAGCACAGTGGGTGTACCTACACCTCTTGGACAGCTGCAGTTCATAGAAACATAGAAAATAGGAACAGGAGGAGGTCATTTGGACTGTCGGGCCCACTCCGCCATTCATTGTGATCATGGCTGATCATTCAACTTAATAGTCTAATACCGCTTTCCCCCCATATCCTTTGATCCCCTTTGCCCTAAGTACTATATCTAACTGCTTCTTGAAAACATTCAATGTTTTGGCCTCAACTGCTTGCTGTGGTAGTGAATTCCACAGGCTCACCACTCTCTGGTGAAGAAAGTTCTCTTCATTTCTGTCCTAAATGGTCTACCCCGTATCCTCAGACTGTGAACCCTGGTTCTGGACACATCCACCACCGGGAACATCCTTCCTGCATCTACCCCGTCTAGTCCTTTCTAGGTTTCTATGAGACCTCCTCTCATTCTTCTGAATTCCAGTGAATACAATCGTAACCGATTCAACCTCTCCTCATATGTCAGTCCCGTCATCCCAGGAATAAGTCTGGTAAACCTTTGCTGCACTCTCTCTAGAGGAAGAACATCTTTCCTCAGATAAGGAGACCAAAACTGCACATAATATTCCAGGTGTGGTCTCACCAAGGCCCTGTATAATTGCAGCAAAACATTCCTGCTCCTGTACGTGAATCCTCTTGCTATGAAGGCCAACATACCATAGGCCTTCTTTACCCCCTGCTGCACCTGCGTGCTTACCTTCAGTGACTGGTGTACGAGGACACCCAGGTCTCGTTGCACATTCCCCTCTCCTAATTTATGGCCATTCAGATAATATTCTGCCTTTCGGTTTTTGCTACCAAAGCGGAAACCTCACATTTCTCCAAATTAAACTGCATTTGCCATTCATTTGCCCACTCACTCAACTTGTTCAAATCACACTGAAGGATCTCGACATCCTCCTCACAGCTCACCCTCCCACACAACTTGGTGTCATCCGCAAATTTATAGACATTACATTTTGTTCTCTCATCTAAATCAATAATTTATATTGTGAATACCTGGGGTCCTAGCATTTGATCCCTGCGGTGCCCCACTAGCCACTGCCTGCCAATTTGATAAAAGACCCGTTAATATCCATTATTTGCTTCCTGTCTGCCAACCAGTTTTATATCCATCTCAATACACTACGCCCAATCCCATGCGCTTTAATCTTGCACAATAATCTCGTATGCAGGACTTTGTCAAAAGCCTTCTGAAAGTCCAAATATACCACATCCACTGGCTCCCCTTCGTCAACTCTACTAGTTACATCCTCGAAGAATTCCAGTAGAGTGGTTAAGCATGATTTCCTCTTCATAAATCCATACTGACTCTGTCCGATTCTGCCACTATTTAAGAAGGCAGCCCACTGCCACCTTGGCAAGAGCAGTTAGGGATGGGCAATAAATGTTGGTCGAGCCAGCAAAGCCCACATCCTGTAAATGAATTAAAAATGAATTCGATAAAGATGGTGGAACAAGGAGTTCTAATGTGTATGGTCCTGGCATTATGTAGTCTAACAGGATACTGATGTAGACACTGGGGTTGGACATCGCTCCAGTCATCTCAAGTTCTCTTGTTAATTTAACTTCTGCATGTCCAAAGTGCCAATTTAGACATTCCCTGGAACCCCATATTTAGATCAACGTGTGCAAATGTGACACCCTTATTTCAAGTAAGGGTATTATTAGTAACTGCAGGCCGGTCATTTTAACCTCAATAATAATAATCACTTCTTGTCACAAGTAGGCTTCAATTAAGTTACTGTGAAAAGTCCCGAGTAGCCACATTCCGGCGCCTGTTCGGGGAGGCCGGTACGGGAATTGAAAAACCGCGCTGCTGGCCTTGTTCTGCATTACAAGCCAGCTGTTTAGCCCACTGTGCTAAACCAGCCCCTCAGTGCTGTGTAAGGATTTAGAAACGACAATCAAGGTGAAAATGAAATCAACAGGGATGTGGAAAGGTTGAGTTAGTTAAGGAGCAGAGTTGTAACAGGTAGATCATGCTTGACAAGCGGAATTTATTTAATTTTAATAAATTTCGAGTACCCAATTATTTTGTCTCCAATTAAGGGCAACTTAGCGTGGCCAATCCACCAACCTGCACATCTTTGGGTTGTGGGGGTGAAACCCATGCAGACATGATTGACAAGCGGAATTGAACATTTTTGATTTTAATAATGCCTTTGACAAAATATGGCATAAAAGGCTGGTTAACAACATTGAGGTTCATGGAATAGGAGGGTCAGTGTCAACTTGGAATAAAAAGGGAATTATGAAGGGAATAGATAGGGTAGATGCGGGCAGGTTGTTTCCGCTGGCGGGTGAAAGCAGAACTTGGGGGCATAGCCTCAAAATAAGGGGAAGTAGATTTAGGACTGAGCTTAGGAGGAACATCTTCACCCAAAAGGTTGTGAATCTATGGAATTCCTTGCCCAGTGAAGCAGTTGAGGCTCCTTCTTTAAATGTTTTTAAGATAAAGATAGATAGTTTTTTGAAGAATAAAGGGATTAAGGGTTATGGTGTTTGGGCAGGAAAGTGGAGCTGAGTCCACAAAAGATCAGCCATGATCTCATTGAATGGAGGGGCAGGTTCGAGGGGCCAGATGGCCTACTCCTGCTCCTAGTTCTTATGTTCTTAAAAAGCCTGTCTTAAGGACTGAAAGCAGTGAGTTGTTGCAGATTGTTATTCAGACTGGTGGATGATGGTGCTCCCCAAGGGTCAGTGCTGGGCCCACTGCTTTACTGATATAGCTAAATGACTTGTACATTGGAATACAGAGTCAAATTTCCAAACTTAGGGATGTGGCTTGCAGTGAAGACGCTATCAATCAACTGTAGCAGGACATGACATTGGTTAGTTGACATAGGCAAGCACAACGAGTAGACAAGACGCAAATTAAGTTTAATACAGAGAACTGTGAGGTGATGCACTTTGGCAGAAGGAATAGGGTGGGGCTATATGGAAGAAATGGTGCAGTTATAAAAATTGTACAGCACCAGAGGGTCATTTACATAGACATTTGAAGGTGGCAGGATATACGGAGGGAGTAGTTAGCAAAGAATATTGGGTTTTGGGCTTCATAAGTAGAGGCACTGGGCAGGGTGATACCTGGCACCCCTGATGCCACCTGGGCACCATGGCAGTGCCACCCTGGCACAGCCCAGGTGCCAGGGTGGCTGTGCCGGAGATCGGGTCTGGGGGTGCCAATAGTGACACCAAAAGAAATATTACAGTAGTGTCTATTAACCCGTGAGCCAACTAGAATATTGTGGCCAAGTGTGAAAAACATTCTGGAGAGGGTGCTGAGGAGTTTTAGAATGGTTCCGTGATAAGGGACTTCATTTATCTGGGAGAAGCTGGGATTCTTGTCCTTACAGCAGTGTAAATTAAGAGGAGGTTTGATGGAGGTGTTCACAGAATCACAGAAAAATACAGTGCAGAAAAGGCCCTTCGGCCCATCGAGTCTGCACCGTCACATGAAAGGCACCACCTGACAACCCTAATCCCATTTGCCAGCATTTGGCCCATAGCTTCGAATGTTATCATGTACCAAGTGCTCATCCAGCTACTTTGTCACGGATGTGAGGCAACCCGCCTCTACCACCCTCCCAGGCAGTACATTCCAGATCATCTACCACCCTCAAACCCCCCCGAACCTCCTGCCCCTCACCTTGAACTTGTGTCCCCTCGTAATCGACCCGTCACCGCAATGAACAATTTTGATAGATGAAATCAAGAGAAACTGTTTCCAACGAGAGAGGACCAGTTTCTAGAGGACACAGATTTAAGATAATAAACAAAGTAAATAGATTTGACATGAAGACAAAATATTTTTACACTGTGAGTTTTGATTACCTGCAATGCACTATGTGGGAGGCTGCAGAAAGATTTAGACAGTTTAGGAGAGTGGTCCAAGAAATGGCTGATGAAATTCAACGTGGGCAAGTGCGGGGTCTTGCACTTTGGAAAAAAGAATAGAGGCATGGACTATTTTCTAAACGGTGACAAAATTCATAATGCTGAAATGCAAAGGGACTTGGGAGTCCTAGTCCAGGATTCTCTAAAGGTAAACTTGCAGGTTGAGTCCGTAATTAAGAAAGCAAATGCAATGTTGTCATTCATCTCAAGAGGCTTGGAATATAAAAGCAGGGATGTACTTCTGAAGCTTTATAAAGCATTAGTTAGGCCCCATTTAGAATACTGTGAGCAATTTTGGGCCCCACACCTCAGGAAGGACATACTGGCACTGGAGCGGGTCCAGCGGAGATTCACACGGATGATCCCAGGAATGGTAGGCCTAACCTACGATGAACGTCTGAGGATCCTGGGATTATATTCATTGGAGTTTAGGAGGTTGAGGGGAGATCTAATAGAAACTTACAAGATAATGAATGGCTTAGATAGGGTGGATGTAGGGAAGTTGTTTCCATTAGCAGGGGAGACTAGGACCCGGGGGCACAGCCTTAGAATAAAAGGGAGTCACTTTAGAACAGAGATGAGGAGAAATTTCTTCAGCCAGAGAGTGGTGTGTCTGTGGAATTCATTGCCACAGAGGGCGGTGGAGGCCGGGACGTTGAGTGTCTTTAAGACAGAAGTTGATAAATTCTTGATTTCTCGAGGAATTAAGGGCTATGGAGAGAGAGCGGGTAAATGGAGTTGAAATCAGCCATGGTTGAATGGCGGAGTGGACTCGATGGGCCGAATGGCCTTACTTCCATTCCTATGTCTTATGGTCTTATCTGACAGAGTGGAGAGAACAGATTCAACAATAGCGTTCAAAGGAGAATTGGATAAATACTAGAAGGGGAAAAATTTGCACAGCAATGGAAATGGAACAGGAGAGCAGAATTAATTAGATGGCCCAAGCAAAGGCCATGATGAGCCATATGACCTCCTTTTGTGCTGTATCATTTACGTTTCTCTGCATTCTCTTTGCGGAGGTGGTAAACTGAGTTCCAAAACAAAATGTCTTATTTCAGAAAGTGTAGAGGGCAGCCCTAATGATTAGGCCAATATTGTCAACCCTCTGTCACTTGGGGGGGACCGAGTGTAAATAAGGGAGACACTCACTAAATTAATCGAATCAAATATTAGCAAAGTATGCTGTTTGTGGAATAAATGACACCATCTGCCCTCCTTACTTTGTGGTTAAATAAAGACAAGTCATGTACATTCAATGTTGCTTTTATTAAAGAAAAAGTTTGTTATTGTACAAAAAGTGTATATACATTTAGATCGCTAGATCCATTCTGTGTGCTGAGAGGGTTGGTTACAGGAAATGTCCGGGGCTACATGTTGATCAAAAATAGTCAGCTCGGCCTTCTTATTCAAAACACAGTTTTAACATGTTGTATATTTACAGACTGGAATGGTTGTCCAATGTTTAAAGTTCTTTACATGAGATGCCTTTTGCACTAAGCAAGCACAACAACGAACACATTTCAGCTCATACATATTGAAAAGATGCTTTGCATATCTTTCACAATAATTCTCACACATATTGAAACTATTTTCATTAAAAGACTGCATGTTAACTAGAATAGTACCGATAGCATTGCCATATTACAAGCAAATTGCTGGAAACTGTTTCCAAAATATCTTAAACTGAAAAAAAAAACGCCTTCACTATTTGAAAATAACATGACATAGTAAGGCACTTCTTGATGCTATAACATGGGAACTCCTTACTATTCGGTGCCGTACCGTTTGCAATGAACTATGTCCACAAACTATCGAGTCCGTATTGTCGTGATGTTTTATACTGATAGTTTACCAGATGCGGGATAATTAAGCGCTAAACTCGCAAAAGGAAGCAGTGTACAATGTGGCTTTGATGGAATCTGTTAGCGTAGATTTCGTTCTTATACTTAGCCAAACTAAAACACTTTTCAATGTCAATGGATGAATTAATACACACTGGGGAGTTCACATTAATGTAATACAAGAAAGCGCACATCTACTATTTATAAGGAAGAATTGGGCAATGTTTTGGTTTGCGCCCTTGCCTGTTTGGTCTAATATACAATATCAGTGCTTTGCAACAAATAAAACCAAGATTCTCATTTCAAATAACACACCTCTTGATGTAACTTGTCAATCCACCAGCTATTTCTTCAAAACACAGCAAGAAATTGCTATTCACAAATATATAAGCCTTTGTAAAATGTCCTGATTCTCTTTCTGCAGAATAAAGGTTTCTTTTTATACATTAAAATACAAAGTCTATTTAAAAAAAAAAAGATTGCTTTCTTTCGGAATGTTAATGTTTTCAGATAATCTGTTTTTTAACCATCACACACTGCAACCTTGCTGGAATCTGAAACTGGAAACGCTTGTTCATGCTCTTGAACATTTAAGACATCATGTTGAGAAATTTGTTTTCCTCAGCCAAGGTAGTCAACATAGAGCTCATGTCTCCTATTGCCATATTAGTCAACCCGGCTGGAATGGGCTGCAGCGTCAGAGAATTCCGGGGAGTTGTGAGGCGCGAGGAATTTTGGGAGAGGTTCTGCAAAATGCTGGGGCTCAATGTGCCTGACATCAAGCTCGAATGGTCACCATCATCCATGATAGCATCAAAATCTATCTGTGCGTGGTCTAGACTGTGGGAGTTTACAGTACTTGATACTTGGTTGGTGCCTGGTGAGGCCATTGACGTAGCTTTGACACCTTGCATTCGCTGCTGCTGCTGCACAGCACAGTCCATTTGGCCACTGAAATTGCCGTTTTGTTCATACATGTGGATCTGACCAGAATAAAACATCAAGTTGCTGTCAGAACCACTGTTGTTATTACACTGTTGAGGCTGCATCGAGAGTTGATTAGCCGGCTGGTTGTGGCTTATTTCGGATTGTCCATGCCCAGGACTCATGCCGTTCATCTGGAGTGGGCTCTGCAAATAGCTTTGTTGTTGCATGTTTACTGAATTTATCAGGCCGTGCTGTCTTCCTAATGGATTTGGACCCTGGGGAGGATGGGGTTGCATCATCCCGCGACTTAAGTTGTGCCCAACGGAATTCATTACATTTTGCCCTGGTTGGCTAAAGTTCTGCTGGTTCGGAATGATTTGAGAATTCGTTTGGCTTAAACCCCCATGAGCAGCAAAGGGGCTACGGTCCGGGTTTCTACTAGGTTGAATGTGGGACCCAAAGTTCTGTTGGTTTGCAATGTGCATGCCTTGTCCCGGTGCCTCTCTCCCACGGCAACCGTTCATCATCGCTGGCACCTCATTCGGGGCAGTCATTTGCTGATGAATCTGGGCACGCACCTGCTGGGCTTGGACATAGTTTTTGATCGCTGCATCTTTGCTCTGCATCATTGCCATCTGCTTAAAGTCTTGTGCACCTGTTGGCACAGGTGAACCCATAATATTGTTTGCTGGCATATTACTGCAAGACGTTTGGCCGAGAGTCCGACTAGCAACGTTGGGACTAAGCATTTGGTTGGACTGATTGAACGTCTGGTGTGGGCTGAGAGGCTGATTAGTGTTCTGGCACATGCTCATCTGCTGCTGCTGCTGCATGTAGTTCATCCTTTGCCCATTCACGCCCACACCTCTTTGCATTAAACCCTGCTGTGCGAGAGCCATTTCATTCTGGTTCATTGTCACAGACTGCTGAGCGGCGTTGAGGTTCTGATATTGGTCAAACATCTGCTTCTGCTGAACCACTGCCAGGTTCGACCGGGAGAACTGCTGCTTTGTTTGATCAGGAATGACATCAACCGTGCCTGAGCTTACTTCATTCCACTGAACCGGCATGCTATTCTTGTTCATGTTAGATGATCCCTGGTATGGTTGACTCCCTGGACTCATCTGGCATTGTGTCATCATAGAACTTGACTGATTCATGTTACTATCTACTATTGCCATTCCACGTTGGGCATACATGTTTTGATTCGGCATGCTCATATTTTCTTGGAAACCCTGCATTTGTCCAGCGTAATTTAACGAATTACTATCCTGGGTCAATCGATTTTCCTGAGAATTGATATACTGCACCACGTCATCGGGCAACATGATATCATCCTCCACAGCTTGAGCATCCAACTCACTCGCTATGGTTTCCATGACAATATTCTCACTGATGCTGGGTGGCCTAGGTGAGTAGGCGCACCTGTGGAGGCTTCCGTCCGATCGCGCAGGGTTTTGTAGGCCGTAGTGTCGTCTTTCCATTGCTGGTGGCAATGGCAGCGGGTTCATACTGTTCATGCTGTTGAAGCGCTGGACTCTCGGAAGTGAAAGAGGGTCCACAGCTGTCCGCCTCACGGGGTCACTTGCCCGCCTAGTTGCATTGCCGACGACCTCATGAGGCCTGAGTGCCATCATGCCGTATCCACGTGAAACGCCATCACTGCAGCGCCTCTGAGTGGCAGGAGGAGGAAAGGGAGGAAACATGGAATTGGGGCCGTCGCCCAGGAGAGACATTCTTGCCTTCAGACTCATTCGTTCCATGTTTGGCAGGGGTGTGGGTGGGGGCCCACCGGTTGCTGCTGCGTATTTGGCCTTCAGCCTGTACTGCTCAGCTGGGGTGAGGTTGAGCAGGCCACCGCAGTAACTGGCATCACTGGACCTCCGCGATAAGTCAGTGGAGATGGGATCGTAAGAGTCAGCCGAGCTGATGTTATTCGGACGGCCACCCATGTGAGAGGCCTCGCTGGAACGGCGGCTGGAAAAGTAAGGGGAAATGCCAGATGATCTTCGGCTGACGGTGTACGCTGAGCTGATGGTGCTTGTAGCACTGTCACGGCGCTCATTCAGTTGATTCAAAACTGTGATCTCACTGTTGGACAGTTCCATTATTCTAGGGTTAGGCAACACAGCAGCGGAACCACCAGTACTTGAATTTTCCAGTATAGCTCCTGAAAATATATAAAGCGTCCATTAAACTCATGCGTGACGAAGGTTAAACTAGGTAAGTACATGAGGGGGAAAGGAATGGAAAAATACATTTCTCACAATAATAATAATAATGGTTATTGTCACAAGTAGGCTTACATTAACACTGCAATGAAGTTAATGTGGAAAATCCCCTAGTCGCCACATTCCGGCGCCTGTTCGGAGGGAGAATTCGGAATGTCCAATTCATCTAACAAGCACGTCTTTTGGGACTAGTGGGGGGAAACTGGAGCGTCCGGAGGATACGCACGTAGACACGGGGAGAACGTGCAGACTCCGCACAGACCCAAGCCGGGAATCGAACCTTGGATCGAGGCGCTGTGAAGCAACAGTGTTAACCACTGTGCTACCGTGCCACCCTAGTAAGGTCGAGCGAGTAAACACTGACGCTGGTGATGCGCAAACACTGACACAGACCAGCTGGGTCAAATGGCCCCCGTCTGTGCTGTAAATTCTATGGCCGAATGTTCCGCTGTTCCCGCTGGCGGACTCTTCCAGTCCCGCCGATAGTGATACCCTGCCGCAGGTTCCCCAGCGGCATAGGGTTTATCCAATGGGACCAGAAGATCCCACATCCAACCAATGGTGGTCCACCTCTGCTCCTGTCAGACACGCTGCGAGGCAGGTGGAAATCCTGCCCTATGTAAATACTCAACCAAATCCTTACCACTTCAAAACTACAGAGAGCTTTACTACCTAGCCAAGGCTGGAAAAGCAACTTACCATTCATAGGAATGAGAGGCAGCTTGGTGTTCTTGACTGGTGGCACTGGGTTTGCCCATGAAGGAATATCTCTAACCTGTTTCAATTTTTCTTTCTTTAGTTGCTCAAATCTTTGGGGTGCTGTCATGTTCTTTCTCAACTGAAGGCTGATTGCCGAAGTTCCAGATGATACGGTGGAGTCCACAATTGGGGAATCATCTAAGGCAGTCAAATCTCCCAGGCTACCTCCACTGTTGATGTTCATTTCTACTCCACTGTCATTGTTGTTGGTGCTGCCAAGTGGCGATGGTTCACTGCTGCATGAAGATTGGCCACCAGGGCTGGACTGATACATCTGAGGTGAGAAAGAAAAGAATCATAGAATTTTACAGCACGGAAGGAGACGATTCAGCCCAACATGTCTGCGCCCACTCCAGAAGGAGCTACCTAGCTAGTCCCATACCCCCGCCGTATCCCCGGAAACCTCTAATATCATCAATTTCAAACATATATCCAGCTCGCTTTTGAATCCTCCTATGGAATCCACCTCCACCACTCTCCCAGGCAGCACATTCCAAATCCCAACTACGCTCTGAGTAAATATGTTTCTCTTCATCTCACTCCTAGCTCTCTTGCTGACCATCTTGAAATTGTGACCCCCTAATCAGTGACTTACCAACCAGTGGAAAACAGAATATCCTTCTTTACTCTGTCAAATTGTCCACAATTATGAACACCTCAATAAGGTCTCCTCTTAATCTTCTCTGCTCCAAGGAGAAGAAGCTCAATTTCTCTAATCTGTCCTTGTATCAAAAACTCCTTATTCCTGGTATTATTCTAGTAAATCTCCTCTGCATTCTCTGTGGGCTTTATCATCCATCCTTAAATAAGATGCCCAGAATTGAACACAATATTCCAAATGTGGAATATTCCAAATTAGGGGCTGATTTAGCACAGTGGGCTAAACAGCAGGCTTGCAATGCAGAACAAGGCCCGCAGCACGGGTTCAATTCCCGTACTGGACTCCCTGAACAGGTGCCGCAATGTGGCGACTAGGGGCTTTTCACAGTAACTTCATTGAAGCCTACTTGTGACAATAAGCGATTATTATTATTATGTGTACTGACATAATGATTTGTAGAGGTGTGGCATCACTTCCTTGCTTTTATACTCTAAGCCTCTATTTATAAACCCAAGGATCCCAGAAGCCTTCTGAACAACTGTCTCAACTTGCCTGACCACCTTCAGAGAATTGTGCACTTGAACCCCGGGGTCGGCACGGTTGCACAGTGGTTAGTGCTGCTGCCTCACGGCACATGGTTCAATTCCGGCCTTGGGCGAGTGTCTGTGGAGTTTACATTTTCTCCCCGTGTCTGCGTGGATTTCCTTTGGATGCTCCAGGTTCCTCCCACAGTCCAAAGTTAGGTGGATTGGCCATGCTAAAATTGCCCCTTGGTGTCCAGGAATATGCAGATTAGGTGAGGTTACAGGGATAGAGCCTAGGTGGGGCCTAGGATTGGCACAGATTCAATGGGCCGAATGGCCTCCTTCTATACTGTCGGGGCTCAATGGTTCTAAGCTGAAAATAGAAGAAAACAGTCTCTCTGCTTCTGTACTCTCCTTGAAGTTGAACCAATGAGTCTATATTGTCTCCCCATGCTTCTTCTCCCAAAATGTGTCAACTCACATTTCTCTACATTGAAATTGCCAAGTGTCTGCCCTTTTGACCAACTTGTCAATGTCCCTCTGAAGTCGATCAGCGCTATCCTCACAATTCACTATTCTCATCTGCTAATTTAGATATTTTACCCTTAACACCCACCTCTAAATCATTTATATAAATCAGAAAAAGCCACGGTCCTAACACTGAGCCCCAGGGAACACCACTTTCAACTCGTCTCTTGTCTGAGAAATAGCCTCTGTTTCCTATCTTTTAACAAACTTCTAATCCTTGTTGCCAAGGACCGATTAATCCCAAACATTTCCACCAAGCTGTCATGTGGCACCATATCAAATAACAAAGAACAAAGAAAAGTACAGCACAGGAACAGGCCCTTCGGCCCTCCAAGCCTGCGCTGACCCTGCTGCCCGTCTAAACTAAAGTCTTCTACACTTCCGCGGTCCATATCCCTCTATTCCCATCTTATTCATACATTTGTCAATATGCCCCTTAAATGTCACTATCGTCCCTGCTACCACCACCTCCTCCGGCAGCGGGTTCCAGGCACCCACTACCTTCTATGTAAAAAAAACTTGCCTCGTACATCTCTAAACCTTGCCCTTCGCACCTTAAACCTATGCTCCCTAGTAATTGACCCCTCTATCCTGAGAAAACGTCACTGACTATCCACCATGTCTATGCCCCTCATAATTTTGTAGACCTCTATCAGGTCGCCCCTGAACCTCCGTTGTTCGTGGTAAATTTCTTCTGCACCCTCTCTAAAGCCTCCACATCCTTCTGGTAGTGTGGCGTCCAGAGTTGAACACTATACTCCAAGTGTGGCCTAACTAAGGTTCTATACAGCTGCAACATGACTTGCCAATTCTTATACTCAATGCCCCGGCCAATGAAGGCAAGCATACCTTTTGCCTTCGTGACTACCTTCTCCACCTGTGTTGCCCCTTTCAGTGGCCTGTGGACCTGTACACCAAGGTCTCTCTGACTGTCAATAATCTTGAGGGTTCTACCATTCATTGTATATTCCCTACCTGTACTCAACCTTCCAAAATGCATTACCTAACATTTGTCCGGCTTAAACTCCATCTGTCATCTCTCCTTCCAAGTGTACAGACGATCTAAATCCTGCTGTATCCTCTGACAGTCCTCATCGCTATCCACAATTCCACCAACCTTTGTGTCGTCTGCAAACTTACTAATCAGACCAGTTACATTTTCCACCAAATCATTTATATATACTACGAACAGCAAAGGTCCCAGCACTGATCCCTGCGGAACATCACTAGTCACAGCCCTCCAATCAGAAAAGCACCCTTCCATTGCTACTCTCTGTCTTCTATGACCTAGCAAGTTCTGTATCCATCTTGCCAGCTCACCTCTGATCCCTTGTGACTTCACCTTTTGTACCAGTCTGCAATGAGGGATCTTGTCAAAGGCCTTTCTGAAGTCCATATAGACAACATCCACTGCCCTATCTGCATCAATCATTTTTGTGACTTCCTCGAAAAACTCTATCAAGTTAGTGAGACACAACCTCACCTTCACAAAACCGTGCTGCCTCTCGCTAATATGTCAACTTGCTTCCAAATGGGAGTAGATCCTGTCTCGAAGAATTCTCTCCAGTAATCTCTCTACCACTGATGTAAGGCTCACTGGCCTGTAGTTCCCTGGATTATCCTTGCTACCCTTCTTAAACAAAGGAACAACATTGGCTATTCTCCAGTCCTCCGGGTCATCACCTGAAGACAGTGAGGATCCAAAGATTTCTGTCAAGGCCTCAGCAATTTCCTCTCTTGCCTCCTTCAGTATTCTGGGGTAGATCCCATCGGGCCCTGGGGACTTACCTACCTTAATATTTTTCAAGTCACCCAACACCTCGTCTTTTTGGATCTCAATGTGACCCAGGCTATCTACACACCCTTCTCCAGACTCAACATCCACCAAGTCCTTCTCTTTGGTGAATACTGATGCAAAGTATTCATTTAGTAGCTCGCCCATTTCCTCTGGCTCCACACATAAGATTCCCTCCCCTGTCCTTCAGTGGGTTAACCCTTTCCCTGGGTACCCTCTTGCTTCCTAAAAGTCCAAATATGCAACATCCGCAGCACTCCCCTCATCTACTGCTGTGTCACCTTGTCAAAGAAGTCAATTAAATTTGTCAGACATGACCTGCCCTTGACAAAGCCATGTTGACTGTCTCGTCTTAAGTTCTTTTTCTCCAAGTGTACATTTATGTTAGCTCGTATTATGGCCTCCATCAAGTTTCCCACTATTGATGTCAAGCTGACAGGTCTGCAGTTTCCTGGGTTATCCTTTGCCCCTTTCTTTAAAAATGGCATCACATTTGCAATCCTCCAGTCCCCCGGGACTAATCCTGTGTTCAGAGAGGCCTTGAAAATGTTTTGTCAACGGCTCCACAATTTGCTCCCTTACTTCTCTCAACAATCCTAGGACGTATTCGTCTGTGCCTGGCGACTTGGCTACCTGGAGTGCTGCAAATCGTATTCGCACCTCTTCTTTATCTATCACTATACTGCTCAGATCATCAACACTCAAGTGGGCCTTTGTCACCGTCTTCCATTTGGTAAAGACAGAAGCAAAGTACTCATTTAGTACCACTGCCATACCCTCCGCTTCAATGAGCAGCTTACCCTGCTTGTCCCTTATGGACCCCACTCTATCCTTGACTAATCTTTTACAATTAATATGTTTGAAGAAAATGTTACTATTTGTTTTAGCACAGCCTGTCATCCTTTCCTCATGCTTCCTCAGAGCCTTCCTTATTCGAGCTTAGCCTCTCTCCTGCACTTGAGATACTCTTCCTGACTTCTATAGCTATTGTTATTCCAGCATGTATCATAGGTCTTCTTTTTCTTCCTATTTCTCCTCAGTAACCTTAGTCACCCCGGGTACTCTAGCTTTGGACACCCCATCTTTATTTCTCATGGGTATCTACCTAGCTTGCACCGTATTCATCTCTCCTTTCAAAGTCTCCCATTTTTCATCCTCTGTTTTATCCACAAAAATGCTTTTCCAATCAACCTGCTCCAGCTCAACTTTTAGACTGCTATCAAGTGCTGGGCAAAAGATAAGAATTGGGGACTGGAACTGAAAAGATTTTTCGAAGCAACGCCATATTAGGGAATGTCTGTGCCATTCATAAACACTGTCGCTAAAACGTCAAAGTATTGAAGCTTTAACACTGGAGGTCAACTTTTAGAATGTGGGGTTTGTGTACTTTGCCGCAGCTGACCCTGGCTGTTTGACCCCCAGGTTCTATCTTAGTGGGTTTAGAAACAAGGTGGAAGAGAGGTCAGTGAGTTGAAGGGTCCCTGAAATTGGCCTCTGCTGTGAAAACTTAAGTATATGCGCAAATTGTTGTTTAACAAGGAAGGGTTAAAGGGGTCACAGTCTTACAGTGTTCACCAGACCTTGTGTTACATTCAGTGAACACTCCAGACATAATGATTGAATTTACATCGAACAAATTGTTGCATTTCAGCAACAACAATTTAATGACAATTGTGTGAAGCCATACTCCTCAGAGGAAAAAGATATTTCTTCTCTGACAAAACATTTACGGCAAAGGAACAGGCCATTCAGTCCACCAGGTCCATGTCAGTTGTAATGCTCCATGTGAGCCTTCTCCAAGCCCTCTTCCTCCAATGCCATCAACATATCTTTCTATTCCTTCATCCCTCATGTGTTTATCTAGTTCCCCTTTGATGTATGTCTGCCGTGCACCTCAACTATTCCAGGTTGTAGTGAGTTCCATATTACAATTACTCCCTTTCTTGTAACACCTTCCCAATCCTTAGATAATCTTTTTATAACAACTATACGGGTCTATGACTTTCAGAAAGAAAGCATCATTTATTTTAAATAACCTAGAATTTTAACTTATTATATGTGATAAATATTTCCAAAGTAGACCCAATTTTTGCTCCAGGAAAGGCCTCAACCAGTACTGTGTGTTCCACGATTTTGTCTTGGAGATCTAAATGCTCTTTAAGGGCGAACAGGGCATGTAAACTGTCAAGCTGCCAAGCTAATTAAATCCCCTGCCCTTTAAAATTGATAGAATTGCCTGCCTGTGTATGTGAGAGTAAAATAAGTCACTGTAATAATGATGGGTTGTGGAAAGCAGTCAAAGAATAATAATGCTATAATGATAGCACTCAGGGTTATGTCAGCAAACAGCGATTGACATTGCTGGGACTTATTTTGCTCTCACTTACACAGGGGTTATGAATACAAGTGTTTGTTTTTTATAAAGGATTAAGTGCTCAAGGGAATTTAAATATATTGATATATTGACTGGCAGCACAGTAGCAATGGGCAGCATGGTAGCATGGTAGCACAGTGGCTAGCACAGTTGCTTCACAGCTCCAGGGTCCCAGGTTCGATTCCCAGCTTAGTTCACTGTCTGTGCGGAGTCTACATGTTCTCCCCGTGTATGCGCGGGTCTCCTCCGGGTGCTCCGGTTTCCTCCCAGTCCAAAGATGTGTGGGCTAGGTGGAATGGCCATGCTAAATTGTCCTTCGTGTCCAAAACGGTTAATTGGGGTTACTGGGTTATGGGGATGGGGTGGAGGTGTGGGCTTGGGTAGGGTGCTCATTCCAAGGGCCGGTGCAGACTCCATGCACCAAATGGCTCCTTCTTCACGGTAAATTCCATGATTCTATGATTCTATGGATCAGTCTTTTTATATAGTGAATTTTATTATAGATATTTGGAACATTATTTAATTTCAGCATAGCTCCTGAGGTCTGAGCATTGTAGATACTGGATGAGTTGGCACGGAGGTTCTAAGGGCAAGGGATGGTGGGTGAGAGGCATGGCTTGGCAGGAGATGCCATTAAGTTGGCACAGAGGCTATAATGGACCATGGTGATGAGTGGATGTCATGCGCAGGCAGTAAATTGGCCTCGGGGCTATAAAGGGCCATTGGAAGTGGGTGGGAATCATGGTTGGCATGAATGGTGTGATGGATAGAGGTCCGAATGCAACAACTGGGGCAAGGTCCCAGAGAACCAAGACGCCTTGGTAATCAGCAGCCCTCGAGGCTGCCCCGATCTGCTACCAGGGGGTTGGACTGAAACCAGCCCACGTCTTTTCCCTCAGTGTGAAACTCGCACCATTTGGGGCACATTCGGGCATCTTATCCTCTTAGGCGGAGCACTGAGCCAGAACTACTAACAGTGACTTAATTGCAGTTTTAATGTAAGCCTACTTGTGACAATAAAGATTATTATTATACAAGCAAAAATCAGGTTCTGATCCGTCAGGGGAGGGGCCAAGTAGATGCCTGACGCATCACTCCTGGCGATCGGGGAGTAACAAGGGCGGAGGAAGGGACATTGGAGTTTGAGCTCCCTCAGGTCAACTGAGTACCGGTTGACAACAAGGTCAGGAGCAGTATTAGCAGGCAACCAAGGACAAGGTTTTGTGGTCCTGCCTTGCATGTCTCTTGCCTGGGCAGATGGGCTGTAAAATCCTGGTCTAGGAGTAGGTCAATTGACCAAATGACGTGTGTGACTAATGAAAAATAGGCAGAAAGTTTATAAATTGGAAACAAATTACAATCTAATCTAACCTCAATCAAAATATCCTTCTGTTCCTTTCACCCTCACGTGCTGATTTAGATTGTCCTGAAATGCACCTATGTCATCCACCTCAAATACTCACTTTTTAACTATTCCCTGGGTAATGACACTTCTTAATTATTGCACTGTTGCAAAGAGCTGGCACAGGTGAAGTGGGCCAAATGGCCTCCTTCTGTACTGTACCGTGCATTCTACCCTTATTATAAATAGACTTCATTTGATGATTATTTGAAGCAGCCTTGCATAAACAGTACACTTTTGTTATGTATCGGAATGCGAGAAATTGCAAATGTATCAAACCTGATGTGTAAATCTCCATTTGAGTGCCTGGGGTTAGGCCATTTAAGGAATGGTCAACAATTTATAAACGAGCACCGCACAATCTTACACCAAAGGCACTTATATAATATGCTCTGGAAATTGGGATGGGTTGTGCATTCGGCTCGGATTGACATGGAGGATTTTCTGAGTGGGTGCAAAGTACAGCTCCATGCTTACTTTCTATAAGTTGTCTAGATAATGTGTCCCATATTTACACTTTAATTCCAACTGTTCCACATCTCATTTCTCCCCAAAGCACTGTGACAAATCATGCTCACTGCTTAGGTTTTTTTCAGACAAATCTAAAGTGCTCCGTTTCAAAGAAATAGTTAAGCCCGTTTAAAATCTTTTTTTCTCAAATAATACCCTTCAGCTGTCACATATTGCGGATGCTAATGCAGAACAATTTCGAAAATGTTGCTTCTTACCCCTACTGAAAATCTGCTCGTCGGGCTTCAGTGCCACAGATGCACTGGTGTTTACAACAGAGTGTTGTCAATAATAAAGGAACATGCTTACTACAGTCATAAAGCAGAGCAGATTACAGCTTATGTAGCCTTTATTATGCTCACCTTAGTACCGGCTGTCCTTAGGAAGGTACAGTCAGGAAGGAAAGAACATTGAGGCAGGAAACATAGCAACAGACCCAGGAGTCAGCGGCAGAAGAAAAGGAGGAGACATTGTTAGTAGGTTAGTAAAGAGTCAGGGTGGGTTAGTTTGACATCCGTGTTTTTGCAAGAGATGAAGAACATGACAAACCCCAGATCAAAGCTGCAACGTCTTTAATACTGTTTCCAGAGGTCTTGTACTCCTATTTGACACACTTCTTACCTTCCTTCCTTCATTTAAGCATTTGAATGGCCAAATTGTCCTCCTTAAAAAGGGGGGTGGCCCATTTCTCTGGACTCTAGTCCTTTACAAGGTCCATGTTTTTAAGGGGGCTTCTCCTGAGGAAGGGGCAGAATGCATGTGGCTATACCAGCTGCCCGCTAAGGGTACTGATGTGCACGGTGGGTGAGAGTCCTGGTTCCTCTCTCACTTCATTTTGCTTTTCATCCAGATGTGAGGCATCCATTTTGAGGTGTGCCCAGAGGACAACAGCCTTGAGCCCAACATCTAGCTGATCGCCAAGAAAAAGGTCGGCAAAGAACAGACAGCAACTACCCTGAATCCCAAAAATAAGGACGGTTTTCTTTTTTCACAGGAGCATAGGATGAGGAATTGGTACTGGAATCTCCCTGGCTCCTGTGTTTGGATATCACCCAGAAAAAATCCTGACCATATTCTTGCCCACTTGACTTCCATAATTCTCAGCACCGTTGGGCGTGAGCTTATTATCGGAGGAGCAACTTGCCATGTAAATCACATGAACCTGTAAGACCAAGGGAACCTATGGTAGATGACAGCATATAAATTGAGCTTTGAAGCTTCAAAGAAACTTCCAAAAATGGGGATTGGCTTATACACCAAGTATGAAATGTCTACCGCCAGTGTTAGTGCAGGAGGACTAATTTCTGTTTGTCGGTCACCAGGGCACGGTCCACTCTGTGTGGGCATATTTTAAACTCCTGCCCATCTTATTGGCAACAGTGCCCATACCACCTGCTTGATCTCATGTGCCAACTTTTAAGGTGAGTATAACCCTAAACATGTGTCTCTGAGCTGAAGAATTGAGATCAACTCTTAAAGCGAGTTTAGGCCTGATTGTGCATCGTTGGTGCCAGGAAAGGGGTCGTCTTATATGCCAGGTCAACCTCCATGCTGCAAACGACAGTACACAAAAGGAGTTCAAATCCCCCAACCCATTACATAAATTAGATTAAATATTTAAATACAGTTTTATAACACACAGAATGTTCTGTATTCCTATCTGACATTCCATGCAGTGTAGAATTTAGGGATTGAAAGAGTCAAGGTTAGAAGTATCAATGGATCAATTAGAGGTTGAATATTGGCAATAATTTACATGAGTACAAATCTTATTCATGGATATTGATTGACATTTTTCAGCTCCCTGTTACCATAAAAAAATATCTGTACTATCATCTTTCCTTTCTGGATTAAAGCTAATTAACATGCACAGGAATGACAGGCTGATTCTGTGCTGTATGACGCTATAATATTGACTTTGGCAATTTTAATTATCCTAGGGTTTGGAACAAAGAACAAAGAAATGTACAGCACAGGAACAGGCCCTTCGGCCCTCCAAGCCCGTGCCAACCATGCTGCCCGACTAATCTACAATCTTCGGTTTATCGGTTAATCGTTTGTCGCTGGCTAGTGTTTTGCCGCTCTTACCAACGGCTATTGGACTTACCATAGAATTTTCGGTTTTGATGGTTTTCACTTGCAGGCAGTCCTCCAGGCCCCCACTGGTGCTATTTGCCTCGGACCTTTCCTCAGCCCCTCTGTTACCAGGCCCAATGGCTACTTCGTGGTCACCCAGCTCCTTGGGGGCTGGGGGCCTGGGATGGGTGTCATTGCGTTGCTTTTTCGTCACGTGGGCATCTGGTCCATGCACAGTCTTCACGTGTTTCCGAAGGGAGCTTGGGTCCGTATACCTCTTGGTACAACCAGGAATTTTGCAGACATACGGTTTCTGTAATGAGAATAAACAGCTTCAGGTAAATATAAATGCGCATCAATAAATGCAGCAAAGATTGCAGGAGAAATTCCTTTCCTCAGAGAGTGGTGAGGAGGTGAAATTTGCTTCCTCCTGGAGTGGTTGAAGTGAATCGCATAGATTCATTTCAGGGTAAGCTAGATAATTACATGAGGGGGAAAGAGATAGAAAAATATGATGATAGGGTGAATTCAAGTAAGGTGGAAGGAGGCTCGCGTGCTGTAACAATAGCATGGAGCCTTAGGGCCGAATGGCCTGGTTCTGTGTTATGAAGCTTTGTACAATCTTCCAGAGTTACTGGAACATTAAGGGCTTTCAGGAAAAATATCACAGTTACTTGACTCAACAGCCCTTCCCCATTTTTCATACATTGACCAAAATTATCTGATTTCGCATCACACCCCTTGGCTCTATGGAATATATTGAATCAACTTTTTAGTATCAATTCCAAATTCCTATCCTGACAGTTCACCCAATGAGCCTATCACCCTTCTGGACAATTCCACAAAATTCACAAACCTGGAGCAAGATTAGTGATGAGAGGAATTTTGATTTGCCTCAGCAGTTTAATGTGAAAAGGTGTTTTATTCTCAGTCAGTTGATTCTTTTGAAAAGCAACCGCTTGAATGGCTGTTGGGGAGAGTTACAAGGAGATTTATAGATCTGTTTGAGTTACTTAGGAGTTGGGAAGAGAAGGTAACAGCCCTTTGGTAGGTGAGAGAGTGGAGAGAGAGGTTTATAACTGAGAGTTATGATCAAGAAACAAGCTGATGCATCCTTATGTGTAAAAATACATGCACTTCACTTCCTTTATTACTTATGTTTATTAATTTTTACGTAGAATTCCCATAGAACATTACAGCGCAGTACAGGCCCTTCGGCCCTCGATGTTGCGCCGACCTGTGAAACCACTCTAAAGCCCATCTACACTATTCCCTTATCGTCCATATGTCTATCCAATGACCATTTGAATGCCCTTAGTGTTGGCGAGTCCACTACTGCTCCAGGAAGGGCATTCCACGCCCTTACTACTCTCTGAGTAAAGAACCTACCTCTGACATCTGTCCTATATCTATCTCCCCTCAATTTAAAGCTATGTCCCCTCGTGCTAGACATCACCATCCAAGGAAAAAGGCTCTCACTGTCCACCCTATCCAATCCTCTGATCATCTTGTCTGCCTCAATTAAGTCACCTCTTAACCTTCTTCTCTCTAACGAAAACAGCCTCAAGTCCCTCAGCCTTTCCTCATAAGATCTTCCCTCCATACCAGGCAACGTTCTGGTAAATCTCCTCTGCACCCTTTCCAATGCTTCCACATCCTTCCTATAATGCGGCGACCAGAATTGCACGCAATACTCCAAATGCGGCCACACCAGAGTTTTGTACAGCTGCAACATGACCTCATGGCTCTGAAACTCAATCCCTCCATCAATAAAAGCTAACACACCGTACGTTTTCTCTCAGCTTTAAACTTATTGCTGCAAATGGGCGTCCCTCACTCCTTTCCTGTCGATTTTCTTGTACTCTCATATCTCCGTGATGCCTGAAAGGAAGAGACTCAGTTTGGGTTCTGCCAGGGTCACTCAGCTCCTGACTTCATTACAGCTTTGGTTCAAACATGGACAAAACAGCTGAATGCCTGAGGTGAGAGTGACTGCCCTTGACATCAAGGCAGCATTTGACCGAATATGGCATCAAGGAGCCCTAGCTAAACTGGAGTCAATGGGAATTAGGAGTCATACCTGGCACAAAGGAAAATGGTTGTGGTGGTTGGAACACCAGGACATCACTGCAGGAGTTCCTCAGGGTAGTGTCCTAGACCCAACCATCTTCAGCTGCTTCATCAATGACCTCCCTTCCATCATAAGGTCAGAGGTGGGGATGTTTGCGGGTGACTGCATAATGTTCAGCACCATTCGTGACTCCTCAAATAATGAAGCAGTCAGTGTCCAAATGCAGCAAGACCTGGGCAATATCCAGGCTTGGGCTGAAAAGTGGGAAGTTACTTTCACGCCACACAAATGCCAGGCAATGCCCATCTCCTACTGGTTTAGCTCAGGTGGGCTAGACAGCTGGTTTGTAATGCTGAACAAGGCCAGGAGCATGGGTTCAATTCCCGTACCAGCGTACCCGAACAGGCGCCGGAATGTGGCGACTAGGGTCTTTTCACAGTAACTTCATACTTGTGACAATAAAAGATTATTATTACAAGAGACGATCTAACCATCACCCCTTGACATTCAATGGCATTACCATCACTGAATACCCCATAATCAACATCCTGGAGGTTACCATTGATCAGAAACTGAACTGGACTAGCCATATTAATACTGTGGGTACCAGGGAAGGTCAAAGGCTAGAATTCCTACGGCAAGTAACTCCCCTCTTGACCCCCCAACGCCTGTCCACCATCTACAAGGCACAGTCAGGAGTGTGATGGAATACTCTCCATTTGCCTGCATGGGTGCAGCTCCAACAACACTCAAGAAGCTCGACACCATCCAGGACAAAGCAGCCGCTTGATTGCCCCTCCTTCCACAAACATTCAATCCCTCCACCACCGATGAACAGTGGCAGCCATGTGTACCATCTACAAGATGCACTGCAGTAACTCACCAAGGCTCCTTAGACAACACCTTCCAAGCAAACGACCACTACCATCTAGAAGGACAAGAGCAGCAAATACCTGGGAACCCCACCATCTGGAGGTTCCTCTCCAAATCACTCCCCACCCTGACTTGGAAATATATCGCCGTTCCTTCACTGTCACTGGGGCAACATCCTGGAACTCCCTCACTAACAGCACAGTGGGTGTACCTTCACATCAGGGACTGCAGCAGTTCATGAACACAACACACCACCACCTTCTGAAGGGCAACTAGGGATGGGCAATAAATGCTGGCCTAACCAGTGACGCCCACATCCCATAAATGAATGAAAAAAAATATAAAAGATTCTGGTCGCCACATTATAGTAATTGTACTGGAGGGGTGCAGGGGTGATTCACCAGGATGTTGCCTGGGATGGAACATTCAAATTATGAAGAGAGGTTGGATTGGCTTGGGTTGTTTTCAGAGAGGATTGAGGAGCGACCTGATCGAGTGTACAAGATTATGAGGAGCATGGTCAGGGTGGATAGGGAGCAGCTGTTCCCCTTAGTTGAAGAGTCAGTTACGGGGGGGACACAATTTCAAGGTCAGGAGGTTTGGTGGGGATTCGAGGAAAAGCTTTTTTATCCAGACCGTGATGACGGTCTGGAATGACCTGCCTGGGAGGGTGGTAGAGGCGGGTTGCCTCACATCCTTTAAAGAGTACCCGGATGAACACTTGGCACGTCATAACATTCAAGGCTATGGGCCAAGTGCTGGCAATTTTTTAAAATTAATCGTTCATGGGATGTTGGCATCACTGGCTGTGCCAGCATTTATTGCCCATCCTTAATTGCCCTTGAGGGGGCAGTTAAGAGTCAACCGCATTACTGTGGGTCTGGAGTCACATGTAGGCCAGACCGGGTAAGGATAGCAGATTTCCTTCCCTAAAGGACATTGATGAACCAGATGGGTTTTTACGGCAATCGACAATGGCTTCATGGTCATCACTAGCTTTTAATTCCAGATTGTTATTGAATTCAAATTTCACCATCTGCAGTGGCGGGATTCGAACCCGGGTCCCCAGAGGGTTCCCTTGGGTTTCTGGTTTACTAGTCCCGTGACAATACCAGTTCGCCACCGCCTTCCCTTAAATGGGATTAGGTAGGCAGGTCAGGTGTTTTTCATGTGTCTGTGCAGACTCGATGGGCCGAAGGGCCTCTTCTGTGCTGTTTTATTAGACCATAAGACATAGGAGCGGAAGTAAGACCATTCGACCCATCGAGTCCACTCCACCATTCAATCATGGCTGATTTGAACTCCATTTACCCGCTCTCTCTCCATAGCCCTTAATTCCTCGAGAAATCAAGAATTTATCAACTTCTGTCTTAAAGACACCCAACGTCCCGGCCTCCACCGCCCTCTGTGGCAATGAATTCCACAGACCCACCACTCTCTGGCTGAAGAAATTTCTCCTCATCTCTGTTCTAAAGTGACTCCCTTTATAAAAACTTGGTCAAAGAGATAGGCTTGAAGGAGTGTCTTAAGGGAGGAAAGAGAGATAGAGAGGTATAGGGAGGGATTTAAGGTCGAGGCAACTAAAGGCTCGACCATTAATGGTGGAGTGATTAGAATCGGGTGCTGAACACAATTGGAGAAATGCGGGTAAGGGAGGGCTGGGGAGGTGAAGATTACAGAGATAGGGAGGGGCAAAGCCTCAGAGGGATTTGAAAACAAATGTAAAGAATCTAAAAATTGAGGCATTGGGACCAGGAGTCAAAGTAGGTCTGTGAACACACGAGCGATGGGTGAATAGGGGAATCCAGGCAAAGTGGTGGAGTGATCAAAATTGGAGAGATGCAATTGGCCAAAGTTGGAGCAAGACAGAGATCTCAAAGCATTGTGGGGGTGGAGGTTACACAGATACGAAGGTGTGTGGCTGTCAAGAGATTTAAAAGCAGGACTAGAATTCTAAAATCCAGGCACTGCCAGACTGGAGTCAATCCAGAGCACAGGGGGTAATAGGTGCACAGGAGTTGGTACCATAGGATACGGGCAGCAAAGTTTTGGATGCGTGAATTTATAGAGAGTGAAAGATGGGAGGCAGGCCAGGGGATCATCAAAATGGTCGCAATCCACAAGGATTGATTAGAGGGAGAATAATTCTCAGGCTGCACTCACATCTCTGAAAGTTATTGTCAGACGTATTCATTCATATGTTACCCTCTCATTTCTCCATTTGAAAATGGATTGGAGCATGAACATGCTGGTTACAATCGCTCCAAGGGAGCAAATGATCAATGCAGGATACTATTAATGTGAAGTGCATACGAAGGGTGTGGAAATTATAACGGCGTAGTTATCGTGTATTCTGAAGTATTCGGCATTATTTTGGTCCTTGCCATCTGGATGGTCCCTAGGTAGAACCTTTACAGGACTTGTCCATTTCAATTTTCAGTCCATTGATGATTATGTTGCACTTCACTAATCTGTTGGCGTTCCTTGAGGAGGTAATTGGTCGAGTGAATTAAGGCTATTCCAGTTGATAGTTACATAGATTTTGAGAACATAAGGCAATAATGTTCCATTTGTGAAGTTTATGATGATGATTAAATGGAATTTGTGGAAAATAAACTAAATAGATCGAGAAATCACTTAGCAACGGAGAGCGGGCTATCTGCCGATGATTTGTGGACTTTCAATGGGGCTGCAAAGGTCAGGTGGGGTGAGGGCACCTGGGAACGGTTGGGTGATTGGGAAAGGTCCTTGAAGAAGACACACCCTCCTGCACCTTTTGCTGGCTATGTTGCCAGGCTTTGCCCCCATCTTTGACCTCCTCCCACTGGTTTTATAATTGCTGCCACTTGAGAGTGCCAATTGAGGAAAGGAGTGGGCGGCTCTCTGCCTCCTCAGCAATCCCGCTTAAAATTGTTTCCAAATCAGGGCGGGCAGGCAGGCGGCAGTGAGGGCACCCACAGAATGTTATGGTCCCTCCCCAACCTCCGCCTGGCAAACCTGCCAGCGGGGTAATAAAATTGTATCCCATGTCCTTAAAGTGCTGAGAGAAATAGTTGATAGCTAGAGGCGGGTTACTTGACATGGGCTGTGAGTAAAAAAGCAGGTGGAAAAGATGTAAAATTCAGAAGCTTTAAGGAAGGGTGGAATGGTGGCGCAGTGGTCAGCACTGTGGCTTCACGGTGCTGAGGACCCGGGATCGATCCCAGCCCGAGTCACTGCCTGTTTGCACATTCTCCCCATGTTTGGGTGGGTCTCAATCAGTATCTGACTGTTCCAGAAAAAAAAACCCAGCCTCAACTTGGATGACTGGGGTAAAATTGCACCGACTGCAGATGGCAGACGTTACACATATTTAGTACATATTCTGATAAATGTAAATGCAAAATGCCATCAGTGAGATTGCAGATGGATTTGATTAGATTATTTTTACCAATTTGAGAATGAATATTTTTCAGAATGTATAAAAGTAATTCGGACTTGGTAAATTTAGTGCTGTGGTTTAAACAATTACAAGATAATTGGCTAAAAGTTCCTCAGCAAAGCTGGATTAGGAACAGAATTAAGGGTTAGTAATGATCAAAATAACAGATGTTTCAATGAATTATGAAATCAAACCAGCACCAAGAAAAGTAATATTTTATTGATTTTGAACACATTGAAAAATGTACCGTTGGTTGTATCAATTGAATTTTCAGTATTTCATGTTTAAATGCTACATGCATACAATTAACTTCTAAATGCATGTGTGTGCTTGGTTCAAGTCAGCACAGCCTAGTGTTCACTATCTCGTAATACACAATGTACAGAATTGGCTTTTGACAAGTGTGAATGTGGATTTCAATTCTCCACAACCCAAAGATGTGCGGGGTAGGTGGATTGGTCACCCTAAATTGTCCTTTAATTGGGAAAAGAAGAATTAAGTACTCTAAAAAAATTTTTTTTAAGCTTTAAGGAAGCTACCAGATCCAAAGCAATTTATTGTCTCCACAAAGTGCCAGAAATGTGGAATATATTCCCAGCAAAGGAGGTTTTGGAATATATTCCCAGCAAAGGATGTTAGCGCAATCTCAATCAACACTGTGAAAGAGATTTGCATGACTATCGAATGAGAAATGACATGCAAGAATAAGTGCGAAGTACAGTCAGAAACAATTGAATACTATGTGGAAAATGACGGTCTTGGAAGAAATTGGATCAAAGAAATGCCATGCCAAGGAAGGCATTAGGATAAAATAAAAAGGGTAATTTGGGAGTTATGCTTGATTTGAGGAAATTATTCTTCGGCAATTAAATAGGGTGGGTAGTGTCCATGAGGGAACAAATTGTACATCTATCCACCAGTCCAAATATCCTTTTCTCATCCCTTACTTTGTTATGCCCTCAGATCACTGATCATGAATAGCCTGTGCAGGATCAGTCAATCCAGTGGACATACTAAGTGCCAACAACATGAACAACTCACTATTGCTGGAGCCACAGGGGATTTTCAACACAGCAGGTGTTCAGAGTAAGGCTGCAAGAGTCAATGTCCGAACAAACATGTTGGGAAATAAACCATATCCAAGTTTCCCTTGAAGTGGATTTCTAGGTACATCTTGCAGATTCATCTTCTGGATCTTTTCAACCAAAGATGAGATTAATAAATACTCAGTTCACCTGTGACCTCAATTTCTTGTTGGTCTTTGTGAGACAAAAGGCAACCAAACATACAAGCATTGTTTAATCACCAAACTCATATCAGCTAGAGACTTTGCTGTAGCTCAATTGGTCCCACATTCCCATCCCAGCCAGAACTTTACAGATTTAAGTCTCAAATTTCCAGAAATTTGAGAATATAAATCTAGGTTGACTCTGGAGTGCAACACTCCTAGACTCATAGATTCTCTACAGTGCAGAAGGAGGCCATTCGGCCCATCGAGTCTGCACTGACCCTCTGAAAGAGCCCCTACCCTATCCCCGTGATTCACACACCTAATTCCGATCCCTGTACAGGAAGTGTTATTTTGCCTTGATTCGAGTCCAAACAGTCTTCCTCCTGATCTTTCATCTTGTACCCTGTGACAATATCTGCCAACATGTTATGGCTACCCTGCTCCCAGAACCTCACTGGCTCTTAAGCACCATCATTATAGAAATGAACAGCTTACACATGTCCTGTCAGTTTTATAGTGGACGACCGAAGGCCAATCAGTGGTCTGAAAATATCCTTGGCAGGAACAGCCAACGAAAGCATGCATTTGTAGATCGAGAGAAGGAGCAGTATTTCAGGAGAGAGCGAGAGACAGAGGAGAGGAAAGCATTTTATTACTTCTGCAGGGCCCATAAAGCTCAATCACTCTGTGAGATCTTTTCGGAGTGAATTCTTCTTATCCAAGCAGTTTTAAAAAAAAACAACTAGCTCCTGATGATGGCAATTACAGCCGATGGGCTCGGAATGTTTGGCTTGTAGCTCAGCACATGTGGGTAACAGACTCCAGGACTGAAAGCCCTTGGCAGCTGACAGGAGGCTGGAATTTAAGCCAACGGGAAAAAAAAGTGCCATTTTGTTTCCTTTCCTCTGTCTCAAATGTTGTTCCCCGGCTTCTCCTTTTCTCAGAGCAGGTCAGTTTTCTGCCAGTGAGTTGTTGAAATAAAAGTTATGGGAAATAGATAGATTTTGACTTCATACTTTAGTCCAGTATATTTACATAAGCTGCCTTTAAGAAAATGGATTGAAGGCTTTCAATATCAGTACCAGTCTAGAACTGGTGCATTTTTAAACTTCATGCCGGAAATTGGCTTATTTTGTTATTGTTCAATGTTAAGCTTTTCTATCATTGGCTAACAGTTTTGGAGTATAACAGCAGCTATCCATGCTGAACATGAACCATTAATCTTTTTCTTTAAGAGGGAAGTATGAATTATTTTGAAGCAATTAAGAGTTTCCTCAGAAATCATCTCTACACACAAGTTTACAATGCAGTTTCCTACATTACAGCTGATACCTTTCAAAAGTACTTAATTGGCTGTAAAGCATTTGCGATCTCCTGGAGGTTGTGAAATATGCCACGTAAATTAAGCTGCTTTTTTCTTTTCACAATGGATTCATATACCAGAATTGAGGTTGCTTTAATTGAGCAATTCTGGAGCGGACAGCGATCAATGCAGTTTACTCTGCTACTTGTCTGTGCCTTGTTCACGAGCTGTCCTCTTTTGCAAAGTTAAAAACGGCACAGGCCCAAATTCATTATACCAAGACGCGTCAATTGCAAAAACACAACACGTATATTGTTCGCATTTATTTGAATCTACAGGATGCCCTAAGTTAAATCCTTTGTAAATACTGAATCAAATCATCAACTTTAGGGTTCTGTTAAATCTCAAGTGAAATGGTCTCCCCAGTGAAGTGCAATGCAAGTTCAATGAGTAGGTCAGAGAATGCTGGTAACATTTGTGCTGTTGCCATTTTCACCTCCTCTCGATCCATGTGTTGTTTCTTTACTTGTCAAATTATCACCCCTCTTCCCTTGCACCATCATCCCTTTTGCTTCCCACCAACATATCGCAAACCTCTTCTTTTATTCTTTCCTTACCACCCCTGCTCCTCCACCCCCACCCTGCCACCCCCTTTCCCTGTGTCTGCACTTGGTTACTAACTTAAATCACAAACACCTTCCCGTTCCGATGAAAGACCATTACCCTGAAACGTTAGCTTTCTCCACAGTCGCTGCCTGACCTGCTGAGTCTTTCCGGCATTTTTGGGGGGGGTGTTTTGAAATTAGAATCCCGACAGTGCAGAAGGAGGCCATTCAGCCCATCAGGTCTACACCGACCCCCTGAAAGAACACCCTACCTCCGGCCCAATCCCCCGCCCTATCCCCGTAACCCCACATACTGGTATTAAAAAGGTTTCCCACTGTTCCAAACCTGGAGAATGCCAGAGTGTCACATGAGAAACAATTAAGGGCTGGGGGAATCACTTACTGCTTTCTTCCTGTTGTGGGTATCTCTATCTTCCCCACGCTGCCTGGAGTGACCATCTAAGCCAGTCACTAGGTCGTGCTTAATATTTGAATTGGGGATCTATAGCATACACTGGATCCCAATTGCCATTTCAGGACACTACTAAGCGGAGTGTGTGCTGTGCACACTCTGAACAGTTACAACTAGCAGTCCAGCTGAAAAGACCAACTGGTAAGTTTTAATTTATTTCTGGAAGGCTGGGAAGAGGAGAAATGCTCCCTCAGCTGTTCTAAAAAACCTGGGTTCTTGCGGCTTGATATGGAAAAGACCTGCAAAGAGCACCATCCTTAAGAACTGTTTGGTGGTCTTTATTTTCCCATTTTTAAGCTTGCATTCAAATTCAAAGGTATGGCAACTGCTCGGCCCAAGAATGTAAGAAACTACAGAGAATGGTGAACACAGTCCAGTCCACCAGACGAACCCGTCTCCCAGCCATTGTCTCGGTCTACACCTCCCGCTGCCTTGGAAAAGCGGGCAGCACAATCAAAGACCCCTCCCACCCGGGTTATTCACTCTTCCAACCTCTTCCATCAGGCACAAGATACAAAAATCTGAGAACACGCACCAACAGATTCAATAACAGCTTCTTCCCGGTTCTTATCAGAATGCCTTCTTATGGACTGAACTGATCTCTCTCCACATCTTCTCTACTGTGTCGCACTACATTCCGTATGTTTCACCCGATGCCTATGTATTTACATTGTGTATTTGGCGTATGGCCTATCTTTTACATGTATGGAACAATCTGTCTAGACTGTACGCAGAACGGTAGCGTAGTGGTATTGTCACTGGACTAGTAATTCAGACACCCAGGGTAATGCTTTGGGGTCCCAGGTTCAAATCCCACCATGGCATATAGTGAAATTTGAATTCAATAAAAAATCTGGAATTAAAAGTCTAATAATGACCACAAAACCATTGCCGATTGCCATAAAATCCCATCTAGTTCACTAATGTCCTTCAGGGAAGGAAATCTGCTGTCCTAACCCGGTCTGGCCTACATGTGACTCCAGACCCACACAGTGATGAGGTTGACTCTTAACGGCCCCACCTCCCCACTAAAATTGCCGAGCTCATCCAGGTACTTTCTGAAACATGTGGCAGCATGGCAGTGCGTTCCAGACCGTCAGCACCCTCTGGGTAAAAAAGGTTTTCCTCAAATCCCTCCGAGCTCCCGCCCCTCACCTTGGGCGCGATTCTCTCAGCCCAGGGCCGGGCCGGAGAATCCCCGCGACCGGCGAGAATCGCGCCACGCTGCCCCAACGCCATTGGTGCCGGCGTGGCGCCGGTTGGGGCTGCTCTACGTCCGGCCGATTCTCAGCCCAGGATGGGCCGAGCGGCCGTCGTAAAAATGCCGAGTCCCGCCAGCGCTGTCCACACCTGCTCTCAGCCGGCGGATCCCGCGCTGCCCAGTTCACGCCGGGATCAGCAGTTGGGGCGGCGTGAACCACTCCAGTGCCGTGGTGGCCCCCCTGTGACGGCGTTTCCGACGGCGTCAACACTTAGATCACAGAATCCCGCCCCTTTGAACTTGTGTCCCCCTCAGTAACACTGGATAGGCACTGGAAGTGACACTGGATGGAGACTAGAAATAACACTGAATGGGCACTGTAAATAGCAATGGATAGGCACTGGGAATAACATCAGATGGACACGAAATAACACTGGGTGAAGATCGGAAGTAACAATGGATGGACACTGTAAATAGCACTGGATGGGCATTGGAATTAACACTGGAAGGGCACTGGAAAATAACACTGGATAGGCATTGGAAATAACACTGGATGGGGATGAAGGGAACAATGAATAGAACATTTGATAGGCAGCACACAAAGTACATTAGCTCCAAAGCGAACAGCACTATTTATTTTGATTTAGTCATTTTCCTGCTGTACCTGGGCAGCAGCCCACAGAAGTCCTGTTATTTAGTACGACCACCTGCCTCACTCCTTATAAGGAAGGCAACGAGAGGAGCCTAATATTTTTCCACAAGGAGAAGGAATCGAGCAGAGAATAGCTTCTCAGCAACCTACATGCAATCAGCTAAAAGCTGCCAGTAATACAAGAGGTCTGGAATTTGGCTCTCTGTATGCTCTCTCAGGCTAGGCTTGGCAATACGGTCTGGGGACACCTACAAACAGGAAGAAAATCATAAACGCTGAACTCCAAAAGTCATTTTATTGGACAGCCACTATGAGTTCAAACCAGCTCCCATATGAGGCTATTTATACGTTTCAACTTACAAAAATAGAACAGCAGTTACACAATAAATTCCAACAAAATTAGTAATCTTGCACATTCATTACGGTCTGTTGATGCAATCTTCCTTCATTCTCCCGCAGATTAATTTAGCAAATATCAGCAGACCATCAAACCGGCAAAAATGTCTTTTAAGCTATAATGAGAGCTCGATTGTCTGCAACACTCTTTTACCTTGAGGAGAGTCAAAAGGAAACATGATTGTACATTATTAAACTATTCAAAGCAATCACTAAGAAAGTTTGATCCATGGGCTGAGCTGATTGGCCCATGATGACAGCAGGAGTGCGGCAACTGGCCTCAATACTGTTGGAGGGGGAGGAGGGGCCAGGCTTCCAGCTCCGAACTGCATTGCAACCACTGTTGCTGAGGGGGACATTTGTGTAGGGATAACAGGTCTAGTTAGAGCAAGCAATTAGGGAGGCAAATGACATGTTGGCCATTACTGCAAGAGGGTTGGAGTAAAAGAATAAATAAGCTCTGCTACACTTGCACAGGGCTTTGGTCAGACCACACATGGAATCCTATGCGAAGTTCTGATCTCAATATTTAAGTATGGATATACCAGCATTGGAGACAGTGCAGCAAGTGTTCACTAGATTGGTCCCGGGTGAGGCTGAGTAAATTGGGGCTAAGTTCTCTGGAGTTTAGATAATAGAGGCTGGGATTCTCCGACCTCCCGCTGGTTCGGAGAATCCCCCGGGGGGAGGCGCGAATCCCACCCCGCCGCCGGCTGCCCTATTCTCCGGCGCCGTTTTATGGGTGGTGGGCGCGATTCCCGCCACGCCGGTCGGGGGCCGCTGACAGCGATTCTCCAGGCCCCAATGGGCCGAGCGGCCGTCTAGTTTTGCCCAGTCCTGCCAGCATGAATTGCTCACCTCATGCATGGCGGGACCTGGCAGGTGAGTGTGCGGCGGTGGGGGGGGGGGGGTCCTTGGGGGGACATGGGGGAATCCAACACCGGGGAGGGGGACCACGGTGGCCTGGCCCGCGATCGGGGCCTAACGATCTGCGGGTGGGCTGGTTCCGTGGGGGGACTTCTTTCCTCTGCGCCGGGCCCCTTAAGGGCGCCGTCATATTGCCCGGGGGCCGGCGCGGAAAATAGAAAATACACCGACCGGTCCGCGCATGCGCGAGATCTCTCAAAAGGTTGTGAATCTTTGGAATTCTCCGAGTATTGTGGATGCTGCACTGTGGAATACATTTCAGATTGAGAAAGATGGACTTTTAGTCTCACAAGGAATCAAGGAGCGGTTCGGAAAGCGAAGCCAAAGATCAGCCACAATTGTATTTCCTGGCAGAAAAGACCCGATAAGCCACATGTTTCTATTTCTTATGTCCTTAACGGTGATATATCCGATGCTATTATCAGTCACCCTAACTCACTGTGTTCCCACACGCTGCTGGTTGGGCAAGGAACTTTGAGTATCCATTGCAAATATAGTACAGTACTTTTGGGAAGGGTGGAGAAGACAGGCAAATAAATTGGAAGGTAGGAACAGTGGGAGATCATTTCGCACCTCAAGTTTATCTGTCATTTAAGAGATAAGGGCTGATATCTGATCTGCCTACATAGAATCCTTCATGGAATCCCTACAGTGTAGAATGAGGCCATTCGGCCCCTCGAGTCGGCACAACCCTCCGAACAAACACTCTACCCAGATCCCCCCCCGCCCACCCCATCCTTCGTCATAACATAACCTGCATAGATGCTAAATTCTGCATAGACAGCTAATCCACATAACCTGCACATCTTTGGACTGTGGGGAGAAACCGGAGCACCCGGAGGAAACCCTCGCACACCCGGGGAGTAAGTGCAAACTCTGCACCGGTGGTCACCCAAGTCCGGAATTGACCCCGGTCCCTGGCGCTGTGAGGCAGCAGTGCTACCCACTGTGCCACCCATACATTTACCTGTCAATGCCCCTTCTCCCATAATACCAGTGATTGACAAAAGCAATCTATCCACCTCAGATTCTCAAATTGACTTCGCGTTGATTGCCATTTACAGAAGAGTGTTCCAAATTCCCGCCACATTTTTGTGAAAGTATTTAGAAATTTCATCCCCGAAAGTTCTGGCTCTAATTTTTGGATGTGCCTCCTTGCCCTCGACTCCCCAACCAGGAGGAACAGATTCTCCCAGTCTACCCTATCTGTTCCCCTTCACATCTTGAAAACTTCAATCAAGTCACCCCTTACCCGGGGAACACAAACCTAATTGTAAAATAATGCAGACGCCAGGAATTTGAATATAACAAAAAGAAACCGCTGGAAATACACAGCAGGTCTGGCAGCATCTGTGAAGACAGACGCAGAGCTAACAGGTGGGAGTTTCCGGTCCTCACCGCCGGTGGGATCTTCCAGTTCCGCCAAATGTGACACCCCCCCCCGCGCCATGGTAGGTTCCCCAGCAGCGGGATGGGCGAGCCACACAAAACGCCACAGACCTCGACGGAACCGGAAGATCCCGCCGGAAGCCGATGGTGAATCGCCTCCGCCGACGGATAATGGGTGGGCTGGAAAATCCCACCCAACGCATCCGCCGGATCACCACTCACCAGCTCGTTCTGTTTCTCTCCCCACTGATGCTGCCAAACCTGCTGAGTATTCCCAGAACTTTCTGTTGTCGTTGAACTAGTTTGTGTAACATTTCTTCCTCATTTAACTCCTGGACTCCAAGTATCAACTGAACTATTGAATGACGAGCAAACACTTGGCAGAGTTGTCGCAATTTAAAAACACTGGATTAAAGAACTGGCTGGGATTGCCTTCCAGGATGGTACATTAAAATGCAGCTCACATACCAGGATATTCAGCTTGAAGCAAATGTCTCCTATTTAAGGCGGCAGTGGCACTCCGAACTGTGCACTCTGTTATTTGTCTGGAGGGTGCTTTTAGTGTTGTTTTGAATGTATCAAATAACTTCTGCACACAAATTGAACATTGGAATAAACTTCAGACACCAGCTCAGTTTAAAAAAATGTTGAAAAGCTACAATTTAGTGGGTTTCATTCAACACTGAGTACTGGAATCCGAGATGTAACCCAGAAGAAAATACTGCCACACAATCCCCTCCCACCACCCCATAAAGTCAACCCATTATTACGTTCTTTTAAATAGACTTGAAAAGCAAAACAAAATCCTAATCTCAATTAAATTACTTTGATCCTAAACTACCACCTTAATTCTCTATAAAACTAAACATTGGAATCAACTAATTAATTTTGCTGATTGGGGTTTAAGTAGCCACGTTGAGCAAATTCCCAAATTAGTACCTATGGTTGGATGTTGTTCGCCCTCTGCACTAGTTGTAGGGGTGAACAGAATGTTGTACAGATGCTGTGCATGATCCAGACAGAATATTGTACAGGGACTGTGCATTACCTAGACAGAGTATTGTACAGGGGCTGTGCATTACCTGTACAGAATATTGTAGTGGTGCTGTGCATTGCCTGTACAGAATATTGTAGTGGTGCTGTGCATTCCCTGTACAGAATATTGTAGAGGTGCTGTGCATTCCCTGTACAGAGTATTGTACAGGGACTGTGCATTACCTGTACAGAGTATTGTACAGGAACTGTGCATTACCTAGACAGAGTATTGTACAGGGGCTGTGCATTACCTAGACAGAGTATTGTACAGGGGCTGTGCATTACCTGTATAGAATATTGTAGTGGTGCTGTGCATTCCCTGTACAGAATATTGTAGAGGTGCTGTGCATTCCCTGTACAGAGTATTGTACAGGGACTGTGCATTACCTGTACAGAGTATTGTACAGGAACTGTGCATTACCTGTGCAGAATATTGTAGTGGTGCTGTGCATTCCCTGTACAGAATATTGTCGAGGTTCTGTGCATCACCTGTACAGAATGTTGTACAGGTGCTGTGCATCACCTGTAAAGAATGTTTTACAGGTGCTGTGCATTACCTGTACAGAATGTTGTACAGGTGCTGTGCATTACCTGTACAGAATGTTGTACAGGTGCTGTGCATCACCTGTACAGAATGTTGTACAGGTGCTGTGCATTACCTGTACAGAATATTGTAAAGGTTCTGTGCATCACCTGTACAGAATGTTGTACAGGTGCTGTGCATCACCTGTACAGAATGTTGTACAGGTGCTGTGCATCACCTGTACAGGATATTGTAGAGGTTCTGTGCATCACCTGTACAGAATGTTGTACAGGTGCTGTGCATCACCTGTACAGAATGTTGTACAGGTGCTGTGCATCACCTGTAAAGAATGTTTTACAGGTGCTGTGCATTACCTGTAAAGAATGTTGTACAGGTGCTGTGCATCACCTGTACAGAATGTTGTACAGGTGCTGTGCATCACCTGTACAGAATGCTGTACAGGTGCTGTGCATTACCTGTACAGAATGTTGTGCAGGTGCTGTGCATTACCTGAACAGAATGTTGTACAGGTGCTGTGCATTACCTGTACAGAATGGTTGTACAGGTGCTGTGCATTACCTGTACAGAATGTCGTACAGGTGCTGTGCATTACCTGTACAGAATGTTGCAGAGGTGCTGAGAACTACTCGCCTCTCCTCTTCTGTCTGTGGCATTTTAATAAAAGGTTTCAGGGGGTGTTTGTTGTTGGAGGGTGTGAGCAATTATCCACTTTTGTAAATATTGCTCAATATTCTGCGCACCAGCCAGAAAAGAAGCTCTCCGGGACTTCATTTGGAATGTGCACAGTCTGCTGGTAATTCAGTCACTTCTTGCAACTCCCCCTAACCCAGTGGAGCGTAACCTATTGCCTGGGGGCCACAAGTAGCCCATCTGGGTTCTGAGTATGACCCAGGAGACATTTTGTTGTCCGTTGCCCACGTGCAGTGTTGCCACATTCCGCTGATTTCCATTTTTTTCCTACCGGAATGACTGAAGTGAAATGCCGTAAATCGAGGGCATGTAAAGTGGGGTGCGTGCCGATTGCAAACAACATCGACTGTGAGAGCCGTGTGCTCCTTCTGCGCCTGAAGTGTAAATATTTATTGTGTTGTTGATGACAGTTCTACTAATGTATAAATGATGAAGCATTTTCTATATCTCCTTATGAAATATTAGGCGTGCATTCAACGTATTTAACACAGTGAACATGCCCGATCTCAATCTGTGGCCCACTGAGGCGAAGGAGAGCCACTCCTGCCGGACACTCACTACCCTGAGTTTCCCATCACTACCCTAAACCGAACACCCCCACAAAAAAAATGATTCATCCTATAATTAAATTGACTGGAATAGACTGTACGCACAACTAACTAAATTTCATTATTTCTCCCGTCTTTCATCTATTTTAGACTGGAATGGAAAGAATGATTGTTTCCCAAACAATACCTTTCACTCTCTTGTCAAGTCATGTTAACATTTCTGTGTGAGGCAGAATGTTCCCTGATTTTGACTATTTTGTCGTCATTTGTCTGCACTCTCTTGCTGTTTAGCACAGGGCTAAATCGCTGGCTTTGAAAGCAGACCAAGGCAGGCCAGCAGCACGGTTCAATTCCCGTACCAGCCTCCCCGAACAGGCGCCGGAATGTGGCGACTAGGGGCTTTTCACAGTAACTTCATTGAAGCCTACTTGTGACAATAAGCGATTTTCATTTCATTTAATTTCATTTTGGTGAAGGGAATTTGCTGTTTTCCACAGGTCTTTCCCTCCTCTTATCACTGGCATGTGGTGATCATTCATCCCCACTAACTAGTGTTGTCTGCAAAGTTTACCCTGCTTCTAAAGGAAGTGTCTATTCTGCAGGAGGAACTGGGCCAAGGCGTTTCACCGGACTCGGTTTCTTAGCATTGGTTACTATCTTGTCATTGCAATTCTATTGATGAAAGTGAAAATGTGATCTCCTCAATTCCCGTGAATCCAGTGTCCATGGTGCACACTGGTGCACAACTCGGAACATTATTTTTACACAATTGGTATTGCTGTGCAAGTTCTGGATTGCTTTGGGAAAGGGCTGGCACGGGCGGAATGGCTCGAATGGCCTTCTCCTGTGCTGTAGACGCCTTCTGGTTTTAGAGTCACCAATCTTAATTCAGCAGGTGGCCAAATGTTTATGTGCTATGCACTGAATATTCGGGGAAATGATGACTCTTGTTTTCTTCCAGAGACGTTCCTGGCCGACCTTTGTCACCAGCTTGCAGCTGTCAGGTGGGACACAGGAAATTTGCCATCGAAAGTTTTCCCTCGTTCTGTGTAGAGCAAAAATGCTCATTGATCTTTGACAATTTGGCCTCTTTGAAAAATTACCAAAATCAAGTAATGATCCCTATCCTCCCAGATTGTCAATTGTAGCCCTCCCTTTTTCTCACACAACAACTTTCAGCTCAGCTAGATCATCAATGGATAACAAGAAGCTGCTCCCATTATTTCCAATGTAGATAATAATCATGAGGAAGACTATTGAATTGTTTACATGGTGCAACGATTGGGAAATGTTACCACAGACTGGATACTGGAGGGGGTGTTCTATCCGCTAACCTGACATTGTTTTTGAGTTTGACACCTTCGGGAAAAAGGCTACCACACAACTTGAACCAAAGGACACAACTGTCAACATGTTGTTTTGGATTGGGCTGCTCAGGGTTTGCTCTCGATTCAAAAGAAGGAGGCTGCTTCAGAATGGAGGGAGATGCTTATGTGTTGGGGCGTCAGGGAGTCCAGATATGATAAGTTTCCACTTGGGGGGATGTGTGGTACGATCTGGGCTCCAGAAAGCTGAATCATTCCAGGTGCCTATAATCTGCTGGGGATCACTCACAAAAAATCCTCAACAAAATGTTATCCCAGTCATTCTCTGGCTCGACGCAGTCCAGATCTGAGCAACCGCAAAGAGGTCTTTGGTGTACTCAATAATGCTTCTTGGCACCGGGTATTGACATAGTGGGCATGCGATGACACGGCTAGAAAAAGGGTCATGTGGTGGGGGCCCAGGAGCTCTCCCCGGAAGTGTGTGCAGAGTACAAGCATGAAGTAGCTGTTCTAAATAATAATGATAAATAATAAACTATTATTTGTGACAAAACCTTGGCCTCTTTCTCTGCCGTTGCTGGTAGCGGGGCTCCCGATGTGGCGGAGAATCGGGCATCCAGGTAAAAATAGGATTGGCACACCTGCGTGCCAACAGGAGGTGCCAATGGTCTTAATGACCTATTCACATCCACTTATCTGGCCGGGCACCATATTCTCTGGCCCCACGTGATTCTTCAGTCCTCTGGGCCGGGAAACACGCGGGCTGGATTTACTATTGGTATTTTCCAGCATGGTCATGACATGATGGATCTTGCGGTGGGCCAAGGGGTAACCCCTTAAGGGAGTTGCCCCCAAAATCCATCCGAGGGCTCTTGCCCCCCTCCCCCCTCCACAATGCCAGACCTGTATTTAGTGCAATTTCCAGCTGAGTACTTCAAAATCAGCCAAGCGTGAAGGGGGCTGATTGGAATGCACTTAACTCTCTTTGAAGTGGTTGACGTTCGTAACCATTGTGTTAGAGCACTTGAGAGTTACTGAACCATGAAGGAAGATGAATGAAGTAAGGCTCTCAGCTGAGTGTGCGGAAGCTGATAATCACATACCTCCAAGGGAAATGAATGAATGGCTTACAGCTCAAGGATCTGAAGGGTCTAAACACAGATCACTGCTTTCTCTTTCCAGGAATTGACACGTGGTGCTTCCTGTGTCTGAGCCAGCAGGTCCATTGTCCAGGTGAGTGTTAAAACAATATTTTTTTTCACTGCTTCTGTCTGGACTGCTCTCTACCTTTCACACAGGGGTCTCTTTTCTGGGGGACTTCCTGTCAGAGGTCTCATTTCTGGGGGTCTGTGGGGGGGGGGTCCCCCTATTTAAAAATGGTGGCCTGATAGCAAGATTCCCTTGGGAATCCTGCCTAGTCCCCGCCATGCTTAAATTTGCATGTCCGAGGGTAGTGAATTGCTTCCTGATCTGTGCTCCCAATGGGGGCGCAAATCAGTTACAATCCACCTTGGGCAGGAGAGCATGGGTGGGATTCACGGTTGGCCAACGCGGAAATCACAAAACACGATTGGGGGAGAATATCCTCCGATGCCAAAATCGCGTTAGGCGCCAGTTTGACGCCAAATCGGGATCCCCGGCACCTCAAAAATGGGGTAAAAGCTTCACTTGCTGCACGACTTTTAAGCACCATCGGCATATTATTAGCGATCCTGACCCTCTAATTCACCGCCGCCGATGGGCCGAGTTCCCGACGCTGCGGTTCACTTGTGGTCGGGAACCCGCCGCGGTGGCTGCGCTCTGTGCTGCCGGAAGGTTTTGCCTGTTTGCCTGCCGGCCTCCGCATCAGGAAACAGTCCACTCCACTGCTCCCATGAAGGGACCTTGTCCCAAAATGGGTGAAATCCGCCCTCCATTTCTATTTGTCCATGGCCATTTTCTCTGGATTTGTTAGTTCCTCACTGTCATTACAAATTTGTTACGGTTTTGCCTTGGACAGAAAATGCTGAAGAGATTTCCATCTGACAAATTTACCTTCATAAAACACAATATGAGGTGTATAAAAGTCATGCAGATTGTCAGTTTATATGTTAACATTTTTCACTGCTAATTTAACAAATGCTTCAAGTAGATGCACCAACCTTTTAAAATAAAATAATTTTTATTCAAATTTTCACAAAATATCAACAACAAAATACAGAAAGAAAAGAACAACTCCCCCCCCCCTCCCCCATACATAAATAATAAATTAACAGCCTTCATCAACACAAAGGGAACAATACACACCCACTCAAGACAAACAAACAAACTCCCCCCTCCCCGGTTGCTGCTGCTGCTGACCATCTTCTAACGTTCTGCCAGGAAGCCTAGGAACGGTTGCCACCGCCTGAAGAACGCTTGTACCGATCCCCTTAAGGCAAATTTCACCCTCTCCAACTTAATAAACCCCGTCATATCGCTGATCTAGGATTCCACGCTTGGGGGCCTCGCATCCTTCCACTGAAGAAGAATCCTTTGCCGGGCTACCAGGGACGCAAAGGCCAGAATACCGGCCTCTTTCGTCTCCTGCACGCCCAGCTCCTCTGCCACCCCAAATATTGCGAGCCCCCAGCCCGGCTTGACCCTGGAACCTACCACCCTCGACACCGTCCTCGCTACACCCTTCCAGAAGTCCTCCAGCGCTGGGCAAGCCCAGAACATGTGGGTGTGATTTGCTGGGCTTCCTGAGCACCAAACACACCTGTCCTCGCCCCCAAAGAACCGGCTCATCCTTGCCCCAGTCATGTGAGCCTTATGCAGCACCTTAAATTGTATGAGGCTGAGCCTCACGCAAGAGGAGGAAGAGTTCACCCTCCACAGGGCATCCGCCCACATCCCCTCGTCAATCTCCTCACCCAACTCCTCCTCCCACTTACCCTTTAGCTCCTCCACCGAGGCCTCCTGCTCCTCCTGCATCACCTGATACGTTGCCGAGATCCTCCCCTCTCCAACCCACCCCCCCGACAGCACCCTGTCCTGGACCCCGCGTGGCGGCAACAGTGGGAATTCCACCACCTGCCGCCGAACAAATGCTCTTACCTGCATATATCTGAAGGTGTTCCCCGGGGGGGGAGCCCAAACCTCTCCTCCAGCTCACCCAGGCTCGCGAACTTCCCGCCGACAAACAGGTCCCCCAACCTTCTAATACATACCCTGTGCCAGCTCAGGAACCCTCCGTCCATCCTCCGCGGGACAAAGCGGTGGTTCCCCCAAAACGGGGCCCACACCAAAGCCCCCATCTCCCCCCTGTGATGTCTCCATTGCCCCCAGATTTTGAGGGTAGCCGCGACTACCGGGCTTGTGGTATACCTCGTTGGAGGAAGCGGCAGCAGCGCCGTCACCAGTGCCTCCAGGCTCGTGCCCACACAGGACACCATCTCCAGCCTCTTCCATGCCGCCTCATCCCCCTCCATCACCCACTTACGCACCATTGCCACGTTGGCGGCCCAATAATACCCACAGAGGTTAGGCAGCGCCAAACCCCCCCATCCCTGTACCGCTCCAGGAACACCCTTCTCACCCTCGGGGTCTTCTGCGCCCACACAAACCCCATAACGCTCCTGTTAACCTGCCTGAAGAAGGCCCTGGGGATAAGGATGGGGAGGCATTGGAACAGGAACAAAAACCTCGGGAGCACCGTCATTTTAACTGACTGCACCCTACCCGCCAGGGAGAGTGGCAGCACGTCCCACCTCTTAAACTCCTCCTCCATCTGCTCCACTAGCCTCGTGAAGTTAAGCTTATGCAGGGCCCCCCAGCTTCTGGCCACCTGGACCCCCAGGTACCTGAAACTCCTCTCCGCCCTTTTTAGCGGGAGCTCACCAATCCCCCTCTCCTGGTCCCCCGGGTGCACCATGAACAACGCGCTCTTCCCCATATTAAGCTTGTACCCGGAGACAACTCCAAACTCCCTAAGGATCCTCATCACCTCCGGCATTCCGCCCACTGGGTCCGCCACATATAGCAGCAAATCATCCGCAGAGAGCGAAACCCGATGCTCCTCCCCACCCCGCACCAGCCCGCTCCAGTTCCTCGACTCCCTCAACGCCATGGCCAGGGGTTCAATCGCCAGCGCAAAGAGCTGGGGGGGCAGGGGTCACCCCTGCCTCGTCCCCCAGTGTAACCGGAAATACTCTGACCTCCTTCTGTTCGTGGCCACACTCGCCACCGGGGCCTCATACAGCAGCCTCACCCACTTGACGAACCTCTCCCCGAATCCGAACCTTTTCAACACCTCCCACAGGTACCCCCACTCTACCCTATCAAAGGCCTTCTCTGCATCCATCGCCGCCACTATCTCCGCCTCCCCTTCCATCGCTGGCATCATTATAACATTCAAGAGCCTCCATACATTAGTATTCAACTGCCTCCCTTTCACGAACCCCGTCTGATCCTCGTGTATAATCTGCGGCACACAGTCCTCTATCCTCATGGCCAAAATCTTTGCCAGCAACTTTGCATCTACATTTAAGAGCGAGATCGGCCTGTATGACCCACACTGTAGGGGATCCTTGTTCCGCTTCAGGATCAGGGAAATCAGCGCTCTAGTCATCGTCGGGGGCAGAGCCCCCCCTTCCCTTGCCTCGTTGAAGGTTCTTACCAACAGCGGACCCAGCAGGTCTGCATACTTCTTGTAAAATTCAACCGGGAACCCATCCGGCCCTGGTGCCTTCCCCGCCTGCATGTTCCCTATTCCTCTGACCAACTCCTCCAACCCAACCCCGCCACCTGCCCCTCCTCCACCCTCGGAAACCTCAGCCGGTCCAGGAAGCGACCCATCCCTCCCTCTTCCAGTGGGGGCTCAGACCGGTACAGTTCCTCGTAGAAGTCCCTAAAGACCACACTGATTACCCACCGCACTTCGCACCGTGCTCCCTCCTCCATCCTTAACTCCCCCGATCTCCCTAGCTGCCTCTTGCTTCCGAAGCTGGTGCGCCAGCATCGGGCTCGCCTTTTCTCCGTATTCATATACCGCCCCCTGCACCTTCCTCCACTGCGCCTCCGCCTTCCTGGTGGTCAACAAATCGAACTCAGCCTGGGGGCTACTCCGCTCCCTGAGCAATCCCTCCTCCGGGGCCTCCGCGTACCTCCTATCCACCCTCACCATCTCCCCCACCAACCTCTCCCTCTCTCTCCTCTCCCCCTTCTCCTTGTGTGCCCCAATGGAGATCAGCTCTCCTCTGACCACCGCCTTCAGTGCCTCCCAGACCACCCCTACTTGCACCTCCCCATTGTCATTAGCCTCCAGGTACCTCTCTATACACCCCCCGACCTGCCCGCTCACCTCCTCGTCCGCCAGCAACCCCCCTCTAGACGCCACAGTGGGCGCTGGCCCCTCTCTGCCCCCAACCCGAGGTCCACACAGTGCGGAGCATGATCAGAAATGGCTATCGCCGAGTACTCCGTGTCCTCCACCCTCGGAATCAGCACCCTGCTCATGACAGGAAAGTCAATCCGGGAATAGGCCTTGTGGACATGGGAGATGGATGAAAATTCCCTGGCCCCCAGCCTCGCAAACCTCCATGGATCCACCCCTCCCATCTGGTCCATGAACCCCCTCAGCACCTTGGCCGCCGCCGGCCTCCTGCCCGTCCTAGACCTAGAGCGATCCAATGCTGGGTCCAGCACCGTGTTGAAATCCCCCCCACCCATTGTCAGGCCCCCTGTCTCCAGGTCCGGAATCCGGCCCAGCATACGCCGCATGAACCCCGCATCGTCCCAATTCAGGGCATATACATTGACCAACACCATCCGCTCCCCCTGCAGCTTGCCACTTACCATCACATACCTACCGCCATTGTCTGCCACAATGCTCGACGCCTCGAAATACACTCCCTTCCCCACCAAGACTGCCACCCCCCGATGTTTTGCATCCAAACCCGAATGAAACACCTGCCCAACCCACCCCTTTCTCAACCTTACCTGATCCGCCACCCTCAGAAGCATGGCCACATCCACCTTCAGCCCCTTCATGTGCGCGAACACCCGGGCCCGCTTGACCGGCCCATTCAGTCCCCTTACATTCCAGGTTATCAGCCGGATAAGGGGGCTACTCACCCCCCCCCCCCCCCCCCCCCCCCCACTCCCCTGCCGACTAACCATAGCCCCTCCTAGGCCGGTCATGTGCCCGGGCCCCCAGCACAACCCGTTCCCCACAGCGGCAGACCCCCGTCCCGACCTCCTCTACCAACACCAGCTCCCCCTTGGCCATTCCAGCACCAACCCGGTCCCCCCCGATCCCCCCGCCCAGCCAGGTCCCCCCTTAGATGCCTTGCTCCCCCCATTGCACTCCCGTAAGTCAGCTGACTCCTGCTTACCCCGGCCACTCCTGCCACTCCATCGACCGCCCCCAGTGTGGAACTTCCCCTCCCCCCCTTGTCCACAAGCAGGATCTCATCCATTCCACTCCCAGCGCGGGAGAAAAAGCCCGCGTTTCCCAGCTCCGGCCCCGCCCCATCAGCCCTAAATGCGGGGAAAAGCCCGCGATTTCCACTCGCCCGGCCCTGCCTCCCCGGCGCAGCTCCCTTTCCAGGTTTGGTCCCACTACCCCCAACTCAGGCCTCCCCCCCTGCGGGGCCCCATCTCCCCAACCAACTATCAACCCCCCAAGCACTTTACCTATCCCCCCCCCCCCCCCCAAAGAGCCCACCCGGCGGACCTAATCAAAACAATGCCCAACCAACCCCAAAAAAACAAAGAACCCCCTCTCGAAACACAACACAACAATCCCCAACCATCCCTCCACCGCGACCCCTCGTCCCCAGCCCTTAGTCCGAATCCAGTTTTTCAGCCTGAACAAAGGCCCACGCCTCCTCCGGGGCCTCGAAATAATGGTGTCGATCCTTATAGGTGACCCACAGACGCGCCGGCTGCAGCATACCGAACTTCACCCCCTTTCTGTGCAGCACTGCCTTTGCCCGGTTATAACCGGCCCTCTTCTTCACCACCTCCGCGCTCCAATCCTGGTAGATCTGGACAACCGCGTTCTCCCACCTGCTGCTCCGCTCCTTCTTGGCCCACCTTAACACACACTCCCGATCAGCAAACCGGTGGAACCGCATCAGCACCGCCCGCGGCGGCTCGCTGGGCTTCGGCCTCCTCGCCAGCACTCGGTGGGCCCCCTCCAGCTCCAAGGGCCCCTGAAAGGCCCCCGCTCCCATCAGCGAATTCAGCATGGTGACCACGTAGGCCCCCACGTCCGATCCCTCCCCCTCCGGGGTCCTAGGATCCGCAGGTTCTTCCGCCTCGACCGGTTTTCCATCTCCTCGAACCTCGCCTGCCTTTTCTTGTGGAGAGCCTCTTGCGCCTCCACCTTCACCGCCAGGCCCAGGAACTCGTCCTGGTTCTCAGAGATCTTCTGCCGGACCTCCCGGATCGCCGCCCCTTGGGCCGTCTGGGTCTCCAGCAGCTTATCGATTGAAGCCTTCATCGGCTCCAGCAGCTCTGCTTTCCGTTCCTTAAAACAGCGCTGGAGAAGCTCCTGCTGCTCTTGCCTCCATGCTGCCTGGTTTCCACCCGCCGCCATCTTGGTCCTCCTCCCTCGCACCTTTCTTTGCTTCAATGCCACTTTTTAAAATCGCCCCACTCCTGGTCCAATCCATACACTATCGGGGGAATGTTGCTGTCCCCTTGCCACACCGGGAAACGCCGAACAGGCACCATTACGGGGCCTAAAAAGAGCCCAAAAGTCCGGTTTTAGCGGGAGCTGCCGAACGTGCGACTTAGCTCCGCATAGCCGCAACCGGAAGTCGTAGATGCACCAACTTAACAGTCAATTGCACAAATATGGATTAATTGGGGAAAGCCAGCAAAGATTTGTTAAAGGCTTGTTTAACTGAGATTGAGATTTTTGATGATGTAGGAAAGAGGGTTTGATAAGGGCAATGCAGTTTCTTCACTGTCACAGGGTCAAACTCCTGGAACTCCCTCCCTAACAGTACTGTGGGTACAACTGAACCACATGGGCTGCAGCGGTTCAGGAAGGCGGCTCTACACCACCTTCACAAGGGCAATTAGGGATGGGCAATAAATGGTGGCCCAGCCAGTGATACCCACATCCTATGATTGAAATTTAAAGATAGATGACATCATAGAATTTACAGTGCAGAAGGAGGCCATTCGGCCCATCGAGTCTGCACCAGCCCTTGGAACGCCAGCCACGCCGGTCGGGGGCCGTTGACAGCGCCCCCCCCCTGATGATTCTCCGGGCCCCGATGGGCCGAGTGGCCGTAATGTTTGGGCTAGTCCCGCGGGCGTGAATTACTCACCTCACGCACGGCGGGACCTGGCAGGTACGTGTGTGGGGGCGGACCTGTGGGGGGGGGATATCCAACCTCGGGGAGGCCCCCAAGGTGGCCTGGCCCGCAGTTGGGGCCTACCGATCTGCGGACTGGCTGGTTCCGTGGGGGACCTTCTTTCCTCCGCGCCGGGCCCCTGTAGATCTCCGCCATATTGCCTGGGGGCCAGCGCGGAGAAGGGAACCCCCGCGCATGCGCGGTAATATGCCGGCCGGTCTACGCATACGTGGAAATACGCCGACCGGTCTGCACATGCGCGAGATCACGCCGGCCGTTCCGCGAATGTGCGAACTCGCGCCGGCCCTTTGCGCCGGCTGGAGCGGCGCCAACCACTCCGGCGTCAACCTAGCCCCAGAGAATTCCTCACTTTCGGGGGCTGTTGTCACCGGAGTGGTTGGCACCGGTATACCCGCCGGTGTGGGAACATAGCCCCATTTTCGGAGAACCCCGCCCATTATGTCCAATTCTAGGCAGTACATTTTATTAGAGATGTGACACAATAGAGGGGTGAAATGAGGCATTTAAAGGGCAGCTAGGTCACCTGTGCCTCCACCGAACCCTGTAAAATGGAAGACAGGCCACAGGTCACGAGCAAACAGCAAGCCGCCATGTGCCGGATAGGCTCCACCCATCTTCAAAACCTCCGGCGGGAGACTGTAAAATTCCACCCCCTGTTGCAGGACAGTGTTTGATTGGCATGTACAAGAAATCGCCTTACCAGAGGCTGTGAGAAAAATAGACAATTTCTCTCTGTTGAAATCCTAGGCCATCCCATGACCGTCGGGTAAAGTTAAGATTCAGTCAGTTTGCCATACCTCATTGGAATGAGTCCTATTCTGATGCTTGGCTCGATCTGATGCATTGGAGAATGCTTTGTTGCAGCCTTCATGTTCGCAAACATATGGCTTCTCCCCTGTGTGTGACCTCAGGTGAGTCTTCAAGTTCTCGAGTCGTGAGTAAGCTTTACTGCAGCCTTCAAACTGGAGAGAGAGAGAGAGAGAAGCAAGAATCACGTTTAAAAGACAAGCCTGGGGGCTGTACATCACACAGAAGTGTACTCTAGTTGAGTCAATGGCCAAGAATGTTCTATTACACTGAACAGATCATTTCATACTGCTGGCCCCCCGGAGGAGATGAATGCATCACCCGATGTGTTATTGAGTCATAGGGAGCAGGACATTTCTGCCAGTTTTGTTCTCCAGCCAGCTGCTTGTCATCACGAGGCAGCAGCCCAATCGCAACACATTCTCTGTGATGTCTCCCCCACCTCCGGAATGAACCTTCCTCACTGCAATACCGTTCACAAGACCAGTGTGCAGGGAGACAGATCTCTCTACCCCACCATTCCCACCTCTCCTCCCCCACTACTGACTATTTTTAATCTATCATCAATCGTCAGGACTCACTAGTTTACGTGTCGCACCGACTTTTTCTAATTCCAAACGGTCATGTGCAACTTTTAAGTAAGTATCCAGTGAAAATCAAATCATTAAAGGTTCCGAATGGAATATCCTTCTTCTACCATAACCGCGGAAGCTCCCGGAGAAAAGGTGTACTTGTTCTCAATGCAGTTGGTTTGCAAGGCCAGAGGCTAACTAAATGACTTATGCTAGGCTGCAGGCATTAGCATCTGACACCAATTATTTGTGGGGAAGTAGGCTGTGAGCAAATCCATCATCAGGCAGCAGTTAGCTGACAGTGAGCATGAGCTGCAGAGAGGGAGCATTTCATGAATGGAAGGGCCTGTTCCTCGGCATGATCGGAAAATTCTGCAGTTAATGGACCAAATGTCAAAAAAATAAATCTGCTCCCTCGTTTGGAGGATCGGGAGAAGAAGCTTGCTGAAGTTAATTTGAAATAGATGCCGCCGAAAGAGGTGATTTTCCCCAAGCCCCCGTGGGCATCAAGGGACAGGAAAATTATTTAAATCCGGCGTCGAGGAGAATTAAAGCTCCAATGCGGCTTAGAGATTGCGGCCCTCGTTCCATCGTGCCCAATCACACAGCTCAAGATGTACAGCAGTAAGGCCGTGGACCATTAAATAAGCACTTGGCGCCAAACTGGCAGCCGAGGAAAATAATAAACACGAAAAAATAAAAAGGTGGAAACCTTGGAATCTCGAAATAAACAGAAGAGAGAGGGTTGGACAGCGCCTGACAGAGAAAGAACTGTTTAATGTTGTCAGTCCTTCTTTAAAACTGACAAAGGAGTTCCTTTGCGTGTCTGTCCCTTTAAGTTGTTCATAATTCCCCCACACATCAGGAGCTCTTTCTGGTCTCATTGAAGAAACTAATGTTGAGAAAAGCAGATATTTCTGTGAAGTAAACTTAAAAATTGGAATCAGTAAATATTGCGAGATGAGTGAATCGAAGTTCAACATGACCAGTGTGAGTGGGATTTATTTGGCTATCCCTAGATTCAGACGTGCGTTCATTAGACAGGGGAAAGATAAAATACAGATTTTAACATTGGCTCTGTTGCGGACCTTACATGCTGCATAATTAAGAGGGACAATAATTCCCTGTTCCTCTCCATTCTTCCTAACCCTGTCAATATCTTCCCCAGGGGATGCATGATTACTTGGGGGGGGGAGCGGGGAGAGAGCGGTGTGGGGCCTGGAGGATGCTGTTGGAGTAAGCTTAATGACGTGTACGGGTTGCACTGGGGGAATGGGACAGGCTCAATGGGCCTGTTGGGTCTTTTTCTGTTCGGTTCCGCTATCTTCCTATTAAACTAACAGAACAAAATCAACAAACCTTGAATGAAAATGTGGGCGTTGGCAATGCAGCAAAGGCAAATTTTAATCTCCAATAGCTGGGTCTTTAGATTTCACACACAAGTCACCTGGCGATGTGTGATTTTTAGCGTTTTAAGAGCTTCGTTGCCTGAGCGCTTGTGAGCTTTGGTGTTTGATGCTGACCTCTTCTCTCTGATACATGGAAGAAGCTATCACCGAAAAAGAGTTGGGATTACAATCGGGGAGGGAACTGCTGCTGTCTAATTTTCCAAAACTGGTATTATTTCAGTCAGGGTTCATTTGCTTCCAACTGGCAATTACAAATGAGCCTGTGATATCATAAATGGAACAGATTTGAAAAACCGGTCCACCAGTCCTCTCTGCAAAGTTTTAATCCAGAGGAAAATATTCCATGCTACATCCTTGCCAACTTCCTACAGCATTCCAATGGACTCTTGGAACAATTCCCGTGCAATCCTTCCAAATCTTGCAGGAACTCAGCAAGTTAAATGGGGGTATTTTTGTGAGACAGTTGAATTTGTAGACTTATATTTATGGGTCACAGGTCCAGTGTGCACGTGCACCTATTTTAGAAATGAGCTAATTAGTTAAATTATTTTTTTAAAAGCTGTAATTAGTTTTCATTTAACAATCCTTGGCATGCCATGGAAGCTTTGAACTGAATCTGGCACCACTGACAAAAAACTGAAAGGACACAGGGCTGGGGGTTCGTTTTCATAGAATTTACAGTGCAGAAGGAGGCCATTCGGCCCATCGAGTCTGCACCGGCTCTTGTAAAAAGCACCCTACCCAAGGTCAACACCACCACCCTATCCCCATAACCCAGTAACCCCACCCAACACTAAGGGCAATTTTGGACACTAAGGGCAATTTATCATGGCCAATCCACCTAACCTGCACATCTTTGGACTGTGGGAGGAAACCGGAGCTCCCGGAGGAAACCCACGCACACACGGGGAGGATGTGCAGACTCCGCACAGACAGTGACCCAAGCTGGAATTGAACCTGGGACCCTGGAGCTGAGAAGCAATTGTGCCATCCACAAGGCTACCGTGCTGCCCAGTTTAAAAAAAAAATTTAAAAATAAATTTCAAGGGGCTGAATGGCCTCCTTCTGCACTGTAGGGATTCTATGATTCTAGTCCAGAAACCTGCGTGAAGTAAGAAAGACATTTAATTTAGTTCCTCAGCCTTTGCAATCAATCATCCCATCCATGTGTGTCACACATGTTCTTTGTGCCCAGAGGGAGACACAACTTTCCAGATTTTCTTACTGTTAACACCAATGACATTGATCCCTCCATCCACGATGGCACGGCCTCCCTTCTCCCTGCCTAGTTCCAGAGCCTTCTTTCCCACTATGTTAACATTATCAGGTCTGGCACACCTTCATCTGACTTCGACCATTCCCTGGTATTGTGGGCCCTCTTTTCCTGCAAGCAGGCCAAAGTGTGTCTCCAGGCAATTATAATTTCTCCTCCTGGCACCCCTCAGGACCAAGATGGGGCCTCCATCATGTCACACATGTTCACCCACAGTGATTTGTGGACATCCCATCATTGAGAAACAAAAGCCTGGGGTCTGGTTTTCAGGCTCAAAATAGATGGTATGATGAGAGTGTGCAACAGAGGCCCAAGCCTCACCCCGAATTGGGACTGGGAATCAACAGCATATTGCCAGCAAGCGGTGGACAATAGTTGGGTGCCTGGAGGCAGCTTGCTGGTTTTGTGAGGATATAATGGGGACAGGGTGCCAGTCATGCAGCAGCCCAGTTACAGTTCCTGGAAGAAAAGGGGGAGAGGGTCGATCAGTGATCGAAAGAGGGTCGCAATCGGGTGTGGGGCAATGTGGTCAATCTGCAGTGATGGGGGCAATTAGGAGGGTCAATCATGGGGGAAGCCCAATCATAAGGTCAACTGATCATGGTGAGAGTCCGATTGTGGTAGGGGATAGTCCCAATTGTTGGGGAGTGGTGGTGATGCGGGACCGATCAGGGGGGGGGGCAGTTCTAATTGAAGGGAGGGGAGGGGTTCTATTATAGAGGAGGGGCCTGATCTCGGGCAGGGGGGGGGTGGCGTTGGAGTGGGGAGGGGGTGCGGGTTGTGGGGAGGATTCCGATCGGGCAGGAGGGATCCGACTGTGCAGGGGATCATTTTATGTGGGCGCTCCGATCATGAGGGGGAGTCGGATCTGTTTGTGTGAAGGGTTCAATCATGGAAGGTGTGAGTGGTGGGCAGGGTAAGGTATTTTGAATTGAGGGATTGGTGGATAGGTGGTGGTGGGGGTGTTTCTTAGTACACATTCACTTGTTTCACTATTGTTATGTTTCCAATGTCAGAGTGGGCATTGTGCCTTCCTTTCCCCAGTGGCCTATTGGGACAACAATGGCATCGCCATCTAATGTGTAGCAGTTTAATTGTGGGGCGGTGGGGTATCGATCTCTCCCTCCTGGCAGTCACCAGGCAATAAGCTTCCAGGTCGCTGGTGGTGAGGGCAGTTTATTTTCGCATTCTGGCACAGCCCTTAATGCTGGTCAGATTATCCAAATTTTCGACCTTCTGGGGTGAAACGATTGAAGTGACCCATTAAAACAAACCTATTAAAAACAAGATGGGTTAACGTTTTTGCCAAGGTAATTGCTTTTGTCACCGGGCACGATTTCAATCCCTGTGAAACCGCTGTGTTTAGATGCCACTCTTAACGATTGGCGCGCTACTATTAACCTCCAATTAACTCTGATGTGATACTGTTCTCAAGTAGTCAGCTGTGTGGAAATCTATCGCTTTGCTAACACAGCTTTCTGTTTTCCTCGAAATAGCTGTAGTGCTAATATTTATAGCTAAAGGAACAGCAGCGCGATAGCACTGTGGTTAGCACAGTTGCTTCACAGCTCCAGGGTCCCAGATTCGATTCCAGGCTTGAGTCACATAAGAACTAGGAGCAGGAATAGGCCATCTGGCCCCTCGAGCCTGCTCCGCCATTCAATTAGATCATGGCTGATCTTTTATGGACTCAGCGCCACTTTCCCGCCTGAACACCATAACCCTTTATTCTGCGTGGGTTTCCTCCGGGTGCTCTGGTTTCCTCCCATAGTCCAAAGATGTGCAGGTTAGTTGGATTGGCCTTGCTAAATTCCCCTTAGTGTCCAAAAAGGTTAGGTGGGGTTACAGGGATAGGGTAGGTCACCGTCAGCAGGACCAGAAGATCCTGCCAGTGGGATAGGCTGGAAAATCCAGCCCCCGAGTTCAGTTGTGCTGGGCATCCTTAAATCCTGAGATTTGGGGACTTTTAATATACCTTCACACATCCCTATCAATCTTTTAACCCGTCTGCAAGGTAGCAAGTATTTTTGCTGTTTAAAAAAAACCCACTACAGTTCTACTTTCAGAGTAAAGATTTTGTGAAATAATAATTAAAGTGCAATAGCTTTCCATCCCCTGAGCTATAGCCCTTTGTCATTTTTATTCATCATCCTACATTTTAAAAAGTGTAGACACCAGAGCAGAAAAACTGTTTTTGTGACCCAAGGACATATAATCAACAGATACTCTATATTCAAAAGTAATTTGTGAAAGACTAAAGGCAGAATTTTCCGGAAAAATGGGAATGTTCATTTTTGGCGAGAACATCGGCGCGATTCCCATTGGCCCTGGTGTCGTGATCCGCACCATAATTCTCAGGCACTTCGGAAAAAAGTTCCCCCACGACGCATCTGATTTCCCCGCCCTGCGGGTCATCTAAGCACTTTAATGAACGGTTGCTGCATTGAAACAGCTCCGCAGCACTTGCTAGCATTCAGGTCAGAAGGTATAGAGCGAGGAAAACTGCCCCTTGATTCTCGGAGGGGGCCCTCAGCCATTTGTTGGATGCTGTGGAGGAGAGACGGGTGAGCACCACACAGCTTCTGATGCACATCAGATGAATGCAGGAATGTCCCAGGGATGGGACAGTCGGAGGTCTGATGGGTCCCAGGACTCTGCTGTGACCCAGCCTGGTGCCATGCCATGGACACGTTCGTGCCTCAGCTGCTAAATACCAGGAGGGTCAGCGACATACCTGCGACTGCAAGGCTGAATGGAGGAGTCTCAAAGCCTTCTGTTGCAGAAGATGTTGCCGGCATTGCTTTGCACCCAGGCCAGCACTGAAAGAATGGCGTCCACAGTGGAAAGCCTGGAGCAAGACGACAAATCCATGGTGGGAGAACTCTGAAACATGGCTCAGTCCCTGAGGACCATGACTAAGGGGTTCAACTGCATGAGCAAGACCACGACGGGCCTCCAGGTCTGTCAGTGCCAGATGACGTTGAGGCCTCTTGAGCTCACTGCCCATGGTGACCCGGAGGGAGGAGGATCTGATGGAGCACATCCCGGGGCATTCCGATTAGGAGATCCTGGGAGAGCCCGGCCAATCTGGATCCCCCCCTTCCTGAGACTGGAGCAACTCAGGCTCAATGGGCAGAACAGGGGGATACAACAACACCAGTGCCTCATGAAAGTAGGCCAAGACCCTCCAGAGGAAGCCTACCAAGGACATTGCAGGCAACAAGGCATGGAAGGTAGCAGGCCACCTCCACCTCTGCGGTGCATCCTGGGAATAGACCTAGATAGACCCAGGGTGGCACGATAGCACAGTGGTTAGCACTGTTGTTTCATAGCTCCAGGTACCGGGGTTCAATTCCAGGCTTGGGTGACTGTTTGTGCGGAGACTGCACGTTCTCCCTGTGTCTGCTTGGGTTTCCTCCGGGTGCTCCGGTTTCGTCCCACAGTCCAAAGATGTGCAGGCTAGGTGGATTGGCCATGCTAATGTGCCACTGACGGAGATACGATGCAGGAATACGATGTGGCATTGGGCCTAGGTAGTGTGGTCGTTCTAAGGGTCAGTGCAGACTCGATGGGCCAAATGGCCTCCTTCCGCACTGTCGGTATTCTGGGATTGTGTGTGAAAACATGGCAGCTGAGGGAGAGAAAAGCCATCTCAGGATTTGCAGCAGGGATCCTTCATTTCAACAAAAAGGTATGCGCCCAAAACACTAAACTGTCCTTTTCTCCTATAAGACCTGCTGTGTATTTTCAACCACCTCGGTTTCTTAATTTTTAAATCAAACAGTAGTTCTGTTGAAAATGCTCTTTGGGAGCGAGAGACTGCCTCTGATGACGTGAAGACGCCAAGGGCATTAAAGGAAGCGGTTTATCCTGAAGGAGAGTCTCCAGCTGTGGGTGGGATTCGTCTGCAGGCTGATGGCACACTGTCGAACCTGACCTTGGGAGATCCAATAATATTGTTGGCCCACATTACCAGGGAGGTTGTGAGCTGTTATTGGGTCCTCGCTTAAACTAAAACCGAGACTCCCTTCGCGTTTTACCAATGGCTCTCTGACCTCCTCTATGAGGTGCTGTGGCAGATCAAGAGTCAATGGGGGCGAATAGCTCAAGTACGGTCACAGGCTCTTGTTTAGGCCCGACCATGTAAAAGTGCCACAGATCCACCTGAGCACATCTGTCCTGACCCCATATCCCAAAACAACAATTACTTGAGAACAGGAGGAGACTGTGCAGAAAAAGCAGGAACGCTGGCCTAGACATTCTTGCTGGTGATATTAGCCGATGACATTCCACTGTCTGCTCCACTAAGCAGGGAATTAGCACATTTGAAATGAATAGCAAGGGTGCTTAGACAGTTCAAACAAGAGGTTAAAGGATTGTCTTCTGCAATGAATTCTTTTGTTTATTATTTGTTCCAAATTGCCTTGAAGTATTGATGGACGGTCTTGAAAAGTGCTATCAAGTTACCCAGAGGATGCGGCTGTGATCTATTGGCTCACCCATTCTAATAATGTACTTTATTCCCCAGTTCCCACATTCCTCACTCTAAATTAAAATGAGTGGAACTCTGAATTCACTCAGCACCTTACAAGTCCTTACAAGTTTACCTGGAACAAGAACCATTCCTAGATATCAGGTTGGCATTCTATCGTTGCAAACAAGGTCATTCCCACTGTCACTAATGTTCTGGTCAATCGATCAATTGAAAAAAAAAACAATCTTCAAAAAGGGAACAGTTTCCTTGCGACTAGGATCTGACTGTTTGCCCCGCTTTGTGACAAGTATGTAGGAAGTCACCATTCTCTCTTGCTGCCATGATGTTGAGCTGAAGAGCTCATTGTTTGAATGAGTTTAACTGTAGTCTGTCACAATATGTGGATATTGTAAGGAACATAAAGGGTTAATGTAATGTTACTACTCTAGTCACTAGATGGTGCTATAGAGCAACCGTACACATATCACTTGCCGCCTTGACTTCTGGGAGAGCGTGGAAGGGAGCCAGACTGAGTAGATGTGAGCTAGTTTAGCTGATAGCATAGTTCAGTATTGTAGAAGTGTATTCTTTACTTGTCAAATTCCTTCGCAAATGTTCAAATCCAGTTAAGTGTAGTGTAATAAATTACTTTGTTAAACACTGCTTGCTGTTCTTTGTCAACACTACAACCTTCACCATTCTGAAGAACAATACAAAGAACACAACAGAGTAATTTTCTAAATTCAGACTTTATAAAGTCTCCTTGTATAGGTAATCAACCCGATCTTTTGTATGTATTTGGTTAGGCCAAAATGGAGCTATTGTAAGTTTAATAAAGCCATGGGGGCTCCACACCGAGTAAAACAAAGAAACGCAGCATTATTTACAACACAATATATACACTACCCGGTAGATTCCTATCACGTTCCTGTCCTCGTTGGTGCCTTGCTGGCCGACCTCTTATACAGAGGTTATAGAGATTCCCCCCTCGAGTGGGGGAACTCATACTCTACAAGGGCCACGGAGAAGATAATCATCCCTACCCCGTAGGCCGTGCGGGCTATTATAGTAAGTTATGGCATATGAAGATTGGCTGTTACCATCAATGTTTCATTAGATTTCAACTGTACATTAAAACTATTCACATTCTTAAGATACTTGTGACTGCTCAAGACCCCCCCGCCCCCCTCTCCCCATCCCCCGTCAGTTATGGATAGATTGGTTGCCATCTCTCCACTCTTGCCTGCTCAAGGTGCCCCCACCTCTCCAGCTGGTGAACTTACAGTGCACTTGTGAGGTTTCTCCCCGGTGTGTCTCCGCATGTGCACCACAAGCATGTACTGCGCCTTGAAGGGCTTCTGTTCCCGGGAACAGTCCCGCCACCGGCAGACAAATTCCTTCTTCTCACCATGGATGTGCTCGTTGTTAATGTGCTGTGGGAGGAAACACATCGAAGGCACTTCAGTGAAAACAACATTTCTAGACTCAACAATCAGGCCTCTGCACAGAGCAAAAGTGGCATAAAGCCATTGGCCAGCATTACACCCCCCTGCCCCCCCCCCCCCCCCCTCACCCCCGTGGCAGTGCTTCCAGAGGCACATCGCCATTGGCCAGTGGACTTCCCAGAAGCAATGCCGGCGAGCCATGGCAAACGCCATTGCCATTACTGGAAGATCTGCCTGCCAGTAGCGAGCGAGCTGCCTCTTCCTCTGCCAAAACCGCCACGGGCGGGGGGTGGGAAATCCCGGCCATTATCTTTTAACCTTTGCATTGTTCAATAACATTTTCAGCCATTAAAATATTCAGATTAAGTCGATTTGATGGTTGAAAATAATCCTGTCAACCAACGGAAGGTGTTGAAATTCTTCTCAACATTCAGACAAGGCTTCAACCCGTGATAACACTCAAAAATCGGCATTATGGACTTGGGCTGGTGTTCATATCAGGCTTGGCTATGACCCCCCCCCCCCCCCGGCCCCGCGTCCCCCCACTCCCCCTTGGTCAAATAGCTTGAGAACACCCATTTCCTTTGTTCATGTATGGAAAAGGGCAATTGCTGGACAAGCAGCATGTCAGAGAGCGAGGTCCCAAAAGGGTCCCTCAAAGAGGAGAACACTGTGGAGACAATAAAAAGGGCAAGAAAATGATCCCGAAGCTATGAAACCCGTTAGCCCTTGAGTTTACGGTCATTGAACTGGGAAATGGAGATTCTAACTGCTTCGCAATTATTTCTTCCTGAAGGAGAGGAAGGATTTAAGTGGAAGAGAAAAGAAGTGCCACCAATATATGAGGCAAAGATCTAAGTCAAATGCTTACGGAAAAATAAATCTGTTGTGAGCAGAGAAAGATAAAATGGAATGCGACACGCGGTGCAATATTTATCTCCCACCGGGTTAAGTAACCAAGGCTGATTCCCTCCGGTAGTCAGTGCTCAGGGAGGGCCATCGCACACAAACTGAAACCAAAACCTGAATCGTTTTGTTCTTCTTCTCCTCAATCTGAACTCCGACCTCGTTATGAACGGGTGAGGGCCACCGCAGAAACTGAGGCAACAAATTTCCTGGCACGGACAGGGAGGCCTGCACAGGTCTTGAATTAGGTTAATTGATTTTGACGAGGACACGTCAGAGGGAGGGGGAGGAGAGCTCGCATCTGTCGGCTTCCTGCGCTGAAGGAGTGTGGTCCTGGCCGCTGCTTGGAAGTCTCTGCAGGCGAATCCCTCACATCTCCGCAGACTGACACACAAGTTGGTAATGGGAAACACATGCAGCTCCTGCTCTGCTTCACTACACCCCTGGTATTCAAGTCGACGCTGGTCTTTAGAAAACAAGTTAGCTGAACGAAGGCATGTCATCTATTAACTGAACTCCACAATAAAATGCACCTGCTGTCAACAGCTTAAGCCTTTGGCAGGAGAAAAGAAAGGGCTTATGATAAATGCGGGTCCTGGGAAGGGGGCCATTAATTAGAGATCATAATTTTTTCCACTGTTCTTGCATTGTGAGAAGACAATTTCTATCCACTCCCACCCACAAACATTCTTTCCCCCTCTCAAGTACCCTGTTATTACTGTGCCCTTTACATCTGTCTCCACTTTCTGTCGAAATAATATGCAAACAATTGACTTACTCCAAACAAATGCAATTTAGATTAATTTGTCTTTAATTAGTGCCAATTGAAGGCTAGACTGGGATTAATCATCATATATGAAGGATAGTGGGGTTTGGAGAAAAGTTCTATCTCAGTTAGCTCTGGGTATTCAATACCCTTGTTACACTGTGAAGGGATATATGTGCTTTCACCTCCTCAGGACATCCCAAAGCCTTCACGGCCAAAGAGGCGTTTTTTGAAGTGTAGCCTCTGTTGTATCATAGACAAATGTAGATGGCAACTTGTGCACAGCAAGCTCCCACAGCAATGTGCTAGTCTGCTTTTGTGTTGGAGCTCCGGCAGCCTACAAATGGAGATGACCAATGAGTGCTGTTTTCCCTGCTTGGAGAACGCTTGGCCCCTTAAAGGCAAACACCGAATGGAGGCCCACGCTTTGCTCTGCCTCTGTGGTTCTTAGTATCAACAAACTTGCAGATCGGGCTTGTCCGAGTTTTATGTCGCTGGCAGAGGTAAGTGCATTATGTAACTGAAGTGAAACCACCATCATGTGGTTTCTGAACTTGAGAAGGAACCATAAGGAGAGACACTAATTTATCAGAGGACAGGGTGCATGACACAATGTACCAGTAATAGGGTTACACACAGCAGCTTGACTATTCATCCAACTAATTTTGTGAGGCACAGTGGTTAGCACTGCTGCCTCACAGCGCCAGAGGCCATAGTTCAATTCTGGCCTCGGCGACGGTCTGTGTGGAATTTGCACTTTCTCCCCGTGTCTGCGTGGGTTTCCTCCTGGTGCTCCCGTTTCCTCCCACCGCCCAAAGATGGGCAGGTTAGGTGGATTGGCCAAGTTAAATTGCCTCTTAGTGGGGATAGGGTGGAGGTGTGAGCTTAAGTAACGTGCTCTTTCTAAGGGCCAGTGCATACGCGATGGGCCGAATGGCTCTTTCTGTCCTGTAAATTCTATGATTCTACGATCCTATGAAACAATTCAGATCTGTCAAATTCACTTTCAGGTTCTCAGCTGAAGGTTTTGGCAAAACGTTGGATATTTAATAACATACACCATGGTCAGAAAGGTAATGCTAATGCAATTGTTCTGGAAAACAAGCAGTAAATTAAACAAGTTATAAAGACCGAGACGGCCCAACAGCTTGCTCATATCATGCTGAAAGGCAGCTTTTGAGGTTTAATTTCCGAGGGCTGTATCTAATTTCTTGATGGCAAGAAGTCAGGGCTGACCACACAGGGCTTAATACCCAGCAGAGTGTCAAGAGAGTAAAATCCTCGCTGAAGAAACTGGCCAGATTGAATAGCAGCGAAGGTAAACTTTCTTAAACTCGCTGCTGCAGTGAATCCCATGCAATGTGACGACCGCGGGGGTGGGGGAGGGGAGGGGATAAGATCAGGCTCAAGTTGTGGACCTGCATTGTGTGGATTGCAGTCTCTGACATTAGTTGAATAAGGTTCGATGGTGGAGCTGAACAAAAAAAATGTTTCCGCTTATTGTGGAAAGATAGTTGCTAATAAATCCAGTGGGGAGTTCAGGAGAAACTCCTTCACTCAGTGAATTGCAGGAATACAGAACGTCCTGCCTCATTGAGAGATTGAGGCGAATATCATACTTTCAGTACTTTCCCTACTTCATACGGAAACTGTAAGGGGGAGCTGGACAAAAGGATAAAGAAATAGAGCTCATGTTGATGGGATGAGATGACGAAAAGTGGGAGGAGGGTCATGTGGAGCATCAACGTCACCATGTTTGGCCAAGTGGTCTGCTTTTTTTTTTGCAGTTAATTTTACACAATTGAACCTGGTTCAGCATTATTTGGATGAATTGGATTAGGGAGAGCATTTCAAAAACATGGGGCAAAGGAGAAATGTTCCCCTGTGAAGGTTTGACAACTGCGTTGAATGCTCTGGCGTAAAGATTCCTGTTTTCTTGGTGGCTGATATCTGGAACAGCAGAGTCTGCGTTTTAAATAAAGTGTTAAATGAATGTCCAGCACTTGGAAGTGGAGGTGGGGGGGTTACATCTGTATTTTCTGATAACGTAGCAGGAGGGTTTGGGAATAAACTGGTGGTTCCTTCAGATAGCTGGCGGACTAAATTACCTCTTTCTGTGCTGTGAATTGGTAATCTCTGTGCCCAGCCAGTATTGGTGGGCTAATCAATCTTTGGGGGTTGGAAGCGAGGGGAAGCAATAAAAGACAATCCGCATGCAATCCCTATTGGTGCAGTGGTGTCTGTGCCTGTTCCCCGTCAGGCTAGAGGTGAGCTTTTGTTCGGATTCCCCAGTGGGTGCGAGGGTGTATGGTGGTGGTGGGGGGGGGGGGGGCAAAACGACGACAGCACTGTCTCTCTCTGGGTCAGTCTCAGAAACACACTAGCTTGTGGAAGCAGACGTTTGGTCTTTCCAAATACTGGAATTTGACATCAATACTCATACCCCCCAGCAGTCAGAAATCACAGAACAAACGGAAGAGAGATCAGTGAGAGCAAACATGGAATTGAAATCTGACAAAGGTGGTGAGGAGCTCCCGCAGGCGTAGCTCCCGGGGTAGCATTCCTGCCTCTAAGCACCAAGCCAGGATTTGAGGGCGCAATCTTGGTTGACAGTTCAGTACAGTAAGGCAGTTCGAACTGTTGTCGTCCTATTACAACGAGGGCCCATCTGCCCCATCGGATGAATGCTGTTGTACTCAAAGAACAGCAGGGGATGGTGTGCGGTCAGTAATTATTCGTTGAACAAACAAACATCATGAAAGCAGATTGCCCAGTCGGTTATCTCATTGCTGCTCGTGAGGTCCTGTTGTGCGCGGAGTGGCTGCTCCATTGCAGCGATGACTACACTTCTGAAGCACTCAAGCTACATAAAATGTTTTGGGATGTCCGGAGTTCATATTAGGCGCTATACGAATGCAAAATATTCCTTCCTCCTTCTACGGCAACCACACCGAATAAAATGTGCCTAAATCAGGACTGGTGTTGCTGCAACCACAGAATAACATCTGAAAATAGAGACGGCCATCAAAACATCTCTATCATTCTTCTTAAAATATTGACGAGATGCACGTGCACACTGTCGTATCTCAGATGTATAATCTCATGGGAGGTGTCGGTGAACAAATTGTTGAAGGTGGCTGAGAGAGCGGTCCATAAAGCATGCTGGATCCTGGGTTTAACAGCTAAAAGGTATGGAGAATAATAGTAAATAAATTACGACCAACCTTTATAAAACATTAGCTCAGCCTCAACTGTAGCCAACTCTGGGCACCACACACTGTATCCAACTCTGGGCACCACACACTGTATCCAACTCTGGGCACCACACACTGTATCCAACTCTGGGCACCACACACTGTATCCAACTCTGGGCACCACACACTGCATCCAACTCTGGGCACCACACACTGTATCCAACTCTGGGCACCACACACTGTATCCAACTCTGGGCACCACACACTGTATCCAACTCTGGGCACCACACACTGTATCCAACTCGGGGCACCACACACTGTATCCAGGTCTGGGCACCACACACTGTATCCAACTCTGGGCACCACACACTGTATCCAGGTCTGGGCACCACACACTATCCAACTCTGGGCGCCACAAACTGTATCCAAGTCTGGGCACCACATGCTGTATCCAAGTCTGGGCACCACACACTGTATTCAACTCTGGGCACCACACACTGTATCCAACTCTGGGCACCACACACTGTATCCAACTCTGGGCACCACACGTTTATGAAGGATGGGCAGGTTTTTAGACAGGTTGAGGAAAAGATGAACAGAAATAGTTTGTGCATGGTGGATTTTCAGGTCCACAGATGGATGGAAACTGGGAATGTTCACCTCCGAGAAGAGAGGGGATTTGATAGAGGTGTTCAAAATCATGAAGGATCTAGTCAGCGGAGAGAGAGAAACTGACCAACAAAGACCCCTCCCACTTACTCATCTTCCATCTTCTTCCATCGAGCAGGAGATACAAAAGTCTGAGAACACACACGAACAGACTCAAAAACAGCTTCTTCCCAGCTGTCACCAGACTCCGAAACGACCCTCTTATGGACTGACCGCATTAACACTACACCCTGTATGTTTCACCCGATGCCAGTGCTTTTGTAGTTACATTGAGTACCTTGTGTTGCCCTATTATGTATTTTCTTTTATTTCCTTTTCTTTTTATGTACTTAATGATCTGTTGAGCTGCTCGCAGAAAACTTTTTTCACCGTACCTCGGTACACGTGACAATAAAGAAAATCAATCAATCAAGGCACGAGAAACAGGGGACACGCAGCTTTAAAATTATTGGTCAAAGGATCAAACTCATCGTGAGGAAAAACCTTTGCATTCAGCCATTGGTTAGGGTCTGGAATGTATGGGGTGGGGGGGGGGGGGAGAAGAGGGCAGATTTAATCATGGCTTTCAAAAACAAATTGGATAAGCAACTGAAAGGGAAATATTGCAAAGCTACTGGAAAGCGATGGGGAAGTGAGCCAAGCTAAATTGCTCCTACTGACAGCCGGCATGGATTTGATGGGCTGAATGGCCTCTTCCTTCTGTGCTACTGCCATTCTATGATTTCTGTGTGAAACGTTACGATCTCCACACCCACGTGTGCCACCTCGCTGTGCCCTGGCTGATTCCCAGCACTTAAGCTCAAGCAGCACGGTGCCATCTCACAGCACCAGCGACCCAGGTTCAATTCCGGCCTCGGGTCACTGTGTGTGCGGAGTCTGCACTTTCTCCCTGTGTCTGCGTGGGGTTTCCTCCGGGTGCTCCGGTTTCCTCCCACAGTCCGAAGGTGAGCAGGTTAGGTGGATTGACCATGCTAAGTTGCTCTTTAGTGTCCATAGGTTAGGTGGGGTTACGGGGATAGAGGAGGGAGTGGGCCTAGGTGGGGAGCTCTTTCAGAGGGTCTGTGCAAACTTGATGGGCCAAATAGCCTCCTTCTGCATTGTAGGGATTCTATGATTTACTCACATGCACCAGTTGTTCCTGAGTGTCGTACTCTTTGCTGCATCCTTCCCAGTGACACACGGTCTCATAAACCACCTCCGGCTCCTGTTTGCAATCGTCTTTATCCAAATCGTCCTTCACCTCTGTCAGCCCTGCCAGTCGATCCTGAGCAATTGTATAAAGAAGGAGGAATTTGAGACATTGTATGAAATGTAACAGTCCTTGCAACAGCATTGCATTTTTCACACCTGCTAACACTTTGATGGGTATACATTTTTTGAATTAATCTCTTTAGCAGTCATTTAGACTCCGTGCAAATTAAACCAAATTAAGAAACAAATTAGTCAACTCCTTTCACTCACTTTTTCTTAGACCGTGATATTGTCCTGCTCTCTTTTTAAAATATATTTTGCTTTAGATCTCCTCTGCTTGGGAGAGGGTAGGCTTGCTGGTCGGCAAAGATCTGACCCTCCTGCCCTGCCCCTCCCCAACGAACAATCAATAGGAGGCGCACATGAGTGGCCAAAAAAGGTTACATCAAGTTCAGACCCTATTCCTCATCCGAATAGTGCCTCAACTCAGAACCGTATTTGCTTCTCCCGTTTTCACCTGGCCCCTCTTTTCCCACTGCTCCTGACCTCAGCCAAGAACAGAAATTCCCATTCCTCGTCAAAATTCCAGGTCGGAGCAATTTGGCTTGAGTTCAGAAGCGAAACAGTCAAGGTTTTAAGATAATCCCATTGACCCAACTAATCCTGAAATACTGCAAATGACAGCACTCAGGTTGGGCAGACTTGGCTAATTCCTTGTTCTGCTTTAGCCCAGAGCCGTCCCACCTTGACTTTGGCATGATTCAAGGGGATGGCTTGAAGCCCGAAAGAATAACGATGGTGGGACCCACGGTGTACAAGGACAATGGAAATTATGAGCAGGAGGTGGCCATTCGGCCCCTCCAACTTGCTATATCTGTCAATAAAGCCGTGGCTGATCCGATTGCAGCCTAAACTCCACTTTCCTGCCTGCCACCCCCTCTGGCCCCAATGCCCATAAGCCATGATCCCCATGTCGATCAGAAATCTGTCTAACTCGGACAGTAGGGTCACCACAGCCCAGGCTACTGCAATCATGTTTAAATGACCGAATTAGGGCACTAACTATCTTCCAAATCAGAGGAACCAAAAGCCTCCAAATGAAGCCAAAAGCCTGATGAGCACACAAGCAATTTGTTTGTATTGATGAGTGCATATTAACAATAAGATATTAATTCCTTGCAGATGCCAATTGTGTGTTTTTTAAAAAATTGTCTCATTAGTGTCTGCCCACATCACAGCTGGAGATGCTTTTAGGTCAGGGGCTTGCTGCTGTTGATGCGGTTTAAACTTAAAACTCGTGAGATGTGGCTCCTGCCCCGAACGTGCTGACTTCAGCATGTTTATCTTTCTCTGATATGCTATCTTCATCAATTTTCCTGGCCCCAGATGATTATAAACATAGCCGTCCCCATGCATCATGCCAAAGTCTGACTGGAGCTGCCCCTGAACTGAAGCAGAACAAAGAATTAGTCAAAGCCCGTGCTGTCCCAGTGACAGCAAGGTATTGTATATTTCATTAAAATGTAGTTCGGGGACACTTCTTGTAGTTTAGAGTTCCAATAAAAAATGGTTTAAAAGGAAAGGGGATAAATTGATCGCGCTGCTAATCCTCACACATCAGGACGGAACGAAGACGTGGAACTAAAGGCTTCACTGTATCAAGTCTTAGTGTCTTTGGCCAGCGACAGAGAGATTGCAGTGCGGTACTTTATAACATGGAGGTAATAACCGATTAGTAACTCTCCATTACACAGCGGGCGACTCCTGGAGTTGCACTGAGGAAAGACCCTGGGACTTGGCCCGACATTGTCCCGAATGCCATTGCCATTCAGCGTTTCTCACACCAAAGCCTCTGCAACCACGATAAGCTGCAAAACATCCCAATGCCGGGGCCGTGACTAGAACCTGAATTAACGAGCCTCTCCAGCTAAACTGCTCCATTAAAGCCAAATAAAGAGTCCGGAGCCTGTTCATATACAGTATTGCTTGCATGTAGCAAACGAGAAACATTTTAATTTTCATTTTTTGAATGAAATTTTCCTTGAATGTGAGTAACTTTGCTGACTAATTTTTTTTGTTGCAGTTATAATAAATGACATTAACATTTTAAATCCGGACAATTTTCTACTTTCATTTCAGTAGCAGTGTGGGAACGGTACTTTTCATTGTGAGAAGGTAATTTTCCAGATATTCACAGAATCACAGAATTTACAGTGCAGAAGGAGGCCACTCGGCCCATCGAGTCTGCACCGGCTCTTGGAAAGAGCACCCCACTCAAGGTCCACACGTCCACCCTATCCCCATAACCCAGTAACCCCACCCAACACTAAGGGCAATTTTGGACACTATGGGCAATTTAGCATGGCCAATCCACCTAACCTGCACATCTTTGGACTGTGGGAGGAAACCGGAGCACCCGGAGGAAACCCACGCACACACGGGGAGGATGTACAGACTCCGCACAGACAGTGACACAAGCCGGAATCGAACCTGGGACCCTGGAGCTGTGAAGCATTTGTGCTATCCACAATGCTACCGTGCTGCCCCACATTGAGCAGACAAAATGTTTAACTTAATCGGGTATAGGCAGAGGTAGAGATAGAACTGATGGAATCCATGGTGGAGGAGGGAATATGATGGGAACATCAACAGCTGTATAATGTGAAAAAGGGTGAGTGAGCGTTTATCAAAACAGAGGGTGCTGTACGTTTGTTGGGGTGTTCATCCTCCAAATCTCTAGAGTCTGCACTCACTCAATATTAGTTTGTTCTTGTGAGACTTTAATCTTTCAGGCAATCGGTGACACTAGTGTCGTAATTGACTCAATGGCTCCGATGACGTCACTCGCATGTCGCCTTTTTGTTCTAAGTTATAAATTGCTCCTAAAGTTAACACTGATATATCAAATTTACCAGTGGTGTGCCTTTGAAAGCGTGTCCGACAATGAAGATGAAAATATGGTACATTTTTGAAGGTAAGGTAAACGTAAACTCGCCAGAGTCCCAGATGACCATAGGCTGCTTTCCCCTTTGAGGGGGAGAGCTGGCTGGTGGTGGTTTAACCTGTATAGTGTAGCGGTTACATTACCAGACTAGAGCTGGTATGCTATTCCAGTGAATGCAAATTCAAAATCCCACATCGACAGTTTGAGAATTTGAGTTTGAATTCAGTTTCAATGATCTGGAAATAAAAAGTTGGTATCGGTAAATGTGAGCAGGAAGATGTTGTAAAAACACAACTGGTCCACCAATGTCCTTCAGGGAAGGAAACCCACTGCTCGCAGCCAATCTGGCCAACGATAAGATGTTGGTCCCAAGCCAATGTGGTTGTCTCTTGATTGCCCTCTGAAATAGTTCCCCAGTTTTTCCACCAAGGATGACCAGGGTGAGGAACAAATTGATGGCCATGCAACGTAAATTCCACGAGTTGGCAAAGCATCTTACCTGTTACGTTCTTCTTCCCTTCGACGTAAATGTACCGATCATATGCAAAGATTTGTGAAACAATAATATGGGTTCTCTATTTGAAGATATGGCAATGTACAGATTGTTCTCTACTCGATGGCGTTTAGAAGGATGAGGGGGGATCTCAATGAAACTTACAGAGTACTGACAGGCCTATGTAGAGTGGACGTAGAGATTATGTTTCCACTAGTAGGAAAGACTAGAACCAGAAGGCACCATCTCAGACTAAAGGGACGATCCTTTAAAACACAGATGAGGAGGAATTTCTTCAGCCAGAGGGTGGTGAATCGGTGGAACTCTTTGCTACAGAAGGCTGCAGAGGCCAAATTATTGAGTGTCTTTAAGACAGAGTTAGATAGGTTCTTGATTAATAAGGGGATCAGGGGTTATGGGGAGAAGGAAGGAGAATGGGGATGAGACACATCAGCCATAATCTAATGGCAGAGCAGACTCGATGGGTTGAATGGCTTAATTCTGCTCCTATGTCTTATGAAATGAAATGAAAATCGCTTATTGTCACAAGTTGGCTTCAAATGAAATTACTGTGAAAAGCCCCTAGTCGCCACATTCCGGTGCCTGTTCGGGGAGGCTGGTACGGGAATTGAACCGTGCTGCTGGCCTGCCTTGGTCTGCTTTAAAGGCCAGCGATTTAGCCCAGTGTGCTATGGTCTTATGAACTAGTTCTTATCTTAAATGTTAAGAGATTGTGGTGATTTAGAGATTGTGGTGATTTAGAGATGTGGATCAGAAATTGGCTAGCTGAAAGAAGACAGAGGGTGGTGGTTGATGGGAAATGTTCAGAATGGAGTTCAGTTACAAGTGGCGTACCACAAGGATCTGTTCTGGGGCCGTTGCTGTTTGTCATTTTTATCAATGACCTAGAGGAAGGCGCAGAAGGATGGGTGAGTAAATTTGCAGACGATACTAAAGTCGGTGGTGTTGTCGATAGTGTGGAAGGATGTAGCAGGTTACAGAGGGATATAGATAAGCTGCAGAGCTGGGCTGAGAGGTGGCAAATGGAGTTTAATGTAGAGAAGTGTGAGGTGATTCACTTTGGAAGGAATAACAGGAATGCGGAATATTAGGCTAATGGTAAAGTTCTTGAAAGTGTGGATGAGCAGAGGGATCTAGGTGTCCATGTACATAGATCCCTGAAAGTTGCCACCCAGGTTGATAGGGTTGTGAAGAAGGCCTATGAAGTGTTGGCCTTTATTGGTAGAGGGATTGAGTTCCGGAGTCGGGAGGTCAATGTTGCAGCTATACAGAACTCTGGTACGGCCGCATTTGGAGTATTGCGGACAGCTCTGGTCACCGCATTATAGGAAGGACGTGGAGGTTTTGGAGCGGGTGCAGAGGAGATTTACAAGGATGTTGCCTGGTATGGAAGGAAAATCTTATGAGGAAAGGCTGATGGACTTGAGGTTGTTTTCGTTGGAGAGAAGAAGGTTAAGAGGAGACTTAATAGAGGCATACAAAATGATCAGGGGGTTAGATAGGGTGGACAGTGAGAGCCTTCTCCCGCGGATGGAAATGGCTGGCACGAGGGGACATAGCTTTAAACTGAGGGGTAATAGATATAGGACAGAGGTCAGAGGTAGGTTCTTTACGCAAAGAGTAGTGAGGCCATGGAATGCCCTACCTGCTACAGTAGTGAACTCGCCAACATTGAGGGCATTTAAAAGTTTATTGGATAAACATATGGATGATAATGGCATAGTGTAGGTTAGATGGCTTTTGTTTCGGTGCAACATCGTGGGCGGAAGGGCCAGTACTGCGCTGTATCGTTCTATGTTCTATGAGACACTGGAAAAGGCACAGAAAATATCACAAGAAAAGTATCAGATATACTTATCAGGGAAGGTTGGGGCACTTTCCTCTCAAAAAAGAGAACTCTGAGGAGTGATCCCAGATCTTTAAGGTTATGATGAGTAGCCTTAGAGTGGATATTTACACTTGTGGTGAAGCCCAACACTAGCAGTCATAAATCATAGAATCATAGAATTTACAGTGCAGAAGGAGGCCATTTGGTCCATCGAGTCTGCACCGGCCCTTGGAAGCCCACCGTATCCCCGTAACCCAGTAACCCGATCTCACCTTTTTTTTTTGGCACTAAGGGGCAATTTAGCATGGTCAATCCACCTAAACTGCACATCTTTGGACTGTGGGAGGAAGCCGGAGGAAACCCCGCAGACACGGGGAGAACGTGCAAACTCCACACAGTCAGTCACCCGAGGCCGGAATTGAACCTGGGACCCTGGAGCTGTAACGCAGCAGTGCTAATCACTGTGCCACCGTGTTGCCCATAAATATAAGTTGTAACTAATAAATCCAATAGAGAATTCAGAAGAACCTCCTTTCCTCAATGAGTGGTTAGAATGTGGAACTCGCTACCACATGGAATAGAATAGATGCATTTAAAGAAAATGAAATGAAATGAAAATCGCTTATCTAGATAAGTACATGGAGAGGAAGGGAATAGGATGATGTGTTGATAGAATTAGATAAAGTAATGTGGGAGGAGGCCCATGGAGGAGCATAAAGACCAGGACTTAGCAGTGGACCAAATGATCTGTTTACTTGTGAATGAAATGAAAATCGCTTATTGTCACAAGTAGGCTTCAAATGAAGTTACTGTGAAAAGCCCCTAGTCGCCACATTCCGGCACCTGTTCGGGGAGGCTGTTACAGGAATTGAACCGTGCTGCTGGCCTGCCTTGGTCTGCTTTCAAAGCCAGCGATTTAGCCCTGTGCTAAACAGCCTCAGGTGCGCTCAGTGTAAGTCGGCGACTCTCAAGATCTTTGTTAAGGTTTGTTACACATGTTCTTATTTGCTCACCTCGGTGGTTGGCGAGACCGTTCGAGGTCCCTCCACTTCAGTTTTAACCTTGGTGCGTTTGTTGATCAGTGGATCGACAGTGCTGCTTACAGCGGATTCACCAATCAGCTTACTCTACAGAATAAAAACCAAGCTTTGGTAAAAAATATCGACCTGAAAGTAAGCATGCAGATTCAGCAGACAACAAAGAAGGCAAATGGTGTGTTGGCCTTCATAGCGGGAGGATTCGAGTAAAGGAGGAGGGATGTCTTGCTGCAATTATACAGGGCCTTGGTGTGACCACACCTGGAGTGTGCAGTTTTGATCTCCTTATCTAAGGAAAGATGCTCTTTCTCTAGAGGGAGTGCAGCAAAGGTTTACCAGACTGATTGCTGGGATGGTGGAGCTAATATATGGGTCAAGATTGAGTTGGTTAGGATTATATTTGCTGGAGTTTAGAAGAATGAGGGGAGGATCGCATAGAAATTTATAAAATTCTAACAGGACTAGAGAGAGCAGATGCAGGAAGGATGTTCCTGATGGTGGGGGTGTCCAGAATCAGGGTTCACAGTCTGAGGATACGGGATAGACAATTTAGGACAGAGATGAGGAGAAATGTCTTCACCCAAAGTAGTAAGCCTGTGGAATCTGCCACCACAGAAAGCAGTTGAGGCCAAAACGAAGGAGTTAGACATAGCTCTTGGGGCTAAAATGATCAAAGGGCATGGGGGAACAGCAGGAGCAGGTTACGGAGTTGGATGATCAACCATTGTCATAATGAATGGCGAAGCAGGCTCGAAGGGCCGAATGGCCCACTCCTGCTCCTATTTTCGATGTTTCTATGTAACAGTGCAAATATATAAACTCACCTGGTGCATCAAGGCTAATATTTCTGTTTTGATGTCAATGGCACATTTTCCAAACTAATTTTTTTTTTTAGCATCATCCGTTTCTTTGTAAAGAACTGATGGGCTCGGAATGAAAATGGGTCTTTATTGATGGTGGTGGAGATGAAGAATAGTGAATAACATACTCATTAAATTAAGAGGTGTTAAGGGATGGAAATACTGCAGTGTAAGGCACAAAGTAGGTTAAAAGTAGAAAATATCAAACATTCAACTCCATAAAGCTTTACCCTCTCCATAAAGCTCTGGACACCAATCCTTGCTCTATCATTGTTACATTTCCACTTCCCGTACCGGCCAACCTCATGGTCTCTTTGAGTGATGTTATCTTAGTGTCAATTGGAGCCAAAATCGTGCAGCATTTTTCCTATTCATTGGGAACTGTGTGAGGCAGTCAGGTGAGAGAGAACATGTTTTATCAGTTCGCGCTAGAGTTCAGCTCCCCAGAGGTAAGAGTGCAATTTGCTAAACCATTCCCTCACTCTTACACTCTAGCTGCTCAAAGTTTACTTTATAGTACCTCAGACAATCCAGTCCTTACCTGGGAAGGTTCAGATGAGGCATTGTTGACTCGACTAGGTGGCAGGACTGCAGAGGTACTGGACATGTGCTGCCGGGGTGCAAATGTTGGCGACGGTTGGATAAGGGGTGGAGTGTGTCCAAATGCAGAGTTCAGGCTGCGTTGCTGGTTCAGTAACTGTTGATGCATCTGGAAGGTCACTGGGTTGATGGGATGAGGAAAGCTAAATGCAGGGCTGAGACCAACGAAAAAAGATTCAGAATTGTTTTTTCAACAAACTCTGGAACATGCAGTGCTATGCACGCTGCAGGCAACCTTCAATAAGTCTGTTCTTGTTTTGTAGTAATTACAAGAGGATAGATCACCTCTCCTTTGCTTCGAGTTGATCTTAAAATATTTTAAGACATCAAACAGACTTCATCAGCAATTTCAATGAAATCTGTTGTGGTTGGCCAACTAAATAAGTTTTTTTCCCAAAAAACGATTTTACGAAATCTGGAAAAGTTTCCGGCCCTGGATTGTTTGAACCGAAGCACATTCTTCTGAAAAAGGTGCGCAGGTGGGAGGTATTAACTCTTTTGAGTCAATAAATCTTTGTAGACCACTCCTCCCGAGCATCCAAGGTTCCACTGCCAGCTGGCAGGGGCAATGCAAGGGTGCCAGGTTGGCACTGCCAAGGTGCCAAGCTGGCATTTCTTGTGCACTCGATCGGGCCAGGTGTGCCCTCTGTGGGGGGGTTGGGGATCGCTTTGGGGGCCTCAGAGATCGGGACGCCATCGCTCGCTACACTAGGGAGTTCCAGCGAGCAGAGCTCCCCACTGTATAAAGCAGGGCTGTGCGCAGCCTCGGCTCCCCATTCCCCATTCAGGCCCCTTATACAATGCAAGTCACGTTGAATAGCCATGTGTTTCTCGGCACTGTGAGCGCCGGGAAACACGTGGCTAAACGCACCCGCTCGGGGACTTTGTTCCCTTTTGGGAGAAATTGCTTGCAGCCATTAAATGAATTGAATGGTCAAAGTGCTTGGATCAAACTCCACTTCCTTTCATTTGAACAGGGACATTAGCAGACTGATAAATAAATAGGTTGGCACCTCTTTTAATATAGCACAGGCAGGAATAGAAACATTCATGCACAATTCGGTCTATTACATAGTAAGACTGTGTTATGGTACGCAGGACAGACTTCAGCAGCTCAATGATCTGAATCTCTGGCAGTCTCTAATAGCTCTATCGCACACCTTAACTTAATGTACATCCAAGAAAATTCAGTGCCTTTTGGAAAGAACTGCCATGTGAACTTATGACCCTTGCTAATCAGCACTTGTTAGTCGGCCAGCCAATACGCCGGCTTTAATTAGAGGAGGAATTGCTGAGAGATGTGTCTGACTGGGATGCAGACACCATGACAATCACTCACCAACGCTGGAAGGTCATGCACAAATTACCCAGAGCTGAACCATCCAGACTCAATTACAATTGGTCAGGAGGCGAAGCCGGGCCCAACTGGGTAAGCTGAATGACTGCGGAATGCTGAATGCCTCACCTGATTGCACCAGCTGACAGATGCCCGTATGAGCCACTGGCGGCTGAGCTGCTTCGGGAGTTGTTGATGTAGGCCACCAGAGAGTTGGGGGACGTCCTGATCATTGTCTGCAGATCAATGCTGGCGTCGGACAGCGGGGAGATGGACAGGGCCCGCTTCCGGCTCATTCTTGCAGCTGGACGAGGGCTCGAGAACCTGGAGACTGAGAGAAAGGGAAAGTGGACCACTTCAGTCACAAATTTTGCTCCCGCCAAGCATTCTACTCATTGGCCGTAACGGAAAACAAACTTGTTTCATAAATCTGAACTTCATTTCCTCCAGTGCAGTTTAAAGCCTTGGGACACAGAGTTCTTCAGTTCTGTCAACCGCTCTGTTTTCCATCTCACAGAGATTGAGCTTAAAAGAAATGAAACCGTTGAAGTGGGATGAAACCTCATAAACACCTCTCTGCCTTCTTAATCTTCGGTGGAGTGCACATTATACTTTTGCTCTTTCATTTCGAGTTATAATGCACTGTATCACTGCGATCAGAGTGCATTCTAAAGAGGAATGCAGGTGAGAAGTCACAGCCCAACGTGCCATTTTCTGAGTATCTAACTGTACACCGCTGTGACTGATGCAATTAAACTAACAAGAGTTCTGCTCAGCAGACCCCCATTGTTAAGGTTGTCAACGCTATGCGGAGCTAAGTCGCACATTCGGCGGCTCCCGCAAAAACGGACTTTTGGACTCTTTTCAGGGCCCCCAACGGCACTTTTTCGACGTTTCCCGGTGTGGGAAGGAAATTATAACAATTCCCCGATAGTATATGGCTGCTACTAGGAGCGGGGCGACTAAAAATGTGGTGGTGGACCCGAAGAAGGTGCGAGGGAAGAAGAACATAATGGCGGCGGGCGGAGACCAGGCAGCGTGGAGGCAGTGGGCGGAGGGGCAACAGGAGGGTATCCAGCGCTGCTTCAGAGAGATCAAAGCGGACCTGCTAGAGCCGATGAAGGCTTCTATTGATAAGCTGCTGGAGACACAGACGGCCCAGGAGGTGGCGAACCGCGAGGCCCGACAAAAGATCTCCGACAACGAGGACGAGATCTTAGGCCTGGCGGTAAAGGTGGAGGCGCACGAGGCGCTCCACAAGAAATGGCAGGAGCGGTTCGAGGAGATGGAAAATCGGTCGAGGCGGAAGAATCTGCGGATTCTGGGCCTCCCAGAGGGGCTGGAGGGGCCAGATGTGGGGGCCTATGTGGTCACCATGTTGAACTCGCTGATGGGAGCGGGGTCCTTCCAGGGGCCCCTGGAGCTGGAAGGGGCCCATAGAGTGCTGGCGAGGAGGCCCAAGGCTAACGAGCCTCCGCGGGCGGTGCTGGTGCGGTTTCATCGGTTCACTGATCGGGAGTGTGTGCTCAGGTGGTCCAAGAAGGAGAGGAGCAGCAGGTGGGAGAACGCGGAGGTTCGAATATACCAGGACTGGAGTGCGGAGGTGGCGAAGAGGAGGGCCGAGTACAATCGAGCGAAGGCGGTGCTGCACAGGAAGGGGGTGAAGTTTGGCATGTTGCAGCCGGCGCGACTGTGGGTCACCTACAAGGACCGGCACCATTATTCTGAGTCTCCGGAGGAGGCGTGGGCCTTTGTTCAGGCCGAGAAGTTGGACACAGATTGAGGGATGGGTGTTTGGGGACTGCAGTTGATATGTTACTTTTTGAGGGGGGGGGCCTTTGCTCTTGGTTTCTTTTTCTTTGTGTTTTTCTCTTTCTGGTCGGTGAGGGTGGTTAGGGTGGGTTGGGCACTGTACTGGTTGGGTTGGTCGGCGGGGGGGCTCTTGGAGGGGGGTAAGTAAATGGAACAGGGGTGGATGGCCGGCGGTGAGATGGGGCCCCACGGGGGAGGGGGAGGGGGAGGCCCAAGTCGGGGGTGAGGGGACTGGGCCTGTAAAAGGAGCTGCGTCAGAGGTGGCGGGGCCGGGTAGGTGGAAAGCGCGGGCTTTTTCCCACGCTGAAGACTGGAGAGGGCGGTGCCGGGGCGGGGAAGCAAGGGTTGTTTCCCGCGCTTAGGATGGAAGGGGGAGGGGGAGAGCCTGTGGATGGGGAACGGAAGAGGAGGGTGTGTCACACAATGGGAGGAGTCGAAGGAGAGGCGGGAGTGGCCGGGACCAGCAGGAGTCAGCTGACTTACGGAAGTGCAATGGGGGGAGTAAATCAACTAGGATGGGTCCTAGCCGGAGAGGGGGAGGGGGGGGGGGGGGGGAATCGAGTTGCTGCTGCTATGGTCAAAGGGGAGCTGGAGCGAGTGGGGCGGGGGGCCCAAGACGGGGGTCTGCCGCCGTGGGGAACGGGCCGGGCGTGGGGTGCGGGCGCGTGGCTGGCCGAGGAGGGGTTATGGCTAGTCGGCGGGGGAAGGGGGCGGGTAGCCTCCTGATCCGGCTGATAACCTGGAATGTAAGGGGACTGAATGGGCCGGTAAAGCGGGCCCGCGTGTTCGCGCACCTGAAGGGGCTGAAAGCGGATGTGGTTATGCTCCAGGAGGCACACCTGAAGGTGGCAGACCAGGTAAGACTGAGGAAAGGGTGGGTAGGTCAGGTGTTTCATTTGGGGCTGGATGCCAAAAATCGAGGGGTGGCGATCTTGGTGGGAAAGAAGGTGTCATTCGAGGCGTCGAGCATTGTGGCAGATAATGGCGGTAGGTACATAATGGTAAGTGGTAAGTTGCAGGGAGAGAGGGTGGTACTGGTCAATGTGTATGCTCCGAACTGGGACGATGCGGGTTTTATGCGGCGTATGTTGGGTCGGATCCCAGACTTGGAAGTGGGGGGCCTGATCATGGGGGGAGACTTTAACAAGGTGCTGGATCCTGCACTTGATCGCTCCAGGTCTAGGACGGGTAGGAAGCCGGCGGCGGCTAGAGTGTTGAGGGGATTTATGGACCAGATGGGAGGGGTGAACCCTTGGAGATTTGCAAAGCCGGGGCTAGGGAATTTTCATTCTTCTCACATGTCCATAAGGCCTATTCCTGAATCGACTTTTTTATTTTGAGCAGGGCGCTGATCGCGAGAGTAGAGGATACCGAGTATTCGGCAATAGCCATTTCGGACCACGCCCTGCATTGGGTGGACTTAGAGCTGGGGGTGGAGAGGGACCAGCGCCCGTTGTGGCACTTGGAGGTGGGGCTGTTGGCAGATGAGGAGGTGAGCGAGCGGGTCCAAGGAAGTATAGTGAGGTACCTGGAGGCCAACGATAACGGGGAGGTCCGAGTGGGGATGGTATGGGAGGCGCTGAAGGCGGTGGTTAGGGGAGAGCTGATCTCCATTAGGGCCCACAAGGAGAGGAGGGAGCCGGGGGGGGAGAGGGAGAGGCTGGTGGGGGAGATGGTGAGGGTAGACAGGAGGTATGCGGAGGTGCCCGAAGAAGGATTGTTGAGGAAGAGGCGCAGCCTCCAGGCCGAATTCGACCTGGTGACCACCAGGAAGGCAGAGGTGCAGTGGAGGAAGGGGAAAAGGCAAGCCGGATGCTGGCGCATCAGCTTCGGAAGCAGGACGCAGTTAGGGAGATCGGGGGAATTAAGGACAGGGGAGGGAGCGTGGTGCGGAGTGGGGTTGGCATCAATGGGGTCTTCAGGGACTTTTATGCGGAATTGTACCGATCCGAGCCCCCACGGGAGGAGGGAGGGATGGGCCGCTTCCTGGACCAATTGAGGTTTCCGAAGGTGGAGGAGGGACTGGTGGTGGGATTGGGGGCCCCGATTGGGCTGGAGGAGCTGACCAAAGGGATAGGAAGCATGCAGGCGGGGAAGGCACCGGGGCCAGACGGTTTCCCGGTCGAATTCTATAAAAAATATATGGACCTGTTGGGCCCGTTGCTAGTTAGAACCTTCAATGAGGCAAGGGAGGGGGGGGGGGGGGGCCTTGCCCCGACCATGTCCCGGGCACTGATCTCCTTGGTCCTGATGCGGGACAAGGATTCCCTGCAGTGTGGGTCTTACAGACCGATTTTGTTGCTAAATGTAGATGCCAAGGTGCTGGCGAAGGTCTTAGCCACAAGGATTGAGGATTGTGTGCCGCAGATCATCCACGAAGACCAGACGGGGTTCGTGAAGGGGAGGCAGTTGAACGCGAATGTGTGGAGGCTTTTGAACGTTATCATGATGCCGGCGAGGGAGGGGGAGGCGGAGATAGTGGTGGCGATGGATGCTGAGAAAGCCTTCGATCGGGTAGAATGGGGGTACCTGTGGGAGGTGCTGAAGAGGTTCGGGTTTGGGGAGGGGTTTGTTAGGTGGGTTAGGCTGTTGTATGAGGTCCCGATGGCAACAGGAGGAGGTCCGAGTACTTTCGGTTGCACCGAGGGACGAGGCTGGGGTGTCCCCTGTCCCCCCTGCTCTTCGCACTGGCGATTGAACCCCTGGCTATGGCACTGAGGGAGTTGAGGAACTGGAGGGGGCTGGTGCGGGGTGGGGAGGAGCATAGGGTGTCGCTTTATGCGGACGACTTGCTGCTATATGTGGCGGACCCGGTGGGGGGAATGCCGCAGGTAATGAGGATCCTTCGGGAATTCGTGGATTTTTCGGGATACAAGCTCAACATGGGGAAGAGCGGGCTGTTCGTGGTTCACCCAGGGGACCAGGAGAGGGGGATTGGCGAGCTCCCACTAAAAAGGGCGGAGAGGAGCTTCAGCTATTTGGGGGTCCAGGTGGCCAGGAGCTGGGGAGCCCTGCATAGGCTTAATTTCACAAGGCCAGTGGAGCAAATGGAGGAGGAGTTCAAGAGGTGGGACGCGTTTCCACTGTCCTTGGCGGGTAGGGTGCAGTCAGTCAAAATAACGGTGCTCCCAAGGTTTTTGTTCCTGTTCCAGTGCCTCCCCGTGTTAATCCCGAAGGCCTTTTTTAGGCGGGTTAACAGGAGTATAGTGGGGTTTATGTGGGCGCGAGGGACTCTGAGGGTGAGAAGGGTGTTCCTGGAGCGGAGTAGAGATAGGGGGGGGCTGGCGCTGCCCAACCTCTGTTGGTACTACTCGGCCGCCAATGCGACGATGGTGCGCAAGTGGGTGATGGAGGGGGAGGGGGCTGCATGGAAGAGGCTGGAGATGGCGTCTTGTGTGGGTACGAGTCTGGGGACGCTGGCAACGGCGGTGCTGCCACTCCCTCAAAGGAGGTATACCACGTGCCCGATGGTGGCAGCTGCCCTCAAAATCTGGTGGCAGTGGAGGCGGCACAGGGGGGAAGTTGGGGCCTTGGCGTGGACCCCAATATGGGGGAACCACCGGTTCGTCCCAGAAAGAACAGATGGAGGGTTTTTGGGGTGGCACAGGGCAGGGATACGAATGTTGGGGGACCTGTTTGTGGACGGGAAGTTCGCGAGCCTGGGTGAGCTGGAGGAGAAGTGCGGGCTCCCCCCGGGGAACACCTTCAGGTACTTACAGGTAAGGGCGTTTGCCAGGCAGCAGGTGGTGGAATTCCCGCGGCTGCTGCCACACACAGTACAGGACAGGCGACTCTCGGGAGGGGTGGGTGGGAGTGGGGAAGATCTCGGAAACTTAGCAGGTGATGCAGGAGGAGGAGGAGGCCTCGGTGGTGGAGGTGAAATGTAAGTGGGAGGAGGAGTTGGGAGAGGAGATCGAAGAGGGGACGTGGGCAGATGCCCTAGGGAGGGTGAACTCTTCCTCATCGTGCGCGAGGCTCAGCCTCATACAGTTTAAGGTGCTGCACAGGGCACACATGACCGGGACAAGGATGAGCCCGTTCTTTGGGGTTGAGGACAGGTGTGTTAGATGCTTAGGGAGCCCAGCAAATCACACCCATATGTTCTGGGCATGCCCAGCGCTGGAGGAATTTTGGAAGGGCGTAGCGAGGACGGTGTCGAGAGTGGTAGGATCCAGGGTCAAACCGGGCTGGGGGCTCGCAATTTTTGGGGTGGCAGAGGAGCCGGGAGTGCAGGAAGCGAAAGAGGCCGGTAGTCTGGCCTTTGCGTCCCTGGTAGCCCGGCGAAGGATTCTTCTTCAGTGGAAGGATGCGAGGCCCCCAAGCGTGGAATCCTGGATCAGCGATATGGCGGGGTTCATTAAATTGGAGAGGGTGAAATTCGCCTTGAGAGGGTCGGTACAAGGGTTCTTTAGGAGGTGGCAACCGTTCTTAGACTTCCTGGCAGAACGGTAGACATTGGTCAATGGCAGCAGCAACTCGGTTATTTTTGGTTTTGTTATTTACACTGGAAGGTCGAGGGGGTGTATATACCTGTTGTGTTAAGTCGGGGTGTTAATGTTGATTTATTATTTATGTACAGGGGGGAGGGGGGTATGGAGGGTTGCTTTTCTAGACTTTGTTTTGTACTTAACCCTGTTGGGTTCCTTTTTCATTTTGTTATTTTATGTAAACCTTAATAAAACATTTTTTTTTTTTTTTTAAATGTCAACACTGGCTTGACCTATTCCTGGAGATGTGGTCATGTGACATTTGATCACATGGTAGTCCATTATCATAATAATAATCTTTATTAGTGTCACAAGGAGGCTTACATTAATACTGCAATGAAGTTACTGTGAAAATCCCCTCGTCGCCACACTCCAGCGCCTGTTCGGGTTCACGGAGGGAGGATTCAGAATGTCCAATTCACCTAACAAGCACGTCTTTCGGGACTTTTGGGAGGAAACCAGAGCACCCGGAGGAAACCCACGCAGACACGGGGAGAGCGTGCAGACTCCGCACAGATAGTGACCCAAGCCGGGAATCGAACCCGGGTCCCTGCCGCTGTGAAGCAACAGTGCTAACCACTGTGCTACCATGTTATTCCGCTCATATGATGATTATACACACAACATTTGATCACGTTGAAAATGTTATCATATGTACTTCTACTATTTTGTGTTCTGGCAAGATGGGCAAAGGTTTTGGAGGTTTAAGGATAACTAATGGTTAAGTAAAATCAATATTTGTGATGTTTCCACCATATCAACGGCCACCAGGAACACCAAGTATATTCCACTGATCCAATACACACACAATTGATATAAATAACTCCTAATTAAAGGTTCTGTGCTACTTTCTGACATTGTGCAATACACAGCAAGTTACAAAATTAAGAAATCAAAACCAAATTGATTCGCATTGCCTAATGCTGAAACCCAGCTTCAGGGGGATGAACACAGACAGCCCTTGGAGAAAAGCATCAACTCGTCTGACTCCTGGAATAAAACACATTTTACAACAACTCACATCACAGGCTAACATGGGCTGTCTCCGTCCAGATTATTTCTCTATTCCTCCCTCTTACAGTTTGTGTTTTTCTCTCTCCCTCCCGCTCTATCCTTTTCCTTGCCTCCCACCATTCCCCAGTTTCTGTTTATTTCTCTCCTCCAGTTTTTGTATCTCCTTCTCTCTCTTTCCCTCCCTCTGTCAGGTTATGTTTCTCTCTCTCTCTCTCTCTCTCACTGACCCGGTTTTCATCGTCCTCACAGACGATAATGAAGCAGTGACTTTGGAATATGACAGGGCCAGCAAGACTCCTGGTTTGGTTGTCAGTCACGCCAGCCAAGGGAACAGCACACCCACTTTCCGCACATTCCAAGGCTGTTCTTCCCGAGTCGTCGACAGAAGCGCTCGGGAGATGATGGCCCAATTTCGGAGACTCCTGCCCCAAGTGAGAGCTTTGGGAACCCTTCCGCATATTGGTAATGTTTCAAGAGCTGACAGCCAGATTTGGGATAACACTAGCAAGTTAAAAGCAGCATCTCTGGACGCCCGACATTAAGTTTCAAGTTGGCTGCATTCTAGCAACAAGGGCACAACACCAGTGATGAAAGTTCACTTTATTCTGGTGGCCCCTCTACCTATAGTAACCCATTAGTAAATGTGCAGTTTCTGACATTACTCAGCATCTTTGAAAGCAATGGGCAAGATTTTACCTCACGAAAGACTCATTCACTTTCACAGTTAAAATCGACCTAATGTTTCTCAAAATCAAAATACACAGGTGAACTGGCTTGTAACATATCTAGAAGCTGAAATAAGTACAACAGCAATTCTTTGTTAGGCATGGAAGTCTGAAATGTGATGATACCTAAAAAAATGTTTTCCAGAAATTCATCATAAATCCTCTTTGAACACTTTTGGAAGTCGGTGCAGTTCAGTGACAGTGGTTGTTCCTGCCTCTTTCTGATATGTGGGTATCAGAGAGTTCTCAGCTGGTAACAGAAAGTTCACAGCTCGTCCCTGAGCTCGTTCTTGAGTATAATACCTCACCGACCTACCAGATACAGCAGGAGTTTTAACTCGGGAGTAAACCCGTTGGAACTCTGCGTTTTCATTGTTTATGTCCCAGAAACATTTAAAGGGACACTGTGAGAAAAGCACTTGGCAAACATTTTATTTGCTTGGCTTGTTAGAAATGCCACGTGCTAACCCTACCACATCAAATTCTTAAACAAATGGCATGATGCATCCCCTCGCCATTCAATAACTGCACTCTGCACTTACAAACAAACCATTGTAAAGATTGGTCAAACATTTTCAAGATAGTTAATGCTCATTTAATTGAAAGCATAAACAGAACCCATTCACCCATTCCTTTGAAAGAGCTATCCAATTAGACCTGCTCCCCCGGCTCTTTCCCCTTCGCCCTGCAAATTCTTTTCCTTCCCAAGGACATATCTTTTGAAAGTTACTGCTGAATGTGTTTCCATCGCCCTTTCAGGCAGAGCATCCTCATCGTACCAAATTTCTGCCTGAACGTAAAAATTCTCCTCATCTTCCTCCTGGCCCTTTCGCTGACTAATAGAAAACGACGCTTCAGTACTTAGAGCTGAAGCAGGGCTGTTCCATTACAATGTGCTGAAATAACAGTGATTGTGGGAACAATTAAGTTAACGCTGTTTGGAAGTTAAAAGAAAGCGAGAAAACGAGTAGATGAAAAAGGCAGAAAGCTTTACCATTGCCTGAATTTGTTTTCCCACAATCCCCTGCTTTCAGCGGACTCAGAGATGCAAGTTAGATTTGGCAGTCATATTTATCTCTGTTATCCCCTCACCTCAGGGGACCCGTGTTTATTAATGTGCCACTTCCCATGATAAATTACTAAATAGAAAGAAAAGCCTTGTACTCATTTCTCCCCCTATTTCCCGTGATTTATGTCTATGATGACTGCTCAGACATTGGCCCCCATTAATATGCAGGCATCGGTGTGACGTCCACTACCAGCTCGAGTTTATTGGTGTGTCTGCTGGTCGGCTGAACAAATGTAAACCTAATCTGTAGAGCTCTGTTGGAGAATGTCATATTTAGTAGACTGGTCTGGGACCTTTCCAATACATAACGAGTAACAGGCATTTCATTTCTGTCTCTTCTAATTTGGGTCTCTGGGGCCTCTGAAAGTCTCAAGCCATTATGCTGCAGGGACTTTAAATACTGCATCTATTCAGGGAGGAGGACAAGGAGCTGTAGTTTACAAGGGATTAAAAGGAAAGCTGCGAGGGCTGGAATTCCAACGCGTGGAGGAAAATGCTGGAAATTCGCAGCGAATCAGTCCGAGAGGAGGTTATAACATCTTGGGTGGGACACCCAATACTGTCAGCACTCATAAACCTGTTTAACCATTTACTGATTTTGCCCAGTATTGATGGCAAAGTGTCACGTGGCACAGTGGGTAGCGTCCCCGCCTCTAAGCTCCAGGTTCGAGTCCCACTCCAGGACTTGGTGTGTTCATAATGTGACCGAACAGGTTGATTATCGACCTGGAAATCCTCCCGATTGGTCCATGGCCAGTGGCAAAATTAGGGGATTCCTCTGGTCAGCCATGCTTGATATGTCCATCGAGTAAGAACCTCTAGTTGCTGGCGGGTGACCTGGTCCCTGAAACAGCTGCAGGAACGGACAAAAGAATGTACTTTGTCTGCTAGACATGGGAAGCTTCTATGTCCAAGTCAAGTTTGAACGTGTAGGATGCGCAGGATAGAAGAAATAAAATAATGGTGGTGGGTGAGTGATAATCAGCAGTATTTGCAAGGGGTGGGGAGTAGAAATTCTTCTGGGCCTTGGATCAGCACTGGAGTGCACTTTGGGCTTCTTGTCTCTCTGGGAGCAGCACAAGACTAAATCTCAGGACACAAGGACAGTAGGGGGGATGGTGGATGTGTGTGCAAACGAGGCTGCCCACAGTGCAAAGGAGGCAGGAGGTGCAGCTCCCAAAGAAAAAGTGCAGGTCCCAAAAGATTACACAGAGACGCTGGCCTTCAGTCAGTAAGTGATGGAAAGAGTTGGGCTCCATACTTGTTGAATTTGGGGTTATTTCCATTGCTACCTGAATCCTATCACCATGATGCATGTGGTAGTTTCGAGAAATGAGGACAGACAGAAGGGAAATAAACCAGGAAAGCAGGTCTACCCATCATTAATTGCAAGATGTGGGAGAGGAAAAAGTAGCCAATGTTGGTCTGGGGGGACGGTAGGGGGCAGTGAAATTTAAGCCCATGGCATACGCCACTGTTCAGTTGAACTCCCTTTACGACGTCTGATGGTTGTGTGTTTCCATTCCCAGCCTGGAGAATTTTGGATTCCAGCTGTTGTGTCCCAATCATCTCTTAAGCTCTGCTCAAAGCAAGCTGTAGTACAATGTAGTCTGAACCATCCTGGTCTCCATGGCTTACACAGATTCAGTGCTACTCGGCACTGTCTCATCCATTACTAGAATGGGAGGCGGGGGCAATGCAACCATGAGGCAGGAGGGTAGCTGAATCCGATGGATTGGGACAAAACGAGAGAGTGTCTCGGGTCGCCGTCAGATGAAAGCCTTTGTTCACTGCTCCCGGATGCAAGTCTCAGCAGAACCAGAATTAAGAGACTATCAAAATAACAAGAGGAGGGCACTCTTGTCCCTGTGCTTACAAGTCATTCCTGTGTGATTCTTGACTGGGTGGGAGGAAGCAGTGGTGGCTCAGTGAACACACATGACCCACGCCTTATTTGATTTAGACCACATCTAATCCCATGATGCAGGATTTGGAACGAGGATTCCGCCCAGCTCCTGCAGTTGGCACAGCTGATAACGGGGCCCTCTGGATATGCTTGATGAGCCCATGATGCAGATGCTAACATCTGCATGGTCTCGGCCAGGTACGCCCGAGTTGCTAGCAGCATTTTTTTGTGTCTCCCAACTTTCTCTGCTTTTTGAACAAAAAACGTTGGGTGGTTTATATTCTGCTCTGTGCCTCTGCTCTCCCAATGCTTCAGCGCAAATTCAATTGCATTCGTTGCGGTTTTCCTTCTTCGTTATTTTATTCATTTTTGAGGGAGGTGGGAGCAGGGGGAAGGGGGGGGGGGGGAAGGAGAGGGAGCAAAAGGATGGGGGCGAGCACACGCCTTTCCCTGTTTTCGTTCACTGCGATTTATCCTCATGGAAGCTCTGCATTGCCTTGTACGCTCTGGGGCACCAAAAGCATTTCACGCAGATTGGCTTCAGACAAGTTGGATTGCAAATAGGAAAAGAATTTGCCGTGTTGACAGAGAAACTTTGGAAGTCACTCAAAAAGCAGTCAGAGTGCCGTGAGAGGCCAAAACACACACATGTGCAAATGCCATGGTAAACTGAAAAATCAAGGCACGTGTTTACCTACACCATCGACTGTCGCCTGCACTTTTCGACTTCAGAGAATGGAAGCTAGAAAACAATTTCCTGCCTTCATCATTTTCTAAATTTCCGCTGAGGGGGTCTGCTGGATTAATTTTAATCAGGGGTGCACTCGTAAAATACTTCACACATTGAACCAATTACGAGTTTCCAAACACCCAGGGTTCTCGAATCTAAGGGTGTGAGGTCAAACATCATAAGATTGCAACAAGGGCAGAAACAATGCAGAAAAAATAAACTGGGTGAGACAGAACGCTCGTCGCTTGATCTGGTTCTGTCACAGGTGGCGAGGTGATCAAATATCAAGGCTCCAGTTCAGCATTGTTCACGTGTGATGTATAATCCCACACTTTTAAATAAATTAATAGGATATAAAGAGAGAAGCAGGGAAGGAATGTGGAATGGAGCCATGAACACATTTACAAGGTGATAATATATTCAAATACTTCATAAACCATAAGTGCAATTTAAAATGCATCCTGGGATTCGCTATCTGGGATCTTTTAGCTGTTTTTAATTGTTCTGGCTTTATGTCAATGCTGGTTTCTGCTGTAAAATAGTTTTTAGGCTGCTACTACCTCCACTATGTATGTGCGCACTCGCTTGTGTATTGTTGTTTAAGTGTCACAACACTCGCACAAGAGGATCAGGGCCTGCTGCACTATTGGGGGATGATCTGGAATTCACCAGCAGAAGCAACAGGTCCAAATACATATAACAGATTAAGTCGTACAAGGCTCCACTCACAATGGGAACATGTATCGGAGAATCGTGAAGGGAAGCTATTGGAAGTGAATCGCGTCACTCCAGAAAGTTTTAGTTATTAAGAAAACCGGGAGAGCAGAAAATCAGAGGCATTAACCTCTGAACCCAGTTCTCAAAGCCAAGGCCGTGCGCTCGGGAGCGGGACTTAGCAAAGTTTACTATCGGATCTAATTTTTCCTCAGTTCAGCGAGGGCATCGGCTTTCAAGCTGCCGTGAGTGGTGCCAAGCACAGTCCAGTAAAGCAATCGGACGTCTGCTGTCACTTTAGGCCCTGCATGATGCCCTGTAACTCCGCTCATTGGGCCACTGCCCTGTCCAATTGTCTGCAGTGGAGACTTTGGGCTGCAAGTCGTCTTGATGAAGTAAAAAGTAGTCAATGCCGGGAATGGGAAATTAAAACAACAATGTTACATTTTTGGCAGGTGGTCTGCCAGGATTTGAAGGAAAAAGGAGGAATTGTCATTTTGGACGTGTTCTGCTGAAGGACTTGGCCCACATATGGAACGCTCTTTTCGACTTTCTGGTGCTAATGGAGTTGCTGCACTTTTTGAGCCATTTAATTTTGTGCTCTTTACATCGAGCATTACGTTTTCTTGTTTGAGACACGTAATATAGATCCACAGCATTGATCAATACAGACTTACACCATACACTCAACAGCATAGACCCACAAAATGGACTCACAGTTTAGGCTCACAACACAGACCTAAACTGCATACTCATAATATTTACCCAGAGTACTTAAACTATAACTCACAATGTAGGCCCACAGTACAGAAATATATTTAAGCCTCACAAGAGAGACTACTGGGTATAAATTTGTCATTAGCGGTAGTGCAAAATGAGCATTATTGGGTTGGTCACCTGTTATTTGCAGCTCTGATATTTAGTTCTACTGAGGCTTTAGAGAGGGTGCAGAAGAGATTCACCAGAATGCTGCCTGGTATGGAGGGCATTAGCTATGAGGAGCGGGTGAATAAACTTGGTTTGTTCTCACTGGAACGAAGGAGGTTGAGGGGAGACCTGATAGAGGTCTACAAAATTATGAGGGGCATAGACAGAGTGGATAGTCAGAGGCTTTTCCCCAGGGTAGAGGGGTCAATTACTAGGGGGCATAGGTTTAAGGTGAGAGGGGCAAGGTTTAGAGTAGATGTACGAGGCAAGTTTTTTACGCAGAGGGTAGTGGGTGCCTGGAACTCGCTACCGGAGGAGGTGGTGGAAGCAGGAACGATAGTGACATTTAAGGGGCATCTTGACAAATACATGAATAGGATGGGAATAGAGGGATACGGACCCAGGAAGTGTAGAAGATTGTAGTTTAGTCGGGCAGCATGGTCGGCACGGGCTTGGAGGGCCGAAGGGCCTGTTCCTGTGCTGCACATTTCTTTGTTCTTTGTTCTTGTTCTTTGCAGTCAATCGAATTAATCATCAGGTGCGGTGTATAATAGGCAGTTATTCATGAAGGCCCGGCCTTGCCCCTCACCTGAGGTGTGGTGATCCTCGGGTTAAACCACCACCAGCCAGCTCTCCCCCTCAAAGGGGAAGGCAGCCTATGGTCATCTGGGGCTTTGGCAACTTTACCGTTTTACCTTATAATCGGCGAGCAGTCCTATAATGGCCATTTTGCACCATCGAACAAAACAGATTTCTACCCCCAAGAGGTTTAACAAACTCAAATGGAGTAATCTTAAATGAAGTGAAATAAAACACAAGATGAAACAATGTACGTTTTGAGTAATCAAGCCAACTTCAGACTTCTGCTTTTGTTTGTTTAAACAATGATCTGTGTAGCTATCGCAGCTCTTTTGATTCAGGTCATGTTCCAGTGTTGCGGACACATTCAGACTCAGGTTGACTTACCTTTAGAAATAGAATTGGCATATTAAATCTGGGGAAAGATTTCGAAAGCATTTTTGGTGCCATAAATTTACTTCATTGACACACTACTTGTTTCAAAAGAGCTTGATGAGAGTCAACCAATCATTAAGTTTGCTGGGATATTTGCTGACGCTCTCTGAAGTCACTGATGTGTCAAATGACCTTAAGAAGATCCAAATACGGTGCCTGTTTTTCAAAGGAAGCAATGCCATCGACTCATTTAGAGCAATACATTTGGTCTGTTCGAATCAGCCAGTTGCTTGTGAAGTGCAAAGAGATTCTACAGGTGTTCCTCTGCTTTGTACTTCCTGTGTCCTGTTCCCACTCTTCCCAGGGGCTGCCTGATCTCCCTTTAGAGCCAGCTGACAACCCATGGCTTGGATCTGTACGCCTGGGCTTCACGTGGATTCTTCGCTGAACCACCATACCAAGATAGGCATCGTGCTAATTCGGAAATGGTATGCCCCACCCACTGCGTGGCTTTGCACGTTCAAAGTCCATTGAAGATAATGTGCCTTGGGCAGACAAGGCAGCACAGCACTAAACTCCCCCACTTCTGCAGTTCATAAAGGGTGAAGACCAACAAATCTGGAGCAATTGGAATGGGCTGATTGAAAAAATACTCAACGCCCACTCGTTGTTTGTGCTTCCTGACAAGACCAAAAGGAAGAGACGGACGATCCAACAAACTGAGATGAGGTTACTTCTGATCAGACTCATGCCTGGAAAAAAAACACTGATACAATCCAGATGCCTCAAACAACAAGAGCACATTAAAGAGGCAAGCATTTTTGTTTTTGGAATATATTAGCGCTTAGAAACCATCTGAAAGGAAAGTCCAGATTTACAGCAGAAACCCTCCCCCAGCAAGAGGGTCAGGAAAGAACCTCAAAGCTCTGATCTGTGTATGTGTGAAGAAAGGAAGGTGTTCTCAGAACGCTGAGTGTTAAACGCACACTATGAATAAGTGAATATTATGCATTGAATGAACAGAACTTGCACACTTTAAATGCACCCTCTCCACCACCCTGTGCATTACATTTCATGATAGCTATAATGATAATAATCTTTATTGTCACAAGCAGGCTTTCATTAACACTGCAATGAAGTTACTGTGAAAACCCCCTAGTCGCCACATTCCGGCGCCTGTTCGGGTACACGGAGGGAGAATTCAGAATGTTCAATTCACCTAACAAACATGTCTTTTAGGAACTTGAGGGAGGAAACCGGAGCACCCGGAGAAAACCCACGCAGACACGAGGAGAACATGCAGACTCCGCACAGTGACCCAAGCCAGGAATCCAACTTGGGACCCTGCCGCTGTGAAGCAACAGTGCTAACTACTGTGCAACCGTGCCGCCCTGCGACTGTGCCACCCCAAAATGATCATTGGAGAATGTGGGCTTATTATGTCATCCAATTTCCCAAAACAACTGGTACTTAATATCTCAGTGAAGGTTTGCCACTCATTACAGCATTAACCGTACTGGGTGGTGATTAGGACATGCCAAATGCTGACCAGGGTGAAGAAAAATAACATTTGGCCTAGATTATTTCAGCCATGCACTGTCTGATCATGCAGTGATGGTGGCGAGGGGGCAGTCAAGACATTCCGAACCTTACATATTCACATATTACTCGCTGATGTCTCAACGGGCAAAAAACCATCCGATCCATGCAGCTCACGAAGGCTGCAAGTTAAATCCCTGGTCTGCATCGAGTTGGGAGTCTTTAGCCAGGAAAGTGTGAGGGTTGTTGCAGTTGGCCTCAGTGCCTCTGAGAAAGGGTATTGAAAAGTTAGTACGGACTGTGTACATGTGACATCGATGAGAAATGTCATTCAGCTTCTGAATAGATGGTGCATCTAGAATTAACAAGGGGGTGAAAGGTTATCGGGGGTAGGCACGAATGTGGGGTTGAGGTTACAATCAGATCAGCCATGAGCTTATTGAATGCCGGGGCAGGCTCGAGGGGCTGATTGGCCTACTCCTGCTTATGTCACGTTCAACCCTCAATATCAGTATCTAACTGTTGTGTCTTATCTGATTCCAGGTTCTTTGCCTCAGCGATTATGTCAGTCGGGTATCACCAGTCTCACAAATGGCTGCCCACGATGCCTGGGATTCCCTCATTATTGCAAAGTTTGGGTACGTTCCAGAAGTCCATCCATCTGGCACCCACCGGGCAGCACGATAGCACAATGGTTAGCACTGTTGCTTCATCGCGCCAGGGACCCGCATTCGATTCCCGGCTTGGGTCACTGTCTGTGCAGGGTCTGCACGTTCTCCCCGTGTCTGCGTGGGTTTCCTCCGGGTGCTCCGGGTTTCCTCCCACAAGTCCCGAAAGACGTGCTCGTTAGGTGAATTGGACATTCTGAATTCTCCCTCCGTGTACCCGAACAGGCGCCGGAGTGTCACAGTAACTTCATTGCAGCGTTAATGTAAGCCTACTTGTGACACTAATAAAGATTATTATTATTACATGCCCACGTCTGGTGAAAAGTTAAAGCAGAGTAGTTTGAAGTGATACCTTTTGGAGGAAGAATGCTATAGATTTTAAAGAGGTGTAGGCAGAGAGAGATATCACAGAATCATAGATTTTACAGTGCCGAAGGAGGCCATTCGGCCCATCAAGTCTGCAACATCCCTTGGAAAGAGCACCCAACCCAAGCCCACACCTCCACCCTATCCCCGTAACTCAGTAACCCCACCCAACGTTTTGGACACTAAGGGCAATTTATCACGGCCAATCCACCTAACCCGTACATCTTTGGACTGTGGGAGGAAACCGGGGCACCCGGAGGAACCCCACGCGGACACGGGGTGAACGTGCAGACTCCACACAGACAGTGACCCAAGCCGGGAATCGAATCTGGGACCCTGGAGCTGTGAAGCAACTGTGCTAACCTCTATGTTGCCGTCCTGCCCTAGCCCTATGATTGGATAGCACAACATGTTGACATAACTGTACAAAAGGCCTATAGAATCCTTGGGTTTATTAATAGAAGAATATGGGACAAATAAAAAAGGAAATTTAGTCAGCAAATACTAGCTAAGGCTAAGCTGGAGTATGTGCTCAATTCGAGACATCACACGTTAGGAAGGGTGTGAAGATTTTAGAGAGCATGCAGTTGCGTAGTTAGGTGGGAGAAGCTGGGGCGGTTGTTGAAGAGAAGGTTGAGGGAAGAATCATGAGGGGCCTGGATTAGTAGATCGGGAGAAACTGGGCGGGATTCTGTGATCCTGAGGCTAAGTGTTGACGCCGTCGGAAACGCCGTCGTGTTTCTCGACGGCGTCAACACGGCCTCAGGATCAGCAATTCTGGCCCCTACAGGGGGCCAGCACGGCACTGGAGCAGTTCACACCGCTCCAGCTGCTGATCCCGGCGTGAACTGGGCACTGTGGGACTGCACATGTGCAGTAGCACCAGCGCCAACGCGCGCATGCGCAGTGGCTTCCTTCAACGTGCCGGCCCCGAGGCAAGGAAAGGACGAAAGTAGGCCGCCAGCCAGAGAGGTCGGCCCACCGATCGGTGGGCCCCGATCGCGGGCCAGGCCACATCGGAGGCCCCCCCCACCCCGGGGTCGGACACCCCCTCCCACTGACCGCCCCCCTGACCCTTCCACGCCAAGTTCCCGCCGGCTGAGAGCAGGTGTGGACGGCGCCAGCGGGACTCGGCGTTTTTACGACGGCCGCTCGGCCCATCTCGGGCCGAGAATTGGCGGGCGGGCCGAGTAGATTGGCCCCGACTGGCGCCGCACCAACCACGCCGGCACCAATGGCACCGAATCTCCACTCTGCGGGGTATCGCATGCCGACTTCAGGGCGGCGTGGCGCGATTCGCGCCGGTCGCGGGGATTCTCCAGCCTGGCTCCGGGCTGAGAGAATCCCGCCCACTGTTCCCATGGGTGAAAGGATCAAGAAACAAAGGACTTCAATTGAAGATGATTGGCAACGGAAACCACTCGGATGGGAGAAAACAATATTATTTTGTGCAGTGAATGGTTAGGATCTGGATTGCACTGCCTGACAGTGCGGTGGAGGCAGATTCAATCATGACTTACTAAAGAGAATTTGATCATCATCTGAACAGGAAGAATTTGCAGGGTTACAGGGAACAGGCCAGAGAGTGGCACTAGGTGAATTACTCCTGCAGAGAGTTAGCACAGACCACGATAAGGAAAATGGTCTCTTTCTGTGCTGTAAGGGGAGGGGGGTGTTTTAGGGCAAGGGGAGTAGGGTGTTGTGGGATGAGGGGCGGTGGTTGTTATGAGGTGAGGGGAGGGGGGTGTTGTGGGGAAAGGGGAGGAAGATGTTGTGGGGCAAGGGGGGGGTTGTGGGGTGCATGGTGGGGGTGTTGTGGGGCGAGGGGACGGGGGTGTTTTGGGGTGAGGGGAGGGGGGTGTTGGGGGGGGCGAGGGGAGGGTGGTGTTGTGGGTCAACAGCAATGGCACTCCGTTGGCTCTGAATTGTAACCCTCCCTTCCCAATGCTGGACACTCAGGGGTGGGATCTGACTATATAAGACACGAGGTACTCACACTCCGCCTCTTTCCACTGATGAACATCTAGAGAGTCAGCCAAGGGTGTTGTTACAATCTCACACCTCCACCACGTGGCTAAGAGTTAGTCTGGTTCAGTCAGACAGAGTAACCACACTTAAGTTAGCAGAGAGTCGAACTCACAGAGAACTGTGCTAACTGTGCTATTAGTTCAATAAACCTGATTGAACTAACTTCAACGTCTGATCTAAGCTGCATCCAGTTGCAGCCAGTGTTAGACCAGTGTACCTAACACAACATGATACCAGGAGACTACTAATTTTAAGGTCCGTTAAGGTCCGTTCCGTGATGACCAGCAAATGTATCCCGGCACCATGGAGAAGATTCAGGCTCCTCACCAGCTCAGGATCTCCGGCAATCTCAGTGCCATCTGGCAGATATTCAAGCAAAAGTTTCTGCTGTACAGCGAAGCCTCAGACCTCGAGGGTGCGTCTGATGCAAGAAAGATCGCGCTTTTCCTCTCAACAGCGGGTGATCAAGCCATCGAACTCTTCAACTCGTTTAACTTCACCGAAGGCCAGGACAAGACAAAGTTTCGGACCGTCCTGGACAAGTTTGAGTCACTGTGAAGTGGACACCAATGAAATCTTCGAGCGCTACATATTCAAACAACGTCTTCAAGGTAAAGATGAATCTTTCAATGCCTTCTTAACTAGCCTCCACCTGCTAGCGCTGTCCTACAACTTTGGTGATATTGCTGACTCCATGATCAGAGACCAAATCGAGTTTGGAGTTTACTCTGATCCTCAGAGAGGGCAGCTCTTAAAAATCAAGCATATGACCCTGCCAGTCGCGATTGAAACATGTACAGTGCATGAGCACGCAAAAAATCGGTATTCCCTACACAAATCGGCTGAAAATGAGAAACGTGCCTCCCACGAGGTAGTGAGTATGCAGGCCATCTCCCGGATGCAGCGCCTCAGCATTGAAGACAGCGGCCATCTCGTGTGCTTTTGCCGGAGCCCCACTATGGACACTATGCAGCCTTGTGCAGGTCTGCACCACCAGTCAGGGGCCAGCGCTCCCAATTCCGAAGACGCGCGTCCAGAATGTGCAAGGGCGATTACAGGATTCTGATCCTGGCAGTACAATGGATCCAGAGAACAAGTGCCTGGAGTCTACCTACCAAGTGGGCATCATTACCACACGTGAACATGCCACACCTAACTCATTTCGCATTCAGTCCATCCTCGCTGTGGATTCGGAGGACGAATGGTATGCGGTGATGCAGGTCAACTGCTGCTCCATCCAGTTCACGCTGGACACAGGTGCTTCTGCCAACCTCCTCTCACAGGCAGACTTCAAACGCATCAAGAAGACCCCCAAGGTCCTTCCAGCAGCCTGCAGGCTCATGGACTACAATGGAAATGCCATCACGGCACTGGGGTCCTGCCATCTGCTCGTCTCCAACCGGAGTACCCATGCACGGCTAAGATTTAAAATTGTCAAGCCGGACAGGCCATCGCTACTGGGCGCGCATGCCTGCAAAAAGCTAAACCTGGTGCAGCGGGTTTATTCAACGACTTCTTCCAATGTGGATCTTCAACCTGGCATTGATGACATCCTCGCTCAGTATCCAGGTGTGATTGACGGGATGGGCACTTTGCCATATCGGTACAAGATCCTACTGCGATCTGATGCCAAGCCAGTGGTCCATGCACCACGCCGGGTCCCGGCTCCGCTGAAGGAGCACCTGAAGGAACAGCTCAAGGAGCTGCAGCAGCAGGGGATCATTTCCAGGGTAAGCGAACCGACTGACTGGGTCAGCTCGATGGTGGTGGTTAAAAAACCCTCTGGAGACCTGCGCATCTGCATTGATCCCAAGGATCTCAACCAGAATATAATGCGTGAACACTACCCCATCCTGAAGCAGGAGGAACTCACCAGTGAGATGGCACATGCACGGTTTTTCACGAAGTTCGATGCGTCACATGGATTCTGGCAAATCCAACTGGATGAGTCCATCAGAAGGCTCTGCACCTTCAACACACCGTTTGGCAGGTACTGCTATAACCGTATGCCGTTCGTCATCGTCTCGGTATCGGAGATATTTCATCGCACCGTGGAGGGCATCGAAGGGATTCGTGTGTACATGGACGACGTCATCATATGGCCCATTATCCCTGAGGAGCATGTTTCCCGTCTCCAGTAGGTATTCCGCCGTGTTCACGCCAATGGCCTGAAGCTGAACAGGGCCAAATGTTGCTTTGGCATGATGACACTCAAGTTCCTAGGAGACCAGATCTCTCAGCAGGGCGTGTGCCCCAACACAGACAAGGTCAAGGCCATCGCAGCCATGAAGGTCCCGGAAGACAAGAAGGCGGTATTGTGCTTCCTGGCATGGTCAATTTTCTGGGCAAGTTCATCCCAAACATGGCCTCACACATCACGGCCTTACGAAACTTAGTGAAGAAGTCCACTGCCTTTGAGTGGAAGGCAGCCCATCAGGCAGAGTGGTTGGAGCTGAAAGCCAAGCTCACCACTGCACCAGTCTTGGCATTTTTCGACCTAGACAGGGAAACGAAAATCTCGATAGATGCGAGCCAGGATGGCATCGGTGCAGTCCTGCTACAATGCGATGAAACTTCATCCTGGGCACTGGTTGCCTACGCATCAAGGGCAATGACGCCCACCGAACAAAGGTATGCACAAATCGAGAAGGAATGCCTGGGCCTTCTCACTGACATTCTCAAGTTTCACGACTATGTCTACGGCCTGCCAACATTCACAGTCGAGACGGATCACAGGCCCCTGGTCCACATTATCCACAAGGACCTTAATGACATGACGCCTCGGTTGCAGCGCATCCTCCTCAAACTCAGAAGGTGCGACTTTGACCTGGTCTACACGCCTGGCAAGGAGCTCATCATTGCCGAGACACTGTCCCGCTCCATCACCGTGCCTAGTGAACCACTGAACGTCATCCAGCAAATTGAGTCACAGGCTGAGTCACAGGTGCAGCTGTGTGCTAGCACCCTCCCGGCATCTGATGAGAAGGCGATTCGTATCCGTGAGGAGACAGCCACACTTAAATTAGCAGAGAGTCGAACTCACAGAGAACTGTGCTAACTGTGCTATTAGTTCAATAAACCTGATTGAACTAACCTCAAGGCCTGGGGTATCTTTCTGATCTACGCTGCATCCAGTTGCAGCCAGTGTTAGACCAGTGTACCTAACTCGACAGGGAGAGGATAGATGATTCCACCCCATAACTTTAGGGAACTCAGTAATGTCCTGAATTGTACAATGCACGACTGCACATCCTAAACATCTTGACCTCACATTGCTGCTGTGAAAGCAGAGTTTAGGGAAATGGTATGCGATTAGAAGGCTCCAGTTGATGAGCAAGCGCTGGCATAGGCCCAATGGATCAAGTGGCCTCTTTCTATGTTGCAGCTTTAATGATTCATGGATACAAAGTGGCAGTGTGTGCTCAACCTAACTTCAACCATCTTAAACAAGGATGTGAGCTGGACCATTGCCAAGCAGTGAGCGCGACACTTGATTCAGAGCATCCATTTCCAGTCCATCTCGTCTCCGCCCATTGTTTCAATAATATTCCACACTGAAAGCACTTCATTAAGTGTTTCAACAAAAAAAAAGAATAAATTGAAGCTGGGGAAGTCTCTCCAGTAGTTCTGTGGATGCGAGCAGAGGGCTCTGTTTATGTCTTGTATGTTCAGTCGGGGGCAGCAGAGGCAAGGGGCAAACAGGAATGATGCCTGTGTCTATGTATTTACATTGTGTTTCCATCGCATGTCCTGTTTTTTTTCATGTATGGAATGGACTGTCTGGATTGTACTCCGAACAATAATTATCACTCGGTACATGTGACAATAAAACAAACCCAATCCTCAAACCGCCACCACCAGCGTGAGGGTTTCAGCCAGCATCATAGAATTTACAGTGCAGAAAAGGAGGTCATTCGGCCCATCGGGTCTGCACCGGCTCTTGGAAAGAGCATCCCACTTAAACCCTCACCTCCACCCTGTCCCCTTAAACCAGTAACACCACATAACCTAAGGGCAATTTAACATGGCCAATCCACCTAACCTGCACATCTTTGGACGGTGGGAGGAAACCGGAGCACCCGGAGGAAACCCACGCACACACGGGGAGAACGTGCAGACTCCGCACAGACAGTGACACAAGCCGGGAATCGAACCCGAGACCCTAGAGCTGTGCAGTAACTGTGCTTACCACTCTGCTACCGTGCTGCCCTGTATCCTTTATCTATTCCACCTATTAAAGTGCACATTGTGAAACACCCATTCGCCTGTCCCAATCACACTCTCCTCTACCCCCCAAACTTCACCACACATCATTTTCTAACTATCCCTGTGTGCATTGTCTCCCATTATTGTTTCTGCTGCCACATAACTGTCTCCCACTTTATTTGTCCTTGACATGCTGCCTACTCATTGTGCATCAGTACATACCTTTCTAATCACACCTGCCCCTCTCTATACCACAGGCTGAATTTTTTTGTTTCTTTGACAAACTGCCGACTCTGGCATGAAAAGCGGGGTAGCCCGCCAGCTGCAATGTCAGATTTTCCCGCCGTATGTTTGACACTTGGCCAAAAGGAAATCCTGGAGGCGGGTCCCAGGAAGGTACACTGGCGGGGTGGGCTCTGAATGAACCTGCCCTGCCAGCAACGTCGGCCTTCCAGAGATCGGGGCGCTCTTTTTAAAAGGCCGTCCCGATCTTAAAAATAAAATAAGAGAAAGGCCCCCTCATCCAAGGACATGGCAACACATACCCCACACACCCCCTCCAAGGAAATCCCCCCTCCACCCCGCAGACACGAGGAACTGAAAACAGGGGAGGAATATTCCCTACCCCCCCTCCCCACATATCTACCCCGGTGATCATAGAATCATAGAATTTATAGTGCAGAAGGAGGCCATTTGGCCCATCAAGTTTGCACCTGCCCTTGGAAAGAGCATCCTATTTAGGCCTATGCCTCCACCCTATCCCAGTAACCCCACCTAACCTTTTGGACACCATGCTGGCGTACCAAGCCATGGAACAAGGCTGTGACACCCATGAACAACAAATTGTTGCTATTTGTAGTGGAGAAACACAAACAAGTTAAAGCCATCTGAGGCCAGTGAACCTCACGTTGGCAGTGGGTAAATTATTGGAGAGAATTCTCAGGGACAGGATTTACACCCAGTTGGAAACAAATGGACTCATAAGCGATAGACAGCATGGTTTTGTGAAGGGGAGGTCGTGCCTCACTAACTTGATCGAGTTTTTTGAGGAGGTGACAAAGATGATTAATGAGTGGAGAGTGGTGGATGTTGTTTATATGGACTTCAGTAAAGCCTTTGACAACGTGCCTCATGGCAGACTGGTACAAAAGGTGAAGTCACACGGGATCAGAGGTGAGGTGGTAAGATGGATACAGAACTGGCTCGGTCACAGAAGGCAAAAGGGTAGCAGTAGAAGGGTGTTTTTCTGAATGGAAGGTTGAGACTAGTGGTGTTCCACAGGGATCTGTGCTTGGGCCTCTGTTGTTTGTAGTATACATAAACGATTTGGAGAAAAATGTATCCGGTCTGATTAGTACGTTTGCACATGACACCAAGGTTGGTGGAGTGGCAGATAGTGTTGAGATTAAAACAAAAAAATTCTCAGCTACTTCTTGTGACTCTATTGCGGCCTCAGCTTTAAAACTGTAGACGTTTACAGCACAGAGGGGGGCCATTTGGCCCACTGTTTATGTAATAATAATAATAATAATAATAATAATAATAATAATCGCTTGTCACAAGTAGGCTTCAATGAAGTTACTGTGAAAAACCCCTAGTCGCCACATTCCAGCGCCTGTTCGGGGAGGCTGGAACGGGAATTGAACCCGCGCTGCTGGTCTTGTTCTGCATTACAAGCCAGCTGTCTTAGCCCACTGTGCTAAACCAGCCCCAAATGTGCTAGCATTTCTGTCACTGCCATCCCATCCTGACCAGCTCTCTCTCTTTCTTTCCCTCAAATATTTATCCAACTGTCCCTTAAAAATATTAACAATCAGAGATCCCCGTGGCAAATCATTCCAAGCCCCAACAACCCTTCTAAACTCTCTCCTCATTCTCTTTGTGATCATCTTAAACTGATTATCCCTGCTCATTGAATTCTCATTCAGTGTGGTCTTTCCCCACTCATTCTTTCGAAACACTTCTTAATTTTCATGTAGTATATTGCCCGGGTCATGTCTTTGGCTCCTTTCTCTTCCAGACTTCCTGGTCTGTGTTTCCTTCTGTATCTTAGTCTGCTTGTGTCTCCTGGCTATTGTTAGTAGTTTCTCTCTTTTCCATAGTAAGACTCACTGCTCCCAATGTAACTGCACAACCTTGCTCTCTGCTTTCAACAAAACTCAGCATCATGTTACTGACAATTGGCAGCAGACTGGATTCAGACTTTGGCTGGAGCTCTCCGTCCCGTGACACCGGCGAGATTCTCCGGTCTCGCGGCAACGAATGGAGTTTTGGCTGACCGCCAAATCCTCCCTTCTCGCTGGCAGTGGTGACGGGGCGAACTCGGATCGAAGAATCCCAGCTTTTATTTCCAAGATCGGGGGCGGGATTCTGTGATCCTGAGGCTAAGTGTTGACGCCGTTGGAAACGCCGTTGTGTTTCTCGACGGCGTCAACATGGCCTCAGGATCAGCAATTCTGGCCCCTACAGGGGGCCAGCACGGCACTGGAGCGGTTCACGCTGCTCCAGCTGCTGATCCCGGTGTCAACTGGGCGCTGCGGGATCCGCGCATGCGCGGTGGCACCGGTGCCAATGTACGCATGCGCAGTGGCACCAGTGCCAATGTACGCATGCGCAGTGGCTCCCTTCTCTGCATGCGGCCCCGATGCAACATGGCGTAGGGCTAAAGGGGCCGGCACGTAAGAAAGGAGACCCCCAGCCCGAGAGGCCGGCCAGCCAATCGGTGGGCCCCGATCTCGGAACAGGCCATAACGGAGCCCCCCCCCCCCCCCCCCCCCCACACACACACACACACAGGCCGCCCCCGGGCCCTTCCACGCCAAGATCCTGCCGGCTAAGAGCAGATTAGAACGGCGCCGGCAAGACTCGGAATTTTTGCTACGTCCACTCGGCCCATCTCGGGTCGAGAATTGGCGGGGGGGGGGCACCGTAGAGCGACCCCCGACCGGCACCGCGCCGACCATGCCGCCGTCGGGGTGGCGTGGCGCGATTCGCGCCGGTCGCGGGGATTCTCCGGTCCGGCCCCGGGCTGAGAGAATCTCACTCTCTGCTTTCTCATACGGGAGTTTGATTCAGATGCAGCAGGAGGTTTCCATATTCATTCTTGGCATGAGTGTCATTGGCAATGCCAGCGTTTATTGCCCCTCCTTAATTGCCCCCGAGAATATGCCGATGAGCCGCCTTTTTGAACTGCTGCAGTCCACCTGATGTCGGTAAATCCACAGCCATGTCCATGTGGGCGGCATGGTAGCACAGGGGTTAGCACTGTTGTTTCGCAGCACCAGGGTCCGAGGTTCAATTCCCGGCTTGGGTGAACGTCTGCACGTTCTCCCCGTGTCTGCGTGGGTTTCTTCCGGGTGCTCCGGTTTCCTCCCACAAGTCCCGAAAGGCGTGCTTGTTATGTGAATTGGACATTCTGCATTCTCCCTCAGTGTACCCGAACAGGCGCCGGAGTGTGGCGTCTAGGGGATTTTCACAGTAACTTCATTGCCGTGTTAATGTTAGCCTATTTGTGGCACTAAAGATTATTATTATTTGACTTTCCTCAAGAGGTTTAACACAACTGAGCGGCTTGCTTGGCCAGGTTAACAGACAACCACATTGCTGAGAGTCTAGATTCACGTCCAGGTCGGACCAGGTAAGGACGGAAGATTTCCTCCCCTGAAGGGTATTAAGTGAACCGGATGGGTTTTTACCAACAATCGTGTAGTTTCATGACCTTGCGTTGCTATGGCGTGTTCTAAACCTCAGGATGTCGCAAAGCCGATGCAATTTTGACTGTACTGACTGTTATATTGGAGGAAAACGTGTCAGCCAAGTTTTGCATAGCAAGGTCCCACAAACAGCAATGTGATAATGAGCACATAATTTGTTTAAGTGATGTTGGTTGAGGGATAAATATTTGCCCGGGCATTGTGCTTTTTGACCAAGCTTTGGAAAATAACACAAAGAAAATGAATCAATCGTCTTTAAATAAGCTATAAAATGCCTTGTGCACAGAAGTTGCACCTTACCATATTGCGATAGTGCTGAACAGTTTAGAAGCTGTACATTGAAATATTCTGCAAGCATTTTTACCCTGACCAACACTGATTGTCCGACTCCACTGAAAATGCCTTAAGCTGGAGACGGGGCAAGCTTTGGATTGAAGTGTACAAACCAAAGTATCGGTGGTGTTAAAACAAGTGGTTACATCTCACTTCTAAGCATTATAAAGCTTACTTTGGCTCAAGCAGATGGTGCACAATTACTTCAGACCTAGCTGTAGGCCTGGGACTCATTTTTCCTCATAGCTCTTGTGCGTACAATTATTCAAAGAAAGCTAGCACTCAGTTTAGGATAAGGTGGGGGATTCTTTGACTCCAGTTCTACAACTTAATAACCCGAGGGAATGAAAACTATTTGGGCTGACATTTTAAGGTCACAAATGCAATGTTACCCGATCTCTGAAGCCTCAATATCACGCCTAGCAAAACACATGCGTCTAGATAAATGGGCCTTCAGAACACCAAGGCATTGGGCTGAATTTTCAAGGCCTTCCCGCCGGTGAGAATTTCCAGTCCCGCCACGGTGGATTCTCTGGCGGCGCAGTCTGCGAGAAGCGCTAATGGCCATTGACCTCGGTGGGACCGGAAAATCCTGCCTGTGGCCTACAGTGAGTCGCCTCTGTTACTGGAAAATGTGCCATGGGTGGGCCAGAAAATCCCACTCATTGCTTCTGCATTTGATTTTAATGTCAGCTGTCATGATATGCAGACATGCAGATAATGATATACAGACAGGCACAGACAGGCAGCTAATGAACACAGAGAACAGGACATGACCAATGAGCAGGCAGGACACTCAGGGGTGGGATCTCACTATAAAAGGCACGAGGCACTCACACTCCGCCTCTTTCCACTGATGAACATCTACAGAGTGAGTCAGGGTGTATTTACAGTATCACACCTCCAGCACGTGGCTAAGAGCTAGTCTGGTTCAGTCAGACAGAGTAACCACACTTAAGTTAGCAGAGAGTCGAACTCATAGAGAACTGTGCTACTGGATCAATAAATCAGATCGAACTAACTTCAAGGTCTGGAGTATCTTTTGGTTAAAGCTGCATCCAGTTGCAGCCTGTGTTATCCCAGAGTACATAACACGACATCAGCATGAAGCAATGGAGAGCAGCTCCCTCATGTTTGGTCGTGGCTTCAATCCCACTCCAAGAGACCTTATCATGTAATCCATGCTGACCCCCAAGTGCAGTATCTGGGGGATGCTGCATTGTTGGAGATACCATCCTTCGGGTGAGGTTTTAAACCAAGACTTTGTCTGGCCTCTCAGATGAACAGATTCAATACCGCTGTTGTGAACTATTATGTCCTGGCCAATAGTTCTCCTTCAACCAACAACACCAAAACACATTACCTGGTTACTGTCTCATTATTGTTTTTGAAACCTTGCTGTGTCCAAATGAATTGCCGCACTTCTTACAACAATGACTTCATTGACTGTAACGTGCTTTCAGATGATATAAAAATGAAATTCTTTCTTTAACTTTTGCAGTCTGTTCAAAGTCGCTCATTGTTGGTGCGTAACCCTCGGCAAAATCGTCTGGTGAGAGTTTTGATTTTGAAATCAGATTCTTCTGCCTTTTTTTCCCATGAAGGCTCACTTCCCTTTTCATCCTATCCACAGCTGAATTAGTAAATCTGGAAGAGACCAGTGACAGAGCATCCCCATAATCTCCAGCCATGATGGTCAAATTGTAAACTCTTTCCAAACACATCACAATCTTGATGGAACTCAACAAAAGATTTTCAATCTCCACAAAATTTGAATCAGGCAGCACAGCTATCTGAAAGTGCATTGGCAGCACTGAATGCTGGAAGTTGTTCTTTTAACGATATCTGCGTGTGTGGGATTGAAAGCCTGTTCACTAATGTATTTCAAATTTGGAACCACTTAAGTAAAAAAAAAATGCACAAGGAGAGGCTCTGTGCGTGGGAGTATATTTCTGACTGATGTGTTTGGGAGTAGCAATTATTTTTTCCATCCCTCCGATGTTCTTCCTTGGTTTCCTGACAATACTGAGGTTTACTGGCATATGGTCACACGGGTGCCAGATACCTTCTGGTACCTCACTCAAGTGGCTGGACAGCAGACGTGAATTTAGACAATGGAATGTCTGCACGGAGGAAGGAAACCACAATTGAGACCTGTCCCATCCTTTGCCAACAAGAGATTCTAGAGCAATGCAGGGGGGGGGATCAGTGTCAAAGATGCCTTCACTCAATTGATAAGATTTGTTGATGTTTTTTTCAGTTGAAGTGAGAACAAGAGATGCCAACACATCACCCTGTCATCCTGAGTTACGTCTGGGTGGGGGTGGGGCAGCTCCCGATTGCTATTCAAAGCCTATTAAGATCACCTAATTCAGTCCACACCGACGATTAAACCTAGAACAGCCCTGATCTCTATGCCCTAGTTCCTGGAGGGAAACCCTAGCGATCACTCAATAGTTCACAAGTCAACCTCTATCAGCCATTACAAAGGAGTCGGAACAGCAGATGAGGAAGGGGATCAAGGCCTGAGCGAGAGATTAGGAGAAATGTACCAGAAATGAGGGACTGCAGTCATGCGGAGAGACTAGAGATGCTGTTCTCGAAGTTAGAGGGAGATTTAACTGTCAAATGCAAAACTCTTGAGGGGTTTTGATGGAGTAAGCAGTAACAAACTGGAAGGAGGTTTTGTAGTGAAGATTTAAGATCTGTGGCTAAGGTGGGAGATGGGGAGAAATGTTTTGTACAGCGATTTTTTTATGACCTGGAACACAATGGTAAAAGCAGTGGCGGAAACAGATTGTTTGAAAATAGACATTTTGCAGGGCAATGGGGAAAGAAAAGGGAATTGGACCAATTGGCTAGGTCATACATAGAACATACAGTGCAGAAGGAGGCCATTCGGCCCACCGAGTCTGCACCAACCCACTTAAGCCCACACCTCCACCCTATCCCCGTAACCCAATAACCCCTCCTAACCTTTTTGATCACGGAGGGCAATTTATCATGGCCAATCCACTTAACCTGCACGTCTTTGGACTGTGGGAGGAAACCGGAGCACCCGGAGGAAACCCACGCAGACACGGGGAGAACGTGCAGACTCCGCACAGACAGTGACCCAGCGGGGAATCGTACCTGGGACCTTAGCGCTGTGAAGCCACAGTGCTATCCACTTGTGCTATCGTGCTGCCCTCTGGCCTTTTGCATACAAAATGGCAATAACCGTACCAGTTGAGGTTAGTCATGAAGACCCCAACTTCTCAACCCTTGTCCCATGCCTGAGGTCGGAGGTCAAATCCCATCAGTCAGCTCTCAGTAGCCTATGGTCCTCTGGGACTGTGGCGTCATTTAATATATTTACCTGGCTTGTTACTGTAGCTATTCTACACACTAGCTAATCATTTTTTTCAATAATCCTTCAGGAATAGCAGCACAATTGTTAATTCTTCAGTGTCAATGACATCAACCGTCAACAACTCAGTGTGCACTGACAGCTGCCGTTGCCACAAACTGGGCACCTAAGCTGAGTAAAACCACCTCATAAAATTAAAAGTGCATTTTAATGCAAAGAATAACAATGTTCTCCCTTCGAAGCAAAAATGTATATTTGATGTCAGAATTTCCGGCTTTGCGGTCAGTGATGTCATCTGGACCCCCACCAAAGTACATCCCGATCTCATAGTGACTGCATTTGTTTACCATGCCACTAATTTACAGATAATGCTCTCAAATCCCTGGAGTGGCTTTGAAAATTAAAGAAAAAAGACAGACCTCCAAAGGATGTCACTGTCTGGGCTGCGGAACGGGCTTCTTTCAGAAGACCTCTAGAGGGTCATAGCATCATAGAATTTACAGTGCAGAAGGAGGCCATTCGGCCCATCGAATCGGCACCAGCTCTTGGAAAGAGCACCCTACTCCTCCAGCCCACTCCTCCACCCTATCCCCGTAACCCAGTAACCCCAGCTAACCCTTTTATTGGACACTAAGGGCAATTTGTCATGGCCAATCCACCTAACCTGCACGTCTTTGGACTGTGGCAGGAAACCGGAGCACCCGGAGGAAACCCACGCAGACATGGGGAGAACGTGCAGACTCCGCACAGACAGTGGCCCAGCAGGGAATCGAACCTGGGACCCTGGAGCTGTGAAGTAACTGTGCTAACCACACTGCCTTAATTTTTAAGAGGTAGATCTAGTATTTACTGTGTCTGACAGAATATGGGCAGGTGCCCTTACCTCTATTATTATAATGGTGAATGTCTGAACTTTTTTATTAAAACAGCTAATATAAAACTTCTTATAAAAATAGCATTGTGAATATTCTGTCAAAGCATCAGCTGCCATGGTGACCAATAGACGATCAGCTCAGGGGAAGGTTGTTCCGAGATCCCATCTTGCCTCGGCATTCCCCGATGCAGGAACAACGCCCTGCTTGAAACCAGGAGTCAGAGGAAGAACAGTGAAGGTGTGTTTTCAACTACTCTCCTGTGCTGCTCCTTCAGCCAGAAACTTGTTGAGTGCGGAACATCCTGGAGAATCTAATCCCTTCGGTGTTCCTAATGCGAGCCAGGAAAAGATGAGATAAAGACCAGATGGATAGTGCTAATTGCTCCTTTCATTGTTTGAACTCTGACCTATGACCCACAACGTGGCAAGCAAGGGCTATGTAAAACGCAGATAATCTGAATTTGAACTATCCAACCAAACGCATACCAAAATTCTGTTTCTTGATGAATATTGAGTTGAGGGACTTTAATCTGGCGATTTGACTCTTCCCATTAGAGACATCTTACATCGGTATCAAGCACGCCCAGGTCAGGTATAATACAGCCAAGTGCACTGTAAAATGCCCAGTATGTTGCCCCAGCAGCCCACCTTAACCCCAAGTCTCAGAAACTCATCCCTCATGGCCCTAATGTGACACTGATTTTCTCATTTCCCAAATCCAGCCATTGCATAGCCCTTCTGTGAACTTCATTCAAAACCAGGCTACTGGCTTCTTCAATGTGAAATGCTGACCTTTTGCCCATAACTTGGCAGGCAAGACGTATGCAAAGATAAAACTGTTAATTTTTTAACCTATTCAAATTTGAGACATTGCGGGATTTTCCACACAACTGCAAGCATAGCATGCCCCCCCCCCATCTACATCAATGGCTCAGAAGTTGAGATGGTCGATAGCATTAAGTTCCTGGAGGTCACCACCACCAACAATCTGTCCTGGTCCACTCACATTGATGCAACAGTCAAGAAAGCCCAAAAATATCTCTACTTCCTACGGAAACTAAAGATATTTGGCATGTCTGCATCGACTCTCACAAACATCTACAGATTGCCATAGCGAGCATCCTATCCGGCTGCATCACAGCCTGGTATGGCAACTGCTCGGTCCAAGATCGCAAGAAACTGCAGAGTGTGGTGAACTCAGCCCAACGCATCAGACAAGCTTGCCACCCCCACATTGATTCTGTATACACCTCCCGCTGCCTCAGGAAGGGAGGCAGCATCGTCAGAGACCCCTCCCACCCCGGCTTTGCCTTCTTCCAGACCCTTCCATCAGGCAGAAGGTACAGAAGTCTGAAGACCCGCAAATCCAGACATAGGAGCAGCTTCTTCCCCACAGCCTTTTGTAGCCAACCCTCAAAATGTTAAAAATGGCTGTTCTCTCTCCTTCCCCTCACCACCCCCAATCAAATTCTCTCTCCTCCTGTTGCAAAGTTATTGACAGGCAGAAGTATGGTTCCCAGACAATCACCCAGCCACCATTAGCACACACAAATGATGATTATTTCCATGCAATCCTAAATACTGAGTGTGTGCAGTGTATTTCAGTGTGTGAAGGGTTTCAATGTTGAGTCTAACTGTATACCTCACCTGAGGTCCATTCATGCACTGAGGTCGGCAAATATGGATCATACAAAGAACTTCAATTTATACAGTGTTTTTCACCACAGGACCTCCCAACGTGTGTTACAGCCAATTAAACACTTTTTGAAGTGCAGCCATTGTAGTAATGTACAAAATCAGGATTAACCATACTGTTTTTCTTTCCCCCCCTCCCTAGCCTGAGGATATTAAGACAAGTTGTGGCGTCCCAACTGCTGATGATTTCAGCTAACTCATCAGCGACCAGAGATCAGAGTTAACATTGTCCTGGTCAGCGTGGCTAATCTACACCTATCCATCTACACCTCTCGCTGCCTGGGGAAAGCGGGCAACGCAATCAAAGACCCCTCTACACCCGGCTTATTCACTCTTCCAACTTCTTCCATCGGGCAGGAGATACAAAAGTCTGAGAACACGCACAAACAGATTCCAAAACAGCTTCTTCCTCGCTGTTACCAGACTCGTAAACAACCCTCTTATGGATTGACCTGATTAATACTACACTTCTGTACGCTTCACCCAATGCCGGTGTCTAGGTATTTACATTGTATACCTTGTGTTGCCCTATTATGTATTTCCTTTTCTTTTCATGTACTAAATGATCTGTTTGAGCTGCACGCAGAAAAATACTTTTCACTGCACCTCGTTACACGTGACAATAAACAAATCCATCCATCCGTCCATACAAGTACCACACTGGGTACTAAGTCCTAACCCAGATGGTTCAGGGGGCACTTTGAGGTGCCTAGTGTAATATAGACAATTGTAAACAGTGCGACTGCATGTAGCCCTGACCCTTCAGAAATAGGAAGCAACTGGCCCACACATTTACTCAGTACTTTGGAAAGGTCCTTTATAAAGTCAATAAGACAACAGTGCTGGTAAAGGTAAAGTCACCATAGTCCCAGATCATAGAATTTACAGTGCAGAAGGAGGCCATTCGGCCCATCGAGTCTGCACCAGCCCTTACAAAGAGTACCCTACTCAAGCCCACGTCTCTACCTTATCCCCGTAAACCAGTAACCCCACTTAACCTTTTTGGACACTAAGGGCAATTTAGCATGGCCAATCCACCTAACCGGCACATCTTTGGACTTGGAGGAGGAAACCGGAGCACCCGGAGGAAACCTACGCAGACACGGGGAGAACGTGCAGACTCCTCACAGACAGTGACCCAGCCGAGAATCGATCCTGCGACCCTGGAGCTGTGAAGCAACTGTGCTAAACACTATGCTACCGTGCTGCCCCATAGATGACCATAGGCTGCTTTCCTCTTTGAGGTGGGAGAGCTGATTGGCGGTGTTTTAACCTGAGGATCACCACACCTCAGACGAGGGGCAAGGTTGAGAAGGCGGGTCTTCATGAATAACCTGGTAACAGTCAGCTGGTCGAGCGAGAGAAACAGTTCATGTTTCGGGTCAATGACCTTTGAGGAGGAGTTCTGATGTCAGATCACCAACTTGAAACCTTAACTTGGTTTTGTTTTTCTTAACAGATGCTGCCAGACCTGCTGGGTGTTTCCAGCGTTTTCTGTTTCTAGTTCCTTCCTGGCATCCACAGTATTTTCCTTCAATGAATTGTCAAGTTAGGGCACACTGAAAGGGTACAGCACCTTCCCAACAGCACCCTCTCTCGCTCTCTCTTTCACTAAAACCCTCCCTACTCTCCTGCAGGGATGGTAGCAATGGAAAAGACTGATGAATTAGAAATCAAACCACGGACACTATGAACATATTCCAGTGAGGGCTGGACACAGGGTATCCACATGTCCAGCACATTTTACAAAATACGGATTGTCTGGAATCTGCGAGTTAACCAGAATCTGGAAGCCTGTGGCTGCTAGCTGCGACACGGTATGATTTCAGTCTGAGCTGCACACATTCTGTACAGCACACATCCTTTAAACAAAAAAATTAAAGACAAGGAGCATGTCTGTGCATCGTTCCTCCTTCGAGCACTCTGCTGTACTAGAAATGCGAGGGAAGAAAACCAGAAGAATGTGCAACGTCCAGCATTACTCAGGTTGGCTGGGGGTGGGGGGGTTGCGGCCGCGGTGGCTGCCAGTAACTCTTGCCTCCATTCATTAAACATCCAGGCTAAAGAGTTAGCAGTCCTATCCAGTTCACCTCCAAGGCAGCCTTTTCACTGCACACATATCCTCAGGGCTGTTAGAATCAGAAGAATGCCATCTTCAACTTCAGTGGAAGAAATACAATTTGTTCTCAAATTCTGGGCGATTAGCAAGTCCAGACCCAGATGGTTCGGGGAGGGGGGGGGGGGGGGGGGGGGCACGTTGTTGTGCCTGGAGTAATACAGTCAGTTGTAAACAGTGAGGCTGCACGTGTCCCTGGCCCTTCAGAAATAGGAAGCGACTGGCCCACGGGGCGGGGTTATCTTTATCTTTACCGCTTTTTCTGTTATTAGGAAATGCTAGTTGCTGAGTTACCATTCACCACACAAAGTGAAGGAAGTTTTCAAACCAAACCACAATATATACAGATGTCTATCAAAAGGACTGAGTGTCTTTGTTCTGGAATAACTGCATTCTTGCTAGGATTTGTGCTAACCTGTAATAAATTAAAATCTGTACAAAAATACAACTTCAAAGTAAATGGCACAAAAATTGACACTAGCATATGCACAGGTAAGTTTTTTTTAAAAAATCAAACTCGTTTTCTTCACATTTTTCTGGGATTTGTGAACAAATCCTTGAACTTGAAGAGTGTTTCTGTCAATTGAAAAATGGTTAGAAATATTTTTCTTTGCTTTTAGGAAAAAAAGAAGCGTAGAAAACAATTTTATTCTGATACGTAAAATTTGCAGATTAAAATAAGACGAAAAAAGAGAGGCACAAGTGTAATTGGACCTTCACGCACAAGGGATCTCTCATTGTTTACACTGCAGGGCAGACCTGTAGCTCTCAAAGGGTTAATACCAGTAATCAAAACCGCACACTTTTCAAAATGACTTTCCTTCAGAAACTTTGCGGTGAATCTCCTGCACTGGATGGCAGAGAGCGTCCTGACCCGTGAGATAAAAGAATGAAAATGAGGAAGTCCTTCAGTACTTACTGTCCACGGGGTTGATGTAATCTGTGATGTGTGCCGCCGCGCCTGTTCCGCTAGTTTGCATGAGGATGTCACCATATGGACTTCGATGGGTGGCCATTAGGGTCATTTGATGGTAGTACTCAGCTGGATTAGCTCCTGGTGGGGGAGGGGGCAGGCCGAACAGACCCCTGTCCTTCAAGTGCTCGTGAGGAACTGCAGGGCAGAAAACAAGATACCCGTTCCCAAAGTTGTAAAAAACCTTTGTGATTTTTCTGCACTGACGTCAGACATCCCTCTGCTACCCATATGGAAGCTATCGCTGCTGTTCAGTGACGGTAGTTTGGGCGTGTTTGTGTAGAACAGAGCTGAGCGAGCTGGGGCCTCCACATTCCAGTGTTTCCTCAAAGTCATAAACAAACCCTGGCAGCACCAAATGATCTCAAGCACGAAGAGAGAGAAGGAAAGAAAATCACAGCAGGAAAGATAGGAACACTTGGAAACATGGCAGCTCCATATCTAAAGACAGCAAGGGAATTTTTGATTTTCAAAACCAACGCAAGCTTGCACACACGTGCACAGTCACAGCTATACTGGTGCACATATGCCCACTCGGTTACACTCTGCTACACTCGCTGGTGCATGCCCACAATATACAGATTAGTTTTTAAAACTTACTTGTTAAAGGCATACTGTGGGTGGTGCTCCTTGCTTCAGTGTCTAGTTTAGAATCTCATTTGGATAAGAGGCTAAATAGCTCACCCCCGAGGGATTGAAGCCGCTTTCCTATGGAATTCCCACCTCCGACAAGACACAACAGGATTCCAGTGTTTTCACTCATTTCGAAAAGCTCACGGGTTCCGGTGGGCCTGGCTCATTTCTCTTGGATGTGGTTACATGATCTTAACCCTTACATTGTTGTCTGACTAACCACAGTCTAATTGTGTATTCACAGATAATGATTAAACTCTGGAGTTGCATTATCAATGGAGCAAAGTTTGCACTGGAAACTTGAGAAGATAACTTTACCAATGCACAGACACAGAATATTACATTGGACACTCGAGGAGCATTCAAGGGGTTAAACTTCACTTTCACTAACTTTATTTTCTGCTCAGCATAAGTAATTCTGCTATCATAGAACCACTGAACCCCTACAGTGCAGAAGGAGGCCATTCAGCCCATCAAGTCTGCACCGACCTATTCCACCCAAGCTCACTTCCCTGCTCTATTTATAATAATAATCTTTATTGTCACAAGTAGGCTTACATTAACACTGCAATGAAGTTACTGTGAAAATCCCCTAGTCATCACACTCCAGCGCACTGAGGGAGAATTCAGAATGTCCAAATTACTTAACAAGCACGGGACTTGTGTGAGGAAACCGGAACACCCGGAGGAAACCCACGCAGACACAGGGAGAACGTGCAGACTCCGCACAGAGAGTGTCCCAACCCCTTTCCCTAACCTACGCATCTTTTTTGAACACTTAAGGTGTAATTTAGCATTGCCAAATTCACCTAACCTGCACATTTTTAGACTGTGGGAGGAAATCGGAGCACCCGGACACGGGGAGAATGTGCAAATTGCACAAAGACAGTGACCCAAGGCTGAAATTGAACCTGGGCCCTTGGCACTGTGAGGCTGTAGTGCTAACCACTGTGCCACCATGCTGCCTATTATTAGCATCTAGTTTTCAAATAGGTATCATTTATAACAAAACATAATATTGTCAACTCCCACTCATGTATCATAAAAAATACTGGTTATAAGTTAATATTTTGGGAGTTCTTGGTTTGCAGTTCCATTTTATTACAATCAACCACTGAACAAAATAAGACCATAAGACATAGGAGTAGAATTAGGCCACAACCCATCGAGTCTGCTCCGCCATTCAATCATGGCTGATATTTTCTCATCCCCATTCTCCTGCCTTCTCCCCATAACCCCTGATCCCCTTATTAATCAAACATCAAACACACTCAGTGATTTGGCCTCCACTGTGGCAAAAAGTTTCACAGATTCACCACCCTCTGGGCTGAAGAAATTCCTCCTCATCTCTGTTTTAAAGGATCATCCCTTTAGTCTGAGATTGTGTCCTCTGGTTCTAGTTTTTCCTACAAATGGAAACATCCTCTCCACGTCCACTCTATCCAGGCCTCGCAGTATCTTGTAAGTTTCAATAAGATCCCTCCTCATCCTTCTAAATTCCAACGAGTACAGACCCAGAGTCCTCAACCATTCCTCATATGACAAGCTCTTCATTCCAGGGATCTTGTGAACCTCCTCTGGACCCTTTCCAAGGCCAGCACATTTTTCCTTTGATACGGGGCTCAAAACTGCTCCCAATACTCCAAATGGGCTCTGACCAGAGCCTCATACAACCTCAGAAGTACATCCCTGCTCTTGTATTCTAGCCCTCTTGATATGAATGCTAACATTGCATTTAGAACATAGAACATACAATGCAGCAGGAGGCCATTCGGCCCATCGAGTCGACACGGACCCACTTAAGCCCTCACTTCCACCCTATCCCCCTAACCCAATAACCCCTCCTAACCTTTTTTTGGACTCTATGGGGCAATTTATCATGGCCAATCCACCTAACCTGCACGTCTTTGGACTGTGGGGGGAAACCGGAGCACCCGGTGGAAACCCAGGCAGACACGGGGAGAACGTGCAAACTATGTACAGACAGTGACCCAGTAGGGAATTGAACCTGGGACCCTGGCGCTGTGAAGCCATAGTGCTAACCACTATGCTACCGTGCTGCCTTCCTAACTGCTGACTGAACCTGCACGATAACCTTAAGAGAATTGTGAACAAGAACTCCCAAGTCCCTTTGCGCTTCTAATTTCCTAAGCATTTCCCCATTTAGAAAATAGTCCAGCCTAAATTCCTCCTTCCAAAGTGCATAACCTCACACTTTTCCACATTGTATTTCATCTGCCACTTCATTGTCCACTCTCCTAGCCTATCCAAATCCTTTTGCAGCCCCCTTGTTTCCACAATACTACCTGCCCCTCTACAGATCTTTGTATCTTCTGCAAATGTAGCAACCGAGCCTTCAGTTCCTTCCTCCAAGCATTAATGTATATTGTGAAAAGTTGTGGTCCCAGCACAGACTCCTGAGGCACACCACTAGTCACCGGCTGCCATCCTGAAAAAGACCCCTTTATCCCCACTCTCTGCCTTCTGCCAGTCAACCAATCCTCTATCCATGCCAGGATCGTACCCTGAACACCATGGGCTCTTAACTTATTTAACAGTCTCCTATGCGGCACCTTGTCAAAGGCCTTCTGGAAATCTAAATAATTCATGTCCACTGGTTCTCCTTTGTCTAACTTGCTTGTTACCTCCTCAAAGAACTCTAACAGATTTGTCAGACATGACCTCCCTTTGATAGGGGCTGGTTTAGCACAGTGAGCTAAACAGCTGGCATGTAATGCAGAACAATGCCAGCGGCGCGGATTCAATTCCCGTACCAGCCTCCCCGAACAGGCGCCGGAATATGGCGACTAGGGGCTTTTCACAGTAACTTCATTGAAGCCTACTTGTGACAATAAGTGATTATTATTACAAAGCATTGCTGACTCAGCCCTATTTTACCATGCACTTCCAAGTACTCCGCAATCTCATCTTTAATAACAGACTCTAAAATCTTACTAATGACCGAAGTCAGGCTAACTGGCCTATAATTTCCCATCTTCTGCCTCCCTCCCTTCTTAAACAGTGGTGTTACATTAGCCACTTTCCAGTCCTCTGGGACCCTTCCTGCCTCCGGTGATTCCTGAAAGATCATCACTAATGTCTCCACAATTTCCTCAGCTATCTCCAGGTGACTTATCCACCTTCAGACCTTTCAGTTTCCCTAGAACCTTCTTCTTAGTAATGGTCACTGCACTCACCTCTGCCCCCTGGTTCTCCTGGAGCTCTGGCATCCCACTGGTGTCTTCCACCGTGAAGACTGATGCAAAGTAACTATTCAGTTCATCTGCCATTTCTTTGTTTCCTATTATTACTTCTCCAGCCATGTTTTCCAGTGGTCCAATGTCTATTTTTGCCTCTCTCTTACCTTTTATATATTGAAAAAAAACCTCTTCCTCTCTTCTTTTATATTACTAGCTAAGATCCGATAACCCTCCGGCATACTCGCACTCCTCCAATTCTGGCCTCTCGGGCATTCCTAATTTTAATCATTCCAGCCTTCAGATGCCAAGGCCCGAGGCAGCAGATCTCTCTCATAAACCACAACGTCCTTTTTCTCCTTTAAGACGCTCCTTAAAATTTAGCCCTTTGACTAAGTTTCCATCATCTGCTTTCATATCCCCATCTATGGCTTGATGTCACATTTTTGTTTGAAAATGTTACTGTGAAATGCCTTGGGACATTTCACGAAATTAAAGATACCAGACAAATACAAGCTGTTGTTGGTACAGTTATCTGGATAAAGAAAAGAGCAAGGCTTACCATCAGCTGGACTTAGGCCTCTTGCAGCTGAAATCATGGAGAGCGTGGGACTGCCGTGCATGGTCCTCAGGTAATGTTCCATGTGGGGGTTGACATATGGATGAGGTGGGCTGAAAGGTGATTCCCCTGTGCCTGCTGGATTTCGATGAGGAGAGAGCCGGATGAGGGAGATGTCAGAGAAGACAGGGCTTCCAGTCAAGGCAGGAGGCCTGAGGAAACAGAAGTGCAATATTTCTTGAGGTTCAGCTGACTTCACAGTTATATTCCCATTGAGAAACTCGCAGGTGGATATCAGTTTGAAACTGCCCGCAGAAATTGAATTTGATTAGAATGTTTATATTCATTCCTGCCTTGAACCAGGACATCTTCCGCCTGCATTAAATCCCCATGCACCACTCACATGCACCATGTCATGAAGCTGGTCAAAGCTGCATACAGCAATAAACCAATTCGGAGTTCAATATTGAATTGAACTTAAGCTGGAACTCAGCTGGTACTTCTTAAGCCGGCAAGAGGCTGAGCTTCCGCTATGATCTAACTGAATAAATTCATATTTACATTGTGCATTTTGATTCAAAGCAGCTGGGGATCAGGGACAAGGATCAGTATTTTACTATTACAAAACAATGTTCTTCTTAGCTCAGTGCAGACCATGGGGTTCCTTGACATACGTTCTCCATGGCCTAGCTAGACAAATGTAGAATTTGTAAGGCACGGACAGCCAACTCCACCCCCCGCCCCTCCCCCACCCCCAGCCAACCCAATGTGTAAACAGTGTGATCTATTCCAGAGAGGCACAAAACAATTGGATGTACAACATTTAATGCCTTTGGCTGAGAAGAGACAGGATTAAATCATGGCGTCCCACACAATGAGTCCTGATATGAGTTGTACTAGTGTGCCAGCTGTGGCAGGAAACCAGACAATCCCCACCCTTCCTCCCCCTATTAGGCAGAAGACACACCTGTACAATCACCCCTGAGCACTTATTAAGTGACTGGCCGTACTGCTGCCAGAGACAGTGCAACTGGCAGAGTCTTCTCAGCAGGTCGACTGATTCCCCATGGATAGGGCGTTTTGCTGAGGGAGGGACGAAAAAAGGCAACCAGGAATGGGCTCGAGGGGCCGAATGGCCTACTCCTATTCCTGTGTTCCTAAGAGGTGAAAGGGAAGAAGACAACATATCAAATATTGTGAATGGTGGGTAAACTTAGAAACATAGAAAATAGGAGGTAGGTTGGACCATTCGGCCCTTTGACCCTGCTCTGCCATTCAATATGATCATGGTTATCAAGAGTAAATATTACCCTTGAATCAGACTTGTTGAAATTAGTGAACCCATCTGGTTCACAAATGTCCTTTAGAGAAGGAAATCTGTCATCCTTACCTGGTCTGGCCTACATGTGACTCACAGCAATGTGGTTTGACTCTTAAATGCCCTCTGAAATGGCCTAGCAAGCCACTCAGTTGCATTCAACCACTACGAAAACACAAAAAAGACATGAAACCGGACGGACCACCCGTCATCGAACCAGGCACTGGAAACGACAACGGCAAACCCAGCACTGCCGACCCTGCATGTCCTCCTTACTAACATCTGGGGGCTTGTGTCAAAGTTGAGACAGCTGTCTCCCAGACTAGTTAAGCAACAATCTGACATAGTCATACTCACAGAATCATACCTTACAGAGAACGTCCGAGCCATCATTATCACCATTTGTGGGTATGTGAAATGAAAATCACTTATTGTCACAAGTAGGCTTCAAATTAAGTTACAGGAAAAAGCCCCTAGTCGCCACATTCCGGCGCCTCTTCGGGGAGGCTGGTACGGGAATTGAACCGTGCTGCTGGCCTGCCTTGGTCTGCTTTAAAAGCCAGCGATTTAGCCCAGTGTGCTAAACCAGCCCCGAGACCAGTCTGTCTCAATGGCAGGTCAGACCCAGCAGAGGTGGCAGTACAGTGGTATACAGTTGGGAGGGAGTTGGGCGTCCTCAACATTGACTCTGGACCCCATGAAGTCTCATGGCTTCAGGTCAAACACGGGCAAGGAAACCTCCTGCTGATGACCACATACTGGCCACCATCAGCAGATGAATCAGTTCACCTCCATGGTGAACACCATTTGGAGGAAGCCCCGAGGGTGGCAATGGCGCAGAATATGCTCTGGGTGGGGGACTTCAATGTCCATCACCAAGAGTGGCTCAGTCGTACCACCACAGACCGAGCTGGTCCAGTCCTAAAGGACATAGCTGCTAGACTGGGACTGCAGCAGGTGGTGAGGGAAACAACAAGAGGGAAAAACATACTTAACCTCATCCTCACCAATCTGCCTGCTGCAGAGTATCGGTAGAAGTGACAACTGCACAGTTCCTGTGGAGACAAAGTCCCGTCCTCACATTGACGATACCCTCCATCTTGTTGTGTGGCACTATCACCGTGTTAAATGGGATAGACTTCGAACAGATCTAGCATCTCAAGACTGGGCATCCATGAGGCGCTGTGGGCCATCAGCAGCAGCAGAATTGTATTCAACCACAACCTGCAACCTCATGGCCTGGCATATCCCCCACTCCACCATTACCACCAAGCCAGGGGATCAACCCTGGTTCAATGAAGAGTGCAGGACAGCAAGCCAGGGGCAACACCAGGTGTACTTAAAAATGAGGTGTTGAACTGGTGAAGCTACAACACAGGACTAGTGTGCCAAACAGCATAAGCAGCAAGTAATAGACAGAGATAAGCGATTCCACAATGAACGGATCAGGTCTAAGCTCTGTAGTCCTGCTGCATCCAGCCATGGGTGGTGGTGGACAATTAAACAACTCACCGTAGGAGGAGGCTCCACAAATATCTCCATTCTCAATGATGGAGGAGCCCAGCACATATGTGCAAAAGACAAGGCTGAGGCATTCGCAACAATGTTCGGTCAGAAGTGCCAAGTGGATGATCCACCTTGATCTCTTCCGGAGGTCCCCAGCATTACAGATGTCAGTCTTCAGCCAATCCGATTCACTCCACGTAATGTCAAGAAACGGCTGAACGCACTGGATACTGCAAAAGCTATGGGCCCTGACAATATCCCAGCAATAGTACTGAAGACTTATGCTCCAAAACTTGCCGTACCCCTAGCCAAGCTGTTCCTGTACAAGAAACAGGACAAATCCAACTCAGCCAATTACCGCCCTATCAGTCTACTCTCCATCATCAGCAAAGTGATGGAAGGAGTCATCAACAGTTCTATAAAGTGGCACTTATTCAGCAATAACCTGTTCACAGACGCTCACTTTGGGTTCCGCCAGGGTCACTCAGCTCCTGACCTCATTACAGCCTTGGTTCAAACATGGACAAAAGAGCTGAATGCCAGAGGTGCGGTGAGAGTGACTGTCCTTGACATCAACGCACCATTTGACTGAGTATGGCATCAGGGAGCCCCAGCTAAACTGGAGTCAATGGGAATCAGGGGGGAAACTCTCTGCTGGTTGGAGTCATACCTGGCACAAATGAAGATGGTTGTAGTGGTTGGAGGTCAATCATCTCAACTTCAGGACATCATTGCAGGAGTTCTAGGTGCCAGGCCCAACCACCTTCAGCTGCTTCGTCAATGACCTCCCTTCCATCATAAGGTCACAAGTGGAGATGTTTGTGAGTGACTGCACAATGTTCAGCACCATTTGTGTCTCCTCAGAGAATGAAGCAGTCCATGTCCAAAAGCAGCAAGACCTGGACAATATCCAGGCCTGGGCTGACAAGTGGCAAGTTACATTTGTGCCACAGAAGTGCCAGGCAATAACCATCTCCTACAAGAGAGGATCTAACCACTGCCTCTTGACATTCAATGGCATTACCATCGCTACATCCCCCACAATCAACATCCTGGGGGTTGCCATTGATCAAAAACTGAGCTGGACTAACCACATTAATACTGTGGCTACCAGGGCAGGTCAAAGACTAGGAACCCTACGGCGAGTAACTCACCTCCTGACCGCCCAAAGCTTGTCCACCATCTACTCGGCACAAGTCAGGAGTGTGATGGAATACTCTCCACTTGCCTGCATGGGTGCAGCTCCAACAACACTCAAGAAGCTCAACACCATCCAGGACAAAGTAGCCCGCTTGATTGCTCCCCCTTCCACAAACATTCAAACCCTCCACCACTGACGAACAGTGGCAGACTTGTGTACCATCTACAAAATGCACTGCAGTAAACTCACCAAGGTTCCTCCGACAACACCTTCCAAATTCAAGACCACTACCATCTAGAAGGACAAGAGCAGCAGATACCTGGGACCCCCACCACCTGGAGGTTCCCCTCCAAGTCACTCAGCACCCTGACTTGGAAATATATTGCCGTTCCTTCACTGAGGCTCCCTCCCTAACAGCACGGTGGGTGTACCTACACCTCGAGGACTGCAGCGGCTCAAGAAGGCAGCTTACCACCGCCTTCTGAAGGGCAACTAGGGATGGGCAATAAATGCCGGCCTAACCAGCAACACCCACATCCCGTAAATGATTTTTTAAAAAGTACTGGATTAAGAATTCCTTTGCTTCTTGTACAAAGAGAGAGGGACCCCTGGCCTATTTTATGGAACAATATTACAAGAATAATACTGAATGAAAGAAAAAGATTTCATAGAACATAGAACAATACAGCGCAGTACAGGCCCTTCGGCCCACGATGTTGCACCGAAACAAAAGCCATCTAACCTACACTATGCCATTATCATCCATATGTTTATCCAATAAACTTTTAAATGCCCTCAATGTTGGCGAGTTCACTACTGTAGCAGGTAGGGCATTCCACGGCCTCACTACTCTTTGCGTAAAGAACCTACCTCTGACCTCTGTCCTATATCTATTACCCCTCAGTTTAAAGCTATGTCCCCTCGTGCCAGCCATATCCATCCGCGGGAGAAGGCTCTCACTGTCCACCCTATCCAACCCCCTGATCATTTTGTATGCCTCTATTAAGTCTCCTCTTAACCTTCTTCTCTCCAACGAAAACAACCTCAAGTCCATCAGCCTTTCCTCATAAGATTTTCCCTCCATACCAGGCAACATCCTGGTAAATCTCCTCTGCACCCGCTCCAAAGCCTCCACGTCCTTCCTATAATGCGGTGACCAGAACTGTACGCAATACTCCAAATGCGGTGGTACCAGAGTTCTGTACAGCTGCAACATGACCTCCCGAATCCGGAACTCAATCCCTCTACCAATAAAGGCCAACACTCCATAGGTCTTCTTCACAACCCTATCAACCTGGGTGGCAACTTTCAGGGATCTATGTACATGGACACCTAGATCCCTCTGCTCATCCACACTTTCAAGAACTTTACCATTAGCCAAATATTCCGCATTCCTGTTATTCCTTCCAAAGTGAATCACCTCACACTTCTCTACATTAAACTCCATTTGCCACCTCTCAGCCCAGCTCTGCAGCTTATCTATATCCCTCTGTAACCTGCTACATCCTTCCACACTATCGACAACACCACCGACTTTAGTATCGTCTGCAAATTTACTCACCCACCCTTCTGCGCCTTCCTCTAGGTCATTGATAAAAATGACAAACAGCAACGGCCCCAGAACAGATCCTTGTGGTACTCCACTTGTGACTGTACTCCATTCTGAACATTTCCCATCAACCACCACCCTCTGTCTTCTTTCAGCTAGCCAATTTCTGATCCACATCTCTAAATCACCCTCAATCCCCAGCCTCCGTATTTTTTGCAATAGCCTACCGTGGGGAACCTTATCAAACGCTTTGCTGAAATCCATATACACCACATCAACTGCTCTACCCTCGTCTACCTGTTCAGTCACCTTCTCAAAGAACTCGATAAGGTTTGTGAGGCATGACCTACCCTTCACAAAGCCATGCTGACTATCCCTGATCATATTATTCCTATCTAGATGATTATAAATCTTTCAGCCCCACTTTTAACCTAAGCTGTTCAGTGGAAACAGGAAGGGATTGAGAGGGACATCCAACCCAAACCCACATTGTGCTGCCCATGTAGGTTGGTTAAAGTCAGGGTTTGACATTTATATAACATGCAGTGACTGCTAATATGTAGGTACACGTAGTAGCCATCTAGGTCACTGCAGGATCTCAATCTGCTTTGATGATGGGGGTGAGGGAAGAATGCACCCTACTCTTTTTTGAATACAGCAATTGGAGTTTAATCACCCAGGGGAATCAGCTGAACAGGCATCCAAGGCTTCAGGTTTACATCTCAGCTGAACGGTGCCACCCCTGACATTATGGCACAGTACAGTATTAAGGGGTTGAAGTGTCGAAGTAGAATTTTACCCCTCAATTGTCTGACTCACATTTATGGAGATGATTGTGATGCCATCTGAGCGTGCTGTCAAGCTGGTACATGCCAATTTGTATCATGACTGCGTGGTAGTGTTATCACACCTCAATGCATGATTCCTCCATGGGAGTTCTCGGTTTGAAGGTCATTAAATCAAGCTTCTGTTCCCGCCACAGAACTGAAACAGCCATTCTCAAAATCACAATCATAGACTCCCTACTGTGCAGGAGGCCATTCGGCCCAGCGAGTCTGCAGCGTCCCTTCAAATGAGCACTCCATCCATGCCCAGTCCCCTATCCCCGTAACAAGGTTGTCTGACACCGTGGACCCAAGGTAGCTTGTCATGTTTCTAACTTTTTTTCCAGGAACTCACAATCACACAGGATTGGTAAACTTTCAGCAGGTCCTATTTATTTGAAGGCTAGAATTAACACGGTTAGATTTAGCACGTTAGCACAGTGAGGGTGGCACGATAGCACATTGATTAGCACAGTTGTTTCACAGCTCCAGGGTCCCAGGTTTGATTCCCCACTGGGTCACTGTCTGTGCGGAGTCTGCACACTCTCCCCGTGTCTGCGTGGGTTTCCTCCGGGTGCTCCGGTTTCCTCCCACAGTCCAAAGAAATGAAAGTTAGGTGGATTGGTCAAGCTAAATTGCCCTTAGTGTCCAAAAAGGTTGGGTGGGGTTACGGGGAGAGTGTGGAGGTGTGGGCTTGGGTGGGATGCTATTTCCAAGGGTCGGTGCAGACTCGATGGGCTGAATGGTCTCCTTCTGCACTGTAAATTCTATGATTCGATGATTCTAACCTGCACATGCCGAGGCACTAAGGGGCAATTTAGCAATCCCAATCCACCTAACCTGCACATCTTTGGACTCTGGGAGGAAACCGGAGCACCTGAAGGAACCCATGCAGACCAAGGGGAATGTACAAACTCCACACAGACGATGACCCAAGACATGAATTGAACCGGGGTCCCTGGCACAGTGAGGCAGCAGTACTAATCACTGTGCCACTGTGCGGCCCCCAAATAACATCTACCTGTGACTAACACAACAGGATATTTTTCCATCTTGACATCTCTGTAGCCTTTGACCTGGTTAACGACATCATTCTGTAGCCACTTAAAATGGCCAACTCCCGATTCAAAATGGCGAACGGCAAAGGCTGATGGGAAAGTCAGCCAACAAGACAAAAACCAGCAGCTGCAGGTTGGCTGTGTATTTACCTCTGGAAAGGTCAGATACTATCGATACCAGCAACCATCAGCATAACAAAACAACAGCCATCTGCATACTAATGAACAATCCCCGGGAACAATAAGCAACATTTAGACACACAAAGCAAAACCAGACTCTTTGGCGCCAGCAGAAGCCTACACAAAAGGAGGTGAACGACCACCTCAGGACCGCCCATCGATCAGGGAACCCCTCCAGCATTGGAGAAAATCGAACCAAGAGATTGGGACAAAGTCCAATCACTTGGGACCAGGTACAGGGTCCGCCCCGAAAGGCGGGAAGCCCCTGGGAACTATAAGAATTGAGCCCCAAGTTCAAATCGCTCTCTTCTCCACCGCTTCTCCAGCTCTTCACTCTTCAGCAGCTGGTCGAAACTGTAAGTCTTACTTCAACGCTCGCTACAAGATAGGCGCTCCTAGCTACCAATCTGTACCAACTTCGAATCCCGCAGGCTCAGAACCCGAACAAAAGGCCATTTGTTTCCCTGACCTGGTGGGCCAGTTCCAAGTTAAGTATAGGCCTGTTAGTTGCAGAAGTAGCTTAAACGTAGAATTTGTGCATGAGTAGCGATTACTGTGTATAATAAATGTGCTTTGATTTAAATCTTACTAATCGGTGTATTGGATTATTGATCATTACTCGGACTTGAACCACGAGGCGGTATCAGAAAGATACCTGGCGACTCAAGAGCAAAGGTAATAAAACAGAGCAATTGAACTAAGGCAAAGTTAGCAACAATTCTCCTCCAACTCACCTAGTGCGACTATCTTTGTTTTGGTTCCACTCTGACCCACCCAATTGTAGCCAGAGCTTCTCTAGCAATGATTCATTTGTCCATAACTGCACTGACAACTCGAAGGTTCTCTAAGGATCTGCTGGGGTTCTCTCAGGATCTGTTCTTGGTGTCCTCCTCTACCCCATCTAGGTGTTATCCTTGGCAACATCATTCATTGATATAGGGCCAGCTTTTTCTTGCACGTTGACATCACCCAGCTCCACCTCTCCCTTGACTCAACACGGTAGCATTGTGGATAGCACAATTGCTTCACAGCTCCAGGGTCCCAGGTTCGATTCCGGCTTGGGTCACTGTCTGTGCGGAGTTTGCACAACCTCCCCGTGTGTGCGCAGGTTTCCTCCGGGTGCTCCGGTTTCCTCCCACAGTCCAAAGATGTGCAGGTTAGGTGGATTGGCCATGATAAATTGCCCTTAGTGTTCAAAATTGCCCTTAGCTTTGGGTGGGGTTACTGGGTTATGGGGATCGGGTGGAGGTGTTGACCTTGGGTAGGGTGCTCTTTCCAAGAGCCGGTGCAGTCTCGATGGGCTGAATGGCCTCGTTCTGCACTGTAAATTCTATGTTAATTCCTCCACTTTCTCCATTTGTCAGGTTGTTGGTCCAACATCCAAACTTACCTTTCCAGCCAAACATTGGAAAGACCATCATTTTGGTCCACACTACAAATTCCGTATCCTAGCCATCAATTCCACCTCCCTCAGCACCTAGCCAGTCTGTTCACCAGCTCAATGTCTTTCATAGTTCTGTGCTCAGTTTTTGGCTCTATGTATTCTCTATCACAAATACAGCCTAATTTCACCTCTGCAATATGGCTTGCCTACATTGCTTCAGCTCATCTATTGCTGAAGCTTTCATCCATGTCGTTGTCACTTCCAGACTCAATGAAGTCCCATCGACTTCCCATTCTCTGCTCATTAGAGACCTCAAGTGATTTAAAAGTATGGCCCCTCCAATTCTATTTTGCCACAAACCCCATCTCAGTCCTTTCGGACATAGATCTGTCCCCAGGTCCTGAATGGTTCCAATTTAAAATGACCACCTTTGTGTTTAAATCTCTCTATGGCCTAGTCTCTTACTTCCCATTTCTGAAATCTTCTCCAGTGCTGCATATCCCACCCCCCGTTCCCCAAACGTATTCTCCATTTCACGGATTCCAGCCCTTTGGGTATACTCCCTCTATTCATTGTATCACTGGTAGCTGTGCCTTCTGGGATTTCCTCCCTGAACCTTCCTGCCTCTCCACACCTTTCTCCTCCTTTAGGACACTCCTCAATATGTGTCTCTTTGGCTGCATTTTTTTATATCTGCCCCCCCCTCCTCCCAATATCTCCTTCTTGGGCTCGGTGTCCGTTTTCTTTGCCATCCGACTCGATCTTGGAGATGTTGATTTCTGCCTACGAGCGCCACACTTGCTATTGCTGTTGATGGCATTTTCAGAAGAGGAGGGGAGAAAAATCAGGGGGAGGGAAACTCGACACAAGCAAAAACGAACTCACTTATTGCTCAGGCTGTGGCTGATGTGAGGCGGACACAAGATCTGAAAAGTTCAGCTGAACTAATTCACCTCATTCATCAATCTGACAGGAGGATTTCAAAGCAACAGGTAGCAGAATCACTTAAATTCACGGCTCGATCATGCAGAAAAGGTACACACTACCTCCGCAGGTAATGGAGCCTGATCGAAGTGATCAGACAGCTTTACCTTTTCCTCGGGTTAGTATTGAAAAAGGGGTGATGTGTGTTTGCTTTTCCCATTCAGAAAGCTGTGCACTGTTAATACTTTGGAATCCTCCTTGCCTCCTTTTGCAACAGCACACTACACTCTAACTTGGATATTGAACCAAGAAATCCATGTTTCAAAAGGAGATTGGCAAAGCTGAAAGTTACAGGTTTTGATTTTTTTTGCTAAATTTTAAAGAGCGCACATCAAAGACGTAGAAAGAATTGGCATTTATATCGTACCTTTCTGTTGCCCTATTAGGGGCGGTATTCTCCCCCCACACGCCGGGTGGGAGAATCGCCGGGGCGCCGCGCGAGTCGCGCCACACCGCCCCGACACCCGCACGCGATGCTCCCACCCCACCCCCGGAACCAACGGCGCGGGAATCGCGCCGGGCCGCTCGGAGAATCGCCGCAAACTGCGAGCGGCGATTCTCCGGCCCGGAATGGCCGAGCGGCTGGCGAAAAAAATGACAGTTCCGCCGGTGCCATTCACCCCTGGTCGTTGCCGGCGGGAACTGTGCGGGAACGCTGGGGGGGGGGGGCCTGTGGGGGGGGGGGGGGGGGGGGAGGGGGGGGGGCTCCTTCACCGGAGGGGGGGGGGGCGGCCTCCGATGGGGTCTGGCCCGCGATCGGGCCACACCGATCGGCGGGCCGGCCTCTACCCCCCCCCCCCCCCCCCCCCCGGGCCTACCTCCTTCCGCGGCTGGCCCCAGAACCCCGGCGCCATGTTGGTGAGGGGCCGGCGCGCGCAAGATGTTCCCCGCAGATGTGCAGGATGGTGCGGCCCAACTGCGCATGCACAGGAATGAGCTGCCCCAACTGCGCATGCGCCGCGTAAGGAGGCTGGAGCGGCGTGAACCGCTCCAGCGCCGTGCTGGGCCCCTGTGGGGGCCAGAATAGGTCGTGCCCGGGCCCTGTTCGCGCCGTTGTGAAACGCGACGGCGCTCACGATGGCCCGGCACTTAGTCCCGGGAGCGGAGAATCCCGCCCTATGTATTTTCTTTTCATCCACTAAATGATCTGTTTGAGCTGCTCGCAAAGAAAATACTTTTCACTGTACCTCGGTACTCGTGACAATAAGCAAATCCAAACCATGTTGTCAGGATGTCCCACAGTATCTCACAGCTTATGAGTGACTTTTCGAGTGCAGTCATTGTTCTGGTATGGACAAGTGCAACAAGCTGTGCACAGCAAAATCCAAATAGCAGTGATGAGATAAATAACCAGGCTTTCGCAGTGTTGGTTAAGGGCAGAAGTTAGTCGGGACAAATGGGAGAACTTGGCTTTTCCTTAAACGGTGTCACATGATCTATTTTTTCTCCATGAACAGGCAGGTGATGGCCTCGATTTAATGACTTATTCTTAAGATGGCAACTCCAATAGTGAAGCACTCCATCAACTCTGAAGACTGTGGAAGAACGTGGGATGGGATTTGAACCCACAATATCCTAACTCAGAGATGGGAATTCTGACACCGATCGACGCCACGTTCTCATGCTTAGCGAAAAACTTTTCTCTGACATTGATATTTTGGGGAGTAGGTGCCACTGTTACTTGCACTTCCACTTGGCATGGTACAGTGTGAGGCAATGGGCAGGAGAGCCAGGGAAAGAAGTATCTTCCCTCTCTGCCAGCGAAGCGAGAGGGGAATCACCAGGTTTATATTAGCTGCCGAGAAGATAGCTCTGTGGTGACAGCTTTTTACTGGAAAGGTAGCGTTAGTTACCTGACCAATTGTTCAGCAATGATTCTAATCTTGCCACTTATGAACCCTAACCTCCCCCAACCACTCCATCCCCCATTTTTAAATGTTGAGTTCTAGATAAACCATGAACCTCTCTCTCCTGCTTCAGAAGAGTCCACTTGGAGATTTGGGACACAGATATAATCAACACATTTGAAGAGTAAGTAATTTGAATCAAATGCCACGGACATGATCGACCCGAATGGGAACAGAGTGCCGTAGCACGCACGATTAGCCGTGTGTTTCCCGGTGCTCGGAGCACCGAGAGACACCACGCTTTTGAGCGGCCAGTCGGATAGATTGGGGCCCTCAGCGGGTAACGCAAGGCCGAGGCTGCACTTAGTCCCGTTTTCTGCACTGAGGACTACTTGCTGGAGCTCCTGAGTGCAGGGAGAGATCAGGACGCCATTTCTGGTCTCTCAACCCCTCGAAGCGACGCTCGAAATCTTCCCCAAGTCTCAACTCACCTATAAAAGGGGCCCTTCCCCGCCCCATCATCCCTTGCCTCCCCAAACCCATGATGTGGAGATGCCGGCGATGGACTGGGGTGAGCACAGTACGAAGTCTTACAACACCAGGTTAAAGTCCAACAGGTTTGTTTCGATGTCACTAGCTTTCGGAGCGCTGCTCCTTCCTCAGGTGAATGAAGAGGTCTGTTCCTGAAACACATATAAAGACAAATTCAAAGATGCCAAACAATGCTAGGAATGCGAGCATTAGCAGGTGATTAAATCTTTACAGATCCAGAGATGGGGTAACCCCAGGTTAAAGAGGTGTGAATTGTCTCAAGCCAGGACAGTTGGTAGGATTTCGCAGGCCAGATGGTGGGGGATGAATGTAATGTGACATGAATCCCAGGTCCCGGTTGAGGCCGCACTCATGTGTGCGGAACTTGGCTATAAGTTTCTGCTCGCCGATTCTGCGTTGTCGCGGGTCCTGAAGGCCGCCTTGGAGAACGCTTACCCGGAGGTCAGAGGCTGAATGCCCTTGACTGCTGAAGTGTTCCCCGACTGGAAGGGAACATTCCTGCCTGGTGATTGTGGCGTGATGTCCGTTCATTCGTTGTCACAGCGTCTGCATGGTCTCGCCAATGTACCACGCTTCGGGACATCCTTTCCTGCAGCGTATGAGGTAGACAACGTTGGCCGAGTCGCACGAGTATGTACCGCGTACCTGGTGGGTGGTGTTCTCACGTGTAATAGTGGTATCCATGTCGATGATCTGGCACGTCTTGCAGAGATTACCATGACAGGGTTGTGTGGTGTCGTGGTCACTGTTCTGAAGACTGGGTAGTTTGCTGCAAACAATGGTTCGTTTGAGGTTGCGCGGTTGTTTGAAGGCAAGTAGTGGGGGTGTGGGGATGACCTTGGCAAGATGTTCATCGTCATCAATGACGTGTTGAAGGCTGTGAAGAAGATGACGTAGTTTCTCCGCTCCGGGGAAGTACTGGACGACGAAGGGTATTCTGTCGGCTGTGTCCCATGTTTGTCTTCTGAGGAGGTCGGTCCGGTTTTTCGCTGTGGCGCGTTGGAACTGTCGATCGATGAATCGAGTGCCATATCCCATTCGTACGAGGGCATCTTTCAACGTCTGTAGATGTCTGTTACGCTCCTCCTCGTCTGAGCAGATCCTGTGTATACGGAGCGCTTGTCCATAGGGGATGGCTTCTTTAATGTGTTTAGGGTGGAAGCTGGAGAAGTGGAGCATCATGAGGTTATCCGTGGGTTTGCGGTAAAGCGAAGTGCTGAGGTGACCGTCCTTGATGGAGACGAGTGTGTCCAAGAATGCAACTGATTTTGGAGAGTAGTCCATGGTGAGTCTGATGGTTGGATGGAACTTATTAATGTCATTGTGTAGTCGTTTCAGTGATTCTTCGCCATGGGTCCAAAGGAAAAAAATTTCATCGATGTATCTGGTGTATAACATCGGTTGAAGGTCCTGTGCGGTGAGTAGGTCCTGTTCAAACTTGTGCATGAAGATGTTGGCGTATTGGGGTGCGGGTTTGGTCCCCATGGCTGTTCCGTGCGTCTGAATGAAGAACTTGTTGTCGAAGGTGAAGACGTTGTGATCCAGAATGAAGCGGATGAGTTGCAGAATTGCGTCTGTAGATTGGCAGTTGTCGGTGTTGAGTACTGAGGCTGTTGCAGCAATGCCGTCGTCATGGGGGATGCTGGTGTAGAGTGCCGAGACGTCCATTGTGACGAGGAATGTTCCTGGTTCAACTGGATGTACCTTGTACGATGGGTTTCAAGATGCCCTCGATGTAGCCAGAGAGGTTCTCACACAGGGTCCCATTGCCTGAAACGATAGGGCGGCCTGGTGTGCTGGCCTTATGTATTTTGGGAGGCAGTAGAGATCTCCAATGCGGGGAGTACGTGGGATGAGAGCACGTAGGGTGCTCTGAAGATCTGGATCCAAGGTCTTGATCAGTCTGTTAAGTTGGCGGATGTGTTCCTTGGTCGGATCTGCGGGTAACTGTCTGTAGTGTTCTTGGTTGTTCAGTTGTCGGTATACTTCTTTGCAGTAGTCCGTTCTGTTCAGTACGACAGTGGCCCCCCCATTGTCTGCTGGTTTGATGACGATGCTGTGGTTGGTCTTGAGAGCGCGGATGGCATTGCGTTGTGCTTGGGTGACGTTCGGGGTTGTCTTGTGAATGCGACTGATGAATCTGGCATTGACACGACTCCTGACGGCTTCAGCATACATGTCGAGTCTAAGGCAGCGGCCTTCCGGAGGGGTCCAATTCGGCTCTTTCCTCTTCGGTTGCCGCACCGCAGATCTCTCGGTCTGCTGTTCCGGTTCATTGGTAGTCTGCTTGTGCGACTCGGCCAACGTTGTCTACCTCATACGCTGCAGGAAAGGATGTCCCGAAGCGTGGTACATTGGCGAGACCATGCAGACGCTGCGACAACGAATGAACGGACATCGCGCCACAATCACCAGGCAGGAATGTTCCCTTCCAGTCGGGGAACACTTCAGCAGTCAAGGGCATTCAGCCTCTGATCTCCGGGTAAGCGTTCTCCAAGGCGGCCTTCAGGACCCGCGACAACGCAGAATCGGCGAGCAGAAACTTATAGCCAAGTTCCGCACACATGAGTGCGGCCTCAACCGGGACCTGGGATTCATGTCACATTACATTCATCCCCCACCATCTGGCCTGCGAAATCCTACCAACTGTCCTGGCTTGAGACAATTCACACCTCTTTAACCTGGGGTCACCCCATCTCTGGATCTGTAAAGATTTAATCACCTGCTAATGCTCGCATTCCTAGCATTGTTTGGCATCTTTGAATTTGTCTATATATGTGTTTCTGGAACAGACCTCTTCATTCACCTGAGGAAGGAGCAGCGCTTCGAAATCTAGTGACATCGAAACAAACCTGTTGGACTTTAACCTGGTGTTGTAAGACTTCGTACTGTCCCCAAACCCATGCAGGGCACCCCTAGCCCCGATCCCCATTGCATGAAAAATGGCACCTTGGTAGTGTCATCCTGGTAGTGCCCGTGCGTGTCTGGCAATGTCATCTGGGCACCTTGACAGCACCAGGGTGGCATTGCCAGGGTGCCCAGGTGGCATCATTGCCAGAGTGCCACCTGGCCCAGAGGGCAAGCACCAGGGAGACTCCTACGAGTGCCGTACTGTCTCGTCCCCATTTGTAGAGACCAGCACTGAACAGCACCCACCCAAGGTCTCGGAGGTGAGGGGGCTAGACCGCACGCCTGGGTTAGATCTCGGGAATTCATATTAGAGTGAGACTAGCTGTCTCACTCATATTAGAGTGAGACTAGCAGATTTTCCATTAAGTGATTCTGCCCACCATGGGCGAGATTCACATTGCGACATCTTGTGAGGTGTGGCGAGCCAGGTAGATCCCAGAAGGGGATCTCCCTGCATCTACCTGACGTGCCTGCACTGCTTTTTGGGTGTAACGTGGCCTGTAGATTTCGCCCCATATTACAAGTATTATTTATGTGGAAGGCCTCATCTCTCCAGCCCTCCCTTTTAAAATAATGCCCCACATCCACGCTTAATATCTGCCCCATGGGGTTCCCCATCCTCCCAAATGGCCACGCAACAGCAGCACGGTTAGAGCTGTCAGTTCTCCTACCCAACAGTAATAAGGACCAACCAGGAAGATTCATTCGGCTTATTACCAATGTCATTGGGCGAGGCGCCCCCCGATTTACGAAAAAGTTGCACCATACCTCCCTCACGTAGACCCACTTTTTATTAGGAATTCCCAACTCGCTTTCTTCAGGTTGCACCATTCCTGACAACATGTTCTCAGCAGCAAAACACAGCAAGGTTCCAGCTGTCGGGCTTCCAGTCGTTGCAAGGTAAGTGTATGACAGTGGTGGTGATGGCACCCTTTCCAAATTGCCCCTCCGTTTGCCCCGCTTAAAATCTTACGACTCTGTGAGGGGCCTCCTTTTGAAGCTCACAGCACCATCAGACACAGGCGCAAACCCATATTGGCTAATACTGCAGCTCACAGAATGGAAACGATTCCATCTAAGATAGAGGTAAGATGAGGTCCGTCAGCTAAAGGGCCGAGGAGATAAACGCAAGTTACTGCGGATGCTGGCATCTGAAACAAAACCAGAAAATGCTGGACATTCTCAGCTGGTCTGACAGCATCTGTGGAGTGAGAACGGAGCTTACAGGCACGATCCATTGGCCACGCTGCGTCCGAAAAGCAGCGCACCGTGGCGCAGCTGGCCGATACAAGCTGGGAGGCTCCGCTCCCGTGATCAACCCAGCTTGCAGCGCCTCGCAAGATGTAACCCGATTTTGCGAGACGTTGCTTTGTGAATCCTGCCAATTGCGGGCGGGATCAAATCTGCATAACAGAGCGAGACAGCTAGTTTCACTTGAATGAGCAGATTGCCGAGTTACCCGGGCGGCAAGGTGGCGCAGTGGTTAGCACTGCTGCCTCATGGCACCAAGGACCAGGGTTGGATCCCGGCCCCGCATCACTGTCCGTGTGCAGTTTGCAGATTCTCCCCTTGTCTGCGTGGGTCTCACTCCCACAACCCAAAGATGTCAGGGTAGTTGGATTGGCCACACTAAAAGTGTCCCTTAATTGTATGAAAAGAAAGATTCCTGAGTTACCCGAGGCATGGGAATCGCCCTCACTTTGGAGACCTCGGCGACTGCAGTGCAGTACTGGTCTCCACAAACAGGGACCAGATGGAATGGCACACGTGGAGGTCTCCCAGGTTATTGAAGTCCCTGAGATGCATGCCCTTTGGGCAGGGTGGTACCCTGGCACTGCTTGGGCCACCTGGGCACCTTGGTACTGCCAGCCTGGCACACTGGCAGTGCCACCTAGGTGCCATCCTGACACTGCTAAGGTGCCCAGGTGGCACTGTCAGGTGGCAGGGGCATTGTGAGGGTGCCCAGGTTGGCACTGCCAAGGTACCAACCTGGCATTCTCTGCATGGATGCGATCGGGCCGAGGGTGCCCTGCGCGGGTGTTTGGGGAGAGGGTGGGAACTGCTGCTCAGGGACCACCCCATAGCGTGTAGGGGCTTGGGTGGGGTCAGGGGTCGCTTTGTCGGCCTCCATGATTCGGACATCATTTAAAAATGGCGTCCCGACCTCTCGCTACACTGAGGAGTCCCGGCGAGCGGAGCTCCTCAGTATAGAAAACAGAACTATGTGCGACCTCATGCGCTGTGAGCGCCGCGAGACACGCAGCCAAACGTGCTCGCTATGGGACTGTGTTCCCATTTAGTAAACCGCGCCCAACGTTTCGAGTCTGGATGACTGTCAAAGCTGAGGATGTTTCTTTCTCGACGTCAGCAAGCTTGATATGAGGGTATCCTATTAACGTGATGAAATCGCTTGAGTCTCTGTGCAGTTCAATCAAGTTGCTCAGGGAACAGCCCCAACTTCTTCTCCAAGTAGAAACGTAAATGCTGATAAGAAATGGAGAAAGACTCTGGGCACAAGTCCAAACCAAATGGATAATTCCAGGGCAGTGTGTAATTGTGTTTTAAGAGTGGATCTGTGTTTGAGGTGGGGGCTGTTCTTCTGAGTTTGTGATTTCAGTGTTCCTGCGGCATGTAACTCAATCCACACGGCAAACTGAAGCAAGCAGACGAGGGTCAGATTAACAAGGATTAAATAGGGAGATAGACTTTTGTTTGAAAGCTGTCAGCAAAACCTGCTTAAAAATTGTAACTGTAGAACCACGGAAAACAAAATTAAAAACATGAGAAACCAAAGCCAAGAATGAAAGAAAAAAGCCGAACTGCACAGCGAACGGCCAATGGGACCGAGTGGCAGGAAACTGGGAACATCTCTTGCCCTCTTACCTTCCCCCTAACTCTTAATTCTCTCACTTCCTCATGTAGGGTTCTACACATCCCAATTGTTCTCTGACATTGAACCCAGTGACTATTCTTCATGGAATTGTTACAGTGGAGAAAGTAGCCATTTGGCCCATCGAGGCTGCACCGACCCTCTGAAAGAGCACCCTACCAAGGCCCACTCTCTCGCCCTATCCCCGAAACCGCACACCGCCACCTCACCTACACATCTTTGGACACGAGGGGCAATGTAACATGGCCAATCCACCTAACACGCACATCTTTGGATATCTTTGTTCACGTGTGAACATTGACATTGTGGACAATGAGCTCCATTGGAGATGGTGCCCCGAATACTGGAGACACTGTTGTCTCGGCGACTTCTGGCATGGAGCCTCAGGATGCGAAGGTCACTGTGCAGGCGTCGCTTTCTGAGCGGGAGCCCCCTTGACGTCATTCAGCCCTACCTTATGACCACCGTTCAATTTGAGAATTTGGACCTCTCAGATGTATTCAACATCTTCATTTGTCATTCTCCAAAGATCATTGGCAAGACCTTTCCTATGGACTTCAGGGTCTCACCATCTGGGTCAAACCGGAGTCAGAAGCCTGCATTGTGTGGGAAACAGTCAATGGGTGGAATTTTCCTAGGGTCTAGGCTGGGTGATTTTGTTTGGGAGGGTTGGTGCAGATCCAATGGGCCAAATGGCCTCCTTCGGCAATGATTCTATGAACTTCTACGATACTGATTCTTGGGAATGAGGTGGGACAAGTGGATCAAGTGGCAGTAGCAGAACATTTCGGAAATAATGATCATTGTATTGTAACGTTTAGGTTACATATGGGAAAGAACCAACAACAGCATCCTCCCCCAAGCCTACATAGAATCATAGAATCACTATAGTGCAGAAGGAGGCCATCCGGTCGATCGAGTCTGCACCGGCCCTCTGAAAGAGCACCCTACCCGGGCCCAAACACCAGACTGTTCCTGTAGCTCAATCTAGGGCTAATTGAGCACAGCCAATCCACCCAATACATGCCCAACATCGAGGTGCTAATCACACAAAACCAGCTCTGCTGGGCAGGGCTTGTAGTTTGTATGTCTGACACCAGACTCCTGAAACAACTGCTGTACTTGGAATTCCAAGGCTGCAGAAGACTCCCAACTCTAGGAATGTCCAAAAAGCATGCTGATCCCTGAAGAAGTCAAGTATCCACGCAGATTCATGGGAGTCCCTGGTTTGCGATCAAACATACTGAGAGACTTAAAGTCAGGAACACTTAAAGGTGAAGCTCAGGCATCAGAGAGACCCTCCCAACAACTGATCTACCTGGTCCCCCAAGCACCACTTGGCCCATATGTGACAATATCTGCAGATCACGCATTATTAGCCATCTCAGAACCCATCAAAACTGACTGGAAGCAAGTTATCCTAAATCCTGAAGGAACATCTGAGAAGAAATACTTGTTCAAAATAGAATGTAAGGAGAAGGCCAACAACTGCAGACTCGTCAATTTAATGTCAGCAGTGGCAAAGTATTCAGAAACAATAAATCGAGACAAAATTAATCGTCACTTGGAAAAAAGCGAGGTAATTAAGGAAAGCCGGCATGGATTTGTTACGGGCAAGTCTGTTGTATATTCATGTTTGCACCCAAAGGAACCCACGCAGACACCGGGAGAAAATTCAATCTCCACACAGTCACCCAAGGCCGGATTCGAACCCGGGTCCCTGGCGCTGTGAGGCAGCAGTGCTAACCACTGTGCCACCGTGTCGCCCAGTTTGTTGGTATCTCCGTGGTCTGCAACCCTACCCTTTAAAATACCACAAAGAATCTGGTGACGAGGTGGTCAAAACCACGCCGGCAGACTCCTGCCGACGTTAGAAAAAATAGAAAAATCTTCAATCTTCAAATGGAGGTGGACACTGGAGCAGCAGTTTCATCGGTACCAGAAACTGTTTAACAAGAGAAACTGCAACATATCACCTGAAAACCCTCAAGAGATAATACTAAAAACTTACGCTGGGGAAGTGGTTTAGTTGAGGGGCCACACCGATGTAAATGTGCAACTAAACGGATATATCGCAGACTTGTTCCTATATGTCGTTCAAGGTAACTACCCAGCTGTAAATGGAGAGAACCTGGCTCGAGAGAATCAAGCTAAACTGGGCTGAGGTGAATCTCGGGTCTATTGAATATTTTTTTAAAACTTGCCATTGTCTTTAATGGAGAGTTGGGAAGCATGAAAGAGATCTCAGTCAGGTTAAGGATTAAGGACATGAGCCAAGAAAGATGTTTAAAGGCTAGGTTAGTGCCATACGCCATCAGGCCTAAATTCGAGACAGAATTAGAGAGGCGGTCCTTGAACACCTTGATGTAAGTGATTGGACCATGCCGATAGTACCCGCGATGAAGAAAGGTGGGTCGGTGTGCTTACGTTGCAATGTAAAGTCACTATCAATCTTGTACTGTGTGCACAGCGGTACCCTCTGCCTTAATTGATGATTTATTTACTGGGTTAGCTGGACGTTAGCATTTCAATAAAGCTGACCTTAGTCTAGCTTATCTCCAGATAAAAATGAATCCGGATTCACAACAATGTTTGACAATTGTGACACACAAAAGGGCTATTCAGATATAAAAGACTTTCAGCTGGCATCACGTGTGCACTTGCGTTGTTCCAATACACTGTGGACCAAATTCTAAATGGACTAGAAGGGATCCAATGATACTTAGACAATATCTTAATTACTGGAAAGAATGAAGAAGAGCAGATTCAAAACTTAGATGCTGCACTCCAGAGACTAAAAGATTGCAGACTATGAGTACAGCAGGATAAATGTAAATTTAAAAGAATCTTCTTGAATACCTGAGGCACGTCATAGATGCAAAGGGACTGCACAAATCACCGTCAAAAGTAAAAGCCATGATTGAACCACCTGCACCTCAAAATGTAAATCAATTCTGATCGTTTTTGGGATTTATTAAGGTAGCATGGAAGGTTTGTCCCTAATCTAGCAACTATTCTCAAGCTTTCACACAACTGACTGTGTCAAAACAGAAAGTGAAAATGGGTGGTGTTGTGTTATGCTGCTTCGTGTAGCATAAGCTGCTTCCTTGATGTATGCTTTGACAAATAAAAGCTCCAGACTATGAAATGAGTTCAACTTGTTTATTGAACTATTAACACAGTTCTTAAATGAGTTCGACTCTCTGCTAATCTAGCTGTAGTAACTCGTCTATCTTTACCAGCCTGCTCTAAGCCACGTGCTGGGTGTGATGCTGCTGATCAACCCTGATGTACTCTCTAAATGTCTATCTGTGGAAAGAGGGAGAGCATGTGAGCCCTGTCCTTTTAAATGGGTTGTGAAGTGCCCCCTTGTGGTAATGCCACCTCTGGGTGTCTTGATTATCCATTGGTTGTGTCCTGTTGTAATGACCCATTGGCTGTATGTCTGCATGTCATAACATCTCTGGTGCTCCCTCTAGTGGTTACTTAGTTGTAGTGTATTTACATTAACCCCTTGTGTATATACAGTGATGCATATCACCACAGGTGGATCAGTGCGAGAAGGCCTTCGTTCAAGCTAATGAGGCACTGCTAAAGTCAGATGTCCTGACAATCTTTGATCCAAAGTTACCCTTGCAACTGGCTCGCGACTCATCACCTTAAGGGTTGGGAGAAGTGGTTTCTCACATAATGCCCAATGGAGAAGAGAAGCCAATAGTGTTTGCATCAAGATGCTTGAACAAAGCAGTAACAAACTATACACAGAGAGAAAAAGAAGCTCTTGGCATTATTTTCAGAATCAAACGGTTTTGACAATACCGAGGTGGAAGGAAATTTACTGAACTGATGGATCATCGATGGCCAACAATGGTACTTGGGCCGCATGTCTATCTCTAGCAGCGAGCCAGGTGTAGAGAGGGGCATTGCTGTTATTAGTACAGACATACATGGTAAAATATTGTCAATCAACTCTCCATGGGAACGCTGATGGACTCTCTTGATTACCTTTACCTAATGAGTTGTCAATGAATAGTTCGACTGGTAATATTTTCTATTTCGAAGAGGTCAATAACACTCCTGAAACTCCTGCAGGGCAAGTTAAGAAGTATACTAGAAATAATCCACTACTGTCAGAAGTTATTATTTTGCAGCATTTTGTAACTGGGGGAGCACTCCTGGAGTTGAAGCCATATGTTACACGAGGATCTGAAGTATCCATACAGGCTGTTTTTTCCCCTGGGGAATGAGGGTCATCATTCCATTGTTAAAGAAAAGTGTCCTAAACCAACTTCATGAAGGGATAATAAGGGATAATAGCCAGAAGCTATTCTTGGTGGCCCGGGCTTGATAGCCAAATCGAGGGGAAGGTGGGCGCGTGTTCGACTTGTGCAAAGGTGTGAACCTGCCACCACGAAAAGAACAATACAGCACAGGAACGGGCCCTTCGGCCTTCCAAGCCTGTAGCGCCATTGCACCTTTGGAATGGCCAGAAGGGCTACGGCAAAGATCTCATGTAGATTATGTCAGGCCATTCGAAGGATAAGTGTTTTTTCTTGTGGTAGACTCGCAATCACAATGGCCTAATGTTGCCATTATGAAGATTACGTTCTCGGAGAGAACAGTAGAAAGACTGGGTGAGATATTTGCGGGATTCGGTTACCCTGAACAACTTGTTAGCGACAATGGGCCATAGTTTCTTTTGCAAGAATTCTCAAATTATTGAAAGGGAAACAGAATCCAGCACACCCGATCTGCTGCTCATCATTCTGTCACAAACGGGCTGGCTGAAAGGTTTGTTCAAACCATGAAGCAATCATTGAAGGTAACTCGCGAACAAGGATCATTATCTAAACGACTAAGCCAATTTGTGATGACAGGAATACAACACAATCGACAACCCAAGTTCTCCGGCAGTACTCATCTTAAAACGTCAGTCACGCTCACCATTTGATTTGCTGAAGCTGCCTAAGAATAGAGAAATTATTAAGAGGAAACAGGTTTTGCGACGTGAGACAGGGCTAAACATTGTGTTTTTCCAGAAGGGCCAGGAAGTATTGGCAAGGAACCGTACCACCAGTGAGAAGCAGATACCTTCCATCGTCTTGGCACAGACAGGGCTGGTCTCCTACACCATTCAAACCCGGGGTGATACAGTGTGGAGGAGACAGGCTGATCAACGTTTAGAGATGAGAACTGGTTTGCCAGCGACAGAGTCAACCTGGTGTCCACAACAAGGTGTGTCAAGTGAAGACCTAGACATTCCTGAGAACCTGACAATACTAGACTGTGGAAGACAGTACCCCAGTTGAGGACACTTCTTCACCGAATCAACCTCCGACCACTATATCGACTTTGATTGAGACAACGAAGGACAACGTCCAAACTAAACCCAATACACCAGTTTTTGCAGTCAACACAAATCTGACATCCTCCAAGGCCAGCTCCAGCATCAGAACGTGGTGGCAGCTGGCCCGGAGCCCAGCACAGCGTGGGCAGAGTACGAACGACGTTAAACCAAAATAGGCAAAGCAAATTTAAAAAGGGACTCTAAAGAATAAACAATGTTACTGCACTTAGACTGGAGAAATTGGGGTTGTTTTCCTCAGAGAAAAGATAACTGAGAGGAACTTTGGTAAAGATATTCAAAATCATGGGGGTTCTTGAACAGAGTAGATCTGGAACTCTGTTCCCATTGGTCACATGGTCAAGAGTCAGAGGACAGCAGTTCAAGATGACCAGCAAAAGAAACGATGATGACATGAGGGAAAGGCTTGGATAGAGTGGACGTGGAGAGGATGTTTCCACTTGTAGGGAAAACTAGAACCAGAGGACACCATCTCAGACTAAAGGGACGATCCTTTAAAACAGAGATGAGGAGGAATTTCTTCAGCCAGAGGCTGGTGAATCTGTGGAACTCTTTGTCGCAGAAGGCTGTGGAGGCCAAATCACTGAATGTCATTAAGACAGAGATAGTTAGGTTCTCGATTAATAAGGGGATAAGGGATTATGGGAAGAAGGCAGGAGAATGGGGATGAGAAAAATATCAGCCATGATTGAATGGCGGAGCAGACTCGATGGGCCAAGTGGCCTAATTCTGCTTCTATGTCTTATGGTCTTAAGGAATGTTTTAAGGGAGGAAGGAGAGCTAGAGGGGCGGCAAGGTTTAGTGGGGGGAATTCCAAAGCTTAAGGCCAAGACAGCTGTGGGCATGATCACCAATATTGGAGCAATCAATGTCCAAAAGTTAACAATAATGCTCAAGAGCAGTAACCTGGCTGATTTCCCTGCGTCCCAGTACTTTCCACTATCCCAGGAATAGTGAGTCCACTTGAATCTCCACCCTGATGAGACACTGCCCTTGGACAAAACCTATGACCGATTTGGCTGTACAATACTATACTAGCCGGTGCATTTATTACCCATTTAAAGCCACTGGCACGATCCTTTGGATGTCAGTGCTGCCAAGACTAGACTTCAACAGGGACGAGCATCTTTGTACCAAAGCGCAGCTTTCAACACCGAAATCCACTTACAAATCAACTGCACAAGCAGAGGAACCAATCACTGCAACCCATCCACTTTCTAAACCTGAATAAACCTTTAAAGGAAAATAATTGCCAATAATAAATTGCAGCCCCTTTTCCTATTGCGAACAAGAGAGATCTTTGATTCAGAAACACTTTTATTTATCCAAAAAAAGGTGGCACACTGCCCAGTCTCTGCCATTTTACTTCCTGCTGTTGTTTGACTTGGCACATAAATTCTCGTCTGGCAACGCAGAAATAAAATGAGATTTTTTTGTTTAAACCAGCGCAGTAAATTGGCAATTTAAGTGCTTTGTGTGCTCACAGTTCCTTGTCTAGTGCCAGGAGGCGCAAGCTATGAAAAGCCATTTCTCTTGTGAGCAGGAGTGTAAAGTAGATTAAAGGGGGGGCTCTTTGAATTCAGTTCGTAACCTGCTATCACTGATACAAGCTAACATTAGGAGGATGGCAAGGGGGCAAAGACAGCAAAAACTTCCATAACCTGTCTCTCATTTTAAAAAAAAAGTGTTTCACACACACTGAGCATCGTTATGCAATAAATGTATTTTCCCCCTCTTGCTAAACTGCTTCGTTCACCTTTTCCCACAAGCATTGCCTGCGAGACAATTAGTAATTCAGTAATACTCCTCTCTCACTCGCTTTGAGAGTCCTCCACCCTCCAGTGCGAATCTTATGAATGAGGCTCTCTGCTGTTGTACGGTGGTGGTTTTATGAATGACAGGACAGGAAGGAGGCTCAATTGAGTTATCGACGGTAGACACCTCTGAAAGGGAACCACCTTGCGAGGAGGATGTTTCCTTTATCTGATCGTTCCCATTGCGTAACTTCTTCAAAGCAAATCCTTGGCGACAACATGGCCTGCAGGTGTCTGAAGGCTGTGATGAGTGCGCCGACACACTGAAAGGAGAAAATCCAAGTAGCCCACAATGCAATCTCCCTGCGCGCGAGTGAGTTAGCCAGATCTGGCTCTCATCCCAGGCAAGAACCAAGAGACCAGCCCCAGCAGAGGCAATGAGCTTCCTTTTCCGATTAAAAAATAATTTGGATTTGCAGCAAAATTGACATCAGCCTGATATAAATTCCCTGTGTATCCCAACTCTAATGTTGAGGTGGCACCCTATTTCCACATCAGGAGTGGTATTTTCTGACCCCGCCCCCCTCCCCCCACGGTGTGGTTTCCAGTGGCAGAGATGGCTCAACATTGGCAGGAAGATCCCGTTGCTGCCCAATGTCAATGGCATTTTTAGTTGTTCGGCAGCCATGTTGCCAGGGAACCCGCCGCAGCGAGGTCATCATCGGCGGGACTGGTGGATCCCACCAACGGGAAGGTGGAAAATTACTCCCAGTCACTCGCCACCCTAATGAGGAAATATATCGCCGTTCCTTCACTGTCGCTGGGGCAACATTCTGGAACTCCCTCCCTAACAGCACAGTGGGTGCACCTACACTTCAAGGACTGCAGCGGCTGAAGAAAGCAACTCACCACCACCTTCTGAATAGCAACTAGGGGTGGGCAATAAATATGCCCTCATCCCGTGAAAGAATTTAAAAAAAATAATTCCACCTCAGCTTTTAAAGGTTTTTGAGCCAATTATCAAATTGATTTCTGCGCCTCTTATTGCAAATGCTGCAAAAGGAAGCTTCAAAAAGGAGCCAAAATATTCAGCAAAAGCAAAATACTGCAGATACTGGAGTTCTGAAATAAAAAAACAGAAAATGCTGGATAAACTCAGCGGGTCTGGCAGCGTCTGTAGAGAGAAAAACAGAGTTAATGTTTTGAGTCTGCATGACTCTAAGTCATATGGACTCGAAACGTTAACTCTGTTTCGCTCTCCACAGATGCTGCCAGGCCTGCTGAGAGTTTGCAAAATATTCAATACCTGAAATAGAGAGACAAGCTTAAAGGGCAAACTGCACCAGAGCCCACCTAATGTACATATCTAAATATTTCAATTGGCCAGCACATTTCAAGTCGGTTGAAATAAAACTCACTTTAAAGTAAATAGGAGGCTTGTTTAAACACGGAATTTTTGCGAGTATAAAATGTACTTTTAAATTACACTTAAATCTGTAACTTGTGTGAAAGGGGACGAAGAACTGAAGCCCATACAATGCAACCTCAATCATCCACATTCCCATCATTGTCCCTTCAACTATCTGCAAGGTTTCCGTGGCATTTGAGGCTTAATTAAGTCCAGGCAAGTTCACATGCAACTGAGAATTTTTACTTTGCCCTTTTAGTTCCTGATCTGGATTCTAGATATGACAACAGCAACAATTTGCATTTACATAGCACCTTTGAAATCGGAAAATATCTGAGTGAAATATTTCACGGGAGCATTATCGGACAAAACCTGACACCAATCGGCATGGAGGTATTACAACAGGTGACTAAAAGGCCGGTCTAAAAGAAACACGCAGCTCCAGTGCCCCAGGTTCGATTCCCAGCTTGGGTTTCCTCCTGGCGCTCCGGTTTCCTCCCACAAAGTCCCAAAAGACAGGCTGTTAGGTGAATTGGACATTCTGAATTCTCCCTCTGTGTACCCGAACAGGTGCCGGAGTGTGGCGACTAGGGGGTTTCCACAGTAACTTCAAATTGTAGTGTTAACGTAAGCCTACTTGTGACAATAAAGATTATTATTCTTAAAAAGGGCCATGGAACGCTGGCCTTTTAGAGGTTGGGAATACAAGAGAGGTGGAAGCTAAATTACAGCTGTTACAGAGCTCTGGTTAGATCCCATCCGGAGTTCTGCATTCAGACCTGGACACGGCACCTCAGGAAGGACATGCTGGCCTTGGGAGTGAATGCAGCATGGATTAATCAGAATGAGACCAGTGTTTGCCAGAGAAACTCAGGTCTTATCTGCACATACTAGGAATTTGACTAGGCCGTCTAAATTTCATGATCAAAAACTAAAAACATAGGTGCTGGGGGATTTTATACATCGATCTTAATGTCCACCTGTGGGTAATCGACAAAATGATAATAATGAAACTTGCTCCATAAATTATATCTCACACAAAAGTAATGTAAAGGACAAAATGGAGTAAAATTGTTCCACTGAGCTCCTTAAAAGGGCGGCACGGTGGCAAAGGGGTTAGCACTGCTGCCTCACAGTGCCAGAGACCCGTGTTCGATTAAGACCTCGGGTGACTGTATGAACATAGAATATACAGTGCAGAAGGAGGCCATTCGGCCCCTCGAGTCTGCACCGACCCACTTAAGCCCTCACCTCCACCCTACCCCCGTAACCCAATAACCCCTCCTAACCTTTTTGGTCACTGAGGGCAATTTATTAAGGCCAATCCACCTAACCTGCACGTCTTTGGACTGTGGGAGGAAACCGGAGCACCCGGAGGAAACCCACGCAGATACGGGGAGAACGTGCAGACTCCGCACAGACAGTGACCCAGCGGCGAATCGAACCTGGGGCCCTGGCGCTGTGAAGCTACATTCTTCCCGTGTCTGCGTTGGTATCCTCCAGGTGCTCTGGTTTCCTCCCACAGTCCAAAGATGTGCAGGTTAGGTGGATTGGCCATGCTAAATTTCCCCTAGGTGGGATTGCGGGGATAGGGCGGTGGATTGGGCCTGTGTAGGGTGGTGCTCTTTCGGGGTGTTATTGCAGACTCGATGGGCCGAATGGCATCCTTCTGCCCTGTAGGAATTCTATGATTCTAAAGTAAAATCGTCTTAGTCCCAGATGACCATAGGCTGCTTTCCCCTTTGAGGGGGAGAGCTGACTGGTGACTGATTTAAGCTGAGGATCACCATACCTCAGGCGAGGGGCAAGGTTGTGCAGAATTGAACCTATGCTGTTGGCATTGCTCTGTATCACAAATCAGGTGAAAACAGCTACATCAATCATCTATTCAATGATTTAATATGCACAGAATTCCTGAATGGGAATTCAACTAAATTGACTACATTTCTTCCTGGCTAATTTCAATTCATAAAATGTAAACTTTGCACTGTTAAAGGCAATTGGGGATGGGAGCAGCAAACACTGGCCTTCCCCAGGGCGGCCCCATCCCATGAAAGAATATAAACCTAGAAAGTTCATGTTGCCGAGCCATTCAATGCCTCAGGTCTTCCCAGTTGACCTGGATCTGACCCCATCTAGTGTCCACACATGTACACGTCTTAGTAGTGGCCTTAAGATGAATCTTCCCCTCCCTAGCCCAAGGGTAGTGAGGCCATTTGCAAGGCTTTAACTACTTGTTTGCAAGCCAGAGATCAAATATTGGATCCTCCTGCTCTCTCATTTTCCTTTACCCCAAGGAGGAAGAGGAAATCAATGATTCCTCTAAATTTCCTTGGTTGTGGGTAACTTCTTTATCTCAATACGCAAAACTTTCAGAAGCTTTTTGAGCTGCTGTGCTTGTGAGCAGCCTGTGCAGTATGGGCATACTTGCTGCATGTCCACGTGTACGCATGCAGCTTAGAGGCAACACTGGAATAACTGTTCCCCAGAGTATGTGATCAACACTTGGTGTGGGAGGGGGACTGCACGGTGGCGCAGTGGCTAGCACTGGTGCAGATGGTTAGCAGTGGTTAGCATCGGTCCTGGCACCAGCTCACTGTCCGTGTGGAGTTTGCACGTTCTCCCCGTGGCTGCGTGGGTCTCACCCCCACAACCCAAAGATGTGCAGGGTAGGTGGATTGCCCATGCTAAATTGCCCCTTAATTGGAAAAAATTTTAAAAAACACTTGGTGTGGTAGGCAAATCCAAGGTAAATTAATCATTCATGGAAAGTGGTTGGAGTCAATGCTTCTCCCATTGTATCACATACGCAATCCATCATTTGGGCTTCCTGGAATGCATATGCTAAATTTGTGTGACAATTCTTGATTGGGAATGTATTGCAGAGCAGAATGGTGGCATCACTGTGCCACTTAAGTACAAGTTTCGGAACATGGTGCCCCAAGGTAGAATTTGAAAATAGTTCAGAGAAGATTCACTCGACTGATAGCTGGGGTGAGGGGGTTACCTTGTGAGGGAGGGCTGTATCCATTGGAGTTTAGAAGAATGAGAGCTGACCTTATTGAACTTTGAAGGGGCTTGGCAGGCTGGATGCTGAAAGGATGTTTCCCCTTGTGACGGATACTAGAACTATGTGTCAGAGCTTAAAGCTTGATTCTCCGTCGGCGGGATCCTCCGCTTTGACGGCAGCGCACTCACGCCTGCGGATTTCCCAACGGCGCGGGAGTGCCCGCAATGGGAAACCCCATCGGCCGGCTGCCAGGACGGAGGATCTGATTGCCGGCAGGAGCGTGCCGCACCAGAAAACGGGTGCAACGGGGCAGAGAATCCTGCCCCAAGGGGTCTCCCATTTAAGACTGAGGTGAGGGGAATGTATTTCACTCAGAGGGCTAATGAGTGTTTGGAACTTTCTAAGCGAGTGAATGGCTTCACCTCACTCTGAGTGGTGGTGGGTGATGGATGATAGACATACACCCATCTCTGTTTTTTGGGACCTGTAACTGAAGAGCCTCAAGTCTCAAAGGTCTCAAAGCACCTTACGTCTTTTCATTATGTTGAAAGTTAATGTGCTCTTCTCATTATAAGATAGTTCTTAAGACTAGTACTACTTGACACCACGTTCAGATAATCCACTGTAGACTCGAGGCATGTCTCCATTGGAGTCAGTTTGGATAGCTTAATAGTCATAAAATGATCTGCTAAAATGATCAGTATTTAAAGTGAGAAGAGGCAGGCAGGCAATGGTCCAAAGTAAACACAAGTTCTGCTGTATCTGGTTTATTGGTTACACATCCCTGGCTGAAATAGAGAAAGTGGATTGATCAGTGCCAGGGAAGTGCTCCCGTTTGAAATGCTCCATTTAAAATATTTGCCAATCAGATTAAAGAGATTAACCTCAATGTTCAATCCACATCTTTTCAAGTGTACTTATAGTTGTTATCAGGGTTTTTGAAATGCAGGCTCAACCACAACTTTGTTTACTGACTGTCTTGAATGTTTGCTAATGATTGAGAACAAGCTTTGTGCTGAGAATCTGTAAAATAACTTTCCTTCTTTTTCTGTGATATACACATTGGGGGAGCGGGGGGGGGGGGGGGGTGGGGGTGGGGGGGTGAGAGTTCAATAAAGCAATGGTCCAATAGTACAGCTTTGATACTACTTTCCTCGCTTTTCCTCACTACCTTTATTGGCCACCGATAGTTACATGGCTTCCCATTCATATGTCCTCGTTCAAGGGGCATTTCTCACGAGTGACCTGGACAGTGTGTCAGCGGGATATTTTACAATGGAAGCAACAAAACCAAGCCCCATCTTGCCTTTGCTGGATATCCTTGTACAAATCCTCCACCAAGGCCATAAAATGCCTATCAAGAACAGGAATCCGAGTGATCTTTCTCTCCTCTCTGGCCTAGAGTCCGACGGCACCAGCTTCACATTCACTGCAACTGAGGCCAACTAAGTGGGCACAGACTTGGGATGGGGGTGAAGTGGGAGAAGATTACAGGATCGTGGCTGACTTCATCTCACCTCCACTTTTATTGTGCTTCAACATTTATTTACATTAACATAAAGCATTGTCCCTCATATGCCTTTGGGTAACCATTAGACATTCTAAAACAAAGTCTGTAAATCTGACTTCCAAGATTTGTCACATAAAATATCTATTTAATTTCCTAAGTGGTTATCCAGATTAATATTACAGTGCAGGCTGACTCTATTCATCTGATTTCAGATATTATCTTGCCTGCGTATATTGCGTTCTACACTGATGTGAGAAATAAGGATGATCAGAGTGAGAAAAGGGCCGATCAGGGATAATGGAGGGAACTTGTGCCTCGAGTCTGAGGAGGTAGTGGAGGCCCTAAATGAATATTTTGCTTCAGCATTCACTAGAGAGAGGGACCTTGTTGCTCATGAGAATAGCGTGAACCAGTTTAATAGACTTGAACAGGTTGATATTAAGAAGGAGAATGTGCTGGAAATTTTGAAAAGCATCAGGATGGATAAGTCCCCTGCTCCAGACGGGATATACCTAAGGTTACTACGGAAAGCGAGTGAGGAGATTGCTACGCCATTGGCGATGATCTTTGCATCCTCACTCTCCACTGGAGTAGTACCGGATGATTGGAGGGAGGTGAATTTTGTTCCCCTGTTCAAGAAAGGGAATAGGGAAATCCCTGGGAATTACAGACCAGTCAGTCTTACGTCTGCGGTAAGCGAAATACTGGAAAGTATTCTGAGAGATAGGATTTATGATTATTTAGAAAAATATAGTTTGATGAAAGATAGTCAGTGATGTCCCGCATGGATCTGTTCTGGGACCTCTGCTCTTCGTGGTTTTTATAAATGACTTGGATGAGGAAGTAGAAGGGTGGGTTAATAAGTTTGCCGATGAGACGAAGGTTGGTGGAGTTGTAGATAGTGTTGAGATCTGTTGCAGGTTACAACAGGACATTGACAGGATGCAGAGCTGGGCTGAGAAGTGGCAGATGTAGTTCAACCTAGACAAGTGTGAAGTGATTCATTTTGGAAGTTTGAATTTGAATGCTGAATACAGGGTTGGAAGTGTGGAGGAACAGAGTGATCTTGGGGTCCACGAACATAGATCCCTCAAAGTTGCCACCCAGGTTGATAGGGTTGTTAAGAAGGCGTTCATTAACAGGGGCATTGAGTTTCAGAGCCGTGAGGATTTGCTGCAGCTTTATAAAACCCTGGGTAGACCACACTTGGAATATTGTGTCCAGTTCTGGTCACCTCATTATGGGAAGGATGTGGATTATTTGGAGAGGGTGCAGAGGAAATTTACCAGGATGCTGCCAGGACTGGAGGGCATGTCTTATGAAGCATGGTTGAGACAGCTAGGGCTTTTCTCACTGGAGCAAAGAAGGAAGAGAGGTGACTTGATAGAGGTGCACAAGGTGATGAGACGCATGGATAGAGTGGATAGCCAAAGACATAATTTTAAGGTGAGTGGGGGAAGGTATAGGGGAGATGTCAGAGGTAGGTTCTTTACACAGAGTGGAGGATGCGTGGAATGCACTGCCAGCAGAGATGGTGGAGTCAGAGTCATTAGGGACATTTAAGCGACTCTTAGACAGGCACATGGACAGCAGTAAATTGAAGGGGGGTAGGTTAGGTTGATCTTAGATTAGGATAAATGGCCGGCACAACATCGTGGGCTGAAGGGCGTGTACCTGTGCTGTACTGTTCTATGAAACACTCAAAGCAGACATCCCTTTTTTAAAAATTCATTTATGGGATGTGGGCATTACTGGCTAAGCCGGCATTTATTGCCCATCCCTTGTTGCCCGTCAGAAGGTAGTGAGCTGCCTTTTTGAACCTCTGCAGTCCCTGTGGTGTAGGTACACCTACAGTGCTGTTCGGGAGAGAGATCCACGATTTTGACCCAGCGACAGTGAAGGAGTGGCGATATATTTCCAAGTCGGGGTGGTGAGTGACTCGGAAGGCACCCTCCAGGTGGTCGGGTTCCCAGGTGTCCGCTGCCTTGTCCTTCTAGATGGTTGTGGTCGTGGGTTTCTGCATGGCACAGCTTCAAGGATCCTCCTTCCACAGCTTGTTTCTTCCAATCATACATTCATTATCTCCCCCAATCTAAATAACTAATTACCCAAACCGTTCACATCCTTTGCACCTCACCCCAGGTTACCAGCACTGAACTTGACCCCATCGCCTGCCGCTGTCACTCTTTTGCTTTCTCAGCTTCTCACTCCCTTGTCAGTTCACTCATGTCATCAAAGGTGGACAAAGGGTTTGCAATCACTGATGGCTACTCTGATCTTGAGAGCTTCACCCGTATAAACCCCAGTGTACCAGGTCTGTTATTTGGCATTCCAGCTATAATTCTCTGTCTCTCACTACTTCCTTTAATATTTATAAACTTCTTGTTTTATTCATGAACGTAAGTGCTGCAGCTCCCTGCAATATTACGCCCCATGCCACATGGTTGCATCTCTTTGCCTTAGGTGGCAAAGCTATCGAGGGCATTAGCTATGGAGGGCATTAGCTATGAGGAGAGGTTGAATAAATTTGGTTTGTTCTCACTGGAACGACGGAGGTTGAGGGGCGACCTGATAGAGGTCTACAAAATTATGAGGGGCATAGACAGAGTGGATAGTCAGAGGCTTTTTCCCAGGGTTGAGGGGTCAATTACTATGGGGCATAGGTTTAAGGTGTGAGGGGCAAGGTTTAGAGGAGATGCACGAGGCAAGTTTTTTTACACAGAGGGTGCCTGGAGCTCGCTGCCGGAGGATGTGGTGGAAGCAGGGATGGTAGTGACGTTTAAGGGGCAAATACATGAATAGGATGGGAATAGAGGGATACGGACCCCGGAAGTGCAGAAGATTTTAGTTTAGACGGGCAGCATGGTCGGCACAGGCTTGGTGGGCCAAAGGGCATTAATGTTCCTGTGCTGTACTTTTCTTTGTTCTTTTGACCCTCGTACATTCAAAACTGTCTATCCTCACAAGTTCACAAGATACTTATGGATGAGGAATTCCATTCAGCGCATCTTAACTCATACACTCTTTTCCCCAATTTCACTCCCACCAGCTATTCCCTCCACTTATAGCTGCTGTACTCATTAGCCAAGGACTTTCTCCCCATTATTCGGAATCTGGTTCCACCTCAACTTGATCCAACCAATTGGAAAACATGGGACAGCACTCACCTTTTTCCAGGTATGAACACATTCTGGTATCTTGACTTCAGACAGTGCTGACATTTATCCTGTTATTCACACCTTCTCTGGACCAAGCTTTAGTCTTTAATACTATCATTACCACTCTCTTTATCTTGTGCTCCATGACATGTTTTGTCATTTAATCTCTTCTGCCCGTTAACCTATTGCTAACCTTCTATTTTACTCCACCTGACCCCCCCCCCCTTTTACAACAACATAAAACCCATCACACTTCTACCTCGGTCCAGTTCCGAAGAAGTCATATTGGATTAAACTTGTGATCACTGCTTCTCTCTCCACAGATGCTGCTTGACCTGCTGAGCTTCTCCAGCATTTTCTATTTTCATTTCAGATTTTCAACACCCACAGTGCTTTGCCTTTATTTTAGAGACAGCAACGGCATTGTAGCACAGTATGGGCGGCACGGTAGCACAGTGGTTAGCACCGTTGCTTCACAGCTCCAGGGTCCCAGGTTCGATTCTCGGCTTGGGACATTGCCTGTGAGGAGTCTGCACATCCTCCCCGTGTGTGTGTGGGTTTCCTCCCGGGTGCTCTGGTTTCCTCCCACAGTCCAAAGATGTGCAGGTTAGGTGGATTGGCCATGCTAATTTGTCCTTAGTGTCCAAAAAGGTTAGGTGGGGTTACTAGGTTACAGGGATAGGGTGGAGCCATGGGATTAATAGGGTGCTCTTTCCAAGGGCCAGGGAAGACTCGATGGGCCGAATGGCCCCCTTCTGCACTGTAAAGTCTATGATTATTTATGTGGTTGGATTAATTTCATTACACTGTCAAAGGTTTGGCATCTCGGCAAGTCGTGGTCCACATTGGCACTAACGACATAGGTAGGAAAGGGGATAAGGATGTCAAGCAGGCTTTCAGGGAGCTAGGATGGAAGCTCAGAACTAGAACAAACAGAGTTGTTATCTCTGGGTTGTTGCCCGTGCCACGTGATAGTGTGAGATGAGGAATAGGGAGAGAGAGCAATTAAACACGTGGCTACAGGGATGGTGCAGGCGGGAGGGATTCAGATTTCTGGATAACTGGGGCTCTTTCTGGGGAAGGTGGGACCTCTACAGACAGGATGGTCTACATCTGAACCTGCGGGGCACAAATATCCTGGGGGGGAGATTTGTTAGTGCTCTTTGGGGGGGGTTTAAACTAATGCAGCAGGGGCATGGGAACCTGGATTGTAGTTTTAGGGTAAGGGAGAATGAGAGTATAGAGGTCAGGAGCTCAGATTTGACGTCGCAGGAGGGGGCCAGTGTTCAGGTAGGTGGTTTGAAGTGTGTCTACTTCAATGCCAGGAGTATACGAAATAAGGTAGGGGAACTGGCAGCATGGGTTGGTACCTGGGATTTCGATGTTGTGGCCATTTCGGAGACATGGATAGAGCAGGGACAGGAATGGATGTTGCAGGTTCCGGGGTTTAGGTGTTTTAGTAAGCTCAGAGAAGGAGGCAAAAGAGGGGGAGGTGTGGCGCTGCTAGTCAAGAGCAGTATTACGGTGGCGGAGAGGATGCTAGATGGGGACTCATCTTCTGAGGTAGTATGGGCTGAGGTTAGAAACATGAAAGGAGAGGTCACACTGTTGGGAGTCTTCTATAGGCCTCCAAATAGTTCTAGGGATGTAGAGGAAAGGATGGCGAGGATGATCCTGGATAAGAGCGAAAGTAACAGGGTAGTTATTATGGGAGACTTTAACTTTCCAAATATTGACTGGAAAAGATATAGTTCGAGTACATTAGATGGGTCGTTTTTTGTACAGTGTGTGCAGGAGGGTTTCCTGACACAGTTTGTTGACAGGCCAACAAGAGGCGAGGCCACATTGGATTTGGTTTTGGGTAATGAACCAGGCCAGGTGTTGGATTTGGAGGTAGGTGAGCACTTTGGGGACAGTGACCACAATTCGGTGACGTTTACGTTAAGGATGGAAAGGGATAAGTATACACCGCAGGGCAAGAGTTATAGCTGGGGGAAGGGAAATTATGATGCCATTAGACGTGACTTGGGGGGGATAAGGTGGAGAAGTAGGCTGCAAGTGTTGGACACACTGGATAAGTGGAGCTTGTTCAAGGATCAGCTACTGCGTGTTCTTGATAAGTATGTACCGGTCAGGCAGGGAGGAAGGTGCCGAGCGAGGGAACCGTGGTTTACCAAAGAAGTGGAATCTCTTGTTAAGAGGAAGAAGGAGGCCTATGTGAAGATGAGGTGTGAAGTTTCAGTTGGGGCGATGGATAGTTACAAGGTAGCGAGGAAGGATCTAAAGAGAGAGCTAAGACGAGCAAGGAGGGGACATGAGAAGTATTTGGCAGGAAGGATCAAGGAAAACCCAAAAGCTTTCTATAGGTCTGTCAGGAATAAGCGAATGACTAGGGAAAGAGTAGGACCAGTCAAGGACAGGGATGGGAAGTTGTGTGTAGAGTCTGAAGAGATAGGCGAGATACTAAATGAATATTTTTCGTCAGTATTCACTCAGGAAAAAGATAATGTTGTGGAGGAGAATGCTGAGCTCCAGGTAAATAGATTAGATGGCATTGAGGTACGTAGGGAAGAGGTGTTGGCAATTCTGGACAGGCTGAAAATAGATAAGTCCCCGGGACCTGATGGGATTTATCCTAGGATTCTCTGGGAGGCCAGGGAAGAGATTGCTGGACAATTGGCTTTGATTTTTATGTCATCATTGGATACAGGAATAGTGCCAGAGGACTGGAGGATAGCAAATGTGGTCCCTTTGTTCAAAAAGGGGAGCAGAGACAACCCCGGCAACTATAGACCGGTGAGCCTCACGTCTGTAGTGGGTAAAGTCTTGGAGGGGATTATAAGAGACAAGATTTATAATCATCTAGATAGGAATAATATGATCAGGGATAGTCAGCATGGCTTTGTGAAGGGTAGGTCATGCCTCACAAACCTTATCGAGTTCTTTGAGAAGGTGACTGAACAGGTAGACGAGGTAGAGCAGTTGATGTGGTGCATATGGATTTCAGCAAAACGTTTGATAAGGTTCCCCACGGTAGGCTATTGCAGAAAATACGGAGGCTGGGGATTGAGGGTGATTTAGAGATGTGGATCAGAAATTGGCTAGCTGAAAGAGAGGGTGGTGGTTGATGGGAAATGTTCAGAATGGAGTTCTGTCACAAGTGGAGTACCACAAGGATCTGTTCTGGGGCCGTTGCTGTTTGTCATTTTTATCAATGACCTAGAGGAAGGCGCAGAAGGGTGGGTGAGTAAATTTGCAGACGATACTAAAGTCGGTGGTGTTGTCGATAGTGTGGAAGGAAGTAGCAGGTTACAGATGGATATAGATAAGCTGCAGTGCTGGGTTGAGAGGTGGCAAATGGAGTTTAATGTAGAGAAGTGTGAGGTGATTCACTTTGGAAGGAATAACAGGAATGTGGAATATTTGGCTAATGGAAAAGTTCTTGAAAGTGTGGATGAGCAGAGGGATCTAGGTGTCCATGTACATAGATCCCTGAAAGTTGCCACCCAGGTTGATAGGGTGGTGAAGAAGGCCTATGGAGTGTTGGCCTTTATTGGTAGAGGGATTGAGTTCCGGAGTCAGGAGGTCATGTTGCAGCTGTACAGAACTCTGGTACGGCCGCATTTGGAGTATTGCGTACAGTTCTGGTCACCGCATTATAGGAAGGACGTGGAGGCTTTGGAACGGGTGCAGAGGAGATTTACCAGGATGTTGCCTGGTATGGAGGGAAAACCTTATGAGGAAAGGCTGATGGACTTGAGGTTGTTTTCGTTAGAGAGAAGGTTAAGAGGAGACTTAATAGAGGCATACAAAATGATCAGAGGGTTAGATAGGGTGGACAGTGAGAGCCTTCTCCCGCGGATGGAAATGGCTAGCACGAGGGGACATAGCCTTAAACTGAGGGGTAATAGATATAGGACAGAGGTCAGGGGTAGGTTCTTTACGCAAAGAGTAGTGAGGCCGTGGAATGCCCTACCTGCTACAGTAGTGAACTCGCCAACATTGAGGGCATTTAAAAGTTTATTGGATAAACATATGGATGATAATGGTATAGTGCAGGTTAGATGGCTTTTGTTTCAGTGCAACATCGTGTGCCGAAGGGCCTGTACTGCGCTGTATTGTTCTATGTTCTATGTTCTATGTTCTATCTCCAAAATTGTGGGATTTGTAGTCATCGAAACCCAGGGTTGTTCAAATAGTTGTGATCCTGAGATATGGGACATGAGGACTTCAAACCATAGTAATAACATTCTCTGGAGCATCGAGTGGCTGCATTAGTGCTAATGTGACCTGCTACACATACAGGATGACTTATATGAACTCCATGTGCATAACACTAACCGGAACATATTTTTCGTAACAATATTTCAGTGAATCATGTTTAAACCAATTTATTGTCCCTTGAGGCGGTCTAGACCTGACCTGAACTATCCTGTGCTAATCTATCATTCTGATCTGCTCAGAGTTTTCTCCCGGGCACCGGTGGTTATGCTGTAACGTTCAGGACTATTTTATACTGAGGAGATACGGCAGAGAATCCTGAATGACTTACTTCTCCTTCCACACTGCTATTGTCTGCAGAGATCGGCCCACTTTGTCCAGCTTCTCCGCAACTGAACTGCATATCAAGAGGTACGACAAGTAATTCACCTTCTCGAAGTGCAAACTGCTCACTGAATACCCGCGTCTTGCCTGAAATCGTTAACGGGGTTTTGACACTGTAAGCAGCAAGTTTTTAAACAGACAGACACTTTGTGTTGCTTGTCTAATTTAAACGTGGCGGTCTACGTGCTAGGGACTGTACGACTCGTTTCAAACGAGGTTGGTCCTTAAAATGCCAAACACCGGTGTTCTTTTCAAAAGTGGTCATACATACAAACAATGAATAAAGAGGAGTAGGCTATTCAGTCCCTCGAACCTGAACTGACATTCAATAAGATCATGTGTGATTGCAGCCTTTATGTTCCGCCTACCACGATAATCTTTAACTCCCTTTTGTGATGAATGTAAAAAATTGTCATATTTTATACTCTTTGCAGTAATATTGTTAAAAACCTGGGTTGAGAGGCAGAAGTACAGCATGACTGGGCAGCACGGTAGCAGAAGTGGTTAGTACTGTGGCTTCACAGCTCCAGGATCCCAAGTTCGATGCCCTGCTGGGTCACTGTCTGTGTGGAGTCTGCATGTTCTCCCCATGTCTGCGCGGGGTTCCTCCGGGTGCTCCGGATACTTCCCACAGTCCAAAAACGTGCAGGTTAGGTGGATTGGCCATGATAAATTGCCCTTAGTGACCAAAAAAGATGAGAAGGGGTTATTGGGTCACGGGGATAGGGTGGAAGTGAGGGTTTAAGTGGGTCGGTGCAGACTCGATGGCCCGAATGGCCTCCTTCTACACTGTATGTTCTATGACAGCTATTACTGTGATTAAGGTATCATAAAAGTGGGGTAATCATTGATTGGTAGTGAAATGTTCTGCTAATAATCTTGAGAACCATTTACTTGTTTACAGAGAGCTAGTTCATAGAATCATAGAATTTACAGTGCAGAAGGAGGCCATTCGGCCCAACGCGTCAGCACAGGCTCTTACAAAGAGCACCCCATGTAAGCCCACATCTCCACCTATCTCTGTAAACCAGTAACCCCATCTTAGCATGGCCAATCAACCTAACCTGTATATCTTTGGACTGTGAGAGGAAACCGGAGCAACTGGAGGAAACCCACGCACACACGGGGTGTGACCCAAGCTGGGAATCGAACCCTAGAGCTGTGAAGCAACTGTGCCAACCACTGTGCTACCGTGCTGCCCAGCTAATGAAATATTGTTTAGGTTTGAATGCGCCTTTGGGGGGGGGGGTAGATAATTTATGAAGTTATTGTGCTTGGCCCTGGCTAAACAAGTCAAGAAGAGACAAAAGAATGCTGTATGCTTACGGATGATGTAGTTAATGGGAGGAGCCAGGTCTCTGAAAAGTCAGTTGGTCGTAAAACTATCATCTGAACAGGGGGGGCTATGTTTGGTTCTTAAAGGTTCTCTCTCCAAAGATTCTGCACAGAGAAAAGCAAGTAGAAACCTGATTGTTAACTTCATTCATGAATGATATTGAAATACATTAGCTGGCTTAACTGGAATATAGTGGCAGGTTTAGGAAGGTAAGGTTTTCTCTTTTGCTTAAAAACTGTTGCAACTGTTAACTGTAATGCTATTCTGTTGTTGCCAATATGGTTTATTCTGTTTTTTAATTAAAGTTTGTTTTAACATAAAAGATACCAATTGGTCAGTGTTGGCCTGTGGGGCAGGAATATTTCCTCTCACTTTTACAAAATGAAAATAGTTGGGTTCTTGACCGAGATCCTAACACCTTTTAGTGAAGAATCTATCTACCTCTGCCATAAAATTATTCAATGACTCTGCCTCCACTGCACTCCAGGCAAGAAATTTCCAAGACTCATTAACCCTCAGAAAAAGAAATTCCACTCATTTCAGTCTTAAATAGGAGGCCCCTTATTTTGAAGCTCTGTCCCTTAGTTCTGGTCCATCCCACTCAGAGAAACATCCCTTCAGCATCAACCCTGCCAAGTTCTTTCAAAGCTCAATAAGACAATAAGATCAGCTCTCCATCAGGATGCAAAAAGACAATACCGCATCACACTAGAGTCCCAGGCCAACGACACTAACCCATGACGACTATGGCAGGGCCTTCACAAGATCACAGGCTATAAAACAAGGCCAGGTGGAATACCTGTGGCTGGAGCATCCCTACACGATGATCGAGCGCCTAGTCATGAGACGGATCACTGCCAGCCTCCCAGACGGTCTCGATCCACTGCAGTTTGCCTATCACCGCAATCGGTCCACAGCAGGTGCTATCTCCCTGGCTCTACAATCAACACTCGAACATCTCGACAACAAGGACATCTATGTAAGACTGCTGTTCATCGACTACAGCTCCTCTTTCAACACCATTATCCCAACAAGACTAATAACCAAACTCTGCAATCTTGGACTTGACCCCACCCTGTGCAGCTGGATCTTTGACTTCCTCACCAACAGACCGCAATCTGTCAGATTAGGCAACAGCACCTCCTTCACAATAGTCCTCAACACCAGGGCCCCACAAGGATGTGTGGTCAGTCCTCTACTGTGCTCCCTGTACACACATGACTGTGTGGCAAGATTTAACTCCAACTCAATCTATAAGTTTGCGAAAGATACAACTATCTACGGTGGGCCGTATCTCAAACAACGACAAATCAGACTACAGGAGGGAGATAAATCACTTGGTTGAATGGTGTACCAAAAATAACCTCTCTCTAAATGTCGGAAGGACCAAGGAACTGATCATCGACTTCAGAAAGCGTAGCACGAGACACACTCCCGTCTGCATCAATGGCTCCGAAGTAGAGATGGTCGATAGCTTTAAGTTCCTGGGGGTCACCATCACCAACAGTCTATCCTGGTCCACTCATGTTGATGCAACAGTCAAGGAAGCTCAACGGAAGCTAAAGAAATTTGGCATGTCTGCATCGACTCTCACAAACTTCTACAGATTTGTAATAGAGAGCATCCTATCCGGCTGCATCACAGCTTGGTATGGCAACTGCTCGGTCCAAGATCACAAGAAACTGCAGAGTGTGGTGAACGCATCACACAAACTTGCCACCCCCACATTGATTCTGTTTACACTTCCTGCTGCCTCAGGAAGGCAGACAGCATTATCAGAGATCCCTCCCACCCAGGCTTTGCCCTCTTCCAGACCCTCCCATCAGGCAGAAGATGCAGAAGTCTGAAGACCCGCACATCCAGACATAGGAACAGCTTCTTCCCCACAGCTACAAGACTCCTCAACGACTCTCCCTCAGACTGATCTGTTCCCAGTAAGAACACTATTCACGACGTCCTATGCTGCTCTTGCTCATGTATTTGCTTTGTTTGGCCCCTTGTTCCGCACTGTAACCAATCACTGTTTGTCGATGTACCATTTGTCGATGTTCTCTGTCGATTATTCTTTTTGTCTGTTACGTGCGTACTGTGTACGTTCCCTCGGCCGCAGAAAAATACTTTTCGCTGTACTTCATTACATGTGACAATAAATCAAATCAACTCCTTCATAGAATCACAGAATTTACAGTAAAGAAGGCCATTCGGCCCATCGGGCCTGCATCGGCCCTTGGAAAGAGCATGCTACCTCAGCCCACACCTCCACCCTATCCCTGTAACCCAGTAACTCCACCTAACCTGTTTGGACACTAAAGGCAATTTATCATGGCCAATCCACCTAACCTGCACATCTTTGGACTGTGGGAGGAAACTGGAGCACCCGGAGGAAACCCACGCAGACACAAGGAGAACATGCAGCCTCTGCACAGACAGTGACCCAAGCCGGGAATCGAACCTGGGACCCTGGAGCTGTGAAACAACTCTGATAACCACTGTGCTACAATGCTGCTCTTCTTCTAAACCCCAATGGATATAGGTCCAATCTTTCCTCTTAAAATAATCCCCTCATCCCAGGTGTCAGTCAAGCTAACCTTGTTAGAACTACTTTTATATTAACGATGCCACCATGCTGCTCTGTAATGTATTCCCAATTAAGGAATCAAGAATTGTATAACAAATTTAGCATATTTAAAAAGAATATATTTAGAGTACCCAATTCATTTTTTCCAATTAAGGAGCAATTTAGTATGCTCAATCCACCTAGCCTACACATCTTTGGGCTATGGGGGCAAAACCTATGCAAACACGGGGAGAATGTGCAAACTCCACAGGGACAGTGACCCAGAGCCGGGATCACACTTGGGACCTCGGCGCTGTGAGGCAACAGTGCTAACCACTGCACCACCGTGCTGCCTCAAATTTAGCCTATTCTATCCAAGAAGCCCAAATAATGGATTCTGTATGTGAAACAATGGGAGAAGGATTGGGCCCTTGGATATTCTAGAGTTCGAGCAACTAGATATCTGATACATTTTGATTGGTATCGTTATTACTTTTCCCTCTTTTTTTCCTCTCATTCTTGTTTCCTTTCCTCCCAGTTCATTATTTTTAAATGGACTGACACAATGGGGAGGGTTTATCTTAACAAAATCAGGTAGCTTAGCAGCAGAGCTAAAATAAGACTGATACCGGCAACGGATAATACAAGTAGCACCAGCAAAAGACCAAGGTTTTGCTTGAAGCATTCAACAATTAGGCTTAATTTATTATCCTACCCTTCAAAGCGAGCAGCGCAATTTATCAAATATCAGACCTGTTTGACAGATTGTATTACTGAACCACTCCTGTTCCTCCCACTCTGACAAGATGCTACTTGAACATTGTCTACAAGGGAATAGAAGAGGAGACGGGAAGACTCCTGAGTCAGGCAGAAGGCATGCATGTTGGCTGCAGGAGGAACTGGGAGAAATCATTGACAATGAGCACCTGTCAGAGAAATGGACTACCATCACCTCCTCCTGGGTGGTAAATTAGAACCTCCTGGCCCCAAATATAGAACAGTCAGTCACGGGACTGCATCCGCAACGCGGAAAGTGGATCCACCTTGCCAAATACCATAAATCACAATCTATAGTTCTAAACCTTTGGGGTTTTGATTTCAACCGCTAGAAGCAAGTAAATCAGTTTAGTGCAAAGGCGTGGGAGCATGGGAAGTTATGTAGTGAAATTCTATATTTTGTTCACACAGAAATTGTACTTGCAGTATTAGTTATTCCCAATGAGAGGCCTCCCTTTTTTTTATTGCCTTTTCCCGTCGAAAGCTGGCTTACAATCCAAGTTTCCCACCTCCCACACACAGAGTCAGAGAATTGTTCCGGAACAGAAGGAGGCCATTCGGCCCATTGTGTCTGTACTGGCTCTCCCGATCGAGCATCGTGTCGCAATGCCATTTCCCTGCCCTGTATCCCTCCACATTGTTTCCAATCAAGTAACCATCTAATGCCCTCTTGAATGCCTCGATTGAACCTGCCTCCACCACACTTCCAGACAGTGCATTCCACACCCCAACCACCGGTTGTGTGAAAAGGTTTCTTCCCACGTCACATTTGCTTCTTTTGCAGATCACTTCAAATATGCGCCCTCTTGCTCTTAGGCCATAGGACATAGGAGCAGAATTAGGCCACTCGGCCCATCGAGTCTGCTCCACCATTCAATCATGGCTGATATTTTCTCATCCCCATTCTCCTGATCCCCTTATTAATCAAGAACCTATCTATCTCTGTCTTAAAGACACTCAGAGATTTGGCCTCCAGAGCCTTCTGCGGCAAAGAATTCCACAGATTCACCACCCTCTGGCTGAAGAAATTCCTCCTCATCTGTTTTAAAGGATTGTCCCTTTAGTCTGAGATTGTGCCCTCTGGTTCTAGTTCATCATACAAGTGAAAACATCTTCTCCACGTCCACTCTATCCAGGCCTCGCAGTATCTTGTAAGTTTCAATAAGATCCCCCCTCATCCTTCTGAACTCCAACGGGTCCAGACCCAGAGTCCTCAAACGTTCCTCTTGATCCTTTTGCAGTCATGAACAGTTCCTCCTGATCTACCCTGTCCATCCCCCTCATGATTTTGAACATCTCTATCAAATGTTGTCGCTGGAAGTAAAACAAAAGTCCTCATGCTGGAGGGGGGGGGGGGGATCATTCTGAGGAAGGTACTTCATGTATTTGTTTTACTTTTGCCATGCCAAGTGCAGGTGATATTTGAAATAACGGTAGACCAGGGTGGGATTTCAGAATTCACTCTTGTAACAGAGTAACTCTCACACTCAGATGACAATGGGCCCATACTCACAATCTACTCCACTGGGTCACAGTCTATTTTCACACTTTGTTACAGTTCTAATTTGTTGCCCATGTCCTGACTCCCACCCCTGGCACTTGCATTCACTCCTGGTATGGCAATTTGTCAATTCTCTTCCTCGCTTTCATATCTCTCCATCCCCTCGCCCCTCTCCATCTCTCTAACCACCCACAGCCCTGCAAGTATCCAAAATCTCTGCACTTCTTCAATTCTGGCCCCCTTGCACCTCCTCGAGTTTACACGCTCCATCACCATAAGGCAGAGGAGCAGAATTAGGCCATTCGGCCCTTTGAGTCTGCTCTGCCATTCGATCATGGGTGATCCGTTCCTCATCCCCACTCTCCTGCCATCTCCCCATAACCCGGGGTCCCCTTATTGATCAAGAAATCCACTTATTAACCAGTAGCTCTGCATTCAGCTACCTGAGAATTAATCTCTGGAATTCCCTCCCCATCCCCACCTCCTACTCCTTTTTTACAAACCTCCTTAAAACCTACCTCTTTGGCCAAGTAATCTGACCCTATCTCCCTATATTTGCCAACACGCCTGTGAAACACCTTGGAACATTTAACTACATTGAAGGCGCTTCGTAAATATCATTTCATTTCACAAAGTATTGTGGCATAGTATTTCTTCGGCACAATTGGTGGCAGCTTTATGATTTTGGATTGACACCCACTTGTGATCCAATTGAGGCAATTCAATTGCATTTCATTGTGGATTCCCACAAACTAATAGGGAACTGATTTTCATCCATCAGTGCTGAATCTAAACCAAGGATGCAGAAACATATCGTTATTCCATTTCTTATTTTACTATCTACTTTTTTCCCTTCCCTACCAACTCTCACCTGAGCGATTCATAGAATCATAGAATTTACAGTGCAGAAGAAGGCCATTCGGCCCATCTAGTCTGCACCAGCCCTTGGAAAGTGCTCCCTACTTAAGCCCATGCCTTCGCCCTATCCCCGCGCCCGAGTAACAACATCTAATGAACACTAAGGGCAATTTATCATGGCCAATCCACCTAACCTGCACATCTTTGGACTGTGGGAGGAAACCGGAGCACCCGGAGGAAACCCACGCACACACGGGGAGAAAGTGAAAACTCCACACAGACAGTCATCCGAGGCTGGAATTGAACCCAGGTCTCTGGAACTGTGAGACAGCTGTGCTAACCACTGTGCCGCCCGAGTACCGTTGTACACACACAGAGCATCTTTCATACTAAGGCCGGGACTTCCCACTCCTGTTTTCGTCGGGTGGGTTTGGCGACGGGGGCAGAGGATTGCGCAAGGGCTGCCAAATGGTCTTTCACGCCAACATAAACGCGTGACGTGATTGCCTCCTCCCTCATGTCAGTGGCGGGGCACATTCCTGACGTTCAAAGTCGGGAACATCATTTGAATACATTAGCATCTAATTATCAGGCCACTACATCTGAATTATCCCCACGCCCCCCCACCCGTCAGAAAATCCATCCACATTGGCTTGAAGGCAGGCCGGCATCAATCGTGACTGGTCTGCACCTGGTGAGCAGAAAGAGGAGCTCAGGTGAATGCATGCCCAGGTACAGCTCGGGCAGTGCCGGGTGCAGTTCTCGGTGTGGGGGGTGGGGGTTCCCAGCTGAGCTTCTTTATGCTGGGAAGACCTTTAAAAGTGATGCTCTGATCTTTGAAGGAGTAGGTTTCCCTGGGGCGAGCAAATCAGATGATGCCCCACCAGCCTTACATCAGGGGACCTGCTCCTTTAAGTTCTATTACTCGAAGTGTGGGATAATACGGTTTCAATGCTGTTTTTCCCATCGGACAGTGGCCTTTGCTGATTTCTGGGAAAATTCCACCCTTGTGTGTCCCAGGGTGCGTCCTAAATGCACATAGAAAGGTGAACCACACGGCCATGTTAGTTTTCACCTTGAGCTATCAAGAAGCAAGCAACTTATTCCCTATCAATTTCCATTCTTGTATATGAAGGCATCAGTTTATGCTGAAGTAAATTTCGATTGGTGCCAAGAACCTTGTGCTCCAACCAAGCTCCTTTCTGAGCTTAGACATCAGCATTGACAGACTGTTCAATCAAATTGAACATCATGGCCGGGATTCTCCCCCAACCGGCGGGGCGGGCCGTAGCGGCGCCAAAGAGCGGCGTGAACCACTCTGGCGTCGGGCCGCCCGGAAGGTGCGGAATCCTCCGCACTTCCGGGGGCTAGGCTGGCGCTGGAGTGGTTGGCACCGCCCCAACCGGCGGCGAAGGGCCTCCGCCGGCCAGCGCGAGTTGGCACATGCGCGGGAGCGCCAGCGTGTTCTGGCGCATGCACAGACCCGCTGGCGTGATCCCTGCTCATGCGCACGGGGTTTCTTCACCTCCCCGGCCATGACGGAGATTTACACAGGCCGGTGCGGAGGGAAAGAGTGCCCCACGGCACAGGCCCGCCCGCAGATCGGTGGGTCCCGATCGCGGGCCAGGCCACCGTGGGAGCCCCCCCCAGGGGCCGGATCCCCCTGTGCACCCCCCCCTCCCACAAAGGACTCCGCAGGCCGCCCTCAGAGCCAGGTCCCGCCGGTATGGACCATGTCTAATCCACGCCGGCAGGACTGGCCGAAAACGGGCAGCCGCCCGGCCAATCGGGGTCCGGAGCATCACCGGGGGGGGGGCCACTGCCAACGCCCCTGACTGGCGGGACGTGATCCCCGCCCCCGCCAAAAAACAGGCGCCGGAGAATTTGGCAGCCGGCGTCGGAGCGGCGGGATGGGATTCACGCCGCCCCCCGGCGATTCTTCGACCCGGCGGGGGTTCGGAGAATCCCGCCCCATGTGTGAGCCTTGTCAGCTATGCACAGGGAGGTCAGTGGTGTACTGGTATTGTCTCTGGACTATCCGGGCACCCAGGGCAATGCCCAGGGGACTCGGGTTCGAATGCTAACACAACGGGTGGCTGAACTTGAATTTTAAAAAATTGTTTAATGACCACCATGAAACCATTGTTGATTGTTGTAAAAACCCATTTAGGGCCAAGACCAATATTCCCTTGACTTAACAAAAAAAAGGCCGGAATTCTCCGGCCGTTCGCTGGCGACAGGAGCCTGGAAGGATCTGGAGCAGGTACGGTTCAATACTCTTCGCCAGTAAGTCAAAAGGGGAGAGAACAGGTTAACTCAGAAATAGGATGCAGTCAAACCCCGTATACAGTGCTCCTTAGCTCATCGAAGTGCCAGTACAGATAACATAATGCAATTCTGTACCGAGTGGATGGGTTAACTGGTGGATAGACTTTGTTGTTACCAATCTGGGGTTAAATAGTTTTTGGAAGATAAAATAAAACGAAAGCTAACCTTGGATATTATGGGAGTTGCCCAGGGCTGGGTACATACTGAAAACGCCAACTTGCATTTCTTTTTCTCTGATCTGATAATTTATGGCTGTGAGCTTTTGGTTCAAAAACAAAATAGCGGAAGATGGAAATTAGTTGGGGTTACATTCAGGATGTATTATGATGCTGTTTATGCAAATACAGGTTAACCAACTCTCCTGTCCGTGCTTTCAAGCATGAAGTGACTACTTTTAACACTTAAATTGGCCAATGGTAATGGAAGTAGGTAGAAGATAGATAGCATCACATGTAGTCTTAACTGCATGACCCAATGGTTCTGATTTAAGGGGCTACGGCTGACCATGCCCTATTTTGCTGGGTCGGTTTTCTTAGATGGGGCTGGCACACGATAGAGGGTTAGAGGGTCACCGCCCAGCTCAAATCATTGTCACCTCTGCAGTTTGAGGAACCTAACGTGATCTAGTTCAGCCTGTAGGGGTCACACAGATAGATCGGTGTCAACCAGAGCCAGACACGGGGGAACTGGCACTGGCGTGAGTCACTCTCCTGGTATTTTTCTAACTCTGAAGAAACCTGTGACTTGCCCCCTTTTTCAGGGTTGCCATGCAGATGGTAAGCAGTAGTTTAAAAGTGGGATAAGGTGGTAGAGAAAACACAATTAACAAAGGAAAAGCACAGGCGATCCCATAAAATACCAGAGCAAGTTTTAATGTAACAAATTCTAAATGCAGACCATTCTCCTCCATGGGTTGGTCACTGATTCCATTCCTGAACCCAGAGCACAAACTCAGACTTAAGTAAGCTCCGTTTAGAGGTGTCAAAATAATTGAAGTTTAAGTCACAGCTTTCCAATCCTGGCCCCGGCCAGTCGAGTCATGAAATCGGAGAAGCTGGCAAAAAGAAAACTCAGAGACTAAAGCTGGGATCCGCCAAAGCTGAGTGACTCAGTACTACACCTAGAGGAGCCTTTATCACTTGATGTTTTGGTGATCTCCTCACAGATTTCAGTGCAGCAGGCTGCCTTGTGACAAGCTACTCAGCTGGTTGTCGTAACGGCGACAATTGAAAATATATTAATTTCCACTGTGTACATATGCTTGTTAAGAGGGTGGGGGGGCATTAGGATTGAAAAATGGCAGAGGACAGCAGGCACCTGGAAGGGCGAACCATCAAAAGGAAAAACCTTCAACATGAAGCAGGATGTGGATAATAAAGGAGCTCATGGCTCACAATAAATTAGACATGTTTAATTTGTTCCACTGTTCATATAATTAGCTAAATCTGATGCAGGCAAGAGGGAAGACAACTAGATTACCCTCCTGATAAATTGGGGTCCTCTGTCACGATTAAGAACCATTAATCACACAGTTAGTGCAGAGACTGTTTCAAATAATTGGTAGTATTAATGTCTATATGTAGAATCCAAATCACATGTCTAAAATGTAATATTTCAAACATTTTGAAACTGGCTGGGGTAAAGAGAGATTTGGAGGTAAAATTAGCCTGGGCGGTAGCCTAAATAGGCAATAAAGACCCATTTCTTACCCTGCCCAATCGCCCTTCTAATTCAATGGAAAATGTCAGGCAAGAAGTAAGACAGGACACTAATTCTTGATCCCATGTTTTGTGCGCCTGCTGAATCTTAATAGGGGCTGATGTTATGCCTACCTGGAGCCAATGGAAATATGTAAAAGAAATCAGGAGAGATGATAAACTGACTGCCAATTCACTATCACAGCTTTTACACTGTTGGATAAGTTAAAAAAAAAAGAAACCTTCCACCCTGACGCGTCAATTTGAACCAATTCTGCCCAGCGGGAACAGAGTGAGACTGGGCCTGTTTTGCACCCCACCTGATTCAACTGAACCTAAAGTCAGGCAGCTGCAAAACCTTCTCCACACAAGCACCCCCTCCCCCACCCCACCCCACCCCACTCTCACTTCAGTCCAAACATAAACTCCTGCTTGCTCCTCACAATCTTCAACATCACTCTTTTACAAGTAACTGTCTCATTCTCTTCTAAAAATAAATTTATGGGCTATATTTCATTAACGGCTATTGGCACAGCATTCACCATTCTAACCGCGTTCTGTGTAAGGAATATTTTTACAGAATTTAACACAATTCCCATTACATAGTATAGCACTGCTGACATTTTACAATCCCTACTGGAAAGTGTGCAAGACTGATCAACCTGTGAGGTTGGGACAAGGTCAGGGGAATCTCTGAAGCTCCTCACGGCCCAATATGCAGTGACAATTATGTAAGCAGACAGGGTGGTGCCCAGAAACAAACATTCAATGGATATGCTACACTTAGCCACGTGGAGCACCAAAGAGAGGTGTGATAGCATGTTCAGTGTACACATGCACATATGAATATGTTATACTCATAATGTACAGTCTCAGGTAAGGTACAGCCTGCAATCTACTGCCACTGCACTGAAAAGTTTAGATAGATGGTTAACAAAGTCAATTTTGTTCCGAGCCTGGATCTCACACAGCTGCCATGCGAAATCCGAGACAGTGGCCGGGATTCTTCTAAACGGCGGCTAAGTTTTGACGCCGGCATAAACACCGGAGTGTTTCATGCCGGCGTCATCGGGCCTCTTGGCCCAGCGATTCTGTGGCCCACAGGGGGCCAGTACGGCGGCTGAGTGCTCAGCGCTGCTCCAGCTGCCGCTACGCGGCCCTGCACTTCCGGCTGCGGGTCCGCGCATGTGCATGGCGGCCGCTTCTGCGCCGGCCAGCTGTGAGGATCTGCCATGTCGCATGGGGCCGGCGCGGAAGCGGCTGCCGCGCACATGCGCGGACCCGTGACCGGAAGTGCAGGAGGTAGGCCTCCCCCCCCCCCCCCCCCCAGATCACGCACGCCTGCCGATTGGTGCCCCCCGATCGCCGGCCTGGCCGTCATGGAGGCCCCCCCCCCTGGAGACTGGACCCCGCCCCCTACCAAGACGGCCACCGCAGCCGCGACGCCGAGCTCCCGCCAGGTGGAACCATACGTGAACCACGCCGGCGGGAGCTTGCCCGGTCGACCGCGGAGAATTGTCGCAGGAATCTCTTTCAACAGCCCCCGACCAGGACGCTCCACTGCGCACGCGCGACTGGCGCCGATTCTCCGGTCGCCGGAGGTTCGCGTCCTGGCGTCGGACCCGATCGCGGGTCTGACGCCCAATTCTCCGCCCGTGTGCCGAGCACGATTTTGGCGTGGAGGCTCGGAGAATCCCGGCCAGTAGGTCTCAGCCGCATGTTGGACAGTTGTCGTGGAAGGAATAGAGATGGGGCAGAGTGTGATCGCAGTCTAGCCTGATCCCTCCGCACTTTCTAACAGGGGTTACTCGACACAAGCTTCTCTATTTCATTTTTTTTCCTTTAGAAATTTAGAGTATTTTGTTTCCAATTAAAGGGCAATTTACTGTGGCCAATCCATCTACATCTTTTGGGTTGTGGGGTTGAGACCCATGCAAACACGGGGAGAATGTGCAAACTCCATGCGGGCAGTGACCCAGGGCCGGGATCGGACCTGGGACCTCGGCGCACAAGCTCCTCAATTTCCGAAGTGAAAATCGTTCTGCCAATGATTGCATGGAAAAGGCTGGATTGGGTCCTAACTTTTATTTTATGTTAATTCGAACCCCTGTGCTGAAATTATTAATAAAAAGGGTCTTGTGCCTATTTATTGGATAGAGGCCCAGGCGAAGCTTGGCAACATTGAGGTTGATCTAAAGGAAAGCATTTTGGTTCCTTTCAGAGCAAGGGAAAAAATGTTACAGCCTAGGTCAGTGATGGAGGCATCCGAGTCATTTCCACTGCGTATAAACCCACTGTACAACGACCTTGTGTTTGTTATTGGATCAGGTTTCATTCCAGGCCCACACAGTTCCATGAAGACAACTTTCCTCAAAAGCTGATGTGTCAGACCTTTTCTGGGATCAGTGGGTGGTATTTCATGCGGGCAACAAGGATCTTGCCCACCGGCTGGTGAACCACCAAGAGCCCCGCATCACCTCCTTTGGGGAAGTTCTGCTAAATTCATTGCCCTTCAGGTACTTGGTGGGGCATGTCTTCTCTGAATCAAGGACCCGGTGGGCAAAGGTCCCCAAGTGCTGCCTCCCAATAAAAAGCTGCAGCTGTGCATTGCAGGCAGTGCCAGTGGCTGTCGCTGGCATTGCACCCCACGAGAGGCCCAGGATTGTCAAGGGACCCTAGGTCAAAGATGATTGAGAGCTGGATGTGGGTCTTAGCAAGGCCAGGTGAGTGGCCCTCATGTCCCGACACTGGGTTCCTCGATCAGACACTGTGTGACTTTGAATGAGAGGCCTGTGGTGAATGTAAATACAGTTAATTCACCAGTTATGTTCTATGTTATTAACCCTGTGGGTTTTATCTGTGGGCCATTGTATGGCTTCACCCACAGGGGGAGATGTTGGAGGATGTTGGAGCATGTACGGGCTCTGCCCATGGCTCCGCCCCTTTGAAGGTGTATAAGAGTAGCTGGCCTGTGGGACTGTCCTCAGTATGTACCAGTCGCAGGCGGGCAAAGCTGATAGTTAATTAAAACCACTGTTTTACTCCAACACGAGTCCTTGAGTGAATTGATGGTCGCATCAAGGCCGTCCCCAACAACCCACCCAGGAGCAAACACTTTTGGGCTTCCCACATGTTGACCGGCCCCATCTGCAGCTGGTTGAATGAAAGCCAGCGGAAACAGGGTAAGGCCCGTAAGCCCACTTAAGGGCCTCAAATGGTGGTTAGACGGAAATGCTGCCCACGAGCCGTCCCACCCCTGATTCAATCGGGGCAGAAGCAAGAAGGTGATGGTGGTGGTGGGGGGGGCTTGGGGGATATCCCCATCCACTCACCTAGGGCATAGTTAAATGCCACCCCTGCCCAAACACGCCTGCGGGATGGCAATACATTCCACTCTGTGAGTCTGAATACAGTCGCATTTAAAAGAAGAATAAATTGAATATAAATCCTGAAAGAATGAATAATTGTTAAAATGCGGGTGACACAAAGGCATTTGCTTCACCCCTCCCCCAACTCAGCTACCACAGCACAAATCCCCATTAAATTGCTGCTTCATCCTGTGTGTTTCAAGGGACTGGCTAGAGGATTGGGTTCAAAGGACTGACCGAAGTTAATCTAGCCAATCAGTTGAAATAATCAGACCAAGGGTTACCAAAGGAATGTTAATCACAGTCCACACCACCTGCAGGTATAGGCCTGAGACTTGAACCACCAGCCTTGTAAATTGACTCAGTGTTGAACACTGGGTGCAGTCTATAATTGGCCAGTTAAATTGTGATTCAAGCAGGCCGTATTTTCCTTTACCCCTCGCAAAACGTTTCAAACCAAATCAATCTACAAATGGCAATGCAGAGTGAAAGGAGTAAAGCCAATGTGAGTGTTATTGTCATCCACGTTAAAAAGATCCCGCAATTTCACAGCCATGTTTCTCATGGTAAAAGCTGATGGAAATGCAGAATTCAATCTCCCCCAATCTATCAGTAAATATCTTTGTAAACATGGAATTTCACTTATTCAATCACAATAAAGTAATGGTTCTAAATGTAAACTGATGGAGCTTCAGAATATGACCCCCCCGAACACTGGTAAAGATCCTGGAATTGTGGAATACAAGTAGAATTTGACTTATTGAGCTGGCGTAAAAGATGGCCTTGTGTTTGCCATTATTTTCTTCTGTTGCTATGGAAGGTGAACACTTTGCGATTGTAAATGCTGAGAGATCAGCAACCTCTTCTTCAGACCCTGCTTGGAGACTGCTGTATATTTTGTCAGTAAGTAGCGAACTGGCCTCGACTGATACTGTGGAAGCAACATAATGTTCTGTTGTTGTATCCCACTGGGGAGCTGCTGTTAACCGAAATTCAGGCCCCAGTCTCCAATGACCGAAAGCCTCTCCACTGTTAATGAAAATGCTGGAAGACAGGGAAATCAGAAATCTCCACCCCTCCAAACAAGACACCTATCTTTTTCATGGGAGCAGGAATGGACCCAGATCAGGATTTGCAGATGTGTGTTTTGTTTAGGCAGCTGCCCATATAGATCATCAGCTGCCTCCGCTGTTGGTGACCCAAGTATAAGAACCATGTTATGCACAGGTCAGGAGCAGGTGTTAACATTGTGGAGTCATTTGGAGAGGTGGAGTCTCCTTTTGGAAAGGCAGGCTAGATCTTTGAAAATGATCTTAGAACACCTTTAGGAGAGGTCAGGTACCCTTGGGATTGTTAGAAGTATGCAAGATTGTGTGTAAAAAGTGCAAAGACTCAAAATGACAATCTCATTGGAAATGCCAAAATGAACTGTCAGAATCAACTTGTCAAAAGTGTTAGAAGGAACTGTCAAGAGGAACTGTCAAAAGGAATTGTTGCAGGGCAGCACGCTGGTGCAGTGGTTAGCATTGCTGCCTCACGTCGTTGAGGTCCCAGGTGCGATCCCAGCCCTGGGTCACTGTCCGTGTGGAGTTTGCACATTCTCCTCGTGTTTGCGTGGGTTTCGCCCCCACAACCCAAAGGGTAGGTGGATTGACCACGCTAAATTACCCCTTAATTGGAAAAAATGAATTGTGTATTCTAAATTTATTTTGAAAATGGAATTGTTACGAGGAACTGTCAAAACTATTATGAGAATCCCACCCCTTGTTTATGAAAACACATTTAATAGATTTACAATTCTTCATCTACATCCTTATAAATACAAAATTTCATTCAATGCTGAATTTCTTCTGAAAAGAAGCATTAGAATTCATAGACTTATTTCAAGGGCCTAAAAGCACTTGGAGCTATCAGTCAAACTGTGAAATGGAAGACACCCTACTGCGATAAAGGAAGGTTGCGAAATCAGTCCTGCAGCACTAATCCAGTAATAGCAGCCCTCAGGCTTATGTGACAAGAGTTATGTGACAAGAGGGGCAGCACGGTAGCATAGTGGTTGGCACAGTTGCTTCACAGCTCCAGGATCCAAGGTGTGATTCCCGGCTTGGGTCACTGTCTGTGTGGAGTTTGCACGTTCTCCCAGTGTGCGCGTGGGTTTCCTCGGGGTGCTTTGGTTTTCTCCCACAGCCCAAAGAAGTGCGGGTTAAGTGGATTGGCTATGCTAAATTGCCCTTAGTGTCCAAAAAGGTTAATTGGGGTTACTGGGTTAAGGGGATGGGGTGGAGGAGGTGTGTGCTTGAGTGGGGTGCTCTTTCCAAGGGCCGGTGCAGACTCAATGGGCCAAATGGACTCCTTCTGCACTTTAAATTCTATGATTCTATCATTAGACAGAATGAAATAATAAGCAAATTTTAAACTTTTGCCATTCACATACTTGGAAAGAAATATCTGCAGTGTAGGTTTTTATATCTGTTAGGGAAGGAGCAATGAGCAGCACAAGGTATACATGGTACGATAACATGTAACATGAGGGTCCAATGAATATTATTTTAAATACATCATGACATTCTAAAGCATTGGAAGTGCCAAGTTACATTGGCCCAGCTATGCACCGTAGGGGTAGAATTGATGAACCTCTGCATATGGCTATACATTTGCCTGATGATATCCCTTTGGGTATTGTCCTGGGACATCTTTGGGGAAGGTCAGATGCTATTTGAGGGAGGTAAAATGCCACTTGGGTTTGTTAAAAGCAGGCATGAATGTGAGTAATAAAAATGTCAAGCTGATCGGAACGGTCAAGGGTTTCAAAATGAACTGTCAAAGGTAACATTCAAAAAAATGCCTGTCAAGCTGTCAAGCCATTTAAAACTCCTGCTCTTTAAATAATTTCAATGGGTAACAGCCAGTTCATCATTTATATAAAAACAATCAAATGGCATATCTTAATTGCTTCCATAGGCTGAAGTGATTTTCAGTGTTTGGGATTATATTATGTGGCAGAAGCTGATTTAACCTCCATGTGGAGATGTATTTTTCTCCTTCAATTTCCCTCAGATTGTTTTTAATCTAGTTGTCCCTCCCTTTTCTCTGCATGTTGGAACAGTTACCGCAAATTCCCCACAATCTCAATCCACCACCAGAACAATGCCTTTCATCTGTTGGGATTTTTATAAAGCGAGTAAACATTTGTGCCAATAGCCTTGCAGCTGCAAAGTGAGGCATTAGGTGGGGGAGGGAGGAGAGCGGTAGGGGTTGACAAAATTAGTGGTGGAGGCAACCACGGGATGATTGTCAGTAGGTCAACTGAAGGAGGATTTTTTAAAAGAAATTATAAAATACCTTGCCTTTACCAAAAAGAGGCTTGTATCCTTGGACCAGCCAACTAAGACAGTCAGTTAAATGACTTACCACTCAACGTGGACAGGAGTCTCAAACTCCATGGGTCGAAATACAGAGCTGGCCAGGCTGCTGGATTTGGTTGGTCAGTGGAACAGCGCCTATGTGGTGAATGTATTCACCTAATGCATGAGCTGTCTGTATAATGCTGTGACCTATGACCTGGAAGTGATGATACGGTCTACTTCCAGGTACTGTACTGGAACCCCGGTGGGCTCCGCCCTCAGCGGGACCATATATAGGCCAATGGTGGAAGCTCCAAGGCCTTCCTGCCGTTGGGGTGGGATCACCAGCGGCCTCTGTACTGTGACCGCAGGTAGAAAAAAATTGTCCGATGGTAGGAGCTGGTGTATTAACCATCAAGGTCCAAGAATTCACAGAAAATTTATAAAATGAATGACTTATATCTGCCCTCAAAAGAAAATTGCCAGGTGCCTTTCCACCAAAGTCTGGAAACTGGTCATGTAACAGAGCCACCTGGACTAAATGCGACCTTGGGTGTCCTTGGGCCCTCTGCATCCCCATCACATACAGGCGGGGCACCCTCCTGTGCCCGATCCCTGGCAGCACGGTAGCATTGTGGATAGCACAATTGCTTCACAGCTCCAGGGTTCCAGGTTCGATTCCGGCTTGGGTCGCTGTCTGTGCGGAGTCTGCACGTCCTCCCCGTGTGTGCGTGGGTTTCCTCCGGGTGCTCCGGTTTCCTCCCACAGTCCAAAGATGTGCAGATTAGGGATTGGCCATGATAAATTGCCCTTAGTGTCCAAAATTGGCCTTAGTGTTGGGTGCAGTTACTGGGTTATGGGGATAGGGTGGAGGTGTTGGCCTTGGGTAGGGTGCTTTTTCCAAGAGCCGGTGCAGACTCAATGGGCCGAATGGCCTCCTTCTGCACTGTAAATTCTATGATAATCTATGATAAATATTTATCATTAGGTTTTCAGGTTTTAGGATATATCATAGATTATCATAGAATTTACAGTGCAGAAGGAGGCCATTCACCCCGTTGTGTCTGCACCGGCTCTTGGAAAGAGCACCCTACCCAAGGTCAACACTTCCACCCTATCCCCATAACCCAGCAACCCCACCCAACACTAAGGGCAATTTTGGACACTAAGGGCAATTTATCATGGCCAATCCACCTAAACTGCACATCTTTGGACTGTGGGAGGAAACCGGAGCACCCGGAGGAAACCCACGCACACACGGGGAGGATGTGCAGACTCCGCACAGACAGTGACCCAAGCCGGAATCGAACCTGGGACCCTGGTGCTGTGAAGCAATTGTGCTATCCACAATGCTGCCGTGCTGCCCCCCACAATGCTACCCCCATCACAGCTCCAGGGTCCCAGGTTCAACTCCGGCTTGGGTCACTGTCTGTGCGGAGTCTGCACATCCTCCCTGTGTGTGCGTGGGTTTCCTCCGGGTGCTCCGGTTTCCTCCTTATATAGCTTGGAATTCTGGGATCTCTCAGCCTCTGCAATTTGCTGACGAAAGAAAGAAATTACTGATGCTACAGTGACACCAAATGAGTTGACAAAACGTCAATTCCCTGTAAATAGTCGCAGTAACTACTTCTGGTATTTACGGATTTGATTTAGTGAGAGTGACTAAACCTCAGCCCCATCTTTATGCAAATAGAGTGGAGTCCGCTTCTACTACACCAAATCTGTTGCATATTTCACTGTATCCTGTTAGTAAGAGGCTATAAGTACCATCCATTGGATGGAGGAATCCAAGTAGAACTGATGTATTTAGGTTTTAGATGAGGCAGGCTGATTGTGGGAGAGTGATGCATTTGGTTTGCAGTGTCTCCTTATGAAAATTTTGCTTATTTAAATTTCACTGACTGTGACAGAGAATAATTCCTGATTAAATTGCTCATGGCATTCCTGTATCCTCTACAACTGGGGTAGGAGAAATATTCTGACGTGCACCAATGTTTATACAATGCTGTTTGGCTCCGAACATAAATAAGCTTAAATGGCCATTGTTGTTTGACTAATGTAACCAGTGAGTCACTTTACTGTGATTTTAAGCACAGATGTCTACAAGGCTAAATGGTCAAATATGGGTGCAGATGAAATTCCGTCTGGCAATAAGCAGGCTCGGAAAAACTTTCATCCACTGTGGGTGTGCAAGTACAGCTGTCTCCATATACTGTCACACTGCTCTTAATATAACCACATAAAACAAGGTCCCTTCTGGGCGGGATTAGCATGTCTTTCGATCCTGCTTTCTAACAGCACTCTATCTTGTTTATGGGCCCGGTGGGGAAACACCCCGCCAACGTCGCACTTAGCTGCATTTCCTGCACGGAGGAGCTCCGATCAGCGGAGATCCGCAGTGCAGGAAGAGAAAATTGCACCCCAATCTCACAACCCCCCTCCCCGATCCAGTCCACGGATCTCGCCAAAGTGCCAAATCACCTGTTGGGGTTTCCTTGGGCCCTCTGCACCCCCATCACATACAGGCGGGGCACCCTCCTGGGCCCGATCCCTGGTGCATTCACTATGCCAGCCTGGCACCTTGGCATTTTCAGCCTGCCACCCTGGCAGTGCCCCTTCCAGCCTAGCAGTGTCACCTGGCAAGGCTGTTACCCAGATGGCACAGCCAGGGTGCTCACGTGGCACTGCCAGGGTGCCAGGCTGGCAATGCCAAGGTGTCTGGATGGCACCAGCAGTATCAGGCTGCCAGCCAGGCCAGAGCCTGACCATCCAGGAGCCTCTAAGTGCCTTGGAGACCCCATCCGGGAGCCTCTAAGCGTCTTGGAGACCCCCCCAGGTACTGTTCTGCCTGGTCCCCGTTTGTGGGGACCAATACTGAATGGCGCCCGGCTGGGGTCTCCTTCGCGGGGCCTGTAGATGCCGGGTGGTCTTTCGATCCGGCGAAGGCAGGGGTAAGTCAGCTTCTAAGCTGACTTCATTCTGCCAGACTGGGTCCAGTCCACTGTGAGCAGGATCCAGATCGTGACGTCCCGCAAGATTCGGTTAGATCTCGCGAGGTGTAACGGCTGTCGGGAAGCCTGGAGGAGGCCGTTCCCGCCACTTACCGACCGCATCGCGCCCCATGTTCAGGTGGGACGCTGCTGTTAGATCACGCCCATTGTCAATGGTAGAGTCTCCAGGAATTAAAGCTCAATTTCACAGACATTGCTGTGGGAAAGTGGGAGGAACACCATAGGGGTCCTATTTTTTGATGAATTTTCCTTGAACACTTTTGATATTAGTGAGTTTTAAAAGTATTGGGAGTGGGGTGATGTACCATTAATCCACTGCTAGACGATGAGAGCGAGAGAACAAAGGCTTTCTGGGGGGGCGGAGCCAGAGGCGGAGCCCACCAGGGTTCCAGTGCACTAGATGGAAAAGGGATCATATTACAGTACTCTACAGACAACTTATTCTGGTGAATACATTCACCACAGGGGGTAAAAAGCTTCTTGAATGACAGTCAAGAGTCATTCAATCGCGTCCCGAAGCGTCTGTCAGCTTTCCAATTGGTCCAGGAAGGCACGGCCCAATGAAAGTGGACATGTTGAATGGCGGGTGGGGTGGGAAGGAGCTGATGGTGAGGGAAGGCCATGTGATGAAACTTTCAGGAAGGTGTCCAGCCAGAATAACTCTGTCTTGATGATTTAAGAGAAAATAATGCTTCAGGTAACCTTCATTGGCAGAGTTCTGGTGAAGGATGTCAAGCCATCTGCAGCCATGCTCAATGACGTATTCACACATATTCACACACCGGGAGTTAAAAACACAATCAAAGTGACCAGGGTGTGACGTAGTTTTTTCTTGCTTCAAACACTGAACCATTTTCTCTAGCTTTCCAGCATTTCTTATACTGCAGTGTTTATTCCTGTTGGTATTATAAATTGCTTTTAAAAATGCTTCTTAAAGCCCAGGTGTTCTTGGGTGACCATCACTGAGCCAAGAATTGTGTTAGGCCATAAAAGATTGTCCCAAGATGGCAGTGCTGGGTTAATCTTAGGGGAGGTCATTAAAAAGCAATGCGCACAGGCTAGGAGGGAAAAGAAACAGAGTCAACACAATGAAGGCCCTGTTGTGCTGGCAATGAAGTGCTTGTTTTCTGATCAGACACTCCCAGATCAAAGGGTTGGGGCCCTGGGCTCTGTTAGTTCAACCTGCCTGCTTGGCTCAGCTAACTCGGGCTTTTTGATGGAGTGCCTTACTCTTGCAAAAACAAGAGGCTCTATATTTGGTTGTGTTTGGGAAAAAAAACAAGCCTTCTTCCTGCAAGCTAACATGGGTGCAGTTTGCTAGCAGCCTTCGTGGAAGAGCCAGACAGACAAAGAGATGATACTGTGGGTTACTTTCTAGAAAAGCTTCACAGGCTGGGCAGCAGTTAGGATATTATAATTATCCTTGGTTTCCCCGAGCTAGGGAGTTGTCAAGTCTCCGAGGCCTCCAGCTCCCAGTTGATGGACAGTGCATGTGTGGAGTGTGGGCTGTGCAGCCTGTTACAAGGATCTGATTGCTCTAGAGTGGGTGCAACGGAGATTCACCAGGATGTTGCCCGGGTTGGAGCGTTTCAGCTATGAAGAGAGGCTGGGGCAAGTCTGGGGTTGTTTTTCTTAGACTGGAGAAAGTTGAGGGGGGACCTGATGGTGGTACACAAAATTATGAGGGGCATAGATAGGGTAGATAGGAGGAATCTTTTCCCCTTAGTAGAGGGGTCAATTAAGCAGAGGGCACAGATTTAAGGTCAGGGGAAAAGGGGATTTAGAGGGAATTTGAGGAAGGGCTTTCTGACTCAGCGGGTGGAGGGAATCTGGAACTCACTGCCTGGTAGAGGCGGGAACCCTCACAACATTTAAAAAGCATTTAGATGAGCACATGAAATGCCATAGCACACAGGGCTGCGGATAAAGTGCTGGAAAATGGGATTAGAAGAAATGGTTGTTCGATGGCTGTTGCAGACAATATAGGCCGAAGGGCCTCTTGATCTGCTGTAGAACTCTATGACGACAGTTCAATCGTCAACCTGCAATCACTGGGAGAAGACATACTCTTGTTGCTTTGTGTAGTGACATCATAAACACACACAATTAAAAGTTGGCGTGTTTGCAATTGTGTTGCACACAGTGAACAGCGGCATTCAGACACGCTCTGGGTTTGCATGTAAGCTATTTATGCAAGGTATCCTAAGATGGCTTGGAGCTGTGGAGCCCCAAGCAAGTCTGTACCTTCTAGAGAAGGGAGAACATTGTAGAACAATTGGGGGAGGCAGGAAACAAGAGACAGCTCGTCTGTAAAAGTGGACGCCCCCAAAGATTCTTCAAACCACAGGTTCCTCACCTCAGCCAGAAGTATCAGGAGAAGGCCCACCCCAAGAAGATGGACAATCAGCACCTGAGACATCTTCTGGTGACAGAAAGGGGGCAGTCAAGGTGCATCTCTCTAGGCAGGCAATTTAGGAGAGGAAATGCACGTTAGAATGGGGCAGGGAAAGAACACATTGAATAAAGCCTCACTTCTTTGGGGCTCATGTATTTTCTTTCAGTTGAGGCTTAAAACTTATAACCTGCAACTGTGACTTTTTCTCCTTGATTTAAGAATCAAGAAAGCAATAATCATGGAACAATGAGGCTTGAGTTTAAGAGCCGTGGGGTTATGCTGTAACTGTACATGACCCTGGTGAGACCACATTTGGAATATTGTGTGCAGTTCTGGTCACCTCACTATAGGAAGGATGTGGAAGCATTGGAAAGGGTGCAGAGGAGATTTACCAGGATGCTGCCTGGATTGGAGGGTAGGTCTTATGAGGAAAGGTTGAGGGAGCTAGGGCTTTTCTCTTTGGAGCGGAGGAGGATGAGAGGCAACTTAATAGAGGTTTATAAGATAATGAGGGGGATAGATAGAGTGGACGTTCAGAGACTATTCCCTCGGGTGGATGTAGCTGTTACAAGGGGGCATAACTATAAGGTTCAGGGTGGGAGATATAGAAGGGATGTCCGAAGCAGGTTCTTTACTCAGAGAATGGTTAGGGTGTGGAATGGACTGCCTGCTGTGAGAGTGGAGTCGGACACTTTAGGAACTTTCAAGCAGTTATTGGATAGGCACATGGAGCACACCACAATGACAGGGAGTGGGATAGCTTGATCTTGGTTTTGGACAAAGCTCGGCACAACATCGAGGGCCGAAGGGCCTGTTCTGTGCTGTACTGTTCTATGTTCTATATGTGTCCGCTCACTGATCACACCGAGTAGCACTCCACTGGAAGTGGTTAGTAAATTGTCCCCATGTTGCAATATCACTTTAAGAGATTATGCAAATTTTGTACATGTACTCGTGGAACCTGGATGTAAAGTAATATGGATCCAGTACCCCTTTGCTATTAGTGGCGGTTGCTGTTATGAATGCTGAACCTCTAGTGTAGAACTGTTTGTTGCACTCTCCTATAATGTGTATATATATTCATAGAATAATAGAATCATAGAATTTACAGTGCAGAAGGAGGCCATTCAGCCCATCGAGTCTGCACCGGCCTGTGCAAAGAGCACCCCACCCAAGCCCACACCTATCCACATAACCCAGTACCCCCACCCAACCTTTTTGGACACTACGGGCAATTTAGCTTGACCAATCCACCTAACCTGCATATCTTTAGACTGTGGGAGGAAACCGGAGCACCCGGAGGAAACCCACGCAGACACGGGGAGAACATGCAGCCTCTGCAGAGACAGTGACCCTAGCCGGGAATCGAACCTGGGACCCTGGAGCTGTGAAACAACTGTGCTAACCACTGTGCTACCGTGCTGCCCTCACTGTGCTACTGTGCTAATTCTAGCCATATTAATTCTAGCCTTCAAATAAAGAGGACCGGCTGAAAGTTTACCAATCCTGTGTGATTGTGAGTTCTTGGAAAAAAAGTTAGAAACATGACCAGCTACCTTGGGCCCACGGTGTCAGACAATCTTGTCCCTTTATGCAAAATTCAATACACGTATCGGGAAAACAGATGCCACTTTTGGCCTACTCAGAAAACATGCATGAAATAACGTCAATATGGCACTCAGGATTAGGATGTGGATTTATGACGCCTGTATCCTCAGCAGCTTGTTGTATGTTTGTCAAACATGGATGTTTGGCAACCATCAAGAGAGGAAGCTCGTCAACTTTCATCTTCGCCATTTGCAACACAGTCTGGGCATCTCATATAGCATGACACAAACCATAAAGTTTTAAAAATTCATTCAAGAGATGTGGGCATCACTGGCTAGGCCAACATTTAATGCCCTTCCTAATTGCCCTTGAGAAGGTGATGGTGAGCTGCCGTCTTGAACCGCTGTGGTGTAGGTACACCCACTGTGCTGTTAGGAAGGGAGTTCCAGGATTTTCACGCAGCGACAGTGAAGGAACGGCAATATATTTCCAAGTCAGGGTGGTGAGTGACTTGGTGGGGAACCTCCAGGTGGTGGGGTTACCAAGTATCTCCTGCCCTTGTCCTTCTAGATGGTAGAGGTCGTGGGTTTGGAAGATGCTGTCTCAGGAACCTTGGTGAGTTCCTGCATCGCATCTTGTAGATGGTACACATGGCTGCCACTGTGCGTCAGTGGCAGAGCGAGTAAATATTTGCGGATGGGTTGTCAATCAAGCGTGGCTGCATTTTCCTGGATGGTGTCAAGCTTTTTTGAGTGTTGTTGGAGCTGTACTCATCCAGACAAGTAGAGAGCACTCTATCTCTTGACTTGTGTCTTGCAGATTGTGAACAGGCTTCAGGGAGTCAGGTGGTGAGTTAATTGCCACTGAATTCCTAGCCTCTGATCTTCTCTTGTACCCACAGCAGTTATATGGCTAGTCCAGTTCAATTTCTGGTCAACAGTAACTTCCAAGACGTTGATAGTAGTCCTCGCCAAGGCAAAGCTGCCAAACATGTTGGCACTCAGCAAGCAGAGGCAAATTTGCTGTGTCGGGATTATTCGCAGGATGGCCGCCAGACAGTGGCACACCTAAGGATATGCTGTGTGGGGAGACAATCGGAGCTCAATGACCAGCAGGACATCCAAAGCTCCGCTTCAAGGTTGCTTACAAACCTGACACGAAGCCCCAGAACATAAGCTCTCAGGCCTGGGAGACGTGAGCTGACGACAGAGAAAAATGTCAACACCACCTCTGGGCTGGCGTGGACCACCAAGACTATGGGTGACTTGGCAACAGGTGCCAACAGCTGATAACCACTTCATACGCAGCACTTGTGGCAAAAACCTGCCTCTCACGAATTGGTCTCTTTGGCTATCCGTAAGTGAGTTTGATATGAAGCTGCCCCACCCACAACAAATTTGATTGGCTGCATGTCCATCATCTTACGTAGATGATAGGAAGCCAATGACAATGAAGCGTGAAACCCACAGTAGAAAATAAGTAAGTACATAACACCGATAAAGAATAAACACGTGCAGCGTGTACCTACCCGTGAATTGTGTGAATGGAGTGAGGCTCATAATGGTACCTCCCCTCATGGTGTCGCATATCGATCGGTATGGGCGTGTGGAATGCCGGGAAAATGTGGTGCGAGGCTGAAATAAAGAAAAGGAGGCATTAAAAACAAAGTTGCTGTACAAAGTGTAAAGAAAAAGTTCAAAGGCAACAGTTCTCATCAAGCGGTAGATGTTTCAGAGTAGGAGCATGTTCACCAGAAAGAAAGATGAGGAGCTTCATGTCCGCTATTGGCTCAATCAGAGAGTAGAAGCAGAATTAATAAAGAGTCAAAGTCATTCACAGCGTTCCTACATCACAAACATTAAAGGCCTCCAACTGGGTTTCTGACAAAGACCTGCAGCTACACATTCTTTGAACTCTAAAAGATGGTAGGGAGTGTGAAAGAAACTGGTGCGGACGGACACAGAGAGAACATGACAGGGCTGGGAGAGTGGAACCACAGGTCGGAATCAGTACTGAATGCACAAGCTGAGCTGATCCAGGGCTGTGTGTGTGTGGACGGTTTGTGGCTATGAGTGTGTGGTGTGGGGAGGGGGAACGGTGGGGTGAGGGACGGGGTGGGCAAGGAGAGAGAAACCTGACTCGGCACCCCACAGTACCGATGTTAATGGGGCTTTCGTAGAGGCTCAGGTTGTTAAGACAACTAAAGCCACTTCAGCTGGCTTCTAATCAGACAGATGATGCCTAAATCTTTGGGGGATTAAGTACAGGGGATTCAGACTTATCACGTTAAAAAATTACATCAAGCGCAGCCCAATTACATCTGAAATAGTGTGTGAGGTTCAGCGCATCTTAGCTGAAGTGGCTATAAAGTAAATTACAGCCCCCTGTCAACTCTTCCTTGCTTCTGCCCATACTTCAGATGATGTCTACCCTTTGGTTATTGAAACTGCTGAAGCAGAGCAAAGTGTATTAGAGTCCCCCAGCTTTTCATTTATCATACAATCTCCTGCTTTGATAGTTCAGTAAACTCTGCTCAGCTCAGTATTAACGTTTACCTGTCAAAGTACAAACCATGTTTCAGAGGATGACAGCCACACTAATCGTGAAAAGCAGCTCAATCAGTCTTTACATAAGGTTTGAAAAATTAAGCATTAGTTTTCTCACTCAGTGTCTCTCTCTCTCTCTCTTGTGCAGTGTGGTACTAAAGGCTGTATAATTCCTTGGTCGGTTCGACCCAGTTCTGAAACGTTTCAGAATCTCACTGTGCGGGGCCAAAGATGCTAATATCATGATGATCAGAAATGTCAGGAAGTGAAATGAGAGGGTACAGCCTTCAGTAAGGAAACTAAGTGTATTTTTCTTCAAATATATGGCCCTGACCATATACTGAATTTCACACTTTCTGCTGGATAAGTAAGAGTTATTCTTGGATTCACATTTTCTGCCGAGCACACAGGGTCAAGTCTCTTCCGCTCGTTCAGCAACCTAAAGTGTATCAAACAAATTGACTCGGGCTTTGACAGGTCAGAGTCTGGCCACTTCATGGATACACGAAGCCACTAGTATAATGGGCCTCTGTTCTACTTCCCCAGACAGCGAGTGGGTGCAGGCAAAACAGCTTCAATCAACTTGCAGTAGAAGTTAATGCACCATTATCAATGGTCAGAGTGAAGAAGAGAAGTGCTCTTGTGGAAAATAGGAAAAAGGGGGCACTGAAGTTCTGAAAGTAGAGCATAGAACATAGAACAGTACAGCACAGAGCAGGCCCTTCGGCCCTCGATACTGTGCCGAGCTTCGTCCGAAACCAAGATCAAGCTATCCCACTCCCTGTCATTCTGGTGTGCTCCATGTGCCTATCCAATAACCGCTTGAAAGTTCCTAAAGTGTCCAACTCCAATATCACAGCAGGCAGTCCATTCCACACCCTAACCACTCTCTGAGTAAAGAACCTACCTCGGACATCCCTCCTATATCTCCCACCGCGAACCTTATAGTTATGCCCCCTTGTAACAGCTACATCCACCCGACGAAATAGTCTCTGAACGTCCACTCTATCTAACCCCCTCATCATCTCATATACCTCTATTAAGTCGCCTCTCATCCTCCTCCGCTCCAATGAGAAAAGCCCTAGCTCCCTCAACCTTTCCTCATAAGACCTACCCTCTAATCCAGGCAGTATCCTGGTAAATCTCCTTTGCACCCTTTCCAATGCTTCCACATCCTTCCTATAGTGAGGTGACCAGAACTGCACACAAATGTGGTCTCACCAGGGTCCTGTACAGTTGCAGCATAACGCCACGGCTCTTAAAATCAAGCCCCCTGTTAATAAACGCTAACACACTATAGGCCATCTTCATGGCTCTCTCCACACAGTGTGCTATTAACCATTTAAGTGTAAACCTCTCTGAGCTACACAGTGTGCTATTAACCATTTCAGTGTAAACCTCTCTCGGTTACACGGTGTGCTGTTAACCATTTCAGTGTAAACCTCTCTCAGTTACACACAGTGAGCTATTAACCATTTAAGTGTAAACCTCTCTCAGTTACACACAGTGTGCTATTAACCATTTCAGTGTAAACTTCTCTCAGTTACACAGTGTGCTATTAACCATTTCGGTGTAAACCTCTCTCGGTTACACAGTGTGCTATTAACCATTTAGGTGTAAACCTCTCTCGGTTACACAGTGTGCTATTAACCATTTCAGTGTAAACCTCTCTGAGCTACACAGTGTGCTATTAACCATTTCAGGGTAAATCTCTCTGAGCTACACAGTGTGCTATTAACCATTTCAGTGTAAACCTCTCTCGGTTGCACACAGTGTGCTATTAACCATTTCAGTGTAAACCTCTCTCAGTTACACAGTGTGCTGTGAACCATTTCAGTGTAAACCTCTCTCAGTTACACAGTGTGCTATTAACCATGTCAGGGTAAACCTCTCTCAGTTACACAGTGTGCTATTAACCATGTCAGGGTAAACCTCTCTCAGTTACACAATGTGCTGTTAACCATTTCAGTGTAAACCTCTCTCAGTTACAGTGTGCTATTAACCATTTCAGTGTAAACCTCTCAGTTACACAGTGTGCAGTTAACCATTTCGGTGTAAACCTGGCTCAGTTACAGTGTGCTCTTAACCATTTCAGTGTAAACCTCTCTCAGTTACAGTGTGCTGTTAACCAATCAAGTGTAAACCTCTCAGTTACACAGTGTGCAGTTAACCATTTCGGTGTAAACCTGGCTCAGTTACAGTGTGCTATTAACCATTTCAGTGGGAAACCTCTCTCAATTACACAGTGTGCTACTAAAATTTTCAGTTTAAATCTCTCGGTTACACAGTGTGCTATTATCCATTTCAGTGTAAACCTCTCTCAGTTACACAGTGTGCCATTAACCATTTCAGTGTAAATCTCTCGGTTACACACGCTGAGCTATTAACCATTTCAGGGTAAACTTCTCTCAGTTACACAGTGTGCTATTATCCAATTCAGTGTGAATCTCGCTCAGTTGCACACAGTGTGCCATTAACCATTTCAGCCTAAATCTCTCTCAGTTACAGTGTGCTTTTAACCATTTCAGTGTAAACCTGGCTCAGTTACAGTGTGCTATTAACCAATCCAGTGTAAACCTCTCAGTTACACAGTGTGCAGTTAACCATTTCAGTGTAAACCTCTCTCTGTTACAGTTTGCTATTAACCATTTTAGTGTAAACCTCTCTCAGTTGCACACAGTGTGCTATTAACCATTTTGGTGTAAACCTCTCTCAGTTACGCAGTGTGCTATTAACCATTTCAGTGTAAACCTCTCTCAGTTACACACAGTGTGCTATTAAACATTTCACATTAAACCTCTCTCGGTTACAGTGTGTGTACAACTGTTTCAACATGAATCTCCCTCCGCGATCAGTGAATTGACTTCCTGGACTGAACAATTCCAGCGCTTACTGGGAGAAGAATTATTTTAATTACACCCCAAATTAAATGATTTAAACTCATTTTTTAATGCACTTTTGAATTATTGAGATTCATTTGGAAAACCACAGTGATAGGGCAAGGCTTTAAGAAATTGCTCGGGTGGGGGGTGCGCGGCGAGACTAAATTTGCTTAGTCAGCTCACCTCGCGTTAATTTTTTTGCCAACAGCCCATCAATTAGTTTGAGACTGGACATCTCCTGGAAGATGTCCCATTGCCTCATCGAGCTGCCAGCAGCTCTGAACACCTGCAGCACCAAACAGGAGCAGTGGCTACAGCTGGTGGGACAGGAGCTCTGCCTGTGGGGGCCCTGTAAAATTCAGCCCTGTGTGTGGGTTGGGGCTGATTTGGGATTCTTTCCTGAGAACTGTTAGAAACACGAGGAAGCTACATTCACGTTCAGATGTCGAGACGACGTGCAGATCATTTGATCCATCACACTTGTGCCAGCTCTTTGAGAGAGCTAAGCAATTCCTTGCACACTCCCGCTCTTTTCCGTCTATCCCTGCGCATTCTTCCTGTTCGAGTATGCATCCAAATCCTTTTGGAATCGGTTTTCATCACTCTTTCAGGTAGTGCGATCAAGATCAGAACATTTACTGCATTAAAAAACGCCATCCACCCTCCCCGTTATCTGTTTTTGCCAATGATTTGAAATCTGTGTCCATGGGTTACTCGCTAACCATCCATTGTTAACAGTTTTCCCTTAGTCTGTTCAGGTGTTAATTCTTAGAAAAAGGGTGGAGTTTTTCCCAATTAAAAAGTCCAATGAAAACTTCTGAACTTTGGTTGGGGGTGGTGGTGGGGGTTGTGGGGGGGATTGCCGGCAGTGGGGGAGGGGGAGATTTGACAAACGTCAGATCTACTGCGATGCAATCTTTCGCAAGAGTGCCCTTTGGGGCTTTCATGTCGACTCATGTGAGATCAGACATGATCAGTAGCACGGTGACTGTAGTGTCACCAATCACAACATTGAGTGCATGATCTCCAAACGTGGTGAACCTTACCAGCCAGCACAGGCCCCAAGCCCTCCTTGAGCTGCCTGCGAGAGCTTCTCAGAAAACAACATTTTCGACAAACAAAAAACAAAACTCAAAATCAAAGCAACTTGTTGTTCCAAGTACTGCTGGCTTTACTGGTGAACATTTTATAACAGGACTCTCAATTATCTACGTTCAGTTCACTTCCATTTTTAAAAATGAATATTCGTTCTTTCATGGGATGTGTGTGTTGCTGACAAGGCCAGCATTTGTTGCCCATCTCTAATTGCCCTTGAACTGAGTGCTTTGCTGAGCCATTGCAGGGGCCAAATAATGGGGCAGGAACTACCAGCGATTTAAGGGGATCTCACGATCTGAATCCCGCCCATTATGGGTGGAAATCAGTATTTGGAAAATGTGCCTATTAGAGCGAGTATCTCGCCTCACTCTAATAGGCAGCTCGCCTGATCTACCCGAAGCGTTGGAATGTAAACCCTTCACCTCGGAGACCTTAAGCCAACCTGCCCAGGTGGCACTGCCAGGCTGGCAAGGGCAATGCCAGGATGCTGAGCTGGCATTGTGCCCACACTAATGATCATGTGAGGTGGAGTGTGGGAGGTCCCAAGGACACCCTTAAAGGTGAGTTGGAGTTCTCGGGGTCCGGAGGTCGCATTGGAGGGAGGAATGATCGAGAGATTAAAACTCCTAGCAGACTCCAAGCTAAACTGCCTGCTACAGACCTCCTTATGCCAGGCCCGTGCGGTTGCCGCGGTCTCCGGCGGCGAATGCGGACCGCAACCACAAACGTCTCCACGAGCCCCGTGCGGCCAACGGTCGCCACCATCTTCATATTCCAGAGCCACGTGCGGTCCCGGGCGCCGCCATCTTCTTCCGCGGACGCCATGTTGGAGGGATGGGCGCCGCCATTTTGTGCACCCCCAGCCATGTGCGCCCAATGGGAGCCGCCATCTTGGATGAATCCCCAGGACCCCAGCTCGGCTGACCACGCACTCCCCGAAGGGAACTCTCAATGCTGCGATTAGCCTCGGTGACTCTGGATCAGTCTCGGCCTCGAACACTCTCAACTGCTACGACGACCGTATTCATCAACGGGCACGAGACGTTCTGCCTAATCGACTCTGGGAGCACGGAGAGCTTCATACACCCCGACACGGTAACGCGCTGTTCTCTCCTCATCCACCCAGTCAATCAAAAATCTCCCTGGCTTCCGGTTCCCACTCAGTGGAGATAAAGGAGTTTTGTGTCGTAAACCTCACAGTCCAGGGAAGGGAGTTCAAAAATTTCCGCCTCTACGTCCTTCCCCACCTCTGCGCGGCTACACTCCTGGGTTTAGACTTCCAGTGTAACCTTCAAAGTCTGACCTTCAAATTCGGCAGCCCTATACCCCCCCTTATTGTCTGCGGCCTCGCGACCCTTAAGGTCGACCCGCCTTCCCTGTTTGCGAACTTCACCCCAGATTGCAAACCCGTCGCCACCAGGAGCAGACGCTACAGTGCCCAGGACCAGATCTTTACTAGATCAGAGGTCCAAAGGCTACTGAGGGAAGGGGTCATTGAAGCCAGTAACAGCCCCTGGAGAGCTCAAGTAGTGGTGGTAAAGACCGGGAGAAACATAGGATGGTCATCAACTACAGTCAGACCATCAACAGGTTTACGCAGCTGGACGCGTACCCTCTCCCCCGCATGTCTGATCTGGTAAACAGGATCGCGCATTATAAGGTCTTCTCCACGGTGAATCTCAAGTCCGCCTACCACCAGCTCCCCATCCGTACTAGTGACCACAAATGCACTGCCTTCGAGGCAGACGGGCGGCTCTATCACTTCTTTTTAAAAAAAATATATTTATTAAAGTTTTTTAACAACACAATTTTTTCCCCTTACAAACAATAACCCCCCCCCCCCCCCCCGTAACAACACGAAATCGCACTGAGCAAGATATATACATGGCAAAATGGTATATTTACATAGCCCGCACGTGCCAGTTTCCCCCACCCTTCATGTTATCTCCTGCTCATCCATCCCCCCAAGCAACCCCCCCCCCCCAAGCAATCCGCCCCCCCCCCCCCGCCCCAGGGTTGCTGCTGCTGCTGACCGACCTTCCTTTAACGCTCCGCGAGATAGTCTAGGAACGGTTGCCACCGCCTGTAGAACCCCTGCGCAGACCCTCTCAAGGCGAACTTAATCCTCTCCAGCTTTATGAACCCAGCCATATCATTTATCCAGGCCTCCAGGCTGGGGGGCTTCGCCTCCTTCCACATTAGCAAGATCCTTCGCTGGGCTACTAGGGACGCAAAGGCCAGAATGCCGGCCTCTTTCGCCTCCTGCACTCCCGGCTTGTCCATTACTCCAAATATTGCTAGCCCCCAGCTTGGCTTGACCCGGACTTTCACCACCTGAGATATTGCTCCCGCCACTCCTCTCCAGAACCCCTCCAGTGCCGGGCATGACCAAAACATATGGACATGGTTCGCCGGACTCCCTGAACACCTTCCACATCTGTCCTCTACCCCAAAGAACCTACTCAACCTCACCCCTGTCAAGTGCGCTCTGTGAACCACCTTAAATTGTATCAGGCTGAGCCTGGCACATGAAGAGGAGGAATTAACCCTACCTAGGGCATCAGCCCACAGACCTTCCTCGATCTCCTCCCCCAGCTCCTCCTCCCATTTACCCTTCAACTCTTCTGCTAGCGCTTCCCCCTCTTCTTTCATCTCTTGGTGTATTGCCGAAACCTTGCCCTCCCCGACCCATGCACCCGGGATCACCCTGTCTTGAATTTCTTGTGCCGGGTGTAACGGGAATTCCCTGACCTGTCGCCTCACAAAAGCCCTCACCTGCATATATCTAAATGCATTTCCCGGGGGTAATTCAAACTTCTCCTCCAGTGCCCCTAGGCTCGCAAATGTCCCGTCAATGAACAGGTCCCCCATTCTTCTAATCCCCGCCCGATGCCAGACCTGGAACCCCCCGTCCATCTGCCCCGGGCCAAACCGGTGGTTACCCCTAATCGGGGACAACACCGGGGCTCCCACTGCACCCCTGTGCCGTCTCCACTGGCCCCAGATCCTTAACGTTGCCACCACCACCGGGCTCGTGGTGTACTTTGCTGGCGAGAACGGCAGCGGTGCCGTCACCAATGCCCCCAAGCTCGTTCCTTTACAGGACGCCATCTCCATCCTCTTCCATGCCGCCCCCTCTCCCTCCATAACCCACTTGCGGATCATCGCCACATTTGCTGCCCAGTAGTAGCTCCCCAGGTTTGGCAGCGCCAACCCTCCTCGATCCGTACTGCGTTCCAGGAACCCTCTCCTTACCCTCGGGGTCTTATTCGCCCACACAAACCCCATAATACTCCTACCTACTCTCTTGAAAAAGCCCTTGGTGATCACGATGGGAAGGCACTGAAACACAAACAAAAACCTCGGAAGGACCACCATTTTGACCGACTGCACTCTACCCGTCAGCGAGAGCGGCAACATGTCCCATCTTTTGAAGTCCTCCTCCATTTGGTCCACCAACCTCGTCAGATTCAGTTTATGTAGGGCCCCCCAACTCCTGGCTATCTGGATCCCCAGATACCGAAAACTCCCCACCGCCCTCCTCAGCGATAGGTCCCCTATCCCTCTTTCTTGGTCCCCTGCCTGTAATACAAAAAGCTCATTCTTCCCTACATTGAGCTTATAGCCCGAGAACTCCCCAAACTCCCTCAGAGTCTGCATGACCTCCACCATCCCCTCCATTGGGTCCGCCACGTACAGCAGCAGGTCATCCGCGTATAGCGACACCCGATGCTCTTCTCCCCCTCGGACCACCCCCCTCCATTTATTAGACTCCCTCAGTGATATGGCCAAGGGTTCGGTCGCCAATGCAAACAACAGGGGGGCTCTATCACTTCTTAAGGGTTCCCTTCGGTGTCACCAACGGGGTCTCGGTCTTCCAGCGCGAAATGGACCAAATGGTTGATCAGTACGGTTTACGGGCAACATTCCCGTATCTCGATAATATCACCATGTGCGGCCATGACCAGCAGGACCACGACACCAACCTCCGAAAATTTCTCCAGACCGCTAAAATCCTTAACCTTACATACAACAAGGATAAATGCGTGTTTAGCACGGACCGCCTAGCCATCCTCGGCTACGTAGTGCGAAATGGAGTTATAGGCCCCGACCCTGAACGCATGCGCCCCCTTATGGAGTTCCCCAACCCTCACTGCTTCAAGGCCCTGAAACGTTGCCTAGGTTTTTCAGCTACTACGCCCAGTGGGTCCCCAACTATGCGGACAAGGCCCATCCTCTGATCCAATCCACAGCTTTTTCCCTGTCGATAGAGGCCCGACAGGCCTTCAGCCGCATCAAAGCAGACATTGCAAAGGCCATGATGCACGTCATTGACGAGTCCCTCCCCTTCCAGGTCGAGAGCGACGCGTCCAACGTAGCTCTGGCGGCCACCATCAACCAAGAGGCAGACCCGTGGCCTTCTTTTCTTGTACCCTCCATGCTTCCGAAATCCGCCACTCCTCAGTCGAAAAGCAGGCCCAGGCCATAGTAGAAGCTATGCGACATTGGAGGCATTACCTGGCCGGCAGGAGATTCTCTCTCCTCACGGACCAACGATCGGTTGCTTTCATGTTTGATAATGCACAGCGGGGCAAGATAAAAAACGACAAGATCTTGCAGTGGAGGATCGAACTCTCCACCTACAACTACTAGATCTTGTATCGTCCCGGGAAGCTAAACGAGCCTCCTGACGCCCTGTCCCGCAGCACATGTGCCACCGCACAAGTGGACCGCCTCCGAGCCCTCCACGAGGACCTCTGCCACCAGAGGGTCACTCGCCTTTTCCATTTTGTCAAGACCCGCAACCTGCCCTACTCCACCGAGGAGGTCAGGACAGCCACCAGGGACTGCCAAATCTGCGCGGAGTGCAAACCGCACTTCTACCGACCAGAGGAAGCGCACCTGATAAAGGCTTCCCGTCCCTTTGAACGCCTCAGCATGGACTTCAAAGGCCTCCTCCCGTCCACCGACCGCAACACGTACTTCCTGAACGTGATTGACGAGTACTCCCGGTTCCCATTCGCCATCTCCTGCCCCGACATGACCGCAACCATCGTCATCAAGGCCCTCCATAGCATCTTTGCACTGTTTGGGTTCCCCGCTTACATACACAGTGATAGGGGGTCCTCCTTTATGAGCGACGAACTGCGTCAATTCCTGCTCAGCAAGCGCATCGCCTTGAGCAGGACGACCAGTTACAACCCCCGGGGTAACGGACAGGTAGAGAGGGAGAATGGAACGGTCTGGAAGACCGTCCTACTGACCCTACGGTCCAGGAACCTCCCAGTCTCCCGCTGGCAAGAAGTCCTCCCGGATGCCCTCCACTCCATCCGGTCACTGCTTTGTACGACCACCAATCAGACACCTCATGAACGTCTCCTTGTCTTCCCTAGGAAGTCCTCCTCTGGGACCTCGCTCCCGACCTGGCTGGCAGCACCCGGACCCATCCAGCTCCGAAAACACGCGCGGGCGCACAATTCAGACCCATTGGTCGAGAGGGTCCATCTGCTCCATGCTAACCCCCAGTACGCCTACGTGGTGTACCCAGCGGCCGACAAGATACGGTCTTCCTACGGGGCCTGGCACCCGCCGGAACCCCACGCACATCACAGCCACCAGTCCCACCCTCCCCTCCACCGCAGCACCTTACAGGAGGATCGGTCCTTCCGCCGGCCCCATCTATGCCCCCCCACCCACCGACTCCCCCGCAGGCGCTCCCTTCCCAGGTCAGCCGTTTTCCCCACCAGCGCCATCTAGGGCTGCCGAAGCTGCCATGGAGATCGAAGCCACGCTCCCGGAGTCACAGACGCCCGAGCCTCCACCGGAGTCACCACCGAAGCTCCGACGATCACAAAGGACGACCAGGGCCCCCAATCGACTGAATACTTAATTTTAATTGTAAACTGTAAATATAAACCATCAAATGTACATAGCTCTCAGAATTGTAAATAGTTACTAAACACTGTACGGAGGTATTACGATACTTCCATAACTAATTATAACACGTTGCCACGTTTTGTAGTTTCAGGCCACCAACCCCGCCGGACTTGTTTTTAACAGGAGGTGAATGTGGTATTATAGGTATTACGGTACATGATAGGCTAAAGCGTCATTGGTGGAAACTGTATGCTTTCTAGTGGTTAGAATGTATGATAGCTCCGCCCTGCTAGGCGGGGTATAAGAACCAGTGCCGCCCCAGCAGCCCTCATCCTGTACCTGAGCTGCTGGGGGAAACAACCAGCTTATTAAAGCCTTCAGTTGGACTACAACCTCGCTTTAGTGGTCATTGATCGTGCATCACAGGCTGCGCGGCGAGCGTCGCACTTACGCCATCGTGGGGCAGCTGGAGCATCCCGATTTGGTGTCAAACCGCGATTTTAGTGTCGGAAGCTTTTCTCCGTCCAATCGTGTTTCCTGATATCGACGTCGGCAAACGGAGAATCCAGCCCCAGTGTTGAACGGCACTCGCCCGAGGAATCCGAGGCCAATAACGCCACATCCCTGGAATTAATTTTCAAACATGAGCCTGACCTTCTGGATTATTCAACCACTGATCCTGCCACTACTCCACCATCTCCCCCTGAAATATATAACTATTCAACATTCATGTTCATTATAGCATATGGCATATGGCATTGTATTATTCCCAAACAGGAATAGTAGGCCATTCAGCCCTTCGAGACTGTTTCAGCATTCAATTATGTGACGGCTAATCCATGTTTTAACTCCACCTAACTGCCTTGGTCCCATAACCCTCAACAACCTTGCTGAATAAAAACCCATTAATCTGTTGCATTGAGATTTCTAATTGAGCTAGCCTAGCCTCAATCGGTTTCTGGAGGCAGATTTCCATCACCCTTTGTGAGGCAATTATATGAAAGTCTGCAGAAAAGAAGTTGTTAGTTCCCATCCTTTCAAAGTCGCATTTTGTTATCGCGCTCAGTCACAGCAACCTGATACAAACAAAATCTCCCAGTTTCCAAACCCACCGGATCAACTTACAGAACAGCAGGAAAATAATAATATAATAATAATCACTTATTGTCACAAGTAGGCTTCAATGAAGTTACTGTGAAACGCCCCTAGTCGCCACATTCCGGCGCCTGTTCGGGGAGGCTGGAACGGGAATTGAACCCACGCTGCTGGGCTTGTTCTGCATTACAAGCCAGCTGTCTTAGCCCACTGTGCTAACCCAGCCCCGGGTGGCTGGCAAACTAAGAGTTCTGAAGAACACTCATATGGACTCGAAACGTTAATTCTGTTTCTCGCTCCACAGATGCTGCCGGAGTTGCTGTGTTTATCCAGCATTTTCCGTTTTTATTTCAGATCTCCACCATCCGCAATATTTTGCTTTTATTATTCTGGCCTGTGATCTACTTATGTGTCTCTTGTCACTGCTGTTTTACTAAGAAAGTATCCGCCCGCGTTCTCTCTCTCGCTATTCATTTTTCCCCTCCATCCCCCCTTCATCCACCAGCCAAGATTAAAGACTCAACTTAATTGTGAGTAATTGCACAGCTGAGTTGCCACTCCACAACTCCATGGCATGTTTAAGCACTGTGCGCACACAACACCGCTAATCTACATCATGTCTCGGGAGCTCCGCACTGGAATTTGGAAGCCCATTTATCAGACTCGGATTTCCAAATGGCGCAAGTCAATTTGATGAACAACCCAAGGTGGTAGGTCACTGAGCACCTGTCGCTGCATTGACCTGAAATGGCCAGAGGCAGAGTCCAAGGTCTAAAAAGCTCCAAATTGGTTGAGTTCAGAAACAACTCTGAGGTTCGTCCTTGTTATAAATTCTTAACCCTTTCATGCATCTATTGACATGAGGAGCCAAACAAAAGGAAACCAAACAAAAGGGCAGTACGGTAGCACAGTGGTTAGCAAAGTTGCTTTGCAGCACCAGGGTCCCTGGTTTGATTCCCGGCTTGGGTCACTGTCTGTGCGGAGTCTGCACGTTCTCCCCGTGTCTGCGTGGGTTTCATCTGGGTGCTCCGGCTTACTCCCACAGTCCAAAGATGTGCAGGCTAGGTGGATTGGTCATGATAAATTGTCCTTTAGTGTCCAATAAAGGTTAGGTGGGGATACTGGGTTATGGGGATGGATAGGCTTTAGTGGGGTGCTCTTTCCAAGGGCTAGTGCAGACTCAATGGGCGGCCTCCTTCTGCACTGCAAATTCTATGAAAACAGCTGGCTGGTATCAAAGAGTTTTTTCTTATTAAACTGTATTTTACAAAGCGTCAGTGGCATAGTTATGGGAGACTAAGCGTTGACACCAGCGGACCATGTGTGGACTTTCACGACAGGAAATTCGGTGCCAACCCCTCACCGATTCCAGTACCGGTGAGGGGTGAGCACAGGCGCCGAGTGAAACTCTCGCGGATCGCGGCAAAAATGGCCGCAGAATGGTCGGGTCCCTGCCCGCGCATGCGCATGGCTGACGACCTGCACTGGTCGCGCCGTACAACATGGCGCCGGCTGTGTGCCAACCCAACCCGCCAACCGCGACCCTACAGCCCACCCCCTGGCCACCCCCCACCAGTACCCCCAGTGCTGGCAGAAGCTCTCCCAGCTGCGGCACAGATCCCGGCTGAGTGTGGCGGCACTGGACACAGTCTGCAGCCGGCACGCCGTGTTCTACACGGTTGGGACCACACGTGGCCCATGCTATCGGGAACTCGGCCCGTCGGGGGCGGAGCATCACGGATGGGCCAGCCGATGATGCGCCAACGGCATGGCGGCCTGGCATCAAACCGGCGCCGGCCCTGATTCCGACATCAGAATCCATTCTCCGCCCGATCACCGATCACGATTTCGGCATCGGTCTATGGAGAATCCAGCCCCTGAGATTTTGGTAGAGCGTTACACTCAATGTTGTGATGTAATTGAGGTGATTAGGATGAACTATTTCCTCCAGTGCGGGAGTCCAGAACAAAGAGGAATAGCCTTGAAATTAAAACTGGACCATTGATGGGGTGATGTCAGTGAATCACCTCTTCACACACAGTGTGAACCCTGGAACCCTATTTCCCAAAAGTCTGCTGAGGAGAGAAATTCAAAACATGGAATTGTCAGATTTCTGTTCGGTAAGGGTATTGAAGGATATGGGACAAAGGCATTATTGGTAGTTGCTAAAATACAGCCATGATCTAACTGAATGGCGGAACATGTTTGAGGGGCCGAATGGCCTGCTCTTGTTCTGATGTTCCTTCCTATTTTCCAGTGCTACTCTCAGAAACCTGCATACAGCCCCTCAGGTAAACCACTTGAGGTGGGGTTTTAGTTTGATTTGCAGGGGACTGGCATTTGTGAGTTGGTCCCCGTCATTCATACCGCTAACTGAGGACCCCTGTTCCTCGGGAGAGAACATGGAGGATGCTGCTAGTAGCTGTCGCAAGGACCTCGTCTCACAGACATGGAATTAAAGGGGCTCCAATATAAAAATAGCTGGAGAAGAAACTACCCTCTTAAGTGCAGTGTCAACTGTTACTAAGAGGCACAGAAATAAGATTTGCATTTCTACAGCACCTTTCATGACTTCAGGATGTTCCAAGGCATTTTACAGCCAACGGGGTACTTTAGTCACTGATGTAATACGGGAAATGGGCAACAAGGTCTCCCAAATAGCAAGGCAAAAATAATGACCTGATAACTGTTCCAGAAGTATTGTTGAGGGTTGAATGTTGGCCAGCAGCAGGCAGAGTTTCCCTGTGAATATATGTCCACACCAGCTGGATGCAAGTAAAATCTCCAAACTTCCAAACTCAGGCCAGTGCTGAAGGCAAGAATATTCCTGTACTTGATGTTTGGTCTGAAAGCAAGTTGCAGGCATGGCGGAGGTGAGAAGGTTGCAGCTTTCCGATAACCTGCGTCTTGTGAAACCAAGGCAAGCGCTTTTAAATCACTTTCACATTTGGTACTTGCCTTGTTCGGATAATGGGGGAGTGGTATCCGAGCAGCAATTCTTTACACTGATGCTGCTAAAAGTTCCCCATGCTGCCATCAGGGGCCAGTTTCAGCCTTGCAGACACATGGGGCTGAGCTCACCCCCTTGAGATGCAATCTAAACAATCACCGAAAGCACAAATAAGGAGGTCACTTATTACTTGGAAGATCCAGGTCTAGGCGGGGTAGAGGAACAGAGGGATCGCGCAAATACTCCAATCACTGAAAGTCATGCCACAGGTTAGCAAGGTCATAGGCAAAAGCAAACCATGGAAAAGGCTTTATTTCCAGAGAGACAGAATGAAAAGTTGAGAAGTTATGCTAAACCTATGGCTGGAACATTTCCGGGATTCCCGAGGGGTGCGTTCAATGGGAAACCCCATTGACAATGGCAGGACCAGAAGATCCCACCACTGGCCAATGGCAGACAGCGTCTGTGAAACACAGAGGCAGTACGGTTGCACAGTGGTTAGCACTGTCGCTTCACAGCACCAGGGTCCCAGGTTTGATTCCCCGCTGGGTCACTGTCTGTGTGGAGTGTGCACGTTCTCCCCGTGTGTGCGCGGGTTTCCTCCGGGTCCTCTGGTTTCCTCCCACAGTCCAAAGACGTGCAGGTTAGTTGGATTGGTCACACTAAATTGCCTTAGTGTCCGAAAAAGGTTAGGAGGGGTTACTGGGTTATGGGAGTAGGGTGGAAGTGAGGGCTTAAAGGGGGTCGGTGCAGACTCGATGGGACGAATGGCCTCCTTCTTCCCTGTATGATCTATGTTAAACACGTGGCACTTTGCGTGTAAAATGCCACCCGATAACAAACTCTGGTTGAACCACACATTAAGAGTGCCGTGTGTGCAATACGGTCACCATATCATGGAAAGGATGCACACTGGAGATGGAGCAGAGAAGACTTACAAGGACAATACTAGAATTGCATGGGTGTCCATCTCAGGAAAGGATTGAAGGCTAGGGGATGGACTTTTCCATCCCGCCTGCCGCAAGATCGCCATGGGCAATGTTGTGTTATGTAATTTGGAATAACACAAGCTGCCATTTGATGCAGTTTTGAGTAAAAGGTGCTCCAGACTTTGAAGTGAGTTCAATGTGTTTTATTGAACTATTAGCACAGACCTCAATGAGTTTGACTCTCTGCTAATCTAAATGTAGTAACTCAGTCTAACTGAACCAGCCTTGCTCTAAGCTACGTGCTGAGGTGTGATGCTGAGGATACACCCTGTCTCACTCTGTAGATGTTGGTCTGTGGAAAGAGGCGGGGTGTGAGTGCCTCATCCCTTTTATAGTGAGATACCACCCCTGAGTGTCCTGACTGCTCATTGGTCGTGTCCTATTCTATCTATTCATTAGCTGCATGTTTGCATATCATGACAGGCAGAAGGTGGACTATATCAAGATCCATTGACCTGGGGCAGGAATTTCCGGTCGCCGTGCGGGCCCGACTGGAGAATCCTTCCCGAGATCTCTTTTCTCATAAAGAATGGAAGACCAAGGGGTGACCTAATAGTGATCTTCAAAATTGTAAAAGTTTTTGATTGAACGGCTGCAGCGACAATGCTGCCACTTGTGGTGAAGAGGGTAACTAGAGGCCGTGAAGGTAACATAGCCACCAAGAAATCCAGCGAGGAATTCAGGAAAAAACGTCTTCACCCAGAAGGTGGCAAGAATGTGGAACTCGCTACCTCAGTGGGCGGTTGAAGCAGACAATATAAATATGCTTCGGAGGAGGCTAGACAAGCATTGGAGGAAGAAGGGAATGGAGGTTTACCTTGATGGAGTCGCGTGAGAAAAGACTGGAGGAGGCTCGAGTAAAAGCCAGCATGGACTGGTTGGGCCAAATGGCCTGTTTCTCTACTGAATATCCTGCGTAATCCTGTGTTGTCACATCACTGGCTCTCCTCAGCACCACAGGCCCTGGAGCACAAACACTACAGATTGCAATGTTATCCAGTTGAACAGCATCAAGCACCAAAGACCTTTGACTGATGCTAGAGTAAGGGATTAGAGAGCCCACAAAATTATTCCTCATTCTAAAACTTTGTTTAAAAAGGTAGACACTGCAAACCTTCGAGCAAACATCCTTCATGTTCTGGATTAATCCGAGAGTTAGCCACTACAAATCCTCCAGCAAACATTCTTCATTTTAGGATTGACCCTTCAAGGAGGGGGTGACAGAATCTATAGTAAACATTTCTCTTTTGAGGGTAGATCCGACAAGAAGAGGTGACACATTACAGTAAACATTCCACTTTTTGGGAGTTCCGTTAACACAGAACCTTAAACACTCTTAATGGTCAAACGGATTCAGATCCATGAAAAATGAAATGCAACTGGAGTTTTTGCATAAACCTCTTCCAGCCTATTTCTTCTGTGTTTGCTTTCAATCATCTCAAAGTGGGAGAAACATAAATACGCTCTCAGTCCCATTGTAATTTCATTCCATATTTAAACACATCCCCTCGGCGGCATCTGTTCAGGCAGAGAAATAAAAGGAAGAGAATTGCTGACAATAGGGGTCCTGCTCGCGGTCCTTTTGAAACACGAGGCAGCACAGGCTGTCCACCGTGGGTTAGCAGGTCCTGCAATCAGGGGGTTGACAGAGCAAGCTTAGTTCATCACCCAGACAGCTACATTGTTCTGGGCTCATAGAGATGAACAAAAGTAAAGCACTCTCGTGGGTTCAAGGGTTACGTTTACCTGATTTCCCAGGGCAAACCCCTCGTGGCGTTTGCAAATGGAATGCAATGCGCTGGCAGTCAGGAAGAGCTGTCTGAGGAGCGGGATTATGACCCTGCAAAACTTTTTTTGGGGGGGGAACAAAAAAGTGACCTTTGATGTTCCGCGCATCAGTAGCCTGGATTCTCTCTCTTTTAAAAGGCGACAAGCCTGCATTTATAATTAGTCGAGCAGCGCCTTGCTGCTTTTCATTCCCTGTGCGCAATGGGGGGGGGGGGGGGGGGAGCACCTATATTGAAATATGTGGATAAGAGCAGCACATCTCTCTCCCCTCCACCACGAGCATTTCTGCAACGAACACACTATTTGCTAGTGTCCTATACTTCAACCTTGTCAGGAAGTAGCCAGACAATAATAATATCCTACAGGGCTGCCTCTTGGTGTAATTAAAAAGCTTTTCTGGCTCAATAGAGGAAATGAGACTCATTCAGGAAATTCCTTAAGAATAAACTGGCATTTGTCCTAACAATACATGAACTGGTTGCATGCGCCAGGTCAGTTTCAGCGCGAGAACATCAAGGTACTGATGCAGACCGTGGCTGTCCCTGTCGCCGACTATCAGAATGTAGCAAGAGGGGACAATGATCTTTTGAGGGTAGGTTCTCATTGCTGATTAAAGGGTGCTACAAATGAACCTACTTCATTTCCCTGGCGAGAATAATTAAACACAGAAATCTTACCCTTGCTATTTAGTTAACTGATGTTGGGGGAATCTTATATTTCACATCGTAAGAAACTGCCGCTGCTAGGAATGGAACATTTTCCTCAGCTTTTGAAACAACCACTGGCATTTATCTAGCACCTTTATTATAGTAAAACATCGCAAAGCGCTTCACAGGAGAATTATAAAACAAAATATGGCAGAAAGCCACAGAAAGAGATATATGAGGGGTATATCTGTTTAAAAATAAGGGGTAACTCATTTAAAGCAGAGATGAAGAGACATGTGTTTTCTCTCTGAGGGTGGTGAGTCTCTGGAACTCCCTCAAAAGGCAGTGGAAGCAAGGTCTTTCAATATTTTTTTGGCAGAGCTAGATACATTCTTGATAAGCAAGGGAGTGAAAGGTTATCGGGGATGGGTGGGAATGTGGAGCTGAGGTTACAACCAGGTCAGCCATGATCTTATTGAATGGTGAGGTGGGCTCGAGAGGGCCGAGTGTCCTAGAGCTGCTCCTAATTCGCACGTTTCTATGTCCAAAAGCTTGGATAGGGAGGTTGGCTTTAAGTTTTAAGGAACATTCCAAGGAATTGGAGAAACAAGAGAGGCAAAGAGGTTTAGGGAGGGAATTGCGGCGCCTGGGACCCAGGCAGCCAAAGGTTGGTGGAGTGGTTAATGTTGGGGTGCGCAAGAGGTCAGAATTGGAAGAGTGCAGAGATCGCGGAGGATGGTAGGGCTGAGGGGTCACGAAGTAGTGAGGGATGGATCTGAAAACAGGAGTGAGAATTTTAAAATCAGACTCATCACTCATTTCAGTCTTAAAGCACGCCCAGATCAGGTACATTATTGGTCGGTGTAGCGTAATACTCCCTCTTTCAGTATGTCAGCCATGGGTCAGTGGTGGTAGTCTCACCCCTGAGTCAGAATGTCACAGGTTCAAGTCCAACTCCAGACAGTAGACCACATGGCCTAAGCTGATGTTTCAGTGCAGTACTGAGGGAGTGCTTTGGGGGTGTCATCTCTGTCTGTGGAGAAGATGTGAAACAAAGGCCCATCTGAGCCCTCATTTGGATATTTATAAAAATCTCATGGCACTATTCAAAGAAAAGCAGTAGAGTTTTTCCTGGTGTTCTGGCCAACATTTATCCCTTAACCAAATTCAGTAAAAAACAAAGTTGATGGGATCTTGCTGTGTGCAAATCGGTTGTTGCATTTCTCACATTCCAACAGTGACCACACTTCAAAAAGGGGGTCGGTCAGCAGAGTTGGCTGGGTGGCTGGTTCATGATGCAGAGCGATGGCACTAGCGTGGGTTCAAATCCTCTACCGGCTGAGGTGATTCATGAAGGCCCCGCCTTCTCAACCTCGTACCTCACCTGAGGTGTGGTGACCCTGAAGTTAAATCACCACCAGTCAGCTCTCGCTGTCTCAGTCGAAAAAAGGGGGAGAGCAGCCTCTGGGACTTGAGACTTTGGCGGCGTCAAAACCGGCGCGAGCGACGCAGATGTCAACGGGCCTGCAGGCCCAGGCATTCTCCTCGTCTTCGGGGGCTAGAACAGCGCTGGAGTGCTGTGCGCTGCTCCAACGGCGAAAGCCGGCCCATTACGGCTGGCGTGGGTCTGCGCGTGCGCGCCACGACCGTCTCAGTGCCGGCCTCCGGGCCCAACGCGGAGGAACATAGCCCCTCCCCCCCTGCAATGAGCGTGCCTGCCTATCGGTAGCCCCTGATCGCGGGCCTGACCACCATGGAGTCACCCCCAGAGTCGGCTCCCCCCGCCCCCCCCCACCAGGAGGGGTGGCTGCCAGAACACCGAGGTCCTGCCGGGCGGGACCATGTGTAAACCAGGCCGGCAGGGCTCAGCGGGCACTCGGCCAGTCGAGCGCGGAGAATCGCCGCGGGGACCACTATCAACGGCCCCCTTCGGTGCTCACTATCAACGGCCCCCGACCGGTGCCTCGGCGGTCGCGCCGGCACGATTCATGGCGATTCTCCGGTCGCCAGAGAATCGGCGGCCCGGCGTCGGAGCGGCGTGACAGGATTCCCCCCCCCCCCCCCCCGCTGATTCTCCGACCCGGCGCAAGCTCGGAGAAACCCGGCCTTTAACTTTCGCACTTCAAAGAATACAGTACCTAATTAGCTGTGAATCACTTTGGGATGTCCTAAGATCATGAAAGTTGCTATACAGATATAAGTTTTTCTTTTTATGCCTCAATCCCAACCTCAGATTCACATTCTTCCTGAAAAAGTGCGCACTCTTTCACTTCTCACACTACTTATTGAATCTTGAGTGCTTCGGCAGGTTGAATTGCAAGTAGCTTTGTCCTAGAAAAAGTCCCGAAAGACATGCTGTTAGGTGAATTGGACATTCTGAATTCTCCCTCAGTGTATCCGGTGCAGACTCAGGGGGCCGAATGGCCTCCTTCTGCACTGTAAATTCAATGATAATCTATGATTAATCTAGGACAAAGGTTCGGCACAACATTGTGGGCCGAAGGGCCTGTTCTGTGCTGTATTTTCTATGTTCTATGTTCTATGTATCCGAACAGGCGCCGGAATGTGGCAACTCGGGGATTTTCACAGTAACTTCATTGCAGTGTTAATGTAAGCCTACTTGTGACAATAAAGATTATTATTATTATAAGTAACTTCATTGCAGTGTTAGTGTATGCCTACTTGTGACAAGATTATTATTAGAGATACAAACTGTACTGGAGTAAAAAAAACTATCCAAGCTCAGATACCCAAACACAAATACTCTCCCTGTCCCCGCATCCAATAGGCAGCGGGTGATTTCATCCCATTTGGCGGGATCTGAACAATAGACAGCCTGCATCATAAACTCCTCCAAGCCACTGGGGGCTCTGCTTTAGTTTCCAATGAAACGGTAACATAGGCCTTTGACACTCCAGCCCTTCATTCATGCATGGTGCACACTCCGCCCATTTGTAACCGAAAATTGCAGAACGGGTCCTAAATCCGGGTCATTTGCATTCTGAAGCAGTCTACTGCTGTAAACAGGAGGAAACCTATTGAAGCCTTCAGAAATTTAGAAGCAACTTCTTAATGCAAACACCCATCCTTGGTTTGTATAAAATGACTGGTAGGCTTGCAGGCGCACTGTGAATGTCAAGCAGAAACTGCCATGTAGCTGTTGGTAGATTACCACTGAATACTAAGGAGGGAGGAAGGTCACTAGCATCAAAACCCCACCATTCACTCTGCTTCTCGACCTTCAATGTTGATGGCTAAACTCCTCAGCAAAAAAGAAAATGGGAACTGCGATTTAATTCTAATGCCGGCTGTTCGATCCCTTGAACCTGACTGGGTGATGTACCGAGGAAGCAAATTTGCTCTTGAAAAGAGAATATCTTTTTACATCTTTTATTCTGAATGGAAAGTTTTGACCAAATCACCAGTCAGAATAAGAATACTCTTCAAACCACGTGGGACTCTGCTACAGACACCTCCTTATGTAATTATTTGCCTATTCTTTAGGAAGGTAGTGGGGCGCATCTAGTTTTCTTATGGCATGTTTGTGAATCATCAGCATTAATGCCCTTGGCCTAAAATACTCAGAGGAGCAATTTATAGGATTTGATCTATTTACACTTTCAGCAACTTTTAAAAAGTAAAGGAATGAGTGCTTCAGCTGTTGGCCGTCAGGGCGATTGGCAATACGATAACTCACTCCACCTCCAGCCTTCTCCACTCCCACTCCCTCCAGCCTTTACCCACCCCTCTCATTATGTGTCTTGGTTATAGCGGGTGATAAGGGACGAGCAGGTGGAGGAAATAAAAGCGTAGGTGACCCTCCAACCCAACCTTCCCCTTCCCTCCCCCAACCACCCCAACGTAGTGCAGCATACTATAGTTCTAGCGTGGCGATGAGGTTCAAATGTCTGCTGGATGGTATTCGTGGACATTTGCTTAACACCTTCATATGACATCCATCTGCCCGATATTTTAGTAGAACCTACTTAATAGTTTAGGAATGTATTTCCCATGACAAGACGGCAATAGACAATAAAGCTGTCTCTGAGAAAAAACAGCTCATGTTGTGCCAATTAACACCTTTGGGAAGGAGGTTTAAGAATGGAATTGATGCTGAAATGGGTAAATACAAACAGGGAAGATCCAGTACTACATGGGACTCAATGGGTGGGATTCTCCCATCCCGCGGCAGAGTGTCCACGCCGTCACGTTTGACGACGGCGTGAAGGGGCCGCTGCCAGGAATAATTCTGGCCCCTACATGGGGCCAACAAGGCGCTGGAGCGGTTCACGCCGCTCCAGCTGCTGATCTCGGTGTAAACTATGCGCCGCAGGATCCGCAAATGCGCAGTGGTGCCGGCGCCAACGCGCACATGTGCAGTGGTGCCGGCGGCAACCCGCGCATGCGTGGTGGCCTCATTCAAAGCGCCGGGCCCGATGCAACATGGCGCAGGAGTACAGGGGCCGGCGCGTAGGAAAGGAGGCCGGGAGACAGAGAGGCCGGCCCGCCGATCGGTGGGCCCCGATTGCGGGCCAGGCCGCATCGGAGGCCCCACCCCCCCACCCCACAGGCCACCACCTGACCCTTGCACGCAGAGTTCCCGCCGGCCGCGAGCAGGTGTGGACGGCGCCAGCGGGACTCAGCATTTTAACTGCGGCCGTTTGGCCTATCGCGGGCCGAGAATCGGCGGACCGGCCGCGTAGAGTGGCCCGTGACCGGCGCCGTGCCAAACACGCCAGCACCAATGGTGCCGATTCTCCGCTCTGCGACATCAGGGCGGCGTGGCCGGGTCGCGGGGAATCTCCGGCTCGGCCCCGGGCTGAGAGAATCCCGCCCATAGTTCATGAATTCATGGGATTGGGGAAATGTTAGTTAAATTCAGAGTGTCTTACAGCATAGAAAGAGGCCATTCTGGCCATCATATTTGTGCTGGCTCTTTTAAAGAGTGATTCAATTTGACCCGCTCTCCCGCTGTTTCACCGTAGTCTGAAATTTTCTCCTCTTCGAAGTCACTCCTGAAGGTTACTATCGAATCTGCTTCCACTACCTTTCAAGCAGAGCTTTACAGATCATGACAACTCTCCTTATCGTGCCTCGGTCTCTTCTGCTAATTACCTTGAATCTCTGTCCTCTGTTTACCGGCCTTCCTGTCAGTGGAAAATGCTTCTCTTTAGTTGCTCATGGTTTTGGACACCTTTGTCAAACCTACCTTATCATCATAGAATTTACAGTGCAGAAGGAGGCCATTCGGCCCATCGAGTCTGCACCGGCTCTTGGAAAGAGCACCCTACCCAAGGGTAACACCTTCCCCCTATCCCCATAACCCAGTAACCCCACCCAACACTAAGGGCAATTTTGGACACTAAGGGCAATTTATCATGGCCAATCCACCTAACCTGCACATCTTTGGACTGTGGGAGGAAACCGGAGCACCCGGAGGAAACCCACGCACACACGGGGAGGATGTGCAGACTCCGCACAGACAGTGACCCAAGCCGGAATCGAACCTGGGACCCTGGAGCTGTGAAGCAATTGTGCTATCCACAATGCTACCGTGCTGCCCACCTTAGGGGGGCTGTAATTGGCCAGATCCACGTTATACAAGCGGATTGGTATTGTACGATTTTGTTCAAATACTTTTTTGGGGAGGAAATGAAGTAACATTTTTACAGAATGTTTCCTCAGGGGGTAAAATCTTTTGAGCGGGGACAATCTTAACCTAACCCTGCCAAGTGGAACTGACCAGGTCATGGTGAATGGCGGTCAGGATTTTCCTGAATTTTCCCTCAATTGTTAATACTGAATGCCTGGAATGGCAAAGTCTTCGCAGTGATAACTTGCTCCACTTTGAAGAGCACACGCTGTGTCAAAATACTGCCATCCAAATGAAATCAGCATTGCCTGCTGGACCAACACCGCGGTGAGGCAGCTGAGTTTTAGTACTAAGCTATTTTCTTAAATTTCCCCTTGGACAGTTAACATCTCTACTCAAAAATAAATAATTTTAATTCCACAAGCTAGCTACTTAATGCTCCTCAAACCCATTAATTAGAACTGGTCAGCTATGGAATGTTATAATTGTACGGACCATCATCTTCCACTTAAGCCTTTTGAATGGAGTTAATGTAATGACAAGCTTATCAGGCTATTAATCAACATGGAGAAACAAATCATTCTCAATGGGCAAAATGTGCACATTTATTACTGTAGGATTTGTAATCTCTGTGAAAATGCCACATGTTGTGATGTACGCTAACCTGGGCATGCGAGAGTCACTGAAGCGTTTTTCTTCAATGTTGATAACAGAATAAAGGTTTGCGGGAAGGAGCTTTGCCGTTCTCTTTTTCAGCCTTTTGGTGACATAGGAACTGCTCTGCATACTAGCCTTTTTGATTCATACACTAGGATACCCAGATCCCTCTGAATTTCAGAGCTGTGCAATCTCTCAGCATTTAAATAATATGCTTCTTTTTTATTCTTCCTGCCGAAATTGACAATTTCCCACATTATACTGCATTTGCCAGGTCTTTGCACACTCACTCAATGTATTTGTATCCCTTTGTAGCTTCCTTATGTCCTCTTCACATCTTACTGTCCGACCTGTCCTTGTGTTGTCAGAAACTTTGGCAACCATGCCTTTCGACCCTTCTTCCAAGCCATTATGAAAATTGTAACAAGTTGAGGTCCCAGCACTGATCCCTGTGCCATGCCACTTATCACATCATGCCAACCAGAAAGAGACCCATTTATGCCTACTCTCTGCTTCCTGGTTGCTAGCCAATCTCCTATCCATGCCAATACATTACTCCTTACGCCACAGCAGGCTTGTCTAGGCCAGATAGCCACTCCACCAATGTAAACTGGTTACTGTATTTATTTCTCCAAAAGAAAGGCTGCAATCAGTTTTTGACTCTGCACAGCGTGCAAACCACTTCAGGAATAATTGCTGCCACAGATTTTTGTAGTGCGCCTATTACGGGTGTACACAGGCGAGAGAGGAAAATTAAGCTTTTACCTATTGTATATTATAAGGAATCGTGAAACATTAAGATTAAGAAACAAAATAAAACAGAGTTGATTGGAGGCAGACTGCTGGAAAAATGATGAGATGCAAAGTCGCTTATCAGTGGAGAACAAGTATTTTCCATAAGTGATTACAGAAAATAATGGGGCTTTAGAGGTGGTTACTTTAAAATGGAGAGGTAAGGAAATGGACTTGTACCTACCAAAAGCCAACTCCACAGGATGAATAACATAAAAGGGAAAGAGACAGTATATATGTAGAACTCTAACTAAGGAAAGGGAGAGACAGCAAACATCAGAACTGCATCAAGTTGAAAATATAGGGTGCAATTTAACAAAAAAAAGAGTCCCGTTTTCGGCATGAATAGCAGGGTGTTCGACCCAGCTGCCAAATGGGACGTTCCTTTTTTGGGGGCCTCGGCGAGGAACATCCCGCCGAGGCTTCGATTACCTCACTTCCTGCTCAGCTCGTCAGTGCAGAGAGAGGTCGGGTACATTTTTAAAAGCCGCACCGATCTCTCAGCGCTCTCAGCCACCCCACTGCGGCCTCCAGACTCCCTCCTCCTCCTCCCCGCCAAGTTACCTCTTGGGGGGGTCCTCAAGCCCTTCCTCACCCCACTTCTTAAGGGCAGGGCACCCCAGGATCCGAACCCTGACACAGGCAACCTGGCACTGCCAGGATGCCAGGCTTGCTGTGCCAAGATGCACCGCTGCAGAGAGCCTGACCACCCGGGAGATCACTCGTTTCTGCGAACCTGGGCTAAATGGTGCCATGGTGAAGTCTCCCATGCGTTGTCATTCGATCCCCGGCCTCAGGATAATCGGGTGCAGACATATTTATATGAGCCTTTAAATATGTTAATCTGGTTCTTGCCCAGTGAGGATGAGATCCAGATCGCGACGTCGCGAGAGATCTTGTTAGATCTCGGGAGAGGCCTCTCGCGAGGTTTAACGGCCTCGTCGCGTCACCAAGTCAGGTGCAACAAAGCCATTCGATCGCACCCAGAATCTCCCAAAAGAAGCGGTAATTTTCCGTCTTCACTGAACTGGAAGCCGATTTCCCAGGCATGGCCTCCGTAACCTGGCTGTGGCAATTATTTGCTGGTTTTAAGCTCATAAAGTTACATTAAAATTGGATGTTGTTTGGGGAAAAAGAGTGCCTCAGAATTCAGGTAAACGTTGGTAGTTGGGGACCAAGGGATAGGTTCTTGTTAAATTGGGTGTGTGTAGTCATTGGTATACTTAAGTGTCACAGGGTGGGAATTGTCTAACACCCCGCTGCGGGTTTTTTGGCGGCAGAGGATGCTCACCGGCGGGATTCACCGACTCTGCCATTGTCAATGGGTTTTCCTGGTGTCTGCACCCCTCGTTGCCAGGAAACCCGTGTTCCGGCGTGGGACCGGAATATCCCGCTTTCGTGAACAGCCGGTAGTTCGTGCCCATATTATATTACAGTCCTTTTCATCCTGTGTGTGTTTGCCTTACTTTTAAGTTAATAAATATTGTTTATCTTTTAAAAAAAAAAAATTTAGAATACCCAATTCTTTTTTCAAATTAAGGGGCAATTTAGCATGGCCAATCCATCTACACTGCGCATCTTTGGGTTGTGGGGGCGAGACCCATGCAAACTCCACACAGACAGTGAGCCGGGGCTGGAATCGAACCTGGATCCTCAGCGCCATGAGGCAGCAGGGCTAACCATTGCGTCACCGTGCCTAACCAAAATATTCTTTATCAATTGTTCACATAACAACTGGACTGTTCCTCACTGGGTTACACACCTTTCCTCACATTATACCAGAAAAAAACCATAAACCACTACGAACTGGGGTTCCAAGTTACCCTTTCTGGGTTTTGGGATACCCTCGCATTTAACATCAGTGTGGTTTGCAACAATATACATACTATTACCACTTGGAGACAAGCCAATAGCTTTTGATTTGTGTGTACCGTACAGGTCCTAGTATCAGGGGCGAAATTCTCCCCCAACAGCGCGATGTCCGCCGACTGGCGCCAAAAACGGCGCCAATCAGACGGGCATCGCGCCGGCCCAAAGGTGCGGAATGCTCCACATCTTTGGGGGCCGAGCCCCAACATTGAGGGGCTAGGCCGGCGCCGGAGGGATTTCCGCCCCGCCAGCTGGCGGAAAGGGCGTTTGTTGCCCCGCCAGCTGGCGGAAATGGCGTTTGGTGCCCCGCCAGCTGGCGCGGAAATGCGGCGCATGCGCGGGAGCGTCAGCGGCCGCCGACAGTTTCCTGCACATGCGCAGTGGGGAGAGTCACTTCCGCCTCCGCCATGGTGGAGGCCGTGGCGGAGGCGGAAGGGAAAGAGTGCCCCCACGGCACAGGCCCGCCCGCGGATTGGTGGGCCCCGATCGCGGGCCAGGCCAACGTGGGGGCACCCCCCAGGGTCAGATCGCCCCGCGCCCCCCCCCAGGACCCCGGAGCCCGCCTACGCCGCCTGGTCCCGCCGGTAAATACCAGCTTTGATTTACGCCGGCGGGACAGGTAATTTCTGGGCGGGACTTCGGCCCATCCGGGCTGGAGAATTGAGCGGGGGGTCCCGCCAACCGGCGCGGCCCAATTCCCGCCCCCGCCCAATCTCCGGTACCGGAGACTTCGGCGGGGGCGGGATTCACGGCGGCCAACGGCCATTCTCCGACCCGGCGGGGGGTCGGAGAATGACGCCCCAGATTTTATCTAGTCTGTATTTCAATGGAGTAATCCTGTGCTTGTGAGCATGGGTTAGAATTAGAGCTACAATACTGTAGTCTTAATTCTCTTCCCTGCTGGGGTGTTAGATCATTGTATTACCCCCTTACTCTTTTATTATACTTTTAAATCTATGAAGTTAAATATAAAAATTGAACGTATAAAAGGTTTTGGCTATGGCACATCTAATCTAACACAGTCAGAGAAGGCATTACAATTTCAACCTGGTTGAAAGGCAAAGTTTGACCCATTGTGAGGACGTTCCCCACACATAGAACGTTTCAAATATGGCAGAGCATTCTCAGTAAGGTAGAGTGGGCGAAAATAAATTTACTGACAGTTGGTGCCATTATTATGGGTGAAGGAGCGATGGCCGAGTCGATGACCTTCCTCCTCTGCTCTATCCCCCCCCCCCCCCCCCGCCCACCACACCCCCGCCCACCACACCCCTGTCCGTTAAGCCATATGGTGAGGTTCTTGAACTTTGCCTATGATGGCGCTTGATGGCTCGCAACATTTCTATTCTGTCGGCATCTTGTAAACCTTTGAAAAAGGAAGAAGAAAGTACATGCCACTGATCAAAGCCACAGCAAAGCCCCAAAGGAAGGCACGCTCGCACCGGGAAAGAACGCTTTTACAGAATTAACAGAGCTGATGCATAGTGAGGCTGTAAGTACAGGACAAAGCCGAGCAGTTTTTTTTTTCTTTTTTGGTGTTCTCCTCATTCTTTGTGCCGAGCATTTACTTTTTACTCAGAAATCCAGTTGCAGGGACAATCCACCTGGTGCAGCACATCACCTTCTGTCAAGACTCTCCCAAAAAGCCACCTCCACGACCAATATTTTGGCCACCCTCCTCTATTGTCTCGGCCATTTGCTCGGAATCTGTGCTTGGCTAACAGTTCCTCTACTGAACACCGTGGGACATTTTTCTGCACTCAGGATGTTACATAGATACAAATGGCTGTTGCCGCTGTGCCACTGGAGTCACATTGCGTACATTGTAGTTCTCTTATCCAGTTGAAAAGTGACAGGCCAAGCTAACATGGCAGAGCATTCTAGCTAACTTGAACCGAGTGGAACATCACAGAATCCCTACATGGCAGAAGGATGCCATTCGGCCCATCAAGTCTGCACCGACCCTTCGAATGAACACGCTATCCAAGCCCACTCCACCCCCCCTATTCTCGTAACCCCATAACCTAACCTGCACATCCCTGGACACTAAGGGGCAATTTATCGTGGCCAATCAACCTAACCTGCACGTCTTTGGACTGTGCGGGGGAACCGGAGCACCCGGATGAAGCCCACACAGACACGGGGAGTACTTGCAAACTCCACACAGTCACCCGAAGCCGCAATTGAACCCGGGTCCCTGGCGCTGTGAGGCAGCAGTGCTAGCCACTGTGTCACCGTGCCACTTTGCATTCAATTTGCACTTTCAACCGAAATCAGTATAACCCATGCAAAAGATGGCAGAATTTGAAACCCACGTAATGTTCAGTGCAAATCCGTGTTTCCGTGATCTTTTGTACTAGTGTAATGGCAGTCGTAGTCAGCCCCATCCACAAAATCGCTCCCTGTTTAAACTGAACTTCATTAAAAGTTTCCACTAGTTGAGCTTGTTTGTGGGAAGGCTCCAAACATTAGGTTGGTTCTTTTGGGTGCAAGGAGAGCAAAAGGCAGGTCTTAAACTCTTTTGAACGTAAATGTTAAAACCATGCTAAATATCTGACTGCAGTTGGCTGAACATGACCAGAAAAAACTTCTGTGTATTTTTTTTTTAATTACAAGTCTTTTAAAATTGGGTTACTCGCAGGTGATAGATTCTTACTGAAATGAATGAAAATCGCTTATTGTCACAAGTAGGCTTCAATGAAGTTACTGTGAAAAGCCCCTGATGTAAAATAATAATTTTTTTGTGATAACCCCATTTTCAGCTGCATGAATCGAACTGCACCATGTTGCCACTTTTAAATGTATCGAGGAATATTTTTAAAGCAACATCGAAGGAATTAAAATTATGATTAACATGTTGCTCGATTGTCCCGGTTTATAGTGCGTTTTGTGTTCGACGATAAGCAAAATGAGGTTGAACTGAAAACTGGGGATTGAAAAACACTTCTAAATGGGCGCTATTTTGGGCACAATGTGTGTCCAGATTACCGATTGCATCCAAACCGGAAACCCTCGACATTTATCTTTTCCCGTGTCCTCTTTGCACTCGCGTGGGACCGTGTATCAGATTGTGCCATGAAAAACGTTGTGGAATTCCCTCCATAGCTTATAGAATCCCTACAGTGCAGAAGGAGACCATTTGGCCCATCGAGTCTTCACTGACCCCCCAAAAGAGCACCCCATCTAGGCCCACTCCCTACCCTATCTCCATAATTAATCCCACCTAGCCTTTGGACACTAAGGGTAATTGAGCATAGCCAATCCACCTAATCTGCACATCTTTGGACTGTGGGAGGAAACCGGAGCACCCGGAGGAAATCCACGCAGACACGGGGGAGAACGTGCAGACTCCACACAGTCACCTGAGGTCGGAATTGAACCCGGGTCCTTGGCGCTGTCAGGCAGCAGTGACTTTGCCACCGTGCCTCCCTTATCATTAGCGGATAGGTTCACCATGTGGTGTCCACTGGGACATCCATGAGCAATCCCTGGTCTGTACTAAATTAGCAGATCTAAACTGGGCTGAGATTACAGTGCAACATTAGGTTTGAGTGGCAGGGTCGGGGGAGGGGTGGGATAACCCGCCAAGATTCCTGCCTCCTGATAATACTGTGGATGACGGAGATCTGAAATGGAAACAGAAAGTCTGGCACCATCGGTGGAGAGAGAGAAACAAGAGTTAATTGGTGGAATTTTGGGGCCCAGTAGCGAAGGGGGCAAGGCCGAAAAATGAGGCGAGCCGTTCAAAGGGCCAGTGACTTCACCAGGGCTGGAAAATCCCACTGTGGAGGTGCTGGAAAATTCCAAATCCAAAATGACTCTCGTCCAGAACTGTGTGGATCTTCCGGATAAATGTCAGATAGGTCTCGAAATGTCAACACTGCTTCTCTCTCCACAGATGATGCCAGACCTGCCGAGTTTTGTGAAGCACTTTCTGCTTCTATTCCTGCTCCTCAATGCTATCCAGTGGCTGGTACTGGCAGGGGTCTAGCTGCACCCACGTGTGTGCGTGTGGCTTGCCTTCTCAACCGTGCCCCTCGCCTGAGGTGTGGTGATCCTCAGGTTAAATCGCCACCAATCAGCTCTCCCCTTCAAAGGGGAAAGCAGCCTATGGCCATCTGGGACTATGGCCAATTTACATTTGCATAAAGACAATGAGTGCACGCAGGATCAGGGTCAGTGGTAATGTCCTCATGGCCTAATAGCCTGTACACCCTCATAGCCAACAATGAGCCACTCAGAGACTGTGGATATGCATGAAACCATAAGGGACCAAGATCTTTAGAAGAGGCGATTAAGCAAACTGCAGAACAAGCTTCAGTATCCCCAGTTGGCATAGAGAAGGATACAAACATCGCCTGGGATGTTGCCGAGGCCTCTTTAAAAAGTAATACAACTGGGAAGCACAGCACGTGTAAGGCAATTGGTGAGCATGCTATCTATCCCTTAAAAAAGCAGATTCCGCTCAGATAGGGAAATTATCTACACCCAGCAGATGGGTTTCCTGTGCTTGCTAATAACCTCTATGCATCATCCTGCTCAGGGAGAACTCGCAGTAAAAAATGAAAATGAGCAAAATTCCTGGAGCATCTTACAGTCCTGCATACTAACTGCCTGTTGTTAACATGCTGTTTGTGTAATTACAGTACTTAAAATTGCAAAGGTATCGCTATGGTCCTGAAGAGTGATTGCAGTTCAAATTAATCACCCACCTGGATAAGCTCTGATTTATTACCAACTCAATAATAGTCCTACTTAATGCAGAAGATCACCAGAATTAAGTAATTGCTTCGAACAAAAAGTTTATTATTCCCAAGATTAACAATGATAAAAGGTTTAGACAGTGGGCAGGTCGGAGCCACACTGCGGTGGCTAGCTGAAAATATAAAACCACTACATGGAACAGTTCCCATGGAGGATTACCTCAGGTCAATCCTTGAAGGAAAACTCGAACACGGGTGGAGAATATACATTTCATGGATAAGATGCAACCAGTCTTTTGAAAGAGACGCTAAACCAAGTCCCCGCCTGCCCCTTCAGATAGGCCTCGGAACATAGGAGTAGGCCACTCACAGACTGCACCCACCATTCAATTAGATCATGGCGGATCTCCACCCCTAACTCCATTCACCACCTTTGCTCCATATGCCTTGATACCATTATCCAACAAAAATCTGTGAATTAACTCCAATTGTCCCAGAAGCTACAGCTTTTTTAGGGGGGAGTTCCAGACCACTGACCTTCATCTAATGCAAAAAGATCCAATGGTAAATATAATTCAGATAAGGGTATGAGCGTTCTCTCAGTGCCCTGGCTAATATTTATCCCAAATCCACTTTCTACAATCACATGATCTGCTAATTATCTAATTATGCTAATCATGGGTGGCATGGTAGCACAGTGGTTAGCAATGTGGCTTCACAGCGCCAGGGTCTCGGGTTTGATTCCCGCTTGGGTCACTGTCTGTGCGGAGTCTGCACGTTCTCCCCGTGTTTGTGCGGGTTTCCTCTGGGTGCTCTGGCTTCCTTCCACAAGTCCCCAAAGACATGCTATTAGGTGAATTGGACATTCTGAATTCTCCCTCAGTGTACCCAAACAGGCACCGGATGGTGACGACTTGGGGATTTTCACAGTAACTTCATTGCAGTGTTAATGTAAGCCTACTTGTGACACTAATAAAGATTATTATTATCTCATTGCTGTTTGTGTGGTCTTTCTGTGTAAATTGAACATAGAACAGTACAGCACAGAACAGGCCCTTCGGCCCTCGATGTTGTGCCGAGCATTGTCCGAATCCAAAATAAAGCTATCCCACTCCCTGTCATTCTGGTGTGCTCCATGTGCACATCTAATATCCGCTTGAAAGGTCCTAAAGTGTACGACTCCACTATCACAGCAGGCAGTCCATTCCACACCCTAACCACTCTCTGAGTAAAGAACCTACCTCGGACATCCCTCCTATATCTCCCGCCCTGAATCTTATAGTTATGCCCCCTTGTAACAGCTACATCCACCTGAGGGAATAGTCTCTGAACGTCCACTCTATCTATCCCCCTCATTATCTTATAAACCTCTATTAAGTTGCCTCTCATCCTCCTCCGCTCCAAAGAGAAAAGCCCTAGCTCCCTCAACCTTTCCTCATAAGACCTATCCTGCAAACCAGGCAGCATCCTGGTAAATCTCCTTTGCACCCTTTCCAATGCTTCCACATCCTTCCTATAATGAGGTGACCAGAACTGCACACAATACTCCAAATGTGGTCTCACCAGGGTCATGTAAGTTAGTTGCAGCATAACCCCGGCTCTTAAACTCAAGCCCCCTGTTAATAAACGCTAACACACTATAAGCTTTCTTCATGGCTCTATCCACTTGAGTGGCAACCTTCAGAGATCTGTGGACATGAACCCCAAGATCTCTCTGTTCCTCCACATTCCTCAAAACCTGCCGTTGACTCTGTAATCCGCATTCAAATTTTTTCTACCAAAATGAATCACCTTGCACTTATCAGGGTTAAACTCCATCTGCCATTTTTCGGCCCAGCTCTGCATCCTATCAATGTCTCTTTGCAGCCTACAACAGCCCTCCACCTCATCCACTACTCCACCAATCTTGGTGTCATCAGCAAATTTACTGACCCACCCTGCAGCCCCCTCCTCCAAGTCATTGATAAAAATCACAAATAGCAGAGGACCCAGCACTGATCCCTGTGGTACACCGCTGGTAACTGGTCTCCAGTCTGAAAATTTTCCATCCACCACCACCCTCTGTCTTCTATGTGATAGCCAGTTACTTATCCAATTGGCCAAATTTCCCTCTATCCCACACCTCCTTACTTTCTTCATGAGCCGACCATGGGGAACCTTATCAAATTGGTTGCCATGTTTCCAATATTACAACAGGGGCTACACTTCAGAAGTACTTGATTGGCTGTGAAGTTCTTTGGGATATCCTGTGATTGAGAACAGCACTGAAGAAAAGCAAGGCTTCCTTCCCTTATTGCCTAGTATATGGTCAGTGCAATTGAACACTGTTAATATGAACCATCTAGTACAAGACAGAGTTTAGGAGTGGTGATTACCTGAATTTATTCACAATAACTGTCCATCAGTTTGGAAGTAATTTAGTAGATAGAGCATTATGCTGTGCTTGCTCCAGTTTTTGAAAAAAAATGTACAAATAGTAAGTGCCTGCTTGGTCAACAGTAAGTGATCTCTTTGGATGACTAATTTGTGTAGCGTAGTGGCTTCGACATTAGTAGTGTACTACTGCACGTCAGTTGTGCATCTAATTGTCAAGCAGTTAACTAGTTCATGTTACTATCTGTATGTGTCAATGGCAGGGAGGTGACGGCATAGTGGTATTTTCACTGGACTAGTAATACAGACAACCAGGGTAATGCTCTGGCGTCCTGGGTTCGAATCCCACCATGGCAGATAGTGAAATTTGAACTCAATAAAACCTGGAATTTAAAGTCTAAGGATGACCTTGAAACCATTGCCGATTGTCGTAAAAACCCATCTGATTCACTAATATCCTTCAGGGAAGGAAATCTGTTGTCCTTACCTGGGAATTGATCCCTCAGCTAGGGGAAACCAATCTTTCCTGTTTACCCTGCCTAGGCCACCTCATAATTTTGTACACCTCATTTAGGACACCCCTTAGCCTCCTTTGTTCCCAGGAAAACAACCCTAGCCTATCCAACCTCTTCTCATAGCTGCAATATTCAAGCCCTGGCAACATTCCTCTAAATGTCTCCTGCTTCTCTTCAGAGAAACTACGTCCTTCCTGTTATGTGGTGACCAGACCTGTACTCAAAATCCAGCTGTTGCCTACCCAGTGTTTCATATAGTTTCATCATTACATCCCTGCTTTTGTATTCAAAACTTGCCCAATAAAGGAAGCCATTCCATATGCTTTCTTGATCACCATGTCCACCTGTCCTGCCACCTTCAAGGACCTGTGGACATGCACTCCAAGGTCTCTCAGTTCCTCAACCCCTCTCAGTATGTTACGATCCCAGTTGAAGTGATAACTGGGTAGGATGATCCCAGCATGGAACCCTAGCTCAAAAAATAACTTTTATTATTTTTTATAAAACGCGGAGGAACAGAGTCACAGCACCATTAATTAGTTTTAGCAACAAAAAAACATTCATTAAATATGAAAAGTTGGATTATTTTACAATACTCCTTTACTCTCTCCTTATCTTAACAAATACACACAGATTTAAAGATTCACACGGATTACAAAGGACATCTCAAACTACAATGGCCTCATTAACACAGTCTCTTGTAAGATAACTGTTGTCAAATACTCGCACTCTGAACCTCAAGTGAATGCTTGTGTATTTCTCCTCAGAATCACCCCAGATGATGTATACATGAGAGTTTCCAAACTCCACTCCCCAAAACACACGTTGACATTTCTCTCATAATAATGCTTTCTCTTGGCCTTTTGCATTCCAAAATCCAGACCAGGATTTTCAAATGACACTTTGTGAATCCAGTCCAGGATTTCACACCTACCTCTTTCGGGTTTTCTTTGTTTTGACTGCTGTGCAAACTGCTCACAATTGCTGGAACTCTCGATTCCCCGATTGTATTAAAATGACATCAAATGCTTCAGCTCCCTCTGAGGTCTGCTGTCCCACTTCAAATCTAATTAATGCAATTGTCTCTTTAACTCAGAACACTTTGTTTACTTTTCCTTCAATTCTTCTGAACAATATCTTGGTTTTGTTCTCTTAATTCCAGCCATCTGAATCACTCTGTCCCAATTCCCTGGTTATCTGGCCTGTAACTTGTACTTTAGGAAGCCTGCCTCTTGGCAATTCCCACCCTGTGCAGTCTTTCTTCTGGCAGAGTTGAGAGATGTTCACTTCTGGAGATCCTGTATCCAACTGTCCACAAATTCAGCCAAAATTAAAACTTAAAAGTTTCTTTACCTTACAAAGTCCCAGTTGCTAAGCAACATCACATACTTCTGCTAGCCTATTTATTTACTCTTCACCCCGTAGCCCTTTGTAAGCACAGTAGAAACATAGTTGGAGCCTAACCAATCCCCTCAAATAGTCTTTTACAGTTCTTTGAGGAGGTAACAAGGAGGCCAGACAAAGGAGAACCAGTGGACGTGATGCATTTAGATTTCCAGAAGGCCTTTGACAAGGAGCCGCATAGGAGACTGTTAATTAAGTTAAGAGTCCATGGTGTTAAGGGTAAGATCCTGACATGGATAGAATATTGGCTGACTGACAGAAGGCAGAGAGTGGGGATAAAGGGGTCTTTTTCAGGGTGGCAGCCGGTGACCAGTGGTGTGCCTCAGGGGTCTGTGCTGGGACCACAACTTTTCACAATTTACATTAGTGATCAGGAAGCAGGAACTGAAGGCACTGTTGCTAAGTTTGCAGATGATACAAAGATCAGTAGCGGGACAGGTAGTATTGAGGAAGCAGGGGGGGCTGCAGGAGGACTTGGACAAGCTAGGAGAGTGGGCAATGAAGTGGCAGATGGAATACAATGTGGAAAAGTGTGGGGTTATGCACTTTGGAAGGAGGGATGGGGGCATAGACTATATTCTAAATGGGGAATTGAAATCAGAGGCACAAAGGGAATTGGGAAACCTTGCTCATCATTCTCTTAACATTAACATGCAGGTTCAGTCGGCAGTTAGGAAGGCAAATGCAATGTTAGCGTTCATGTTGAGAGAGCTAGAATACAAGACCAGAGATGTACTTCTGAGGGTGTATAAGGCTCTGGTCAGACCACATTTGGAGTATTGTGAGCAATTTTGGGCCCCGTATCTAAGGAAAGATGTGCTGGCCTTGGAAAAGGTCCAGAGGAGGTTCACAAGAATGATCCCTGGGATGAAGAGCTTGTCATATGGGGAACGGTTGAGGACTCTGGGTCTGTACTCGTTGGAGTTTAGAAGGATGAGGGGGGATCTTATTGAAACTTACAGGATACTGCGAGGCCTGGATAGAGTGGATGTGGAGAGGAGGTTTCCACTTGTAGGAAAAACTAGAACCAGAGGACACAATCACAGACGAAAGGGACAAAACTTTAAACAGATATGCGGAGGAATTTCTTCAGCCAGAGGGTGGTGAATCTGTGGAACTCTTTGCCGCAGAAGGCTGTGGAGGCCAATTCACTGAGTGTTTTTAGGACAGAGATAGATAGGTTCTTGGTTGATAAGGGGATCAGGGGTTATGAGAAGGTAGAAGAATGGGGCTGAGAAAAACATCAGCCATGATTGAATAGCGGAGCAGACTCGATGGGCTGAGTGGCCTAATTCTGCTCCTTTGTCTTATGGTTTTATGGTGACAGTCATACGCTCTATTTTTGCTTTATCGTGGCCTGTAATGCTTCTGGATAACCAGGGAGCTCTAGATTTGGCTGTACCCCCCTTTTACGTTGTCGGGACATGACGACACTCTGCCCATAGAATTTCACCTTTGAATGCCTCTCACTACTTTGACACAGTTTTTCCTTCTAATAGTTGCATCCACTCCACTCTTGCCAGCTCATCACTCAGCTCTGTAAAATTGGTCTTCCCTTCATTTAGAACTTTTACCCCTGTTCTACTTCATCCACCTGCCCAGCTTCAGTTCCTAAGACTAAGGGTGTGATTTAACGCCCCAATAACAGAGTCCCGTTTTGGTCATGTAGAGCAGGGTGTTTCTCGGTGCTGCAGAACATCCCCGCTATCAAAAGGGACTCTTTTTTTTGGCCTCGACAAGGAACGCTCTGTCGAGACAGCACTCGCCTCATTTCCTGCACTGGCGAGCTGGCATCAGGGCGCCATTCTTAAATGTCAAGTGCATTCCAATCACACCCCTTCACTCTTGGGTGATTTTGAAGTGCTGAGCTGGAAATTGACAGCACTTAACTCTCTTTGATGTCATTGATGTTTGTAAACATTGTGGTTACAGCACATAAGAGTGAAGAAGATGAAGGAAGCAAGGCTCACAGCTGCTTTGTGGAAGCTGTAAATCACAACCCACTATCAAACATGAATGAATGGCTTGTAGCTAATGGATCTGAGGGTTTAAACACAGATCACAGCTGTTTTCTTTCCAGGAATGGACACATAGTGCTTCCAGGTGAGTGTTCCAACTGTAATATTTTTGACTGCCCCTGTCTGGACTGTTCTCTATCTTCCAGAGGGGGAGTCACTTTTCTGGGGAAGGTCTGTATGGGGGGAGCCCTCTAGTTAAAGGGTCTCTGTGAGGGGTTCCTTTAGTTTGGAGGTTCCTGACGGGGTCTCCCTATTTAGGGGGGTCCCTTTAATTAGGAGATCTCTGTGGGGATGTCCTTCTAGGTTGGTGGTCCCTTGGGGATCCCTTTAGTTAGGGGGTCTCTGGGAGGGTTCAGTTTATTTAAGGGGTCTCTGGAGGGGGTACCCCTATATGGGGGGGTCTCTTTATTTAGGGGGTCTCTGGGGGTGGGGGAGGGTGGCCCTCGGGTGGAACCGCCTTAAGGGGTTATACTGCCTTGGCACACGGTGAGGTCCACCACGTCAGGGCCACGTTTTTCCATCCCAGAGGACCAGAGAATCACACAGGCCTAGAGTATCTCAAGGCCGGCCCGCAAAGTGGATACAAATGGGTCATTAAGACCCTGTCGGCCCGTTCTGCCGCCAGCAAAGGGCCAGAGCATCGCAAAGGGCGCCGATCCCATTTTTACCCCGACACCCGATTCTCCACCGTATCGGGAACCCGTTAACAGCGGCGGGCAATGGAGAATCTAGGCCAGGATATCATCCCTCCTCACAGCTTTTAATTGATTCTGTAACCATTAATGCCACACCCCACCCTTTTTATCCCCTGACCCTGATTGAGGAAATCTAGTAATTTATAGGCTGGTATCAGAATATAACAGCTCCATACAGTATAGAAGCAGGCCATTTGGCCCATTGTGCATGTGTCTCCTTTTCGAAGAGCTATCCAATTAGTCCCACGCCCTTGCTCTTTCCCGTAACCCTGCAAATTTCCTTTTCAAGTATTTATCCAAATCCCTTTTGAGATTTAATATTGAATTGGCTCGCTCCACCCTTTCAACCAACATGTTCCAGACCATAATTACACGTTGTGCAAAACAAAGGAAATCTCCTTAGTCCCTCACTCAAGTCTTTTACTTCTGCCCATGGACCTGGCTGCAAGTTAGGGATGGATTTAACGTGGAACAGCACCCTGAAACTGACGGGGGTGGGGGGAGGCCCCCTCCCCGCAGTGCCTCTAGCTGCCAGCAGTAGATTATTGAGGTGGGTCTCCGGACGCAGCGACCTCACAAAGCCAGGCTGCAGCTGGCTGGAGGTAGATTGCTGGAGAATGCACAGCATACCAGTCAAACCTCGATGCACGACCGAATGACATCGGTGGTGACTCTGACCCAGGTCCGAACTCAGCACTGTCAGTGTCATTAAGCACTGATTGTTAGGAAGTCAGGGGTGCAGAGCAGTGCGGAAGGGTGGACAGTTCCACTTGACCTCTTTAAAGGTAAAGGGTGTAATTACTGCCAAGAGCCGGTCATAATTTCTTTCCAGTGCAAAAGAAAAATATTCTTCCAGTGATCTGCAGCTACGAGCTGAGGTCTTGCGGCATTTATTGAAGACCATTCGCATGTAAAGGGACAAATCTATAGTTGGAAAGAAAAGGGAGGGGAAAAAAATCAAAGTGTCAAGGAACCTTTATTGTGTGCAAGACGTTCCCTTCAGTGCGCCGGCTGACCTGCAATTCTCCTGACAGAAATGCAGGGCTGGACAACTAAATCAGCAGCATCGCTAGTGCAAACTATTCCTTGAGCACGGAAGAGTGCAAAGGAACACAAAATTTACAACCAAAAAAAACCCACTGCGTAATTAAAAATATTCTTTCTCCTCCGTGGCACAATAAGAAAACACGTCAGAATTATGTAATCTGAACACAGCAAATTTTTTTTTTTTTTTTAAACCCAACAGAAATAAAGAGGCCTTAATTCCAAAGGTATTTCTTTGGAACTGATACTTACTCTGTGAGATTTCCTTCTTTGCTGAGGATTATCTCAGCCATGTACTGAGCTAGGAGTTGAGTGTTGTTAATACTGTCCTGCCTATGGGAATTCTTTTGCCCAACTGCTCTGCTGGCGGGTGTATACAATACTCACTATTGTTGGAAAGGTCCTCCCAGTCGTACCTCCAGGATTACAAGATGCAAAGATGCCTTTCCCACTTATTTAATTGAACCCGCACCCTACTGAATGAATCCAGACGGCACAGGAAGGTATTGTGCCTCGAGGGCATGTGGCCTTTTTGCCCGATTCTAAACATCACTCGCCGCTTTTTGATTCTCTTTTTAGGAGGTTCTCATATCCTCGGTCTACAAACGTAATTCACCTCACTGCCCCTGGTAGTATCGTGACTCTGTTACTGGACTGTTATTCCAGGGGCCTGGACTAATACTCCCGGCACACACAAAAATCCAGTTTCAAAAATTGAGAAATAAAGAAACAAAACTGGGTCATCGGTAAAAGTGGCTGTGAAGCTGTTGGGATTGTTGTAAAAAAAAAAGTCACTGACTGTCCTTTCGCAGACTGACCTATTGCGATACCAGGCCCACACCAACATGTCCAATACTTAATGCCCTCCTCCAGTGGCTCAACAAGCCACTCCGTGGCATCAAATCCCACAAACTGCAATGGTTCAAGAAGATACGCCAGCAGCTTCTCAGAATAAATAACTGCGCTGCCAGCATCCTGAGAATTGTATTTTTTTATCTCGCACCTAAACAGTCTCTGCTTCATTTAAACAATAGCAATATGTGGTGATATGCAATGTATATGGTCCCATATTGAATACGAGGCTGCCTGAGGCCACACCCAACAGGTAGCTTCAAGACATTTTGGCTTCACACTGACAACAGTACAAGATAAAAAGTAAAAAGTGAACATTTTAAAATTCCCAGGTAATTTGTTGCGCCTTTCACTTTTTTGTGGTTAGCAGGGTGTCAGCTGACCCAGTCTATTGGTTGTGCTGGTCACTGGCACTTTGACTTCACTTTAGCCATTACTCCCAACAAAAAAAGGAAGATGGCATAAGGGAAGGAAGGGCTCAGAACTGATGAAGGAATCTGCCACTCGAATAGCATGATGGATAAGTTAGGAGAGATAAAAATTAGCACAGAGAAACACTTACATATGGCTGGCTAGAAGATCTAGAACACAGGGACATGTAGATGGACGGCTCTGTAGCATAGTGTTTAGCACTGTTGCTTCACAGCGCCAGGGTCCCAGGTTCGATTCCCGGCTTGGGTCACTGTGCGGAGTCTGCACGTTCTCCCCGTGTCGGTGTGGATTTCCTCCGGGAGCTCTGGTTTCGTCCCACAACTCCCAAAAGCCGTGCTTGTTAGGTGAATTGGACATTCTGAATTCTCCCACTCTGTGTACCCGAGCAGGCGCCGGAGTGTGGCGACTCGGGGATTTTCACAGTAAATTCATTGCAGCGTTGATATAAGCCGACTTGTGACACTAATTAAAAAAAGATCCAGAACACAAGTCTCAGAATAGGGCATTGGCCATTTAGGACAGAGATTAGGGGAAATTTCTTCGCTCAAGAGGTTGTGAATCTTTGGAATTCACTACCCAGGGAGAGGTCGATAGAATTTTGGGGAATTAAGGGATGTGGGGATAGTGTGGGAAGGTGGAGTTGAAGTAGAAGATCAGGGGTATCTTATGGAATGGCAGACAAGGCTTGAAGGGGCAAAGGACCTACTCTTGCTTCTATTTCTTATATTGAATGGGGAGATCAGTCTGATTGATATTCTGAATAATTTCTGATCCTAATGAGAATTTTATTCCTCATCAAAAGATAGCTTTGCTCACTGCATGGCATCTATTTTCAAAGACTACAAAAGCCTTATTTTAACAAGTGAATATTCAGGCTAATTGGCAGTTCAACCTTTGATAAACTTGCTAGTTTACTAGTTACACTTCTTCCACATTTATTCCTAAGTTCCATCAATCTTTACAACTCAGTGACTGAAACAGTTGGAAGCAATGTGATTAGGAATGCGTACGATGTGCCTACCTGTAATAATGACCCATTCAAGCCATTTCCATTCAGTCTTCGTCCCTTGCTTTCCTGTTCATAACATGAGCTGACTTTTCTTTTAATATAATTACTGTTACCTGCTGGTGCCCACCTGGTTTCTGAATACGGAGGTATATTCACTGACCCAGTAGATACGTCCATTCCAATCCACTTTGCTCCTTGCACAAGAGCAGGGTACTGTCGAAATTTTTTTTTTTTCAAACATGTTTTTTTTTAAAAGCGTGTTCGGGAATCGCACAAAGCCCTTTTCATAAGCTGCTTGCACAAAGTTGTACTTCAAATGTATTGAGATCAAGTCCAAGCAAACATAACTTAACCCTCTTACAAAATCTGACCCCGCTGTGGTAAATTCCGAGATCCTGCTTCCCGGCTTGGAGCCATGTTCAAAGGGAGTGCAGATCGGAGACAGGGTGGCACTACTGTGGCAGTGATTATCTGACCATCACTCCCATTAAGCCAAGCTGCTCATTGGGAATGCTGGAGCAGTGAATTGACGAGTGATGTGCCACGGGGATCAGTGCTGGGGCTTCAACTATTTACAATTGATATAAATTACTTGGATGAAGTGACCAAAGGTATGGATGCTAAATTTGCCGATGACACAAAGATAGGTTGGAAAGTAAATTGTGAAGAGGACGTAAGGAGACTACAAAGGTACATAGATAAGTTAAATGAGTGGGCAAATATCTGGCAAATGGAGCATTATGTGGGCCATTGTGAAATAGTCCATTTTGGCAGGAATAATCAGTAAGAAGTCTGACAACACCAGGTTGAAGTCCAACAGGTTTGTTTCGAATCACTAGCTTTCGGAGCATAGCTCCTTCCTCAGGTGAATCATGGCAGGAAGAATAACAAAGCTTCTTATCTAAATGGTAATGGATTACAGAGCTTTGAGGTACAGAGGGATCTGGGTGTCCGAGCCCATGAATCACAAAAGGCTCGTATACAGGTGCAGTAGGAAAGCTAACAGAATGTTATTGATTATTGTGAGGAAAATTGATTACAAAAGCAGGGAGGTTATGCTTCAGTTGCACAGGGCATTGGTGAAACCACATAAAGGAGAATTGTGAAAAATATTGGTCTCCTGATTTAAGGAAACATGTAAATACATTAGAAGAAGTTCAGAGGAGATTGAATAGACTAATACCAGGTTGCCTTATGAGAAAAGGTTGGAGAGACCCCCCGGCGGGGGGTCGGAGAATCTCGCCCTAGGTTTGAATTCACTGAAGTTTAGAAGAGTAAGAGATGATTTGATCACAATCTTTATGATCCTAAGGGATATTTACAGGGTGAATGTGGAGAGGATATTTTCTCTTGTCGGAGAATCCAGAACTAGGGGCCACTGTTTAAAAATAAGGGGTTGCTTATTTAAGATGGAGTTGAGGTGAATTTTCTTCTCTCAGAGGGTCATGAGTCTCTGGAACTCTCTTCCTCAAGAGGCAGTGAAAGCAGAATCTTTGAATAGTTTTAAGGCAGAGCAAGACAGACTCTTTTCATTTCATTTCATTTTCATTTAATTTCATGATTGATAAAGGGGTGAAAGGTTATCAGCGGTACATAGGAATGTGGGGTTGAGGTTACAATCAGATCAGCCATGAACTTATCGAATAGCTCGAGGGACCGAATGGCCTACTCCAGCTCCAAATACATTTTTCCGTAAGTCTGCTCGTATCCGTATCGCCGAATAGTTACAGCAGAGAAGGCCATTTGGCCTGTTGTGCCCATGCTAGCTCTTTTCACCTAGTGCCACTCCACTGTCTTTTCCCCTTGGCCTTGTAAATCTTCCACCTTCAGACAATCATCCAAAGCCATGATTTAATCGAATTCTCAGTCGGGCCGTGCATTCCAGATTCTAACACCTCGCTGTTTAAAAGAACCTTTTCCTCATGTCGCCATTGCCTGTTTTGCCAATCCTCTTAACCCGGTGACCTTGGGCTCTGGATCCCTCCACCAATGGTAACAGGTTTTCTCCCCATCCACTCTTATCCGGATCCCTTACGATTTTGAATATCTCCATCAAATCTCCTCTCGAGTTCCCCTTCTCCATGGTGAACTGCCCCAGCTTCTCTAATGGATCTACGTAACTGATGTTAAACTACTGCTTTTGTATCTCCCCCAGAAGATCGGCTCTGGACATCCAGGTACAACGTTCAACACTGAGACACAAAGGTTTCAAGCATTGCCTCATTTGCTGTACAAAAACTGACATACACTGACACTCACCCCTGCCCTATCTTATTGTCAATATCATAAGAAAATGTTTTTGTATTAACCTTCAGTGACAAAATTGATGTATGAGTAAGTTAACAATCACAGGGAAACATACAAAAATCTAAACACCGACAGAAAACTTTGCAATCTCTATCGCTCCCCCCCCCCCCCCCTTCACCCCCACCCAACCCCCTCACAGTTCTAACAGAAAGGGCCCCAGTTTAAGACCAATGTGCTTAGATGGCTCTTTGTCTTCTACTCAATCAGGGTCAATACACATAAACGGCAGAGGCATGATTGAAAAAATAACCCCATTGATAACCTGCATGCTTACATTACAAGTAAAATATATCAGTATTATGTTTCCATAAGGATAATATCGTTGATGGCTCTTTAAGTTAGGACATCAAACATGCTGGAGCAGGGAAGGATTTTGAAAGGAGGGAGAAAAACCAACATTTAGAAAAATAGGAGTTACACTGTCTTGAAAAACTTGCATTGTTAATACTATAACTCAAACATGTTTGAAACCTAACTGCTCATCAAGGCAACAGGAGATAGCAGATTTGACTGCTGTGTTCAGGGAAATAGCCCAGGGCAATGGAGTACCAGCACCATACAATAACAGATGACAGGTTCCAGCAGCTCCACAGTCCCATTCAGACGTCCAGACGGGTGATATAAACTCAGAGACTGGGATTGTGCTGGCGGTGGCCCTGCCCACTGGACAGAGAGTCGGGGGTGTGGGCAGGCTGCATGAGTGTAAGACCACCTTTGCCAGCCCTGGAAGCCACAATTCGACTTTATCCAATTCAGGCAGCTGTGACTTCTGCCCCTTAGAACATAGAACATAGAACGATACAGCGCAGTACAGGCCCTTCGGCCCACGATGTTGCACCGAAACAAAAGCCATCTAACCTACACTATGCCATTATCATCCATATGCTTATCCAATAAACTTTTAAATGCCCTCAATGTTGGTGAGTTCAGTACTGTAGCAGGTAGGGCATTCCACGGCCTCACCACTCTTTGCGTAAAGAACCTACCTCTGACCTCTGTCCTATATCTATTACCCCTCAGTTTAAAGCTATGTCCCCTCGTGCCAGCCATTTCCATCCGCGGGAGAAGGCTCTCACTGTCCACCCTATCCAACCCCCTGATCATTTTGTATGCCTCTATTAAGTCTCCTCTTAACCTTCTTCCCTCCAACGAAAACAACCTCAAGTCCATCAGCCTTTCCTCATAAGATTTTCCCTCCATACCAGGCAACATCCTGGTAAATCTCCTCTGCACCCGCTCCAAAGCATCCACGTCCTTCCTATAATGCGGTGACCAGAACTGTACGCAATACTCCAAATGCGGCCGTACCAGAGTTTTGTACAGCTGCAACATGACCTCATGACTCCGGAACTCAATCCCTCTACCAATAAAGGCCAACACCCCATAGGCCTTCTTCAACCCTATCAACCTGGGTGGCAACTTTCAGGGATCTATGTACATGGACGCCTAGATCCCTCTGCTCATCCACACTTCCAAGAACTTTACCATTAGCCAAATATTCCGCATTCCTGTTATTCCTTCCAAAGTGAATCACCTCACACTTCTCTACATTAAACTCCATTTGCCACCTCTCAGCCCAGCTCTGCAGCTTATCTATGTCCCTCTGTAACCTGCTACACCCTTCCACACTGTCGACAACACCACCGACTTTAGTGCCGTCTGCAAATTTACTCACCCACCCTTTTGTGCCCGCCTCTAGGTCATTGATAAAAATGACAAACAGCAACAGCCCCAGAACAGATCCTTGTGGTACGCCACTTGTAACTAAACTCCATTCTGAACATTTCCCATCAACCACAACTCTCTGTCTTCTTTCAGCTAGCCAATTTCTGATCCACATCTCTAAATCACCCTCAATCCCAGCCTCCGTATTTTCTGCAATAGCCTACCATGGGGAACCTTATCAAACGCTTTACTGAAATCCATATACACCACATCAACTGCTCTACCCTCGTCTACCTGTTCAGTCACCTTCTCAAAGAACTCGATAAGGTTTGTGAGGCATGACCTACCCTTCACAAAGCCATGCTGACTATCCCTGATCATATTATTCCTATCTAGATGATTATAAATCTTGTCTCTTATAATCCCCTCCAAGACTTTACCCACTACAGACGTGAGGCTCACCGGTCTATAGTTGCCGGGGTTGTCTCTACTCCCCTTTTTGAACAAAGGGACCACACTTGCTATCCTCCAGTCCTCTGGCACTATTCCTGTAGCGAATGATGACATACAAATCAAAGCCAAAGGCCCAGCAATCTCTTCCCTGGCCTCCCAGAGAATCCTAGGATAAATTCCATCAGGCCCCGGGGACTTATCTATTTTCAGCCTGTCCAGAATTGCTAACACCTCTTCCCTACATACCTCAATGCCATCTATTCTAATAGCCTGGGTCTCAGCATTCTCCTCCACAACATTATCTTTTTCCTGAGTGAATACTGACGAAAGATATTCATTTAGTATCTCGCCTATCTCTTCAGACTCCACACACAACTTCCCATCCCTGTCCTTGACTGGTCCTACTCTTTCCCTCGTCATTCGCTTATTCCTGACATACCTATAGAAAGCTTTTGGGTTTTCCTTGATCCTACCTGCCAAATACTTCTCATGTCCCCTCCTTGCTCGTCTTAGCTCTCTCTTTAGATCCTTCCTCGCTACCTTGTAACTATCCATCGCCCCAACTGAAACTTCACACCTCATCTTCGCATCGGCCTCCTTCTTCCTCTTAACAAGAGATTCCACTTCTTTGGTAAACCACGGTTCCCTCGCTCTACGCGTTCCTCCCTGCCTGACCGGTACGTACTTATCAAGAACACGCAGTAGCTGTTCCTTGAACAAGCTCCACTTATCCAGTGTGCCCAACACTTGCAGCCTACTTCTCCAACCTATCCCCCTTCTGCAGCAAGATGGTCCTGTCAGATGGTCGGTGGCTCCTCAGTTCCAGCAGTGCCACCGGGAGCAGTGGCTGCTGCTGGGCCTGCAGCAGGCACCAGACCAGTGATCACTGAGGAGACCGGGAGTAGAGATAAGTGGGGCTGATGCCCTCTGGGGTCAGGGTCACCTGAGGCCATTCAGGGAGGCTGAGGTGAGGGATGGGTGGGGGTCAATGGTGAGACAGCAGAGAGGGGGGGGGGCAGGCAGAGTTCCTCCCATTGAGGAACAGGAGCAAACCCTGTAACTCGCAGGGAGGCTGCCAGTTTTTACTGGGTGGCCTCCTTAGGTGGAAGAGTGGTGCCCAAGAGGGTGGAGGTGCTGATATGGTCATTAATTAGTCGAAAGGAGGGCAGGTTGTAAAACACCAACGGAGGCGGGAAGGCAGTGGGCACGGCACCCTACGCGAACCTCCCCCCCTAATGATCCTACCCGATTTTACATGTCTTCCCCGCCATGCAGGGAACCAAGATGTAAAATTCCAGTCAGAGTGTGAGCCTATTCTGACAATCTTGCACATTCCATTACATTTGTTGACGCTCTTGATCAGGGAAAATGGTGACTGTTGATCAAGGCATCTGAAGGGGAGCTGGTGAAACAAATAACCATCTTTTTTTTCTATTTTCAGTCGAATAATCCAAAGTACTGGCTGACAGGGTAGCGGTGTTTGAAATTACGAGAGGATGATGGGTCAAGGTAGATAGAAGCGGGCCGTTTCCAGAAGCTTCCAGATCAAGAACGAGGGGCCACAGATTCAAGGTTAATTGTAAGATATTTAGAAGTGAGGACAGAAGAGAATTCTTTACTCAGAGATTTACGAGGCTGTGGAATTCACTTCTAGGGTTGGTGGTTGAGGCAAAAAACTATGTCAACATTCAAGATTAGATTGGACAGGTGGATGAAGGAAATTAACGGATATGGGAACAGGATAAGTAAATATGATATGAACTATTTGCTTGCATGGAGGCTTAGAGCTGACATAGATTAGTGGGGGAGGGGCACGGTAGCACAGTGGTTCGCACAGCTGCTTCACAGCTAGGTTCCCAGGTTCGATTCCCGGCTTGGCTCACTGTCTGTGCGGAGTCTGCACGTTCTCTCCGTGTCTGCGTGGGTTTCCTCTGGCTGATCCGGTTTCCTCCCACAGTCCAAAGATGTGCAGGTTAGGTGGATTGGCTGTGCTAAATTGCCCTTCGTGTCCAAAATGGTTAGGTGAGGTTACTGGGTTACGGGGATGGGGTGAAGGTGTGGGCATAGGTAGGGTGCTCTTTCCAAGGGCCGGTGCAGACTCGATGGGCCAAATGGCCTCTTTCTGCACTGTAAATTCTATGATTCTACTCAGGCCGAACAATTTGTTTCCGCGTAGGAATTTCCATATATTTCTGTGAGTGAAGTAGCCCTGGTCCAGTGGGTTATATATTGGTCTTACACCTTTAACAGCTGGGCTTGGAGCCAGTAAAAGTGAAGGGGTGGTCTTCCGGGTGCGGTGATGCACTGCTAAGCCGCACGTTTCGGCACCTCCCGTTCCAACGGACTTTTGGGCTCTTATCGGGAGCCCCAACGGAATTTTTTTTCGACCTAACCCAGTGTGGGATGACGAAGGAAGGAGTCCCTCGGGATATGGAAAGGAGTGGCGGTAGTGGCCAGATTGCGAAGGATCCTTTGGAGCAGCGGCAGAGAAGAGAAGGGAGAAGCAAGATGGCGGCGGATGGAGCCCAGATGGTATGGGGCCCGGACCAGCAGGAGTTTCTCCGACGATGTGTGGAGGAGCTCAAGAAAGAGGTGCTGGCGCCGATGCTACTGGTAATCGAGGGACTGAAGGAAACACAAAAGGTCCAGGCGATGGAGCTCCGTGGAGTGAAGGCAAAGGCAGCCGAGAATGAAGATGAGATACAGGGCCTGGTGGTAAAAACAGAGACACACGAGGCACTACACAACAGGTGCATAGAAAGGCTGGAAGCCCTGGAGAACAGCTCGAGGAGGAAAAACCTACGGATTCTAGGTCTCCCCGAAGGAGCAGAGGGAGCTGACGCTGGGGCTTATGTGAGCACGATGCTCCACACACTAATGGGAGCTGAGGCCCCAACGGGCCCCCTGGAAGTGGAGGGAGCGTACCGGGTCCTCGTGAGAAGACCAAAGGCAGGTGAAACACCAAGAGCAATAGTGGTGAAGTTCCATCGCTACAGGGACAGCGAGATGGTCCTGATCTGGGCCAAGAAGGCACGGAGTAGCAAATGGGAGAATGCGGTGATTCGTGTGTATCAGGACTGGAGTGCGGAGGTGGCGAGAAGGAGGGCGAGCTTTAACCTGGCCAAGGCGGTGCTCCATAGGAAGAAAATTAAATTTGGGATGCTGCAGCCGGCGCGACTGTGGGTCACGCATCAGGGCAAGCACTACTACTTCGAAACGGTGGATGAGGCATGGACATTCATCCAAGAAGAGAAACTGGACTAGAACTGAGAGTTTGATGCTTGGAGAGGAGCAGCGAGGTGGTGGTACAGAAATGTAAAGTGGGGAAAGGGGAGGGCTACTGTACAGCAATGTTGGACGGGGAATTTCTCTCCCCACGATGGGGGGGGACACAAAGAAATGTGGGCGCCGGTGGGAAAAGGGACAGGGAAGGGGAATGAGGGAACTGCGCCCTAGGGGGCGGGGCCGAGAGGAAAGCGCGGGTATTTTCCCGCGCTATGGAAATTATAGCGGGACAACGGGCGCAGGAAGGAAGGGAAGGGAGCCCCACACGCAGGGAGGTCAAAAAGTGGACGGGGGAAGCCGAGGTCAGCCAGAGTAAGCTGACTTCCGGAAGCAATATGGGGGGAGTAATCAAGCTAGAGGGGGATCTAACGGGGGGGGGGGGGGGGGGAGATCAACTGGGTTGCTGCTGCTGAGTGCTAGGGGGAGCTGGTAAGAGATGAGGTGGTCGGGGCGGGAAGGCGCTACCTGGGGGACAGACGGGTGCGCAGGACCTGGATGAGGAGATGGCCTAAAAAAGGGGATGGCTAGTCGACGAGGGGGGGGGGGGGGGGGGGTGAATGGCCCCCCCAATCCGGCTGATCACGTGGAATGTGAGAGGCTTAAATGGGCCGATTAAGAGGGCACGGGTGTTTGCGCACTTAAAGAGACTGAAGGCGGACGTAGTCATGCTCCAGGAGACGCACCTGAAGTTGGCGGATCAGGTTAGACTAAGAAAAGGATGGGTGGGACAGGTATTCCACTCAGGGTTGGATGCGAAAAACAGAGGGGTGGCAATATTGGTGGGGAAACGTGTATCATTCGAGGCTAAGAACATAGTGGTGGACAGTGGGGGCAGATATGTGATGGCGAGTGGCAGACTGCAGGGCGAGGCGGTTGTGCTGGTGAACGTATATGCCCCGAACTGGGATGACGCGGGATTCATGAAGCGAATGCTGGGATGTATCCCGACCTGGGGGGGGGACTTTAACACAGTGCTGGATCCAGGGCTAGACCGGTCCAGATCCAGGACCGGGAGAAGGCCGGCAGCAGCCAATGTGCTTAAGGGATTTATGGAACAAATGGGGGGAATGGATCTGTGGAGATTCGCCAGGCCAATGGCTAAAGAGTTCTCTTTCTTCTCCCACGTCCATAAGGTATACTCCCGGATAGACTTTTTAGTTTTGGGAAGGGCACTGATCCCGAAAATGGCAGGAACGGAGTACTCGGCCATAGCCGTTTCAGACCACGCCCCGCATTGGGTGGATCTGGAACTAGGAGAGGAAAGGGAGCAGCGCCCACTCTGGTGACTAGATATGGGACTACTGGCGGACGAGGGGGTCTGCGGAAGGGTGAGGGGGTGTATTGAGCGATACCTGGAGGTCAACGACGATGGGGAGGTTCAAGTGGGGGTAGTATGGGAAGCGCTGAAGGCGGTGGTTAGAGGAGAGCTGATCTCCATTAGAGCCCACAAGGGGAAACAAGAGGGCAAAGAAAGAGAGATTAGTGGGGGAAATTTTGAGGGTGGATAAAAAATATGCAGAGGCCCCAGACGGAGGGCTATACAGAGAAAGACGAAGACTACAGACGGAATGTGACCTGCTGACCACGGGAAAGGCAGAGGCACAGTGGAGGAAGGCACAGGGGATGCAATATGAGTATGGGGAAAAGGCGAGCCGGCAGCTAGCCCAACAACTTCGGAAGAGGATGGCGGCGAGAGAGATCGGGGGAGTTAGGGACGAAACGGGAAATTTGGAGCAGAGAGCAGGGAAAGTGAACGAGGTGTTCAAGACCTTTTACGAGAGGCTATACAAGTCCCAACCCAAGGGGAGAAAAGAAGGAATGCTACACTTTCTGGACCAGCTAAGGTTCCCGAAGGTGAAGGGGCAGGAGGTGGCAGGTCTGGGGGCGCCAATCGAGGTGGATGATTAAAGGACTGGGGAACATGCAGGCAGGGAAGGCCCCGGGACCAGACGGGTTTCCGGTGGAATTCTACAGGAAGTATATGGATCTGTTGGCCCCGCTTTTGGCGAGAACCTTTAATGAGGCTAAGGAAAGGGGGATGCTACCCCCGACAATGTCGGAGGCGACGGTATCGCTAATCCTGGAACGAGATAAAGACCCGCTGCAATGCGGGTCATACAGGCCTATCTCACTCCTAAATGTAGATGCCAAACTGCTGGCCAAAGTGATGGCGACAAGGATAGAGGATTGTGTCCCAGGGGTGGTACATGATGATCAGACAGGGTTTGTAAAGGGGAGACAACTGAATGTTAATGTACGAAGGTTGCTGGGGGTGATGATGACACCCCCTCCGGAGGGGGAGGCAGAGATAGTGGCGGCAATGGATGCAGAGAAGGCATTCGATAGGGTGGAGTGGGACTATCTGTGGGAGGTGCTGAAGAGGTTTGGGTTCGGTGAGGGGTTTATTAGTTGGGTCAGACTCTTATATGGGGCCCCGATGGCAAGCGTAGTTACAAACCGGCAAAGATCGGGATATTTTAGGCTACATAGGGGTACAAGACAAGGGTGTCCCCTGTCCCCGTTACTGTTCGCGTTGGCAATTGAACCACTGGCCATAGCGCTGAGGGGTTCTAAGAAGTGGAGGGGGTGCTTAGAGGGGGCGAGGAACACCGGGTGTCACTCTACGCAGGTGATCTACTGCTATATGTTGCGGACCCGGTAGAGGGGATGCCAGAGGTAATGCAGATACTTAGGGAGTTTGGAGAGTTCTCGGGATACAAACTAAATATGGGGAAGAGCGAGCTTTTTGTAATGCACCCCGGGGAACAGGGCAGGGGGATAGATGCTCTGCCGCTGAGGAGAGTGGTAAGGAACTTCCGATACCTGGGGATCCAGGTGGTCAGGAACAGGGGAACTCTGCATAGACTTAACCTGACGCGACTGGTGGAGCAGATGGAGGAGGACTTTAAGAGGTGGGATATGGTGCCATGAGCTTTGAGTGGGCGGGAAAGACCCCGAGAGTAAAGAGGGGGTTCCTGCAGCGCAGTAGGGACAGAGGGGGACTGGCGCTGCCGTGTCTGAGCGACTACTATTGGGCCGCCAATGTGTCGATGGTCTGTAAGTGGATGAGGGAGGAAGAGGGAGCAGCGTGGAAGAGGCTGGAGATGGTGTCCTGTAAGGGAACGAGCCTAAAAGCGCTGGTGACGGCGCCGCTGCCGTTCTCCCAGAAAAGGTTCACCACAAACCCAGTGGTGGTGGCAACCTTGAGGATCTGGGGGCAGTGGAGGCGACACAGGGGAGTGACGGGTGCCTCGGTGTGGTCCGCGATAAGGAATAACCACAGGTTTGTCCCAGGGAGGATGGATGGGGGGTTCCAGTGTTGGCAGCGAGCAGGAATTAGGAAGCTGAGGGACCTGTTTATAGACGGGACGTTTGCAAGTCTGGGAGTGCTAGAAGAAAAGTATAAGTTGCCCCCAGGGAACGCCTTCCGATATATGCAAGTGAGGGCATTTACGAGGCAACAGGTGAGGGAATTTCCGCAGCTCCCGACGCAGGGGATCCAAGATAGAGTGATTTCGGGGGCATGGGTTGGAGAGGGCAAAGTGTCCGAAATATACCGGGAGATGAGGGACGAGGGGGAGGCGATGATAGAGGAGCTGAAAGGAAAATGGGAAGAAGAGCTGGGGGAAGAGATCGAGGAGGGGCTATGGGCGGATGCCCTAAGTAGGGTAAATTCCTCGTCCTCGTGTGCCAGGCTTAGCCTGATTCAATTTAAGGTTCGACATAGAGCACATATGACGGGAGCAAGACTGAGCAGGTTTTTTCGGGGTCGAGGACAGATGTGGGAGGTGCTCAGGAGGCTCGGCGAACCACACACACATGTTTTGGTCGTGTCAGGCACTGCATGAGTTCTGGGGGTGTGTGGCAAGGGTAATTTCAAAGGTGGTGAAGGTCCGGGTCAAGCCAGGCTGGGGGTTAGCTATATTTGGGGGCTGCAGAAGAACCGGGAGTGCAGGAGGCGAAAGAGGCCGACATTTTGGCCTTTGTGTCCCTAGTAGCTCGGCGTAGGATTCTACTCATGTGGAAGGAAGCGAAGCCCCCGGGCGTGGAGGCCTGGATAAACGACATGGCAGGGTTCATAAGATTGGAACGAATAAAATTTGCATTGAGAGGATCGGCTCAGGGGTTCTCCAGGCGGTGGCAACCGTTCCTTGACTATCTCGCGGAACGATAATGAAAAGATAGAAATGACAGCAGCAGCAACCCAGGGGGGAGGGGGGGGGGGGGGGGGGGGAGGGGGAGCACTATTTTGTGTTTTTGCTATTTGTTTTTCTCTTCTAGTTTTTTGTTGTAAGTTCACTATATTATTTAAATAATTTTTAATGTATAATCCCTTGTTGAGTTGGAAAAACGGAAAAATGTTTGTTTGAAAAATTTCAATAAAATATTTTTTTTTTTTAAGTGAAGGGATGGACATTTCTTTGGTCCATCTCATGGCTGTACCCGAAAGAAAAAAGGCATCAATCCAGTTCCTTGTGGGTGTGAGGATGCAGTGCTAACTGCACCCAAACGGTCGCCCAGTATCACCAGGACAAACCAGGATGAGAGAAATGCAAAGTGTTCCAAACTGCCTTGGAGGTGCTCTTTTGAAATTGAAACCAGAGAGGGTTGCTGGGCCAGAGGAGAGAAAGCTTTATCGACACCCAAGCTGTACCTGCTCTTCTCCAGCCTGACATGAAGCTCCTCTAATGGGGCACATTACCCAGGCTAATATTCCGCACCTTGATCAGCACAACAACAAAAATAAGTGCCAAGAGACGATTCTGGGGAAATAATTTGAATACTTTTTTTTTCTCCAATAAGAGGCTTCGAGACTCGGTGGTGTTGAAAGCTTTTTTTAAAGTTCCTGCTCCGCCATCTCATCCAATCTTCTAAATCAAACTCTGGCAACACTACCCTCAGTCTCATTTGCCCAGGACCTTTTTGACACAGCAGATTTCTCATCAGATAACCAAAGGATCACAAGCACTATCTATCAGCGGCATGCATATTTCATCCTCCAAATTAATGGGCCTGCTTCAGTGGCTGTCACGTTGTGGGGCTACACAGCAAAAGAAAAGCGCTGTGAAGAATCGCGGTGCCTGCGAGCTAACTGAGGACGGGTGACAATAACCACAGACATTAAGCATGTTAACAAATCTTCTGCCAGGTCTCCTGCCATCAGCCCTCTCGCTGACAGAGAAAGAAAACTTCTCCTTTGAACCCATTCATCATCGCTAAACTCGGCCAAGCTGCTTTATGAATAATGCAGCCGATCTCCCATTTCTGAGGCAGCAAAAGAAAATAACTGGAATGTCGCCTTGGCAGGCACAACCAATTGGGTTTACAAGCAAGCAGCTTCAAAAATGATGGCCTGTTACTTGGACTCGATTAATTACAGATCATGAGTCTCCCCTTTTGAGGTTGTGACTCGGTAGATCCAGTGCGATTTATTGCACTGGCATTGAAAGATCTCCAGCTAATAAATATCACCTTTCACAGCTTTAGGATGTCCCGGTGAAGTATCCTGAAGTGCAGCCACTGTTGCAATGTTGGAAACGTTAACAGCCAACTTATGCCCTGCGAGCTCCCACAAGCATCGCTGCACTAATGACCAGCAAATATGTTCCTTCAGGGACGCTGCTGAGGACTAAGCGGTGGCCAGCATACCACGGAGAACCTCCCTGCTGTTCAAACAGAGGGGGCAGACGGAGCACGCCTGAGTGTGCAGTACACTCTCAGTGCTGCACAGAGGTCTTCTGTGCCCATGTCTCCGGACTTAGTCCTGATCTAATAACCTACTGGCTCAAAGGTGAGAATGCTGGCAACTGAGTCACGGTGATACACGGCCACATTCAGTCACCTTCTGTACCAACGTTTCTAGATGATATGGAATCCTTCAGATTCTCCTCTGCGAGGAATGTTCAGAAGCTTAACTTATTTCCACGCAATTGCTTGAATGCGTTTGGAGCAGAAATATTAACCTGTTTACTTCATATACCCAAGTCCTAAAACAGGTTTAAATATTTGGATCCTCTATTACATGGAGCAAATTGAAGATATTGTTTTAAAGTAAATATTTAACACCTTTAATTTTTGTCCTCATTATCTTCCTGCTCCCTGGGGCTGCAGTGTCTTATAAATTTGTAATTACTTGTGTGGGCAGCAGAGGGAGTCGGGTCATGGAGGTCATTTTGGGGGTTTTCTGACTGGGAGATGTGGAATTAATGGGTGACAAAGCAATTGTTCGATCAAAGCACAGGCGCATTCATCTTTCCAGTGGCATAATTTCTCTGCAATATTATTTCAACACAGGTTCCAAAGAAAAAACAGTGGGCGCTCTGGTTCCCATTCTCCGTCTGTGCCACTTTGGAACTGGCAGGTAGGGAGGCTTCCCAGGTGTTTAAAACTGCATGGATTTATTGCAGGTTAGGCAAGCCATTTTGGCCATTTTAGATCATCCACTCGGAAACGCCTCCCACACTGCAGCTTCCCAATTGCTTCTGAAGGGATTTCCAGTTTTTCCACTTCTGGTTTATTTTCTTGTGATGCGGACCTAACGTTTTTAAGAACAGCAGGGTCAGATCAAGAACTTGTAGGATTAGGATAGGCAATGGTGTGTGTGCGTGTGTGTGTGTGTGTGTAGGCAGAGGGCAGGTTTGGGGTTAATTTGGGAGAGAATCATTTTTCATCTCTCACTCCACCTTGCTGGACAATACAAGTTCACATTGGGCTCCAGGTACATGCAAACGCTGATCCTCCGGTCGCTCGGCCACGGTGAGATCTTTCGACAGCATCACTGCCAAGCAGCCAGTGTGACACGAGGGTTCCTTGGTGATCCGGGGTCAGTTATCACAGAATGTTACAGCGGAGGGGGAGGCCATTTAGCTGATCGTGCCTTTGTAGGCTCTTTGAAAGAGCAGTTGTGGTTAGGCAATACAAGTAGCCTTGAAAGTCACTGAGAGAAACAAGCAAACTGGCTTTTCTCCTCACCCCAGGCAGTGCATTTGCGATGTGAGCTGGTTTGAAGGGGGAGGGCAGCAAATAATTTGTGAGACATATTTACTGGTTCACATTTAATTTAGTTCCATTATGCAGTGCGAGAACAGCTCACACTGCTCTGCAAATGTTGGGTACTTACTGCCCCTCCCCAACCCCATGCAATCATGTCTTTGTTCCTCCCGCCTACTTCCAGTACTCATGTCTCCAGCACCTCACCTGTCATCATGGAACCCTCTCTCAGCCCTGGCGATCTTTTTTCCATGTTTCAAATTGTAGCGATATTATTCGGCGCGGCTTCCTTTCGAAAGGGACAGGCTGCCTTTAAGAACAAAAGGCTGGCTGAACTATCTGCTCTCAAAAAAGCGTCTGCTGAGCACAGAGGCAGACAGCAGTCTGGTGGACGCTCGGCCTGACCGTAAAATCATGCTAATGGTGTGACACCACATGCTGCCCACCTGCACTGGGTCCCGGAAATGAGGGACACCAATTTTTAGCACCAATGTCGCTGCATGCTCAGAGCACATCCCTCTGCTTGACCTCAGGTTGATTTTTTATTAAAAATAGCATTTTTGCCGGCATTGGCATTTAAAAAAAATAACAGGGATTTGAAGCTGCCAGGTAAAGAATCATCATCGAGCTGCTGAGGTTTCATGCACCTACTCCTCGGATTGGGAGGATATTACCGATCGGTCTGCTATATTTTCCTACGGCGACTCTTTGTTTTTCTGTCGAATCCATAGTGCTAAATGTCCACCCTTCCAAAAATGCTCTGCTGATCTGCCAATTGCAACATAAATAAAACTTGACAACAAATAACACAAGCACAGACTACAGAAAAGAGCCAAGTGGGACCCGAATGTGGTCATGTTACTTAGATAAACACAGAGACTCCTACATCAATTTTTCAGAAACCAGCAAATCCCATTTACTTGGGGGAAAAAATAACATTTTTGATGCCATCTGTAAAGCCTTTTCAAAAAAGCTGGAGTCACAACAATTCTACACAGCGTTTGATATGTACTTCAGCTCGCAGGGAAGATATGAACCAGATGCCTGGCGCTGTTAGTTTTACGAAACTCCCTTCTCATTAATCTGGGAATTTGTTTCATAAAATGGATACTGCGAGACGTTTCTCGATCCCACTGCCAGACATCTAGAAACGTGTCATAGCCTTCTCCCCCCCCCCCCCCCCCCCCCACCTCCCCAATTTTCTAGCCCTGCTCTCCAGACACTTGCCTTGAAATTATGCTGCTGAGTAATGGGTGCGATTTATTTTAAGTGGGTTAATGCCACCACCTAAAACAGCAAAGGGAAGAATTTCAGTGGAATGCCTCGCACATTATCCATGAGTCCAGAGCCTTTTCAAAGCCACCTTGTTGGTGTACGCTTCAGTGAATGACAGCTTCTCGTACTTTGGCCAATAGATCCATTCACTGTGTGCCAGCTGAGACAGGCATTGACAGTGGGTCAATGGGGGGGGGGGGGCATCCCCCATGTTGATGTATTATTTGTCGATGTACTTTGTCGATTCTTTTTTTTGTCTACTATGTACGTGCTGTGTACGTTCCCGTGGCCACAGAAAAATACTTTTCACTTTACTTTGGTACATATGACAATAAATCAGTCAATCAATGACACCTGGGCCTGCCTTTGCCCCGACAACGCGCTAACAGGCACTGGGTACTGATCAGTGTGTGTATCCCAGGATGATCCTCATTCCCTGAGCCCAGGATGCTGAGGTTATTTTTATACCGTCACAAGTTTTGACCTGGCTGAGACCAGTTAACCTCAACACACAACCCAACAATCCAAACTAGACCACATGGAGCTCATTAGCTCGCTGGGCATTCGACTCTCAATGGAGCTTGTAAAATCATATTTTACTGAGGGCTCTCCAGTTGACTCAGAGAACACTACAGCTGCTCAGTCACATGATGGCCTCAAAATAAATGTCAACTTGAGGGCAGCACGGTAGCATAGTGGATAGCACAGTTGCTTCACAGCTCCAGGGTCCCAGGTTCGATTCCCGACTTGGGTCACTGTCTGTGTGGAGTCTGCACGTTGTCCCCGTGTCTGCGTGGGTTTCCTCCGGGTGCTCCGGTTTTCTTCCACAGCCCAAAGATGTGCAGGTTAGGTGGATTGGCCATTCTAAATTGCCCTTAGTGTCCAAAAATCTTAGGTTGGGTTATGGAGATAAAGGGGATAGGGTGGAGATGTGGGGCTTAAGTAGGGTGCTCTTTCCAAGGGTCGGTGCAGACTCGATGGGCTGAATGGCCTCCTTCTGCACTGTAAATTCTACGACTTTCTGTGACTTGTACACCAGAGACAGCCAGGCTACAGGTTTACTCCGAAACTCTGGAGATACTGGAGCTTTCTAATGGCAGCCACTTTATCGATCATTCATCTTAACCCCAGTTACAGTCAAACTCAACATATGCCTGAAAAGAACATCCATTGAAGAGATTTGCCACCTGGCAAGATGCCTTAGACTTCCCAATCTTCTCTGGGAGGGGGAGGTGCACGGATGGTGACCACACGATACTAGAAGATGCTGAACCCCATCAGCCACTCAATCAACAAGAAAAGTACTGAGTTGTCAGTCCGGATGATTTTGATTGGTCACTTTGTGGGAGGGTTGTCAATTGGTGGGTTTATTTGGTGGGTGGTCCTTGAGTGCACTCAGTGCTTGACCGTCACAATATAATTTTAAGATATATAATTAGTCAACAATCATCCCACAGGTGCAGAAAACTAGAGTTTAGTAGAACAACCTTCCCAAATATATAGACCCACAAGTGGGAGAATGGCATGGGATGGGTTTGACATGGGAGGGATGGCATGGGAAGGGGCAGGATGGGGGATTGGGTGTATGGAAGGAATGGGATGTGTTTGACTTGGGAGGGATGGGGATTTAAAGAATTACTGTTGCAATAAAGATACTAATTGCACCGCAAATGTTTTGCAGCTTTCTGCTAGCTACAGGAGATTCAGCGACAGCACTGCATTTCCGAGGAACACTGTTAGCTGAGAGTAGATTTTAATTCATATAAGCAGCATTGCTTTCATTATAATGACACAAACAAACTAAGATCAACAACAAGATCCAGTCGGAAAACATAATTATGAACAGATCCACTCAGCAATCCTTCTAATTAAAGAACAAAATCCCGATGTTGGGATGGAAAGTTTGCCAGGAAAAGGCAGGAATTCCAATCGATCATATCACATTTACCAAACTGCTTTATTTTGGTGTAATTAAACCCAATTAAAGATGTTTCTGTGAATATGATACTTGAACCACAAGAATGCAGCCTCATTCGTGACTGCCCACAACCTCTGAGGATTGGGTTTCAGTGAGTGTTTCAATCCTTTCAGTAATGTAAACCACATCCAGGCAAATCAAGCATATAGCTCATCTCCAATTCCATCAATGGGGATATTCTCCGACCGTATTCTCCCACAGGGAATGCTGTGGGTGTAGGAGGGTGAAGGGAATTGTTGAGTTGGACTGTACCTATTGGGTCCTGCAGCTGGTCACTGACAGACCACCAATCAGGTTCTGCAGGGTCAAAGCTCGGGGGGGTCTAAAAAATTAACTTTGCGAGCCATGAAATTGAGCCTAAACTGATGCAGTGGGGGTAGTGGCACAGAACCACTTCACACTTGCATTTGCAAATTTCTCTCTGCTCCTGTTCAGACGGGTTCCTGGGAAGAGGAGATTGTCCTACCAGAAGAGATTGAGGAAGGAGTATATTCACCAGGATGAGAAGCGACCCAGTTGAAACATATAAAATTCTTCAGCGGCCTGACAGCTTGGATGCTGAGAAAACGTTCCCCTCCGGCTGGGGAAATCTGGAACGTGTAAGGGGTCGGCCATCCAGGACTGCGATGTGGAGAAATCCCTTCAATCAGAGGGTTGCGAATCTGTGGAAATCTCCAGCCGAGAGAGCGGTGAATGGTCCGTTGTTGAATATGTTCAAGACCAGAGGTCGATGGAGTTTTGGAATAGTAGTGCAGGGAGGCGGGGTTGAGGCAGAATCTTAACTGAATGGCGAAGCACGTTCGAAGGACAACATGGCCTACTCATATTTCTCATGCTATTTCTTAGCGCGAACCATTATCCAATGTGTTTGCTAAACGATTTAACACGTCCACTAAATTAGAGGAATTTCAGAGAAATGCATTTTCTTTTTTTAAAAATAAATTTCGAGTACCCAATTCATTTTTTCCAATTAAGGGGCAATTTAGCGTGGCCAATCCGCCTAGCCTGCACATCTTTGGGTTGTGGGGGTGAAACCCACGCAAACACGGGGAGAATGTGCAAACTCCACATGGACAGTAACCCAGAGCCGGGATCGAACCTGGGACCTTGGCACCGTGAGGCAGCAGTGCTAACCACTGCGCCACCATGCTGCCCCGAGAAATGCATTTTCAAGCGGGGATCCCATTGTCATTATCAGCACCCGCGGGTTTAATTTTACATGGGGTCCCATTTGCTTGTATTTTAATGTGCTTTTTGTAGATGAAACCAAAGGAATCATTCTTGAAACACTGCACAGTAATCAGCCTTCTCTTGTGATCATGGCCCTCTCAATCTCCTGCTGTTTGCAATTGGAAAGTAAACAACCCACATTGGTAATTTATATTACAGAGGCAAAACAAAACCAGGCTATATTTAAAATGCCATCCCCAAATAAAAAGCAACTTCAATAATGTATTTTAAGTACTGCTCCTTCATAAATCACCCTCAAATTGCTGCTGCAGCGACATGGCGAATTGTAAACAACGTTCAGCAGCATTACTCCTTATGGATCAATTGCTACCTCGATGGTAACAATAAAACATCAAATCAGAGTGAAGTGAGATCCAGACATCCATTCAGTCCTGGGTCCCTGGTTATAAGAATTACAGTGAAGATTCAGGCTGCTAAATATTTAGGCTAGCATTTCGCGAAGTTTTATTGTGTTCCCTGATATCTCCTAAAAATAAAGGGCGGGATTCTCTGATCCTGAGGCTAAGTGTTGATGCCGTCATAAACGCCGTCGCGTTTTACGATGGTGTCAACAGGCCCCCTAGGATCAGCGATCATGCGCCGCACAGGGGGCCAGCACAGCACTGGACCGCTTCATGCAGCTCCAGCTGCCGATACCAGCGTCAAATGGGCGCCGCAGATTTGCGCATGCGTGTTACGACCGGCGCGAACTCGCGCGTGTGCGCGAGTTGCCTTATCCGCGCCGGCCCTGACGCAGCATGGCGGAGAGCTACAGGGGCCTGGCACGGAGTAAAATAAGCCCCCACCAGGAGAAGCCGGCCCGCCGATTGGTAGGCCCCGATCGCGGTCCAGGCCACGGTGGAGACCCCCCCCCCCGGGGTCGGATCCCTCCTCCCCCCCCCACCAGGCCGCTCCCCCGAGGTCCTGCCGGGTAGGACCACACATGAACGTGGCCGGCGGGACTTGGCCTATCTCTGCGGCCACTTGGCCCAACGTGCGGGGAGAATCGCCGGGGGGGGGGGGGGGGCGGCGCCGCACCGACCGCGCCGGCGCCAATGGTGCCGATTCTCCGGCGACCGGGCCGGGGTCGGAGAATCCCACCCGAAGACTTTAAAAAACAAATCCGAATTTGGTTCCAAGTGCATTTTCTTTTGCATATATCACGTACATGTGCTTTATTTTCAGTTTTCCGTTTCTAACTTGTCAGTTTTATCCTCACCGTCACCTTTTGTTTCTCATGGTACCGTCTCAATGACTGAGATGAGGGAAGTGTATGTACTGTTGCCAGGTTTGCAAATGGGACAGTAGAATGGGTGGGGAGACAAGGAGTGAGGATGACACAATAATAATAATAATAATCATGGCTTATTGTCACAAGTAGGCTTCAATTAAGTTACTGTGAAAAGCCCCTTGTCGCCACATTCCTGCGCCTGTTCGGGGGGGGGGGGCGGTATAGGAATTGACCCCGCGATGCTGGCCTTGTTCTGCATTACAAGCCAGCTGTTTAGTCCACTGTGCTAAACCGGCCCCACAGAAAGAGCCTACAGAGGGAGATAGACAGGTTAAGTAAGTGGGCAAAAACTTGGCAGATGGAATATAATGTAGGAAAATGTGAGGTTATGCACTTTGGTAGGAAGAATTAAGGAGATGAATATTATTTAAAAAGACAAAGACTGCAGAAAGCTGCAGCACAGAGTAGATTTGGGGGTCCTCGTGCATAAATTACAGAAAGCTAGCATGTAAGTCCAGCAGGGAATTGGGACTGCAAATTGAGTACTGGCCTTTATTTCAAAGGAATTGAAGTATAAAAATAGGGAAGTCCTGCTAAAACAATAGAAAGCACTAGTTGGACCACCCCCCCCCCCCACCCCGCCACCCCCCCCCCCCCCCCCCCCCCCCCCCACCCCCCACACCCCCTCCTCCTCCCCATGGAACATTGTGAACGGTTTGGTCCCCTTAACTGAGGAAAGATCCTCTGGCATTTGAGGCAGTCCAGAGAAGGTTCACTAGGTTGATTTGGGTATGGAGGGATTTTCTTCTGAGGAGAGGTTGAGCCTGTACTCATTGGAGTCGAGAAGAATGAGAGGCAAACTTCATGAGACATATAGGACTCTCAGAGGGCTTGACAGTGTCCATGCTGAGATTGTTGCCCTTTGCGGGCGAGTCTAGGACCAGAGGGCATAATCTCAGAGTAAGGGGTCACCAATTTAAGATAGAGGTGAGGAGGAATTTCATCTCTCATAGGGTAGCGAATCTATGAAACTCTTTACAACAGAGGGCTATAGAGGCTGGGTCGTTAAGTATGTTGAAGGCTGAGATAGATCGATTTTTAATCAGTAAAGGAATCAAGGGTTATGGGGATAAGGCAGGAACGTGGAGTTGAGGATGATCAACTCAGTTCATGATTTGAGTTGAATGGTGGGGTAGGCTCGATGGGCTGAGTGCCCTGCTTCTGTTCCTCCATCTTATGGTCTCACCTTTTAGCATGATTTCTTTGTACATTAATGCATATCAGTGCTTTGAACACTCTATTGATGATCTCTATGTGACTCACCTTTTCCCACTGTGCCTAAATCTATGTTTACTCTTCCATTAAATACTTATTAAAAGAATATTCATTCATGGGTTGTGAGCATCACTAGCATGGTTAGTGATTTGTTGCCCATCCCCAATTGCCCTTGAGAAAGTGGTAGTAAGCGAGCTGTCTCCTTGAACCGCAGAGTCCATGTGGTGTAGGTATACCCATCATGCTGGTAGGGAGAGTGTTCCAGGATTTTGACTTAGCAACAGTGAAAGAACATTGACATTATTCCAAGAGGTAACTAATGATGCAGTGGATGCATTGGTGTTAATTTGCAAAGTTCCCTAGATTCTGGAAAGGTTCCAGCCGATTGGAAAATAACAAATATAACCCCCCTATTCAAGGAGGGAGGAGGCAGAGAACAGCAAACTATAGGCCAGTTAGCTTGTCGTGGGATATTTCATAGAATTTACAGTGCAGAAGGAGGCCATTCGGCCCATCGAGTCTGCACCAGCTCTTGGAAAGAGGACCCTAGTAACCCCACCCTCCACCCTATCCCCTTAACCCTACAACCCCATCTAACCTAAGGGCAATTTAGCACGGCCAATCCACCTAACCTGCACATCTTTGGACTGTGGGAATCATCATCATAGAATTTACAGTGCAGAAGGAGGCCATTTGGCCCATCGGGTCTGCACCGGCTCTTGGAAAGAGCACCCTACCAAAGGTCAACATCTCCATCCTATCCCCATAACCCAGGAACCCCACCCAACACTAAGGGCAATTTATCATGGCCAATCCACCTAATCTGCACATCTTTGGACTGTGGGAGGAAACCGGAGCACCCGGAGGAAACCCACGCACACACGGGGAGGATGTGCAGACTCTGCACAGACAGTGACCCAAGCCGGAATCGAACCTGGGACCCTGGAGCTGTGAAGCAATTGTGCTATCCACAATGCTACCGTGCTGCCCGAATAAACGGGAGCACCCGGAGGAAACCCACGCAGACACGGGGAGAATGTGCAGACTCCGCACAGTGACCCAAGCGGGAATTGAACCTGGGATCCTGGCGCTGTGAAGCCATAGTGCTAACCACTATGCTACCGTGATGCCCTAGATGTTAGAATCGATCATTAAAGAGGTTACAACCGGCCCTGTAAAAAACAGAAGGTAATCAGGAAGAGTCAGCATGGTTTTATGAAAGGAAACTCATGTTTGACCAATTTGTGAGAGTTCTTTGAAGGAATAACATGTACTGTGGATAGAGAGGCACCTGCCGATGTACTGGACTTGGATTTCCAGAAGGCATTTGATAAGGTGCCACATCAAATGCTATTCTGAAAAGAAACGGTCATGGTGTCGTGGGTAACATATTTGCATGGATTAAAGATTCGCTGGCTGGCAGAAAACAGAGTATGCATTAATGGGTCTTGTTTGACGTGTCGAATGGAGTCCAAGACGGTTATGTGTTGGGGCCTCGACTGTTACAATTTATATCAATGGTTTCGATGAGGGGAGCGAAGGCCTGTTAGCTAAATTTGCAGACGGCTTGAAGATCAGTAGGAAAGTATGTTGTGAAGAAGACATAAGGAGCTTGTACATGGATAAAGATAGGTTGAGTGAGCAGGCACAAATCTGGCAGGTGGAGTGTAATGTGGGGAAATGTGAAGTTCTTCACTTTGGTAGGAACAATTTTTTTTAAAGTATTACTTAAACAACTGCATAATTCTGAGGTGCAGATGGATCTAGGGGTTCTTGTGCATGAGAAACAGAAAGATAGTATGCAGGTTCAGCATGTCATTAAGAAGGTTGATGGGATTCTATCCTTTATTATAAGAGGAATTGAATCTAAAAGTAAGGATGTTATGCTTCGTTTATACAACGCATTGGTGAGACCACATCTCGAATACTGTGTGCAGTTTCGGTCTCCTTATTTAAGGAAGGATGTAAATGGTTTGGAGGTGGTTCAGAGAAGGTTTACTAGATTGCTCCCTGGAATAAGTGGGTTGTCTTATGGGGATACGTTGGACAGAATTGGCTTATTTCCCCACTGGAGTTCAGAAGAGTGAGGGGTGACTTGATTGAAATATATAAGATTCTGAATGGTCTTGAGAAGGTGGACGTGGAAGGGATGTTTCCGCTTGTGGCTGAGCCCAGAGCTAGGGAGAAGAGATGAGGAGCTTTTCTCTCTCAGATGGTTGTGCGATTTTGGAGCACTCTATCTCAGAAAGGGTCATTGAAACATAGAAAATAGGAGGAAGAGGCAATTTGGCCCTTCGAACCAGCTCCACCATTCATTATGATCATAGCTGGTCACTGAATATTTTTAAGGCAAAAGTAGATAGTTTCTTGTTGAGCAAGGGAATCAAAGGTTATCGGGGTAGATGGGAATGTGGAATTCAAACCACAAACAGATCAGCCGTGATCTTATTGAATGGTGGAGCAGGCTCGAGGGGCCGAATGGTCTGCTTCTGCTCCTATTTAGTATGTTCGCAAGTCAGGATGGTGCACAATTTGGGAGGGTAACTTGCTGTTCTTGTCCTTCTAGCTGATTGGGGTCATGAGTTTGGAAGGTGCTGTCAAACAAGGTGTGATGCGTTGTTGCAGTGCATCTTGCACACTGCTGCCACTGTGTGTTGGTGTTGGGAAGGAGTGAACATTTAAGGTGATTGGTGGGCTGCTTTGTCCTGGGTGGTGCTCAGCTTCTTGAGTGATGTTGGAGCTGCACTCATCCAAGAAAGTGGGCAGTATTCCATCACACTTGTGCCTTTAAGTAGCACAGTGGTTAGTTCTGCTGCCCCAGGGACCCGGGATCAATTCCGGCCTCGGGTGACTGTGTGGAGTTTGCACTTTCTCCCTGTGTTTGCGTGGGTTTCCTCCGAGTGCTCCAGTTTCCTCCCACAGTTCAAAGATGTGCAGGTGAGGTGGACTGGCCATGCTAAATTGCCCATTAGTTTCCAAAAGGTTAGGTGGGATTAAGGGGATAGGGTAGAGAAATGGGATTCAGTAGGGTGATCCTTCCAAGGACTGTGCAGACTCAATGGATCGAATGGCCTCCTTCTGCATTGTAGGGATTCTATGATTCGATGGTGGACGGGCTTTGAGTCAGAAATGAGTTACTCACCACAGGATTGTCAACCTCTGAAATACTGATGCTCATTTTTCTAAATTGAGGGCAAAATATCCATTTTGCTGGGAACTGGAATACACAAAAAGCATGTTTGGACTTTCTGAGTATAATCCAGGACCCGCCAGAGAAGATTAAATAAAGAGAGAAAAAAATCACGCATAAGGAGGCCTGAGTCACAAATTCTAATGGCTTACAATTTCTATAAAACACATGGTGACGGAGACGTTCATTCAAGGTCCACAAGAAGAATTGGCAAGTGAAGAATATTATGCAATATTTATTTACATGTAACATATTTTGACTAGAGCCAGAAGGAAATACTGCTTTACAAAAGCTATCCTGCTGAATTCAAACTAACAAGTTACATGATAGTTATCATCTGGGACATTCTGTAACTAGCCTAAAAAGTGTTCATCTCCACATGCTACTTCGGGAACTTAGATGGGAAGCAAGTTGCTAGCACTTATTTTCATTGATAACTCATAGAAACACTTCATTGTACTTGGATCTTTTGGGATATGTAATGGGGATGTTACTACACTTGATCTTATGAAGTTCAATGAGTAACCTAATTGTATTTGTTCTCTGGAAAGTAATTGAAGGACAGAACTGCGCACATTCCTTTTGAGGTTTTGAAGGGACCAAACTGCACTTAATCCCTTGGAAAAACCAACTATTACTGGTTATATTAAGTAACTCACAGAAACTCACTTTGCTTCACCTTCCTTAATGTTCAAAGTATAGGATTATCTTACTGTATTTCCTCCTTTGCAATTCAGAAAAAAGTCATCTGTAGCTAATTTTGCAATGTAGCAAACTACATTTTGTTCCTTCAAAGTGCAGTGATAATTGTATTTTCCATGGAACATATACCATAAGTGTTCTAAAACATTAGGATTGAAAAAAACATTTGGCCTATAAATGAAAATGTGTCAACCTTTCCATCACCATCATATGATTGTGTTCCTTCTGCCTTAAGGAACCATTCCTCATTCAGCTTACCTGAAACAGTGTAACATCTCTGCTACCATAATAGCTAACTCTGCTATGATTCTTGGCTTTCCACGTTACTGAATGTAAATGAAAGTTTATACCTTTTCCACTTGCTTCTTAGCCTTGAAAAGTTCAAGAAAGAAGTGCATCTTCCAGTCGGAGGCAAATACAGCGCCAATTAGTTTCCCCTCGAATGTGTCAAAAGGATAATAAAATAATTGGCCATACTTATCCAGCCTCTTCCAAGACATCACTCAGATGTCCCCACATAGTCCCTGCAGATCTTGCCCTTGCTCTGGGTTAAGATACCTTTGACCTCTAACCATCCTATAATAAATTACATCTCGAGTTGAATAATATTCCAACAAAGCTCTCCACTGACCTGCCCCTATGGAAAAATGCCATTATCCAACATAAAGCAGACACCAGCAGCATGCAAATGTTTAACATGGAGTGACAAGTCACTTTTTAATGTGAACGATTTCATCAGGTAAGTGGTCAGATCGATATTAAATAAAAACTTTCAAATTACAATGATACAAGGCAATGATGGACCAAACAAACCAAAGAGATGCTCCAGGTCTCAAAAAAAGTAAGTGACTTTTCTGACTCATTTACGATTTTACATGATCAAATGGAACTATCCCCAACCAACACCCCACCCACCCTCTCAGGGGTACTTTGCATGTAAAACAGAAATGAGTAGCAGAAGTGTGGATACGTACAATAGCGTTGGTCCATGTAGCCATTTCGGGGGTCCACTGACAAACAGACTGCCCGGTAGGGAGTTTGCGGCTCGGTTAAATGTGGCAGTGAGCTCTTGATTTTTGAGGAAGAGCTTGAGTCTTCACTGGAGCTGCACGGCTCTTCCGTTATCTTGCAATAGGACTGCCCTGTCCCGTGTGGCCGCATTGAGATTGCATTCCTGCGCTCTCTTACATAGTCAGGCCAGATGCTTTCGACATCTGTGTGGAGGAAGGAGAAACAACAGAACTTTTACCTGTTATTAATGCACATATATAAAACCTTAAAAAATGTCCCCTTTCCCCCCCATGTCCTCATATTATTACTATTGTTTCATCTTTTATCGTTTTAAAATTAATCTCAATATTTTTCCCACACCCTTTCCCTCCTGGAATGTTTGAAGTATACACACACTCACGGTTTTAAACATTACGCTTGTAATGTTATTAAAATTGGACAGGTCCACAACATAATTTTATCATTATCGATTAGAAGTGTAACATTCTGCAACAATGTTCAATTACAATGAAGATTATTCTCCTCACTGTTGACCGTTCACAATTGATTAAGTTTAATAATCTCTCTTTGCATTGTAAGATTACGCGATGCGAAGTTCAGAGCGATTATTTGCATTTCTCCAAATACAGTTTGTAATTGTCCCCATCAGCACGATCATTCATTGATCAATATAATTAAGCTAAAAAATGGATTTAAAACAAATTTTGTGAATCTGTAATTGCGTGTCCCTGCCTAGAGGACCCTGTCCATCAGAAATCCCGAATCAGAAAACTATCCAACTGGGATCCTGGATTAGAAACGTGTCCAACAGAAACCCCGGATGAGAAACCTTTCCAAGAGAAATCCCGGATCAGAAACCTGTCCAACAGAAACCCCGGATGAGAAAACTTCCCAACAGAAGCCCCGGATCAGAAACCTATGCAACAGAAATCCCGGATCAGAAACCTGTCCAACAGAAATCCCGGATAAGAAACCTATCCAATAGAAATCCCGACTCAGAAACCAGACCAACAGAAATCCCGGATCAGAGACCTGGCCACAGAAACCCTGGATCAGAGTCCTGTCCAACAGAAATCCCGAATCAGACACCTGTCCAACAGGAATCCCAGATCAGAAACCTGTCCAACAGAAATCCAGGCTCAAAAACCTGTCCAACAGAAATCCCAGATCAGAAACCTGTCCAACAAATTTCCCGGATCAGAAACCTGTCCAAGAGAAATCATGAATCAGAGACCGGTCCAACAGAATTCCCGGATCAGAACCCTGCCGACAGAAATCCGGATCAGGAACTGGTCTAACAGAAATACGCATCAGAAACCTGTCCAACAGAAATCCCGAATCAGAATCCTGTCCAACAGAATTCCAGAACAGAACACTGCCTACAGAAATCCCAGATCAGAAATCTGTCCAACAGAAATCCCGGATCAGAAACCTGTCCAACAGAAATCCCGGATCAGAAACCTGTCCAACAGAAATCCCGGATCAGAAACCTGTCCAACAGGAATCCTGGATCAGAGACCTGTCCAACAGAAATCCCGGATCAGAAACCTGTCCAACAGAAACCCTGGATCAGAGACCTGTCCAACAGGAACCCCAGATCAGAAACCTGTCCAACAGAAATCCCAGATCAAAAACCTGTCCAACAGAAATCCCGGATCAGGGACCTGTGCAACAGGAACACCGGATCAGAAACCTGTCCAACAGAAATCCCGGATCAGAAACCTGTCCAACAGAAATCCCGGATCAGAAACCTGTCCAACAGAAACCCTGGATCAGAGACCTGTCCAACAGGAACCCCGGATCAGAAACCTGTCCAACAGAAATCCCAGATTAGAAAGCTGTCCAACAGAAACTCCAGATCAGAAACCTGTCCAGCAGAAATCCCGAATCAGATTCCTGTCCAACAGTATTCCCGGATCAGAACCCTATCCAACAGAAATCCCGAATCAGAAACCTGTCTAACAGAATTCCCGAATCAGAAACCTGTCCAACAGGAATGCCGGATCAGAAACGTGCACAACAGAAATCCCGGATCAGAAACGTGCACAACAGAAATCCCGGATCAGAGACTTGTCCAACAGAAATCCCGGATCAGAAACCTGTCCAACAGAAATCCCAGATCAGAAACCTGTCCAACAGAAATCCCAGATCAGAAACCTGTCCAACAAATTTACCGGATCAGAAACCTGTCCAAGAGAAATCATGAATCAGAGGCCGGTCCAACAGAATTCCCGGATCAGAACCCTGCCGACAGAAATCCGGATCAGAAACTGGTCAAACAGAAATACGCATCAGAAACCTGTCCAACAGAATTCCCGAATCAGAAACCTGTCCAACAGAATTCCCGGATCAGAACACTGCCTACAGAAATCCCAGATCAGAAATCTGTCCAACAGAAATCCCGGATCAGAGACCTGTGCAACAGGAACACCGGATCAGAAACCTGTCCAACAGAAACGCCGGATCAGAGACCTATCCAACAGAAATTCTGGGTCAGAAACCTGTCCAACAGAAACCCCGGATAAGAAGCCTGTCCAATAGAAATCCCGGATCAGAAACCTATCCAACAGAAATCCCGGATCAGAAACCTGTCCAACAGAAATCCCGGATAAGAAACCTGTCCAATAGAAATCCCGACTCAGAAACCAGACCAACAGAAATCCCGGATCAGAGACCTGGCCACAGGAACCCTGGATCAGAGTCCTGTCCAACAGAAATCCCGAATCAGACACCTGTCCAACAGGAATCCCGTATCAAAATCTTGTCCAACAGAAATCCCGGATCAGAAACCTGTCCAACAGAAATACGGATCAGAAATCGGTCCAACAGAAATACGGATCAGAAACCGGTCCAACAGAAATCCCGAATCAGAGTCCTGTCCAACAGAATTCCCGGTCAGAGACTTGTCCAACAGAAATCCGGATCAGAAACATATCCAACAGAAATCCCAGATCAGAAACCTGTCCAACAGGAATCCCAATTCAGAAACCTGTCCAACAGAAATCCGGATCAGAAACCGGTCCAACAGAAATCCCGAATCAGAATCCTGTCCAACAGAAATCCCAGATCAGAAACCTGTCCAAATGAAACCCCGGATCAGAGACCTGTCCAACAGGAACCCCGGATCGGAAACCTGTCCATCAGAAACCCCAGATCAGAAACCTGTCCAACAGAAACTCCGGATCAGAGACCTGTCCAACAGAAATCCCGGATCAGAAACCTGTCCAACAGAAATCCCGAATCAGAAACCTGCCTCCAGAAATCCCACATCAGAAACCTGTCCAACAGAAATCCGGCACCAGAAACCTGTCCAACAGAAATCCCGGATTAGAGACCTGTTCAACAGAATTCCCGAATCAGAAACCTGTCCAACAGAAATCCCGAATCAGAACCCTGTCCAACAGAATTCCCGGATCAGAAACCTATCCAACAGAATTCCCGGATCAGAAACCTGTTCAACAGAAATCCCGGATCAGAAACCTGCCCAACAGAAATCCCGGATCAGAAACCTGTCCTACAGAAATCCCGAATCAGAGACCTGTCCAACAGAAATCCCGGACCAGAAACATGTCCAACAGAAATCCCGGATCAGAAACCTGTCCAACAGAAACCCCGGATCAGAGACCTGTCCAACAGAAATCCCGGATCAGAAACATGTCCTACAGAAATCCAGGATCAGAAGCTTGTCCAATAGAAATCCCGGTTCAGAAACCTATCCAACAGAATTGCCGGTCAGAGACTTGTCCAACAGAAATCCCGGATCAGAAACCTGTCCAACAGAAACCCCGGATCAGAGACCTGTCCAACAGAAATCCCGGAATAGAAACATATCCAACAGAAATCCCGGATCAGAAACCTGTCCAACAGAAATCCCAGATCAGAAACCTGTCCAACAGAAATCCGGATCAGAAACCGGTCCAACAGAAATCCCGAATCAGAATCCTGTCCAACAGAAATCCCGGGTCAGAAATCCTGTCAAACAGAATTCCCGTACCAGAAACCTGTCCAACAGGAATCCCGGATCAGAAACCTGCCCAACAGAAATCCTGGATCAGAAACCTGTCCAACAGAAATCCCGAATCAGAAACCTGTCAAACAGAATTCCCGAACCAGAAACCTGTCCAACAGAAATCCCAGATCAGAAACCTGTCCAACAGAAATCCGGATCAGAAACCGGTCCAACAGAAATCCCGAATCAGAATCCTGTCCAACAGAAATCCCGGATCAGAAATCCTGTCCAACAGAATTCCCGTACCAGAAACCTGTCCAACAGGAATCCCGGATCAGAAACCTGCCCAACAGAAATCTTGGATCAGAAACCTGTCCAACAGAAATCCCGAATCAGAAACCTGTCAAACAGAATTCCCGAACCAGAAACCTGTCCAACAGGAATCCCGGATCAGAAACCTGCCCAACAAAAATCCCGGTTCAGAAACTGGTCCAACAGAAATCCCGGATCAGAAACCTGTCCAACAGAAATCCTGGACCAGAAACCTGTCCAACAGAAATCCCGGACCAGAAACCTGCCCAACAGATACCCCAGATCAGAGACCTGTCCAACATAAATCCCGGATCAGAGATCCTGTCCAACAGAATTCCCGAATCAGAAACCTGTCCAACAGGAATCCCGGATCAGAAACCTGCCCAACAGAAATCCCGGATCTGAAACTGGTCCAACAGAAATCCCGGATGAGAAACCTGTCAAACAGAAATCCTGGACCAGAAACCTGTTCAACATAAATCCCGGATCAGAAACCTGTACAAGAGAAACCCCAGATCAGAGACCTGTCCAACAGAAATCCCGGATCAGAAGCATGTCCTACAGAAATCCCGAATCAGAATCCTGTCCAACAGAAATCCCGGATCAGAAATCCTGTCCAACAGAATTCCCGAACCAGAAACCTGTCCAACAGGAATCCCGGATCAGAAACCTGCCCAACAAAAATCCCGGTTCAGAAACCTGTCCAACAGAAATCCTGGACCAGAAACCTGTCCAACAGAAATCCCGGACCAGAAACCTGTCCAACAGATACCCCAGATCAGAGACCTGTCCAACAAAAATCCCGGATCAGAGATCCTGTCCAACAGAATTCCCGAATCAGAAACCTGTCCAACAGGAATCCCGGATCAGAAACCTGTCAAACAGAAATCCTGGACCAGAAACCTGTTCAACATAAATCCCGGACCAGAAACCTGTCCAAGAGAAACCCCAGATCAGAGATCTGTTTAACAGGTGTCCCGGATCAGAGACCTGTCCAACAGAAATCCCGGACCAGAAACCAGTCCAACAGGAATCCCGGATCAGAAACCTGTCCAACAGAAATCCCGGATCGAAACCTGCACAACCGAAATCCCGGATAAGAAACGTGTCCCACAGAAACCCGGGATCAGACACCTGTCCAACAGGAATCTCAGATCAGAAACCTGTCTAACAGATATCCCGGATCAGAAACCTGTCCAACAGGAATCCCGGATCAGAAACCTGCCCAACAGAAATCCCAGATCAGAAACCGGTCCAACAGATATCCCGAATCAGAAACCTATCCAACAGAAACCCCGGACCAGAAACCAGTCCAACATAAACCCCGGATGAGAAACCTGTCCAAAGGACATCCCGAATCAGAGACCTGTCCAACAGAAATCTCGGACCAGAAACCACGGATCAGAGACCTGTCCAACAGAAATCCCGGACCAGAAACTCCGGATCAGAGACTTGTCCAACAGAAATCCCGGATCAGGAACCTGTCCAACAGAAATCCCGGACCAGAAACTTGAGCAACAGAAACCACGGATCAGAGACCTGTCCAACAGAAATCCCGAATCAAAGACCAGTCCAACAGAAATCCAGAATCAGAGACCTGTCCATCAGAAATCCCGGATCATAAACCTGTCCAACAGGAATCCCGGATCAGAAACCTGTCCAACAGAAATCCCGGACCAGAAACCTGTCCAACAGAAACCCCGGATCAGAGACCTGACCAACATAAATCCCGGATCAGAAATCCTGTCCAACAGAATTTCCGAATCAGAAACCTGTCCTACAGGAATCACGGATCAGTAATCTGCCCAACAGAAATCCCGGATCAGAAACTGGTCCAACTGAAATCCCGGATCAGAAACCTGTCCAACAGAAATCCTGGACCAGAAACCTGTCCAACAGAAATCCCGGATCGGAAATCCTGTCCAACAGAAATCCCGGACCAGAAACCTGTCCAAGAGAAACCCCAGATCAGAGACCTGTCCAACAGGAAACCCGGATCAGAGACCTGTCCAACAGAAATCCCAGACCAGAATCCTGTCCAACAGAAATCCCGGACCAGAATCCTGTCCAACAGAAATCCCAGACCAGAAACCTGTCCAACAGGAATCCCGGATCAGAAAGCTGTCCAACAGACATCCCGGATCAGAAACCTGCACAACCGAAATCCCGGATAAGAAATGTGTCCCACAGAAACCCCGGATCAGAAACCTGCCCAACAGAAATCCCAGATCAGAAACCGGTCCAACAGATATCCCGAATCAGAAACCTGTCCAACAGAAACCCCGGATGAGAGACCTGTCCAACAGACATCCCGAATCAGAGACCTGTCCAACAGAAATCCCGGACCAGAAACCCCGGGTCAGAGACCTGTCCAACAGAAATCCCGGACAAGAAACTCCGGATCAGAGACTTGTCCAACAGAAATCCCGGATCAGGAACCTGTCCAACAGAAATCCCGGACCAGAAACCTGAGCAACAGAAACCCCGGATCAGAGACCTGTCCAACAGAAATCCCGAATCAGAGACCTGTCCATCAGAAATCCCGGATCATAAACCTGTCCAACGGGAATCCCGGATCAGAAACCTGTCCAACAGAAATCCCGAATCAGAAACCTGTCCAACAGAAATCCCGGAAAAGAAACCTATCCCACAGAAACCCCGGTACAGAGACCAGTCCAGCAGGAATCCCAGATCAGAAACCTGTCTAACAGAAATCCCAAATCAGAGACCTGTCCAACAGGAATCCCAGATCAGAAACCTGTCTAACAGAAATCCCGAATCAGAGACCCGACCAACATGAATCCCAGATCACAAACCTGTCTAACAGAAATCCCAAATCAGAAACCTGGTCCAACCGAAATCCCGGGTAAGAAACCTGTCCCACAGAAACCCAGGATCAGAGACCTGTCCAACAGGAATCCCAGATCAGAAACATGTCTAACAGAAATCGCAAATCATAAACCTGTCCAACAGAAATCCCAGATCAGAAAGCTGTCCAACAGAAATCCCGAATCAGAAAACTGTCCAACAGAAATCCCGGTTCAGAAACCTGTCCAACAGGAATCCCGGACCAGACACTGGTCCAACAGAAATCCCGGATCAGAAAGCTATCCAACAGGAATCCCGGAACAGAAACCTGTCCAACAGAATTTCCGGACCAGAATCCTGTCCAACAGAAATCCCGGATCAGAAACCTGTCCAACAGAAATCCCGGATCAGAAACGTGTCCAACAGGAATCCCGGATCAGAAACCGGTGCAACAGAAATCCCGAATCAGAGACCTGTCCAACAGAAATCCCGGATCAGAAACCGGTCCGACAGAAATCCCGGACCAGAAACCTTTCCAACAGAAATCCAGGACCAGAAACCTTTCCAACAGAAATCCAGGACCATCCTGTCCAACAGAAACCCCGGATCAGAACTGTGTCCCAGATCAAGAAACTATCCAATAGAGGTCTGGGATCAGGGGAACTGTTCAGTATGCGTCCCGGATTAGGAAAGTGTCCAATAGGAATTCTGGGATCTGGAAATTGTCCAATGGAGGTCCAGGATCGTGGAAACTGTCCAACAGAGGCCTGGGATCAGCAAAACTGTCCAATCACGGTCTGGGATCAGCGAAACTGTCCAAAAGGTGATCTGGTATAAGAACCCTGCCCAACAGAGATCTGCGATCAGGGAAACTGCAATTAAGATCTGGAACCTGACGAACAGAGGTCTGGGATCAAGATCAGGAAACTGCCCAACTGGAGTCTGGGGCAGGACCATATCTCTCCTTTCTGTCCAATGCAAAGGGACCGAGTAAAAACAAATGATGGAAAGGAGGAAAGAATTAAGGGGTAGGAAGAGGGTGAGGTGAAAAGTAAGATCAGTGCGGTTACAAAACTTGCGCTTCCTCAGCCGCTTCAACAAATACCAATATAATCACCAAAAGTTAGAAACGGTGTGGGGGGGGGGGGGGGGGGTTAAGAAAGTACACATTTCTAATTTCCCACTTTCAACAGGCAGCGCCGACATAAAGCACACAGTGCAGCAGGACAGAAATAGCAGCAGACTGTTACATTTCAAAGAGAAGTCAAGTTTACCTTATCAGACAGTGAGAAATGTGCAGAGTTTCCCTGGCACACAGCAGAGCGGTCAGACTCAGGAAAAACAGCGAATTACTGCGGCGCGGAGCAGAAGCCTGCTGCCTACCAGCAGTGAGTGAGCTGCACATGAATGGTACAAGCGTGTTCTGCCATTGATCCATTTTGTTCTTGGGATTGTTCTACACTTTCCCTTATATGTTCCCTGTGGGCATTGGAGCTGGAGCAGAGATGTATCACAATGCAGGGGGATAGGAGAGGAGGGGAGTAAAAGTTAAGCATCGCACCACAGCCAAATTGCCAACAAAAAAACCACAAATTAGGTACACAGTGCCTTGATCATTACAGCTCCAAAAACTTTCAAAACACTCCCCTGGCCCCCAAAACAGCCAGATCTTTCCAGAACAGTCACAGAGGAAGGTTTTAATCCAGATTCCGTGCAAAAAAAACAATTCCTCCCTGTCGAAACAATCACTTTTTGGCAACCAGAAAGATTAGCAGGCGTCTGATTTTTTAAAAAAATCTTGAAAGATGGTAAACCATCTAAAACGTAGCACATCTGAAATGAAATATGACCTTAACACTTGATCAAAAATTGTCACAAGAATGAGTTCTGTACTCACTGGGATGTTTCTCGCCGAGTTTTTAAAACTAAGAAGGCAGTGGAGGAATTTCAGTGCCTAAAGTTCCTGCCTGAAACCTGCGCAAAGCCCTTGGAATGGTCGCCCAGCCTTGCAAATGCTGCCCAGAACAATGAGGCCATTTCAATCTGAAGCTTTTCTCTCTCTCTCCTCCTCCGAGTGATTAACATTCAGCCCCATGCCCCGAGTAAAAAGGCGACTTATTCTCCAGTTAAAGGTTTCGGAGGAGCAGAGGGTCAGGTGGCTAATCATTAAATCAAACTCCTGTCAACCCCCTCGACAATTACACCGGGCTGAAAGGGTAAGGCTTTATTGCACCGGTTTTATGCAGAATAAATAACTTTACAAAACATTTTGCCGGAATTATTATTTTTTTTAAAGAAGGAGGAGGGAGGGTCAACAATGCCCATCAATTACAAGAGGGACTTCATGCAAACTCCTCTGGCTGCATTGTGCTGGGCTCTGGCACGTTTTGAGGCTAAAGTTTAGTTTTCCAAATACTGTTTACCCAGCCCCTGTCCTTGCAGCAAAGGCCACAGCTATCTGGCAACTCAAGACAACGGGCAATCTGCTGCTCAGCTCGATCTCAGTCAGCCCAGTTCTCAACCCAACTCTCCCTCCCCTCCCCTAAACCGCTCATCATTTCAGCGGGCGGTTTAGATGCACACAATGCCCAAATTCTCAATAGGAGAACTCAAGCGTGAACAAAAAAAAAATCACTTGTTCTCTTTCCCCCATCCCCATGAAAAGAAGACCAAGGAACTCTTAAAATGGTCCCTGCAAAAAAATAAAATAAAAGCTCTGTTTCAGCTAACTGAACAAGGTGTTTTTTTTTTTTTAAATTGGATTTTTTAAATGTTAAAACTTCTTTGCCCATCTTGAAATAATGACTCCTTACTCCCCCCACCCACTCATTCATTTCCAAGAAGGACTGCCACTGGAGCATTTACCAATCTCTGCTAAGATGTAACTAAGATGTGAAAGCAGCCCTTTGGTCACAACCCTAAATGGATCTGAAAAAAAATGGCACATTAGTAGTTCCCTTCCATCACACTCTTTAAGTATTCGAGTTTTCAAGGAAGCCCTGCTCTCTTTTTCTTGGGACTAACTACATCATGCACAGGCCTCAATGAGTTGTAAGCTAATATTGTTAAAAGACCTAAACTGTGAATGCATGTACAAAGCCCATCAGCAAACTGCAATATTGATCTTTGCACAGTCTGAGAGAATGCCTTAGTGGACTCAACGAGTTTGGACAAATACTTGTATTGCTGTTGCCTCCCTCTTAAGAGTTTGTAGAGATGGCACTTCAGTGCTTCCCTGGAAGTGCACCTCGAGACCCCTGCAATCCATCAAAGAATGCAAATTGTAATGGAGACAAAAACAGGCAGACAGCGGCGTGTTAAATAACAGTGCAGCTCAGAGAGGAGTGCTTCCCCGAGAATGATTGCTAGGCACGCAGTTAAAATAAATCCCTGCTCACCATTCATGTCGATGACAAACCAAAGTGATAACTAAGAGTAGAACAAATATAAAGCGCGGCTAACTGACAAATTAAACCTCAGGAGTTTAAATGTTTACAAGACAAAAACAAACAATCAGAATTCTTCCCAGGGTAAATGCATAATTAAAAGTAATATTATACTTAAAAAAAAATCTTCTACTTTCTACATGAGAGGGAATTTTGTAGCATTTTGAAATCATTTCTAATTGTGCAATTGACTGGCCTTGTATCAGGGAGATTAAAACGAATGTTGCCTGTTTTCATTGGCATTCCTAACCCATCTTGCTCCTTTCTCTCTCTCTCTCTCTCTCTTCCCGCACAGCAGTTAAAGGATGTTTTGTATTTAAGAACTTTCGTTTAAATGACTTATACCAGGGCTGACTCCCGATTTACTGATCAGGAAGATTGCAAAACCAGATGTCCAAGACGTGAACTATTGCAAGTGTCACGCTTTATTCACTGACGAACATACAGTCGGTAGTTGAATAAAATAACAGAAAATGCAAAAGGAACTGCCAACACAATATTAAGGACATACACCCCTTACCTACACCTGCTCCTGAAATATGACGGTGAGTGGCTTTTTTGAGTGTCTAATTGGGGTACCTCTATGCTGCTAGTTTGTATTTCCACATGCCACTCTATAAATCAACTTCGAATGGCTTTAGGAACATGCAGACAGACCCATTTCTCATTTGTTTCATTAACCCTTCAGCTGCCAGTGGCTTAATCTCGAGATGAACGATTTCACCAAGAATTTTATTCTGATATGGTAAAGAGCAGGAAAGCCAAAACAATTTCCTTTTCACTTATCCTCAGGATAAGGAGGATTTAATATATCCCCTTGCACAGGGTCCAGCCAATCTGATAGTCCAGAAGGTTAACATGTCTGCTGTGGTTACTTAGTATTTGCGGTTTCTATTTTTTTCTCTACTACATTCAGGGACAGTGTTTTTACATTTTTGTTGCAACATACACTGACACAAAGGTCCTGATTTGTTACTTACTGTCCCAGGAATCTCAATATTCTTTCTTTATTAATCACACCAGACACTATATATTTTCCACTTTCAGACTTTTGAAAATATTTGTGCAGAAGTGAGTGAATCAGGCTAAATAAGGGAAAAAGAAAGGTGATACAATGTACTTATGTAATAATAATATTTCTTAGTGTCACAAGCAGGCTTACATCAACACTGCGATGAAGTTACTGTGAAAAGCCCCTAGTTGCCACACTCCGGCGCCTGTTCAGGTACATTGAGGGAGAATTCAGAATGTCCAATTCATCTAACAGCACGTCTTTCAGGACTTGTGGGAGGAAACCGGAGCACCTGGAGGAAATCCATGCAGACGTCGGGAGAATGTTCAAACTCCGCACAGACAGTGAAGCAAGCCAGGAATCGAACCCGGGTCCCTGGCGCTGTGAAGCAACAGTGCTCGCTACTGTGTCGCTATTCCCTATGTTCTTTTTCATGTATGGAATGATCTGTCTGAACTGTACGCAGACCAATACTTTTCACTGTACCTCGGTACACGTGGCAATAAACAATTCCAATCCAACATTTATACGGCACATTTCGTGATTTCAGGACAGGCTAAAGCACTTGACTGCCACTAAAATGCTTTATTCAGGTGTAGTCACCATGACGATGTAGAGAATTGCAGCAGTCAATTTATGCAAAGCAAAGGCCCACAAACCCCAATGATATTATGACAGGATAATCTGCTATCATTCAGGGATAAATATTATCCAGGACCATGCAAATTAAAGTTAAGAACTAAATCAATTAAAATAGGTGACAGAGTCGGTTGGAAAAAGTAACGTTTTTTTATTTAGGCTAAGTTCTATTTGGACAAATAGGCTGGATTGAGTCGTACTCGCCACCAGCCAAAATCACAGAGAGGAGGGTAACTGCAGTACTGTCCAACAATAATAGCAGCAAACTCACAATCCCTAACATAACATTTCACAAATAAGGTCAGTGAGCACGCTGAGACACAATTGGAGCAGTTTGAATTACACCGGCTACAACACAATAGAAAAAAACTCTTTTACAACATTAGCAAAAACTCCAGACGTAGGGGGGAAAGCAAATTACTGCCATTTTATTCATACCACTCCCAGAAGATTGCTTGCCTCCAATTTCTAAGTGTTATTATGACACGTGGAAGACAATCAACAATGTTAAGAAAGTTAAGTGTGTGTGCTGCTGTTGTTATGAACTTTGTGCGCATTTTACAACTTGGTGTCCAAAATGAACAGTGTTTTCTGATTTTTCTTCCCACTGTGGTGGGGTGGAGGACTTTTTGCATTTGTTCAACTGAGTTTGCTCTCATTACATTGACAATTCCGCAAATTGGATAATGCTTGTTAAACAATATCGATTGTGTTGGTAATACTGACAACTAATTTAAGGTTATCAGTGGGGCTCGCAGAATGACTCAATTAGCTTGCTCGAAGTTACATATATTCACATCCAGCCCCAACCTTTGTATACAGGAGGAGCATGTCCATGCATTGCGCATTTTTCAACCAAACAGAAGCTTGGAGTCAGCCATTTCCTGGTTCATTCCCCATGGCAATGCATTGACTAATCAGAGTCAACCTGTCTGGTTTGAATTTGAACAAAAGCTTGACAGCTAACTGTTCCCTGGTGCCTTCTCCATGGCAATACTTCTACCAATCAGAGTTCACTTGCCAACCAATCAGCACTCCTTATATAGTATAAATTGTTCCTTTTACAACAGGTATTCTTGATAACTGTCCTGATGGGTGCAAGGCGAAAGGCTTTGACAGCATGTCTTTTTTTTCGGCAATTAATTGAGAATTATTTCAAAATGGTTGCACACCAGGGCATGGGCGCAGTCTTTTTGTGGAATTGAGTCTGGTTGTTCCCCCTCGCCCAAACACTTACCACCATAACCTCCTTCCCCCCAACTCCCCACTGCTGCCCCAACTCCAAAAATAGCACAACCCCTTTAAAGGCAAGCTTTATAGTGGCATCTCTTGCAAGCTTATTCACTCTGCTCAGATGGTAAAGGAATCAGAGGAAGAACAGTAAATTTAAGGTGGCAATGTTGAAGATAGATCAAAAGTGATTGGACTTTCTCTATATTGTACAGTATCAATGTTTTTAACTAGCGATCATTTTAATGAAAGAACCAGGGGCACGTTGGTGTGTGCGTGTGTGTGTGTGTGCCAAATGAGGAGAGAGAATGCAATAGAGGGAAAAAAAGAGGAAAAGTTAGCAGGAAAGAATGGTTGGACAAGGAAGAGGTGAAGTGAATGATAAGGAGTCAGAGAAGGGCAGGGAGAAAGTAAAAACAAAATAGGAGGAAAGAGAGAGTAAAATAAAAGAATAATAAAAACCTTTGGATGTGTGTGCAATTTTTAAGTTGCTTTCCAAGTGAGACATAGGTAGAAGAGTCGCAGTTCAAAAATCAAGAAGTAATTCAGTTTAACACAGTTGGGCAGCAGCTAGGCTGAAGATTGAATGAAGATGGGAAAAGTGACGAAAAAACATTCAATCTGACGTCGCTGGGGCCTGAATTATGAGGTTGAGGTGCAGAACTAAACGCTTCAATGAGGAATTCAGGAAGTCAAAGATCTCCACTCATTGGAAAAGCACAGAATGGCAACTCAATATCTCGCACAATAATTTACATGGTGTGCATGACAACTCCAAACCCGATTACATTCACCACTTTTTTCTACATGTATTATACTCTCCTAGGGCAGAGGAGCCAATATTCATGGACATAATTAACACTTTGGCCATCAAGTCAGTAGGCCAGGTTGTCACGTACCTTCCTATTTATAACAAGTGATTATATGCAAAACGCTTATATATCTTAGGATATTTAAAAATAGCAAGCACACATGCTGTGCAGATGTTCTGAAACATTGCTGCATGTCTCTGTCCAGGTTTTCATCTCATTCCTTCCATTCTCTTGCTTAGTGTGGCTTTCCTACCATGACACACAAATGGGCACTGTGCCTAGTAATCATTTCTTCCATCAACCAAGTCAAACAAGGGCAGTTACTGACAAAATCCAATTCTATAACGACACTCTGCTCTTTAAAGCTCAAAGTCCAGAATTACATTTTGAACACGTCACTCCTCGAAGCATCAGATTGAAGGGGTATTTATTTTGTAGTGACCTCTGCAACAAGTTCTCCGCCAAGTCACACAGCATCTGAAACTAAATTGCTGTTCCTTTATCGTCATTGGGCCAAAATCTGGAACAACACTGTGGGCGCACACGGACTGCAGCGGTTCAAGAAAGTGGCTCACCACCACATTCTCAAAGGCAATGAGGGCTGGGCAATAAATGTTGGCCTTTCCAGCGATAGCCACATCCCACCAACAAATAAAAACAACACTCTGACCTCCCAA